>NC_138041.1:7670151-8870151 GCF_964106645.2 Podarcis pityusensis | reverse complement strand
CTATGATGTAAGGAATGGGCCCCGCCTGCTAGCCTGCTCCCTAAAATATCACTGGTTTGCCCATTTCTATATCAATTACTTTGATAAAATACATATTTTGTTATGTGCAAATGGCTTTAGATACCTATTAGGTCCATAAATTACCATATAGCATATATTCGACACAAAAAAACAGCGACAATTTGTTGTTGACGAAGGACAGCTGGACTTATAAAGGGCCCCATTACCTTCAGTAGCTTAGGGCCTCTTCAAACCTAAATCCGGTTCTTGGGGTGTGTATAGAAGCTAGTCTACTCTACAAAATTTAAGCCTCTTGCTCCGCCCACTTTTGCCCCAGGCCCCACCCACCACTGCCATGCGGCCCCTCCAGGAGGTCACCCAGTAGGGAATGTGGCCCTAGGTCTGAAAAATCTCCCCCACTCCCAGATTACAGCACCTAGAAGCAGCCAATGTGGGCATGGTTTCGTGTTATTAAATTCAGATTTCAAGCGGCCTGAATCCCCACCGATCCCCTATTTCCCACATTGTCAGTGTGAGGTTGGGACCCCTTGACCCACCCTGCTGGGGGTCACTCGCACCCCAGCTGCTCCTTTTCTCTTCCCACCAAAATTAAAACAAAACAAAACAACTCCCCCACAACCTTATCTCTTCCAGCAGAGAGGCAGGAAAGGAGAGAGCTGGTTTCCTGACCCAGATTTCTTTTTCCCGTTAGACCCCCCTCCCCTGCCCCTCAGCCGCCACCAGATTTGTGCCCTGTCTCCCAGCTGTGCCAAAAATTTGCTTTCTCAAATTAAAAGCAGCATGCTTGTTTTACAGTAGCTAACTTTTATCTCAGGTCATCTTTTTTTGCAAGGTTGCTTTGCAAGGGCAGAGAGAGTGATGGAATATTATGGTGCTTTTTGAGCACATCTGCAGCGTGCGTTTAAAGATCATGGCTTCCTCCCCAGTGAATACTGGGACCTTTGTCCCTACGAACTCTGGGAATTTTAGCTCTGTTGAGGGGAAGAGGGGGTCGCCTAACCAAGAACTACAATTCCCAAAGGAAGAAGGATTGCTTGTTAAAGCAGACCCTCCAATTGTTCCTATTTTCCAGGGACAGTCCCGGGTTTATAGAAGCCATCCCAGTTTCCGATTTGATCCCAGAATATCCCTCTTTTCTTTAGGACGTCCCTATTTTCATCAGAGAAATGTTGGAGGGGACGTGTCTATTCTCACTGGTGAAATGTTGGAGAAAATCCTGAGAAAAGGCATTTACTTCTCTCAGAGTGACCCTCCAAGTGCCCCTATTTTCCAGGGACAGTCCTGGATTTACAGAAGCCGTCCCAGTTTTAGATTTGATCCCGGAATGTCCTGCTTTTCCTTAGGACATCCCTATTTTCATCAAAGAACGGCTGGAGGGTATGGAGTTATGCAACCCCCCGAGCCAAGGAGATAAGTAACTGTACAACCTTTAGAAGAAAACTGAAGGCAGCCCTGTATGGGGAAATTTATAAAGGTTTTATTATGTTTTTATATACGTTGGAAGCCGCCCTGAGTGACTGGGGCAACCCAGTCAGATGGACGGGGTATAAATAATAAAATTATTATTATTATTATTATTATTATTATTATTATAGAATAGGACATCCCTATTTTCATCAGAGAAATGTTGGAGAGTATGTTAAAAGCACGCTGAGAATGGCAGCTCTGGGACTGGAAGTTTATAAAGGTTTTATTATGTTTTTATATATGTTGGAAGCCATCCTGAGTAGATGGGGTATAAATAATAATAATAATAATAATAGATTAGGACGTCCCTATTTTCATCAGAGAAATGTTGGAGGGTATGTTAAAAGCACGCTGAGAATGGTAGCTCTGTGCAGTGAGCGGGGAGAAGGGTTTCTTAACAACTCTCAGCATCCATCGCAAGCTACATTTTCCCAGGATCCTTTGGGGGAAGCCATGACAATTTAAAGCGGTGCAATTTACAGCTTCAAGTGTGTGATTCGGGGCCTTATTTCTACCTTGCTCGAGTCAGTTAGCACCTGAGGGGCCTCATTCTGCCGCCTGGGGCCCTGGACCTCTGACCCACCCCAGGCCCTGCCCTGACGGACCCCTGCCTTTTTGTAAAAACAAACAGGCCTCAAACGTGGCCGGTTGCCTAGCAACCACCGGATGCCTGCCCTGGGCTCTCAGGCCCGTGGCGTTCCCACCCGGAGCTGACACAGAATAACAGGAAATGGTAGCGCCGGAAGCCGGAGGCGATGTGGGGCATTGTTGGTGGAGGTGGCGTCCGTGCGCAGGATATGGGCGCTTTTACCTCAGACGCTGGTTTCGAGTGCGAGGGTTTCCCAGATCCTACATTCGCTTCTCCTGGTTTTGACCCACCGCAGGGTAGGAGACAGTCCAGCCCTTCCTGTCAAGAACAGAGGAAGGCTGATTTGCACCGAGTCTGAAACTTGGGTCCACCTTGTTCAATGTTGCATGCACTGACTGGCAGCATCTGTCCAGGATTTCGGGCAGGGAGTCTGTCTCTATCTCTCTCTCCCAGCCCTCCCTGGGGATGCTCCCGGGATTTGAATCCGGGACCGTGCAATGCAGGTGGTCTCCCACTGGACGATGGCTCTTTCCCTGGAAATAAAGGGAGTTTCTAGTCCCCATGGCTTCACATAAAGGGTTGATTTTAACTTCATAGCCAGACACTGGAGAGACCTGTCAGCATGGATCAATGGTACCAAATAGTAAGGGAAACAGCCTCATTAGAAAAACTAACCAATAAACTTTAAACTGACACGGGGACAAATGGAAGAAGACGCCTATGGCTCCCCTTTATCACATACGCAGCCCAACAAGACGACGACAAGAACCCACCAACAGCATCCAATATGGCTAACCTGATTCAAAAATAATAATAATAAATTTTTATTTATACCCCGCCCTTCGCGTTCAGAAAACCGGGCTCCATTCACACACGAAAACAAAGTTCACCACAGCCGGTCACAAACAAACAACCACATCCTAGGCCAACCCCAACCTCTCTCGCCCCCAAAGGATCACAAGCGAATAGCAAAGAGAACCCGCACAAGCGATGCTGACACAAAACCCCACACATACATTAAATAAAATAGAAACATCGCTACCCGACCCCAACCCACTCACCATTCCCCCCTCCACCTCTTTCCCCCTTTTCTTCCTAATGCAACACTAATGCAGGGGTCGGCAACTTGCGGCCCATGGACCACAAGCAGCCCTCGGGGGTCGTTTAAACAGCCCACGAGTCACCCCCAAACTGAGCCGTCCGCTCAGTGAGTCCCCGCGCGCTGCACTAAAGCGGCGCAGCGCGGAGCAGGGAATCGCTTCCGCGGCGCTGGAAATCGCATCTGCGCAGACTCAGGCGCCGAAAATTGCGTCTGTGCATGCGCAGGCGTGATTCGGCGCACAGAACGATCTCGGCGGGAGTGAACCAGCCCAGGCAAGGTAAACCTTCAGAGCCCTGCACTAATGTCTCAACGAATGAAACTGATCTGTAGGAAATGTAACTTGAAAAAAAGAGATATTGCACATACTTTTGTAAACCAGGAAATCTTTAATAAAAAATACATTTAAAAAACCCATAAAGGGTTGATTTAAATAGGAACGTGGGAAGCTTGTCTCACTTTTAATCTCAGGCTGGTGGGTTCAAGCCCCACGCTGGGCAAAAGATTCCTGCATTGCAGGGGGTTGGACTAGATGACCCTCGGGGTCCCTTCCTAGATTCTGTAAATCTGCCTCATACAGAGTCAGACTCTTAACTTTGCCTCACCCATGTTTTGAATTCTGAAGAGAAAACCAGATGAATTGGAAGCAAGGAATTCAAAAATCTTTACTAGAATACTGTACTAGAGTACATAAGCGGACAGGTCACAAAACGGAAGCAATGTTTGTTCTAGGAAAAATCAGAATCGAGTGGAAAGTATCATGGAATGAGAACCCACGAGGCATTGTTCTAGCTGTTCCCTGCGACACAACCTATTTCATGTTGAGGAATTAGGCATAAGAGAAACCTAACAGGGTTGCTAGCTTGTTCACCGTGCAGTCCTGGAACTAAGTGTATCTCTGCTATAAAATTTATTAAAAACAAAAAAAAACCTTTTGTCTACTTTGACTGACAGCAAAGGACCCATTAGATTGAATGGGGTACATACACACAGAGAAATTGCTCTTTTTCACTCACTTGCACTCACACATATGCACAATAAAGGCAAAGGACCCCTGGATGATTGTGGTAAGTTCAGTCAAAGGTGACTTTGGGGTTGTGGCACTCATCTCGCTTTCAGGCCGAGGAAACCGGTGTTTGTCCACAGACAGCTTTCCGGGTCATGTGGCCAGCATGACTAAACCGCTTCTTGCGCAACGGGACACTGTGATGGAAACCAGAGCGCACGGAAACGCCGTTTACCTTCCCGCCACAGCGGTACCTATTTATCTACTTGCACTGGTGTGCTTTCGAACTGCTAGGCTGGCAAGAGCTGGGACAGAGCAACAGGAGCTCACCCCTGTCGCGGGGATTTGAACCACCAGCCTTCTGATCTCTATGCTAAGCATAGAGTGCGCGTGTGCGCACACACACACACACACACACACACACACAAAAATGTGATACCCAGAGAAAAATCAACGGGTACCTTTTACACAAATGTTGACGGGTGCAGAGAAACCCTGACATTTCCACCCTGTTTTCCTCCCAGAAATCCGCAGGCGGGGTTCAAAAGACCCTCTCGTCAAAGCCATCTTGCTGTTGGATGAGCCGGTGGAGGCCAAAGGAGACCCCCCTGCTGCTGCTGCTGCTGCTGCTGCTACTGCTACAACTACAACTACAACTATTAAGCGCCAAGGGGCCAAACCGCCACAGCTCTATGACACCCCCTACGAACCGGCGGAAGCTGGGCCCAAGCCAGAGGCCCGACTCCCGGAGAATGACGAGCGGCCACCAGCTGAGTACGAACAGCCCTGGGAGTGGAAGAAAGATCAAATCGTGAAAGCTCTCTCAGGTAAGAGACAGTATGCGCATCCGGAGATTAGGGTTGGGAGTGGGGTGCGTTGTCTCAGGTTTATTTGCCTGGTCACCTATGGTGAGCTCAGAAATTCGTCCAGGCGACCAGGCAGAGAAGTTTAACCAGAAGCTGTCCTTCTTCCGTTCTGTTTAAGACCCAAATAACGCATGTAAGGGGACATGGGTGGCGCTTTTGGTTAAACCACAGAGCCTAGGACTTGCTGATCAGAAGGTTGGCGGTTTGAATCCCTGCTACGGGGTGAGCTCCTGTTGCTCGGTCCCTGCTCCTGCCAACCTAGCAGTTTGAAAGCACTTCAAAGTGCAAGTAGATAAATAGGTACCGCTCCGGCAGGAAGGTAAACGGCGTTTCTGTGTGCTGCTCTGGTTCACCAGAAGCGGCTTAGTCATGCTGGCCACATGACCCGGAAGCTGTACACCGGCTCCCACGGCCAATAAAGCGAGATGAGCGCCGCAACCCCAGAGTCGGCCACGACTGGACCTAATGGTCAGGGGTCCCTTTACCTTTACCTAACTCATGTAAATCTATGTGTAGATGAATAAATTCCATAAACCTACGCCAGAGGGCTGACTTTGGCACCCACCCATCAGTCGCCAGCCATAATTATGACACCAGATGATCCACAGATTGACTACAGATGCAATTAATAATAACTTGCAAGTTGCTGGTAGCGCTGGACTCCCTTTGGTGGATGTGTGGCGCATCCGTGAAGACTCTTCCCCTTTCCTTCCAGTGCAGTTTGACGGGCCAGAGAGACCCCCAGCATCCAAGGATGAGGCTCCAGCACAGTCGCGGCAACAGCAGCATCGCCGCCAGCGAAGCTGGCCCTCCAAGATGGTGAAGCCCATGGCCGTGGCGGAGCCAGACCCGGATGGGGATCGTGTGGATCCTTCTCTTGCGTTGGAAAAACAGCCGTAAGTATTCAGCAGCCAAAGATAGCCTCAGCACCATAGCTGTGTATATTCTATACCTCTGCAGGCCTCTTAGAATCCGATAGTCAACATCCCCCAGCATTCATTTGTTGTTTTTTTTTAAAGAAGGCAAGTTGCTAGCCCTCATTAAGTGGCACAAAATTCCTTGCGAATTTCACCAAGCCTGTCTGTCTGTGGATATTTTCCTTGCCTTCCCTTCCACCTTCCCAGCAAATGCGTTCCAAGTTCTTCCCAGCTGAGGAAACAGAATACATTCAGGAATTATGCACTGAACAGGCATGCTTTATTTAAAAAGTCCTGCTTTTATTGGGCAGAATACACATTGTGTGGTCTTATCCTCCCTCCCCTGCTTCTACCAGCCTTTTGAAACGTTGAGATTTGGGGGGGTCTCCTATGCGTGGCGTACACAGCCCCTCCTTGGAATGCATCACCTAAATTCAGAGCCCCGAAAATATCCCTTGTTTATTTGAAAAAACAAAAACAAAAGTAAGTTTCTGTCCCTCAGGGTAGAACCAGGAGGTACACTGACAGAGTTCACTGGTGGTTATGGAGCATGTATAAGATCTGGAGCAAAGCTTGCCCATTTATCATAGGATCTGAACAGCTCAGTTCGTAAGCAGCTGAGTGCTATGCTGTTCCTCACTGTGGACTAGAAGCTTGCTCTGATCTCATGGGGCCATTTGTATTCCAGACTGGAAGCAGTATTCCATTTCCTGGCCGTGTGCTGAAGGTTCTCCACCCCTGATTTAGGCAGAATCCATCTGGAATGCTGCAAGTTGCAAGATTCCTGTCTTGACCAGAGAGCTGGACTAGATGACTAGGGTCCTTTTCCAACTCTTAAGAATCTCTAGTTAATCCGTGTGAGCTCCTACCTGCAGTTTGAAAAGGATGCAACTCAATGGGGTGAGGGAAGACACACAGTCAGTGCTTTAACTCCACTGTTTTGGGGGTATTATTATTTTTAAAACCCAGCCTGCAATAAAAGCCACCTTAGTGTTTTATAAACCGATGAACCCCAGCCAGAGAGCAAAATGAATTGGGGAGGGTTTTGTTCTTCCTTCGTTCTCCAAGCATGGAGGCGCAGGTCCATCTCATGAATAGGCTGATTGGCAGGCAGCTTTCAAGGACAGAGAAGGGGAAAGCTTTTCATGAGAAAGCATAATGAACCTGCTAAGTTAATTGCCATGGGATGTTGCTATGGCGACTTAGGATAAGTAGCGCTTTTAAAAAGAGCAAGGTTGGGGGGGGCAGTTTTAGAAAAATCCATTATAGATAGGGTTATCGACGGCTTTCCACTCAAAGCGAAGCCTCCATGTTTAAAAGCAGTATACCTGGGGCACCCTGGAACGCAGTCCCAACATTGCCTGATCACTTATGGCAAGTTAAGAAATTTGTCCAGGCGACTAGTCAGAGAAGTTTAATAAGAAGCAGGTTCCTCCTCCCCTTTCCTTCTTGTTTATTTTAAGACCCAAAAAACTAATGTAAATATATGTGTGGATCAGGCATCCCCAAACTCGGCCCTCCAGCTGTTTTCGGACTACAATTCCCATCATTCCTGACCACTGGTCCTGTGAGCTAGGGATGATGGGAATTGTAGTCCCAAAACAGCTGGAGGGCCAAGTTTGGGGGTGCCTGGTGTGGATGAATAACTTCCATAAACTTATGGACGTTCCGGCAACAGGCATTATTCTGGTGAGCACTGACTGTTTTCAAGCGCCTGAATGGGGAGCCCGGTGCCCGCCGGGTGCTCTTGAACTAGAACTCCCATCATCCCTGACTGTTGGGCCATGCTGGCTGGGGCTGATGGGAGATGAGAATGCAAAAGAGCATCAGGTCAGCGGCCCACCTGGGCAAGCAGCAGGGCTTGATCCAGCGGCGAGGAGATCCTCTATGGAGCCTGTAGAGGAGATCCCCTTTGGGCTCTGGGAAGGGTCTCCTTGTGAGTAGGAGGTGCAGCTTGGCTTTGCTCAGGCTGCTGAGAGGCGCTGGGGTGAGATATCTCAATTTTCAGAAGTAGAGGGCCCATGGCTTGGCTTTTGAAAACAGGGTCTGTAGTACTTCGCTAACTAGGAACCACTGCTCTGTGGTAAGAAAAGCCCTGCTGGATCAGGCCAGAGGTCTGTCTAGTCCAGCATTCTGATCTGTCATGAGCAGATCATAGATTCATAGAATTGGAAGGGACCACGAGAAACACCTGGTACAGCTTGGCTCCTGAACAAATCGGCTCCCGAACGTCGCAAACCCAGAAATAAGTGTTCTGGTTTGCAAACGCTTTTTGGAAGTGTTTTGGGGGGAGCAATCAGCCAATCAGAAGCCATGCCTCGGTTTGCGAACGTTTTGGAAGTCGAATGGACTTCCGGAACAGATTACGTTTGAGAACCAAGGTACCACTGTACCATTTTCAGTCTCTCCGACAGCCGGCACGTCCAGAACGGATTGAGTTTGGGAACCAAGCTCCTGCAATGCAGGAATCTTCCACCCAGTGTGAGACTCGAACCCACAGCCCTGCGGTTAGGAATCGCCTGCTCTACCAACTGAGCTGACAATAGCCCACCAGGTGCCCACGAGCTCTCGGTCTCTCCCCTCCTGAGGTTTCCATCAACTTGTATTCAGAAGCACCGCTGAAGCTGACCCTTCTCCTTTCCCCGCAGCTGGTTTCACGGCGCCATCACTCGAACCGAGGCGGAGAGCCGGCTGCAGCCGTGCCGGGAAGCCGGCTACCTGGTCCGCACCAGCGAGACAGCGACCAGCAAGTACTCCATCGCCCTCAAGTGAGTGCCTGTTCTCCGAGACAGGAGGGCTGGATGGGGGCAAAGCAGACTCTGATCTGAAGTCAACTCACTCCCAGATCTCCCTTGCCAAGCCACACCATGGGGTCAGTGTTGTCGGCCCAGGCCAGTAGCATTCCTCTCTGCCTCCTTGGGGGATGCCAGGAATCGAACCTGGGACCTTCTGCGTGCAAGGCAGATGCTCTACCACTGAGCTATAGCCCTTCCCTTGAATATAATAAGGTTCTAGTCCTCATGCTTCTGAACAAAGGGTTAGTTTAAAGAGGGGCTTAGGAACCGGCCTCATCCCTTTGGTCTATCTGGTTCAGTGTTGTCTACACTGACTGGCAGCAGCTCTGCAGGGTTTCAGATTGGAGGGGCATTCCCAGTCCTAGCTGGAGACGCCGGGGATCTAACCTGTGACCTTCTGCATGCAAGGCAGGCGTCCCAAACCACTGATCAATGGCCGCCTCTACTTTAGTTAACTCACCACCACCTGTCCAAATAGCCGCAGCCGCTCTCTGCCTTGCATTCTGCAAGAAAATTGAGAGAGGGGAACCTGAAATGGGAGCGGGGGCTGCAGGACCAAGGAGGAAAAGGAGATCCATTCAACCATCCCTGCCTTGTTCTCTACCCTGCCCACCCAGATTCCCGGAATCCTTTCGCCTTTCTGACCTTGCTTGTGTAGCTCTGCTGCCTCCCTTTCCAGCACTGGCTCCTCAGCGGAGGATCGCTGGCCGGGTGCGGCCCACACTTCCTTCCTCAGGATGCCGAGCCCCTGGATTGGAAACAATCGGAGCTGGGAAGGGAAGGGGATTTGAAAAGAGAGGGCGAGGAGTTGTGGCAGGGGAGGGCTAAGGCAGCGAGAAGCAGGCCAGGGACCCAGAAGGGACCCCCTGCCACCGGGTCTCCTGGGGGTCCTGAGCCCCTTTGCATTTCCTGACTCGGTTCCGTAAAAGGAAAAGGCCTCTTTTCCTTTTTTTTTTCCTACTTGGCTGAATGCTGAGATGGGACCCTGTTATCCTGCTGGACCCTAATTCCCATCATCCCTGACCTTTGGCCACGTTGGCTGGGAGCTGATGGGAGCTGGAGTCCAAGAAAGTTGATGAACTACAACTCCCTTCATCCCAGTGATTCTGTGTTCTGGATCCAGGCCTCACCTGCAGCTATGTTTTTATTGGCTTGGTTTGTTCCTTCAAAAGAAAAGTGGTCCATATTGGCACACTTAAGAATTTATTTTTATTTTTTTAAAAACCCTTTTATTGTAAGAAGTCAATAATATTCCCAAACGACCTACACAACCATCCACACGAGACAGGATGATGTCAAATCCCAGGTATAGGAGAGGAATACACACACACACACACACACACACACACCATATTTATTCGAATGTAATGTGCACCTTTTTTGGCCAAATTACATTGCGAATATTCAAGTGCGAATTAGATTTGATTGCAAGCTTGAAAAGCACCGCGGACGTAGCAAATACTTTTTTTGGGTTTCAAGGTTTTAAAAACTGAGGTGTGCATTAGATTCGTTGACGCATTAGATTTGCGTAAATACAGTATATATATCCCGCCTTTTCCATTGACGGGACTCAGCTTACATATACAGTGGTACCTCGGGTTACATACGCTTCAGGTTACATACGCTTCAGGTTACAGACTCCGCTAACCCAGAAATAGTGCTTCAGGTTAAGAACTTTGCTTCAGGATGAGAACAGAAATCGTGCTCCGGCGGCGCAGCAGCAGCGGGAGGCCCCATTAGCTAAAGTGGTGCTTCAGGTTAAGAACAGTTTCAGGTTAAGAACGGACCTCTGGAACGAATTAAGTACTTAACCCGAGGTACCACTGTACAGTCGTACCTTGGTTCTCGAATGCCTTGGTACTCATACGTTTTGGCTCCCAAACGCCAAAAATCCCGGAAGTAAGTGTTCCGGTTTACGAATGTTTTTTGGAAGCCAAACGTCTGACGTGGCTTCTGCTTGAGTGCAGGAAGCTCCTGCAGCCAATCGGAAGCCGTGCCTTGGTTTTTGAACGTTTCAGAAGTCAAACAGACTTCCGGAACAGATTACGCTTGAGAACCAAGGTACGACTCTCATTTTCAGTCTCTCCGACAGTCAGCACGTTTCCTTTTAAAGCACGAATAATGTGAATAAATCAAGTGGGCTGGGAGTTTCAACTTGGAGGCGGACTAAGCCACAGGTGTCTTTGCACCCAGCAGGAAGAATTGAGAGGGGAGCGGGGGGGGGGGGAATGCAAGCATCCCGTTCACGCACACCCAATTTTGTCCCCCTCCACGTCCAGGACCAGCCAAGGATGCGTCCACATCATCGTGGCCCAGACCAAGGATCACAAGTACACGCTCGACCAGTCCGGTGGCCTCTTTGACAGCGTCCCCGAGGTGGTGTGCTATTACTCCAGCGAGAAGCTGCCTTTCAAAGTGGCTGAGCATATGATGCTGCGCTACCCGGTCGCTACACCGAGCAAGACCCACTAGCGCCCCCCTCTGCCCCTCCATCTCCCTGTACACACACCTGGAATCAGAACTGGGATCTGACTGGAGAAACGCTGGACTGGGGAAGGTATACCTTTACGCTCGTGAATCAGCCACGGATCAGCAGCGGATCTTCCCCACATTCTACTCCTTTCTGCTCATGGACTCCCTCCTCCCCGTCCCCACTTCCCTCCCCCCAAGATCTCTGGGATCAGGACCCTCTGTTTCTCGTGAATCGGCCTCCTTTCCTTCTGCACTGTAATTTATGTATAAATAAATTCATTCTGCCACAGGGCTGGGGGAAACAGTGGCCTTCCTGATGTGGTTGGACTCCAACTCCCAGCCAGTGTGGCTGATAGGGCCTGGAGAAACCATAGAGTTGGAAGGGATCCTGAGGATCACTTGGTTCAGCTTCCTGCGATGCAGGATTACGCAGCTGTCCCGTACGGGAATCGAACCCACAACCTTGGCGTGGATGATAACATCCCCATGCTCTTAACCAGCCGAGCTATCCAGGAGGATGGGAGTTGTAGTCCAATAGTTCCCCACTGGTTTCCCACCCCTAATCTAGTGTGACCGATCTGCTGTGCAGATGAAAGAGTGTGGCGGCAGCAGTGCTGACCCCTGGGGGCCCCCATTAAGTTCTATTGAATGTTATAAGGAAGGTTCGGATCTGAGATTTTGTGGAGAGGGGACAGAATCTTCTCGTCTCAGATTCTGTGGTTGACAGGGGCAGGACAGAGCTTAGGACCCCATATTATCCTCAATGATCCTCTTTTGCTTTCTCCCATATGAATGAATAGCTAGTGTTCATTTCCACGGAGGGAAGACACACCTGCAGCCATATGGGAGGAATTTAGCGCATCATAATCTAGACCGGTGGGACGCGGGTGGTGCTGTGGGTTAAACCACAGAGCCTAGGGCTTGCCGATCAGAAGGTTGGCGGTTCGAATCCCCAAGATGGGGTGAGCTCCCATTTCTCGGTCCCTGCTCCTGCTAACCTAGCAGTTCAAAAGCACACCAGTGCAAGTAGATAAATAGGTACCGCTCTGGCGTTTCCATGTGCTGCTCTGGCTCGCCAGAAGTGGCTTAGTCATGCTGGCCACATGACCCGGAAGCTGTATACCGGCTCCCTTGGCCTATAGAGCGAGATGAGCGCCGCAACCCCAGAGTCGGTCACGACTGGACCTAATAGTCAGGGGTCCCTTTACCTTTACCTTTAATCTAGACCGGTGCCATCCTCCAAGAAGGCGATGCTGTGGTAAGATGGGCAACTGGCCTGATCCTGCTTTTAAGTTCTTAGGGCATGGGGTCATGTGCCCCTTCCTCAGTGTTTTAAGGATCTGATTACCAAATATCAACACAGCCCATAGAGTTGCTGTGAGGGGGAAACAGGGAGGGCAAAACACTTGTATGTGGCCACCTTGAGCTCCTTGAAGGAAAAGAAAAGATGGGCTAGAAATCTAATAAACAAACAAGCTAATTCTAGTTTTGTCCCCATCTTCCTCCTCCCTGGTGAGTTCTGAGGGCAGACCGAAGCTCATGGGGCAGGGTCTGTTTTTTTGCCCTCACGAGTGAGACCTCTGGCTGGTTTGTTGGCCGTGCTTGTGGCTTTCAAGAGGGCAGATCTGTTACTCGCAATCCCCCACTCCACAAGGGTGACGACCGTCTGGAAATCTCGTCTGGGGACACTTTCGCCTTGACCGCAGTGTCTGGTTCCACTTCCTAAGATGGGCCTATGCCAGTAAATAGGTGCCACACTTGACATCTCCCAGGGGATGAGAAGGGAATCCCCTCCCAACCATCAGCTCAGATCCTTTCCTTTGCAGACCTCCCTGAGCGCCAGTTGCTGGAAAGGCAGGGTACGGATTTAACAAAGTGAGGAGGCACTGCCAAGCTAAGCTTTCCAGGGACTGCCACCAGAATGTGCTTTTCCCACTTAAACCTGGAACCAATTCAACTACACATCATTGGGGTGGCACTGTGGTCTAAACCACTGAGCCTCTTGGGCTTGCCGATCAGAAGGTCGGCGGTTCGAATCTCCACAACGGGGTGAGTTCCCACTGCGCTGTCCCTGCTCCTGCCAACCTAGCAGTTCGAAAGTACACCAGTGCAAGCAGATAAATAGGTACCTCTCCGGCAGGAAGGTAAACGGCATTTCCGTGCACTCTGGTTTCCATCACGGTGTTCCGCTGTGCCAGAAACTGTTTAGTCATGCTGGCCACATGACCCGGAAAGCTGTCTGTGGACAAACACCGGCTTCCTCGGCCTGAAAGCGAGATGAGCGTCACAACCCCATAGTCGCCTTTGACTGGACGTAACCGTCCAGGGGTCCTTTACCTTTACCTTTTACATCAGCAGTGGTTGGCAGCTGTTGGACACTGGTAGGGTGGAAGGCAGGGGACTGGCACTAGGGGGCGCCAGAGGCAACGGGAGGCAGAGTAGACCGATTAACTGTATTCCTCGCTGAGTTCTACAAGGGCAACACCAAGAGGAAGGAAGAGGAATCTGACAGTCAAAACCACAAACCCCTGGCCTGGTTGTTGTTAACAAGAAGCCACCCGCTGCTCCTATTTGTTGTTGTTGTTGTTTAGTTGTGTCCAACTCTTCATGACCCCATGGACCAGAGCACTCCAGGCACTCCTGTCTTCCACTGCCTCCCGCAGTTTGGTCAAACTCATGCTGGTAGCTTCGAGAACACTGTCCCACCATCTCGTCCTCTGTCGTCCCATTCTCCTTGTGGCCTCCATCTTTCCCAACATCAGGGTCTTTTCCAGGGAGTCTTCTCTTCTCATGAGGTGGCCAAAGTACTGGAGCCTCAGCTTCAGGACCTGTCCTTCCAGTGAGCACTCAGGGCTGATTTCCTTCAGAATGGATAGGTTTGATCTTCTTGCAGTCCATGGGACTCTCAAGAGGCTCCTCCAGAACCAGAATTCAAAAACTGCTCCTATACACACACTCAAAGCTATGCTGTCATGATGGTTAAGTTAAGGTTACCAGACGTCCCCGTTTCCCAGGGACAGTCCCCGGATTTTCAAATCACTCCCCATTCAAAATCCATTGACATTGCAAAGTGTCCCCGGATTCATTGAAAAAAATCTGGTAACCTTATGTTAAGTAGAATCTGCATGCACAGCAGCATCAGACCGCTGAGTAACATTCGGGGGAAGCAACAGGCACGAGAGGGCTGTGCCTCTTTGGCCCTGTAGGCTTCAGTCGCTGTGGGAAATGGGATTCTGGGACTAGATGGCCCTTTGGTTAGGCCCACCTCAGCTTCCCTTACGTTAATAGCTGTGATAGCAATGGAACCTGCATCTGCAGGAGCAGTCTACCTCTCGTCTGATCCAGCAAGGCTCCTCTGATGTTCACACACCTACCTATTTTATATTTTGCTCATCGTCAATCTTTATTACGGTCCAGAGACCCAACAAATGGTTACAAAGCAATGCACAATTCAGATAGCCTACCTCCAGGTTAAACAAGCATTTTGTTCTGACTTAAAGATAGGGATCGTTGGTTCTTGCAACCACGATAAAAACTTCACCACTCTTAATGTTCTAGCGTTTGTCCGGTCTTCCAATAGGAACCTGACATAGTGAACCTCTGATTTTCATGGGAAAGGTACCAGCAAGGGTAATATCAGTTCAGCCCTGGCTCGCTTGCATTTCGCACAGTGCAGCAAAATATGTTTTATAGAATGGATGTCTTGAGCACACAAGCAAAGTCTGTCCTTATTTTGCTTATATATATATATGTTGATCAAAAACACATAATTCAAGAACATATCAGAAATAGCAAAAAAGATACAGTTAAATTAAAATTAAACGTACCAAAATAAGGTGCACATTTGGGTTGCTGCATTCACATCAGTATTTGTTATTGAGAATAGCTTTAATTACAGGTAGGTAGCCGAGTTGGTCTGCCGTAGTCGAAACAAAATTTAAAAATTCCTTCCAGTAGCACCTTAAAGACCAACTAAGTTTGTTATTGGTAGCTGAAGAAGTGTGCATGCACACGAAAGTTCATACCAATAACAAACTTAGTTGGTCTCTAAGGTACTACTGGAAGGAATTTTTTATCGATTTTGAGAATATCTCGATAATCTTCCAAACTGGAAAACTTCACTCCTAGTGCCTTGAAACTGGGGCAACGCTGCCGCCGCATGGCTCAACTGTGTATTGCAGTTCAGAGGCTGAAATGGGAGCCCCCTCCGCCCATCCCACAATTTGGCTTTTAGGAAAGCCTCCGTAGAAGCCTTCCCCCAGCCAATCTTCATTGCCGAGCAGGAGTGGAAAGGAGGGACAAGAAGGAGGTGTCGCCAAGTAGAGAGGAACCAGGTCTTCCTCGTCTGACTTGCAGGATAGTCGTTCTCCACCCTGAGTTAATTACAGATTTCTGAAAATCAAGGATGGGATTCGGCAAGCTACGTTGTGACACATCCCATGGAATTGTTTGTGTGTGTTTTCAGGGATGGAGAAAGACTGGGTCCTCAGTTGCCCTTAAAAAAAAGATAGAATGCTCTTTACTGTGGAGGTTCTGCTCCTAACCATTTTGCCCTGTTGCAGAACAGCTTTATGAGTGTTGTAAACAAAAATTGCCCTTTTCCCTTATGGGGTATCCAAAGCCCATATAGAGTCCTTACATAGGTTCCCTACTGGTAGGAGAGAATAACAGAGGCCAACCTGAGAACATTGAGAAGCAAAGCAGCTAGTAAGCTTGATCTTTATTGATCCTCACCCGCAGGAAAGGAGGAGGAACCCGGAACAATGGCACGCAAGGCCTTATAAAGACTTTTGAAATTGCCACCCTGTAGATCAAGACCACCCCCAGAAACATCATACCTACATCACAGAAAAGGCGGTCTAAACAGAAATTTAAATGTTGTTTTTCTCCTGTCGTTGTTTATCTCCTGTCTGGCAGGTTACTTGATTGGATTGCCTGGGGAGCCCGGCCATTCTTTTGTAGTGATAAATACTTAGTTCCTGGGCCAGGTCACAGGCTCACACCCTATTCAAACAGAGACATACCCTTAAGACAGGATTTGTGAAGGAAAAGACAATGGGGAGGCTTTTCCACTTTAACTTTGCAGAGAAAACATTTGCTCAGTTTAGGAATCAAAATGGCTCCAGGTTGGCCTTCCTGTGCTGATCTATGTACGTGCTTGGTTGGTACACTTATGAACATTACCATATATCTAAGACCATAAAATTCCTATCACATGAGCACCCCTGCCACGCCGTTTCCACAGCAATTCAGCAACATGGCATGCACTGCTGAGGGTTCAAGAACTGGAGTCCCCAAAGCGTCCTTTGGGTGTTGGCAGAGCTAAGCATGCAGCTGTTTGCGTCTTGGCCCGATTTACAAAGCCTGACATTCCTGTGTAAATTTGTCGGTTCAGTTTGCATGCATTGAGCTGTGGAGAAGCTCGCGGATTCAGCAAGGAGACTATCCATTTCTGGGTAAGGGGATCTCCGGGGGGCTGGGCTAGCCAAGACCTCTCCCTGCTCAGGACTCTGCAGGCAGCCACAGCCTGTCCATTGAGACTGGTAGGGCAGTTGTTGCAAACAAAAATCTGCCCTTTTCCCCCTTACGGGGTATCCCAAGAGCCCATACAGAGCCCTTACGTAGGTTCCCTATCGGTAGGAGAAAATAACAGAGGCCAACCAGAGAATATTGAGAAGCAAAGCAGCTAGTAAGCCTGATCTTTATTGATCTGTTGCAACAGGGTCCTCACTCACCACACGCAGGAGGGAGGAGGAATCCAGAACAATGGCGTGCAAGGCCTTATATAGACATTTTAAATTCCCTGCCCTGGAGCTCAAGACCACCCCTCCATACATCATACCTACATTACAGAAAAGGCGGTCTACAGCGGAAATCTGAGTGACTTGTTTATCTCGTCTTCCAGGTTACCTGTTTAATGGTCACTTGATTGGATTGCCTGGGGAGCCTGGCCAGTCTTTTGTAATGATAAATACTTAGTTCCTGGGCCAGGTCACAGGCTCACACCCTGTTCATATCTTAAATGTGCCCTTAAGACAGGATTTGTGAAGGGAAAAGACAATGGGAAGGTTTCCCACTTTGACCTTGCAGAGAAATAATTGAGGTCAATTTGCTCAGGACATTTTTTCTGTGGGGTTTTCAGACATGTGGTTTATATATTCATGTACGTGTTTGCTTGGTACATTTATGAACATTTATTACATATTTAAGACCTTAAAATTCTTATCACACAGTCAAGGCTCTCCAAGATTTATAAAAATATTGCGAGCAATTGCTGGAGGTGTGGGGAAAGCAATGGAGACATGTACCACATGTGGTGGACGTGTAGAAAAATAAGAGAATTTTGAGGCCTGATATACGAAGAGCTGGAAAAAAATCTTTGGAATAACATTTTTTTAAAAAAACCAGAAGCGTTTCTGCTAAGTATTGTTGGTAAAGATATCCCAAAAAACTTAAGAGAAATATTTTTATATGCCACGGCAGCTGCCTGAACACTAGTAGCAAAAAATTGGAAAGGGGAAAATGTTCCGACCTGAATGGAGTGGTAGAATAAGCTACAAGAATATGTGGAAATGGCGCAATTGACCAGCTGTTTAAGGGGTAATTCAAGACAAGAATTTTTTTTGGGGGGGGGACAAATATAAGAGATATGTGCAAAAATATGCTAGTGGTTTATCGTCTATGACAGCACCTGACTGACTTTGGATAAATAAACATATGAGAAATAAGATCAACGGTACAAATTGTTGTAAGAATGTATTAGAGAATATATAAAGAACAGAGTAATAATGGTAGGTACATTCGCTATCAAAATAAAATTACACAATGGGAATTGACAGGAAGTCCAAAGTCCTTAGGATATTTTTTGTTAATAATTTTTGATAAGAATTTTGGTTAACAATCACATAAAAGGTAACATAAATACAGCAGAAGTTCAAGGTTTATATACAGGTAAGAAAAGATAAAGTATATGTTTTTCTTTTCTTTTTTTGTGTGTATATGATTGAAACTTCAATTTACTTTATGAGATGTATCATATATTTATGTAATGTATTGTAAGACTATTAATAAAGAGGGGGGAGAAACTGGTAGGGCAGAAGGCAGGGAGCTCAACAGCAGGTGGCGCCAGAGGCAATGGCAAGTGGAGCACAGCTGATGATGGGCTAGTTTTCGTCCCATCCTCTTGATATTGAGGAGGAAGAAGCTGGCAGGCGGGGCTTGGACTGGTTGTAAACAAGAAGGCAGGGAGGCAGGCGGCTGAGGCTAGGGGGGCAGTGCCTCTGTTGCCCCAATGTACCAGTCTCTGGGGTTGCCAGTCAAAACAAACAATACTGCTCTGGATGACCAGTGGCCTGACTCATTCTGAGGCAGCTTCCTGTTTACATAAAAAATGGGGAACCTCAGGCCCTGGGGCCGAGTACGTTAGAGGTCTCTCTGTCTTACTCAAGGGATTCTCCACAGGCCACCCCCCCCCCCCACTCCCCAGTTCATACCCTCTATGGCTTCTCTGATTCACTCCTCATGTTTTTTGCCTGCCTGGAGCGTGCCCTTGAATTCTGACCGTGCCTCTTGCTTCTGAAATAAAAAAAATTAAGGTCTTATACAGATCCTGAAGGTGAGGTTCCAATACTTTGGCCACCTCATGAGAAGAGTTAAGTTAAGACTCCCTGGAAAAGACCCTGGTGTTGGGAAAGATGGATGGCACAAGGAGAAGGGGACGACAGAGGACGAGATGGTGGGACAGTGTTCTCGAAGCTACCAGCATGAGTTTGACCAAACTGCGGAAGGCAGTGGAAGACAGGAGTGCCTGGCATGCTCTGGTCCAGGGGGTCACGAAGAGCTGGACACGACTAAACGACTAAACAACATATATAATAAATGTTCATAAATGTACCAAGCAAACACATACATAAATATATAAACCACATGTCTGAAGCAGCACAGGAAAACAGCCATGAAGCCATTTTGGCTCGCAAACTGACCAAATGTTTTCTCTGCAAAGTCAAAGGAAAATGGAAAAGCCTCCCCATTGTCTTTTCCTTCACAAATCCTGTCTTAAGGGTATGTCTGTGTATGAATAGGGTGAGCCTGTGACCTGGCTCAGGAACTAAGGATTTATCATTACAAAAGACTGGCCAGGCTCCTCAGGGTCTCCAATCAAGTAAGCATTAACAGGAGGTCTCAGACAGGAGATAAACAAGGCACTCAGATTTCTGCTGTAGATGGTCCTTTCTGTGATGTAAGTATGATGTTTCTGGGGGTGGTCTTGGACTCCAGGGCGGGCAATTTAAAATGTCTATATAAGGGCGGGGACACCGGGGTTCGGGGTCCTCCTCCTTTCCTGTGTTTGAGGGGAGCACCTTGTTGCAACAGATCAATAAAGATCAGGCTTACTAGCTGCTTTGCTTCTCAATATTCTCTGGTTGGCCTCTGCTTTTCCCCCCGACCGATGGAGAACCTACAAAGGACTCTATAAGGGCTCTTGTGTCCCCCATAAGGGAATAAGGGCAGATTTTCGTTTATTACACTTCCTTGGATAGAGGAGGATAGAGAGGGGTGCGTGAGTCGGTTCAGAAATATGCCCGCCGCACGAAGGCCGAATTCCGTTTCTCCTCTTACCTCTGGCCCTGCCGCCTCTTCGCACGTGGCCTCCGAATGGTTGCTCAGAGGGGATTGCGGCCTCCGCCTATCGCAACTGCCGGGCTTTCGAGAGAGATCTTAGCTTAAAAGAGGAGCTTTTCCACCTCTCCCCTGCTCTTCCAAGTTTGAGGATAGGCAGCTTTCTTTGAGTTAATAATAATAATAATAATAATAATAATAATAATAATAATTTATTTGTACCCCACCCATCTGGCTGGGCTTCCCCAGCCACTCTGGGCGGCTTCCAACAAAGATTAAAAATACACATTTTTAATGTCACACATTAAAAACTTCCCTGAACAAGGGTGCCTTCAGATGTCTTCTAAATGTCAGGTACTTGTTTATCTCTTTGACATCTGATGGGAGGCCGTTCCACAGGGCGGGTGCCACTACCGAGAAGGCCCTCTGCCTGGTTCCCTGTAGCTTTGCTTCTTGCAGTGAGAGAACCACCAGAAGGTCCTTGGAGCTGGACCTCAGTGTCCAGGCAGAACAAGTTCAAGACCCATCAGCATTGCAAGAAAGGGCAGGTTGGCACCAATGTCAACGAAGTCCTGCCAGCCTGCGTATGCCTGCGGCTCCTCTTGCTAGCAGGGGGGGCACCCAGTGTCATTTTTTTCCTCTGAAACGCAAGGCTCTTTGATGCAAACCAGGATTGAAAAGAGAAGCAACCTTGAAATCAGAACACCTGTCTTGGCCCCCTTACAGAGAGAGAAGAACAGTATGGAGGTGGACTTCTAGGATGACTAAGGCCTACCTTACTGTCATTGATTCTGCTCCCCATTGATCCAGAGCAGACCCCAACGTATTGCTAGCAGAGTAAAAACTTAAAACACATTGAAGTTAACTTCATCCAGCAGAGTTTACTGCTGAAGGCAAATGAGCTTAACGGTCACAAATCCATACATCTTCAGGATTGGCACAGTATATAAGAAACCCAGTTGCAGCTATTATAGGAATTCTAAAGTCTCAAATATAGAATAAATGTTGATAATTGCACAATTATCCTTTGTAGAGGGGATGTCCTCCTTCTCCGGGCCCAATGCAAACCCTTAAAAGAGATGTTTCTTCTTGGTTCTGCCAGGAGGAGAGGGAACTCTGTTGCAACAGAAAAATAAAGATCTGCCTTGCTTTCCACTGCATCCTGCCTCCGTCCTTCCATCTCTGACCGATCATGGACTTAGGGGACTCAGTCCCTTGGGGAGTTGGGCAGCAAAAGCCAACCACTCCTATTTTTCTATATCACAGCAGACTTAACTTACAATAAGACTAAAACCTTAACACTAAGCATACTATATACAGAACACCACACCAGAAGGAAAGAGAGACAGAAAGTGAAATTCAGGCTCCTTCTAAATTAAAAAATTAAAAAATTGTCCAGTAGCACCCACCTTGTTCTGGGTATAAGTTTTCACGGGTGGCGCTGTGGGTTAAACCACAGAGCCTAGGACTTGCCAGTCAGAAGGTCGGCGGTTCGCATCCCCGCAACAGGGTGAGCTCCCGTTGCTCGGTCCCTGCTCCTGCCAACCTAGCAGTTCGAAAGCACAGCAAAGTGCAAGTAGATAAATAGGTACCACTCCGGCGGGAAGGTAAACAGCATTTTCGTGCGCGGCTCTGGTTCGCCAGAAGCAGCTTAGTCATGCTGGCCACATGACCTGGAAGCTGTACGCCGGCTCCCACGGCCAATAAAGTGAGATAAGCGCTGCAACCCCAGAGTTGGCCACAACTGGACCTAATGGCCAGGGGTCCCTTTACCTTAAGATGCTACTGGACAATTTTTTTATTTATTTTGACTGTGTCAGACCAACACGGCTACCTACCTGAATCTAGAATCAGGTTCCTTCTGGCCTCATTATTATAGCCAGAATAACCTTGAGTGAAAAGAGTTAACAGAACCAGTTTAAACCAGTGGCTCAGCTTTTCTGAAGGAATAACCCAAACATCAGGAACCTCCTGCCTGCTTCTAGGCGGAACAGATGCTTGCTGGTTAGCTAGAAACTTGCACCAGCTTATATCACATGGAGAAGCTTTGAGAAGCCTCTTGAATCGGTTAGAATAGGAAAGATACCTACACTTTAAATCAATACTTTCTGTGCCAGAAAATGCAAAACTGACACAAGGGTAACATTTACGCACATGTGGCCCCCGGAAAGTTGCCCAGAAGGGAAAGTGGCCCTCGATCCCAAAAAGCTTTTCCACTTCTGCACTGAGGGATAAACTTGCTCATTCCTTTCAGCCGAAGAAAGCAAAAGGACACTGGGGAATGATGGGCAAGGCCCCTTGTTTTAAAACCAAATCCCATTTCATTTCATTTGATTAATAGTCCAAGCAATTCAAAATCACATTCTGGGCATCCTGCCATCCTTCCCCTCCTCCTTAGGCAATCTCAAGGCAAGCTTTCAGCCACGTCACAATTTTCTTTTGCCTTTTGTTGTTGTTGTTTAGTCGTGTCCGACTCTTTGTGACCCCCTGGACCAGAGCACGCCAGGCACTCCTGTCTTCCACTGCCTCCCCCAGTTTGGTCAAACTCATGCTGGTAGCTTCAAGAACACTGTCCAACCATCTCGTCCTCTGTCGTCCCCTTCTCCTTGTGCCCTCCATCTTTCCCAACCTCAGGGTCTTTTCCAGGGAGTCTTCTCTTCTCAAGGGTGGCCAAAGTATTGAGAGTCTCAGCTTCAGGATCTGTCCTTCCAGTGGGCACTCAGGGCTGATTTCCTTCAGAATGGAGAGGTTTGATCTTCTTGCAGTCCATGGGACTCTCAAGAGTCTCCTCCAGCACCATAATTCAAAAGCATCCATTCTTTGGCAATCAGCCTTCTTTATGGTCCAGCTCTCACTTCCATACATCACTACTGGGAAAACCATAGCTTGAACTATACGGACCTTTGTCGGCAAGGTAATGTCTTTTTAAAAGAACTTGGATGTTTACCACTAGGGGACATCATTTGCATTTTCTGCATTATTCATTTAAAGCAGCATCATGCTACTTTAACCTGTCATGGCCTCCCCTGGAGAATCGTGGGAACTGCAGTTGAGGGTGCTGAGAATGGTTAGGAGACAAGCTACAGTTCCCAGGATTACTGGAGGGAAGCCGTGGCTGTTTAATGTGGGAATATGTGAGCTTCTTTAACATGCAGTGCAGATAGGGCCTTCTCAACTCAAGACCTGAGTGAGCTTTAATGTTATCCAAGACCTCCATCTGTACCATGCATTTAAAGTGCTATGATCCCACTTTAAGTCGCCATGGCTTCTCCCAGAGAATTCTGGGAGCTGTAGTGTGTTAAGGGTGCTGGGAGTTGTTAGGAGACCTCCATTTCCCCTCCTGGAACTACAATTCCCAGAGTTCCCTGGGAAGAAGAGGGGCTGTTTGTTAAACCACTCTGGGAATTGTAGGTACTTTGCCTGTTTTATCCTGTGAAATGTCTCTCTCTATTTCAGTGTCCACAACAGCCTCCGGGTTTCCAAATGTGCCCCATGACACCAGAAAGCTGGGGACTGCTGCACTAGACATAATTTCAGGACAGGTGGGAGAAAGGACTTCTTCACACAGTGCAGAGTTAAGCTGTGGAACTCCTTCCCACAGGAGACAGGGATGGCCACGAACTTGGATGGTTTTAAAAGAGAATTGGATCAGTTCATTGTGAGGAGGCGGCTAGGGATGGCTGCCAGCCACAATGGCTGTGCTCTGCTTCCACATTCAGAGGCAATAATGCTTTCAAATACCAGTCGCCGGAAACCGCACTCGGGTCCTGCTTGTAGCCGGTTGGCCGCTGTGAGAACAGGATGTTGGAGTACATGGGCCCAGGCTGCTGACATTGGACTGATGGTTCAACTTGGGATATAAGGCAGCTTCTTGTGTTCTGCTGTGTGTATTCAGAGAACCATGAGGACTAGGATCTTATTTCAAAGTGTAGGGCTAGAGCTCAGTGGTAAGGCACTTGCTGGAAGCCCCAGGTTCAATTCTTGCATGATTATTTCTTTAAAATATATCTATATAAAAGGGCTGCAAAGCTCCAGGACCTATGTCCATTCAGTCTGATTTATTTTACAGTTCTGTTATGTCCTTAGTTGAATAGGATCCAAAAGGCAGCAGTCTGATTGGTCCTAGAACAATGCAGCAGTATGATTGGTCCGCAGGAGCCACCCAATCCAGCTCCAGGTGGAAGTGAATCCGCAACCTGATTGGCCTACAGGAGAATCCCAGAATTAGCCAATCACGTGCAGCCCATTGTGTAAATAATGTATATAAAGCAGATATTTTGGGGGAATTTCCATTCCTCACTACTATGAGCTGAATGAAGAGCATGAAATCCACACTCGATTCCGAGTATATTTCAAGTTCTGAGCATGGAAATCTAAACTTGCACCAAGAATGGTCTCCAAAAACAAAACAAAACAAAAATTATTGCACCCCCAGAGCCAGAGACCTTACTAGCCTCACTCCATCAACACAGACTTCCGCCTGCAAACACTGTGGGCAGATCAGCTTCTGTCTTTTTTTGGTTCCACTCAAGTCTCCGAAATTTGCATGCGTTTGTTTCCCCTTCGTTGGTTCACAAATGCTTGAATGTGTCTTCTTCTTCTTCTTCTTCTTCTTCTTCTTCTTTTCGTCAAAGCAACATTTGTGCACGGAACCACCAGCCCGGCGTCTCCACCTCCCTTGCCCTGGTTTTGCATGTGTCTTTAAGAAACATAAAAAAAACAGAGATCCAGTTCTCTCTTCCCAAGGTGCTTTTGGGGAAGCAGCCCTATTGCAACACACGGCCTGCTTTAGGAGAAGTTGGCGGACACATGGGGCCCGAGATAGGAAGGATGAGTGCACATTTTCAAAGGCTGGTTTCGGAACGGAACAGGCAACGAAACAAACCCTCTTTTAAAAAAAGTAAATCAAAAAATTGCTGCAACGGTCTGAGGGTGGGAACGATTCGACCACGGCATGCCCCCAAAGCATACCGCTCGTGCCTCTCGCCCTTCTTTCCTGGAGAAACAGTTTCTATCCAAATGCGATTTTGGTTTTAAACGCAGTGTAAGGTAGTCTCTATGGGAGTATATTGTATTTAATTATGGGGTATCAGAGTTTTTAGGGGGCTAACCAGGCTGGGATGGGACGCAGGTGGTTAAACCACAGAGCCTAGGACTTGCTGATCAGAAGGTCGGCGGTTCGAATCTCTGCGACGGGGTGAGCTCCCGTTGCTCGGTCCCTGCTCCTGCCAACCTAGCAGTTCGAAAGCACGTCAAAGTGCAAGTAGATAAATAGGTACTGTTCTGGTGGGAAGGTAAACGGCGTTTCCGTGCGCTGCTCTGGTTTGTCAGAAGCGGCTTAGTCATGCTGGCCACATGACCCTCGGCCAATAAAGCGAGATGAGCACCGCAACCCCAGAGTTGGCCACGATTGGACCTAATGGTCAGGGGTTCCTTTACATTTAAGGTAGTCTCTATGGGGGTATATTGTATTTAATTATGGGGTATCAGAGTTTTTAGGGGGCTAACCAGGCTGGGATAACTGGGATAGCAGGCTTGTTGGTTTTTGAATGTCTGAAGTAGATTTTTTCAATTTCGTTGTTCTGTATGGGACAATGATAATAAAGATTATCGTATCGTATTGTATCGTATCGTAAAAAAGGCTGTCCACAATGGCTACGGGTCATCATGGCTAGTTCTCCCTCCCCTATCAGAGGCAGAATACTAGTTACAGGGAACTGCAAGTGTTGCTGTTGTGCTCACCTCACAGAATCACAGAGTTGGAAGGGACCATGAGGATCATCTAGTCCAACCCCCGGCAAGGCAGGAATCTTTCTGCCCAGTGTGGGATTTGAACCCATGACCCTGACATTAAGAGTCTCATGTGCTACCTTTCGGGTTTCCCACTGAGCCACTGTGAGAAGAGGATGTTGGACTAGACAGGCCATTGGCTTGAATCGGCGGGGCTCTCTTCTTATGTACAGTAGGTTTAGACAAATGCGTGAAAGATCAAGTTACCAAAGGCTACAGTCAGAGGTGGCAATGCTTCTGAATGCCAGCTGCTGGGAATTACAAGGGCATAAAGGTAAAGGGACCCCTGACCATTAGGTCCTGTTGCGAACGACTCTGGGGTTGTGGCACTCATCTCACTTTATTGGCCAAGGGAACCGGCGTACAGCTTCCGGGTCATGTGGCCAGCATGACTAAGCTGCTTCTGGCGAACCAGAGCAGCGCATGGAAACACCTTTTACCTTCCCGCCAGAGCAGTACCTATTTATCTACTTGCACTGGCGTGCTTTCGAACTGCTAGGTTGGCAGGAGCAGGGACTGAGCAACGGGAGCTCACCCCGTCGTGGGGATTCAAACCACCGACCTTCTGATCCCTAGAGCCCTAGGCTCTGTGGTTTAACCCACAGCGCCACCCTTTTACCTATGCATGTAAAGTCCCCAGGTAGGAGCTGCGAGAGACCCTCTGTCTGAAACTCTGGACAGCCTCTGCCAGTCAGTGTGCAGAAATACCAGTAGGTCTGACTCAGTATAAAGCATCTCCCCAATTCTTTGCGGGAGGCCACAAGCTTTGAATGTCTGCTGCGGACATGACTTAACCTTCTGCCACGTGAGTTTTGAATTATGCGAGCAAACCAGGGCGGCCGCTTGAGAACCAGATCAGCCAACGAGGCCCTCTTCATATTTTGGACCAACCGCCATCAAGGCCGGTCCTGGACCGATATCAACATCGCCTCAGGTTTCCTCTCCTGCAGAGATTGTTTTTTTCCACCTATTTCATTCTCCACTGCTGCTTTTCCATTCCGCTTTTGGTGGTGGGTTGCGCGGTTTGACATTTCCGCTCCCTCGCTTGCAGAAGAGTGGGCCAGCGTCAAAATCAGTAGGAAGAATTTACGCACCTGCGATGGCACTTCCGGTTGTTCCACCTATTAATAGATGGCCGGCCGTGTAGCTTCGCAGAGAGGCAGAGACAGAGAGGCTGAAAAAAAGTCCCTGCTTATCTCGCTCAACTCGAAAGTTGAGTCAGCCAGGTTGAAAATGAGGGGTCTGGGGATTTCCCTGCCTCAGAGGGTGATTCTGTCACAGGAAAACCACAGCCAGGTGGTACCAGATTTCAGCGAGGGATCCCCTATGTCTTTTTGCCAGGAAGTTGCACCTGGACGAAAACTCAGGGAGAATATGAGATTTTAGAGGTGCAAACCTGCCTTGGGTGTTGTTTGTCAAACTTTTCTTTCTTTCTTTCTTTCTTTTTTTCTTTCTTTCTTTCTAAAATACATCTTAAAAGTATGCACCCACAGCCCTTGATTGTATGAAAAAAACCTCAAAGGAAGGGAGCACAGCCAAAGCACAGTGAAAATAACCTTGCGAATTTACAAATTATGATATGTGTTAATGTGAACTGAAGTTAATTTTTGTAGCTGTGGTATAAGGGGTTTTATCAATAATGGATTGTATTTGGTTTCAGCAACGGTCTGGAGTCAGAATAAAAAGGAATCGGACTTTGAAGTACAGCACGTGGGAAGCCACACAAAATTTATACAGTGGTACCTTGGTTTACAACCGTAATCCATTCCGGAGGTCCATTTGTAAACCAAACAGTTTGTAACCCAAGGCGTGCTTTCGCCAATGGGGCCTCCCCCCCCAAAAATTGTTCGTAATCCCCCCCCCCAAAAAACCGGTTGTAATCCAAAACAAGGTTGCAAATCGGGACACGCACTTCCAGGTTTGACATGTTTGTAATCCAAAACAGGCAAATCAAGGTACCACTGTAATTGGCTATGTAACTGATTTGTATTTGAATTGGTACTGCTATTGGTGTTAATATAATATGGCACATATTGGATTTTTGTAACTGAAAATTAATAAAAATTATTTAACATAAAAAAGAGAAAATAATCTTATGTACAGTGGTACCTCGGGTTAAGTACTTAATTCGTTCCGGAGGCCCGTTCTTAACTTGAAACTGTTCTTAATCTGAAGCACCACTTTAGCTAATGGGGCCTCCCGCTGCCACCGCACGATTTCTGTTCTCATCCTGAAGCAAAGTTCTTAACCTGAAGCACTATTTCTGGGTTAGCGGAGTCTGTAACCTGAAGCGTATGTAACTTGAAGCGTATGTAACCCGAGGTACCACTGTACCAGCTATTGGGGGTGGAGGCACTCGGGCCCCCGCAAAGTTTTTAAGCCGGGTACTGAGGCCCTTCCATATCTAGCGGCGACATCACGTGACATTGGTCTGTTTAATCGCAGGCGCAAGCCAGTGCTCATGCTAATGGATCATAATAATGCAAGAAGAGGTTGCAGGATCAGGCCAAAGGTTTATCAAGTCCAGCATCCTGTTCTCACAGGGGGGAAACAAACCTCAAAGTGGTTTACAAAAATAATAGAACAATTATCAACGCAAGCAGCTATTTAGAAAAAAAAAATTAAACCAACCATACGCTAGAAACAGATGAAAACACAGGTCTAAACAAAAATGCAAAGGTGTTTGCTTTGTTTTTTTAATTCAATTTTTATTGGTTTTCTATTACAAAATCAGTCATAAACCATTTGCAAAACTTTTAAGCTTTAGACAAAATACATATTCTTTTTTTATATAAAAAACTGGGTCTTCGGAGGGTATGATACAAGTAATATGTTTTAGCAATACATAATGATGCAATCTTACATTGGACTAGGTAGATAGGTTTTGATTTGCACTTTCACCAATAACTTAAAACAGATTTGTGCGCTTTTGTGTCGTGTCCAAAGCACTTACTTTTCCAAAATAAGGCAAAAATACAGAAAAAGAGGAGGAAAAAAAGAGAATAATAAAACAGGGGTTTCCTGCCTATCAATCTGCATTGTAAATTATATAAACGCCTCTCTTCCATGTGCTGAGTGATTTTTAAAGCTCAGTTCCTAACCCTATTTATCAATGGCATATATTAAAAGCACACCTGATGCACATTTAAAGCACATGACTTCTTTAAAAATATATATTAAAGCCCCTCATGGTGCTATAGTTCCCAGCACCCTTCGGAAACTACAGTTTGGGTGATTACTGCGGGGGAAGCAACTATGGCTGTTGAGAGTGGTATAAGAGTGCTTCAAATGCATGCCCTCCAACATTTCTCCAATGAAAATAGGGACGCCCCATTCCATAATGATAATTTTACAGTTTACTGGGTTGCCCCAGGCACTCTGCGCAGCTTCCAACATACAGTGGTGCCCCGCAAGACGAATGCCTCGCAAGACGAAAAACTCGCTAGACGAAAGGGTTTTCCGTTTTTTGAGCCGCTTCGCAAGACGATTTTCCCTATGGGCTTGCTTCGCAAGACGGAAACGTCTTGCAAGTTTGTTTACTTTTTCTTAACATCGTTAATACAGTTGCGACTTGACTTCGAGGAGCAACTCATAGAACGCGATGTGGTAGCCTTTTTTGAGGTTTTTAAAGACTTTGGTGATTTTTGAAGCTTTTCCAAAACTTTCCCGACACCGTGCTTCGCAAGACGAAAAAAATCGCAAGACGACAAAACTCGCGGAACGAATTAATTTCATCTTGCGAGGCACCACTGTACAGTGGTACCTCGATTTTCGAACGTCTCCGTTGACGAACGTTTCAGAACTCAAACGCCGAAAACCTGGAAGTAAATGCTTCCGTTTTCGAAAGCGCCTCGGAAGTCAAACGTCTTCCGCTGAGTTCAATTTTATGTATTGAATTTGCAGACCGCCCTTTGCCCCTCGGTTTCCAAACGTTTCGGAAGTTGAACCGTCTTCTGGAATGGATTACATTCGAAAACCGAGGCACCACTGTACAGTCATACCTCGTTACGTTTGCTTCAAGTTAAATCTTTTCAGGTTGCGTCCCATGGTGACCTGCAAGTAATGGAACTGGTTACTTCCGGGTTTCGTCGCTCGCAGACAGGCAAAATGATGTCACGCGCATGCACAGACGCGGTGAATTGCGACCCACGCATGCGCAGATGCAGGTTGTGTTCTGCTCAGGTTGCGAACGGGGCTCCAGAACAGATCCAGTTCGCAACCAGTGGTACCACTGTCTATGAAAACATAATAAAACATTAAACGTTTTTAAAAACTTCCCTATACAGGATTGCCTTCAGACGGCTCAGGGGTCGGATAATGCCCTATCTTCCAACATTTCTCCAAAGGAAATAGGGACGTCCTAAGGACTGCAAGAAGATCAAACCTCTCCATTTTGAAGGAAATCAGCCCTGAGTGCTCACTGGAAGGACAGATTGTGAAGCTGAGGCTCCAATGCTTTGGCCACCTCATGAGAAGAGAAGACTCCCTGGAAAAGACCCTGATATTGGGAAAGATGGAGGGCACAAGGAGAAGGGGATGACAGAGGACGAGATGGTTGGATAGTGTTCGTGAAGCTACCAGCATGAGTTTGACCAAACTGCGGGAGGCAGTGGAAGACAGGAGTGCTTGGTGTGCTCTGGTCCATGGGGCACGAAGAGTCGGACACGACTAAACGACTAAACAACAACAAGGAAAAGCAGGACATTCCGGGATCAAGTTAGAAACTGGGATGGCTTCTCCAAATCAGGGACGTCCCTGGAAAATAGGGACACTTGGAGGGTCTGCAAATTTATGGGGCAGGTGTAACATGAGGAGACAAGGCAGTTGGCCTCGAGACCAGAAAAGGGGGCATTCAAACGCCCCATGGGATTTCACTTCCTCTGTCCCTACGCGGGGCACGCACTTCCTCTGGAGCTGTTTATCGGTGAGGAGGGACCGAAAAGGAGAACTGGAAGATGGAGGGAAGCAGCTGCCTGGACCGGGGGTTTCACCACCAGCCCTCCTTCTCCTGTGCTGCGAACCTGCCGCAGGCCCCCCTCTTCCCTCAAGATTGCTCAACTCTTTTCTTCCTCTCTTTCTTTCTCACGGGCCAGCACAGCCAGCTACGCCAGGAAGAAAGAGACAAAAGGAAAACTGGGCCCCAAACAACGCACACATTTGAAAAGGCCGTATTTTACCAGGGGATTCAATTATTAGTCCGCTAGCAGTTCGAAAGCAAGTCAAAGTGCAAGTAGATAAATAGGTACCACTCCGGTGGGAAGGTAAACAGCGTTTCTGTGTGCTGCTCTGGTTCGCCAGAAGCGGCTTAGTCATGCTGGCCACATGACCCGGAAGCTGTACACCGGCTCCCTCAGCCAATAAAGCGAGATGAGCGCCGCAACCCCAGTCGGTCACAACTGGACCTAATGGTCAGGGGTCCCTTTACCTTTACCTATATAATTTTGGAACGTGGCTTCTTTATGAGACACCACCCAAGATATCATAACCGCATTTGGCACAACGGTTCCCGAAACCAAGGAGCAACCCCCCATATTTGGATAGAATTCTGGACACCAGTTTGATGGCCGACTGAGCCATTGAAATGGATCCTGATTTTAGCCACCAATTTCAAAATGGCCCTGATTTTCACCGCCGGTTTCAAAACTGTAGAGAGTTTTTGGTTTCTTAGACTACCCGGAAACGCTCCTAGACTGCAAGTGTTATCGTCACCAAACACCCCTTTCCCTTCTGCACTGTGGCCTCGCTCTCTTCCTGTGGTGGCAGGATGAATTGGCAGAGTCCTGATTTAGAAGGGTGACCGTACCTCTTCTGTGCAGGGAGTGGGGCATCAAGAAATCAACATGCAACGGCAAGGGTGCGGCTCAAATATTCCTGGAGTGTCTCAAAAAGTCACTCGTTCTAAAAATCAATAAGCTAAGCCTTAAAAAAATGTCTTTCCTTTCATTATCCCCTGGGAGGCTGTTATGCTAGCCTGTTAATTTTATTCATGGAATCCATTTAACACATTTATAAATGTCTTTGCGGCCTGAGGGGCTACCAAAGCAGCAGACGGGAATAAAATTAACCTTCAAAATGGAGACTTTTGCAGCCCTTTAAAAGTATAAACAGTTTTATGGTGGCCCAAGCTTTTTCGGATTAAAACTTAACATCAGCAGATGCCTAAATTGGCAGATGATGCAAATGGCAGGGCCATGCAAAAGCAATGTTGCAAGGTGGAGTGGGCTCATGTTCAGTGTGTGCCGGCCATGCCCTTTTACAAATACTCCATTACGTTCCTTCGCCTTGTTTCCCCCCCCCTCCACCTGACCCTCTCAACAGTTAGCATGCCATGCCTATTGAATATGCCAAGCCCTTTGTGGAGCCCAGAAAGGGCGGTTATCAGTCAGTGTAGCGTGAGAACACCCTTGTTGTATTTGGGGATTTCACCCCCTTGGGGTCAGTCCCCCCAAATAATTTTCAGATTTCTACAAACCCTGGGGCTCCTGCAAGCTTGCTAATGCTTTGCACTTCTGAGTGCCTATTTACAGACACACACTTAAGAGAAGGAGCTTGCTATTTTCATATACTGGATACAGCTCCTCATGCACCAGAAGTAGAGAGAATTTGTAAACAAGTGTGGGGTCCAAAGGCCCTGAAGCTCAAGTGGTACAATACAGCAATGTATCTACACAAATGTACACAAGCTATGCACAGCAGTGGTTAAGAAAGGAACAAATTGGCAGCCGTGCCATCGTCCTACCTTTGCCCTGCTGATTTAACGCATGTAGTGCATTTATGTGGAAAGAAAACCTTGATTCAGACAGAGTCCAAAATGAGTAGCATCGAACTTGCTGAGGGCAGCAGTTTCCTAGGGCTGGCACTCACTGGCCTTTGAAGTTCTTTGCTAGGCACAGGGTTATGAGAAATCTGTTTACCTTGGTGGCATCGGACCAGACGCTTTGCTGAGCTGGTACCTGAACGTCACGCCGATTGCTTAAAAAGCAGTGATTTCCGGGCTGTTCGCCCAGGGAAGGTTTAGGTTCAGGAAACAAGCAAGGCACTGTTTGTGAGCAGCAGGGAGCAGGCAGAAAAAGAAAGGGAGGGATTGCTCCTTATTGCAAAACATAATTTCAGGGTGGGGTGGGAGAGTTAAGCAGCCACAATGCCATCTGCCCAGGGTACACCAAAAAGAGAAGCGAAAGAAGAAGCTATGCCAGGCATACACAAAACAACCTCTTAAGCTCCATTAGGCCCTCTCCTGAATTGGCAGCTTTAATTTAAGAAAAAACCCCAAAGTTACTAGTCCCTTTCGTTTGCGGAAACATATAAGAAAAATGTGTCCAGGCAGCATATACTCAGGGAGGAGAAATGCAAAAAAATTAAACTTGTGGGGCTACCTGGATATCTTTTCTTTTTCCCCTGGGCGGGAAGGGGGTAAGATTGCTGTTTTGCAAACAATTCCCTCTCTCCTCAGGCCGAAAAATCTGCCTGGGGGGCCATAGCTGTCAACTTACAGATTTGAAAATAAGGGACCAGCAGCCAAAATAAGGGACCTGCAGCCTCACCTGTTCCAGGCACTCCAGTCTTCCTGTCCTCCTGCAGTCTGGTCAAACTCATGCTGGTATCTTCGAGAACACTGTCCAACCAACTTTGTAACCAGAGGTTCAACTGAATAGAATCTGAATCACATGCACCACAAGGCCTATGCAGCCTCAACTTAAGATGGCTCCCCGGCCTGGCTTTGCACTGCAAAGTTTGCAGCAGCACGTGCAACAAAATGGCGTCCAGCATTCAAAAAACCCCTCAGCTTGCATTAACTAGCCACACACAAGGCATGCAAGCTTCACCCCCCAGTCGTTCTTAGACTTCTTATTGGGTGAGCAACACAGCCAAGCAACACAGTTGGAGCCTCCCTCCTCCCTGGCCGGCAGGGAGGGAGGGAGAGGAGCTGCTTCCTTTGAAATTTAAGGGACATCATTTAAGGGACATCCACCAATAAGGGACAGCAGCGGGACATGGTGCTGGAATAAGGGACTGTCCCTTCAAATAAGGGACACTTGACAGCTATGCTGGGGGGCAGGATGTCAGGGAAACAAACATGAACGAATCTTAACGGCTCTTTGGCAGAGCCTTCCTTGGCTGGAATCACCTCCGGCGTTTTGCCTCCCCATAACCTCTAGATTCATCACCGTCTCCTACGTGGGCGACGTCTGAGACACAGGGACACCTTTCACCCAATCAAGCAGAGAAAGCAGCTAACAGCAAAAAAATAGTCTGACGCTGTGAACTTTAGAAGAAAAAAGTAAATATCAGTGCTGTTGTTCTGCGGCAGGGGGGAAAAAAAAGACAGAGTAACGCTGGGTTTCGTAACATCCCAGAGCAGCAAAGTTCCCCGTTGGAGGCAACGAGTTGGAGACTTGTTTACATTGCGGAAAGAGTCCTCCCTTCCCTCTTTTGATGCACAGCAGGGACTGTGGGTAACAAAGCCCCTCGCTTTCGAAAGGCCAAATCTCTATTGCCCCCAGCCAGATTGGGGTCACGTTTATTCCTGCGCAAGACCAGCGGCACAGCCTTGTGCGTTGTACCCATGACTCAGGGACCGTACACATGCTTTCTGTGATGGAGGAAGTTTGCTGTTGTGCCCAGGTCCTTTTTCGGGCTTCCGATTGGCACAGTTGGCTGGCCTTTGACAGAACAGGATGCTGAACTCGGCCTTGGGGGAGCTCCTGTTGTTCAGTCCGAAGCCTTTCCCATGGTAGGGTGGTGAGAAGGACAATTCTGGGACTTACAGTCCGGCTCAGCTAAAAGGCAGTTTTGCACCCGCTCATTCCAATACCACACGGCTGCACCGGCCCAATCATAAGGTAGAGTTAGCCTCAGGTGTGAGTTTCCTGGGGGGGGGCAGGAAGCAGCACTAAATCCCCAGATGACTACCTGTCTTCTGCCCCCTTCAACCAGGAAAGAGTTGCCAGACAGATCAGTTCCTTTGCGTGAAATCAGGGAAGACACAAAACGGCACCTTGTCCCGTGGCTCAGCTTTGCGTACAAAAGCCCCCTGGCCCAGTCCTTTGCTTCCCTAGGCTGGGAGAGACTCCCTGTCTGAAACCCTGGAGAGCTGCTGCCAGCCAGTGTAGACAATACTGAGCCAGATGGAGCAACTGTGGCTCGCCAGAAGGCACCGTTCCTTTGAACCAGGTGGCAAAATGTCCTGGGCCAGCCCTGGAATCTGGCCCGGATGCCCTTCCTTGGCATGTAGAAAAGGGCCAACGATTGCTCAAAGTGGTACCCAAAACCACTTCCTTCATCATCTGCCGCTTCAGGGGTGACAGCTCCTCCGACCGCAGACAGCTACCTCCCTGACTTCATGAATCCAGGAGGACAGACGCTTCCTGGAAAGAACTTTCAAAATGTAGGGACAATTTGTTGGTGGTGCCTCCAACCGTTTTCTCTGCCAGCCACAGTGGGCCGGAAGAAACCTTGCGGCTGTGCGCATCCCCATCACAGAACCCAGGCAGGGACTTGGCATATCTGCAACCACCATCTTCGGTTTCAAGGACACTTGAGCTCTTCCTGATGAGCGGCGAACAAAATCCTGAACGTGGAGCATCTTCGGAGCGGCCCGACTCCGGATGGAAGAGCAGACACCTTCCCTACATCTCAGCAGCGTGGGCGGACGCCTTGACGTCGGCGCTACCTGATGTCGGTACGACCCAAGGGACTCTCAACGATGTCCCAGATGCCTTGGCTGTGCTCCTGACGCTCCACATCCTTCAGGGTACATACGGTACCCACATGCGGGGACGCTGCGGCACCCAATAACCTCCCTAAATCCGACGTCTGTCGGCTACTACGGCATCAGGAAATAGTCCGCGTTTGAAACATCGTAGGGGCTGTTCTCCGGGATGCTCGGGGTGTCAACAGAGCTTTCGCTGAAGGGCGAAGCCGGAGGGGAGAGAAGAGGAGATGAACTCAGAGGAGGCTCAGGAGTCATGAGGGTCAGGGAGTGTGGTGGGGCGGTGCTGGATTTCTCTTCTCCGCAAGGCGACGTCCCCCATTTTTTCCTATACCTGGAACAACCCAAAAAAAATATGGCAGGCTTTGAGATCACATTTCTACCATCACATCCATGGGAGGCTTAGACGGCTTTAAATGCATTTATACACCCTTAAGATATCAATGACTTCCCTTCTCTTTCCATGGTTCATTTCTGCATACAGTGGTGCCTCGCAAGACGAAAATAATCCGTTCCGCGAGTCTCTTCGTCTAGCGGTTTTTTCGTCTTGCGAAGCAACCCTATTAGCGGCTTAGCGGATTAGTGCTATTAGCGGTTTAGCGGCTATTAAAAGCTTAGCGGCTTAGCGGCTAAAAGGCTATTAGCGGCTTAGCGGCTTAGAAAAAGGGGGGGGAAGCGAAAAAAATCGCAAGACTCGCAAGACTTTTTCATCTAGCGAAGCAAGCCCATAGGGAAATTCGTCTTGCGAAGCGCATCGAAAAACGGAAAACCCTTTCGTCTAGCGGGTTTTTCGTCTTGCGAGGCATACGTCTTGCGGGGCACCACTGTATCATAAATCCCTGCATCTTTTACATAAACTATTCAGTATTTCAGTATTTCCATTACTACATCCCTCAAAACTCGTTTATACTGATGAATTTATCTTAATGCTGCCAATGTTTTCAGGTGTGCACAATGCCCCCTCATATAGTCAATAAACGTTTTCCAATCTTCTTTAAACCTATGTTCTTCTTGTTCTCTTATTCTATATGTTAAGTCCGCAAGCTGAGCATATTCCTTCAGTTTAAGTTGCCATTCTTCTTTGGTTGAGACCTCGCTCGTTTGCCATTTGGGGGCTAAGAAAACACGGGCCGCAGTAGTGGCAGACATAAACAACCGTTTTTGACACCTGGGAATTTCAGTCTGAATTATCCCCAACAGAAAGGACATTGGTGTGTTTTTTTGGAGGGGGGAGTGATAATAGTAGTAGTAGTAGTAGTAGTAGTAATAATAATAATAATAATAATAATAATAATAATAATAATTGTATTTATACCCCGCCCTCCCTGGCCAAGACCGGGTTCACATAGGCTACAAGATTAACCCCACTCAGTGGACCAGAATGTGGTCTAAACCCCACCCCCTTTAAATCCATATCAATGAAAAGGAAAGAACTCACTCTGAAAATCACCTACAGGTGGTACCTAACACCAAAGAAATTAGTGCAAATATGCCCAGGAACCTCACCAAAATGCTGGAGAGGGTACACCTCCACAGGCACATCCCTCCACATGTGGTGGGAATGCCCCAAAATCCAACTATTCTGGACAACAGCCATACGAGAAATATGTAAAATAACTAAGCAAGTATTAGACACCACCCCAGAACTGGCCCTACTAAACATCTTCACTGCTCCCAGTAATCAACATCCCCCCCGCAACTCCCGAAAATTAGGTGGTCTTCCTTACCGGAGAATGACTCCAACGACCAAGATGCCAACAATTCCAGTCACGCTTACAGCCATGATGAGGAACAAGTACAGAGGCGCAGAGGCAGCATTTTCCACTAGAAGGGACAAACAATCAGGGAACACAGTTAGGTCAGGCTACCCTCTTCATTTCCCACAATGCCTCCAGCTTTGCACCTCTTTGGGGCAAAGGCAGGGACCCTCAGGTCCAGGGTCCAAATGCGGCTCTCCATCTGGCCCTTGGCCAGGTTGCCTAGCAGGGAATTCGGCCCTCAGTCCAAAAAAGCCTGCTGTGGGGCATTGTGGGAAATCAAAATGGAATCGAATTTGTGCCCCACCTTTTTCTCCAAGGAGTTCAAGGTGGCGTACATGACTCTCCCCCTCTTCCTTCAATCCTCACAACAACCCTGTGAGTTAGGCTAAGCTGAGAGGCAGGGTCTGGCCCAAGGTCACCCACAAATAGGGAGCACGGCTATCGCCTGCCATCACCACTAGGGAAGCCTACCTTCCAAAGATCCTTGCTCCCGTCACCCCCAGTCTTTCGCCCGGGCGATGTCTCCGTATTTTTTGCAGCCCTTAGCATGTACAATTGCCAACAAAGGTCCGTATAGTTAAAGCTATGGTTTTCCCAGTAGTGATGTATGGAAGTGAGAGCTGGACCATAAAGAAGGCTGATCGCCGAAGAATGGATGCTTTTGAATTATGGTGCTGGAGGAGACTCTTGAGAGTCCCATGGACTGCAAGAAGATCAAACCTCTCCATTCTGAAGGAAATCAGCCCTGAGTGCTCACTGGAAGGACAGATCCTGAAGCTGAGGCTCCAAGACTTTGGCCACCTCAAGAGAAGAGAAGACTCCCTGGAAAAGACACTGATGTTGGGAAAGATGGAGGGCACAAGGAGAAGGGAACGACAGAGGACGAGATGGTGGGACTGTGTTCTCAAAGCTACCAGCATGAGTTTGACCAAACTGCGGGAGGCAGTGGAAGACAGAAGTGCCTGGCATGCTCTGGTCCAGGGGGTCACGAAGAGTTGGACACGACTAAATGACTAAACAACAACAACAGCATGTACAAAAAGCCACCTTTGTACAAGCGAGGCCACGAAAGGAGGCACACTTACCTGTCGGCTTACTCATGACGACAGGGAGCTCAGAAGTGCACTTGGGCTTAACGGTGCTGGCAAAAGGATCAACCTGCAAGAGAGAGCAAAAAAGGAAAGGGCTGTGAAATATATTCGGATTCGAGAGTGGATTTCATGCTCTTTATTCAGCTCATAGTGGTGAGGAGGAATGGAAGTTCCCCCAGAATGTCTGTTTTATATACATTATTTACACAATGGGCCCCACGTGATTGGCTAATTCCGGGATTCACCTGTAGGCCAATCAGGTTGCGGATTCACTTCCACCTGGAGCTGGATTGGGTGGCTCCTGTGGACCAATCAGACTGCTGCATTCTGGACCCTATTGTTCTAGGACCAATCAGACTGCTGCATTCTGAATCCTATTGTTCTGGGACCAATCAGACTGCTGCCTTTTGGATCCTATTCAACTCAGTACATAACAGGCTGAGTGCAGCCAACTCTGAATAGCTGCATCTCTCCATTTAGACAAGGAACCCTCAGTGGTCAAAAAGAGGAAGCAGGGTTTATTAGGGGCCAGCGTCTCGGAAACAGGGGCTGTAACCGCTGAGAGGGGCAGCTGGAGCCTATGAATTTTGCTAGCGGAGCTGTTTTGAATGCTTGTGGCGGGCTTGGATGGGTTTTTGACCTTTTAAAAATTCATTCTCTCAGAATATTTTAGTTGGTGTGGAGGCTACAGATTTCCTGAGTCATGTAATAAACAAAAATCTGCCCTTATTCCCTTATAGGGGGCACAAGAGCCCTTATAGAGTCCTTTGTAGGTTCTCCATCGGTCGGAGAAAATAACAGAGGCCAACCAGAGAATATTGAGAAGCAAAGCAGCTAGTAAGCCTGATCTTTATTGATCTGTTGCAACAAGGTGCTCCCCTCAAACACAGGAAAGGAGGAGGACCCAGAACAAAGGCGTGCCTGCCCTTATATAGACATTTTAAATTGCCCGCCCTGGAGTCCAAGACCACCCCCAGAAACATCATACATACATCACAGAAGGGGTGTAGCTCAAGATCACCCCCCAGATACATCATACCTACATCACAGAAAGGGCGGTCTACAACAAAAATCTGAGTGCGCTGTTTATCTCCTGTCTGGCAGATTACCTGTTAATGGTCACTTGATTGGATACCCTGGGGAGCCTGGCCAGATTTTTGTTTATTACAGTCAGAAGGGTGTCTTCATGAAGAGGATTGGGTTCTGGCTGCATTATTATTATTATTATTATTATTATTATTATTATTATTATTATTCACCACCTTCTAAAGCTCCGTCTCAAGGAGATTTGCACATAAGAAAATAAGAAAGAGTTAACAACACGAAAACAACCAAGATATTTAAAACAGCGCCAAAAATCTAACAAGCGGACACTTGTGGCCAAGACCCATTCATCCAACTGGGAAAGCCTGTTTAGAGCCAGTGGGGTGTTAGTGGAAGCAGGGTCAGACTAGGACGTGGGAGAGGCCAGGGTTCAAATCCTGACCCTTGGCTATGAAGCTCACTGGGAGACCTTGGGTCAGTAGGCCCCCTTGAGCTCCTTTGAGGAAAAGGTGGGATATAGAATAAATAAAATAAATTGTAGCCCTAGGAATCATAGAATCATAGAGTTGGAAGAGACCACAAGGGCCATCGAGTCCAACCCCCTGCCAAGCAGGAAACACCATCAGAGCACTCCTGACATATGGTTGTCAAGCCTCTGCTTAAAGACCTCCAAAGAAGGAGACTCCACCACACTCCTTGGCAGCAAATTCCACTGTCAAACAGCTCTTACTGTCAGGAAGTTCTTCCTAATGTTTAGGTGGAATCTTCTTTCTTGTAGTTTGGATCCATTGCTCCGTGTCCGCTTCTCTGGAGCAGCAGAACACAACCTTTCTCCCTCCTCTATGTGACATCCTTTTATATATTTGAACATGGCTATCATATCACCCCTTAACCTCCTCTTCTCCAGGCTAAACATGCCCAGCTCCCTTAGCCGTTCCTCATAAGGGGAATAGGAGGGGAATAGTGTGGGGGTTTCCTAACAACTCTCTGCACCCCTAATGAACTACAGCTCCCAGAATTCTTTGGGTGGAAGCCATAACTGCTTCAAGTGGTGTGGTACTGCTACGGGGCCTAACTTTGGAAAATTGAGAAACCAAAATGAACAGATTATCCATTCTCCCCCCACCCCTGACCCCAATGACTGGGGTTGGTGAGAGCTCCTGGTCCACCCACATCTGGAGGGCCACACCTGAACTTCAGTGACAAGTGGGTAGATTTGGGTTGAATTTTAGGGGAAACACATTGATGGTAAGTGGTCGATAAGTCCCCTCCCTCCAATGTTAGGATTTTATGAGCCGCTCCCATCAGACGGTGGAAGTGCAGGAACTCTTCACTTGTTTTTGAAACTACATCAGAGACTGGAGCGGGGTATATATGGACTGCTTGCAGGGAGGGTGTTCCAGCGCTCTGGAGCCACAACCCAAAAGGCCCTGCTTCTTGTAGGAATTACTTACCTCTGAGGGGACCAGTGTGGTTTCTGAGTAGCGGTCCTTGGTTTCTGAAATGCCAAGGAGAAAAAGAAGGGATTGAATAAAAAATATATCTGGGGGCGAGGCACAGAGAGAGAGAGAGAGATGCTTTGTTGGGCTGTGGACAAAACTCTATCTTGAAGCTAGACCCACAAGTCCATCTCCTCAGGCATCAGTGACTCAGGCTTGTGTATGTGTTCTGCCCACCCCATATAAATATATATTTTACAAAAGTACCACTTTGCAGGTCCAAAATACATTTCCCTCAACTCCTCAGGAACTACAGCCAGCTTCCACACAACTGATATTAGGGGTCGGCTGGTTTTCGTGCCAAAAAGCAAAGCTGGGGAACCTGTGCGCTGCCCCCTAGATATCGTTGGACTCCAACTCCCACCAGAACAGCCTGCCAGAACGGCCAATGCTTCGGGGATGATGGGAACCAGAGTCCCAGCAATATCTGGAGGGCCGCAGGTTCCCCAGCCCTGTCCTAGATGCATGTCCCAACCAATCAGGGATTCACATGTTAAATGCACTTACAGAGGCGTCAAGCGGGGAAGGGGAGCCCGTGACCGTCCAAACAGACTCCAACTTCCATTAGACCATTGTTTCTTCTAGCTTAGTATTTTCTACACTGACCCGCAGTGGCTCTTTGGGGCTTTGGCATGCAAAGCTGATGTTCTGCAGCTGAGTTAGAGAACTGTTAGCCAGCTCTGACCTAGCTAACCCCTCATTCTGCTCCTTGGCAGGTTGCAAAATGGCGGCCCTTGTGGCATGCAACATCACAGAAAGCAGTCAAGTACAACATTTCCTGTTTGCCCAGAGTGGACACACAGGGGGATGTTACTCCAGCCAGGAGGACTTCCTGCCACACCTGTTTGGAGCATCTTTCCCCTGCGTGTGACCAGGTAGATGGGCATGATCCTGGGAGACCCTATAAAGGCCTAGTCATGCAGCCATCTTCCCCTCTCCTTTTGCCTTTCCGCCTCGTTCCGTCTTGATGTTTTTGCTGTCTGCTAGCTCTCAGCCAGCAGCACATGGGCTCAATCCCATATGGTTGGTGCCATTTTACCATTGTACTGTGGAGAGTGTATTAACTTATGGTCTCTGTGTGTGGCTTGGGAGCTGCATGGCCAGGGAAAAAACAATGCTGTCCAGGGTTGGAAAGACTGCAGAGAGAAGAATTGGGTGCACTCTTCCCACCTTGGATCAAATCTATGCTTCCAGGTGCCATAAGAAAGCTGCAGAGATAGAGCAGGATAGTACGCACCCCGGAAATTATCTCTTTCAGCTTCTGCCTTCTGGAAGAAGGTACAGGGTTATAAAGACCGGGACTAGCCACTTGAGAAACAGTTTCTACCCAAATGCAATTCTGGTTCTAAACGCAGTATAAGGAGTCTCTATAGTATATTGTGGGGACACGGGTTGCGCTGTGCGTTAAACCACAGAGCCTAAGACTTGCCAATCAGAAGGTTGGCGGTTCGAATCCCCACGACGGGGTGAGCTCCTGTTGCTCAGTCCCTGCTCCTGCCCACTTAGCAGTTCAAAAGCACGCCAGTGCAAGGAGATAAATAGGTACCGCTCTGGCGGGAAGGTAAACAGCGTTTCCGTGCGCTGCTCTGGTTCACCAGAAGTGGCTTAGCCATGCTGGCCACATGACCCGGAAGCTGTACGCTGGCTCCCTCGGCCAGTAAAGCGAGATGAGCGCCGCAACCCCAGTCGGCCACAACTGGACCTAATGGTCAGGGGTCCTTTTACCTTTATAGTATATTGTATTTTAAAATGGGGTTTCAGAGTTTTTAGGGGTTTTTGAATGTCTTATGTAGATTTTTCAATTTCATTGTTCTGTATGGGACAATGACAATAAAGATATCGTATCGGGATGAACCCACACTCTCTTCTGCAACTACAAGCTAAAGCCTGCCTTCAGGATCATACTGTGAACTGAATGTAAGTAAACTTCCTGTTTTTCTTAATAGAAGACTGTTGCGTCTTTATTCTTTTAAGAGGGAACAAAGGGGATTTACCAGGAACAAATCCAATTTGGACAAGCCAGACTGGATTGTTTAACTCAAGAGATTCAAATGAATCTACCAACTAGTTTCCTGCAATATACAGGGGAGTATACTCTGCTACCAGCTCACTAGTGTAAGTGAGGAAAAACAAATACTTAATCAATACAGTGGTATCTCTGGTTGCGAACAGGATCTGTTCCGAAGGCCTGTTCGCAACCTGAAAAGAACGCAACCTGCGTCTGCGCACGTGCGGGTGGCGATTTGCCGCTTCTGCGCATGGCGTTTTGCGCGTCTGCGCATGTGCGAGTGGTGAAACCCAGAAGTAACCCTTTCCTGTACTTCCGGGTCACCGTGGGATGCAACCTGAAAACGCGCAACCTGAAGCAAACGTAACATGAGGTATGACTGTATATCCTCTCCTACTATCCACAACATTCCATATAAGGAAGGGCACGGGAGGGGCAACGGAAAGGGCACTGCCAACCTGTCCAGGGCACTCCAAAGCTCTCCCGGCTCCATTCGCTCCAGATCCCTTGGTTGAATTCTTCCCGGGCCCGTACCTGGATGACATGGCGGACACCTGGCATCACGTCAGAGATGGTGTAGGAAGTGTATTCATCCTGAAGGTGAATCTGTAGCCGAGAGAAAGGGAAAGGGGCACAGCTCAGTGGCCTGGCATGCAAAAAGTGCCAGGTTTAATCTGTGGCAGCACCGTCAGGTGAGTCTGGGAGGGACATCTTTCCTGAAACCCTGGAGAGCTGCTGCCAGTCCGTGTAGGCAATGCTGAGCTAGGTGGACCCAGAGTCTGATTTGGTATCAGGCAGCTTCCTGCGAAAGCCAGATCTTCAATATGGGACCATGAGGACTGGAAACTTGGTATGTAAGGGAAGGAACAGAGCTCAGTTGTACAGCAGATGTGCTGCATGCAACAGGCCCAAGCATCTCGAGGGAGAGCGGCAGATGGCTCTTCAAACCCTGGGGATTTGCCACTGCAAATTAGCACAGCCTAGTGGAGAACCTGTGGCCTTCCAGTTGCCACAACTCCCATCATTTCTAACCAGTGGCCTGGTTGGCTGGGGCTGATGGGAGTTGTAGTCTGACAGCATCTGAAGGGTCACAGGCTCCCCAGCATCGCTCCATTAAAGTGCATTAAATATGTGGTCCCTGATTGGTTGGGATATGTGTCCAGGACAGCGATGGGGAGCCTGCGACCCTCCAGATGTTGCTGGACTACAAATCCAATCACCCTGATCATTGGCCATGCTGGCTGGGGATGATGGGAACTGTAGTCCCAACAACGCCCAGCGGACCACAGGTTTCCCCGCCTCTGGTCTAGTGAAAGATGCAGCCAAGAGGCACACAGGAAATAAGGTGGGGACGCCCATTATTTCTGCATCCCGAAATCGAGCATTGCAACTTGTATAGGTTCAGGGAATGCCTGCCCTCTCCTCACCCCAAAATCAAAAGTAAGGGCAGACCTTGTTGTACGCTGTTGAGGCTTCCACCCGGTAGCGGATCTCGAACTGCAGGCGGAAGAAGGAGGAGCCCCAAGAGGGAGGTTTGCGCCAGGTCACAAACAGTTTGCGGGGGTGCAGCTCCACGTTCCTCACCTCCACGTCGACTGGTGGGTCTGGCTTCACTGTGGGGGGGGGGCGGGGAGATCAGCCAGAAAGGTTTAAAAAAACTGATACTACCCTTGCTGGTACCTTTCCCAGGAAAATCAGAGGCTCACTATGTCAGGTTCCTATTGGAAGACCGGACAAATGCTAGAACATTAGCAGTAGCAAAGTTTTTATCGGTCGTTGCAAGAACAAATAATCCCTATATTCTGAACAAAATGCTTGTTTAACCAGGAGGTAGGCTGTATGAATTGTATATTGCTTTGTAATGATTTGTTGGGTCTCTGGACCGTAATAAAGATTGATGATGATAATCAGGTTTAAAAAAGGAGAAAGGAAAGTCTCTCTCTCTCTCTCTCCTGTTTTCTTCAACATGTCATCGATGCAATAATGGAGCATTTGTGCTGGATTCATGCTGGACCGGAGTATCAAATGAGAACCAAACTCCCTTTCCCACAGACAACACATTCACAATTAGAAAAACGAGACTTGGTTCATTCACATCTTGACTACTGCAGTATAGCTTTCTCTCTTTGATTTCATTTCCTATTCCTTCTGTGGTACCTAACATAACTGGTGTATGTGCACAGACATGCATATATATTTTTGAACTAAATGGCCAATGGTATTTTTCGATCAGCATCATATGGAGATGGGGTGGTAAAAACAAACTGGTCTGTGAAAATGCCCCATTCCTCCATGGCATGCTCCTCTAACTTTTATCTTTATATTCCAGTAAGTTATTTTGCTCTCATTGTTGAAAAACAAAAACCTTGAAACCTGATTTGACTGGATAATTTCAATGTTTTTCTTTTATCGTTGTACAAACAAGGACGATTTTATAACTTTTTTTGTACGTAGCTGTTACATGCAGAGCAATCTGTCTTTAAGTAGGGGTAAATTACTCTAAACAAAAATTTGATCTTGGATAGTTTTCCCTTCAAGTAAAGCGTCTTGTTGTTTAAATAAACTTCTCGTTTAAAATAAAAACAAAACCTTTCCCGAATCTCCCAACCTTCTGCTTCATTAAAAAGGTAAAGGGACCTCTGACCATTAGGTCCAGTCGTGGCCGACTCTGGGGTTGCGGCGCTCATCTTGCTTTATTGGCCGATGGAGCCGGTGTACAGCTTCCGGGTCATGTGGCCAGCATGACTAAGCCGCTTCTGGCAAACCAGAGCAGCGCATGGAAATGCCATTTACCTTCCCACCAGAGTGGTACCTATTTATCTACTTGCACTTGACGTGCTTTCGAACTGCTAGGTTGGCAGGAGCAGGGACTGAGCAATGGCAGCTCACCCCGTTGCGGGGATTCGAACTGCCAGCCTTCTGATCGGCAAGCCCTAGGCTCTGTGGTTTAACCCACAGCACCACCCGCATCCCCCAGCTTCATTAGATGCTCACAAATTCAGATGTTATGAGAGAGTGAGAAAAACCTCTCTCTGTCGACCATGCCGGGAAGGAAGATGATAAGAGTTCACAGTTGCTTCCCAGCCATGTTAAACCATTCACGGCACATGAGGGGAATGACCAGAGGCTCAGGAAGGATTCCGAGGGCCAAATGGAGAGATCTGGGGGGCCACAGACTGATGCTCCCCCAGTCCTGATTCTACACTTTATAGAATTATGGAATTGGTGGAGTTGGAAAGCACCCATTTTTGCCCCATGTGGGGCTCTAAAGAACAGCCCTGAGATTAAGAGTCTCACGTGCCCAGGAATATTTGGGAGAATTTGCAAGCAGCAAAAATCTGCAGGGAGGAGAGTCGGGCACAGGTAGATTCACTCTAGCTCCAGCACAACATCATAGCTGTCAACCGTCCCTTATTTGGCGGGAAAGTCCCTTATCCCAGCGCCGTGTCCCTCTGCTGTCCCTTATTGATGGATGTCCCTTAAATTTCCCGGGTTTCAAAGGAAGCAGCTCCTCTCCCTCCCTCCCTGCTGGCCAGGGAGGAGGGAGGGTCCAACTGTGTTGCTTGGCTGCGTTGCTCACCCAATAAGGAGTCTAAGAACGACTGGGGGGGTGGAGCTTGCATGCCTTGTGCCCATCAAATCGGCCGCATTGCCTGGAGACTTGCCTTTGCTCAGCGCTTCCCAGCGGAGAGGTGACGGTGGTTTTCCTTGCTGCAACCCCTTTGCCGGGTTGCTGCGCTGTGGGAACCACCGCTTGAGGCTTCGTTTGGCTGCTGGTTGACTAAAATCCCTTATTTTGGCTGCTGATCCCTTATTTTCGAGGCTGCTGGTCCCTTATTTTCAAATCTGTAAGTTGACAGCTATGCACAACATGCGCCCTAGCACATGGCGTACCGGCCCCGATTCAGAGTAAAGGTGCTGCTACTCACACAGATTTTCGGTGCTGATGAAACTGTGGCTGCTCAGTGCTCCAGCCAGATTGAAGATGCAGACGGACACCTTCAGGATGTGCACGTCGTCAGCGATTCCTTCTATGCGGCAAGAGAACTTCTGGGACTTAGCGTAATAGCGGCATGGCTGCTCGACGCGGTTCACCCCGACGAAACTAGGGGACACAGGGGGAAAGTGTGATAGGAATTTTGAGGTCTTCGATATATGGTAATGTTCATAACTGCACGTACATAGATCAGCACAGGAAGACTGACCTGAAGCCATTTTGATTCCTTAACTGAGCAAATGTTTTCTATGCATGGCCAAAGTGGAAAAGCCTCCCCATTGTCTTTTCCTTCACAAATCGTGTCTTAAGGGTATGTCTGTGTTTGAATAGGGTGTGAGCCTGTGACCTGGCCCAGGAACTAAGTATTTATCACTACAAAAGAATGGCCCCAGGCAATCCAATCAAGTAACCTGCCAGACAGGAGATAAACAAGGACAGGAGAAAAACAACATTCAAATTTCTGTTTTAGACCGCCTTTTCTGTGATGTAGGTTTGATGTATCTGAGGGGTGGTCTTGGGATGTCTGTATGATGTTTCTGGGGGTGGTCTTGATCTACAGGATGGGAATTTCAAAAGTCTTTATAAGGCCTTGCATGCCATTTTTCTGGGTCCCTCCTCTCTCCTGCGGGTGAGGGGAGCACCCTGTTGCAACAGATCAATAAAGATCAAGCTTACTACCTGCTTTACTTCTCAATATTCTCTGGTTGGCCTCTTTTATTCTCTCCTACCAATAGGGAACCCATGTAAGGACTCTATATGGGCTCTTGGATATCCCATAAGGGAAAAGGGCAATTTTTATTTACAACAAAAGAACACGGAATGCTCAGCCGGAGAAAGGGAAGACACTGGATCTCGCCGCGATTGAGCACAGCCAGCATGGAAATGCCATGTCTCGCCAGCTACAGTGCATGACAGCGGCCGATGAGCAGACCCTGCCTTGAAATTAATGGGCGCAGCTGACGGAAGGCCGGTTGATTTCAACGGATCTTCTCTGCGGGTGATCAAGGCTGGTACGCACTGTGCATTTAAAGCACATGTGCGTGTGTTTTCTATTCATCTTGCACTTAACAGCAGACCCACCTAATCTGCACTTCCCAAAACAATGTGCAAATTGAAACACAGCCATGCTTTTGAAACTTGCACTTCTCCAAATTTTGCAACGGGAACAAAAAGCACACGCATATACTGTACTTCAATAAGGCATGGGTAAAAAATGCACACACTGGTGTAATCGTCATGCATAATTGTACCATTCCTTTGTGCGCTCAAAAATAAAATGTGCCTATTAAGGAAAATTACATACTGTGTAATTTCACTATACCGTACCTATTAATCGCCTTCTAAGCTACCGTCTCAAGGCGATTCACACATCAGATAAATTAAAAATAGTTAAAAGCACAAAACAACAGATGCATTTCAAAGTTATACATTTCAAACAAGACGGAAACCCTAATAAACGGCCCTTGTGATTCAAGATACATTGATCTAGCTGGGAAAGCCTAACAGAACAAAAATGTTCTGACTCTCCTTCCCTGACGATTCACAGCGATCAATAGCTCAGTCAGTCAGCATGAGACTTTTAATTTCAGGGTTGTGGGTTCAAGCCCAGATGATCCTTGTGGTCTCTTCCAAATTGTTATAAGAATGCTAAGGTCTCAAATATAAATTAAATGTTCATAAATGTACAAGGCAAACACATACACAAGTACATAAACCATGTGTCTGAAATAGTATAGGAGAGTAATCCTGAAGCCATTTTTACTCTCCCAATGACCTCAAATGCAGTAAGGAAGGCAAATGGGGAAAGCCTTCCCAATGCCTTTATGCTTGCAAATCCTGTCTTAAGGACACATTTGTATATGAATAGGGTGAGCCTGTGACCTGGATTCAGGAACTAAAGAATTAACCATCACAAAAGAATGGCCAGGCTACCCAAGTAATGCAATAAGTGACCATTATCAGGTATCCTGGCAGACAGGATTTCTGCTGTAGACCGCCTCCTTCTGTGATGGATGGATGGATGATGTTTTTTGGGGGGTGGTCTTGGGCTACAGGGTGGGCAATTTCAAAAGTCTATATAAGAGCTTGCGCACCGTTGTTCAGGGTTCTCCTCCCTCCTGCGTGTGGTGAGTGGGGACCCTGTTGCAACTGTTCTTTGAATAAAGATCAGGCTTACTAGCCGCTTTGCTTCTCAGTATACTCTGGCCAGCCTCTGTTATTTTCTCCTACCGATAGGGAACCCGTTTAAGGACTCTATAAGGGCTCTTGGATACTCCATAAGGGAAAAGGAGCAGTTTTTTCTTATAACAAATTTTATGATTCTATCTTCTAGGTGATAGATAAGGGTGATCACACAGGGTCCCCGGACATTTCACCGTCTATTGATCCCTGTGCCACCACTTTATTTCTCGCTCCCACCACCCAGGCCCTACCTGGTACAATACTGAGTCCAGTCAGGGTTAGAATGGAACATAAACTTCTGTTTATTTATTGCAGTTTAACAAGCGTGTGGTTTCATAAACGGTATCGGTCAATTACAATCATGGGGTGCCTATCCAGACCTATAACTTCCGCTACCTGCTCTCACTCACTAAACCACCTCTCAGATATTTGCTTGTCTTCCTAGCCCCTAACTGTTCCTGACTCAGCTTATTTGGATTTGATATCCCGCTTTATCACTACCTGAAGGAGTCTCAAAGCAGCTAACAATCTCCTTTCCCTTCCTCCCCCACAACAAACACTCTGTGAGGTGAGTGGGGCTGAGAGACTTCAGAGAATTACACCATTACACCAAACTTAAACTTATTACACCAAGCTTATTTCACTACACCAGCTCAATCTACCCACAGACTCTATCCCAATTCACTCCTACTCCAACCAACCACCCAACTCCCAACTGAACTCTCCCCTTTGCCCACCCCAGAGCTGGTTTTATAGTCCCTCTGACTCCACCCCCCTGGGTTCTGATTGGGTAACCTGTTTAACTATTTCACCTCCAGCACTCTCATCTGTTAACGTCACACAGTCTCTCTGGTGATACCTAGTAGGGTAAATTAGCATTGGAATACGGAAGAATTCCCATCAGGATTTACTTTATCAGTGCAAACCGATGTGGAAATATAGAAAAGCGAACTCAAGATTGGGGTGGGGATGACAGGGTTGCCCATTGCTAATGGGAAGAAAGCTATGACAAACCTAGACAGCATCTTAAAAAGCAGAGACATCACCTTGCCAACAAAGGTCCGTATAGTAAAAGCTATGGTTTTCCCAGTAGTGACGTATGGAAGTGAGAGCTGGACCATAAAGAAGGCTGATCGCCGAAGAATGGATGCTTTTGAATTATGGTGCTGGAGGAGACTCTTGAGAGTCCCATGGACTGCAAGAAGATCAAACCTATCCATTCTGAAGGAAATCAGCCCTGAGTGCTCACTGGAAGGACAGATCCTGAAGCTGAGGCTCCAAGACTTTGGCCACCTCATGAGAAGAGAAGACTCCCTGGAAAAGACCCTGATGTTGGGACAGATGGAGGGCACAAGGAGAAGGGAACGACAGAGGATGAGGTGGATGGACAGTGTTGTCGAAGCTACCAGCATGAGTTTGACCAAACTGGGGGAGGCAGTGGAAGACAGGAGTGCCTGGCGTGCTCTGGTCCATGGGGGCACAAAGAGTCGGACACGATTAACGACTAAACAACAACAACCCAACAACCCCGACATCCCTCATATCATATCCGCTGCCACAGTTTAAATGTTTCCCCAGCCTCCACTCACTTTTTCTGCACCCACATCCTGGCTTTGGTGTGGCTGGACATCCCACGAGGCGTCTTCCACTCGCAGAAAATGTCCTTGGCTAAGCTCTTTCGGAAGCAGGTGAAATTTGGCGCCTCTGGCGGTTCTGAAAAGGGGGAAGAGACTGTTACATGGGGGCAGGATACGCAGCCTTCCGCATATTCTCAGGATCTCTGGTACTGGCTAGTTAGTTCAGTTTAACAAAGTTCACCGGATTCCCTCTGCATATGCAAATGTCTGGCTTGTTTCGTTCCACATTTCACTTGCATGCGCTACCTTCTCAAAGCTAAAACCATGTGCAAGGTTGCTTACCCTACGGGATTTATTTATTTTTTTACAAAATTACAAAAGCATTCCTAAAGAATAAACCAACCATCAAAAAGTGCACAACCCAACAATTTGCACATGAATCACAGTAAGATCCAAGATAAAGATATGGAATAAAGTGTATCAATAAAAGGAAAAAACAACGGTCAACAATGTTTTCCCTCAGGAGGCAGCAGACTCTCCTTCATCAGAGATTTTTTAAGCAGAGGTTGGGCGGCCACCTGTTATGGATGCTTTAGTCGCACGGGGTGGGTCTAGATGACCCTCAAGGTCCCTTCCCTTCTACAATTTTAATGATTCTATAATACCCCAGCCCAAGAGTCTGTTCAGCAGCCTCAGCTTCTGTAGCTGGAGGCAGTCAGGGTCCCAATTTGTCTCTATAGAAGCTTTATTCTCTATAATGATGGAACTGACAGGTAGAGAACACTTTTATTTTTAATAATAATAATAATAATAATAATAATAATAATAATATCCTGCCCATCCAACTGGGTTGCCCCAGCCACTCTGGACAGCTTCCAACAAATATAAAAGCACAATACATATTTGTTTGTTTGTTTGTTTGTTTATATATAATATAATATATATTTATTATATGGAAATGGAATCTTTGGATTTTATTTATTTATTTATTTAAAGCTTTTATTTATACATTTTCAAATTTATACATTTCATTCATTTTACAATCATTTTAACATTACAATGTTTGACTTTGACCTTCCCCCTCTTTCTGCAGTTCCTTAAATTAATTTTTTTACTATCTTCTGCATATCCAAATTCATTTAATTTGCTCGTTTCATTATCTACTTTAAATATAAACTCTTATGAAACTGCAGGTTATTCCAATAATCCTCCCAATGTTTCTATCTGTTTGCAATTTATCTGTAAATTACACACACACACACACACACAGACACACACACTTTCTTATCCCTTTGGAGCTATGCTGTACCTTTGTAATTCTCTTTCCAGGCTGTGGCGTTTTACGGTTTAAATGTCTGGTTCTTATTTTATTTCTCTTTGTTATGTTGCACTATTTATCATTATCATTATCATTATTATTAGTTAACAAATCGTATATCCCCTAAAACATCCGAGCCACACCAGGAAGCATTCCCCATCCTTCCCAGGTGAACAGAACAGAACAGAACCCGAATAAAAAGTGATTATACCATTGCCCGAGGAGGGTGCAATGGGAGACGGAGGAGGGGGCGTGTCCTGGGGAGAGGGGGCACGGCCACGAGGAATCCCGAGGGCCAGGTGGAGAGGCCTGGGGGGCCACATTGGGCCTGAGATCCCCCTGCCCTGGCTCAGGCCCTGGGAAATCAATTTCAAGGAAGAGGGAGGGCAGTAAATGACCTGACCGGGCGACAACAAAACCCAGTCAGAGGTCCAGCTGAGCAGAAAGGGCCCTAACCCTCTCGAAGCGTCTCCCTCACCTTCTACCATCAGGCGCAGGGAGCAAAGGAGGCGGCGGCTGTCGGTGTAGCAAGCGTAGCGGCCGGAGTCACTGAAATATACCGACGGCAGGAAGAGGCTGGGTCCGGGGATCACCTGCCTGCCGGTGGATGCGCTCAGGTTCCTTCCGTTGAACATCCAGTACACCTGCGTGATGTTCTCTAGCTCCCCCTCCAGGCAGGGCAGGGTAATGTTCATCCCTGGCTGAACCAGAATCGTATTGGGAGACACAGCTGGGGGCGGAAATAACGAGGCAAGAAGAGAGAAAAATGGTCGTCAGGTTATTTCCCCAGAGATGTTTATCCTCTCTTCCCTGAGATGAACCAAATAGAGTAATACCTCGGGTTACATACGCTTCAGGTTGCGCGTTTTCGGGTTATGGGCCGCCGAATCACATTCTCAACCCAAGAGTCCACTGTATACAGAAATCATAGAATCATAGGGCTAGAAGGGACCCTGAGGATGGTCTAGTTCATGAATATGCAGCCGTCCCACAGGGATGGAGAACCGGGCGCATCGAAAGAAGAATGGCAGACGAAATTAATGGACTATGCAGAATTGGGCAAAATGACAGGAACGATTCGAAACCTGCTGGACCAGAGATTTACAGAAGATTGGAAGAAGTATATGAATTACTTGAAGAGCAACTGTAGTCAACAAATTACGCTAGTAGGACTACAAGAAGTTTTGTAAGGAGGAATATACAAAGTGTTACAAAGTAGAAAAAGATAGAGATGTTGGTTATGAGTTTGAAATGTCATAGGGAAAATAAGAAATGCATACTAAGATATTAGACTGGAAAATTTTCAGACAGGACTGATGGAAGTCCAAAAATTGAATAAGATGTAAAAGTATGTTTCCTTACTGTTGAAAACGGTATGTTAAAAAACTAATAAAAATTTATATTAAAAAAAAAACCGAGTGGGGAAAGTGTTGTTGCGCTCATTTCCTGTTTACATCTGTAGGCATCAGGTTAGCCACCGTGAGAACAGGACGCGGGCCTCGGATGGGCTGCTGGCCTGATCCTGCAAGCTCTTCTTCCTATTTCTAAGCTGGAGAAAGAAGCACAGCTAGCAGGCAGCTGCCATCATGAAGCAGAAGCTGTCCCAGGAGGATATGCTGCAACATTTTGTTGCAAACCCCACTTTCCCACACAGTTACATAAACAGGCCAGGCAGATTCATTCATTCTGGCTGGTTGGTAACCTGTTTGTGTGTCGGGGAAGGGGGGCACAGTCATCTCTGCACTGCTTTGCCCACCCAGTAAATATTGACAAAAGCTACCTTCACCTTTCCAGGAGTGGTTTCCTAGCAACAGGAAAGGACACGCTGTGCAGGGAAACGCACCCCCCCACCTTGCTCTATGGGGCCCCTGCACTGGCGAAATCCACCACTTAGCATGAGTGATACCCAGGTTACATCAGAGGACCTCATCCACAGCATACAGTCCAAGCACATTTCATGCACATAGCTTCCCCAAAGGGATTTTGGGAAATGTCGTTTACTCTGCATATACTCCGTATAGTTAAAGCCATGGTTTCCCCAGTAGTGATGTATGGAAGTGAGAGCTGGACCATAAAGAAGGCTGATCGCCGAAGATTGGATGCTTTTGAATTATGGTGCTGGAGGAGACTCTGGAGAGTCCCATGGACTGCAAGAAGATCAAACCTATCCATTCTGAAGGAAATCGGCCCTGAGTGCTCACTGGAAGGACAGATCCTGAAGCTGAGGCTCCAGTACCTTGGCCACCTCATGAGAAGAGAAGACTCCCTGGAAAAGACCCTGATGTTGGGAAAGATGGAGGGCACAAGGAGAAGGGGACGACAGAGGACGAGATGGTGGGACAGTGTTCTCGAAGCTACCAGCATGAGTTTGACCAAACTGCGGGAGGCAGTGGAAGACAGGAGTGCCTGGCGTGCTCTGGTCCATGGGGTCACGGCGAGTCGGACACGACTAAACGACTAAACAACAACAAAGTTTACTCTGCACAGAGCTACACTTCCCACCCCATTAACAAACAGCAGACTATCACTGGAAGAATTTCAGCAGCTGCCAATCAGCTGTCAATGTAAGTTCTACAGTAGGTGCCAGTCTTGGCGGATAAATCCCTATGAAGCTTGGAACAAGGATATCTGAAATATTGTCTCATGTTGTTGTTGTTGCCATATGTGACTGAATCACTGAAGGCAGTTATGTGAGAGAAAGAGCAGCCTGGATTAATAATAATAATAATAGTAATAATCATAATCATAATAATCATAATTTATTATTCGTACCCCGCCCATCTGGCTGGGTTTCCCCAGCCACTCTGGGCAGCTTCCAACAAAGATTAAAAATACATTAAAATGTCACACATTAAAAACTTCCCTGATCAGGGCTGCCTTCAGATGTCTTCTAAATGTCAGGTAGTTGTTTATCTCTTTGACATCTGATGGGAGGGCGTTCCACAGGGCAGGCACCACCACCGAGAAGGCCCTCTGCCTGGTTCCCTGTAGCTTTGCTTCTCACAGTGAGGGAACCGCCAGAAGGCCTTCAGCGTTGGACCTCAGCATCTGGGCAGAACGATGGGGGTGGAGACACTCCTTCAGGTATACAGGGCCGAGGCCGTTTAGGGCTTTAAAGGTCAACACCAACACTTTGAATTGTGCTCAGAAACGGATTAGCCACACGGGTGATCCCAGGAAATCAGGGATCACGCAATGATGTCACCCTGCTATGTGGCCCACCCGCTTTGATGATGATCATCTCAGGGCAGGTTACAACAATTAAAATGCAACACCAAAAAACAGATTAAAACAACTTAAAACGACAGAAGTAGCATGGATCCTAAAAAGTACATCTCAAATATCAAAGGCCGGACAAAGGTTTTTTATTTTCAGCATTTGCCAAAAGCTGTGCAATGGGAAGCACACCAGGCACGCCTCTCTAGGGAGGGAGTTCCACAATTGCAGCAGAGAAGGCATGCTCTAGTTATCTCTCGCTTGGACTACTGCAATCCGCTCTATGTGGGGCTACCTTGAAGGTGACCCGGAAACTACAACTAATCCAGAATGTGGCAGTTAGACTGGTGACTGGGAGCGGCCGCCAAGACCACATAACACCGGTCTTGAAAGACCCACATTGGCTCCCAGTATGTTTCCGAGCACAATTCAAAGTGTTGGTGCTGACCTTTAAAGCCCTAAACAGCCTCGGTCCAGTAGACCTGAAGGAGCATCTCCACCCCCATCGTTCTGCCCGGACACTGAGGTCCAGCGCCGAGGGCCTTCTGGCGGTTCCCTCGCTGCGAGAAGCGAAGTTACAAGGAACCAGACAGAGGGCCTTCTAGGTGGTGGCACTCACCCTGTGGAATGCCCCCCCCCCCCCAGATCTCAAAGAGAAAAACTACCAGACCTTTAGAAGACATCTGAAGGCAGCCCTGTTTAGGGAAGCTTTTAATGTTTAATAGGTTATTGTATTTTAATATTCTTTTGGAAGCCGCCCAGAGTGGCTGGAGAAACCCAGCCAGATGGATGGGGTATAAATATTATTATTATATTATTATTATTACTGGGCTGCTGCCACTACCCAAGCTTCTGAGAATGGAGGAACTAACAACAGCCCCCTACCATTTTAGCACCGGAGAAGGTCTGTAGGGAAGGAGGACAACCAATTAATAAGCTCTGTCGAAGAGGGCCTCTTTATCAGGGCCATCTCATCACAGAAGTCGGGGCTTTAGCATGGCAGCACCCCCCCTTTGGAAAACCTCCCATCACATATCAGACAAGCGCCATCTCCATCGTCTTTTGCCAACTACGGCAGAATCTCCTCTTTTAATGAGCTTCTCAATCGGAGATATTTGTCCCAGTCTTCAACTGCAATGCACCGATTTTTGGAACTAGTTACAGGTAGGTAGCCGTGTTGGTCTGCTGTAGTTGAAACAAAATTTAAAAAATCCGTCCAGTAGCACTTTAGAGACCGACTAAGTTTGTTATTGGTATGAGCTTTCGATAACAAACTTAGTTGGTCTCTAAGGTGCTACTGGAAGGAATTTTTTTTATTTCATTTTTGGAAACTGTTATTCTATATGTCCAAGTGTTATAAAGTGCCTCTATTTTATCTATCTATCTATCTATCTATCTATCTATCTATCTATCTATCTTACCAAACAATGATTCCCCAAAACGGTCCATAGATGATAGATAGATAGATGATAGATAGATAGATAGATAGATAATCAATCAATCAATCAATCAACCAATCATCTATGGACTGTTTTGGAGAATCATTGTTTGGTAAGCAGAACCAGTCCTTCATCTTCCTTTTTGAAGCCTTCCAAGTTGGTGGCTGTCCCAGCCTCCTTGTGGGAGTGAGTTCCACAGTTTAACAATGTATTGCACTTCCATTTGTCCTGAGCCTTCCAACATTCAATTGCCGCTCTGTGAAGGGAATGGAAGGAGCCTAACAACTCCCTGAACCAAATGACAGCTCTCAGGATTCTTCGGGGACGACCGGGTGGTGGTGGTGGAGAACCATGCCTGCTTAAAGCGGTATGATACTGCTTTAAATGTGTAGTGCGGACAGGCCTCTCCTCTCTGTCGGAGGCCTGCGGGTTCCTTGCCCTTTCTTGCAGTCTCTCCTCCCATTGCTCTTGAACCGAATTAATCTGCTTTTGGGAACCCGGCTGAGCTGTCGGGGGGGGGGGGGAGTGATTAGCTTCTTGGGGAAAAGGTCATGGGGGGGTGTATCCATCGCTGAGCGGGCAACACGGCCCGCACCCCCTCTGCCTTTCCCTGCTGCGTTGCCGAAACCCAGGACGCAACGAAATGTCAACAGCCCAAAGCAAACAGTCCGTTCACCTCCCTGGGCTGGCCTCTTGGCCCTTCCTGGTCCTCTGCCAAGAACAGTTGGTACTCGGCCACGGAAAGATCACGGCGCTTTGCTAATCCGGGAGCTTTCATCTCATTGCATGGATTTGGGGAGGAGGGACATGGTGCCCACAACCAGGCTTAGGCCCAGACTATCTGAAAGACCTTATCCTCTCATACAGATCTGCCAGGGCTCTGAGATCTTCAGGAAAGGCCCTTCTCTCAGTTCCATCAGCCACACAGTCCCGAATGGTGGGGACGTAGGACAGGGCCTTCTCAGTGGCTGCCCCCAAACCGTGGAACTCAGTTTTCCTCGGGAAGCTAGACTGGTTCCCTCCTTGCTGTCTGCCTGCCAGCAAGCAAATGCTGTTTTATTCCACTAAAGGTAAAGGTAAAGGGACCCCTGACCATTAGGTCCAGTCGTGGCCGACTCTGGGGTTGCGGTGCTCATCTTGCTTTACTGGCCAAGGGAACTGGCGTACAGCTTCTGGGTCATGTGACCAGCATGACTAAGCCGCTTCTGACGAACCAGAGCTGCGCACGGAAACGCCATTTACCTTCCTACCTATTTATCTACTTGCACTTTTACGTGCTTTCGAACTGCTAGGTTGGCAGGAGCTGGGACCGAGCAACGGGAGCTCACCCCGTCGCGGGGATTCGAACCGCCGACCTTCTGATCGGCAAACCCTAGGCTCTGTGGTTTAACCCACAGCGCCACCCACGTCCCTTTATTCCACTAGGGCTCGTGAATGTGCTTTTAACAGTGCTGTCCTGTTTTCACTGCCTGCAGATTAATAAGATTTGGGGTTTTTAAAAAATATACTGCTTTAATTTTATGATTACTCTTTGATGATGATCTTTTATATGTTTGTAGCTTTTTCGTTTTTTACCTGTGTTGTTTTTAATTTGCCTAAGCCACCTTGAGTCCCAGTCTGGGGGAAAGGCTGTGTATAAATAAATATCAGCTGGATAGCTCAGTTGGCTAGAGAGTGGTGCGGATAATGCCAAGGTTGCAGGTTCAATCTGTGTAAGGGACAACTGCCTTGCAGGGGGTTGAACTAGATGACCCTCAGTGTCCCTTCCAACTTTATGATTCTATGATGATCAATATCAAACAACACGGGAGGCTCTGGCCCTCCAGATGTGCCTAAACTACGACTCCCATCATCCCCTGCTATTACCAATGTTGGCCTTTTTTTAAAGCAAAGGCCTTTTTTTAAAAAAAAGAAAAAGGTTTTAAAGTTGTGCTGAACTGTTTGGACATCTCTTCTTATTTTAATAGATTTTGTTTTATTTCGTTTTAATTCTGTTACGGCTTAATTCTTTTTAAACGAACCTCTTCTACATGTTTTTATCCCTGTTGTTTTTAATTTGTGTAAGCGGCCTTGAGTCCCGGGACTGGGAAGGATGTGAATAAATATAACAGCAGCAGAAGCTGCACGGTTTTCACAGTATGATTTGGGGCTTGATCCTGGCATACCGAATGGCATATTAGCTACAGAAAGACAACACAACTGCGGTTTCGTTATCAACTTAGGAGGAAGAGGAGCCACACAGAAATATTTTTTTTTTAAGGTTTCTAAATCGAGCCTCCTGCCTTCTTCCTGCTGTTGGTTTTCTTTCTTAAGAACTTAAAAGATCTGGTTTGCATGCAGGAGGTATCAGGTTCGAATCCAGACACCTCCAGGTAAGACTAGGGAAAGACCTCTAAAACCCTAGAGATCTGCTGCCAATCAATGTAGACAGAGAGAGATGGACCTATGATTTGATCATTTTTTAAAAAATGGTTCATATCAATATAATAATGAGAATAAATAATAATAAATAATTCTCAAGAGCAGCAGGTCTGAACACATGTCATCTCTGGAAGCAGAGAAGGTCACTTTCCATTGACGACTGGAATATGGATGAGTCAGTTAAACTGGCAAATGTAATTAGTGCTGGAGAAAGTTGTTCAGCTGTCTGAACGGCTTAGGAGTCAGAAAACCCGTTGCTGGTTCTGCAACAAATTGTCCTGAGATCCACCAGCTTCCGCCTGTCCTTAATGTAGTTTCATTGTTCTTTAGATAAGGCAGGCAAGGCTGCGTACAACACACATCTCCCCCAAGAAAAGAACCTGGAGAACTGTAGTTTTAAGGCGCTGGGAATTGTAGGATTGTCAGAGGCAATCTACGGTTCCAGGGGTTCTGCAGGGGATGCTATGTGGTTTAGATATTTGGTGCGCCCGCAACCACAGATAAGATAGCCCTTATCTTCCTCTATCCTGCTGCAACCACCATTCGGAGCCGGCGGCGCGATCATTCAAGAATCTCAAACCACTTCTCCCCTCCAGCCTATTCTCACAGACCGAAAACTCAGAGGTGTGTGGTCTTCCCAAAGGTGAGCCCCGGACTCCATTCCCACAATTGGGAGCCAGGATTCCTGGCCTTCCACTCTCCCTCTGCCACTTCTTGCCGCTCTCAAGCACTAACCACTAGGCGCCACATCTGTGCCGTCCCCTCCATCCGGACCCCTAAACGCCAGCCCCTTCCACAAGGCGCAACGACAAGTTATAGGAAGAAAAAGAAAATAGAGAACCAACAATTCAGTTTCTCCAAACTTTTGAGGGGTGGGTGCACACACAATTTGCGCGCGCGCAATTTGCCAAATTAAATGTGCCAAACTGAAATTGCGGAGGCTTCACCTTTCCATTCACTGCCTTATTATCCCAATAAATCCTCACCGACAGAAAGCCCTTTGAAGGAGTGTGGTATAGCGGTTAGAGCAGCGATGGGGGGGAAACCTGGGGGCACCTTCCATATATACCCAGGCTGCAACTCAACTCATATGTAAGAAATCAATATTTGAGCATGGCAGCGTCTGAATGTTGGAACTCCCTGCCTATTGATGTTACCCTTTTGTTTTACTCTTTTCGGCACCCGCTATGAACATTTTTGTTTTAGTCAAGCCTGTCTAGAAACCTAGAAAACTGATGCACGAGTTTGAATCTGCTTTTTAGCTTATCCTTGGTTTTAACAATCTGCTGAATATTTCTGGGTTTTTGGCTCTTTTTAACTGGCTGTTCTTAAGATGAAACATCACCCAAGGGTAAAAGTGTCCTGAGGCACTTCCTTAAAAATTTCATTCTGTCAGCTTAGCCTGCGTACTTCCTTGCTGTGAGGGTCAAACGATGGGAGAAGCAACAGAGAGATCGATCATAATAAATTTAATTAAGTTCATCCTGACAGGGCAGACAATCTCTTGCTCTTAAGAAGAAACATACCCCCAGTTCGCGTTTCCCTAACATGCCATTTTCTCTCAGCCTAACCTACCTACAGGGCTTTTGTGAGGATTAAATGAAAGGAGAAATAAATCTAATAAATAAATTTAATACATTTCCTCCTTACAGGGCAGGCACCTCTTGTTCAAAACGTGCCCCCAGGGTAAAAAAAAAAAGGGAGACTCCCCCCTAATTTTTCATTCTCTCAGCCTAACCAACCTACAGGGTTGTTGTGAGGATTAAATGAAAGGAAAAATAAATCTAATAAATAAATTTAATACAGTTTGAAACGTGCCCCCAGGATATAAAAGGGAGGACCCCCCCCCCTAATTTTTCATTCTCTCAGCCTATCCTCCCTCACAGGGTTGTTGATAGGATCAAACGAAGGAAAACACAGAAAAAAAGCTTTAAAAATTCATCCTTACAGGGCAGGCACCTCTCGTTCGAAACATGCCTCCACGATTTATTTTTAAAGGAGATTTCCCTTTATTTCCCCCCCTTCTCTCTTAGCCTAACCTACCTCACGGGGCTGTGGTGAGGCTCAAAGGGGACAGATCGCAGGGCGCAATCATTGAAAGAAGCGCATTTTTGCAGGGCAAAGGACTGGGGGACTGGCTCGTTTCCGCAGCATCGCGCAAATATTTAAGCCGTGCCAACCAGCCATGCAATGGGAGAAACAAGTCTCTTTTTCTCACCCGGCTTCGGGCACAGCTGCTCCTGGTCCACCAAGCCGCTTGCAGCCGCGACCAGCTGCGCCACCCAGGAGACCCCGAGCAGCCACATGGTGCCAGGCAGGTGCCAGCTGCCGCTGCTGCTGCCCCCCCGGCTTCTTCCAGCCAGACCCCCCGGGCTGCCGTGCCACCCTCGCCTTGGCACCATCCTCGCTCAAGCAGCGAAGCGTTTGAGGAACTGTCCCGAGGGGAGGCTGCTGCTGCTGCTGCTGCTGCCTGCCTGGCAGGGTTGCTCTGGTTGGTTGTGCAAGCCGGGGCGGGCAGGTGGGTTGTGCAATGGGGTGGAGCTGAAAGGGGAAGCAGGGCTAGGGGGCAGAGTGACAGCTATGGGGTGGGGAAGAACCCTCCGCAAGAGAGGCCGCCCCAAACCCCTTGGCTCAGCGTTTTATTTTTAACTTCTGTTTTTAAATTTGAAAGGACAGGCGCTAGATCTCATGGAGGAAATCTGGGAAAGGCCCTGCCGCCCAGAACCATAGAATTGCAGAGTTTGAAAGAAGGGCCGTCTAGTCCAGGGGTCAGCAAACTTTTTCAGCAGGGGGCCGGTCCACTGTCCCTCAGACCTTGTGGGGGGCCGGATTATATTGGGGGGGGGAATGAACGAATTCCTGCTAAATATGATTAGAAGGGACCGTTTGATTAAAGGTATACAGGTCGGAGCCAAACAGTACAAATTGAAAGCTTTTGCAGACGATTTGGTATTGACGTTACAGGAGCCAGAATCTAGTACTAAAAGAGTATTAGAATTGATTCAGGACTTTGGTCATGTGGCAGGATTTAAGTTCAACAAGTTAAAAACTAAGGTGCTTGAGAAAAATTTAACACAAATAAAATTCCTATGCCCCACAAATAACCCAGAGATGCATTTTAAATAAAAGGGCACATTCTACTCATGTAAAAACACGCTGATTCCCGGACCGTCCGTGGGCCGGGTTTAGAAGGCGATTGGGCTGGATCCGGCCCCCGGGCCTTAGTTTGCCTACCCATGCTCTAGTCCAAACCCCTGCAAGGCAGAGAATCTTTCACTCAATATAGGGTGCTCAAACCCTGAGATTTTAAGACTATTAACTGAACTCGACCCCCCCCTATAAGAGGGCAGCTGCATATAATAAAACTGAGCTGCCTGCTTTCCAAAGGCGCAGGTTTGCCCTATGTGAAGCCTCCTTGGGCAGTGGCAGTGTACACAGGCTTATTTGCTGGGAGTGGAAGTGCAAGGGGTATTTGCAACTGTGATGCTGCTCGAAACAGTCGCGGCTCCCCCTCCCCAGAGAATCCTGGGAATTGTAGTTTATTAAGGGTGCTGAGAGTTGTTAAAGGTAAAAGGACCCCTGACCACTAATTCCAGTCGTGACCGACTCTGGGGTTGCGGCGCTCATCTCGCTTTACTGGCCGAGGGAGCCGGCGTACAGCTTCCAGGTCATGTGGCCAGCATGACTGAGCCGCTTCTGGTGAACCAGAGCAGCGCAAGGAAACGCCGTTTACCTTCCCGCTGGAGTGGTACCTATTTATCTACTTGCACTTGGATGTGCTTTCGAATTGCTAGGTTGGCAGGAGCAGGGACCGAGCAATGGGAGCTCACCCCATTGTGGGGATTCGAACCGCCGACCTTCTGATCGGCAAGTCCTAGGCTCTGTGGTTTAACCCACAGCGCCACCCGCATTAGGAGACCCCTATTCCCCCTCACAGAGCTACAATTCCCAGAAGCGAGCAGGGGTGCCAACTTGAATAAAATATTGGGCAGGCCAGGTAAAATGGAGAGGGAGAACTAAGAACACTCCGCTAACCCAGAAATAGTGCTTCAGGTTAAGAACTTTGCTTCAGGATGAGAACAGAAATCGTGCTCCGGCGGCAGCAGGAGGCCCCATTAGCTAAAGTGGTGCTTCAGGTTAAGAATAGTTTCAGGTTAAATACGGACTTCCGGAACAAATTAAGTACTTAACCTGAGATACCACTGTATAAACTTGGCCTGATCCTGGCGGGGGTTTCCCTTGCGCTTCTTCCTCCTCCTCTCGAGTAGCCCAACATGCAGGAACAGAGCAGTAATAAATCTCCAACCTACTTTGCTACCACGAGATGGGAGGGTGGGCGAGAGAGCCGGCAATGAAGCCTACCCACAGTTGAAATCTTAAAACCGCAATGTCCAGATTCGATGGTTCTTCAGGGATTCCGTCAGTGTGTGGGTCTGCTTGGGACATAGGTGCCAGCTCCCTGGGTGCCCAAACACCCACAAAATTCCCCACGAAGGTGCCTGGCACCCACAAAATTTGGTGCCAGGCCCATGCACATTGCATTGCACCCAGAGCAGGCCTGGAGAACCTCCGGCCCCCCCAAGGCCCCCACCCGGCCCTCAGGACTCTCCTGAGGCCTCCACCACGCAGTATCTCACTCTCCTTCTGGGTTTCTGGCTGAAATGTGCGCTTGACAGCATTTAGCAAAAACCACTGACTGCCAAATGACCCCCCCACCAGTTTATGCCAACAGCCAGTCGAAACAGTGACCGCCTGGGATTTTGGGCAAATGTGCCTTTTCTGGACTTCCTGTCATTTAAGCAACAAACACAAAAAGACATGACGATAGCTTTTTTTGGTCTTTTTTAAGAAAATGCAATTTCTCTTTATACCCATAAAATGATACAATTCTGCCAAGTATAGAAATATGTAATAAATTATATGGAATGTCCCTCGGTCCTTGCACGGCACGGCTGCCCTGCTTATAAAGCCTCTCTCACCCTGCACCCCCCCCAAAGAAAACACACAATAAAAATAAGGTAGTCCATGGCAATCCGCCCCCCCCCCCGGTTCCTAATGAACTTTTCTCTTTGGTATCGAAGTCAGGTTTGAGGCAAAAAGGGGGACAGGTGAGAGAGGCAGACCTAAAATGTTGCCGCTGCAAAAAATAGCCCCCTACCTGTGCCTCTGAGATGGTGGGGGGGGAAAGAAAATTTGGGGGATATGCCAGGGAGCTTCAAAAACTGGGTAGGGGGTGGCCCAAAGTCACACAGAAGAGTAAGGGAGGAACCCACCCACAGAGAAATCTTAAATTTGCTGGCTTTTCCTTATCCCGACAGTGGCAAGGAAACTTGAGGCGTCCTAGGCCGCAGCATTTTGGCCCATGAGGCTGTTGGGACTTGTTTTGGTCAAACTCAAGACTGTGTATATGTGTGTCTATATAGACACGACAGAGGTGTTATGTATTTTAAAATTTGCCATTTAGGATTGAAGTGCAAGCCAGTGAGAGAAATACATGCTCAAAGCAGAATTTGAGGCTATCAAATCCTGACTTTCAGGCCCTGCTCATTTGCGTACGAGGCTGGCGATCCTCTTTGTATCCACTCCAGAGCCAGACCGACTGAAATGTGCCCAAGCTGGTCAGAAACATTTGCTTCAGTAGGTCTACTCGGAGTAGGGCTATCATTACATACAACGCCCCAGTTCCTAGCATATCTCTGGAACGGTTCCACGAGGCGCGTCCTCAAACGGCGACTCGCCACAAGTGCCTGGTTTATTTATTTTTAAATGAACTTTTGCAGGACAAGTAAGCCATCGGGACGTTTGCCAGAATAGATGTTGCTTTGTGGGAGGGTGGTGAGGAAACTGGGTGCCAAAGGCTTGACGCCCTCTCACATCCTCCGCGGGCTGCAGTAGCAAAGCCCCGAGCTGAGCGCAAGGATGGGGGAAGCCGATTCCTCATCCTTGACCAGCACCACAACAGGTGAAGTCCTATCTCCCTTGCCTTCCCATTCTCAGCTCAACATTTTCCCAATCCGGTTAGCTCTGCTGTGATGGGTGGGCCTCTGCTGGCGGAAACCAGAGAACCAGCAGAGGTGGTTGGTTGGGTGTTTAAGAGGAGGGAGCTGCTTGCAAGCCGAGGTCCTACGTTATATAAAAATATTTTTTTTCTTTTTCTTAAACTATTTCCTGCCTTGGGAATAGCAGACCCAAGGGTGTAGACTCTCTGGGGCGCAGACAAGAGGGCAAAATAGCAAACCAAGCGGGTTCTTCAAGGGGGGGGGGGGCGAGAGAAAATAGCCGATGTGTTTCAAAGCTTCCCCCCCCCCCCGCAACCTCTTTCCCCGGAAAAAAAAAAAAGGCAATCCATGCTCCAGGCATCTTGCTGGAGGCTAGCAACCTCTTGTGCCCGAATTCTTCTCCCTCGCACTTGGGGTGGCACAGCTCCTGCGGAAGCGGGCACCACGGATCTCCCAAGCCGTGCCAGTCCAACCTTGTCCTTTAAACACCGCTGCCCAGTGCCCGAGGGAGGCACCCCTAGAGAACTTCCAATGCCAATGTGGAATAGAAAAAAATAATAATCTTTTTTTTCTCCTTTTTTTTTTTTTTGTAAACGTGGATCGTTTTCTTTCATATAGATCTGTATATATATATATATTTTAAAAAGACACGATTAGATGATAGGAGGACAAGGCATGGGGGGGGTCGAAAGCGGGGTGCAGGGCCCCCGCCCCCCAATCTTTCGCCCGTCGCCTCTTGACGCGAGGCTCCAGCCTCCGACGCACCTTTAAGCGCCCCCAACCTTCTTGCGCCTCCAAGCCAGATACATTCATGTGCGGTTCAGGGAGATGTCACTGGGTTTTTCATTCTTGGAAGAAGAAAAAAAGACTCCCTTTTGCACAACAGTTCAGGGTAACATCAGTCAGGGGTGTGTGTGTGTGTGTGTGTGTGTGTGTGTTTGGGGGTTACACCTGTGCACCCCCTACCCCAGCCAGTGACCTGTTTGCCACTGTAAGCCAGCAGTCAGTTATTCTTATGATTATTATTATCATCATCTTTTTGGTTATACGGCCGCAAGCCTCCTAGGCCTCCTCGATCCATCCGGTAAGATCTGCATCTCTGCAGCTACCGGGGGGAGGGCCCCATTTCTGGCCTGTGGGGCAGCCCTCCCCGCCCCTCCTGAGGCAGGGAGTTCCATCCGTTGCATGTGTCTATCTGTCTGTCCCGGGACCTTCCTCCTCACACCTTCAGCGTCTTGTCGGGCCCACCCCCACTAGGGCTGCTGGCCACGCTGCTGTCGCCGCCGCCGCCGCCCTTCTTCTTGCGCAAGGTCTCGATCCAACTAGTGCTGGGGCGGCCGCTGAAGCTGGAGAGGGCGAGGGAACTGAGGCGCATGTTCTTGCCGGACATGATGAGCTCTCCGAAGCCCTCCTGGTGGGAGAAGGCGTAGCCGGAGCGGCGGGAGCCTGCCCGGCCCACCCTCCCCATACAGCGGTGCTGGGCTTTCTGCTTCTTCCTCACCAGCTGGGTGTAGCGCACCTGAGGGGGGGAAATGAGAAAGCGGGGAGGAGGGGAGAGTCAGAGGCAGCAAGGAAATCTGGTCCCCCCCCTCCTTCGTGGGGGCACCCATCAGTCTCCCCGTCCCCATATTCCTCACGACAACCCTGTGAGGCATGTCAGGTTGAGAGAAAGTGACTGGCCCCAAGATCACACCTGGGGATTCCATCTATCTCCCAGGTTCTAGTCTGAGACTTTTAACCACTACGCCAGGTTAAAGGCCTAGGCTGGGACGGTCTGTACTCTTTTAAGAAGTAGGAGGCAACTGCCCAGGGGTTATGAGTTTGAACCCCAAAAAGATTGGGCAAAAAGATTCCTGCATTGCAGGGGTTGGACTGGATGACCCCTGTGGGCCCTTCCAAATCTGCAGTTGAACGATTCAGCAATCTGAAGAGCGCCGGGATGATTAAGATTCAGAGTCTCCTGCTCCATCGACTGAGCTATCCCACTTACTGTTTCATTATTTTTTTTATATGATATTTATTAAGGTTTCACAGAAAAAAGAAATAAAAAGAAACTATATTAGTAAAGAAAAATTAACAATAAAAAGAAAAAATACAAAGTGAAAAGAAAAAACAATTTAAAACAATTTCATCCTTTCCTCACTTCTTTTACGTTTACTTATTTCCCGGACCTCCTCTTACCTCCCTCTTCTGTATTGTAATTAAGTATGTTAATCCAACAATTCCTTTCCCTCCTTTTTAATCCTAATCCTTAATCTTGATATATTATAACTTTAAATTTTACCTTTTACATATTAAAAACCAATTTTTCCATGTTTTTTTGTGCCTGTACAGCTAGAAGCCACTTAACTTCAATCCAACATCATTCTAACATTCATTAATTTTGCAATATTTCTGTAAATAATCTTTGAATTTCTTCCAATCTTCTTCCACCCCCCACTTACTGTTTCAGACTACATCTCCCATCAGCCCCAGGCCATTGTGTCTGTAACTCTATGGGCGTGCTGCCTAGAAACTCATGGGAGTTGTAGTCCATAAATGATCGTGCCGGCTGGGGCTGATGGGAGCTGTAGTCCAAAATAGCCACGCAGATCAGGGAGGGTGATGGGAGATGTAGTCCAACACTTCTGGAGGGCATCTGGTTGGCCGAGGCCGGCCTTGCCCAATATGGCTGCCAGCAGTATCCCAAGGATTTGGGCTGCGGACTTAAGTGAACTGGCACCTCTCAGGGCAGACAGATGAGACCTGCTAGAAGCAGAAGCTTTAATGTGGGATTATAGAATGCTTTATGCTCTGCTTGGAAGAGCCTTTGGGCATTTTCTGCATGTAGCTACCTGGGCAAGAGTGTCGTCAGAACCCTTGATGTGCCACGATGGAGTGGCAAGGGCGGGTCACAAAAAGAGTTGGATCCAAAACCGGAAGACACAAGATCTACCCACACTGGAGGAATGGCAGATGAAAACGATGGAATACATGGAATTGGCGGAAATGACTGGCAGAATCCGTGACCAGGGAGAAGAGTCGGTGGAAGAAGATTGGAAGAAATTCAAAGACTATTTACAGAAATACTGCAAAATTATTGAATGTTAGAATGATGTTGGATTGAAGTTAAGGGGTTTCTAGCTGTACAGGCTAAAAGAATATGGAAAAATTGGTTTTAATATGTAAAATCTAAAATTAAAAGCTGTATTATATCAAGATTAAAGATTAGGATTAAAAAGGAGGGAAAGGAACTGTTGGACTAACATATTTAATTAGAATACAAAAGAGGGAGGTAAGAGGAGGTCCGAGAAACAAGTAAATGTAAAAGAAGTGAGGAAAAGATGAAATTGTTTTTAATTGTTTTTTCCTTTTTTCCTTTGTATTTTTTCTTTTTATTGTTAATTTTTTCTTCATTAATGTGGTTTTTTTTCTTGTGAAATTTTAATAAATATTATTTTTTAAAAAACAAAACAAAACAAAACCTTACAGATGCCCTGCTTTACGTCAGTGTCCCGTGTTAATACGCAGAGAGATGCTGTACGAAACAAACCCTGAACAGCCACTGTCGACATAATAGAGAACAACCGAACGCAAGAATGGCACTTCTTGTTTTATTCCAATCTCTCTGCGCTCTGGTTATGCTCGACAGGTGTTGAGAATCATATCGAGTTGGACCACGAAGGTCATCCAGGCCACCCCACCCTGCAACGCAGAATATTTTGCCCAATGTGGGACTCAAACCCACAACCCTGAGATTTAAGAGTCTCATGCTCTACCTGCTGAAACATCTCAGTTCTTTTTTTGCTTGCATCGAAACATATTCATTTTTTAAAAAATAATACCGTATTTTTTGCTCTATAAGACACACTTTTTCCCTCCTAAAAAGTAAGGAGAAATGTGTGTGTGTCTTATGGAGCGAATGCAGGCTGCACAGCTATCCCAGAAGCCAGAACAGTGAGAGGGATTGCTGCGCAGCGCTCCCTCTCGCTGTTCTAGCTTCTGGCTTAGCCGCGTGCAGCCTCTTCAGGGCAGGGGGAGCCTTCATCGCTGCACAGCGATCCCTCTTGCTGTTCTGGCTTCTGGGATTCAGAATATTTTTTTCCCTGTTTTCCTCCTCCAAAAACTAGGTGCGTCTTATGGTCTGGTGCGTCTTATAGAGTGAAAAAATACGGTAATTAAAAAGAGATGGAAATTTAGAACCTGAGTTTGCCAGGGAGTGGGGGGGCTGGCAGACAGACAAGGTGTCTACCTTGCGGGGGAAAGGAAGGAAGGAAGGAAGGAAGGAAGGAAGGAAGGAAGGAAGGAAGGAAGGGCCTCTCCCCCATCTTCCATTTGGGATCCCTCTGCAGCCAAACTCACCGTATCTGAGAGCTCAGGCTTCAGGTCTAGCTTGAGGAACCGGAAGGCGACCACTGGCATGATGCAGACGACAGTGGTGAGGGCAATGGTCAGCCACACGGCAGGTTGGGCTAGTGTGTTCTGGGCATTGCCTGGGCAGAGGAAGGAAAGCAAGAGGTCAGGGAGAAAGGGAGAGATTCAGAGGCACCTCTGATCTGGGAAACAGGGGAGCTTACGACAGCCTGGACACCAGGTCCCCCTCCCATCCCCTCCCCTGTACAAAAGTGTAAAGGAACTTTCCCAGAACGCACCTTGGCCACCTCGCAGAAATGTCCCCTTTGTGGCTTAGGGCCCTCGTATTTACGGGACCGCCTCTCCTGATCTGCCCCGCAGAGGACCTTAAGGTCCATGAATCATAGTTTAGAGGTCCCGGGCCCTAAGGAAGTTCGATTATCCTCCACCAGGGCCAGGGCCTTCTCAGTGATGGCTCCGACCTGGTGGAACGCTCTGTCCCATGAGACCAGGGCCCTGCAGGATTTAACTTCCTTCCGCAGGGACTGAGCTATTCCGCCTGGCTTTCAACTTAGCCTGATATTTTATTCCCCTTCCTTCCCTCCCCTTTTTATGAAGATTACCTGCTCTGGGATCCCACAGCTAATTCTCCCCTGGTCTCCTCGCTGGCCCAAATAGGACTAATTTAGCCAGTTAGCCCTAGTGATCATCTAATGTTTATTGGATGGATTTCCCCCCTAAATTGATTTTGAATTCTGAATTTATCGTTATTCACGTTTTATACTGTATCTTACGCTGTTTTTTGTTGCATCAATTAAGTGTTTTAAATTTGTTGTTAGCCGCCCTGAGCCCGGTTTCTGAACCGGGAAGGGCAGGATATAAATAAAAATTTATTATTATTATTAATGCACGACCGCTGGCCATGCAGCAGAAATCTCCCAGAATGCACAGCCCTTGGGCCCCAGTAGAAATCTCCCAGAATGCACCACCTTTGTCAATAATAGTTCTGCAACGAGGCAAAAAAATGAGGCATGTGTGAGAGAGGGCAGGGCGGAGAGAGAGGAAGTTGTAGACCCAAACAGAGAAGCAGTCTCCAGACTCACCCACAAAACGGAACTGGTTGGGGAAGAGCTGGAAGAGGCCGTCGCTGTGCATGGCGAAGAGGATGGCGAAGTAAACAGCAAGGCTGCCCCAGATGAAGAAATGGTTGATAGCCGTCCAGAATCCTGTATCCAGGCCAATCTGTTGAGAGGGGGGGAGAGAAGGTCGGCACAGGCGCTTCCTGTGGGGCGAGGGACGGCACAGGCGCCTCCTGCCACCTCACAGCGGAGAAAGGTTCCACTGAGCATATGTGGAGTGCTTTCCCCTCACCACCAGCGGCAAATTCAGAAGCGCAGGGTCCCTTCCTGATTTTCACAGTGACACCCCCTCGCAGCCATGCCTCGTTGCAAGATTATACAGTAAACTCATAATAACGCAATAATTATAATTGGGGATGCGTTGCAATGATCCTCTTTCACCAATGCCAAGGGCTAGTAGAAATCTCCCAGAATGCACTGCCCTTGCGGAATGGACGAAATTCAAAGACTATTTAGTTAAATATGCTAAGATAATTTAAACAGAAATACTTGCAAATAACAGATAGACTTAGGATTTAAATATGTGAAGTTATAGAATAATATGTTTGAAGTAAAGATGAAAAGAAAGAAAGATGGTGATTAAGTAAATTTTATGAGAAATTTGTTTTGGAAAACTGTTACAATGATATATATATATATATATATATATATATATATATATATATATATATACACATGTATAGATATATACAGTGGTACCTCGCAAGACGAATGCCTCGCAAGACAAAAAAACTCGCTAGACGAAAGGGTTTTTTGGTTTTTGAGCTGCTTCGCAAGACGATTTTCCCTATGGGCTTGCTTCGCAAGACGGAAACGTCTTGCAAGTTTGTTTCCTTTTTCTTAACACCGTTAATACAGTTGCGACTTGACTTCGAGGAGCAACTCATAGAACGCGGTGTGGTAGCCTTTTTTGAGGTTTTTAAAGACTTTGGTGATTTTTGAAGCTTTTCCAAAACTTTCCCGACACCGTGCTTCGCAAGACGACAAAACTCGCGGAACGAATTAATTTCGTCTTGCGAGGCACCACTGAGGAAGTCACTTAACAATGTTACTAAGAGTGGATTAAATACAGCTAGGATTTATGTTTGTTTGTGTGTTTACAAATTTTGGAAAATTAATAAAAAAAATTGAAGGGGAAAAAAAGAATGCACTGCCCTTGGCCACTGAGCAAAAATCTCCCAGAATGCACTGCCTTTAGCCCCCTAGCAAAAATATCCCGGAATGCACCACCCTTGGCCCCCTGGGCTCATGCAAATGCAAATACACCTTGGGTAGAACAGCTGTTTTATTCGCAGCAGATAAGGACTAGAAAGCCAGGACTTGTGGGAGATATATATATAAATATATCTATATATATAGATATCTAGATATATAGATATACAGTGGTGCCCCGCAAGACGAATGCCTCGCAAGACGGAAAACCCGCTAGACGAAAGGGTTTTCCGTTTTGGAGGTGCTTCGCAAAACAAATTTCCTATGGGCTTGCTTCGCAAGACGAAAATGTCTTGCGAGTTCCTGCGGTTTTTTTTTCCTCCCCCCCCCTTTCCCCAAGCCGCTAAGCCGCTTATCAGCTGATCCGCTAAGCCGCTTAACAGCTGATCGCTAAGCCGCTTATCAGCTGATCCGCTAAGCCGCTTAACAGCTGATCCGTTAAGGCACTAAGCCGCTTATCAGCTGATCCGCTAAGCCGCTAAGCCGCTTATCAGCTGATCCGCTAAGCCCGCTAAGCCGCTAATAGCGCTAATCCGCTAAACCGCTAATGGGCTTGCTTCGCAAGACGAAAAAACCGCAAGACGAAGAGACTCGCGGAACGGATTCTTTTCGTCTTGCGAGGCACCACTGTATATGTTGTTGTTGGGGTGGGTGGGTTTGTTGTCCTACCTGCACGCTGACGACGATGACGAGGGAGGTCGCCACGGTGACGGCAAAGGACTGGTAGTCGGTCAGGTGGGAGTTGTCGCTGAAGACCCCGTAGGGGATGAAGAACATGAAGACGGAGGTGTAGATCCCTTGAGCGATGCAGATGAAGAACTCCCGCTTGTTGAAGAGCAGGTTGAGTTGCCCCGGTTCGTACAGCTTGGGGTACTCCAAACTGCGATGCTCAGGCACATCCTAGGAAAAGGGAGTGGGACAGGGCTAAGCCGTTAGGCCTGAGGGCAGGACCTCCCCAAGTGGGGCATGCAGGCCAGGGACAGACAGGGACAAAAATTGGGTGTGGCACACTCAACGCAGACTCGCCAGAGGGGATAGACACACACGCACAGAGAGACACAAACCAGAAGAAGTTGGCCATTCTGGCAAAGGAGGCACTGCTCTGTCAATATCTAACCCAGGGGTTCCCAAAGTAGAAGAAGAAGAAGAGTTTGGATTTGATATCCCGCTTTATCACTACCCGAAGGAGTCTCAAAGCGGCTAACATTCTCCTTTCCCTTCCTCCCCCACAACAAACACTCTGTGAGGTGAGTGGGGCTGAGAGACTTCAGATAAGTGTGACTGGCCCAAGGTCACCCAGCAGCTGCATGTGGGGGAGCGGAGACGTGAACCCGGTTCCCCAGAATACGAGTCCACTGCTCTTAACCACTACACCACACTGCCCCCCAGGGGATAGTGGGATTACCTGGGGAAGGGTGTTAGGAGGCAAGGGGGCTGCATGGGGACGTTGGAGGTGTAAAGGACTTTGAAAAGCTGGTATCGCTGGATCAAGCCCATTCATTGTGTTGAATTAAACTAAATACTTCTAACTGGATTTTTAATAAAAGTGCCATAATGCAACTTTTATCTTCCCTGGTAGGTCATGCAAACTGCAGTTCTCAGTACAGTGGTACCTCGGGTTAAGAACTTAATTCGTTCCGGAGGTCCGTTCTTAACCTGAAACTGTTCTTAACCTGAAGCACCACTTTAGCTAATGGGGCCTCCTGCTGCCGCTGCGCCGCTGCACGATTTCTGTTCTCATCCTGAAGCAAAGTTCTTAACCCGAGGTATTATTTTTGGGTCAGCGGAGTCTGTAACCTGAAGCGTCTGTAACCTGAGGTACCACTGTAATGCTTTTTATAGGGTAGGGAGCACTGGGGAATTGGTCTATGGAACCAGGGGGCAGTCGCTTGAACAGTTTGGGAACCACTGACCCAAGCTAAGGATCTAACCCACCGATCTAACCCTGTGGCCCTTGCTGGACTTGCAGCGTCCCTGACCATTGGGGCCGGCGGGAGTTGGGAGTCCAACAACATCTAAATGCCCATGGGGTTCCCCACCACCACCTTACCCCCCTGTAATTACATTTGATAGTTCAGTAGGAAGAGCATGAAATTTTTAATGTCATGGTTGTGGGTTTGAGCCCCATATTGCGCAAAAGATTATGTTGGACAAGAAGATGATCCTCGTGGTCCCTCCCAACTCTACAATTCTAGGATCCCTGATTGGTTGGGACATGACGGGTGGGAAAAACATGTGGGGCCCACATCTGAGACAGCCATGGGTTCGCCGCCCCTGCCACTGGTCCATTTGGCTCACAGCAGCCTTTGCCAATCTGCTGCCCTCTAACCGCTATATCACACTGAGGAATTAACATGACTGACCTGGTCAAAGACACCCATGGCAAGCACTGGCAGCGAGGTGTAGACAATGTTGTACAGCGTGATGAAATATTGATCGTAGACAGTCTTTGAAAAGATAAGAGGGAGAAATTGAGAGACCAGGGAGAGGAGAACAAAAGGAGTCTTTGCTGCCCCCTGCTGGCCCACTGGTGTAAAACAAAACCCAGTCACTCAGCTGGAATTTGAAGTTTGCTGCATTTCCATAACATTTTACAGTAGCTTTTTTGGGGGGACGGGGAGTAGGATTTTCAAACCTCCAACTTCATCAGCTCTCAACCACATCAAGTCCCTAATCAACTCGGGACCCCAATAGCTGAAAACCAGGTCCTCCTAGTTATTTCATTGCCCTTAGATCATGAGTAGGCAAACTAAAGCCCGGGGGCCAGATCCGGCCCAATCGCCTTCTGAATCCGGCCTGTGGACAGTCCAGGAATCAGCGTGTTTTTACATGAGTAGAATGTGCCCTTTTATTTAAAATGCCTCTCTGGGTTATTTGTGGGGCACAGGAATTTGTTGTTTCCCCCAAAAAATATAGTCTGGCCCATCACGTGCTCTGAGGGCCCCTGCTGAAAAAGTTTGCTGACCCCTGCCTTAGATGGTTGTGGGGTGGCAGGACAGGGCCTTCTCTGTGGTAGCCCCTAAGCTGTGGGCCTTCCTCTCCACAGAGGTGCGTCGGACAACTTTATTACCCAGCTTTTGGAGAATTCTGAAGATGCACTGCTTTATTATTATTATTATTATTATTATTATTATTATTAATCGTGATTGCAAGTTGTTTTAAACTGTTTGTGTTTCAGTTGTTGTAAAATTCCCTGTGACCTTTGGTGATGAAGGTCATCACCAAAGACGACTGGCTACTTAGCAGGGTGGCATGATCCCCTTCACTGCGTGATCCTCGATAGGCTGGGATCACCGGTGTGGCTAATCCACGACAACTCTCCTTTCTCTCGGGGTGAAATTGCTGCCTTCAGCAATGCATTTAGCGACTTACTAAATCTACACCCCACCTTTTTCCTCCAAGGAGCTCAGGATAGCTAGGATGAGTGGTTTTTCCCCCCCCCTCCTCGTTTAATCCCCACAACAACCATAGCTTAATTCATTTCTATGGCAGGGATGTCCAACAGGTCGATTGTGATCTACTGGTCGATCCCCGCGAGGTTTTGGTAGATCACGGTTGATCTCTGGCTCCCTTTCATTAGCGTCGCTAAAACTGACTCCTGTGCCACCCCCTTGCCCCGCCCTCCATTGTTGTTTGATCTCTGGAAGGCGGAGTGTTCTCTGTGCTGCTGTTTTCACCCAAAAAGCTCAACAACTTTCAGCCGAACTCCCAAAAGATGTGGGTAGATAATAATAATAATACAGTGGTCTATTAAACATTAAAAGCTTCCCTAAAGAGGGCTGCCTTCAGATGTCTTCTAAAAGTCTGGTAGTTGTTGTTCTCTTTGGCATCTGCTGGGAGGGCGTTCCACAGGGCGGGTGCCACTACCGAGAAGGCCCTCTGCCTGGTTCCCTGTAACTTGGCTTCTCGCAGTGAGGGAACCGCCAGAAGGCCCTCGGAGCTGGACCTCAGTCTCTGGGCAGAACGATGGGGGTGGAGACGCTCCCCAGATCACTGCCAGCTTTTAAATCTGAAAGTAGATTGCAGTCTCTTGAGAGTTGGCCACCCCTGGGCTATGACAATCAGGTAGCCAAATTAACTGGGCCGGATAGCTTTCGTGAAGCCATCCCCTGCTTTCCGTGACCCTGATAGGCTACGCTCACTCAACGTGCGGCTCATCCAGGAAGCAGGACGAAGCATGAGCCTGGAGGAAGCCGCCATTGCGGACCCCCGCCCCACCCACCCCTCCCGATTCGCCAGCCGAGTCACCTGGGCGGAGAAGCCGCAGAAGAAGCCGAACCAGAAGTGCACCATGGTGAAGGCAAAGTTCTTGTAGAAGAAATAGCAAAGGAATTTGCACATGCGCAGGTAGGACCAGCGCCCGTGGACCAGCAGGAGGCGCTGCAGGAACTTGAACTGCGAGAAGGAGTAGTCCGAGGCCAGCACTGCCTGGATGCCCTCCTGGCCGCTGATTCCAACACCGATATGGGCGGCTGGCGAGAACGCAGGAAACGGAAAGAGGGGTAAGGGGAAGTCAGGCTACTAAGGCATCCCAAGCTCAGATCCCCCACCTTCCATCTTAGGAAGGACAAAGCACACGTGGTTCTCTCTGTTTCTAAAACAGGAGAGAGGAGCCTTTTCCCCATATAGGTAAAGGGACCCCTGACCATTAGATCCAGTCGCGACCGACTCTGGGGTTGCGGCGCTCATCTCGCTTCATTGGCCGAGGGAGCCAGCGTACAGCTTCTGGGTCACGTGGCCAGCATGACTAAGCCGCTTCTGGCAAACCAGAGCAGCGCATGGAAACGCAGTTTACCTTCCCGCCGGAGTGGTACCTATTTATCTACTTGCACTTTGATGTGCTTTCGAACTGCTAGGTTGGCAGGAGCTGGGATCGAGCAACGGGACCTCACCCCGTCGCGGGGATTCAAACCGCCGACCTTCTGATTGGCAAGTCCTAGGCTCAGTGGTTTAACCCACAGCGCCACCCGCATCCCTCTTTTTCCCATATAAAGGACCACATTTCCTTCCAAGAGGCCACATTTCAGTGGTAGGCAGGGCCAGAGGAGGGAAGCAGGTGTCTCAATCCATCAGGGCAGCCAATTGGCTCTGCCTCTCTCTGGAACTTTCCCACCCTGCAAAGGCCTTCGTCACAGAAGTCTGCTTATTTCCTCCTCCCTCCCAACGCGTTTTCCTTTTGTGCTGTGGCTTTTTTAAAAAAAATACGCATCCGCGAAACTAAAAAGACGAAAGCTCACGCAAGCGCCGCCCCGGGACTCACTCTTTATCATGCTGACGTCGTTGGCCCCGTCGCCAATGGCCAGTGTGACGGCCTTCTTGTACTTTTTCACCAGCTCCACCACCTGGGCCTTCTGCAAGGGGGTGACACGGCAGCAGATGACGGCTTTGCAGGCGCAGGCCGTCTCCAGGAACTCCAGCTCCATGTCGGCCTCCAGGGCATGTGCCTACGGGGAGAGAGGAGAGTGAAGGATGCTCAGTGCGACCAGCTGAATAACTGGATTAGACCCTGGGCAGATTCCCTGCAGATAAAAAGGTGATGGGAATGGTAGCTCCGGGGGGGGGGGGAGACTACAGTTCCCATGATTCCTTTGGGGTGGGAGCAAGTCGTATGTGTTTAAGAGGTGACAGGATGGAAGCTTATAAAATGAAAATATTACATGGAGGATAGAGAATAGTTTTTCCCCCCTTCCCTCTCTTGTTACTCCAGTGTGGTGTAGTGGTTAAGAGCGGTAGTCTCGTAATCTGGGGAACCGGGTTCGATTCCCCGCTCCTCCACATGTAGCTGCTGGGTGACCTTGGGCCAGTCACACTTCTCTGAAGTCTCTCAGCCCCACTCACCTCACAGAGTGTTTGTTGTGGGGGAGGAAGGGAAAGGAGAATGTTAGCCGCTTTGAGACTCCTTAAAGGGAGTGAAAGGCGGGATATCAAATCCAAACTCCTCTTCTTCTTCTTCTTATAACTTACAAGCAGCCGAGCCAAGTGCTGGAAGGTCCAGGGCAGCTTAAAGGATTTTAGAGTTAAACTGTGGAACTCACCACCACAGGGGCAGTGATGGACGCCAACTTGGATGACTTTAAAAGAGGATTGGGCAAATACACGGAGGAGAAGGCACAATGCCTATGTTCTACCTCCACTGCCAGAGACATTATGCCTCTGAATACCAGGTCCTGGGGATCGCAGCTGCTGCTGCTGCGGTCAAATCTAGCATGCAGGCTTCCCAAGGGCATCTGGGAGAGCAGGATGTTATCCAGCAGGCCTCAATCCCACATATTTATCGTCCAGACAAAGAAGCAAATAGCCACTCCAGGAAATTATTATTATTATTATTATTATTATTATTATTATTATTATTTACAGCCGTTCATCCAAAGATCACAGGGTGGTTCACAACATGAAAACACAAAACTAAGCATTAAGATATATTCAACAGTGTAAATAACTTTTGACGGATGTAATAATGGAATACTGAATGGCTCGATTTATTTAAAATATGCAGGGATTTATGTTATGCAAAATGAACCATGGAAGGAGAAGAAGGACAGTCACTGATATTTTACGGTTGGTTAAATGAATATTCTAAATTTTAAAGCAGAAAATTTAATAACAAATACACACACACACACAAAAAATGAGAACACAAAATGAATAATGAAACAAAAACAAACCAGCAATCTGCCTCCCACAAAAAGACCATACGTAGAATGTGTAACTGTAGCTGCGAGGGGCAATATTGTCTCTCTGGGCCCTTAAACTACAGCTCCAAGGAGTCTATGTTTAAAGAGGTATTAAAGTGCTTTGGGTCACTGGTGGCGCTGTGGGTTAAACCACAGAGCCTAGGACTTGCCGATCAGAAGGTCGGCGGTTCGAATCCCCACAATGGGGTGAGCTCCCGTTGCTCGGTCCCTGCTCCTGCCAACCTAGCATGTCAAAGTGCAAGTAGATAAATAGGTACCACTCCGGTGGGAAGGTAAACGGCGTTTCCGTGCGCTGCTCTGGTTCGCCAGAAGTGGCTTAGTCATGCTGGCCACATGAGCCGGAAGCTGTACGCCGGCTCCCTCGGCCAATAAAGCGAGATGAGCGCCGCAACCCCAGAGTCGGTCACGACTGGACCTAATGGTCAGGGGTCCCTTTACCTAAAGTGCTTTAAATGTATGGTGTGAATGCGGCCTAGGTACCCCCCCCCCAAGGCGCCCACTTACCAGGCTGTGCCCATTGATCACCAAGGCGTACTCCCCAGCCACAGCCTCCAGCACGGACGTCAGCTTCGAGGCAGAGAGCTTCTCCTGGTAGGTGAACCCATTGCCCACAGACCGGGAAGAGTCCACCAATTTCTCTCGAGCCTTCCTGCCGGAGAAGGTGGGGAGGAAAGCGGGAGGGGGAAAGGATTTGAGAAGCAGCCAAGGACTCACCTGCCTTCTTTCCAAACCTTCTAGGGACAGATTTGGCAGGTCAGAAGGAGATGCAGCAAACCATTCCTGTGGGGTTTTGTTGTTGTTGTTCATTGGGATTAATTTTTTGAATGTTACCTTTCTGTTTGTGTGGCTTGGAAAGGGGCAACGGGTAGCACAGAGATGAGAGAGAGAGAGAAGAAAGGAAGGAAGGAAGGAAGGAAGGAAGGAAGGAAGGAAGGGAGAGAGAAGGAGTAGCAGAGAAAAGTGTGGAAATGAGAGAGAGAGAGAGAAAGAGAGAGAAAATAATAGAATAGAATAGAATAGAATAGAATAGAATAGAATAGAATAAATTTATTATTTATACCCCGCCCATCTGGCTAGGTTTCCCCCACAGCGCCACCTGCATCCATAATAATAATAATAATAATAATAATAATAATAATAATAATTTATTTATACCCCGCCCATCTGGCTGGGTTTCCCCAGCCACTCTGGGCAGCTTCCAACAAAGTCATCTAAAAGAGAGAGAGAGAGAGAGAGAGAGAGAGAGAGAGAGAGAGAAAGAAAGAAAGAAAGAAAGAAAGAAAGAAAGAAAAGGTGAGAGGGAGAGAGAGAGAGAGAGAGAGAGAGAGAGAGAGAGAAGGGTTGCCCTGACCATTTTTGGGTTTTGCTCCACCTACTGCTGTCTTTAGACCTGTCCATTTCACAAATCCAGCCCCAAGAGATCACCACTGCTGGAACAACACCAGTAGCAGGAAATGTGTTCCCTCCACACCTTGACTAGCTAACAGAGCAGCACTTTCTGCTTGCACTCAATGTTTGGTGCCAGAGAAATGGAAAGGGAGAGAAAGCTCCCCAATGGAGGGGCCACCGCCAAGTGGGCCACGCCCGCGGGCCTCCACTCACCGCAACTCCTGCCGCACCTCCAAAACCGTGTGCCCCGTGATGATGAAGACCTCCGTCATCTCGTCCGTCAGCATCTTGCAGGAGTAGCCGATGTTCACGGCCGTCTCTGAGGAAGGAGAGAGAGGACAGGCCCAAATCAAAACCCAAACCCTCCAGGAGTTAAAATTTTCAAAATGGGACCCTGAGAACCTATCTCAAACGGCAGAGCCACAGTTCCCTGGAAAGGGGGACCGGTGGTTAAACCATTCTGGAACTGCAGCTCTGTGAGGGAAATAGGCAGGGGGTCTCCTAACAACCGTCAGCACCCTTCACAAAATGGCAGCTCCCAGAATCCTTTGGGGGGAAGCCATGACGGTTTATGGTAGTATCACAGCGCTTTGAATGTACAGTGTGAAAGTGGATTTAGGAGGCCCCTTGGACCCAGCAAGCTGTGTTGTAATAAAGAGTTGGGAGGACATTCCTGGTCGGGCTGCAAAATGGGACACGTTCCGCTGGCATTTGGAACGGCCGCCTCACCTTGCTTGTCTCCCGTCAACACCCAGATCTTGATGTTTGCCAGTGTGAGGAGGGCAATGGTCTCCGGGACGCCCTGCTGCAGTTTATCTTCGATGGCGGTGGCCCCCAGCAGCTGGAGGGAGACAGAAACAAAAGGCAAAGTTACCTGATGCCACAAAATGGGAGACCTCTGACTCCCGGGTCCAAATTTGGCCCGTGAAGCAGCTCCTCACAAACCGCAGCCACCTGTTGGCATTTGCGACCTCTGGCGAACGGCAGGAACACACGCAGCGGCGAAGGAAAGATCAGGAGGTTAAAACGAGGGGCTCCTTTGGAAGCTCCCGATAAAAAAAGGGCACTGATTTATTTAAAGCAGTCGATGTGGTTCCTTCCAGATATATTGCTGGACTCCCGGCTCCCATCATCCCCGCCCACTAGGCAAAGCTGTCAGAGGCTGATGGGAGTCCAGAGGGCTATTCCTGTCAGGCTACCCCCCGATCTGAATTATTTGTAGGTGGGTTTTCAGGGTTAAGCCTCCCAAAGGGTTATTTCAGCATACAATGGAAAAACCAACACGAATTTTAAAAAACTAAATTTTGTTTGTTAGTTTAAAAAAGGGTTATCTAAGGTATCTAACTGTTGGAGATGCAATAGGGATAATGCTTCTCTAAAACATGTTTGTTTATAAAACGGCTTTTACATTTTAGCGAAAAAATTCCCTCCAAAGAGAAGTGGATATGTAAAATGAGTGACTATACAGTGGTACCTTGGTTTATAACCATAATCCATTCCAGCCGCTCCCGGAGCTTGCGGGGCTTGCGGAGCTCCCGGAGCGAGCTTCCCCCGACCCCAGCCCCCAGAACAGGCTATCCGCAAGCCTTCGGAGTGTGGCGGGAACTCCCACTGGGCTCCGAAGGCTTGCGGATAGCTGCCTGAAGCCTGGAGTGCGCACCGACCCCTCTCGCTCTCCAGGCTTCAGCGAAAGCCTGCATTCGCTCCATAGGATGCACATGAATTTCCCCTTCATTTTTGGAGGGGAAAAGGTGCGTCCTATAGAGTGAAAAATACGGCAGTTGAAAATAACTTGCAGGTGACAGATTGGCTTACGAATTTATATAAGTTAAGTGATGTTTAACATGTACAATTTTGAATTGAAAAGATATAAGGATGTTAATGAACTAAGTTAGATTTATAAGAATTAGGACTTGGAAAGCCGTTATAAGCATGGAAATTCAACCAAGGGGAAGCGAGGAAGTCACTTAACAATGTTAATAATTGTAATTGTAATAAGGTTATGAATTATGTTTGTTTGTGTGCTTTATTCGTTTATAATTTTGTGAAAATTAATTTAAAAACGGGGGGGGGGGAAGAGTGATGTTTGAATTGAGATACGAAAGAAAGTTAAGACAAGGAATGCAATGTTAAAATTTAATATACACTGGTGCCCCGCAAGACGAAAGCCTCGCAAGACGAAAAACTCGCTAGACGAAAGAGTTTTCCGTTTTTTGAGTCGTTCCGCAAGACGAATTTCCCTATGGGCTTGCTTCGCAAGACGAAACGTCTTGCGAGTTCTTGCGAGTTTGTTTCCTTTTTCTTAAAGCCACTAAGCCGTTAATAGCCGCTAAGCCGCTAATAGCCGTGCTTCGCAAGATGAAAAAACCGCAAGACGAAGAGACTCACGGAACAGATTAATTTCGTCTTGCGAGGCACCACTGTAATCAAGAAGAGATATCGGGTAGTGGTGGAGGCGAGTCAAGGGTGGGTGGTGGGACTATGTATGTAATTTTATTTATATTTTCTTTAGGTTTTTTCCTTTTGTCTTTTTTGTATCTTTTTGAATTGTTTAAAATAAAAATTCATTATTTCCCCCCAACAAACCCAAAACAAACGTCTTTTAGATTTTAACACGCCCTGGCCCAACACAATACACCTACAGTTGCGATTTATGTAACACATGAACAACTAGATTTTATATTTTAAAATTGTAAATAAATAAATATAAAAATAATAATTTAAAAATAAATAAATCACACACCGCTCAAGCAATAAGAACAAGAACGAGCAACGTAAACAAATTACACTAGTAGGACTACAAGAAGTTTTGTAAGGAGAAATGTATGAAGTGTTGCAAAGTAGAGAAAGAACAGAAATATTAGTTATGAGTTAAATGTAATTGTGGAAGTAGGAAATGTATATTTAGTGAATAGACTGGAAAATTTTCAGATGGGATGGATGGAAGTCAAAAAAATGGTGTAAGAGATGAAAGTATGTTTAATTACTGTTAAAAATGATATAGAATCATAGAATCATAGAGTTGGAAGAGACCACAAGGGCCATCGAGTCCAACCCCCTGCCAAGCAGGAAACACCATCAGAGCACTCCTGACATATGGTTGTCAAGCCTCTGCTTAAAGACCTCCAAAGAAGGAGACTCCACCACACTCCTTGGCAGCAAATTCCACTGTCAAACAGCTCTTACTGTCAGGAAGTTCTTCCTAATGTTTAGGTGGAATCTTCTTTCTTGTAGTTTGGATCCATTGCTCCGTGTCCGCTTCTCTGGAGCAGCAGAAAACAACCTTTCTCCCTCCTCGATGTGACATCCTTTTATATATTTGAACATGGCTATCATATCACCCCTTAACCTCCTCTTCTCCAGGCTAAACATGCCCAGCTCTCTTAGCCGTTCCTCATAAGGCATCGTTTCCAGGCCTTTGACCATTTTGGTTGCCCTCCTCTGGACACGTTCCAGTTTGTCAGTGTCCTCCTTGAACTGTGGTGCCCAGAACTGGACACAGTACTCCAGGTGAGGTCTGACCAGAGCAGAATACAGTGGCACTATTACTTCCCTTGATCTAGATGCTATACTCCTATTGATGAAGCCCAGAATTGCATTGGCTTTTTTAGCTGCCGCGTCACACTGTTGGCTCATGTCAAGTTTGTGGTCAACCAAGACTCCTAGATCCTTTCCACATGTACTGCTCTCAAGCCAGGTGTCCCCCATCTATGTCGGAAAACTAATAAAAAAATTATATGAAAAATAAAGAACAAGAACGAGCAACACAGAGGTGAAAAACACCAACCATCATGTCGTTCTCCACTTCCTCGTAAAGCCGGGCCAATCTCTCCTCGCGACCCTCGCCGGCGGAACTGGCTCGCTTCAGGCGCTCAGCCCAACCCGCGTAGTAGCTCTCTTCGAGGTCGCGATAGGCCAGCACCAACGTCCGCAGACCCTCGCCGGCATATTCCTGGGGGTGGAGAGGGGAAGAGAAGGAGGAGGTGGAAAAAGAAACCAGAAGCATTTTTACTAGGCATTGTTGGGAGTGATATAAATAGAAATGAATGTAAGATTTTTTTATATGCAATAACAGCAGTAGGAATATTATTGGCCCAAAAATGGAAGCAGGAAGAATTACCGATGATTGAAGAATGGAGGATGAAGTTAATGAACTATGCAGAACTAGATAAACTAACAGGAAGGATTCAAAACCGGCGAGACCAGAAATTCACGGAAGACTGGAGTAAATTTACGGACTATTTGAAAAGTATTTGTGAAGATCAGACGACATTTGTAGGTTTGCAAGAAGTTTTGTGAGGAGTATTATTAGAAGTATTGCAAAAATGGAGAAGGGGAAGGATGATTTGTTAAGAGATGTAAAGGCAATATCAAGTTAAGAAATGCATAACAAGTGGTTAAAACGGTGGATCATCAGAGGGGCTGATGGAAGTCCAAAAAGATTGTATAAGTGATAAGTTTTGTGGTATATTTTATAACTTATATGTTAAAATCAATAAAAATTATATTAAAAAAGAGAGAGGAGGAGGTAGAGAAGCCGGAAGCACTTTTTGCAGATCACCGTGGTTTGCCCCCAACTCAGTACAGTCATACCTCTTGTTACGCTTACTTCAGGTTAAATCTCTTCAGGTTGCGTCCTGCGGCGACCCGGAAGTACTGGAAAGGGTTACTTCCAGGTTTCGCCATTCGCGCAAGCGCTCAAAATGACACCATGCGCATGCGCAGAAACGGCGAATTGCGACCTGCGCACACGCAGACGCGGGTTGCAGTCTGCTCATGTTGCAATCGGGGCTCTGGAATGGATCCCCATTCACAACCAGAGGTACCACTGTACGATTCTATTTAATTGTCGCTTTTTTAAAAAACACAAAAGCATCCGTAAGGGGTTTAGAATGCAAGAATAGCAACACGAAACCAAACGTAAGAACAGCCTTTGAACAAGAACCTAAAAATGCCGATCCGCAGAGAATACGTCAAGAGGACGGCTCGCACCCCACCCCGTTAAAAGCAGGAGCAAAAAAACAGAGGACACACACACATTCCCAATCCCCCTTCAAATTAAGGCCCAAATGCCCAGGCCAAAAAGAAAAAGAAAAGAAAAAGGTTTGGCATCTAAAACGCCTCTATTCAAGTCGCCCAAAGTGGCAACCATCACTAGCCCCACAGAACGGCAGTCTTGCTTTCCACTCACCCCCTCTCTTGCTCCCCCCAAAACTACTTACATTCAGATGGTCAGTGGTGACGTTATACAGCTCCTGGTGTCCCGGGTGAAGCCTCTCCAGCAAAATGGTGTCTGCTCCTTTGCAGTACAGCCGGATCTGCCCCTCGTGGTTCCGTACTTATGGGGAGCAGGGAGGGGAGGCAAAGGGAGAGGAGACAAAAACCCCACAAATTTTAAGCACAAGCAGGTTGAAATTTCTTTATTGCTGTTTTAGCTCGTTTTTCCTCCAATGAGCTAGAGGTGGAATATATGTAGTTTCAAGTTGAAAAAAAATGTTTAAAGACACCTGCTTCTTGGGAGAAAAGCAATGACAAACCTAGGCAGCATCTTAAAAAGCAAGAGACATCACCTTGCCCACAAAGGTCCGGATAGTTCAAGCCATGGTTTTCCCAGTAGTGATGTATGGAAGTGAGAGCTGGACCATAAAGAAGGCTGATCGCCGAAGAATTGATGCTTTTGAATTATGGTGCTGGAGGAGACTCTTGAGAGTCCCGTGGACTGCAAGAAGATCAAACCTATCCATTCTGAAGGAAATCAGCCCTGAGTGCTCACTGGAAGGACAGATCCTGAAGCTGAGGCTCCAATACTTTGGCCACCTCATGAGAAGAGAAGACTCCCTGGAAAAGACCCTGATGTTGGGAAAGATGGAGGGCACAAGGAGAAGGGGACGACAGAGGACGAGATGGTTGGATAGTGTTCTCGAAGCTACCAGTATGAGTTTGACCAAACTGCGGGAGGCAGTGTAAGACAGGAGTGCTTGGCGTGCTCTGGTCCAGGGGATCACGAAGAGTTGGACATGACTAAACAACTAAACAACAACAAAACCCCTGAAACTTTCCTTTTTGGAATTCTAGGTGCCAAAATCCCAAAGGAGCAGAAAAGACTACTTATGTATGCGACTACGGCTGCACGGATGTTACTGGCCTAGAGATGGAAAGAAGATAAAGTCCCGACCAGAGAAGAAGTTAATGGACTATGATGAAATGGCTAAAACGACCGGAAAGAGTCAGAAATCAGGAAGACCAAAATTTTAATAAGGAATGGGAGAAATTTTATAACTTATCTTAAAGACCATTGTAAACAGTTAAAATCGTTAGGAGGATTGGAGTAACACTTGTAACTTAAGGTTGAATTCTGGACATACTGGAAGAGGTAAAGGATTTGGAGTATCATAAAATATCCGGGAGGAAATGATTAATAATAAGACCCACAAAGGGGAGGATGGAAGTCCAAGAGATTCCTTGGAATTTAGTTTTTATGTTGTATGCGTGACTGTAAAATTTCAATCTGAAAAAACCAAATAAATAAATTTCTGGGAAAGAAAGAAAAGAAATATATGCAGTTTCTTCCTCCTGCTGTATTTTATCCTCACAACCACCCTGTAAGGTAGTGCAAGCTGGATCGGGGGGAAACAGCAATGAGACTGACTGGCTGAAGGTAGATAACTGAAATGAGTCACGGAATCATAGAACTGTAGAGCTGAAAGGGACCCTAAGGATCATCTAGTCCAACCCCTGCAATGCAGGAATATGCAGCTGTCCCATACGGGGATCAAACCTGCAACCTTGGCGTTATCAGCACCACGCTCTAACCTATTGAGCTATCCAGTGAGTCTACCCTCTCTCTGTGGCTGTAGACTGTTTTTAATCCTGAATTTGAAATTGTGGTAACCCAGACTTGCTGGAGAAGGGCGGGTGATAAAGTTAACCCATGCCTCCTGCTATGATTTATACTCACGCCAGCCTTGTGAGGTAGGATAGGCTGAAAGAAGATGGGAGAGGCACTAGCCCAGAGGTCGGCAACCTAAGGTCCATGGGCCGGAAGCAGCCAGTGAGGGTCGCTTAACAGGCCCATGAGCAGCCCCTGAACTGAGCCATCCAATTGGCGAGTCACTGTGCACTGCGCTAAACCAGTGCAGGGACTCTCTTCCGTGGCTCCAGAAATCGCTTCTGCGCATGCCCAGACACTGAAAATCGCTTCTGCGCAGGCGCAATTTCTGGCGTCTGGGCCTGCGCAGAAGCAATTTCTGGAGCCATGGACATGCGCAGACGCAATTTCTGGCGTCTGGGCCTGCGCAGACGCAATTTCTGGCTCTATGGACATGCGCAGATGCAATTTCTGGCATCTGGGCATGCACAGAAGCAATTTCTGGCGCCGCAGACATGCTCAGATGCAATTTCTGGCGCCATGGACATGCGCAGACGCAATTTCTGGCATCTGGGCCTGCGCAGAAGCAATTTCTGGCGCCATGGACATGCGCAGACGCAATTTCTGGCGTCTGGGCCTGCGCAGAAGCAATTTCTGGCGCCATGGACATGCGCAGACGCAATTCCTGGTGTCTGGGCCTGCGCAGAAGCAATTTCTGGCGCCATGGACATGCACAGACACAATTTCTGGTGTCTGGGCCTGCGCAGAAGCAATTTCTGGCGCCATGGACATGCACAGAAGCAATTTCTGGCACCACGGACATGCGCAGACACAATTTATGGCACCATGGACATGCGCAGACGCAATTTCTGGAGTCTGGGCCTGCGCAGACACAATTTATGGCACCATGGACATGCGCAGACGCAATTTCTGACGTCTGGGCCTGCGCAGAAGCAATTTCTGGCGCCGCGGACATGCGCAGACGCAATTTCCAGCGTCGCACTGCGCTGGCCCAGCCCACGGAGGATCTCCGCAGGAGTGATCCAGCCCATGTCCGGTAAGCCTTGCTGACTTCTGTACTAGCTCAGGGTTTGGTAGCCACTCCCCTGGCCTCCCATCCCCATCTCCACCGGCGCCTCCCCCGTTCTCACCAATGACTGACATGCGCTTGCGGACGTTGTTGAAGTCCAAGATGGCGAGAAGCTGGTAGGTGACGGGCCGCCCCAGCTCCTGGATCACGATGGTCTTGGGGGTGCGTCCGCGGAAAACGAAGCCAAAGTTGCGGGAGGCGGTCACCAGGGCTCCCTCATCTGGGGACTGGGCTTTGTAAAACAGCTCCCCTGTTTGGGTAAAGAGGGAGAAGAAAGAGAGAGAGGAATCTGAAACTGGCGCTGCAAAACGGCTGCATTTCCTCCTGAAATACAGTGGGCGCTCAGGTTGCGAATGTGATCTGTGCGGGAGGCACGTTTGCAACCTGCAGCGCCGCGTGTGCGCATGCGCGGCTTGCAATTTGGTGCTTCTGCGCATGCGCAAAGCGCGATTTAGTGCTTCTGTGCATATGCCAAAACCCAGAAGTAACCCATTCCGGTCCTTCCGGGTTTCGGCGCGTCCGTAACCCGAAAACGCGCAACCTGAAGCATCTGTAACCCAAGGTATTACTGTACGAGACCGCCATCAGCATTGGCATTCTGCGGGCTCCTGAAGTCACATCTCCTTCGCCCCTGAAGTTGTTGTTTTACCTGCTTTTTACTCGCTGGAATAGCTCAGTTGTTGGGTTAAAGCCCCACGCTGGGCTAGACGACCCTCGTGTCCCTTCCACCTCTACAATTCTATGATTAATCAATTTAATTGTTATGCTTCTTAAACCACTTCACTGCATGTTTTAGTTAAGGGTGGTTTTGGCGCATCCCTTATCTCACTCCTGATCGCTTGCCAATCAGCTGCTCAGCGGCTTCGTTTCAACACCCCCTTCCCTCTTGTTTGCCTTAGTGTCTTTTCCTTAGCTGGAGCAGTTTTTTGCTCCTCCTTTTCATCTAACTTCTCTGCTCATTGCTTGTTTTAGTTTTCCTGTCTCCTCTCCTTGCAAGTTCGCTGTCTTTAACTCCCCCTCCCCCAGGCAGCCTCCTTTCTCGCTAGCGTGCCTTATCTCCCTCCCGATCGCTTGCCAATCAGCTGCTCAGCAGTTTGGTTCAACACCCCCTTCCCCCTTTCTAAAAAAAAAAAAGGAACAATCTGCTTTTCGACCCTGGGCAATTCGGCTCCATTTCCCCTTACAGTGGTACCTCGGGTTACATCTGCTTCAGGTTACATACGTTTCAGGTTACAGACTCTGCTAACCCAGAAATAGTGCTTCAGGTTAAGAACTTTGTTTCAGGATGAGAAAAGAAATCGTGCTCCGGCGGCAGCAGGAGGCCCCATTAGCTAAAGTGGTGCTTCAGGTTAAGAACAGTTTCAGGTTAAGAACGGACTTCCGGAACGAATTAAGTACCGTATTTTTCGCTCTATAAGACGCACCAGACCACAAGACGCACCTCGTTTTTGGAGGAGGAAAACAAGAGAAAAAAAATTCTGAATCTCAGAAGCCAGAACAGCAAGAGGGATCGCTGCGCAGTGAAAGCAGCAATCCCTCTTGCTGTTCTGGCTTCTGGGATAGCTGCACAGCCTGCATTCGCTCCATAAGACACACACACATTTCCCCTTACTTTTTAGGAAGGAAAAAGTGAGTCTTATAGAGCAAAAAATACGGTACTTAACCCGAGGTACCACTGTACTTTTTAGGAGGAAAAAAGTGCGTCTTATGGAGTGGAAAATACGGTAGTTCTCCTTCAAGGAATAACATGCTGTAAACTTCAGAAGACTCTCCATCCCTGTAGCAGGACCAACACCTCCTCCTCTTTCCCCTGATTTTTTAAAAGACCCCGATCCCAACCTGGGCTCTTCTCCTCGGACATGACCGTGTGGCAGAGGGAAAGGAGGCGGAAGAACTCGTGTACATGAGGGTCACCGAGCTTGACCGCTTCCAGCAGCGCCGCGTCCCAGAAGGTGAACTTGGGGTCCGCCAGGGGATTGAAAGAGAAGTCCACTGGTTCCGTCTTCTGGGGGAGGCCGGGAGAGAGGAGGAGAAGAAAGGGTTACAGTGGTGGCCGGGTAAGCGTGGGGACTGGTAGGGTGGGAGGTCGGGAGCTCAACAGTAGGGGGCGCCAGAGGCAATGGCAGGTGGAGCCAACGAATGCAGTTTCATCCCAATTCTCCTGCTCCTGATCCCTGCTGAGTTCTGACATGATCAAAACTGAGTGGAAGGAGGGGGAAGATGCTGGGAGGCAGAAACACCTCCTGGACTGGATGTAAGAAAAAAGGTAGGCAGGTGAGGAGCTGGCAGAGAGCCGAGTGAAGCTGGTGGGGCACAGCTCCCATTTCCCAAATAGAGCAGCCTCCAGCGGCCAGCAATATCACCCAAGATAACAATTTGCCTATTTTCTGAGGCTATTATCGGATTGTTGTAATTGAAACTAATAAAACTAATAAAAACTTGACGTTTTTTAGCCCCAAAAAAGTTTTTGATTGAGTTTCCACTGAAACGAGGCTGCATTTTAATGGTTTAATGTTGTATTTTAATCTTGTTTCTTAAGCTGTATTTCAATCAATTGTTTTTATATTTGGTGTTAGCCACCCTGAGCCCGGTCTTGGCTGGGGAGGGCGGGGTATAAATATCTAAAAAATAAAATAAAAATTATTATAAAATAATAATAATGCCTGTTTTGACGAGGGCTAATGGAGGGCATATAAAAAGCCACCCTACATAAACTTTTCTTTGGGGGGGGGGGGGATTTGCAGCGAAGGTTTCATTTGGTCCACGTTTTTAAGTCAATGGGACCACATTTGTGCTTCCAGGACAAATATTCCGCTCGGAACACAAAAGCTCCTCCTTTTGAACGATGGATTTTCATCCTCCAGACGGGACATTGGGGAGTTTAAGATTACTTTTTTTAAATAGATTGTAAGCTCATCGGGGCAGGGACTTTGTCCTTTTACGCGCTGTGGAATGCCATGCATCCTAATGGGAGTATATAAATTAATTAGGTGACCATTATCACTGTTATTATTCCCGATAACAGGTGGCAGCTCTGTGGGTGGGTGTTTCTGCCACCACTTTCCTTCCCCCTCCCCTCCCCACCCCCCACTCCCCTTAATAAAAACCCCTTTCCCCGCTCCTTTCTGCCATCCATCTCGTTGCCGAGATTCTCCCACAGCTCCTACCTCTCCAAGTTCAGCCTTGTAACCCAGAACATCCAGGACATCACCTGCAAAACAGAGAAAAATAAAGAGCCAGGGTTACGACCCAGGAGGGCGAAAGAGAAAGGAGGTATTGACACACCATAGTAGGGTACTACCATAGTAGAACACCATCGCTGTTCTGGCTTCAGCGATAGCTGCACAGCCTGCATTCGCTCCATAAGACACACACACATTTCCCCTTACTTTTTAGGAGGGGAAAAGTGCATCTTATGGAGCGAAAAATACGGTAGTTGTTTATTGCCTTGACATCTGGTGGGAGGGCGTTCCACAGGGCAGGCGCCACTACAGAGAAGGCCCTCTGCCTGGTTCCCTGTAACCTCACTTCTCGCAGGGAGGGAATCGCCAGAAGGCCCTCGGCACTGGACCTCAGTGTCCGGGCTGAATGATGGGGGTGGAGACGCTCCTTCAGGTGTCCTGGACTGAGGCCGTTTAGGACGAGCCCCATCTGCCCCTCACTTCCCTCTACAGCATGTGCAGAAACTGCTTTCTTGACCATCGGGCCCATTATTGGTCTTGTCCGTTCAATCCGCTGGAATCTGTCTTCACATGCAGTGGAAGTCCTTAACTCACTGGGGTTTGAGACCCACTGGCTACCCTCGCCTGGTGCAGCCAGTCAGTTGAACAGTACAGTGGTACTTTGGTACTCAAACAGCTTGGCTCCCGAATAAATTGGCTCCCAAATGCCACAAACCCGGAAGTAAGTGTTCTGGTTTGTGAACATTTTTCGGAAGCTGAATGTCCGACGCGGATTCCGTTTGAGCGCAGGAAGCTCCTGCAGCCAATCCATAGCCGCAGCTTGGTTTTCGAATGGTTTCGGGAGTCGAACGGACTCCCGGAAAGGATTAAATTCAAGAACCAAGGTCCTACTGTAGTGAAGAAGAAGAAGAAGAAGAGGAACAACCACCAATAACAGCAACTAATAATTTGAAAGAGAAGAAGAAGAAGAACCAATAACAGCAACTAATAATTCGAAAGAGAAGAAGAAGAAGAACCAACTAATACAGTGGTACCTCGGGTTAAGTACTTAATTCGTTCCGGAGGTCTGTATTTAACCTGAAACTGTTCCTAACCTGAAGCACCACTTTAGCTAATGGGGCCTCCCGCTGCTGCCGCGTCGCTGGAGCACAATTTCTGTTCTCATCCTGAAGCAAAGTTCTTAACCTGAGGTAATATTTCTGAGTTAGCGGAGTCTGTAACCTGAAGCGTATGTAACCCAAGGTACCACTGTAATTTGAAGAAGAACCAATAACAGCAACTAATAATTTGAAGAAGAACCAATAACAGCAACTAATAATTTGAAGAAGAAGAACCAATATCAGCAACTAATATTTTTTTAAAAAAAACCCTAGTCAGAATGACAACAGAACTGGTTTCGAACCCGGCTTTGTCTGCATTTTGGGCCACCTGGCTTACCGTAGCTGCGCCCGTTCACCGAGCACTTGCTGAAGACCATGATGTTCTGGGTGAGGGTGCCCGTCTTGTCAGAGAAGATGTACTCCACCTGCCCCAGCTCCTCATTGAGGGTCGTGGTCCGGGCCTCGGCCGGCGTGCACCTCTTCACGCAATACATCTTCTTATCCCAGTTGATGAAGTAGCTGTGCCCAAGGCGAATCACCTCCACGCTGCGCAGACACGGGAGGAGGAAGAGGTTAGCTCAGGGATAGAAACCAGCCCACTGCACCAAGGTAAAATTCATTCCCCCGCTCTCTCTTTCTGCCTCTAGCCCAGACTACCACTGGAACATGGCCCTCAAAAACATGCCCAGAAAGGCCCTCGAGTTGGAAAGGGTTCCTTGCCTCTGGATTGGGCCCAGGGCCTGGAGAGATCCAGCAAATGCCCCCCGGTCTGCCAGGAGGCTCCCCAAAACCACAGATTTACAGACAGGCGGGTGTAAAAGCTGCTCTGAGCCCACAAGATAGAAGTCTGAAGAATGAACGAAGAAACAAAGAGAAGCCCTGAGAAATGAGAGGAAGATCTCGGAATCGGCCAGTCACAGGCCTGAAACGCTATCCCCTACCAGGGTTTGGGGAAGGGGTGGAAAGATAGCAGACTATACCTTATAGAAATACAGAAAGTTGCCTCATATTGAGTCAGGTCATTTGGTCCATCTAACTTAGTACAGGCCACTCCCCATTAAAAAAGGTAAATGGACCCCTGACCATTAGGTCCAGTCGTGGCCGACTCTGGGGTTGCGGCGCTCATCTCGCTTTATTGGCCGAGGGAGCCGGCGTACAGCTTCCGGGTCATATGGCCAGCAAGACTAAGCCGCTTCTGGCAAACCAGAGCAGCGCACGGAAACGTCGTTTACCTTCCCGCCGGAGTGGTACCTATTTATCTACTTGCACTTTGACATGCTTTCGAACTGCTAGGTTGGCAGGAGCAGGGACCGAGCAACGGGAGCTCACCCCTTTGCAGGGATTCGAACCGCCGACCTTCTGATCGGCAAGCCCAAGAGGCTCAGTGGTTTAACCCACAGCGCCACCCGCATCCCTACTCCCCATTTACAAGTGACATTTTTGCATGCAACTGTTCACACTTGTAGTACCAGGAACCTGGAAACGGGGAGCACCCTGGAGAGCCCAACTGGCTTGCAAGGAAGGTAAAGGACCCCCTGATGGTAAAGTTCAGTCAAAGGCGGGATCGCGGCGCTCATCTTGCTTCAGGCAGAGGGAGCCAGCGTTTGTCCACAGGCAGCTTAACAGGTCATGTGGCCAGCATGACTAAACCACTTCTGGTGCAACAGAACACCGTGACGGAAACCAGAGCATACAGAAACGTCGTTTACCTTCCTGCTGCAGCCGTACCTATTTATCTAAACACACTGGCGTGCTTTCGAACTGCTAGGTTGGCAGGAGCAGGGACAGAGCAATGGGAGCTCACTCCGTCGCAGGGATTCGAACCGCCGACCTTCTGATCGGCAAGCCCAAGAGGCTCAGTGGTTTGGACCACAGCGCCACCCGCATGCCCTGGCTTGTGAGCAGACCCTCCACAGAGTCCAATGGTCTTCTCGCGAGCTGGAGGCCTCACTGCTTAACACATGAGCAAGCCCCACTGCTCTCCAGGCTTGTGCGAGCCAGAGGGGCAGCAGAGGTCTTCTTGACCAGCTCAGCTGATGGGCAGGGAAGCTGCTTCCCTGTGTGTCAGCTGTGCAAGCTGGAGATGTCACTGGGATTGAACCCGGATCCTTTGGCAAGAAAAGCAGTTGCTCTATTACTGAACTATGGGCCTTCTCTTAAAAATAATTGCTTGTGCAACTGAACTAAGCTACCTTATATCTATCTATATTTATCTATCCAGGTCAGCACTGTCAACACTGACCTGTCTCTCCAGGTTTTAAGGCAGGAGATGCTCTCATCTGTACCTGGGAGATGCCAGGATTTGAACCTGGAACCTTCTGCATGCTGTAACCACTAAGCTACATCCCTTACGCAGCTCACAGAATGCTATGGAACGGGACATCCCACTCACCCCCTACCTCACCGTAAGCTGCAAGGACCCAAGCAAAGCTGGAAGAGGATTTCGGGTGGCGGCGCATGCTCTTACCTGGGGGCTAAGGGTGTGAGAGAGAAAGAGAAATTCGTGCTGAAGAATTCAAAAGAAAAAGAGAAATTAAACCAACCAAAAAAACAACAGACACAGATAGCAGGGTTGCAGGCAGAAAGGCAGGGAGAAAATAAGATGAAACCAAAAAATAGGAATGTGGCAGTGCAGCCATACTAAACGTGGATGACAGAGGTATCGTTAGGAGAAGGTGGGAGAGATTATCAGATCATTCCTGATAATAGCATCAGATGCCCGCTTCCTAAAATTCTGCCTGCTCACCTCTTTTAGAATCAAAGCTGGAAGGGGACCCGAGGGTCATCTAGTCCAACCCCCTGCAATGCAGGAATCTCAACACGCAGTCCCCCATCCAACTTGAAACCATACCGGACCCTGCTTAGCTTTGTAAAGGTGCAAGCAGTTTCATCGCTGCACCACCAGGAGGATCCCAACTCTCAATCCCGTCTCCTCCTGAAGTTATAGGTTGGTTTCGAGGGAGCTCAGGGGTCTGGACACTGCCTGCCTAAAGACTCTGGGACGAGATCAAGGATTCAGGGACAGCAGCTAATAAGCAAAAGCTGCAGTTGCAATCTCAGCCATGAACTCATTGGAGATGAAGCAGTAGGCAAGTCACTCGACCTCAACCTTCCCCATCTGTAATAGGGGTGTAATAAATGCTGGCATGTCTTACAGGGGTTGATGCAAGGATTGTTGACCTGTATTACGTAGGGGCTGTGCCTGAAAGAAGCTGCAGAAGGATCGGTCTCACTGACCCTTTCTTTCTGCAAGGAGGAGAATGGGAGATTTCACTTTCGTTTTAGACGCCTTGCAGTTTGTCATGACATCCAAAACTGGGCAGAATACTGTCAGTTGAAACTACGCGCAGCAGAAGCAAGCTACCTCCAAACCCTAGTTTATGAAGCTGGCTTGTTTTCCCTAACCATGGTTAACATTAACCATGGCTAAGATTAACCATGGTTAACCACAGGCCCTTTTTAACAAGTCAAGGCAACCATACGTCAGGCCTGTACCCCGTTAATATATTAAAGGTAAAGGTAAAGGGACCCCTGACCATTAGGTCCAGTCGTGACCGACTCTGGGGTTGCGGCGCTCATCTCGCTTTACTGGCCAAGGGAGCCGGCGTACAGCTTCCGGGTCATGTGGCCAGCATGACTAAGCCGCTTCTGGCGAACCAGAGCAGCGCACGGAAATGCCGTTTACCTTCCCACTGGAGCGGTACCTATTTATCTACTTGCACTTTGATGTGCTTTCGAACTGCTAGGTTGACAGGAGCAGGGACTAAGCAACAGGAGCTCACCCCGTCGCGGGGATTCGAACTGCCGACCTTCTGATCTGCAAGTCCTAGGCTCTGTGGTTTAACCCACAGCGCCACCCGCGTTAATATATTACTACCCCCTTACTAAAGAACTAAGCTACTGAGAATATTGAAAGGCATATCCCATAATTGCTAGGAATTATTAAAGGTGACAAAAATGGGGGGGGGAGAGAGATGAGAGCGCCCCAAAATACCTGACGTAGAGGGAGATGGGGACGACTGTGTTCAGGATGATGATGTAGGACCAGAAGGAGAGGAAGCCAGAGAAAAAGGCACTGTCGACCGCCTCGTCCCAGGGCAGGTAGATCTGGAAGCAGGCGCCCACCTCGTACTCCCAGATGGAGTTGCCAATGGCCAGGATGACGCCCATGCACACGAGAAAGCCGAAGATCTGCCGGGGGAAGGCGCACAGAGTAATAAAAGCAGACAAAGAAAACACACAAAGAGAGGGCAGGATTTTCTGTGCTCAGGTGGAACAGGAGGGGAAACACCTTGCTTAAAAACCATGGAGAGAAGGGAGCCCTCCTGTGGCGCAACGGGTCAGTGCATCCGGCTGTTAACCAAAAGGTTGGTGGTTCGAACCCAACCAGGGACGGCTGCAGGCAGAATTCCTGCATCGCAGCGGGGTTGATCAGGGATAGGCAACGTGCAGCCCATGGGCCGGAGCCACCCGCGAGCTGCCCCCAAACCGAGCCACCCGCTCAGCAAGTTCCCCACACGCTGCACGTCGGTGTAGTGACGCAGGGACTCACCAAGCAGTGCCGGAAATCACGTCTGCACATGCACAGATACTGGAAATTGCGTCTGCGCATGCACAGATACTGGAAATTGCGTCTGCGCATGCACAGACACGAAAATTGCATCTGCGCATGCACAGACCCGAAAATTGCATCTGCGCATGCACAGATACTGGAAATTGCGTCTGCGCATGCACAGATACTGGAAATTGCGCCTGCGCACGCACAGATACTGGAAATTGCGTCTGCGCACGCACAGATACTGGAAATTGTGTCTGCGCATGCACAGATACTGGAAATTGCGTCTGCGCATGTCCAGACGCCGAAAATCGCTTCTGCACAGGTGTGATTTCCAGTGTCTGGGCATGCGCAGAAGCAATTTCCAGCGCCGCGGACACGCGCAGATGCGATTTCCGGCATCGCACTGCACCAGTCCGGCCCACGGGCAATCTCCATAGGAGAGATTCGGCCCATGGCCAGTAAACCTTGCTGACCCCTCATCTAGATGACCCTTGGAGGGTCCCATCCAACTCTAGAATTCTAGGAAGGGAGGGAGAAGGAAGCTTTACGTACCCAAAGCACCAAGGTGTTCATCAAGCGGTCAATGCTCGTTCTCTTGAATTTCGTTCGGCCGCTGTTCTGCATCAGTTTGGTGTCTGGGCCTGTAGGAGCCAGAGAAATAAACATACAGGAGGAACGTGATGTAATTTACAGTGGTACCTCGGGTTAAGAACTTAATTCATTCCAGAAGTCTGTTTTTAACCCGAAAACGTTCTTAACCTGAGGCGCGCTTTAGTTAATGGGGCCTCCAGCTGCCACCGCGCCGTGCGATATCTGTTCTCACCCTGAGGTAAAGTTCTTAATCCGAGGTACTACTTCCGGGTTAGCGGAGTCTGTAACCTAAAGTGTTTGTAACCCAAGGTGTTTGTAACTCGAGGTACCACTGCAACGTGACTCCAGCATTTAAAACATTTGCGCTGGCTGCCCATCTACTCCTGAGCCAGGCCCCAGGTCTTGTCTTACGAAGCCCCAAACAAATTAAGTTCCTAGGTACTGCAGTTACTGCTTTGAGGACTTGCACCTGTAACAATGTAGATTTCCTGCATTGGCCTAGATCAGGCATGTCCAACTATCTTTTTTAGGAGAAGAGACCACGGTTGTTGAGCATTTTCTCCCTCTTTCCTTTCCTTTTTTTTTGGGGGGGGGGGAGCTAACAATCGCTTTCCATCTCCGCCAGGCTAAGCAGTTGGCTCCTTACCTCTCTCGCCCTGACCTAGCCACTGTGATCCACGCGACGGTCACCTCCAGACTGGATTATTGTAACTCGCTCAATGTGGGGCTGCCCTTGAGACTGACCCAGAAACTCCAGCGGGTGCAGAATGCTGCAGCGAGACGCCTTACGGGGTCTTCGCTGCAAGATCACATTCACCCGGTGCTATACCAGCTGCACTGGCTCCCAGTGGAGTACAGGATCAGGTTTAAGGTGCTGGTTTTAACATTTAAAGCCCTATACGGCCTAGGGCCCTCGTACCTACGGGACCGCCTCTCCAGGTATGCCCCACAGAGAAACTTACGGTCTTCAAATAAAAACATCTTGAAGGTCCCAGGCCACAGAGAAGTTAGGCTGGCCTCAACTAGAGCCAGGGCCTTTTCGGCTGTGGCTCCGATCTGGTGGAACACTCTGTCACAAGAGACCAGGGCCCTGCGGGACTTGACATCTTTCCGCAGGGCCTGCAAGACAGAGCTGTTCCACCAGGCCTTTGGCCAGGGCACAGCCTGACTCCCTCCCTCGGCAATCTTCGCGGAGCTCTGGCCCAATGGTTGCCAGTGGCTTGATTTGAATTAATTTTATAATGAATGATTTTAGAGTGTTGTTTGTGCTGTACTTTTGTACCGTTTTATTGTTGTTAGCCACCCTGAGCCCGGCTTCGGCTGGGGAGGGCAGGATATAAATAAAATTTATTATTATTATTATTATTAGGGTCAACCAGGAACATCCCGCGATCGACCGGTTGGACTTGCCTGGCCTAGATGACCCTTGTGGCTCCTTTTCAACTCTCCAATTTTATGGTTCCATGAAATGAAATGTAATAAATAAGTCAAGGGTTGGGGGGCACTGACTTTCCCCCATTGCTGTGACCTTGTGAAACAATTCTTCCCCTTTTCAACCAGATCCTGACAGAGCTTCAGGAAGCCATGAGAGATCAGGAGAGGGAGGGACGATAAGCTCCCTCCCTTTTTCCTTGCGTGTGTGCTGACCCCGGGGGTAACCCATGAAACGCGGTGCAGGACCGGACCAGAATCCGAAGGTTCCCCTGGGAGTCAGTCCGACAGGGCCAAGGCAGGAAACCAGGCAAGAACAGGTACAGGATCTCAGGCAGGATCTAGCATACAGCCATGTTGCTCCCGCAACCTGGGGCGGGGTCTGACAGCCTTTTATCTTTGTCGGGGTAACGGCCGGTCCTGATCCCCCAGCGACTCAGCTCCCTGTTTTGCCCAAAGGCGAGCACTCCTCCTGCGAGTACTCAGGTCTCTCCTTCTCTCAGACCTCAGTCTCTGCAGCTCGGGAGACGTCGGTGGGTTACTAGACTCAGAGGCCGCCTCAGCCTCCCCTGACCCAACCGGTAGGGCCCAGCTGGAGGCAACGAGGTCATCCCCGCCTCTGGAGCCAGGGCAGGCTCAGGCCCCTGACTTGGCCCAGCTGGTGTTTGTTGCAGGGGGACCTGTGCAGACTGGGACTCTTCAGGTTCAGGCCCCAGACTTGGTTCAGATGATGCCTGAGGCAAAGGATGCCTGTGCAGACTGAGACTCCTCTGCTTCCGAGTCTGAGCCCAGGTCCCAGGCTATCACAGCGTGTCGGGTCTTTCCAGATTGTGCACCGAAGGGCAGGCTGGTTTTGGGAGTGGGGAGGCAAGGTGCTCTGGATGAGGCTCCTTGGCTGAAGAGCAGGGTATCAACCGCTTTAAGGAAAACTGAAATAAGCTGGAAATAAGCTCACGCACCTGCGAAGATGACAAGGCCAAAACACCACTCCGTATTGCGGAGGACGCAGCCACGAAGCAGCATGTTCTGGTTGCTCAAGGAGTGCTTGCTGTCCTTCCAGTAGAGTGTCCCGCTGAACTTGTCCAGCTTATTGTTGGGCGGCTCGCAGATCACCTCCCCTGAAGTCAAAAGGCATCAATTCAGAACAAATCCCCCAGCCGGAAGTACCTTGCATTTCCTCCAAGCTAGGAAATTTTGCTGGGTGCAGCGAGCAGAGGCTGGAGGTGCCCACTGGGTGGCAGGCAGGGAGCCCAACAGCAGGTGGCGCCAGAGCCAATGAGAGACTAAGAGGAAGAGGAAGCTCAGCTATTCCTGGTACACCTAAACGGCCTCGGTCCAGTATATCTGAAGGAGCGTCTCCACCCGCATCGTTCAGCCCGGACACTGAGGCCCAGCTCCGAGGGCCTTCTGGCAGTTTCCTGACCGCGAGAAGTGAGGTTACAGGGAACCAGGCAGAGGGCCTTCTCGGTGGTGGCGCCCGCCCTGTGGAACGCCCTCCCATCAGATGTCAAGGAAATAAACAACTATCTGACTTTTAGAAGACATCTGAAGGCAGCCCTGTTTAGGGAAGCTTTTAATGTTTGAAGTTTTATCGTGATTTTAATATTCTGTTGGGAGCTGCCCAGAGTGGCTGGGGAAACCCAGCTGGATGAGCGGGGTATAAATTAATTAATTCATTATTATTAATTATTATCATCATCACCATCATCATCACTGTTATTATCATCATCACCTTGCCCTCAGTCTCTTTTCCAATTCAACGAAACTTCAGATCTGGAAGATCCTCGGGGCAGAGACTTATCTGGTTGGAGTTTTATTGAGGATGCTCCCCTTGCCCTCCACCTGTTCCCTCAGCATTTTATAATGTAAGCTACCTGGGGCAGGGACCCGGCCCTTTGCAACCTGCAAAGCACTGGTGGCACCAGGCAAACCAGAGGTGGGGAGCGTTTCTCAGCCCCAAGAGACGATGGACAGTCGGCCCAGGCCGGGGAAAACACACGCAAAGAGGGAGGGGGTGTCCCGAGGGCCAGTTAGGAAAACCTGAATGCTCTGTGTCGCATGCAAAACTACGCTCCCCCCCCACACTCACCATCAAAGTGCGCAAGCTTGCTGGTGTCACTCAGCTCCGACGTCACTGGGATGGCCTGACGGACCTTCATGTTGGTCTCCCTGGAGGCAAAAGCAGCATTAAGCATGGAGGGGAGGCAAGGAGCAGGCCCAGGCGCCTAGGTCCTGGATCCCTGTCCAGGGGGGCAGTCCTCGCACTCAAGCCTACCCCCAATGAAAAGAGGCGCAGTAAGAACCGGATCAGGATGAAGGGGTCCAAGATGCACAGCGTCCTGCTCCTCACAGGTTGAATCCTGATTGAGGTTGAATCCTGACAAGACAGAAGTACTGTTTTTGGGGACAGGAGATGGGCAGGTGTGGAGGACTCCCTGGTCCTGAATGGGGTAACTGTGCCCCTGAAGGACGGGGTGCGCAGCGTGGGAGTCATTCTGGACTCACAGCTGTCCACGGAGGCGCAGGTCAATTCTGTGTCCAGGGCAGCTGTTATCAGCTCCATCTGGTACGCAGGATGAGACCCTATCTGCCCGCGGACTGTCTCGCCAGAGTGGTGCATGCTCTGGTTATCTCCCGCTTGGACTACTGCAATGCGCTCTACATGGGGCTACCTTTGAAGGTGACCCGGAAACTACAACTAATCCAGAATGCGGCAGCTAGACTGGTGACTGGGAGCGGCCGCCGAGACCATATAACACCGGTCTTGAAAGACCTACACTGGCTCCCAGTACGTTTCCGAGCACAATTCAAAGTGTTGGTGCTGACCTTTCAAGCCCTAAACGGCCTCGGTCCAGTATACCTGAAGGAGCGTCTCCACCCCCATCGTTCTGCCCGGACACTGAGGTCCAGGGCCGAGGGTCTTCTGGCAGTTCCCTCATTGCGAGAAGCCAAGTTACAGGGAACCAAGCAGAGGGCCTTCGCGGTAGTGGCCCCCGCCCTGTGGAACGCCCTCCCACCAGATGTCAAAGAGAAAAATAACTACCAAACTTTTAGAAGACATCTAAAGGCAGCCCTGTTTAGGGAAGCTTTTACTGTTTTATAGGTTATTGTATTTAATGTTTTGTTGGAAGCCGCCCAGAAAGGCCAAAAGGCAGGCAGAAAAGCCTACAGCCAAGTGCCAGCTGGTTTACCTACCTCCCCCATCAGCAACTTACATTCAGATAGATTGTGACCGAACAGGGAGGCTCCACCGAGCTCGCTTGCCATTTGTTTGCAGATTTAAAAACCGCTTGATGGGCAAATTTTAAAAATGTTTTGATTGAAAGGCTGAGGTTCCGTTTTGCTGTTGACAGCATTTTATAGAACGTAGAAATTCTCTATTCTTTTCTAATATATATTTGGACATGTTATAACCGTGAAGAGCCTTGTTTATACGTAAGCAGTTCATAATGAATGAAATGAACTAGGTAAGCAGTTCGGATCGCCTTGGAATAAAAATAGCTGACATGCCAAAAACAGCCACCCTATAGAACTCCCTGCCTTTTGACAAAAGCCAGGCACCTTCACTAAAAACATTTTTATTTTAGCAAGTCTATCCAGACATGTGGAACGCTGACTTGTGCTTCAATTTGCTTTTCAGCTTATCGGTTTAAATTATTTTTTGGAGGTTTCAAATTGTTGCTTTTAACTGTTTTCTTACCGATAATGTCGTCGTTCTATTCCTCTTGTAAACTGCTTTGGAGTTTTGTTTTTACAATTACTGTGGTGCCCCGCAAGACGAATGCCTCGCAAGACGGAAAACCCGCTAGACGAAAGGGTTTTCCGTTTTTGAGTTGCTTCGCAGGACGAATTTCCCTATGGGCTTGCTTCGCAAGATGAAAATGTCTTGCGAGTCTTTTTTCGCTTCCCCCCCCTTTTTCTAAGCCGCTAAGCCGCTAATAGCCTTTTAGCAGCTAAGCCGCTAAGCCTTTAATAGCCGCTAAACCGCTAATAGCGCTAATCCGCTAATCGGGTTGCTTCGCAAGACGAAAAAACCGCTAGACGAAGACACTCGCGGAACGGATTAATTTCGTCTTGCGAGGCACCACTGTAAGCAGTATATTGATTTTATGGGGGGGGGGATAATAAAGTATCATTTTATTCATTCAGTTCGTGCATATCCCGCCTTTTCTTCCAAGGAACTCAAGGTGGTAGGAATCATAGAATTGTGGAGTTGGAAGGGACCCCTAGAGTCATCTAGTCTGACCCCTCTGCAATCAATGAATCTCAAATAGAAAACGTTTTACTATGTTTTATATGCGCTGTAAAGCTGCCCGAAGTGGCTGGGGAAACCCAGCCAGATGAGCAGAGTATAAATAAAATATACTAAGTTTTAAATTACATGTTTTTTAACTGTTGCTAAATCTGTTTTGTCCCTGCTATACCTAACTGCAAATTCAAATGTATCCCTATCGTGTTTTATGACTTCCTTGATATTGTACGTGGGCTGGAACTGGTATGTGACCGAAATAATAAAACTCATTCAAATAAAATATAAAATATAAAATAACTAAAGCATCCAGGACGGATAGCCAACCAATCTCTCCCTGGTATATATGGTTTTCCCTCCTCCCAATTTTATCCTCGCGACAACCCTGTGAGGTGGGGTTAGGCTGAGAGGCTGCGACTGGCCCAAGCGACCTTTGGGGCTCAGCAGGGATTTGAACCCTGGTCTCTTCCAGGTCCCAGTCTGGCACCTTAACCGCTATACCATGCTAGCAGTCCCAGCCCGACGGAGACCCCCACCTGCTTCAATGCGTAAACCCAATAGCGCAAGGCTCACTTTCCAAGACGGCCCCCTCAACTGCCCCAACTGCTGAGGGAAAAGCATGGAAAATGGGGTCAGCACTCACCCGTCCAGCTCTGCCGTTTCGATGTAGCAAAGTCCGTGAGGTTCGCTGCTGGACAGGAGGAGCAAGTCAGCCTGGGGGGAGAAGAGGAGGAAAGCGGCTAAAGCAGCAAATATCAGCCACAGAGGCTGTGCCTGAATTCACACAAACGTGCAGGCTGCACCCTTTATATTCCTAATCTTCTCAAAGAGTATAGCGCACCACACTGGTATTGGCAAGGGGGGGGAGAGACGTCAAATGCATTTAATATGTTGTCAAGTGCAATTTTCCAAAGTGACACCAGATGGCGACGGTGAGCTATGCCAAATTGAATGTATTTTTCAAAACGTTTTTTAAAAAAAGAATTTCCACAGCATTTTTTTATATGTGTGTAGATTCCACCTAAGAGTCTCATGTTCCACTGACTGAGCTATCCATGGTACTATATAGTATAGTATAGTACAGTACAGTACAGTACAGTACAGTACAGTATAGTATAGTATAGTATAGTACAGGGGTCAGCAAACTTTTTCAGCAGGGGGCCGGTCCACCGTCCCTTAGACCATTTGGTGGGCCGGACTATATTTTGGGGGGAAAATATGAATGAATTCCTATGCCCCACAAATAACCCAGAGATGCATTTTAAATAAAAACACACATTCTACTCATGTAAAAACACGCTGATTCCCGGACCGTCCACAGGCCAGATTTAGAAGGCAATTGGGCCGGATCCAGCCCCCAGGCCTTAGTTTGCCTACCCATGGTATAGTATAAAAATAATTTCTCTTTTTTGCAGACTATGGATAAATGTATTTTCAAAACGAGAGCAAGAGCATTGGCTATTCTACAGTTGCTGTGATCAGGGATTTTCAACTCTGACAAACAATTTTGTTATTTATACCCCGCCCATCTGCCTCAGTTGCCCCAGCCATGGGAAGATCAGAAAAGAGAAAGGTTTCTTTGTGTGGATGAGGAAATGAGTGTTGTTTGTCTCAAATTAGACCTAATTTACATTAGATTATCCGGCAAAAGCAAGCTCACACCTCTCATTGAGTTTGTATACATACTTAAGGTACGTATGTAAGAGGATCATTTAGAATTATATTTTGGGAATGAATCATGTTCTTAGGTGGCTGTGTAGTTTTATACTTTCGGGACGTCCTACGATCATATTATAAAGTTGTTGTGTTCCACGTTACAAATCAACCACTGCTAGCAGTTGTTTGTTTTGCTCTTTGCTTCACAGTGTATTTCTCATTGATTAAAAAATGGTGTGGCACAAGCAAATTCTTACTATGAGTGTGTGGCCCAGAAGTTTGAGAACCACTGTCCTAATCTCTCAGTACAGTGGTACCTCGGGTTAAGTACTTAATTCGTTCCGGAGGGCTGTTCTTAACCTGAAACTGTTCTTAAGCTGAAGGACCACTTTAGCTAATGGGGCCTCCTGCTGCTGCCACGCCGCCAGAGCACAATTTCTGTTCTCATCCTGAAGCAAAGTTCTTTACCTGAAGCACTATTTCTGGGTTAGCGGAGTCTGCACCTGAAGTGTATTTAACCTGAGGTACCACTGTATAGGGACCACATAGGCTATGTTATAATTTAGGAACACAGAAAGCTGCCTTATACTGAGTCAGACCGTTGGTCCATTTAGTTCAGTATTGTCTACACTGACTGGCAGAAGCTCTCTAGGATTTCAGGCAGGGAACAGTTCCCAGCCGTGCTCAGAGATGCCACTGGGGACTGAACCTTCGGCACGCAGAGCAGGTGCTATATAGTCCTTTCCCTGAAAAGAAACTAAGGTTCCAGTCCTCATGGTTCTGTGCAAAGGTGTGATTTAAGAGGAACATAAGCAATAGGAATATAAGCAAGAGCCTTTTAAGGGATGCGGGTGGCACTGTGGGTTAAACCACAGAGCCTAGGGCTTGCCGATCAGGTTGGCGGTTCGAATCCCCGTGACGGGGTGAGCTCCCGTTGCTCAGTCCCTGCTCCTGCCAACCTAGCAGTTCGAAAGCACCTCAAAGTGCAAGTAGATAAATAGGTACCACTCCAGCGGGAAGGTAAATGGCTTTTCTGTGCGCTGCTCTGGTTCACCAGAAGCGGCTTAGTCATGCTGGCCACATGACCCGGAAGCTGTACGCCAGCTCCCTTGGCCAATAAAGTGAGATGAGCGCCGCAACCCCAGAGTCGGTCACGACTGGACCTAATGGTCAGGGGTCCCTTTAGCTTTACCTTGCCTTAGTGCAAGTCAGTCCATCCATCTCAGTATTGTCTACACTGACCGGCAGCAGCTCTCCAGGCAGGGAGAGTTCCCACACCTACCTGGAGAGGCCAGGGACTGAACCTGGGACCTTCTGCATGCAAGTCAGGTGCCCCAACATGGCTCACCAGACCTTTCCTTCATTCCCAGACTTGCAGGTACTAGTGGGTCTCACTCAGCTTAAGTGGGGCAAACAGCACTGCGGGGCTGGTCTAGGACTCACCGCCACAAACTGGTTGTTCTCCAACTTTATGATGTCACCAACGCGAACATTCATCCACTGTTCCTGACGGAGGCTGTAAGGACCAGGTGTGGGGAAGATTTGGGGAGAGGGGGTTGGCAGTGGAGAAAAAGGAGGTGTGTCAAATGAAAACAGGCAGACAAGCCCAACCCCATCACTTAAGATATATTTACTTCGATCAGGTGTGGGGAACCTCTGGCCCACCAGGTGTGGCTGAACTACAACTCCCATCAGCCCCAGCCAACACAGCCTTTTTTTTTTTTAATGCTTTTTATTGATTTTCCAAAACAAGAATAAATAAAATATATACTCTTACATTCAACATTATTGTGTCTTCTTATTTCCCATCACGCCCGGACTTCCCTCCATCGGTTTTCATAATTAACATCCACTCTTACAGATTCTTATTTACATTCTGTCCATATCACAAGATTTATATTAGCCCTGCTACAGTCTTTAAGCTTCTACAATTATTCCTTATACATTCAACGAATTTACTCCATTCCTCTTCGAACTTGGTTACTTTTTGGTTCCGAATCTTATAAGTCATGTTCGCCAATTCTACGTATTCAAACATTTTCGTCTGCCACTCCATTAAAGTTGGAATTTCCGCCCCATCCAACACGGTCAATGGCCAGGGATGATGGGAGTTGCAGTCCAGTATTCCCAACACTTGTTTTAACTCGAGGATGGGGAACCACCAATCACAGGCTCCGGCTCTAACAATCACAGGCTCCGTCTCCACCAATCACAGGCTCCGGCTCTAACAATCACAGGCTCCGTCTCCACCAATCACAGGCTCCAGCTCTAACAATCACAGGCTTCTCCTCCACCAATCACAGGCTCCTGCTCCACCAATAACGCACTCCAGCTCCACCAATCACACGCTCCAGCTGCTCCTACTGTTGGGCTCCCTGCCTTATATCTATCACTCTTGTAATGGATTTAGGGGTTGCTCGTGCGGATGTTGCCGCCACTCCTGGCTAGGTTACCTGGTTAAACCCTTTCTGACTGAACAGCCTCCAGCATCGTGACTGTCTCAGTCGCTGGCAGAATCCGTCAGTGGGCGTTTCTTAAACTTCTTCCAGCACAAAAGTTCTTTGACGCCTAGTCTCCGCCTAGACTCCCTGCGAGGAAGCCTTCTGCGCAGGGAGGGTGTGGGCAGCGGAGGACCCGTACTCTCTCCGCTGGTCTCCGGCGAGGAGTCCTGGAGCCTCCTCTCCGATTCCCCCATCTGCCCCCCTTCTCTACTGGTGTTATGCTGATTTCCTTCCCCAGCGGACGGGCTGCCTCTCTCCCTACTGGGACCCTCTCCGGCATCCCTCTGGAGCCTTCCCTCCGCCTCTAGCTCCGATGGCAGTTCCCTGACAACTCTCAATGGCCACCAACCACCCTGGGGTGGGGGTGTGAGACCCCCACAGCCCTCCAAATTTTGCTGGGCTCAAACTCACATCCTCCTCCTTGATCACTGGCCATGCTGGGTGGCTGAAGCGGGTGTTTTGAGTCCAGGCGTATCCAGAGGGCCACAGGATTCCCATTGCTGGCCTGGCGGATTTCCCACCCCTCGCCCAGAAATCCACCACAACAACCACCACCGATCCGCAGTTGCCGTGGTAATACTCACATCCCATTGATCAGCACCTGAGACTGGCGATTATTCACCTGGTTGTCACTCTTGTGGCGAAACTGCAGAGAGACAGCAAGATCACAGAATCTTAAGAGTCGGAAGGGACCCAAGGGTCATCTAGCCCAACCCCGCGATGCAGAATGAAAGGAAGGTCCCCCGGCACAATCGAGGAGGGTCAGGCGATCAGGGGCCGCTAGTCACAATGGCTACGTTCTCCCTGCACTGTCGGAGGCAAAATGCCTCTGAACGTCACTTGCTGGGAACCGCAGAGTAGAGAGAGTTGCTCTCGCACTCAGGTCCTGCTTGCGGGCTTCCCAGAGGTATTTGGTTGGCCACTGTGAAAACAGGATGCTGGACTAGATGGGCCATGGGCCTCATCCAGCAGCCAGGATCTTCTTATGCCTTTTTATATTCTTCTGCTTTGAGTGCAGAAGGTTCTGGGTTAAATCTCCAGGTAGAATAATAGTGTTGGAAGGTGTCCCAGTGGTCATCTAGTCCAACCCTAGTCAGAAAGTTCTTTCTAACATTTAGTCGGAGTCTCCTTGTTGTCTGAATCCATTGGTTTGGGTCCTACGCTCTGAGCAGCAGAAAACCAACTTCTGAAGATTGCTATCATATCTCCTCTCAGTCTCTTTTCCAGGCTAAACATGCCCAGCTCCTTCAACCATTCCTCATCAGGCTTGGTTTCCAGACCCGTGATCATCTCGCTTGCCCTCCTCTGGGCACAGTACAGTGGTACCTCTGGTTACGTACTTAATTCATTCCGGAGGTCCGTTCTTAACCTGAAACTGTTCTTAACCTGAAGCACCACTTTAGCTAATGGGACCTCCCGCTGCTGCCGCGCTGCCGGAGCACGATTTCTGTTCTCATCCTGAAACAAAGTTCTTAACCCGAGGCATTATTTTTGGGTTAGCGGAGTCTGTAACCTGAAGCGTATGTAACCTGAAGCATATGTAACCCGAGGTACCACTGTATTCTGGGTGTGGTCTGACCAAGGCAGAATAGAGCGTAACAGTGGTACCTCTGGTTGCAAACGGGATCCGTTTCAGAGGCCCGTTCGCAACATGAAAAAAACACAACCCACAGTGGCGCATCTGCGCACACGTGGGTTGCAATTTGCCGCTTCTGCGCATGCGCGTGACGTCATTTTGCGTTTCTGCACATGCGCGAGCAGCAAAACCCGGAAGTAACCCTTTCCGGTACTTCCCAGTCGCCGCGGGACATAACCTGAAAGAACGTAACATGAAGCGGACGTAACATGAGGTATGACTGTACAGTGGTACCTTGGGGTACATACGCTTCAGGTTACATACGCTTCAGGTTACAGACACTACTAACTCAGAAATATTACCTCGGGTTAAGAACTTTGCTTCAGGATGAGAACAGAAATTGTGCTCCGGCGGCGTGGCGACAGCAGGCGGCCCCATTAGCTAAAGTGGTGCTTCAGGTTAAGAACAGTTTCAGGTTAAGAATGGACCTCCGGAACGAATTAAGTACTTAACCCGAGGTACCGCTGTACTATGACTTGATCTGGACACTCGACCTCTGTTAATGCGGCCTAGAACTGCGTTAGCCTTTTTTACTGCCGTATCACACAGCTGACTCGTGCTAAGCAGGTCTGGGTTTGGCCAGCAGCTGGGTGGTTGACCTCCCCTTCCGAGGAACTGCCCCGCATGATCCCGCGAGTTCCACGGCAAAAGAAAGGCAGGATGTGAATTCTGGGAATCCAGCAAAGCACTGATAAGTGGTCCAAATCGCCACCAGCCCCAACCCAGGTCTCCCCTCTCCCAGACTTCCCCCCCTTGCTTACGTAATCGTCAGTGGCATCCTTGACCGCCGTGATGGTAAGCACAAGAACCAAAGGCACTATGGTGGTGAACCACGAAAGGGAGGATATCTGTGGAATCAGCTGGGTGGAGGAAGACAGGCGAGAGGGTAAGTGAAGGCAGGGGAAGAAGAGGCGGCAGGGTGCTTCTAAGGAGTCTCCTCCACCACTCTCCAAAACCGAAATGCCGCCCACGTTAACACTTCCAAAATCCCCCCTTGCCCCAATATGAGAGTCCCGTGAACGGGCCGCACCTGGAGAATAAGGAGGAAGAGGAAGTAAGTGTTAGCCACTTCCTGGAACTGCTCAAAGAGGTTGATGGGCAGGAATGTGACCACGTTGTACTTGGACGTCTTGATGCAGTTACTCTGCGGGGAGAGAGGAAAGGAAACAACATAAGATGGCGAAACGCGCAGGGAGCGCGTGTCTCCGCTCTGCCCCACGGCCAGCTTTCCCAGCAGTCCCCCACCCCAAAACTCCTCCAACAGATCTTCTCCGCCCTGTTTTCAACCCTTGGGGAAGGGCCGTCGAAGCTGGCAGAGCGTCTGCTTGGCATGCAGAACGACCCGGGTTCAATCCCCGATAATCTCCAGGAAGGGAAATCCTGAAGAGACACTGCCTGTCAGTGCAGACAATATGGAGGCAGGTGGACTCAGAGGTGATCTGACTCGGAATTAGGCGCCTTCCTGCGTTCCTGTTTAAATCAGCCCCCCTTTTTTTCCAGAACTGTGAAGACTACCAACTTCATTTTTAATTTGTAGAAGAAGCAGCTGGAAAGGACGTGGGAACGGGGGCCTGCTTTCTGTGTGCAAAAAGCCCCGGGTTCAATCCGTTCCCGGTAAGGTTGGGAGGGACTCCCTTCCTGAAACCCTGGAGAATCGTAGAATTCATAGCATTGTAGAGTTGGTCATCTGGTACAACCCCCTGCCATTCAGAAATAAGATTGGTTACTGCCAATCGGTGTGGACACTACTGAACTAGATGGACCAGGCATCTCGCTCAGTGCAAAGAAACACCCTGTAAAGGTAAAGGTAAAGGGACCCCTGACCATCTGTCCCAGCTCCTGCCAAACTAGCAGTTCGAAAGCACACCAGTGCAAGTAGATAAATAGGTACCATTGCAGCGGGAAGGTAAGCGGCATTTCCGTGCGCTCTGGTTTCCGTCACAGTGTCCCGTTGCGCCAGAAGCGGTTTAGTCATGCTGGCCACATGACCCGGAAAGCTGTCTGTGGGCAAACGCCAGCTCCCTCGGCCTGAAAGTGAGGTGAGCATCGCAACCCCTTAGTTGCCTTTGACTGGACTTAACCATCCACGGGTCCCTTACCTTTACTTTACCTTTATATACAGTTACAACAAAAACATTCTAAAACCAATAACAATTTAAAGGTAAAGGGACCCCTGACCATTAGGTCCAGTCGTGACTAACTCTGGGGTTGCGGCGCTCATCTCGCTTTATTGGCCGAGGGAGCCGGCGTACAGCTTCCGGGTCATGTGGCCAGTATGACTAAGCCGCTTCTGGCGCACGGAAAGACCTATTTATCTACTTGCACTTTGTGCTTTTGAACTGCTAGGTTGGAAGGAGCAGGGACCGAGCAATGGGAGCTCACCCCATCATGGGGATTCGAACCGTTGACCTTCTGATCGGCAAGTCCTAGGCTCTGTGGTTTAACACACAGCGCCACCCGCAAAAACGCCCTGTGCTCCTTGTTAATTCCCCGACGAATAAAGCTGTACTGCTTTGCCATTTTTATTAATTACTGTTCAAGCGGTAAACCCACCTGCAACTCACAGCCTGCTTTCCCGGTGGCAACTCTGTGAGTGAGAACACACCTAGATCTTTCATGGACTTCACAATTACTGTTCAACACACTAGGATGTGCACAAGGCTGTGGGGATAATGTGCGGGTGGACTAGGAACACAATTTACTGTTGGAGGGTAAAGACTCAAAATCTCTCTCTCCACCTTCACTCCAGAAAGAGAAAAAAATATCCCAAAGTTTCTTTGTCTGCCTTCCACACTTAACGCTCTATTTATAACCGCTGAGCTGGGCTGCTGTCCCCAGACAGGAAGTTATTCACAGACACACCCTAGCCAAGATACGAGGGGTCAAGCCCAGTCAGAAGCAGGGCAGTGGTGTGGGAAGAAGCTTCCAGAAGGGCAGCTCCAAGGTTTCCTGGGATTTCCCGCAAACCCCCCCCCAAAAAAAAATACTGAGCAGCAGTCGCCTCCCCATATGGGATGGGCAAATCTGATTCCATCTCAGTTTCTCATTCCCCCCCCGCCAAAGTTCTGAAAAAGGATGTTCTGTAACGGAATATGCATCTTTGTAAGCTGTTTTTGCTGAAGTGAAATTTACAAGGCACGCTCCATGTGCATTTTTGTACGCCTGGTTTGGGAGAACGACGTTGCAAAATTCAGGGAACTGCAGATTTCAAAGGATGGCTGTGTTTCATTCTGTGCATCATTCCAGAAAGTGCAAATAGTAGTAGCAGTAGTAATTTCCAAGGAAATTTTAATCCAAAATACTCCTTCTCATTCAATCCTCGTAACAACCCCGTGAGGCAAATTAGGCTGAGAGGCAGCGACTGCCTCAAGGTCATGCCCAGTGAACTTCATGGATTTGAACCCAGGTCTCTCCCAGCTCCGAGTCCTACCCTCTTAACCACTACACCGCGGGTTAGCCTTTTAAATGTTTACACCCACATCCCTAGAGCGCACCATCACCTCTGATCTCCTTCCCCCACCCAAAAAAAGGTCTGGGTTCTTCCTTTTCTGCCCCTAACTCCCCACAAAACCAAGCTCACCCCTTTCACATCCCTCTCTATGGGGTATAAACGCAGCCCCACGCCCCTTCTCTGCCCCGCCAACACAGATTCCATGTTCCCGCCACGAAAAGTGGGTTGTTCCACCACCACCCCTCCCTTCCCAGAAAACTCACACACACAATTTATTAAAATATATATATAAGACCTTAAATATTTTATCACAGCCCCCAGCCGCAAACTCCTAACCCCGTACTTACCGCATACTGGAACTTTTCGTTATACTCTCGGGCGTTTGCTTTCACCCGCCTTTCCTCCTCTGAAAACAGAGGCCAAAAATCAGCCGCCGGCACACAACACCCCCCCCCCAAAATCACCGTACCCCACTTTGCCAGGCTTACCACCACCCCTCCAGCAGCTGCCCCCCTGGCTTGCTAAACATTCCAAGCTGAACACAAAGGGTGGCGGATTTGATAACCCGCTTCCCGACTGCATGAGATTGGCTGGCTCTCTTAATTCTTTGCATGCCCCCCACCACCACAAAAAACCACCCCAGGAGTAGCTTTCCCCCCCCCCCCACCTGTCCCAAATACTGAAATAAAACTGCTCTGGGTTTTCGCAACCCCCCCTAATCCATTGTTGGAACGGACTCTGTCCCCGTTTCCAAACTTGCGACTCTCGGCAGTCTCAGAAGCAAGGTCATTTGCGGGGATGGAGGGGGACAGGTGGGAAGGAGGGGGGTATTCCTTTGGGTAAAAAGGGGGATCTCCTGTGTCCCCACCACCACCAAAGAAAATATAGTGCAAAGGAGAGGAGCCAGAGTTGCGGGGGGGGGGGGGAAGGAAGCAGGCGCGGTATGAGGTAATGTTTGTGAAGAGAACTGCAATGACAGCTCTCTCCAAGGAGGTCGTGACAGGACAAAGGCTGGACATGGATATTTGAGGAGCCCCCAACCCTAAAAAGCAAAAAGAAAAAAACCCTGCTAGCCAAACCCCCAAACTTTCACTTGTCAAACCCCCACCCCCCCAAAAAAATACCTGTCCCCCCAGGTGCCTGTCCGCGGCTGCCCGTCGCCACGGTGACCCAGGGCCATTTCTCGGGCATCTCCTTAGGGATCGTCATGGTTACCGCCGGGCCCGGATTTGTGTGTGTTTTATGGGGAGGGGGGGCCTTGCAGGAGGCCCCCCGGGCTTAGGCAGCGGCCCCCCATCGGCCTCCCCAGTCCGTGCCCCCCATTCTCCTCCTGCCTCGGCGGCTGCTGCTACTGCCCCCCCTCCCCACTCGCTGCAGGAGAAAACTCCACGCTGACATTGAAGGAGACGGGGGCCGCCCACCGCCACACGGCGGCCAATGAGGGGCCGGGACGGCGTTGCTTAGGTAACCGCGGCATGGGGGGGACGAGGGGGGGCGACCTCTCGCCTGCCTGCTTCTCTTCCCCCAGCCCCACCCCCAACCCAGAAAGACCTTATGGAGTCAGTCGAAGGCATGCAAATCACTATAATGGGACACCCCCCCCCAAAAAAAGTCATTTTGCTTAGGTTCCTGCTCACTATTAAATCTGTTTTTACCTCAGTCCACCTCTTCTGTCACAGAGACAGCCACCCACCCCAGCTCTCTTGCTCTCTCTCCTCACAAGAACCCTGTAAGGTAGTCCGGGCTGCTGGGTTGCCAACTGACCAGGAAGGAAATAAGGCAATGCGACTTGCTCCTTCGCTTTAGACAGGAGCCTGACCCAGATGAAAAAGTCATAGGCTGGTAGATTGGGAAGGGACCTCCAAAGGCCATCCAAACCCGGCCCGCTGCTCAGCTCAGGAATTTTCACAGGTAGGAAGCTAGCTTAGCAGGGAGAGAGAGGGCTGGGCTTGATCGCCTTGAAGCGCTGCTTGTCTACTTGCAGAACATTTGGCTGGCTTTTAACCTGGGGAACGGGGTTGAATTCAAAAACGGGACAAGACCGCCTTTTGTCTAAAGTGGTACAGTCCCTTCTGTACCTTCTAAAGCGCTACAAACCCCCCTCAAACTCCTCATGCCGCTGGCAAGGGTACATATACTCTGGATATGAAAATCTGTCACAGAGCTTTAGAACTGGAAGGCACCTTGTGCGGTCATCCAGTCTGACCCCAACCCCCCGAGGCACGCAGGAATCTTGCAACTACGCATCCCTGACAAACGATTGTCTGGCCTCTGTTTAAATACTTCCAGCAAGAAAGAGACAATGTCCTTCCAGGGCACCATCGAACAGCTCTGACCATTAAGAAGGTAAAGGGACCCCTAACCATTAGGTCCAGTCGTGGCTGACTCTGGGGTTGCAGCGCTCATCTCGCTTTATTGGCCGAGGGAGCCGGCGTACAGCTTACAGGTCATGTGGCCAGAATGACTAAGCTGCTTCTGGCACACCAGAGCAGCGCACAGAAACGCCGTTTACCTTCCCGCCGGAGTGGTACCTATTTATCTACTTGCACTTGGATGTGCTTTCGAATTGCTAGGTTGGCAGGAGCAGGGACCGAGCAACGGGAGCTCACCCCATCGCGGGGATTCAAACCGCCGACCTTCTGATCGGCAAGTCCTAGGCTCTGTGGTTTAACCCACAGCCTCACCCACATCCGTTCTCTGACCATTAGGCACCTTTTAATTTACATTTTAAATTTTTTTTTAATGCTTCATGTTCTCTTAGAGGAAGCGATTGCGAATGAAATGGAATTAAGCAAAAGCTTCTCAGAAGCACAGTTCCCCCCACCAGTGGCTACACTGGGGGCGCTGGGGCAGAGATCTGTTGGGAAGTTGGCAACCTTGCAGTGGCTGAATGAGAAAAAGAGTCTGAGAAGTTAAATCACCTAATTTTTGTGGCTGATTGGGGTGCGTGGGGCAGCCCAGCCCCTGTCAGTCCTGCTCCCTTCCCCACCCCCACCCCAAAAAAACAGCCCAATCAGAAGATCTTACCTGGAGGATGTTTCTTAGAACAAAGTTCCATGGCATTCGATGGCAGTTTATCAGGCCCATGGGAGGTGCTGTATTGGGGCGGGGAGATGGGGGGAAAGCAAAGAAATAAAAATAATTGGTTTGGGGTGGGGTGGGGCACACACACACACACCTAAAACAAACCAACTTTGGGGGCGGAATGTGGCCCTCGGAATGCTTCTGTCTGGCCCTCGGGTCTCTTTGCAAGCTGCACCCTTCTTCCCAGGTCACAGCCCCTCTACAATCCTGTTCCATACCCTCCCCAGGGACTTTTGCAAGCAATGAGAGTTTGCAAGGGGGGGGGGGAGGAAGAAAGAGAAGAAACCTCAGACTTTTGCATGGCTGCAATGCATTGTACCATACAAAGGTAAGAGTCACATTCATTGCTCTGCTCACATTTTTGCTTCCGACTCCATTGGCACATTTTTCCCCAGGGGCTTCCCAGAGGGAATGCATCCCCTGGGCAGGAAAGGGTTAACCCTGGAAACAAACTAAGGAGTAACATCATCTTGGGGGGGGGGGGAAGAGTGTTCAGAATTTCCCCACCTCGCTGCCTGTTACTCCTGCAGCCCCCCCAGCAAATCTTCCTTCTCCTCTATAAAGCCAAAATTGCCCTTCATCCAAACAGCGCCCAATAACTTTAAAATACGTGATAATAAAACAACACAACTCTCTTCCCTACGAGCAGCAGAACGGAAAAGGATGCAGTTATGATAGGTGTACGGAGTCAAAGAAGCCATCGAGCCAATTTAACAGGGCCACATAAAAAATCCCTTTAAAATCTGTTGCCAGATCTCTCCAGGGGAAAGCACTCCAAAGAGCAATCTGGAAACAGAACAGGAAAAGCTTCCCGCAGGAATTTTTTCCAGAAGCAGAATATTGCCTGGAAAACCTCCTAATCTGCCTGCAGGAAATTTTCCATTTAAATGAGCTCATTAGCTAACAGATACCAATTGCAAATCCTCAGGGTTAGTGCCCATTGCGTCTGGTGGGGCAGGAGATAGGGAGCCCGACAGCAGGGGGCACCAGAGCCAATGAGAGGTGGAGCCAACTCATCCTAATTTTGTCCCTATCCTCCTCCACCTCCTCCCTGCTGAGTTCTACAAGTTCTGCAACCCTGAGACGTGGTCGCAGTTGGACCCGCGCCAGTCGCAAACTGCGCCTGGCACCTGGCTACTTTCTAACAGGGTTCCCCACCCCCAAAGGAAGTGATTTAAAAGGCAGTCGACTGAATCACATGAACCTTCCAGCCCAGTCCGCTATTGTCCCTTCCTTTCTAGAACGGACCACAATGCTGCTACAGAACCTGGCTCCAAGTCCAACAAACGAGATGGCTCAAAACCACACTGAGGACTAGAATGCTGGAGAGGCCTGCGGGCTCCTCTAGCGATGGTGGTGGTTTCCCTAAAAGGGCTAGCATGCCGACACATCCACCACCGACCAGCCAGACAGCTAGCCAACAGCTGCTACGCCCGAGTCCCCGCCGGCAAAAGACACCTCTTCTAACTGTTTCCTGCTCCATTTCCTGTTTTGCTCCTGGTGGCTGATTTGTGGCGAGGAGCACAGAGAGAAACCTAACATCCGGGGGCACTTCAGAGCAGACAGCAGAAGATCTTCCAATCAGCGTCAGGAGAGATGCTCTTCCTTGTCGAACATGTTGTTGTTGTTATTTAGTCGTCTCCGACTCTTCGTGACCCCCTGGACCAGAGCACGCCAAGCACTCCTGTCTTCCACTGCCTCCCACAGTTTGGTCAAACTCATGCTGGTAGCTTTGAGAACACTGTCCAACCATCTCATCCTCTGTCGTCCCCTTCTCCTTGTGCCCTCCATCTTTCCCAACATCAGGGTCTTTTCCAGGGAGTCTTCTCTTCTCATGAGGTGGCCAAAGTATTGGAGCCTCAGCTTCAGGATCTGCCCTTCCAGTGAGCACTCAGGGCTGATTTCCTTCAGAATGGAGAGGTCTGATCTTTTTGCAGTCCATGGGACTCTCAAGAGTCTCCTCCAGCACCAGAATTCAAAAGCATCAATTCTTCAGCGATCAGCCTTCTTTATGGTCCAGCTCTCACTTCCATACATCACTACTGGGAAAACCATGGCTTTAACTATACGGACCTTTGTTGGCAAGGTGATGTCTCTGCTTTTTAAGATGCTGTCTAGGTTTGTCATTGCTTTTCTCCCAAGAAGCAGGCGTCTTTTAATTTCGTGGCTGCTGTCACCATCTGCAGTGATCATGGAGCCCAAGAAAGTAAAATCTCTCACTGCCTCCATTTCTTCCCCTTCTATTTGCCAGGAGGTGATGGGACCAGTGGCCATGATCTTCGTTTTTTTGATGTTGAGCTTCAGACCATATTTTGCGCTCTCCTCTTTCACCCTCATTAAAAGGTTCTTTAATTCCTCCTCACTTTCTGCCATCAAGGTTGTGTCATCTGCATATCTGAGGTTGTTGATATTTCTTCCGGCAATCTTAATTCCGGCTAGGGATTCATCCAGCCCAGCCTTTCGCATAATGAATTCTGCATATAAGTTAAATAATCAGGGAGACAATATACAGCCTTGTCGTACTCCTTTCCCAATTTTGAACCAATCAGTTGTTCCATATCCAGTTCTAACTGTAGCTTCTTGTCCCACATACAGATTTCTCAGGAGACAGATGAGGTGATCGGGCACTCCCATTTCTTTAAGAACTTGCCATAGTTTGCTGTCAAGGCAGTGATCCATGATGCGGCTTGTCGAACATGCAACCCCGCAACGCCACATATGATAGAATCATGCAAGAGTGTGGGAGGAGGAGGGGATGAAATCCCCAAAAAGGATGTTATTTTTTTTTCCTGTATGCCACAACAGCTGCAAGAATATTACTAGCAAAGAAACAAGATTTACCCACTATCGAAGAATGGCAGATGAAGATGATGGACTATATGGAACTTGCCGAACTGTCTGGGAGACCCTGAGACCAAAGAGAAGAGCTGGTGGAAGAAGACTGGAAGAAGTTTAAAGAATATTTGAAAAAAATGTTAATATTTAAATCTTAGAATAGCTTTGGAAGTGGATATAGGCTGTAGGTTTAGAAGACAGTGTATTTTAAAATAGTATTGTCTGTAAAGGATAAAATGTCAAGATTATTATTGTAAAAGTAAGTGTGACAAAATGGTTAAAAATTATGATATATGTAAACTGCTAAAGATGAGGGAAAATGAAAATCAGATAGGGGGGACTCGGGGAAGCTCACCTAACAATGTTTAGAAGAAATAAGGGAAAGACAAGAATTTGTTTGCATTGTTTGTATTGTTTATTTGTGTTTTAAAATGAATTTTAAAATTTGGGGGGGGGGAGTCTGGGAGGAGGAAGTCAGAGGGAAAACGACTCTCCCAACTATTCTTGCTGGGCTCAAAACCATGAAAGGGGTTTAGCTTTGTGGGTGGTGGGGAAATAGCTGGAAAGGGCAGAATTGGTGGGTGGTGGAGGGGTTAAGCACCCTTCCTGCCTGCTATTCATCCCATCTGGACTCGGTTCTGATTTTTAACGGTATGTGTGAGAAAAACTGCTCTGGAAAACGTAATTTGCTGGCAGGGGATGGGTTAAGCACCTCCCTCCTCCAATTTCCTCAGGCAAAAGCTCCTCCAACGCTTTGAAATTGGTGCCATGAGGAAACCTGGTCATTCCAGAGAGGTCAGTCCTCCGTTTTTAACCCTAGGGAGAGCCAGGGTAAAGTAGTGGTCAGTGTGTTGGCCCTGGGAGACCCGGGTTCAAATCTCCACTCGCCCACTAGGTGGGACCTTGGACCAGTCCCTACCTGTCAGTGTAACCAACCTCACAGGTCTGTTATGGGGATTAAATGAGGAAGCGGAAAACCATGTACAAGCCCCCTGTAGTAAAGGTGGGACGTGAATGTAAGAATGAAACAAAATAAATAAATGCTGGTTGAAGAATACCCAGCTCTGTTTCAGCCGAGAAGGGATTTGTAGGTATGTAGGGCCTTTATATGAACGTGCCTGTCCTCAGACATCAAGGCAGGGCCTTGTCTGAAGTGGCCCCCCTGTTAAAGAAACTGCTATTTCCTCTCTCTTCCAGACCAGAGCATGGTCTGAAGGCACATGAAGCCACCACCTCCCTGAAGCTAAGCAGGTCCAGGCCTGGTCAGCTCCTGGATGGGAGGCCACCATGGAACCCCAGGTATGTTGCCTTGAGTTCTACTATGGGGGGAAAGCAGGACAGAAATGTGAAGAAATAACAGAGGCACAGCAGTTGGAGCTATGTGATACATTTCAGAGATCTGGCCTTGCTAGCTAGGGGTGATGGAAGTTGTAGTTCAACAACATCTGGGGACCCACAGGTTGAGAACCGCTGCTTCAGAGAGTTCTAGGTGCTTGGTGACGTCAAGCAAGGACTTATCTTCCAGACTAGCCCACTTCGCTGCGTTGTTGTGAGAATAAAAGGATTTTTTAAGATATCAGTCATGACGAGGGAAATGTTCCTGTGTGACCAGTTTCCCCCACAATTCCCAACTTAGAATCATAGAATCATAGAGTTGGAAGAGACCACAAGGGCCATCGAGTCCAACCCCCTGCCAAGCAGGAAACACCATCAGAGCACTCCTGACGTATGGTTGTCAAGCCTCTGCTTAAAGACCTCCAAAGAAGGAGACTCCACCACACTCCTTGGCAGCAAATTCCACTGTCAAACAGCTCTTACTGTCAGGAAGTTCTTCCTAATGTTTAGGTGGAATCTTCTTTCTTGTAGTTTGGATCCATTGCTCCGTGTCCGCTTCTCTGGAGCAGCAGAAAACAACCTTTCTCCCTCCTCGATGTGACATCCTTTTATATATTTGAACATGGCTATCATATCACCCCTTAACCTCCTCTTCTCCAGGCTACACATGCCCAGCTCTCTTAGCCGTTCCTCATAAGGCATCGTTTCCAGGCCTTTGACCATTTTGGTTGCCCTCCTCTGGACACGTTCCAGTTTGTCAGTGTCCTTCTTGAACTGTGGTGCCCAGAACTGGACACAGTACTCCAGGTGAGGTCTGACCAGAGCAGAATACAGTGGCACTATTACTTCCCTTGATCTAGATGCTATACTCCTATGGATGCAGCCCAGAATTGCATTGGCTTTTTTAGCTGCCGCGTCACACTATTGGCTCATGTCAAGTTTGTGGTCAACCAAGACTCCTAGATCCTTTTCACATGTACTGCTCTCAAGCCAGGTGTACTGCTCTCAAGCCAACTTGCAGAGGTGTTCGGGGAACACAGCTCACACAAGAGAGGAGTGCTTTTTAAAACCCGAGAATCTTAACACAAAGAGAGTCCGACTGGATCAGGCCAATGGCCCAACTAGTCCAGCATCCTGTTCTCACAGTGACCGACCAGATTCCCCTATGGAAAAACCCGTAAGCAGGATTCGAACTCGATAGCAACTCTCCCTTGCAATTCTCTGGTGTTCAGAGGTACATCACTGCCTCCGACAGTGGAGGGAGAAAATCGCAAATATGGCTGGTGGAAACCTTTGAACACCCGCCCAAAAACACTGATAGGTGAAAGTGGAAGTCAGAAAGGTTACTCCCTTTTCCAACTCTATGGTACTTTTCATGGCTAAGAATGGTACCCATTCAATAATAATAATAATAATAATAATAATAATAATAATAATAATAATAATAATTTGTTATTTATACCCCCGCCCATCTGGCTGGGTTTCCCCAGCCACTCTGGGGAATACAATATACAATACAATACAAAATACAATAACCTTTTAAACATTAAAAGCTTCCCTAAACAGGGCTGCCTTTAGATGTCTTCTAAAAGTTTGGTAGTTATTTTTCTCTTTGACATCTGGTGGGAGGGCGTTCCACAGGGCGGGGGCCACTACTGAGAAGGCCCTCTACCTGGTTCCCTGTAACTTTGCTTCTTGCAGTGAGAGAACTGCCAGAAGGCCCTCGGCGCTGGACCTCGGTGTCCTGGCTGAACGATGGGGGTGGAGACGCTCCTTCAGGTCTACAGGACCGAGTCCGTTTAGGGCTTTAAAGGTCAGCACCAACACTTTGAATTGTGCTCAGAAACGTACTGGGAGCCAATGTAGGTCTTTCAAGACCGGTGTTATATGGTCTCAGCGGCCGCTCCCAGTCACCAGTCTAACTGCCACATTCTGGATTAGTTGTAGTTTCCGGGTCACCTTCAAAGGTAGCCCCACACAGAGCGCATTGCAGTAGTCCAAGCGAGAGATAACCAGAGCATGCACCACTCTGGTGAGGCAGTCTGTGGGCAGGTAGGGTCTCAGCCTGCGTACCAGATGGAGCTGGTAAACAGCTGCCCTGGACACAGATTTGACCTGTGCCTCAAGGTGTTCCGACATAGAGATGAGATATATTTGCGCCGTAAGGAAGCACCAACTTTGATCTGATTGCACAGGAACAAGAGAAGAGACACTTGCAAAGATGGGGAAGGGGAAATGAGGTGTTGAGCTGTGCTATTTAGCCTATTATCATTGTGCAGGGGAAGCTGAGATGAGCCTCAGGCAACCACAAAGCGTAAAAACCAGAGAGGAAACCCCAACCAGTCCATTTCTTTGACACAGGGCTCTGATGCTGGGGAAAGGGCGGTACTTTTTGGGTAGGGAGTAAGCAGCCAATCCCAACTGCCACCTCGCCAGGCACCAAGCCACCCAAACTCCAGGGAATGTTTATTTTTCAAAGCCACAGACACACATACACACACACAAAAGTTTCTGGGCAGGCAAAGACACAGATGCCACAAACTCCCTTTGCACCACCCAGATCCCCTCCCACTCGCCTAATCCCAGATCACAAAAGACACGACAACAACTTGAAAAGCACTCTGTGCGAGTCCCAGAGAACTGCGTCAACTTTCCCAGGGCCGTTTGAGCAAAATAAAGAGTTTGTGATGTAGGGCAAAAGATTGGGGGGGGGGGGTTGTAGGAGAGTGAGGCACACACAGAGTTCTCCTTTGGCAGTTGCCCCCTCCATAATGTCTGGGGCTTGCCAAAAAATGAGAGAGGCAAATTCATAGAATCAGAGAGTCTGAAGGTACCCCACGAGTCATCTAGTCCAACCCCCTGCAATGCAAGGAATCACAGTTCGAGAATCCCGGGCAGACGGACGACCCAACCTGTGTTAAAAAACCTCCAGCAGAGGATTGTCCTCCATCTTCCCAGGTAGGCCAGATTCACCTTGTTTAGTAGCACAGAGATTTGCCTAAGAAGGTCGATGTCACACAGGTAAAGCAGAGGCACAGAGGAAGCTGTCTCCTACCAAATCCAACCGTGTAGCTCAGTAAGGTCCACACTGGCTGGTAGCAACTCAGCAGGGCAAGTCTCTCCCAGATGCTTGGGACTGAACCCCAGGACCTTCTGCATACAGATTATTCTACCATAAAGCAAGTTTCCAGTCCTCATGGTTCTGAATAAAGGCCCTGATTTAAACAGTAAACGCCAGAAGCTGGCTTATTCCCACTCAGAACAATGGGCCACCTAGCTCAATAATGTCCACACTGGCTGGCAGCAGCTCTCCAGGGTTTCCACACTCTCCAGTGTCTTTCTGCTTGGAGATGCCATTGCGGATCAAACCTAGAACCTCCTGCAGATGCTTCGCCACCTTCCCAAACACTGGAGGCCAGTCCTGGGATAGCTCAGCAGGCAAGAGCACAAGGCACTTAATCTCAGGGTTGTGGGTTCAAGCCCCACGTTGGGCAAAATAGCCCTGCATTGCAGCGGGTTGTACTAGATGGCGACTCTTTTAAGATTCCATGGAGCTAATATTGCCTGCACTGACCGGCAGCTGCTCTCCAGGGTTTCAGAGGAGGGTCTTTCAAATGCTCTACCGCTGAGCTACAACCTTTCAGTCCACATATACAGGTAGCAGGAAAGAGGCTGGTGTATTTAGATAAAGCGGCCAAGGCTCTCCTGCCCAGAGGAGGAGAGCAGTGCTGTCCCTCTGCCGGAATACCCTGTCTACTGCCTCCGTTTGGTGCCAAGCTAGCTTGTTTGGGCGTCTGGCTAAGGCTTGGGGGGGAGAAGGAAGTGGTGTGTGGATGTGGAGAGAGATTGCCGGTTCGAGATCGTTGGCCATGCCGAGAAGATGACACGAAAGCAAGGTCTGGCTCCCACCGGCAACATCTGGAAGGGGGGCGTTATGCCAAGGAAGAGAGGAATTGTGGGCGGCCAGCAAGCAGGCGGGGTGGGGGCAGGATCCAGAACGTGGAAATGGGGCAGCGGGGAGGTGGAGGGTAAGATATCTCAGCATCAGCAGTTGGGGAAGTGGTGGAGTTGCAGAGGGAGTAAGAATCTGGGCCTAGGAAAAGGATACAGGCTTGGAAATCCAAATCGAGCGGTATAAGATATCTCAGCATCTAGGGAGAGGGGCCACCCAAGCAAATGGATTTTTTTGTGGGTGGTGGGGGGGGGTGAGGAAGAAGGACCAGGGAAGAAACTGGGAGTGAGACAAAACAGGATCCGGAATGTGTGGGGAGAGAATTGGAAGGAGGGGTAGTTGTTTTCTACTGTGCTAAGGCAAGGAATGAGGATAGAATATCAAGGCATCAGCGTTTGGGGGAAGGAGGGAGGAGGAGTTCAAGGAGGGGCTGGCGAGCAGGGAAGAGATATGGGGCAGCTAAGGAAGGAGGGTGGGGGAGTCACACTAGGCCAGAGGCACACAGAAACCTGCCGTATTTTGCTCCATCCGCTAAGTAAAAAAACCTAAGACTCCAGTCCTCATGGCTTTGAATAAATGGCTGGTTTAAATAGGAACCCAGAGAGCTGTTTTATAGCATTGGTCACAGGAACAGTCCATCTTGCTCAGTAATGTTTACACTGGCTGGCAGCAGCTCTCCAGGGTTTCAGGCAGGGATTGAAGTTGGGATCTTCCGCATGCAAGCTGGACACACTACGGCCCTTCCCCAACATGGCGCCCTAAAGACATTAATTGAGGTTTCCAGCTCCCATCAACCGCACCCGCTACGCCCAGAAATGATGGGAGGCAGAATGCAACCACAACTTAGTGGGCACCAGGTTGGTTAGCCCTCCGTCGGGCAAAGAGAGGAATAAGGGTTCAAGGCACCCCCAGCAATTGTGTGTGCAGTGGGGAGAAGGAAGGGGGGAGAAGGACCCAGACCAAGAGTTCAGGTGGGACTCGGAGAGGTCAGTTTTTGGAAGGCACCAGCAAAGAACCCCTGGAATGGTGGTCTGACAATAGACTGGGGGAGAGAATAGCAATATTCAATATTTAAGGCTACATTTAAAGCACATTGATTCCCTCCACACACACACACACACACAGAATCCTGGGAACTGTAGTTCACTCCTCCCAGAACTGCAATTCCCAGCGCCCTTCGCAAACTACAGTTCCCAGGATTCTTTGCAGGACAGAGAGAAGAATGTGCTTTAGATGTACAGTGGTACCTCAGGTTAAGTACGTAATTCGTTCCGGAGGTCCATACTTAACCTGAAACTGTACTTAACCTGAAGCACCACTTTAGCTAATGGGGCCTCCTGTTGCTGCCGCGCCGCTGGAGCACGATTTCTGTTCTCATCCTGAAGCAAAGTTCTTAACCCGAGGTAATATTTCTGGGTTAGTAGAGTCTGTAACCTGAAGCGTATGTAAGCTGAAGCGTCTGTAACCCGAGGTACCACTGTACTGTATGGTGCGTAAGCAGCCTAAGAGAGGCACCCATAGATGACTTTTTTTTTTGGAGGGGGGGACTGAAGGATCCAGAGCATGCATTAGTGAAATTACTACGCAACTGAGAGCTCTAGGCATGAGCATTCAGGTAGGGATCTAGGTAGAAGTCTAGAAGAATCTGGAGCAAATATCTAGAAGAAGGAAAGGAGGTAAGCAGGAGAGATATGGAGCTGTAAGCCTTTCAGGTGCTTCCCAGTGTGGGGGGAGTAAGCCCCACTGATCTGAAAAAGCTTACTTTTGGACCCCCTTAGTGGGTGGCATCCTGATTCAAGGCAGGTCGCCACAGGAGCACTCGCAAATATATGGTAAAAGCCCCCAAATGCATGTTTGGGTTAAAAGGGAGCCCTGGCTGTGAAAAGGTTGTAGATACCTAGCCCAGGGAATTGGTGCTTAACTAGCAGGGGGTTTTTTTGGGGGGGGGCGCAAACCTTCCCATGGGGGTCAAGGGTGGGGGAGGTTAAAGGTCAAAAGAGAGGGGATCCAAGAGGGTGTTCAAAAGTTAAGAGAAGGGAATGGGGGAAGGGAATTCTCCAAAATTCATTCCCTTCTCCCCAGTTAAGATATTAAAAGAACTATAAAAAAGCAGAGAAATAATCTGGGGTGGGGAATCTCCAAACCTCACCCCCCCACACACACACAAGAAACTAAAATAATAATAATGCAAACACTGGAAGTATTTAGAGAGGCGGTCTTCCAAAATTCACCCCCCACCCCAATAACTAATAAAATACGGATAACATGGAAGGATGGGGGGGAATCTCCCAAAATTCACCCCCAAGAGCTTTCTAAAAAAAGAAATAAAATGGAGGGGAGCAATCTACAAAATCCACTCCCAGTAACTGAAAAACAAATAAAGACGATGGAAATATTTGGGATGGGGAATTCCCCCCCCCCATAACAACAACAACAAAGATAGTATAGAAGTACAGTATTGCGTGGGGAGGGGGGAGGAATCTCCCAAATTAACTAAAAAGAGACAGAGACACAGCACAGAAGCATTCATGGGGGAGAAAATGCCCCAAACTCACCCCCCCAAACACACACAACTACATAAAAAGCCAGATGACATGAAAGTATTTAGGAGGAGAGAAACCTCAAAAAATATATATATTTGGAGAGGGGTTTGGGTTTTTTTGAAGGTTTCTCTCCTCCTAAATACTTTCATGTCATCTTGCTTTTTATGTAAAAAAATTGAAATAACTACAGTTGAGAGCACCATCTCTCCCCCCCCCCCCGCTCCGGTCCCCTTGCCCGGCCGGCTCCCTTTCCAACCGAGCGGCGGAGGGAGGCGAGCTCTGGGCCGCCGGGGCGTCCCCAAAAACTCGGCCGGATCCCCCGCCGCCGCGTGGCGCACCTTAACGAGCCGCCTCCGGGCGCCCCTCGCCTCCGCTGCTGCTGGTGCCGCCGCCGCGCTCCATCCCCCGGCCAGGGCCGCTACGCCCTCCTGGAAACGGCCCGCGCCCGTGCGCCCTGGCCGCGCCCGCCGGCCCGCCGTGCGCCCTGGCCCATGGCTGCGCTACCGCCGACGCGCCCGGCCCCGGATTGCCTGGCTGGCTTGGCGGTGGCGGCGGCGGCGGCTGGGCTGCTTTCCCCCCCTCCCCGTTTCCCGGGCGGGGATGGATGGAGAGGAGGAGGAGGAGGGAAGGAGGAGGGCTGGGGGGTGGGGGGACGGAAGTGATGAAAGGGACCGCCGATCTCGGGGGCTGCTCCTCCGGGAAGCAGCTCCGGGTGGAGAAAGCGCCGCCGAGCGCTGGATGCGCTTTTACGCACGGGGAGGAAGCCGCCTCGCGTTTACTCGGGAGTCAGCCTCTCCATCTCCTCCAGCCAAGCTTTCCTTTGCAGGAGGCGCTGGCTTGTTCCCCCGCCCTCCCCAAATCCAGACTTATGTCGGGCCCTGGGCCGGATCCAGCTTTTCTCACGAGTAGACCCATGGCAGTGAATGGAGCGCAGTTGGCCTGGCCCGTTCGCTTTCAGTAGCCCATTTGACTCCCTCCCCCCTGCAAGAATCCTGGGAATTGTAGTATCTTACTCAGGGTGCTGGGAACTGTAGCTCCGCCATGGGTGAACTACAGTTCCCAGGATTCTGGGAAGGCGGGCAGAGAATGTGCTCTGACTGTAATGGTTGCATATGCAGCCAGGCTAAAAAATGGGCAGGCCGCCTCCCCATATTTTCTAGCTACTCGCCCCATTTTTCTAACATCATGGAGCCCAGAGTAGCATGCAGGCAGATCTCATCCGGACACTGGCCAGACCTGCTAAACTTCAGCAGGGCGGTGGCCTCCTGAGCCTTCTGCGATGGGAACCTGGGGCTCTCCAGATGTTGCCTTGGGACTCCAGCAGCCTTCGTGTTCAGGGTTGAACATCTGGAAGGCCGCCAGATGAGAAGGCTGCGGTATCTGATGATGTGGGTAGTGCATGGGTAGGCAAACTAAGGCCAATTGCCTTCTCAATCCGGCCCGCAGACGATCCAGGAATCAGCATGTTTTTACATGAATAGAATGTGTGCTTTTATTTAAAACGCATCTCTGGGTTATTTGTGGGGCATAGGAATTTGTTAATTTTTTTAAAAAAATTCCAAAATAGTGTATAGTCCGGCCCTCCACAAGGTCTGAGGGACAGTGGACCGGCCCCTTGCTGAAAACGTTTGCTGATCTGTTTTCTTTTTTCCCCTTTTTCTGTCATTTTTGGAAAATTAATAAAATGTTAAAAATAAATAAATAAATAAATAAATAAGGAAGGATTGGGCAAATTGTGGCTTCCAACCCTATGCTTTGACAAGCCAGGCTCTTTTTATGTTCTTATTTAATACCCCACATTTATACCAGCACGGCAAAACTGAAAACAGGTACTGCACAACTAAAAAACCCAGTAAATAAAAATCTACAGATGGCAGGTGGTATACTACTACTACTACTAATATTAATAATAATAATTTAAATATAGCCCTATTAAAAGCAGCGCTAAAAACCCTTAAAGCTATTTAAAAGCACACACACCTCCAGGAGACCTTGCCACAGCAGCTGGTTAGTGGCCAAAGGCTTGTCTGAACGACAAATGAAAAAGTCTGCCTGCCAAGGAAAGGAAAGCAGAGGGAGCCTCCCATGGAAGGGAATTCCACTATCTGGGGGCAGCCACCAACAAGGCCCCGCCTCATATCATCACCGGGCACAGCCCTAGAGGACAGGTGGGCGTCTCCCAAGTTTGATTGGTGGGTGGTGCTGACCTATATGAGTTTGGGTGATTGGCAGGTGGGCGTGGCTCGGCCGAGAGGCCCAGGGATGAGGCTCAGAGACTAGGCAGCTTCACACCACCCATCAATGTGTGAATATGCTTTTTTAAAATAACAAACACACCCTGCAAACAAGTGACAGCAAGTACAGTGGTACCTCAGGTTAAGTACTTAATTCGTTCCGGAGGTCCGTACTTAACCTGAAACTGTTCTTAACCTGAAGCACCACTTTAGCTAATGGGGCCTCCCGCTGCTGCTGCGCCGCTGGAGCATGATTTCTGTTCTCATCCTGAAGCAAAGTTCTTAACCTGAAGCGATATTTCTGGGTTAGCGGAGTCTGTAACCTGAAGCGTATGTAACCTGAGGTACCACTGTAATGTGTGTGTGTGTGTGTGTGTGTGTGTGTGTGTGTAATGAAAACTATAGCAGGAAGTCACACAGACAGATCTGCTTTTGTGACTACGGTCCCCGGAGGCCCCGTCCTCACTATCAATTTAAAGCAGTGTCATACCACTTTAAATACGAATGAATTCCCCCGCCCCAAGAATCTTGGGAACTGTAGTTTGTTAGGAGTGCTCTTAGGAGGACCCCGCCCCCGTTCTTCTCGCACAGCTGCAATTCCCAGAGTGGCTTAACCATCAATCCTTCCTCCCAGGGAACTCTGGGAATTGTAGTGCTGAGAGGGTAATACTGTGGGGGGGGTGCGTGTCCTAACAATTCCCAGCAACCTCAGTTCACTACAATTCCCAGAATTCTTTGAGGGAAGCCACGACTGCTTATAAGTGGTGTCGCCGTGCTTTAAATGTACAGCGGGACGCGGGCAGCGCTGTGGTCTAAATCACTGAGCCTCTTGAGCTTGCTGATCGGAAGGTCGGCGGTTCAAATCCCCGCAACAGGGTGAGCTCCCATTGCTCTGTCCCAGCTCCTGCCAACCTAGCAGTTCGAAAGCACACCAGTGGGAGTAGATAAATAGGTACCACTGCGGAGGGAAGGCAAACGGTGTTTCTGTGCGCTCTGGTTTCCGTCACGATGTTCTGCTGCGCCAGAAGCGGTTTAGTCATGCTGGCCACATGACCCGGAAAGCTGTCTGTGGACAAACGCCGGCTCCCTCGACCTGAAAGCGAGATGAGCGCCGCAACCCCATAATCGCCTTTGACTGGACTTAATCGTCCAGGGTCCTTTACCTTTTACCTTAAATGTATAGCTCAGTGGGCCATGGAGAGGTTCCGCATGGAGGAAATTTTCAACCCTGTAAATGGCCTTCTTGGAGCAAAGGAACTTTGAAGGGAGGCTGCAATGTGAAATGGCGAAATTGCAATACATCCATAGGTTAAATGCTATCACTTGAGGAAGGAACGGAAACAAAGGGGTTTTAAATGCATACGTGCTAATCAGCTTACCAATGTCAGGATATCTCTTTTTATCAAGAGCTGTTTTGCGAAACCTTGCTGTCGATCACGCAGTTATCGCTACCTCTGATTCTCTGCATCTCATCTCCCACCGACCTCTCTGTTTACAAAACCCCACCCTGCTACCAGCCATGAGTGTGTATCCCTAACTCAGGACGGCTCCGTTTTCCCCAAAAGCTGATACCGTAATAAATTTGCTCGTTTCCATTAGTTGCCGCAAAGCTCTGTCGTTTTTCCCCTTGGTTGTCCAATGCAACTCCTACTCAGATCAGACCCATTGATGTAAAACAAGAAAATCCTTAATAAAATATTAAAAAAAGAAAAAAGAACAGGAAGTAGTTCAAAATTAGGGGAGACAGGCATTAGACCGTTAATTCTTCTCCCGCTGAGTATGCATTCTAACATTATTATTTCTTACATTGTTATTTTTGGTGTGAGTGTGTATTTGGTAACTTTCCACAACTACCTGTTGGGGTGGAATATTTGACTGCAGCACCTTTTGAAGATGAACTGAATTTGTAACAGTTTAGCTGAAGAGCCTTTGAGAAACAACCTGCTTTATAGAATTAAAAAAAAAAAAAAAAGATCAGACCCATTGAAACCAATAGGCTTAGAAAAGGGTTGGAGACAGATCAGAGTGGGCTTTCTCGGGGGGGGGGGGTGAGGCTGAAGAACTGGGGAGATGGGGGTGGGATTCAGTTCTCAGTACGAGGATGGAAGACTGAGGTGAAATGCCAATACACAGATAGATAAGATTGTGCTTTATTAGGAACACAAATACCGTATTGGCCCGAATATAAGCCACACCTGAATATAAGCTGCACCTTTAAAAGGGGGGGGGGGAGAGAGAAAGAAAAAAATACCCAAATATAAGCCGCTCCATTCCTTGCTGCTCCTGGCTGCATACTGGGGGGGGGGGGAGCCCTGGGCTTTCCCCTTCCTCACTCTCTCCCTTCCTGGGGGAGAGGATGGGGGACTATGTGTGGGGTGGGCGCCTCTTTGCCCCCACTCCTGGCTGCAAACTGTAAGGTCGCAAATATAAGCCGCACTTTAACTTTTCACGGTCGGAATTTGAGTGAGGCTTATATTCAGGCCAATATGGTACAGTGGTACCTCGGGTTAAGTACTTCATTCTTTCCGGAGGTCCGTTCTTAACCTGAAACTGTTCTTAACCTGAGGTACCACTTTAGCTAATGGGGCCTCCCACTGCCACCGCGTGATTTCTGTTCTTATCCTGAAGCAAAGTTCTTAACCTGAGGTACTATTTCTGGGTTAGCGGAGTCTGTAACCTGAAGCGGATGTAACCCAAAGCGGATGTAACCCGAGGTACCACTGCATTCCATTTTGTATTTTCTTTGACAGGCATAGGCAAACTTGGCCCTCCAGATGTTTTGGGACTACAACTCCCATAACCCCTAGCTAACAGGACTGGTGGTCAGGGATGATGGGAATTGTAGTCCCAAAACATCTAGAGGGCCGAGTTTGCCTCTGTTTGTTCTTTGCACCCTCCTCAAGGGTTTTTGCCTGGCTGGAGTGTGTCCTCGAACTCCAACCCTGCCTCTTGCTTCCCTGGAGAGGTGTGTGTGAGTGTGTGGAGAAACTAGCCTATGGTACAGAGGGAAAATTCGCATTCATTGCTTCGCTCCCTTTTGCCTCTGGCCCGCCCCCACTGCCTTGTGGCCCCTGAGGAGATCATCCAGAAGGGACCGTGGCCCTTGGGCTTCCAAACCTTTCCTGCCCCTGTCCTTGTGATAGGAATTTGAGGTCTTAGATATATGTTAAATGTTCATAAGTGTACCAACCAAGCACGTACATAGATCAGCACAGGAAGACCGACCTAAGACCATTTTGATTCCCAAACTGAGCAAATGTTTTCTCTGCAAGGTCAAAGGAAAATGGAAAAGCCTCCCCATTGTCTCTTTCCTCACAAATCCTGTCTTAAGGGCACATTTAATATATGAATAGGGTGTGAGCCTGTGACCTGGATCAGGAACTAAGTATTTATCATTACAAAATACTAGCCAGGCTCCCCAGGCAATCCAATCAAGTGACCATTAAACAGGTAACCTGGCAGACAGGAGGTAAACAAAGCACTCAGATTTCTCTTGTAGATCCCACTTTCTGTGATGTATGTATGATGTATGTGGGGGTGGTCTTGATCTACAAGGTAGCAATTTCAAAAGTCTATATAACGGCTTGCACACCATTGTTTGAGGTCCTCCTCCTTTCCTGCGTGTGAGGAGAGCACCCTGTTGCAACAGATCAATAAAGATCAGGCTTACTAGCTGCTTTGCTTCTCAGTATTCTCTGGTTGGCCTCTGTTATTCTCTCCTACCAATAGGGAACCTATGTAAGGGCTCTATATGGGCTCTTGGATACCCCATAAGGGGGAAAAGGGCACATCCCCTCACCTGGGGCTGCTAAACCTGCCAAAGAGAGCAAGGACTTGTCAGTCACAGCCCCACAGCTCTGAAACTCCAGAGAGCTCTGAATCCGATGAAAAGTGCCCCTTTTCCAAGGAAGCAGCCGGTTTCTGCTACGTCCTGTTCGTCAGCCCAACTCTGAAGGAGCTGCCGCCGCCTTGCCGCTCTTCCCATGCCTTTGGCTGGCGGGATTTCCGCCAAGGGCCGCATACGGTTCCATCACACACGTCGTAAATCGTAAATGTTGTTGTTTAGTAGTTTAGTTGTGTCCAACTCTTCGTGACCCCCTGGACCAGAGCACGCCAGGCACTCCTGTCTTCCACTGCCTCCCGCAGTTTGGTCAAACTCATGCTGGTAGCTTGGAGAACGCTGTCCAACCATCTCGTCCTCTGTCGTCCCCTTCTCCTTGTGCCCTCCATCTTTCCCAACATCAGGGTCTTTTCCAGGGTGTCTTCTCTTCTCATGAGGTGGTCAAAGTATTGGAGCCTCAGCTTCAGGATCTGCCCTTCCAGTGAGCACTAAGGGCTGATTTAATTACGAATGGATAGGTTTGATCTTCTTGCAGTCCATGGGACTCTCAAGAGTCTCCTCCAGCACCATAATTCAAAAGCATCAATTCTTCGGCGATCAGCCTTCTTGATGGTCCAGCTCTCACTTCCATACATCACTACTGGGAAAACCATGGCTTTAACTATACAGACCTTTGTTGGCAAGGTGATGTCTCTGCTTTTTAAGATGCTGTCTAGGTTTGTCATTGCTTTTCTCCCAAGAAGCAGGCGTCTTTTAATTTCATGACTGCTGTCACCATCTGCAGTGATCATGGAGCCCAAGAAAGTAAAATCTCTCACTGCCTCCATTTCTTCCCCTTCTATTTGCCAGGAGGTGATGGGACCAGTGGCCATGATCTTCGTAAATCCCCGCCTGCAAGTTCAGCCAGTGGGTCAGTGCTGCTCGTGAGGCAGAGATCCGCTTGGAGTGCCTCGGAGGATCCCTTCGGCACTGGCCAAGCCCTAGATCTCAGGAGCTGGCAGGGCATGCCAGGCCTTGCCCAGAGCTTGCCAACCCACATTCCTGGGCCCACTGGCTGGCATGTGCTCACAAGCCCATCCGAGGGCAGCCCCTAGTGGCAGAAACGCAAAACGCCGCCTGCCTGGTGGGCAGTCCTTTTGGGAACAAGCCAAGACTCTCGGAAAAAACCGTTTCCTTTGGAGCAAAAACCTCTTTGAGCCACTGAGAGCTAAGGAGCATGACTAACTTAGACCTGTCAACTGCAGCAGGGTCTACTCGGAGTAAAACTCAGCTACCCTTTCTGGGTTTTTAAAAAAGTGTCCATCCGTCCCTCCAAAAAATCCTGGCTGCTTGTGGTCTGCAAACGCAAGGTTTGTTTTGTTTCCGTCGTCTTATTATTATTTTCATTTGGGAAGGTTGCAAATTTTAACACGCTGTCGCTCGTTATGCCTTCCGGCGGGGTGAGCAATATCGATTGGCGAAAGGCGTTTTAAACGAAGAAATGACATGCTGCCGGCAGAATCTTGCAACGAAGCTTCTTGGGTTTCTAGCCTGGAACGTTCCCTTTCTGTACACTCTGCTAAATGGGCCTTCTCCTCCCGCAACCTCTTTTCGCTTACCTGGCTCCCAGGAGAGGCTGCAGAAGCTGATTCTTCCAGCAGGAAGAAAGAGGGCAAAAACAGAGACACTTCAAGCCTGGCCTCACACTAGCCTGCATCTCTGTAGAAGAACTCCACCGTGCCAAGTTAACATTGCCAGCCACAAAGAACACACCTTGGGGGCTGCTACGCCTGTTCTTGTTGCTCATCACACCCCCAGCAACCCACCACCCGCCTTTCCAGCTCTCCACTCTCTCTCCTTACACCTCGCCACCCCCCGCCAGTGTAAGGTTACCAGATTTTTTTCAAAGAATCCAGGGACACTTTTTTTTTTAAAGAGAAAAAAAATTATTTAAAAAAGTTATTTATTTATTTTTAATTAAGAAGTACAGTGGGCCTAGCTGTGGAGTGCATCCATTCAGCTCTGGAAGAAAGGTTGGTACTTTTCTTCACCCTCCCATGGCAAGGCTCTTGGTTTCTGCCACCTGACACACTCCATGATGTAGCCTGGTCTCCATCTTGCACCCAGATTAAGCCTTGGAATCCCTTTTGGGATGTGGTTCTAAAAGATGCCGTTTAATAACCACAGAGCACCTCTGAGCATATACAGAGTGCAGCGCCTGAGAGAGCCATAACCTGATGGGGGTGGAGAGAATTAAGACGCCTTTTATGTCACAGCAGAGATGGGAAACTTGTGGCTGTCCAGGAGCTGTTGGACTCCAACTCCTATCAGCCCCAGGCAGTGTGGCCCAATGGTCAGGGATGATGGGGGTTGGAGCTCAGGAACAGATTTTGCTGCTGTCCTAGAACAATCCTGTCCCAACCAATCAGGAATCACATATTAAATGTACCCACAGAGGTAAAAAGCAGGGCTGGGGAGCCAGTGGTCAGGGAAGGTAGGAGCTGGAGTTCAACGATGTACATGTTAGAGGGCTTTTCCCATCACCCTACGTATTTTAGAAACCATTTTTCGTTTTATTTCATCCTTTCATCTCGTTACAATACAGCGATCGATAAAAAGCATTTAAACAATTCATCCATCAGAACAGCAGCAAGAGAACATCGAATAAAATTAACAGAACACACACACACACACACACACACACACACACACACACACAAAGAACACAAGTCATCATAGCAGCATTAGGTCAAGTAAGTTGCATTGTGCCAAGGCAAACCGGTGCTCCATGTAGCTCACTATTGTCTAGCCTCAGGAATGGGGGGAACCTGCGTCCCTCTGGACGCTGCTGGACTACAACTCCCATCAGCCCTGACCATTGGTCCTATTGGCTAGGGCTGCTGGTAATAGGAGGAAGGCGGCAACTTCCTCTTGGTCTGTGGTGATTGGCAGCTTTCCCCAGCCAATGGTGGCTGGTGCTCATTGGGGCTAGTGGGGCGGAAGGCAGGGAGCCCGACAGCAGGTGGCGCCAGAGGCAATGAGTGGCGAAGTCAACTCATTCTAGTTCCGTCCCCATCCTCCTTCCTGTCGTGTTCCGCAAAGGCAACACTGTATATTAAGGCCATATTCACAAAACACATTTAAAGAGCTATGATACTGCTTAAAACAGTCATGGCTTCCCCCCCAAATAATTCTGGGAGCTGTAGTTTGCTCTGGTCGCTGAGCGTTGTTCGGAGACTCCCCTCACGGAGCTACAATTCCCAGAGTTCACTGCAAAGATGGATGAATTGCTGAACCACTCTGTCAAATGTTGCTCTGGGAAGGGAATAGAACTACAGTTCCCAGAATTCTTTAGGGTGAAACCACGACAGCCCCTGCCCTGCAGGATAGAGCCTTCCTCCCCCAATACAATAAAAAAAGTCGGCACTGAGCAAATATTTCAAGAGTGGTCGTTCCGCAGTGGTGCCACCACAAAAAAGGCCCCGTCTCTGGTTGCTGCCATTGTATAATCCCCAAAGGTGGGAGTCATTCTGCGCACGACCTCAGGTGATGATTTTAGCAAGCGATAAAGTTCATCTATGGTAAGGTTACCAGATTTTATTTTTTCAATGAATCCGGGGATTCAGTGGATTTTGTATGGGGACTGATTTGTAAATCCGGTGACTGTCCCCAGGAAACGGGGATGTCTGGTAACCTTAATCTATGGGGAAAAGCGGTCCTTTGTCATTCCAAAACATCGCTCTTTTGTGTGGAATTCACACGCCCAGAGACCTACATCAGTCATAAAACCAACAGCAACAACTCCATCCAATATATAAAAACGAAAGGATTAAGTCTCTCGCCTCTTCCGGTGCCTGTCCCATTTTAAAAGGAACTTGAAGTTTCCAATTTGTTATGTCCCCCGTCCGGGGGGTTGCCTGTACTCCCGCCTGTCCAATCCTCTGCATATTTATTCACGGCATAAATCGAGATCTCCGTATCCTTTTCCGTCCCTGGGTGATGCTTCTTGGTGGTCAAGGTCTCTTCCTCGTCCTGGGACGGCAGGTGGTGAAACTCCACCCCGAGCTCATACAGAGCCGTCCCAATGGTGGCCCCCACCATCGGAGCCACGACCGGAACCCAGCACCAGTAGTTTCCAGCACTGGAAAGATAAAGCAGAGTGGTGACTGGTGGCAGAGATGGAGCCGTGTGGAGACAATTTGGAAAGGAGGTGAGTGTGTCACAGAATCATAGCATCGCAGAGTTGGAAGGGACCCTGCACGTCAGTCCAACCCCCTGCAATGCAGGGTTAATTTTTTTATTTTCCCCCCCAAGGTGGGTCTCGAACCCACAACCCTGAGATTCAGAGCCTAATGCTCTACTGACTGAGCTATCCCAGCAGTGGCTTTCTATGGAAACCTCCCTACAGGGGGCATGGCTGTGGACCCTCCAAATCAACCATTGCTCTACCCTGCTCAGGGATGCAGGTGGCGCTGTGGGTTAAACCACAGAGCCTAGGACTTGCCGATCAGAAGGTCGGCGGTTCGAATCCCCGCGACAGGGTGAGCTCCCGTTGCTCGGTCCCAGCTCCTGCCCACCTAGCAGTTCGAAAACACGTCAAAGTGCAAGTAGATAAATAGGTACCTCTCTGGCGGGAAGGTAAACAGCGTTTCCATGCGCTGCTCTGGTTGGCCAGAAATGGCTTAGTCATGCTGGCCACATGACCCGGAAGCTGTACGCCGGCTCCCTCGGCCAGTAAAGCGAGATGAGCGCTGCAACCCCAGAGTCAGTCACAACTGGACTTAACAGTCAGGGGTCCCATTACCTTTACCTGCCCTGCTCATCAGCACAAAGAGACCTTGTATGTTGTCAGGTGGCTGAGGATCAAGACAGGGAAAAGTCCCTACCAACTGCTTCTTATTCAATATTCACAGAGAGGGGCTTGGAAAGGCAGCCTCTTGGAATAATGGTATTGCCCCGAGTGAGTCTCCACCCCCTCCCTCTCTCCCATCACGCATCACCACTACAGGTGGTGAAAGGTGCCCTTTGCCTTTGAGCTCTTTGCTCTCCTACTTTCAAGGCTCGCCAGGTTCTAGGAGAAGGTTAGTGTTAGGTGTGTGTGCAGGAGCCAGGCCCTGTGACCAGTAGGACTTTGCAGGACTGGGGCCTTCCTAAGTTTGTTCTGAAGAGGCAAGGCGCGGCCGCACAGGTGAGGTCAATTGGTAACTCACAGCACCTGGTGGCAAGAGCCGGGAAGGGATATAAGGTCAGCATTTTCCCTTTGGCTCTTTACCACAGCAACACGCTCCCTGCCTTGCTGCGTTTGGCTCCTTGACTCCTTGCTCCTCGGACCCCTGACTTCGTGACTCCTTGCTCTCTGACCCTCGGACTCTTGGCTTCCCGACTCCTGGCTTCTGGACCCCTGTTCCTGCTCCCACCCCGCCATTTTGCCCCCGATCCTGACGTCCCCTGGCGGGACCGATTGCCCGTGAACCAGACCGTGACAGTGGGTCTAGAATGCTTTCTAAATACACTGTGTCCGTCAGCCGTCGCCCCTCTGTTGCTTCTTCTTCTTCCTCCTCTCCCATAATTTCCCAGCTTTCCCCCCTCATCTGCCTCTGAGCTGTGACCTTCCTCAACCCCCTGTAGTAATTCTGAACCGTCGCCTTCTTCTCTGGAAAGGTCAGGCAGGGGAGAAGGTCTCCACCATTCCCCAGTCCCTGACACGCACATACACCGCCTACTCGCCCCTCGCGCACCCACCTGAACACCTGAGGCCCCCATCCGGCCAGGTAGGTGAAGAGTCGTGGGCCCAGGTCCCGGGCTGGGTTGATGGCACACATACAGTTGGCTCCCATTGCCAGGCTGAGAGCGGTGACCAGCAAGCCCACCGCGATGGGCTCCAGTCCATGTGGGACGCGCCTGTTGCGGGAGTCGATAATGGCCAGGATGCTCAATATCAGCACCCCGGTGCCCAGGACCTGATGAGGGGAAGAGGGTGGAGGGAGGACAGGACATCAACCAAAGCACAGGGGCATCAGAAACCACCAGAGACCAGTCTATTCGTTTATCTAGGCCCTGGAGACTCAGCACCAATCTGAGAAGGGCCTTCTCGGTGGTGGCACCCGTCCTGTGGAATGCCCTCCCACCAGATGCCAAAGAAATAAACAACTATCTGACTTTTAGAAAACATCTGAAGGCAGCCCTATTTAGGGAAGCTTTTAATATTTGAAGAATTATTGTATTTTAATATTTTGCTGGAAGCTGACCAGAGTGGCTGGGAAAACCCAGCCAGATGGGTGGGGTATAAATTATTATTATTATTATTATTATTATTATTATTATTATTATTACAGTGGTACCTCAGGTTAAGACCTTAATTCGTTCCAGAAGTCCGTTCTTAAGAAGAAACTTTTCTTAACCTGAGGTACCACTTTAGCTAATGGGGCCTTCCGCTGCTGCCACGCGATTTCTGTTCTCATCCTGAAGCAAAGTTCTTAACCTAAGGTACTATTTCTGGGTTAGCGGAGTGTCTGTAACCTGAAGTGTCTGTAACCTGAAGCATCTGTAACCCGAGGTACCACTGTATTATTATTATTTATTACTTGCACTTGGAGGTGCCGGGATTGAACCTGGGACCTTCTGCATGCAAGTCTGGTGCTCTAACCACTGAGCCACAGCAAATGAATGGAGCAGCGGCAGAGCAATTGGACACATGGGATGCATCGCCCTGAGCGAAGGATGCTTCCGTCTCTGGGCAGCGCTGGGAGTTCTAGGGACGGCTGGCCCTACCTGGTCGAAGAAGCCGTTGCCAAGCGACAGGTAGGGAGCTGGGTAGGTGGCAAAGATGGAGGCGGTTTCACGGGGTCCGGTGACTGCAAAGGTCCCATTGCTGTAGCTATGGATGGCGTCTGCGGAGAGAAAAGCCAGTGGCCATGAGGCTTAGCTTTATAGGAAGAGAAGCCGAAGGGGGAAAGGAGAGCAGCAGCCCTGCTCGGTCAGTTCAGCTGAGAATCCACCTTCATGTGATTCCTGACCAGTTTACATTCCCAACTGGTCATTATAAGGACTACCATGTAACTTCGGCATCTGATTCCACTGCATTTTTGTTCATCCTCTCCCCTTCTCAACGCTTTTTCCTTTTGTGCTGTGTCTCTTTAGATTGAAAGCCTGCAGGCAGGGATTTTATCTCCCTACGTGTCATCGTTCTTACGCAGGGGTCAGCAAACTTTTTCAGCAGGGGGCCGGTCCACTGTCCCTCAGACCTTGTGGGGGGCTGGACTAGATTTTGGGGGGAAATATGAACGAATTCCTATGCCCCACAAATAACCCAGAGATGCATTTGAAATAAAAGGACATGTTCTACTCATGCAAAAACACACTGATTCCCAGACTGCCTGCAGGCCGGATTTAGAAGGCGGTTGGGCTGGATCCGGCCCCCAGGCCTTAGTTTGCCTACCCATGTTCCTACCCATGTTCCAGAAGCGTTTTAAGTAAATGAATAAATATGCAGTGAACCTCACTGCTTGCCATTTCATACCCTACGGCTGCCAAGGAATGCTTTTGGGCGTCAATAGCAAACTTCGCAGCGCGATTATGGCTTTTCTAGTATATCTGGTATATCTTTAACCCAAAGATTGGCTTTTACATCAGCAGAAGATGAGCTGAGCAGAGTCTATGAATACAGACGTGGCGAGGCAGGTGAATGTGTAATATGCCGAGCTTGTGAAGTTTGGCAAGAAACGCGCCTCTTATTTTCCCCATTGTGAAAACTCTGGGAGATAACGTTACCGTAATAAAGCATGTAGACGGTGCCTGCGCCCAAAAAGGCTCCCATAGTCTGAATGACAGAGAAGATGGGCAGTTTCCACCAGGGGCATTGGCCAAGCAGACACATGGTGAGCGTAAAGGCTGGATTTAAGTGCCCTCCTGTAAGAGAGAGAGAGAGAGAGAGAATCGTAGAATTGTAGAATCATAGAGTCATAGAGGGACATCTAGTCCACCTCCCCTGTGATGCAAGAATATTTTTAGCCCAATGTGGGGCTCGAATGCACAACCCTGAGGTCAAGAGTCTCATGCTCTACCGACCCCCGTGTTTGAAATCCTGTTCCGTATGGTCTCTCGCTTCTGAAATTGCACTAGGTCTTGCACATGCCCTTTGCAGGACTAGGAACTTAGGCTGCACATACACACCATACTGTATATTTAAAGCAAATTATTCCCCCTAAAGGGACGTGGGTGGCGCTTTGGGTTAAACCACAGAGCCTAGGGCTTGCCGATCAGAAGGTCGGCGATTCGAATCCCCACGACAGGGTGAGCTCCTGTTGCTTGGTCCCTGCTCCTGCCAACCTAGCAGTTCGAAAGCACACCAGTGCAAGTAAATAAATAGGTACCGCTCCGGCGGGAAGGTAAATGGCGTATCCTGCGCTGCTCTGGTTCACCAGAAGCGGCTTGGTCATGCTGGCCACATGACCTGCTGTACGCTGGCTCCCTCGGCCAATAAAGCGAGATGAGCGCCACAACCCCAGAGTCAGTCACGACTGGACCTAATGATCAGGGGTCCCTTTACCTTCTACCTTTTTATTCCCCCTAAAGAATCCTGGGAACCACAGTTTGTTCAGGGTGCTGTGAATTGTAGCTCTGTGAGGGGTAGACGCCTCTCCGCTTGTGAGAGTTCACCCATCGTTTCAGGCCTATACAGGTCCACTGTTCCTTAGACCTTGTGGGGGGGCTGGACTATATTTTTGGCGGGGGGGGGGAGATGAATAAATTCCTATGCCCCACAAATAACCCAGAGATGCATTTTAAATAAAAGGACACATTCTGTTCATGTAAAAACATGCTGATTCCCGGACTGTCTGTTGTCCAGATTTAGAAGGCGATTGGGCCGGATCCGGCCCCCAGCCCTGAGTTTGCCTACCCATGGTATAGATAATACTACACTCACCTCTTCTTCTGAGTAGTGGTGCAAATCAGCCCCAGGCAGAGAGAACTAAGCATGTCAAAAACTAGTGCCCATTGGAGACTGGTAGGGTGGAAGGCAGGGAGCCTAACAGCAGGTGGCGCCAGATTTGCCCCATCCTCCTCCTCCTCCTCTTCCCTTCTGAGCTCTACAAGGGGCAAAACTGAGACTAAGAAAGAGCAAGAGGAGGGAGCTGGCAGGCAGGGGCACTCCCTGGACCAATTGCAAGTAGGAAAGGGGCTGCAGACTGGGGCTGACAGAGGAGTGTCCCATGCCCCCTAATGGACACAGCCTCCGGCCACCAAATGCCTCTTGGTAAAACTCCCTACCAGGACTTGATGGAAACAGCCCTTTGAAACCCAAATGTTTGTTCCCTGCACCAGAGCCTCAGCAGGTACAATGCCACTGGCCATGGAGGCTCCATTGAGCTATCGGGGTTAATAATAACTACTGGTAGCTGGTCATAAGGTGGCTGAGTCATAGCTCCAGGAGCTAAGGTTGGCAAAGATAACAGGGACAAGAGGCGATAAGGAGCCGGCAGTCGACAGAAAGCAATCCCCGGAGAATAAATCGTTGGCAAGCACCTCCACGTGGCTTCCCCAGGTCTGGAAAGTGGGGTCTTTTCAGAGGAAGGACCAGGGAAGCAGGAGCGAACCAATCCCCAGCAAGCATCCCCATAAGTGACAGAGAAGAAATCTGATGCGGGTCTTAAACAACTTCATGTGCATTTTCTGAAACAATGCACAAAACTGGGACGCAGCCATCCTATGAAGTTTGTGCTTCGCCACATTTTGCAATGCAGCCAAGCCGCGTGTACAAAAATGCATACACAGGGGTAAGGTAAAGGTAAAGGGACCCCTGACCACTAGGTCCAGTCGTGGCCGACTGGGGTTGTGGCGCTCATCTTGCTTTATTGGCTGAGGGAGCCGGTGTACAGCTTCCGGGTCATGTGGCCAGCATGACTAAGCTGCTGCTGGCGAACCAGAGCAGCGCACAGAAACGCCGTTTACCTTCCCGCCGGAGTGGTACCTATTTATCTACTTGCACTTTGACGTGCTTTCAAACTGCTAGGTTGGCTGGAGCAGGGACCGAGCAACAGGAGCTCACCCCGTTGCGGGGATTCGAACCGCCGACCTTCTGATCGGCAAGTCCTAGGCTCTGCAGTTTAACCCACATCGCCACCCATGTCCCGTATACACCTGGGTAAAATGTGCATATAATAGCACGTTAGGGCAGGTGGCTCTGCAAAGATGTCTCTGTTAAGATGAAAGGCTCCAAAGGATAAAAAACGAAGAAGATGACTTTGACAATATAAGGTGTTGCTTTAATTTCTTACGTGACTAAATCTAGCCGAACTATAACTCCTCCATCAGCCCATGGTACTTTTTGGAGGGAGTCTTTAAAGTTGATACGCTTGACTTTCCATTGTTCATTATTGCAACAGCTACGTTGTGAATCTGCTTATTGTTTGTTACTATGGACACACCCTCCAAATGTCCCCATTTTCCAGGGACGTCCCTGATTAAGAGAAGCCATTTTGATTTGATCCTGGAATGTCCCACTTTTCCTTAGGATGTCCCTATTTTCACCGGAGAAATGTTGGAGGGTATGGAGTTATCTGACCCCCGAGTCGTCTGAAGGCAATCTTGTATAGGGAAGGTTTTTTTATGTTTAATGTTTTATTATGTTTTAATACATGTTGGAAGCTGCCCAGAGTGGCTAAGGCAAACCAGTAGGGTGTGTATAAATAGTTAAATTATCATTATGGAAATAGGACATCCCTATTTTCATCAGAGAAGTGTTGGAGGATGCTTGCACATTTTGAAAACCTTTGAATAAAAATATTTATCCATATTGAAAAAGATGTCTCTATCAGGCAAAATCATATACAAAATTCATATACAAAATTCAGAAACAGGCAGAGAATTTCAAAGGATGGTCGTGTCTTGGCTACGGTATTGTTTCAGAAAGAGCCACAGAGGTAGGTTTTCCGCTTCTGATCTTTTTAACCCGCACAGTTTCAAGCCTAAATTTTGTTCCAACACTAAGGACTAGCAACTTGCATATTCGAAAACAAAACAGCTAGAAAGCCGCTGCGATCAGCAAACTGCAGGCTGAGTTCAACACTGTATTCTGCGCCTCAGATTCAGGGTCGGATTTAGGTTTGATGAGGCCCTGAGCTACTGAAGGTAACGGGGCCCTTTATATGTCCAGCTGTCCTTTGTCAACAACAAATTGTCCCTGTTTTATGTGTTGAATATATGCTATATGGTAATTTAGGGACCTCATAGGTATCTAATGCCATTTGCCACTGTTGCTATATGTACTGTAGGTTTTATTTTATTTCTTTTTTCTCTTATATTTTGGAAATGTACATCCAGGTTTTTTCCCCTTTAATTTTTTTGGGGGCCCCCAAGAGAGTGGGGCCCTGAGCTATAGCTTGATTAGCTGATACATAAATCCGGCACTGCTCAGATTTTCCAGGCTTAACTTGTGCCCTTGCCTTTGCAAAACAAAATAAACTATGAAATTTGCTGCTGCTGCTTCTTTTTTAAAAAGGATTTATAGATAGCAGGGACACGGGTGGCGCTGTGGGTTAAACCACAGAGCCTAGGGCTTGCCAATCAGAAGGTCGGCGATTCGAATCCCCGTGACGGGGTGAGCTCCCGTTGCTCGGTCCCTGCTCCTGCTGACCTAGCAGTTCAAAAGCACGTCAGAGTGCAAGTAGATAAATAGGTACCGCTCCGGCGGGAAGGTAAATGGCATTTCCGTGCGCTGCTCTGGTTCGCTTAGTCATGCTGGCCACATGACCCGGAAGCTGTACGCCGGCTCCCTCGGCCAGTAAAGCGAGATAAGCGCCGCAACCCCAGAGTCGGCCACGACTGGACCGAATGGTCAGGGGTCCCTTTACCTTTACCTCTATCTTTACTGGAGGTGAGAGGGACGCAGGTGGTGCTGTGGTCTAAAGCACAGAGCCTAGGGCTTGCTGCCATTGCTAGGTCCCAGCTCCTGCCCACCTAGCAGTTCCAAAGCACATCAAAGTGCAAGTAGATAAATAGGTACTGCTCCGGTGGGAAGGTAAATGGCATTTCTGTGCGCTGCTCTGGTTTGCCAGAAGTAGCTTAGTCCTGCTGGCCACATGACCCGGAAGCTGTACGCCGGCTCCCTTGGCCAGTAAAGTGAGATGAGCGCCGCAACCCCAGAGTCGGCCACGACTGGACCTAATGGTCAGGGGTCCCTTTACCTTTTTATAAGGAGATAAACACTGCAGCTCTCCCCCACACTTGCCCGAAATTTTGCGCGAAGCCTGGACCAAGTGCCTGCCCCATCCCTGGGGCTCATGCACGAGAGAACCTCCCCTTTCTCACCGGAAACTCCTCCCGAAACGTGGATGGCTACCATCACAGCAATTCCGCTTGCTAGGGCTGAGCTAAAATAGCCACCCTTCGTCCCTTCGCTGGTGGTGGCCTGCGCAGATGCGCTCAGAGTAATCACCTGGGAAAGAGAGAGAGAGAAAAGAATGAGGGAAAAGACCTTTGGGAGAATCTTTGCCCTGGGTCAACACTCCTGCATCATGCCCACGTTGTCCCTCCCAGGTGGTGATGGGAACCTTGTTTACCCTTGCGCCAATCATCTTCCATTTTTTGATGGTCATGGGGTGGAAGCGATGGGCTATGGCAGCGATGGCGAAACTTTTAGAGATCGGGTGCCCAAATTGCAGCCCCAAACCCACTTATTTATCGCCAAGTGCCAACATGGCAATTTAACCTGTATATCTCATTTCCCCCCCCCCCATGTGTTTCACGTTTCTTCTTCATGACTGCTGTTGTAATAAAAAATCCTTCATAAAAGCTATTGCATTACGGTCTTCAATAAATTATCTTTCCATCAGTATATAATTTTATGGCATAACTCAGTGCTTTCTTTCTTAAAAAATGTTTAGGGGTACTCTCGTTTTGGCTCAAGAAAATCACCACCAGGGAAAAATAAATACAGTTCAAATCGGGGGAAATAAAGACAGTGAATTTCTTGTCCCGTTAAATTCGCAAAATGTTTAGGGGTATGCGTCCCCCTGTGTTCCCACAGGGGAAAAAAAGCACAAGTATTACCCCAAAACTAAGTGGTGTTAATGAGCCATCAAACTTCGGAAATACAGTGGTACCTCTGCTTGTGAACGGGATCCGTTCCGGAGGCCCGTTCGCAACATGAAAAGAGCACAACCCGCAGCAGCACGTCTGCGTATGTGCTGGTTGCGATTCGCGCGTGATGTCATTTTGAGCATCTGCGCATGCATGAGCAGTGAAACCCAGAAGTAACCCTTTCCAGTACTTCCGGGTCGCCGCGGGACATGACCTGAAAGAACATAACATGAAGCGGACATAACATGAAGTATGACTGTACATTTTTTCCAGAAGGTTTCACAATTTTGGCCACTAGTGTACACTGGAGGGTGTACTAAGAGCCTCCCTCTCCCAATTTTTAATATGAGATAATAATGATTGTCTGCGTGTGCACATACAAATATGAATAAATAAATAAACCTATCCAGATGGGCAGGGCATTATTATTATTATTATTATTATTATTATTATTATTATTATTTTGCCATTTCTTTGGCTGCTGTTTGATTGCACGGAATGAATTTCTCTTGTTGGCTTCCGCAAGAAAGCCCAGCGAACATGTAAACCCCTTCTTAGGTTGCTTACTGACCTGGGAGTTAAGCCATGCTGAACTCAAGGCGGCTTACTCCTGAGTAGGAAAAACAGACTGGCAGGAGGCCCTGGCGCATCAAAAGTCTGCTCAGCCTCTCATTCACTCACCAGGCCCTAGTGCCAGCCCCGGCACGGAAGCGACGGCTCTTCTGGGGCAACGGCGCACGTGACCACAGAGAGGGCTTTGAGTGCCCTTTCTGGCAAGCGTGCCATAGGTTCACCACCACTGGGCTATGGGGTCCTGGATTTTGGTTGCCAGCTGGCAAAGTGATAAAAATGTACCTAGAAAGAGGAGCGTTGGAAGTTGCACCCTACGGAGCCTGTAATGAATGATAATAATTTTAATATTTATATGCCACCCATCTGACCGGGTCGGCCAAGCCACTCTGGGCTGCTCCCAACAAAACACACTAAAACATCAACCATTAAAATCTTCTCTGAACAGCACCGCCTTCTGATGTCTTCCAAACGTCAAATCATTGTTTAATCAGGACTAGGGAGTCCCTCGCCCCCACCTGCCTGCTCCCTGTCTCCCAGAAATCATACTTCTGTCTTGTCAGGATTCAACCTCAATCCACTGACCGCCACCCATCCTCCAAGCGTCACCGCCAACCCATCGGAACATCGGTCGTGGGGTAGGGATGGGGCAGGATTTTGTATTTGAAGTCGAATTGATCCAATCGGAACGCTCTGAAACGGTGTGGGAACCGGTATTTTTCAAAACCCCAGACAAACCACCGCTTTAAAAAAGCTTTAAAAATGTACCTATTAGGAGAAGCAGTGCAAAAAAACGAATCTGAGGAGTGCAGTCGCTGACAAGGAAGTTAAAGGTAAAGGTAAAGGGACCCCTGACTGTTAAGTCCAGCTGCGGACGACTCTGGGATTGTGGCGCTCATCTCGCTTTATTGGCCGAGGGAGCCGGCGTACAGCTTCAGTGTCATGTGGCCAGCATGACTAAGCCACTTCTGGCAAACCAGAGCAGCGCACGGAAACACCGTTTACCTTCCCGCCAGAGTGGTACCTATTTATCTACTCGACTTTGACATGCTTTTGAACTGCTAGGTTGGCAGGAGCTGGGACAGAGCAACGGGAGCTCACCACCATCGTGGGGATTCGAACCGCCGACGTTCTGATCGGCAAGCCCTAGGCTCAGTGGTTTAGACCACAGCGCAGCGCCACCCGCATTGTTACACACCAGCAAAATCAGGGGGGGCTTACTTCTGAGTAAAGAGCATGGGGTGAAGAGGCTTAGTGATGAGCCTATTTATTATTATTATTATTATTATTATTATTATTATTACTACTACTACTACAGTACTACTATTTCAAATGAGGAGAGGAGAGCCCAGGTTATCTCCCTGAAGCACCTTCCAAGCAAGGGAACCTGAACTCCATAACTATTTTTTGCATTCCAGAAGAGGTGGAAAACAAGCCTTTTGGACCCTGAACTTTGCCCCTCTGGCTCGCCCACTCCAGGGTCAGGTGCAACGCAATTAAGCGCCCATTGCCCATGAAGGCAGGTCCAGCATTAACAGCAAGACATCAAAGCGTGACAGGTAGCCAGACAGGAACCCCATTCCTAAAAGCATGTCTTCAGAGTCAGACCTCAGATCCAGATGTTGCAAACAGCCAACCTGCAGTGGCGTGCGGCAGCAAGAGCAGTAATATCACCTAGGGCAACCAATGAACTCCTTTTTTTATAATTTTTATTAATTTAAATTACACACACATACATAGAATTTACAAAGAATTTGCAATCTCACACTACAAAAAGAAAATTAAAGAAAAAACAATTAAGAAACAAGAAGAAAATACAGGAAAAAAAGAAAGAAGAAAAAGCAAATTTACATACATAAAAAACACCTTAATCTTCCTAATTAATACTTAATTAAACTGATGAACTCCTATTGTTTCCTGGGTGATAACAAGGTCTTCAAGTTTTCTTTCTATTTGGTGATGGATTAGCAGGGAGGAAGTCAGAGAATCTGCTGGGCTGCGGTTTTGGATTCTGTTTTGGGAGCTGGTTGTGTGTGTGTTGTCATGGTGGACTCCTGTATTTAAATCATTTACACTCCCAGCAAAGGCCAACATGCGCATGAGCTCTAGGAGGTCAGATTTCAGGTAGGAAAGATGGGAAGATGTGATAGGGAGGTGACATGCCGGCACTGACTAGTCATCTTGACACCGATACCAGGGAAGATCCCAGAACGGATAATTAAACAGATAATTGGTTGGTGAGCAATCGGGAAAGGATGCCGGGAGCATGGGTTTCTCAAAAACAAGTTATGGCAGATGATTCTCGTTTCTGTTATTGATAATTACAGGTTTCGTGGATCATAGGAATACTGTGGACATAAGTGTACCTTGATTTCAGTTAGGCTTTTGACAAAGTCCCCCATAATATTTTTTCAGAGAAGCTGGTAAAATGTGAACTGGACGAGATAACCGCAAGATGGATTTGTAGCTGGTTGACTGACAGAACCCAAAGACTGCTCACAAATGGTTCTCCATCATCCTGGGGAAAAGTGACAATGGCTGCATGCCACAGGGGTCTGTCCTGGGCCCTTTGTCTGATGTCTTTATAAACATCTTGGATGAAGGCACTCAGGGGATGCTCATCAACTATACAGATGGTGCCAAACTGGGAGGTGTAGCCATTGTCACTGAAAACAGAATCGGGTTTAGATATGGCATTGACAGATTGGAGAACTGGGCTCAACCTAACAAAATGGATTTCAATGGGAACAAATGTTAAGATTCTGAACTTAGGCAGGAAGAACCAGCTGTACAAATATAAGATGGCGGACACCTGGCTTGCCAGTAGTAGTAGTAGTAGTAGTAATAATAATTTATTATTTATACCCCGCCCATCTGGCTGACTTTCCCCAGCCACTCTGGGCGGCTCCCATTCGAGTGTTAAAAACAATAAACAATAAAGCATTAAATATTAAAAACTTCCCTAAACAGGGCTGCCTTCAGATGTCCTTTAAAGATAAGATAGCTGCTTATTTCCTTCACATCTGATGGGAGGGCGTTCCACAGGGTGGGCGCCACTACCGAGAAGGCCCTCTGCCTGGTTCCCTGTAACTTGGTTTCTCACAGTGAGGGAACCGCCAGAAGGCCCTCAGCGCTGGACCTCAGTGTCCAGGCAGAACGATGGAGGTGGAGACACTCCTTCAGGTATTCTGGACCAAGGCTGTTTAGGGCTTTAAAGGTCAGCACCAACACTTTGAATTGTGCTCGGAAACGTACTGGGAGCCAATGTAGGTCTTTCAAGACCGATGTTATGTGGTCTTGGCGGCCACTCCTAGTCACCAGTCTAGCTGCCGCATTCTGGATTAAATGCAGTTTCCGGGGCACCTTCAAAGGTAGCCCCACGTAGAGCGCGTTGCAGTAGTCCAAGCAGGAGATAACTAGAGCATGCACCACTCTGGCGAGACAGTCCGCAGGCAGGTACAAGTGAAAAGGATCCAGGGGTTTTAGTAGACCACAAGCTGAACATGAGTCAACAGTGTGATGCAGCAGCAAAAAAAAGCTAATGCTATTCTAGGCTGCATCAACAGACGTCGAGTGTCCAGATCAAGGGAAGTACCGTAATAGTCCCACTCTATTCTGCCTTGGTCAGACCTGGAGTCCTGAGTCCAATTCTGGGAGCCACAATTTGAGAAGGAGATTGAGAAGCTGGAAGGTTTGCAGAAGAGATGATGATGATCAAGGGCCTTATGAGGAACGGTTGAGGGAATTGGGTACGTTTAGCCTGGTAGAGACTGAGAGGAGATATGATAGCCATCTTTTGATATCTATAGGACTGTCACATAGAAGATGGAGCAAGCCTGTTTTCTCCTCTTTGGACCTAAACCAATGGCTTAAAGTTACAAGAAATGAAATTGTGAGGTTTGGGAGTTGAGTTGAGTTGAGAGTTGAGGTTTGGGTGTTGAAGAAGGAAGAGGGAGATTTAGGTGTGGGTTGGTAGAGTTGCATTGTGAGAGAGTGAGAGGAATTGTTAGGTGGAGTCAGATAGTTAGTTGGAATAATCAGTTTGGAGTTGTTAGGAACTAAGAATAAGAAACTGCCAAGAAAAATTAACCGTAACCATAAGCTTGTTCCTCCATTTAAAAATAAACTTGATTATTTGTTTATGTTAACAACTGACTGGACTCCGTGTGTCCCTGTGAGATACGGGGTGGTGGCAGCGAAAAAAGCAGTCGCAGTGGCGGCACAGGGTCAACAGACCGTCAAACATCCGGGGGACCTGTGTGTGATCGCCACAAACATCAGGAGGAACTTTCTGACAGTAAGAGCTGTTCAACCGTGGAGCGGACCTCCTTTAAAGATGGCAGTGGGCTCTCCTTCCTTGGAGGTTTTTAAACAGAGGTCAGATGGCCATCTGTCATGTATGACCTAACTGAGATTCCTGTATTGCAGGGCGTTGGACTAGACGACTCTCAGGGTCCCTTCGAATTTTTCAGTTCTATGGTTCCAGCCCTCATAGCTCTACACAGAAGTCAAACTTAAACAGGAACATAGCAAGCCACCTTCTTCCAAGTGAGACGATTGGGCCCATCTAGCTCAGTACTGTCTACACTGGCAGGCAGCAGCTCTCCAGGGTTTTCAGACAGGGAGCGTCTCTCAGCCCTGCCTGGAGTTTTCAGGGTTTGAATCTGGAAAAAGCAGGTGCTCTACTGCTAAGCAAACGCCAGCCCTTCTCTGCAACATAGGGATCGTGTATCAGCTCCTGCCCACCTAGCAGTTCGAAAGCACGTCAAAGTATAAGTAGATAAATAGGTACCGCTCCAGCGGGAAGGTAAATGGCGTTTCCGTCAGCAGCTCTGGTTCACCAGAAGCGGCTTAGTCATGCTGGCCACATGACCCGGAAGCTGTACGCCGGCTCCCTCGGCCAATAAAGCGAGATGAGCGCCGCAACCCCAGAGTCGGTCACGACTGGACCTAATGGTCAGGGGTCCCTTTACCTTACCAGCTCAGACTAAGGTTATCAGACGTCCCCAGATTCACAAATCTGTCCCCGGACAAAATCTGTCCCCGGATTTTAATTAATGTCCCCGGATTTATGCCTGGGGACTTCTGGTGAGGCAATATGGCGCGTGCCAGGGCAGTGAGGCAGCACTGGAGGTCCCGGCCACGTCAAAGTCCCAGCCAGCCAATCCGCTGGCTGGGGGGGGGCTATTTAAACCGAGGCGGGAGCCAGAGAGCTTCCTTCCGGCTTGCTTCCTTGATCAACACTCGCCCCGAAATCGAGCAGAGCCTGCAGCGCTCTTCTGCTGTGGGCTCTGTGCACCCGAGTTGGGGGGCAGCGAGCGAGGCGCTGAGGCGGTGAAGAAGAGGAGGAGGAGAAGCGTAGAAAAGAGCTGTTCTGCATTGCGAGACAGAGAGAGAGAGAGAGCCTTGTGTGTGTGTTTTAATGCGTGTTTTCCCAAGACCAGCGAGCGCCTTTACTCAATCTCTCTCTCCCCCCCAAACCTCTTTTTTGGGGGGCATTTGTGTGTTTGTAGATGGGCCTAGGACTTGCCGATCAGAAGGTTGGCGGTTCGAATCCCCCCAACGGGGGTGAGCTCCCGTTGCTCGGTCCCTGCTCCTGCCAACCTAGCAGTTTGAAAGCACGTCAAAGTGCAAGTAGAGAAATAGGTACCACTCCGGCAGGAAGGTAAACGGCGTTTCCGTGCGCTGCTCTGGTTCACCAGAAGTGGCTTAGTCCTGCTGGCCACATGACCCGGAAGCTGTACGCCGGCTCCCTTGGCTTATAAAGCGAGATGAGCGCCGCAACCCCAGAGTCGGTCACGACTGGACCTAATGGTCAGGGGTCCCTTTACCTTTACCTTTACCTTTACCTTAGATGGGCTTATCTGCCTGCCTTGTGTTGAGGTGCACGCTCAACAACTTTGGGGTTCCCCCAAAAAAGGTCAAGAACTATGGGCAACCCTTTCCTAAAATAATAAAGCATAAAATTTAAAAAAAGGGTCTCTAGATTCCTTGAAAAAAATCTGGTATCCATAGCTCAGACCCACTGCTTCTTCTAGTTTAGCATTGTTGACACTGACTGGCAGTGGCTCTCCAGGGCTTAATTCAGGGTGGGGGTCCTCTCCCCAGCCCTGACTGGACTGAACCCGGGGCCTTCTGAATGCAAGACAGATGTCCTATGCCTGAGCTACAGGTGCTTTGCCATCTACCGTTTCCCCCGCCCCAAAACCAGCAAATATTTGCAACTTACGATCAACATGAAGACCCCCAGGAGCTCTGCGAGGCACTGGCGAAGGAGGAGGCTGCGGAGACGGAGGCAGGCTTGCGCTTTGGCTAAGAAGCGGGTGTAAATCATTGCCAGCCGGGAGAGAAAGCTTTCCGAAGGCAGATCAGAAATACAGATGTGTGTGTGTAGCTGCTCTCGGGCTACCGGTGATAATAACTAATTATTCTCAGAACTCGTTGCTTAAATGCCCGGGGAAGTTATGTAAGAAGGGAGAACGGCAGCATGCAAGCGAGAAAAAAGGGCATGGATCCCTCCTGCATCAGCCTCTCCCCAGAGTTGGAATTATGACCCCTGTTGTCAGGAGCAAAAGGCGTGCTTGACCCATATGCCAGTGCTACTGACACGGGGAGGCTGTGCTGGAGTTTTGCACATACCCTTGCAATAACGTAGAGAGAGAGCCAGCTGGATCAGGCCAGTAGCCGCCCCTCTCCTTGTCCAGCATCCCTGTTCTCGCTAGACAAATGCCCCAGTGGGAAACCTGTAATCAGGATTTGAACCCAAGAGCCCTCTCTCCTCCTGAGGTTTCCAGCAACTGGTATTCAGAAGTATCGCTGCCTTGAACTGTGGAGGAAGAGTGTGCTGGGCCCGGGGGTAACCCGTGAAATGCAGTCCAGGACCGGTCCAGAATCCGAAGGTTCCGCAAGGAGTCAGTCCGACAGCGCCAAGGCAGGACATGAGGCAGGAAACCAGGCAAGGACAGGTACAGTGGTACCTCTGGATGCGACCGGGATCCGTTCCAGAGCCCCGTTCGCATCCAGAGCAGAATGCAACCCGCGTCTGCACGTGCGCAGCTCGCAATTCGCAGCTTCTGCGCATGCCTGTGGCGTCATTTTGAGCGTCTGCGCATGTGGGAGCGGCAAATCCCAGAAGTAACCTGTTCCGTTACTTCTGGGTTGCCACAGAGCGCAACCCGAAGATGCTCAACCTGAAGCAACTTTAATCCAAGGTATGACTGTATAGTGGTACCTCGGGTTACATACGCTTCAGGTTACAGACTCCGCTAACCCAGAAATAGTGCTTCAGGTTAAGAACTTTGCTTCAGGATGAGAACAGAAATCGTGCTCCGGCGGCGCGGCAGCAGCAGAAGGCCCCATTAGCTAAAGTGGTGCTTCAGGTTAAGAACAGTTTCAGGTTAAGTACGGACCTCTGGAACAAATTAAGTACTTAACCCGAGGTACCACTGTACAGGATCTCAAGCAGGATCTAGCATACAGCAATGTTGCTCCCACAACCTGGGGCAGGATCCAACAGCCTTTTATCTTTGTCGGGGTAGCAGCCGGTCCTGATCCCCCAGCGACTCACCTCCCTGTTTTGCCCAAAGGCGAGCACTCCTCCTGTGAGTACTCAGGTCTCTCCTTCTCTCAGACCTGAGTCTCTGCAGCTCAGGAGACGTCGGTGGGTTACTAGACCCAGAGGCTGCCTCAGCCTCCCCTGAACCAACTGGTAGTAGAGCAGCTGTAAGTGATGGCCCAGCTGGAGGCAAGGAGGGAATCCCTGCATCTGGAGCCAGGGCAGGCTCAGGCCCCTGACTCAGCCCAGCTGGTGTTTGTTGCAGGGGAACCTGTGCAGACTGGGACTCTTCAGGATCAGGCCCCAGACTTGGTTCAGATGATGCCTGAGGCGAAGGATCCGGTGCAGACTGAGACTCCTCTGGTTCCAAGTCCGAACCCGAGTCCCAGGCTATCACAAAGAGCACAGCAGCTGTAACTAGAAGCCACGGAGACAGTCTCCATGAATTTGTCCAATCCTCTTTGAAAGCTATCTGGGTTAGCGGCCATCACTGCCTCTTGTGGCAGTGAGTCCTACAGTTTAACAATTTTATCTCTTATCTGTATTGACTCTTCCAACAGTTTTTGACTTTTTAATGGTTTTATTGTACGGTTTTATGCTTTTATTGCAATAAACTGCTTGGATGTATTTTTTATGATATAGCAGTATACATTTTTTATTTTTTTACATTCTAGTGTTATGAGAAGAGAGGGAGAAAAACGTCTCTCTATCTACCGTATTTTTTGCTCTATAAGACTCACTTTTTCCCTCCTAAAAAGTAAGGGGAAATGTGTGTGCGTCTTATGGAGCGAATGCAGGCTGCGCAGCTATCCCAGAAGCCAGAACAGCAAGAGGGATTGCTGCTTTCACTGCGCAGCGATCCCTCTTGCTGTTCTGGCTTCTGAGATTCAGATTTTTTTTCTCTTGTTTTCCTCCTCCAAAAACTAGGTGCGTCTTGTGGTCTGGTGCGTCTTATAGAGCAAAAAAATACGGTACTTTCTCCATGCATGGTGTAATTTTGTTAACTTCTATCATGTCATCGCTTACCTGCCCTTTCTCTATAAAGTCCCAAACATTGCAACTTTTCCTAACAGGGACACCTTTCCATCCCCTTGATCAGGGGTCAGCAAACTTTTTCAGCAGGGGGCCGGTCCACTGTCCCTCAGACCTTGTGGGGGGGCCGGACTAGATTTTGAAAAAAAATAAAAAATGAACGAATTCCTATGCCCCACAGATAGCCCAGAGATGCATTTTAAATAAAAACACACATTCTACTCATGTAAAAACACACTGATTCCCAGACCGTCTGAGGGTCGGATTTAGAAGGTGATTGGGCCGGATCCAGCCCCCGGGCCTTAGTTTGCCTACCCATGCTCTTGATGGTTTCGCTTGCCCTTTCCTGAACCTGTCCTCAACTCTACAATATCCTTTGTGGTCCACTGAGGGTGCCACTTCAGGTGTGGTAGTGCACAAATTGTCCTATGTCCTGTGTACCCATTTTCCCCTTCTTGTGTACACAACACACAGACACACAAAGAACACGAAAACATAACCCGGCCCGGCCAGAAAGATGGGAACATCTCAGCCAGGAGCTTGGTGGTACAAACAAAATGGCCGCACTCTGGTCAAGGGGAATGTTGGTTGACAGATGGTTTCTTCCTGCCTTTTTCTTCCTAACTGAACACTTGTTTTCATCTCAAGCAGCGCAGGGAAAGCAGCGCATATTAAGCAAGCAGCGCATATTAAGCAGCGCAGGGAATCGTCTCCAACGAAGTTCTGCTTAAGAGTAGATCACGGAATATGCAGAGATGGCAAGACTGACAGCTCTGAGAGAGATACAAGTCCAGAATCTTTCAACGAGGAGAGAAAACTTTTTCTAGCCTATTTAAAAAATAATTTTACACACACACAAAGTCCACAACAGGATTTGAAGTTTAAGGCGGGAAATAGTAGAATATATCGGGAAACCTGTTAAAGAGGGTGAAACTGGAAATTATGGGATTTTAAGACACAATGGTATGCAACTGTGATTATAAACTTTGAGGATGAGCAGAAAGTCATTTGTATTGTAGAATAAGGATTATAACCCTTGAGAGATCAAATGTAACTTTGAATTCTGAAATAAAAGAAAAAAGAAATCTTGGGGAGGGGGGGAGGGAGAGTAGACCCATGGGAATGATTTTGGTGTCGCAAACATTTTGTAAAGGTTATATTTAAAGAAACGGACACTAGGTGGAATATACAGGTTTTATTTTTGCAGTTTGCCTCTGGGCACTTCTGTAGGAGTTGTGTGGGCCAAGGACAAAGATGGCAGCCACGAAAGGTTCCCCACGCCTACTGGCAGAGCTTGGAGGTAAATTGAGTCACTAATTAAAACCAAGTTTCAGAGACATTAAAGAGCCCAAGAGGGTGATTAATGAGGGCAAAGGAAGAGGATCTGGCAATCGGCAAGAGAGACTGGTTTTGCGGGAGGGAACAGGTATCTTTAGACCAGTGATGGGGAACATCTCAGGTCTGGAAGTCAGGTGCAACTCTCCATCTCTATCTGGCCCGACAGATTCTCCCTAGGCCCAGGGGGTGTCGCAAGGGGTGTGTGGAGGGTGCGGTCCACCCCAGGTATTATGCCTGGGGGTGTGTGACAAAATCCCCCTGGGCGGATCTGCGTGGTGGCGCTTGCACTCCCGGTGGGCAGATTTTTGCAATTGGCGCGATCATCGTAGCGAAACTCTGCCCACTGATCATGCAAATACGCCTGGTGTGCAGTGTTGGCCGCCAGGGATGTACCGTATTTTCTGGAGTAGAAGACGACTGGGCGTATAAGACGACCCCCAAATTTTCTAGTTAAAATATAGAGTTTGGGATATACTCGCCGTATAAGACTACGTATAAGCCAGTCTTTTTGTCCCTGTACGAACACCACAGCTCTCGCAGGAGGATCGGGGGGGAGGGGTGGACGGAGGGGAGGACTTCAAAGCCCTGCTTGCCTCATCCCTCCTCCATCCTCAGTGGCAGCCAGCCCCTTGGAGTGGCGCCCTGCAACGCAGGGCGGGAGGTGGCGAAGGTGTTTTTGGCTCCCTCTCCTCCTTCCCTCCGTCGCCACAACCATACCCGGCATATAAGACGACCCCTGACTTTTGAGAAGATTTTCCTGGGTTAAAAAGTCATCTTATACGCTGGAACATACGGTACCCCCACGGTGGTCAGCTCCACACGCCAGGTGTATCTGCACGATCGGTGGGCAGTGCTGGCACCCCCGGGAGGATTGTCACACCGCTGATGGTGCCCCCGGGAGGATCGGCGCCCCCCCTGGGTGCACGTCATGTTTGCCGCTCTGGGTGCCCGAGCGGTTTCCTCCACCATTGCCAGGCCCCGCCCCCTCTTCAGCCCTTCCTCGTGTGTTCTTGCCTGGCTGGAATTTGCCCTTGAAACCTGACCATGCCTCTTGCTTCCCTGGGTAGAGGAACGGAAAAGGGTGTAGCGAGTGTGTACCGAAAGCAGCCTACTGTACCAAGGTGAACTTTGAATTTTTGCTCCACCCTCTTTTGCCTCGGGCCTTGTCCACCACTGGTACGTGTCTCCTCCTGCCCCAGGTACAGAGCCTGAGAGGTGTTTGCTGGATCCAGCCAATGGCCCATCGAGTCCAACCAGCGGCCTGTAGGAAACCCTTAGGCAGGGCCTGAACAAAACTTTCCCCTCCTGTGGTTTTCAAAAACTGGTAGTCCGAAACTTTGCTGCCTCCAACTGTGGAGACAGAGTGTAATCATTGGGGAAACCCAGCCAGATGGGCAGGGTATAAATAATAAATTATTATTATTATTATTATTAGTAGTAGTAGTAGTAGTAGTCACTGAGAGCCTCACCTTTCATGAATTTGTCCAGACTTTTCTTTCTTTCTTTCTTTCTTTCTTTCTTTCTTTCTTTCTTTCTTTCCCTTTCTTCCTGCCTTCTTTTAAAAAAAAATAATATTTTTATTAGGATTTATAAATAGACATACAAAGCTTAATATCAAATACCTTTCTTGGGGGGGGAGTCCAAAACTAAAATATTGATCTAAATACAATAAGAACGTAGAAAAAACAGAGAGAAAGAAAAGCAGGAAAAACAGAGAGAGAAATAGAGAAGAAATAGGTAAGAGATTTTTTAAAATGAGAGGAAAAAAATAAAGTTCAGAAATTAAAGAACTTCCGACTCTTTGTCTGGCTGCTGTACCTAAACAATATTCACTTCAGCCACTCCAGTTTAGCATCCTATAAAAGTCACGTTCTATAAACAAACATCATCTCCCACCCTCAAATTCCAATCCTCTTTGAAAGATATCTAGGGGGCCATCCCTGGCTCCTGTGGCAGGGAGTTCCACAGTTTAGGTATATGTGCTGCAAGAAGGAGGCTCAGAAGGAAATCCGGGCTTGGACTTCCGGGGTGGTGCCATCGGTAATGGCGGACTCCCTCTGATCCGGAGGGACTGGCTCTACGGAAATCGGGTCTGTTCCGCTACGGCGAAGCGGGGACCCTTTAAAAAATCACAGGCGGGTGAAGCCTGTGACCGTGGGACTCGGCGGGCACCTTTTGCGCCCCCCCAATTTGTAAAGGAACCCAATTACGGGCTCTGGAGCGAAGCGGGGTAAGCGGCGCGGTGCTGAGAGTCAACTGCTTCTTCCGTGGAGCGAAGCCGCACAGCCGTTACCGGAGAGCGCTACCTTTTTCCTGTGACAATCTGGCTACAAAAACAACTACCCGTGAGTAGGTTAAATTTGGACAATTGGACTCTAAACAACGACCGTGAGTAGAACAGAAAATTGGACTAAGAAATTCCTTTAATTTGGCACTGAAGCGGGAAGGTCTAAACAGGAAGTCAGCCTTCCGCTTTTTGTAGAAAGATTAAAGCAAAGACATGGCAAGCTAGAGTTTGTAAAGGATCAACTTTCATCATCTAAAATTACTGAATCCCCTTTGGAAGCAGGAGAAGAGGGTTTTTTTTTTTTCCTGGACTGTTTAAACCTGCAGAAGAGTGTGTAAAGAAAAGCAATTTTTCCACTGTCTTGAACCTGGGAGAGGGGTGTCAGGACAGACGTTTTCGGAGTTCATTGACTATAGATAAACGTTTTTGACAGACAGTTAAAAGAAGAGAAACATAGTGATTCCATTGTTCTCCTTCACAGTTAAAAGGAATAAAATATTGACAAAATATCTGAAAAAGGAAACTTTGTTGTTAGATCTGCTTTAAAAAAAAAAAAGAGAGAGAGAGAGATGGATACAAATAGAAGTTCTTCCCCTAGAGGGAGCTTGTGAAACTGTTATTAAATCTGAACTGGGGAGTTTTGCAGCTGCAATAGATTAAGATCGTGGGATCAGACTTTGACCTTGCACAACAATGTACTCGGAGGCTCTGGTGCGTGCTTTCTGCAAGACAAGTGCTTTATTGGAACAGTTACATGAGAAGACGGATTTGATGACTGTTGCGATCAGAAATTTTGGACAGGTAGTGGGTATCTATATAGAACCCACTCAGGAATCAATTCAGGAGTGTGCTCTGACAGATCAGATGAAGGAGGAGGCTGTGGCTGGACCCCGGGAGGCAGAGATGGAGGGAACTGTGGCCCAGCAGGAACATGAGTTGTTGGATCTGACGAATGAACCTGGAAAAAGCCAGATTTGGAGAGATAGAGTCTTGTTTGGCTTGGAGATGGGGGGCTGGATAGACCCCCCTATGCAGGGATGTTTTGACTTTTCAAGTTTGGCGTTGGGCCGGGAGGAGTTTGGAGTTGTGGGGGTCCTCAACTTTGGAGGGACCTTGAAACATGCTTTTAAATACCACATGGAGCTCAGTGTGGACTATGGAAAAGGGGCTGATCTGTCGAGAAGGGACAAAAATATTGTCAAGCTGGAGTCTCCACGAATGAAAGGAGCAGAAGACAAAGTAAAGTACAGGTATAAATATGAAGATCTGCGGAAGGGACATGGAAGAGACTTAAGGGCCTCGGACATAAGGTTACCAGGTTAATGAACTAGATGGATGGGATAGAAAGGACTGACAAAACCCGGGTCCAGGAGGAAGAGACGCTGGATGAAGATTGGAAGAAAGTTTTAAAAAATTCTATTTAGGAATGTTTTCTAAAATTAATGAGTATTAGAAAAATGTTGGAACGAAATTATTTGGCTTTAGCAGAAATGTTAAAAAGAACTATGTAAGAATATGCTATGGTTATGAGAAATTGGTATAAATAAGATTTAAGTTTTAAGGTTTTTTATGGTAAGATAAGGTTAAAATAGATTAAGGTAATTTAATGACAGAATATTATGAAAAATGGAAAGGATTTGCTGTGACAATCAACAACTGGAATACAAAAAAGGGAGGTGTGAGGAGGTCGATGAAATAAGGTAATGACAGTTAAGGATTTGGGAATATTGGATCTGTTTTTAAATCTTTGTGGTTTATTTTTGCTTTCTGATTTTAATGTGCTATGTGTTTTGTTTTTGCTTTTTGATTTTGACTTTTATCGATTTGTATTGCTTAATTATTTGTTTTTTTCTTGTTTTTTTCCTCCTCTTTTTTTTTGGTAATTTTAAAATTCTCAATAAACATCATTTAAAAAAAAAAAAAAAACAGAAGGAAATCCGGGCTTCCTGTTGGGGCGTTGGATCGACCACTGTGAGAACAGGATGAGGGACGAGGTGGGCCTCTTCCAAGGTTTTAATGGCACATCATGCCAGCCTCAGGTGGCTTTGAAGGAGGCATAGGAAAATAACAAGGAGGTGGGAGGTCATGTTGTTATTGTTTAGTCGTTTAGTCGTGTCCGACTCTTCGTGACCCCATGGACCAGAGCACGCCAGGCACTCCTGTCTTCCACTGCCTCCCGCAGTTTGGTCAAACTCATGCTGGTAGCTTCGAGAACACTATCCAACCATCTCGTCCTCTGTCATCCCCTTCTCCTTGCGCCCTCCATCTTTCCCAACATCAGGGGCTTTTCCAGGGAGTCTTCTCTTCTCATGAGGTGGCCAAAGTATTGGAGCCTCAGCTTCAGGATCTGTCCTTCCAGTGAGCACTCAGGGCTGATTTCCTTCAGAATGGAGAGGTCTGATCTTCTTGCAGTCCATGGGACTCTCAAGAGTTTCCTCCAGCACCATAGTTCAAAAGCATCAATTCTTTGGCGATCAGCCTTCTTTATGGTCCAGCTCTCACTTCCATACATCGCTACTAGGAAAACCATAGCTTAAACTATATGGACCTTTGTCGGCAAGGTGATGTCTCTGCTGGGAGGTCATACGTCAGTTTAATAATAGTAACAATAATAATTTTATTTATACCCCGCCCTCCCCAGCCAAGACCAGGGTCAGGGCAGCTAACACCAGGTATAAAAACAATTGATTAAAATATAACTTAAAAGCAAGATTAAGTACAACATTAAAATGCAGCCTCATTTCAGTAGAATCAAAAACTTTTTGGGAATGAAAACGTCAATTCTTCACCAAGGCCAACTATCCAGACTGGTCCTATGTGGGCCAGAAAAAAGCCAGGGAAGTCCCCAAATAGGAGTTCCATCACAGGAGAAAGGAAAAAAGAAAGAGGGGGAGGGGATCAAGTTGATTCCAAGCCAAAGGCCAGGCGGAACAACTCTGTCTTAACAGGCCCTGCGAAAAGAAATCAGATCCCACAGGGCCCTGGTCTCATGAGACAGAGCGTTCCACCAGGCCGGAGCCAGTGTTGAAAAGGCCCTGGCTCTGGTTGAGGCTAATCTGACTTCCTTAGGGCCTGGGACCTCTAGAGTGTTGCTATTTATGGACCTTAAGGTCCTCCGTGGGGTATACCGGGAGAGGCGGTCCTGTAAGTACGAGGGTACTAGGGTTGCCATATATCTGACACAGGCATCGGAAACAGCGTCCGGTTGGAAATCACTGAAATGTCCAGGAGAATCCTAGCTCTAATAGCTGAACAACTCTGGCTGAAGACTTCATTCACCAAAAAAAGATAATGGACTCTGGCAACCCTATCTCAGCTGAGCCTCTCAGCCGCGACAACTGCCCTAAAACCTCCAGCGTCAGAGGCGGTTTACCTGAGAAGGCCTAGAGATGGGCTCTCTCCTTAGAGCACTGCTTCCTCCAAACAGGCCAGCTCCATCCAGCTTGGGACCGCCACTCCATCAGGCTGCCTCAGTGGGAGAGATAGGAAGCTTATACCCTCTTTTTTCACTGGGTTGTTATTTTTCTTCCTTTTCAGATTTGAGGCAGAGCTCCTTCAGGCCTTATAAGAACAACTCTTTCAGAATGTGTGCCCTGAGTTTGTTTTTTTCCTCTTCCCTCCCTGTCCCTTTCCCCTTGCATGCCGTGTACCTTCTAGGTTGTAAGCCTGCGGGTAGTGACTGTCTTGCTTTGACTGCATGTAAGCTACTCTGGGTGCCTTTTTGGCTGGAGAGCAGGGTGCAAATGCTCTAAATATATAAGCAATCTGACACGACACGATGGGTGCGACAGGGTTCTTTTTCGGTCTTCAAGAGGAACGACTGAGCAGGAGGGTTTGCCCTTTTCATTCCTACTAGAGGCAACGGCAAATAAGCACACAGAAAAAACTTAAGCATAAATAAAGGCTATTTAATGTAATATTTCTGGGAGATGGAGCCCGCGCGGAAGAAAGAGGAGGCCTCAGGGAACTGAAAACACACAGGAAGGAAGCAATATCTGAAATGGAGGCCTTGTCCGCAGAGGGCACAAATCTGAAAAGAAAAAAACAACAGAAACCCAATGAAACAGAGAAGAACCCCATGTCCCTCTTTCTCCCCCCACACCTCCATTTTCATTCTCACAATAATCCTGCAAGTTTATGCTGGGAGCTTGTGACTGACTCAGTGACCTTTTAGGGCCAAGCGAGGATTTGAACCCGGACCTCTCTCCGGGCCTCGTATGATGCTCCAACCCACAATACCACACTGCCCTCCTTGTTCCCTGAGCACCCAAACTTTGAATAAATTACGCCATGGGCTTCCGTAGTCCCTGGGGCAAGATCTGTAAGGCTACGTCAACAACTCAAGCATCATGGAAGGCCACAGGCTTCTCGCCTACGTCCTAGGCCCATGACCCAACCAATCAGGGATCCCATCCCTGACCATTGGCGCTGCTGGCTGGGCCTGATGAGAGCCGAGGGTCCTGCAGCTGCTGGTTCCCCATCCCAGCTCTAAGGTTGAAGGCGAGAGCCCCCAATGCTGGCTGACTCAGCCACAGGAAAGAGTGGAGGCTGGTCCATTTGGAGAGAATGGGGGCACTGCCTCACCAATCTCAGCCCCCCTTCAGCCACCCCCACCTGCCTGCCTTCTTACTTGCATCCATGTGTGGGGCGGGACTGCCTCTCATTGGTCACAGCTGTGCCTCTCATTGGCTCTAGCGCCATCTGCTGTTGAGCTCCCTGCCTTCCGCCCTACCAGCCCCAATGGATGCCAGCCTACCACTGCATAGGAAGACCTCAGAACTTACCCTCTAAGGCCACCCACCAGGCAGAACTATCGGCTCTAGAACCAACGGCGGAAAAAGGTGTCCAGGATGGAAGCGGAGTCGCCTAGGTCCTCTCCAGGGCGTGAACGGAAGGGTGACAGGTCTCCTGCAGAAGGAACCAGCCCGGTTAGCCAGAGGTGGTGTCATGGATAGGCTGGATGCCAAAGAGCGGTGGAAGGTACCAGCTGAGAAACCCCCGAAGGAAGAAGGCTTCAGAGCCAGGGGATGGGTGGTGGGAAGGCGATGGGTGGTCAGAGGGAGCAGGCTGGGAGGAGGAAGTGTCCAAAGATGAAGAGGGAACAGGGTTTAGTGAGCAGGAAGAGGCAGTGGCAGAGAGCAGTTCAGACTCAGAGGCAGAAGCAGAGGCTGGAGAGGAGGAGGTGGCCAGGCTGCTGAAGAAGCCAGGGAGTCTCCCCCTCCTGCTATGTGACCAGCTCCTCTTTCCCCGGTCTCCCAGAACCAGAAGAGGCATGAAGAGGGTGAAGCAAAGAGTGACAAGACAAAGGAGTCTCAGGTTGCTGGGAAAGGGCCCTGGGGAGGAGCCTTAGAGAGCGGTAGAAGGGGGGGACCTTCCGCCCTCACAACTGCCTCACTGGGGCAAGACCTGCTGGGAAGAGTTGCTGTGCTCGCTAGGCCTGGACTGCTTTGTTTCTTTGAATGAAGAGTTAACTTTTCTGACACATAAGGACTAGAAACTTAAAAAAAGAAAAAACTGGAGAAGCAAAAGTTGAGATTCTTAGGAAGCTTCTGTGTGCTTCTCAGGAACAGCAGAACACACTATGACGAATCTCTGTTTCTCGTTTATCCTCAAAGGCCAGCATGAGATGAAAGTTCTCTCGAACCAGGCTCCCCCTCCTTGCACTCACCTGAGCCTCCTTGCCGGCCACCGTCAAACCCCGGACGTGGCTCCCCTCCGCTCTGGCGGGTGACAACTGTCTCCTCGTGACCCTGACTGTCACGCACTGTCCGTCTCTCTTCCACCGTCTGAAGCAAGAGGATGTAAGGGATGGGTGAAATTTGGGGAAGATTCCTGGGGTAGAAGTATAGACTCTGCTCGTTAAGAAGGGGATCCAGTAGGATCCAGTGTGATGAATGGCATGCCGACATTCAGAGGAGACCTTTACATTGCCAGGGACCTCAGGAGTCAATTCCTCCTAAACTGTTTTGAAGATTAATAAATTACTGAGCCCATTGTGTAGTTTGCCATTTTTCAGTTTAAAGCCAGAAGGTCCTGAGAGATGTCAATCAACAGCACCCCCTGCTGCCAGGTTAAAAAGTAAACTTCACAATGCAGCTCGACGATCTCTTCAGTTCATCTGAATGCAGAACATATTGCTAAATTGTCAGTACATACATATCACTATATAATAAAATTGTCAGGGTGTCATCACGTTGCAGTTCGCATGGCCACCAACAGGTGGCCCCACAAAGTGACAGAATAGAACAATATTACATATTGATATGTTACCCTTCAACCACCACCCAAGGCCAATTAATGCAGATAAAATATTCAACGCAATGAAATAAACCTATCCATCACCATTGCTTCTCAACCTCTCCTTGGCAGAGAATCTAGTTTTCAGGAGTGAAAATCCAATGGACACAAGTACCATCTAAGTACTCCTGAAAGTAGATCTTCAAAATGAATGGGCCTAAGTGAGTTATGTCCATGGATTTTGAATGGGACTACTCTGCATAAGATGGGACGCGGGTGGCGTTGTGGGTTCAAGCACAGAGCCTAGGACTTGCTGATCAGAAGGTCGGTGGTTCGAATCCCTGAAACGGGGTCAGCTCCTGTTGCTCGGTCCCTGCTCCTGCCAACCTAGCAGTTTGAAAGCACGTCCAAGTGCAAGGAGATAAATAGGTACCGCTCCGGCGGGAAGGTAAAAGGCGTTTCCGTGCGCTGCTCTGGTTCGCCAGAAGCGGCTTAGTCATGCTGGCCACATGACCCGGAAGCTGTACGCCGGCTCCCTCGGGCAATAAAGCGAGATGAGCACCACAACCCCAGAGTCGGTCACGACTGGACCTAATGGTCAGGGGTCCCTTTACCTTTTTACTCTGCATAAGGCTAAACTGGTATACACACACACACACACTGGATTAAAGAAGCTTTGGCACGTACCCCATCTGGTGCTACCACTTTTGTGATCGAGACGCTTTTGAAATACGACCGGGGTTGGGCTGGCGGAAGAATAGTCTCGAGCCCTTTGGACGTGACCTGCGAGTCCAGATCTGTAATAAAAATGTGACTGAGTACCAGCTGAGCCAGTTTTTACACTCACACACCCCTCTCCATTCTTCCCGCAAGACATCCAAGTTCCCTCAACAATCCCCCCTTAAGAAAACAAATTCAGCATGTAAAAACACTTTTGCTTAGAGTGTGAATCATTTTTAAGTGAGAGAGAGGCTTCTATGCTTTCCTCTGCAACAATATGGACTAGCCACTTGAATGCACAAGAGTTGTCCTGGCAAAACAGATATGGCTAAGTCCAGCATCCGGCTCCCCACAGAGGCCAAACAGACACCTCTGGGGAGATCACAAGCAACAGCCCTCTGCTGCCATACCTAGGGGTTGCCATGTGCCTGGAATATCCCGAATATTTGGCAGCAGCGTCCTGGTGAAAATCAGAGAAATGTCTGGGAAAATCCAGTCATACAGCAACTCACGTCAGCAGTGCTGTTTTTGGCGATTTCCCATAAAAAAGCTCCAAAACAGTAGTTTTGTTTGCGATTTTGCCCAAAAACCTCTATAACCTTGGGCAAAACTAAAACAACAACCAATAATTTTGCCCCACCACCAAATGCTCTACAAGTTTTCTGTCCAAATTTTCACTGTTTGAAATATGGCAACCCTAGCTATCCCCAGTCACTGAACACATACTCAGATATACTGCTCCTGAACATGGAGGGTTTATCTTCCGAAAACGAAAGGGTAGATTCTTGCACCACACAGCAAATTACCGTATTTTTCGCTCCATAAGATGCACTTTTTTCCTCTTAAAATCTAAGAATTGTCTGTGCGTCTTATGGAGCGAATGTGTGGTCCCTGGCGCTGGGGGGGGGGACCCGGGCTTCCCCCGCCAGCCCCGACAAGCTCCTGAGCAGCTCGCGAAGCCTCCGCAGGGCGGCGGAGAGCCTTCATCCCACTGCCCTGGGGAGGTTTCGCGCGGCTATCACTGGCTTTTGCCAGACTCTCACTTCCCCCACCTCCCGCAAAAGCCCCCAAGAGCCGCATTTTTCTTGAATCCCACCCCCAAAGAGGGTGTGCCTTATGGTCAGGTGCGCCTTATGGAGCGAAAAATACGGTACATGCACTCGCATATATACAGACACCCAGCCATTTCCAAAACACTCATGAATAATCTGGGTGGTCTCAAAAGACCCAGACATGTGGCTCTTCGGATGTTTTGCCCCAAACCAACCACTGTTCCCTCCCCACCGTTTGCCCTCTGACCTCTGTCTTCCTTTGGGGTATCTTTCAGTTCTGGGTGAGGTGGATCAGTCTCTCGCAGCTGTAAAAAAACAACAACAGAGAACGCAGTCAGTAAGGTCTGTGAAAACTGTGTGAGCGATGGGAGAAGGAAAAAACAAATGCAGAAGGAGAAGGCGGAGTGATATGGCAGAGTGATTGAAAGACTGGCTATCCAATCAGCGTTCACCCATGACAGGGCCTTTTTAGTGATGGCTCCCCAGTTGCGGAATCCCCTCTCCATCATTATTAACTTCTGGGAGGAATTGTAAAAACACTACTCTTCACTCAGATAATTGGTTGCCAAAGAAGACTGTTCCAAACAACCCTGAGATCACTGCAAGGAGTATTGTTTTCAACTGTAGCTGCTTTTAGAATGTTCTAAATTGTTATTAGGGACATGGATGGTGCTGTGGGTTAAACCACTGAGCCTAGGACTTGCCGATCAGAAGGTTGGCGGTTCGAATCCCCGCAACGGGTTGAGCTCCCGTTGCTCAGTCTCTGCTCCTGCCAACCTAGCAGTTCGAAAGCATGTCAAAGTGCAAGTAGATAAATAGGTACTGCTCCGGCGGGAAGGTAAATGGCGTTTCCGTGCGCTGCTCTGGTTCACCAGAAGCAGCTTAGTCATGCTGGCCACATGACCCGCCGGCTCCCTCGGCCAGTAAAGCGAGATGAGCGCTGCAACCCCAGAGTCGGTCACGACTGGACCTAATGGTCAGGGGTCCCTTTATTGGTTTTAGAATGTTTTTGTTATATCTGTATATAAAGGTAAAGTAAAGGTAAAAACCCGTGGACGGTTAAGTCCAGTCAAAGGCGACTAAGGGGTTGAGACGCTCATCTCACTTTCAGGCCGAGGGAGTCAGCGTTTGTCCACAGACAGCTTTCCGGGTCATGTGGCCAGCATGACTAAACCCCTTCTGGCGCAACGGGACACCGTGACGGAAGCCAGAGCGCATGGAAACGCCGTTTACCTTCCCGCCGGAGTGGTACCTATTTATCTACTTGCACTGGCATGCTTTCAGACTGCTAGGTTGGCAGGAGCTGGGACAGAGCAATGGGAGCTCACTCTGTCGCGGGGATTCAAACCGCCGACCTTCTGATCAGCAAGCCCAAGAGGCTCAGTGGTTTAGACCACAGTACCACCCACGTCCAGAGTAGGAGGCATAGCTATATATATAGTGTATCTCTTTGCTGCTTTGGGCTCCTTGGAGAGGAAGGGCAGGATCTAAATTCCATCCATCTGTGGAAACAACTCCCTGCCTGTAGAAAAGTAGCCTATCAGGGGGGAAATGCTACAACAGCCCTATCTGTGACGTGCTCATTTCCTAAGGGAAAGGTCCTTTTTGTGTGTTTTTTTTAAGCATGTGTTTCTGTGAGATTGTGCAGAAATATCACCGTGCCCCTCAAAATTTAAGGGGCAGAGCTGTAGCTCAGTGGTTGAGCATCTGCTTCTTGCATGCAGAAGGTTCCAGGTTCAATTTGTGACATCTTCAGGCAGGGCTTGTCTAAAAATCCTCGGCAGCCACTGCCAGCCAGTGTTGGCAGAACTGAACTAGACGGACCAGTAATCTGATTCAGAACGAGGCAGCTTCATGTGTTCCTACCGGTCATGTGACGTAGTGCCACCCCGAATTCTACCACCTCAGTCTTCCAACTCATTCTGCATTATGGGCAGAACAGGTCAAACCAGGTAATTCCTTTGCAATGATCCCTGATGTCAGGGAACCGCCATCAGCTCAGAGGCGAGAGGTGGAAGGGCAGTTGTGTTACAGGGAGCCTCCGAAGATCTTGCAAAGCAGTTCTTCCTCTGGCAAGGAGGAAGGGGCACAGGGATCAGAAGATGATAGGGAGACCCTCAACACCAAGCCTGAGCAAAGCGAGGCAAGTCCCCCTTTGCCAATGCCCACTTTGTGCAGTAGGTTTGCGCGCAGAGAGGGGAGGAGAAGGATGGGGGTCACACGGATGTTATGCTGGGGAAGGTATAAGGACCGCCCACTCCCAGATTCTGCCCGCGACTGAGCAGACATGGACTTGCGACACTCTGAATTGTAAATACTTTGTACAGATAATAAAGCCTGGAAAAGACAGGAGGCTGGAGTCTTGCCTGTTTGCTCTTGAGCAACTACACCAGCACCTGACACCTGACTTTGGGGATTTGTTTAAGGAGCAGACTGTCCCCATCTCTCTGGCCACCGCCCCTGCCCAACCCCAAACATCAGGCCTCCTCTGCCAAAACTGCAACCATTCCACTTGGCTACCTCAGTGGGAGAGAAGAGAAGCAGGGCAGCTCCTACTGGAACCTGAGTTTGCTTTTTTCCTCTTCCCTCCCTGTCCCTTTCCCCTCGTGTGCTGTGTTTTTTTCTTAGGATGCAAGCCTGCAGGCAGGGATACTTTGATTTAAATGATTATATTTAAATGATTAAATGACCTTTAAAGCCCTTCACAGCCTAGGACCCTCGTACCTACGGGACTGCCTCTCCTGGTATGCACCATGGAGGACCTTAAGGTCCATAAATAGCAACACCCTAGTGGTCCCAGGCCCTAAGGAAGTTAGATTAGCCTCAGCCAGAGCCAGGGCCTTCTCAACACTGGCTCTGGCCTGGTGGAACGCTCTGCCTCATGAGACCAGGGCCCTGCAGGATCTGATTTCTTTCCGCAGGGCCTGTAAGACGGAGTTGTTCCACCTGGCCTTTGGCTTAGAATCAGTTTGATTCCCTCCCCCTCTTTCTTTTTCCTTTCTCCTCCTGTAAAGAGGCTACATCCTAATGTTTTAATGTTGTACTTTAATCTTGTTTTTTAAATTGTATTTTAATCAACTTGTTTTTATTATTGGTTGTTGGCCGCCTTGAGCCCAGTATTGGCTGGGGAGGGCGGGGTATAAATAAAATTTATTATTATTATTATTATTATTATTATTATTATTACATAAGCCAATCTGGGAGCCTTTCCTGTAGCAGAATGGGGTACCAAACAGGGATTGACCCGGGTTCAGAGCACCACACACCCCTTGGAACGGCTGCCAGGGCCTCCTCTCTGGAGCTGTGGGGCCTGAGTCGTCCTCTAGGGCTCTGCTGCTGGACCTCTGGCTATCCGGATGTTTCAGCATGAAATCCCGCAGAGTCTGCCTCTTCTCAGGCGATGGTGCCGGTGGCTCTGGGAAATCTGTGGGCAGATAAACAACAATTGTTCATTTTGATTTTATTTATTCTGGGGTTAAGGCTGCAGCTCAGGGGCACAGAATCTGCGGAGAAACCGCTGTCTGAATATCTGGAGAGTTGCTCCCTTTTATTTAGGACCATGAGGACTAGAATCTTGCAGTCTTTTTAAGGGAAGAGAAGAAGGTTCCAGGTTCAATTCCCACTTGCCCATTTCCCTCCAAACCGGGCCATCCCTAGCAGGACGCAAACACAGTTGAAGCCGCCCAAGATCTCGCCTACCAAAGGGCCCAGAAGGCAAACTCCTCACTCCCATCTCTTGGAAGAGGTTGTTGAAATCCTGGAACAGCTCGTCAAACCCAAAGGTATCGTGGAAACGCATCCCGCCTGGGCTGAATGTGAACCCGAACCCAAAGTCCCCAGGGTGCCTCGCCCCAAAGCCATCTTCATCATCATCGTCATCGTCATCCCGTGTGATTCCCCCAAAGAAGGGGTCCCGGGGCCTGTAGCAACAATGGGGAGAAGGGGAGAGGTGTTATGGGGGGGGTGTTGCTTTAAATGTTAACGTGCTTTCTCAGCCTTAGCGGGGCTTATTTACTGTTAGGCGGTACTCTGTTTAAATAAACAAAAATCAAAATAGCATGTAATGCACAATGCAACCCACAGCTTGTAACTACAGTGGTACCTCAGGTTACATACGCTTCAGGTTACATACGCTTCAGGTTACAGACTCCGTTAACCCAGAAATAGTGCTTCAGGTTAAGAACTTTGCTTCAGGATGAGAACAGAAATTGTGCTCCGGCGGCACGGCAGCAGCAGGAGGCCCCATTAGATGAAGTGGTGCTTCAGGTTAAGAACAGACCTCCGGAACGAATTAAGTACTTAACCCAAGGTACCACTGTACAAAAAAAAAGGCTAAAAATGATTACATGGATGGACCCAGGTTTAAATCTCCACTTGGGGATAAAATGTGGGGCGGGGCTTGGGCCAGCCCATATCCCTCAGTGCAGCCTACCTCGAAGGGTTGTTGCAAGGGGAGTCGGGGACCCTCCAGCTGCTTTTGGGGAAGGGCAGGATACCCACAGGGGATGCGGGTGGCGCTGTGGGTTAAACCACAGAGCCTAGGGCTTGCCTATCAGAAGGTTGGCGGTTTGAATCCCCGCGACGGGGTGAGCTCCTGTTGCTCGGTCCCTGCTCCTGCCAACCTAGCAGTTCAAAAGCACAAAGTGCAAGTAGATAAATAGGTACCACTCTGGTGGGAAGGTAAACGGCGTTTCCGTGTGCTGCTCTGGTTTGCCAGAAGCGGCTTAGTCCTGCTGGCCACATGACCCGGAAGTTGTACGCCGGCTCCCTCGGCCAATAAAGTGAGATGAGCACCGCAACCCCAGAGTCGTCCGCAACTGGACCTAATGGTCAGGGGTCTCTTTACCCTTTACCTTTTAGGATACCCACGCGTCATTAAAACGTCACCAAATAGGCGGATTGCTTGGAATGAGGCCTTAGTAAATAATGCGATCGCTTTGCCAGCTGCAAGGCAGGCAGAAACTCGCCCGGTGTAGCCCCAAGGTTTTGGAAGGGAAGCTGCCCCGGTGGGATTTCCGCCTGCCAAGCTTTGAAAAGCTCAGAGGAGGAGAGGGGACAAAATATTTGCGCATAAAATAAGAAGCGAGGAGGATCCTGATTTCCCAGAGCCTCACCTCCGCTCCCCGGGGAAGCCGAAGAAACCCCGAAATACGTCGTAGAGGCTCATTCCGCGGCCAGCCGTAAAGCAATACCGCCACGCCTCCCTTCGCGCTTCCGCCACTCTGCTGTGAAACGCCCCCTTTCCTCCTCCCCCGTCTGCCCTTATATGGCGGCCGTAAAGCGACCCAGCCTTCACGACGCTACCTCTAAACGACACCCCAGAGATAGAACTGACGTTCTCCTCTCCGGCGGCTCATAGACTTATTCGTGAGTTAGACTGATGCAATGCGCAAGTTTCCGAGTTCAATCCCAACGTCCCCCAAGGGACCTTGTAAATCAATGGAGAATTTAGAGTTCCTTAAGAGCGATTGTTGACTGGCGCTGCCAGAGGGCAGCAAGTATTATTATTACATCGTACATTTTAGCCTCACAGAAGGTTGATGTAAAAGCCTCCCTTGCCTGCAAGAATGCTGATAACTGGAGATCTCTCAATTTCCATTCAATCTTCAGTTTATTTCAGGTTTATTGATTGTAAGCAGGCTGGCTGGCAGGCCCTCTCCTTTTAACTATTGTACACCACCCAGTTACTTAAAGACTTAAATGCAGGTTCAGTTTTGTACAACGGTTAAGGGACACAAGGTTTTGCTACCATCCCTGGACAACAGATATTCAAGGCTGCCATAGAACAACTTTGGACCCAGATGCCTCCCGGAATTCCTCCTCCAGTCCAAAGATCTACAGGCTAATGGTTCTAGAGAAGGGATAAAAAAATTAATTCCTTCCAGTAGCACCATAGAGACCAACTAAGTTTATTGGTATGAGCTTTCATGTGCATGCTCCACCCCCATCGTTCAGCCCGGACACTGAGATCCAGCACCGAGGGCCTTCTGGTGGTTCCCTCATTGCGAGAAGTGAGGTTACAGGGAACCAGGCAGAGGGCCTTCTCAGTAGTGGCACCCGCCCTGTGGAACGCCCTCCCACCAGATGTCAAAGAGAACACCAACAGACTTTTAGAAGACATCTGAAGGCAGCCCTGTTTAGGGAAGTTTTTAATATTTAACACTGTATTGTTTTTAACACTTGATTGGAAGCCGCCCAGAGTGGCTGGGGAAACTCAGCCAGATGGGCGGGGTATAAATAATAAATTATTATTGTATTATTATTGGTCTCTATGGTGCTACTAGAAGGATTTTTTTAAAAATTTTGTTTCAACTATGGCAGACCAACACAGCTACCTACCTGTAACTAGAGAAGTGATATTTGGAGAGTGGTGATTCATCGAAAGGGCTCTCTTGGGGTGGGTTATTGGGGAAACTGCTGGAATAATCCACCCCTCTTGGATAGCCACTTATCCTTGGTCTTTCTGGGGGGTGAGGAAAGCAGGATCTGCAGATACTGCGCAACACTGCAATTCCTCAAGAACCGCCTTTCCCCATAGCTGGAGGACCCTGCGCTCATCATCTGAGGCCCTTCTTTATGTGCCTCTTCCATGAGAGGCTGGGAGGACATAGACAACCAACAGGGCCTTTTCTGCAGTGGCTCCCCGCTTGTGGGATGCTCTCCCCAGGGCAGTTCACCTGGCACCTTCATTACATAACTTTGGGCACCAAGGAAAAAACATTCCTTCTCCCAGGCCTTTGGCTAACTAAGCAATTAATGGCTTGGGGTGTGTGTGCCGTTTCTTTGTGTTTTTATATTGTAAAACAACCTGCGGTCCTCAGATGAAAGGCAGCATTGAAATTTATTAAATAAACTACCACGAGCCACTCAAGTTCAAAGTTATCCGCTAAATTGATATGTTTATGGATGTTCTGTATGGTTCCAACGAGTGAAACACAGGTAAGTTCAAGTCCAAGAAAGCAGCTGCTCTCGACTTGACTGTCTTGCAGTCTGCAATTCTTCTAGTCCATGCAAATCCATCCCCAAGATTTTGGCCCCCATAAATCCCAACGCTCCATTGCACAAAATTATGGTACATACAAGCAATGCCAAACTAGTATGCAGCACTGATTCTGGAGTTCTTCAGTCTCGAGTCTGCAGGTGTTGCTGGGCTCTAACTCCTATAATCAATCCAGAGTGTGTTTAGCCAATGGCCAGGGATAATAGGAGGTGTAGTCATGTTTGAAGGCCAATTATCTAATGGTGGTGGGCTTTTGAGGACTGAGTAAAACTCAAGTTCTTTATGGTATTGCTTTGTTTTGAGTTACTGATCCACAAAAGTCACTTGAAGTAGCTGAACAGAACAAGGACTTGCGTACACATTCTCCTCTTGACTATACAGTGGTACCTCGGGTTAAGGACTTAATTTGTTCTGGAGGTCCGTTCTTAATCTTTAACTGTTCTTAACCTGAAGCACTACTTTAGCTAATGGGGCCTCCCACTGCCGCCATGTGATTTCTGTTCTCATCCTGAAGCAAAGTACTACTTCTGGGTTAGCAGAGTCTGTAACCTGAAGTGTCTGTAACCCAAGGTACCGTTGTGTTTGTACCTTGCCTGACATCACAGGGGGTGCAAGTGGCAAATGAATGGCCAGCCCTTGCAGAAATCCGTTATCAGAGCTCAAATAGGTGGGGGGAGAGAGGGGGGGGGAAGGCACCATGACCTGACCAGGGTGTGTGTGAGAGGCTTTCTCTGGTAGGCAAGAGACTGGGAAGGTGGAAGGAGAGAGATTGAGGAGAGATATTGTGACCCTATTGTGCATGGGTAGGCAAACTAAGGCCCAGGAGCCAGATCCGGCTCAATCGCCTTCTAAATCCGGTCCGCAGACGGTCCGGGAATCAGCGTGTTTTTACGTAAGTAGAATGTGTCCTTTTATTTAAAATGCATCTCTGGGTTATTTGTGGGGCCTGCCTGGTGCTTTTACATGAGTAGAATGTGTCCTTTTATTCAAAATGCATCTCTGGGTTATTTGCGGGGCATAGGAATTCATTTATATATTTTTTTCAAAATATAGTCCAGCCCCCCACAAGGTCTGAGGGACAGTGGACCGGCCCCCTGCTGAAAAAGTTTGCTGACCCCTGCTATTGTGGGTTGGGTAGAGAAAACAGACAAACACAGCAGTCCTGGGGAGATGGCTTCAGTGTGGGGAATGAAAGAGGCTTGGAGGGGGGGGGGGCTGGGGCTGCCTGGCAGGTACCCTTTAAGTGCGTGCACATGCGCGCGCGCGCGCGCGCACACACACACACACACACACACACACACACACAGTCCAACTATGGATGGAAAACGCAAGGCCCAGAGAACAGAGTGGGGTTTTCGTTTTTATATACAAGACACATTTATCCATTAAATTTAGAACACAGTACAAAAAAAACACTTCAACTAATTAATCTTACAATGCGGTTCATATCAATTACTGATCTTATTCCTAATAATAAAGGGGGGCATTGTAGGAGGAGGAGCGGGGAGAGAGAGAGAAAGAGAGAGAGAGAGAAAGAGAGAGAGGATTCCAGATGTTGACTCCTTTGGATCCGTCAGGCGGTACTTCTTTTTTTTCTTCCTTCCTTTTTCTGGGCGGGTGGGTGGGGAGGGGCGGGAAGAGGAAGAGTAAAGGAGTAGAAAAACGAAACAAAACAAAAGGCCCCTACGGCTGAACAGCTCGTAATCTGAATGAATGCAGAGAAAGAGAGAGAGAGAGAAAGGAAAGAAAAAAGATACAAATTCTATATTACATACAATGGGGAAGGGGGGGAAGAAGGTGGCTGGAGGGACGGGGAGGGGAGGATGCCGAGCCCAGAGCCATGTTGGCCGGGGTCCGCCGGGGCTGTTGCAGGGCTGTGCTGAGGGCAGGGGAGCTCTTCTTTCCTTCTGGGGTCCTTCCTTCTTGGGTAGATCGCTGTCATCCTTCCGTTTGTCTCTTGGTTGAAGTGTGTGGAGCCGCCTCTGAGCCTCCCCTCAATTGGCGCCCCAGTTGTAGCTGTTGTAGGCAGACTTGTTCGCCTGCGACTTCTGCGGGATGGAGGTGCCCTGGCTGCGCTGCCCAGTGCCGCTCTGTGCAGGAAGAAAAGGGGGGGAAGTAGGGGGGGAGAGAGAGAGAGAGGGGAAAAGGAAGAAGGTGAGCGAGGCTCGACTAGCAGCTAGCTCAGTTCCCCAGGCCTTATTTGGAGGCACGAAACAGGCTCCAGCAACCCATGAGCATGTGAAATGAGTAAATCAGCTGGTTGCTTCTCTTGCCAGCAACAGGAATGCTCTGTCTGCCTCTAGATCAGTGTTTCCCCAACTTGGGTTTTCAGCTCTTTTCAGACTACAATCCCCATCACCCCAGACCGCTGGCCTTGCTATCTAGGGACAATGGGATTTGTAGTTCAACAACATCTGGGGACCCACAGGTTGAGAAAGGCTGCTCTAGATCAATGTTCCCCCAACTTGGGTTTCCAGCTCTTTTCAGACTACAATTCCCATCATCCCTGACAGCTGGTCTTGCTAGCTAGGGATGATGGGAGTTGTAGTCCAAAAAAACAGCTGCAGACCCACCTTTGGAAAACACTGACCTAAACGCTGGACTGCAGCTCCCACCAGCCAGCAAAGGCAAATAAGTCAGGGATGATGGGAGTTGTAGTCCAGCGACATCTGGAGGACGCCACAAGTTTCTCGCAGCCCGGCTCCGGAGCAAGGCCAGGAAGGGCTTGGGGTTTTTTTGATAGGGCTTTTGTTAGTTCACCAGCCAGAGCCAAGCGCAGCACATGGTGGGTGTGGAGAGATGCACAAAATGACAAGTTTTGGGTGGGGGTTGAAGCTAAGCATACTCCAGGAGACATACACGGGGATGACCTGTGTACACAAGTACAAATCAGCACCTGAGGACTGCCAATTCAGGGTTTGGAAAGACCCTTCTGCTGCCACTGCTGCCAGACAAGGGGAAGTCAGAAGCCTTTGCCAATTCCATGGCAAGTGGCAACTTATCAGTAGATCCTCCCTCCCTCTACTCTAGAGGGAAGAGCCTGGACTCTGCCACCAATGGCTGAGGACCATAGCAAATTGCCACCAACGCTCCCTGTGATGTCCCAAATCCTACTGTGCCGTTGGGTAGACTGGGAAAGCAAGGTACTCCAATTCTAGTTGCAAAATCTGACATGGAGAGTTTTACAACGTGGCAGGGCAGGACACCAGCAGCTGCTATTAGTTATCAAAGCATAGCCAATAGTTTGGACAGCTCTGCCTGCTGAGTGTAACGGCACCCGCAGCTTATCTCTGTGCTTGGCCATTCAGATCTGAGGTGGGAGATCTAAGCCGGACAACTTTTAATTTAATTTAATTCATCAAGCCGACTTGGATCCCGGTATTCTGTGGTGGGGAATCCACACTGCACACAACACAATTTGGTAGAGGGAGCAAGTGCTTCTTAACACAGCGCACGGTTAAAGCTCATCACCAGGGATAGCCAACGTGGTGCCCTTTAAATGCTGAAGGACTGCAATTCCCACCAGCATTCCAGAACAACGTTCAGGGATGACGGGAGCTGCCAATCAGTATCATCCAGAGGGAACTCAGTTGGCCAGCCTCGTTCCTGGCGGTAAGAGCTGTTTGATGGTGGAACAGCTTGGAATTTTTGTTGGAGGTTTCTAAGCAGAGGTTGCTTGGCCATCTGCCTGGAATTCCTGTGGCTGCAGGGGGCTGGACTAGATGACCCTTGGAGTCCCTTCAAACTCTCCGATTCTGCTCATGACGTGCTGCCTCACTTCCAACACGTCCTGCCTTTGCTCCGTTCTCCCTAGAGAGCCTGTGCAAGGCTGGTTCACCATCGACCAGCCCCAGGACAGAGGGAGGAGCAGGGAAAGAAGATTTCTATGGCATGTGGGTCCGTTGCTCTGTGTGTGTTGTGTGTGTATGGTTGTGTTTTTATGCCCGCATCTGTCTGGGGCAGAGCTGGGGGAATAGACAGCCTTTTCCAGGTTCTGCTGGACTCCCAGGAACCTCCGGTCAACAGGCAGGGAGGAACGATGGGAGGCTGGAGTCCGGCACACACATGGGAGGAATGCAAGCTTCCTTCCAGCTCCCTAGCCTACGCAAAGACTGACCACAGCCACCAGGGCGCAGCAGGATGGGCGCAAGCGATCACCCCCTTCCAAGAGGTTCGTTACCTGGTCTTCCTGCTGGCGTTGGAAGTACAAAATCGACTGTTTTGGGAAGGTGGAGGCAGGCCCAGGATATGGAAAATACAAGGAGACGTTATGACAGCCCCCCTGGACCCAAGTGTGCGAGGACGAGTCTGGGATGTGGCAGGAGGGGAGAAGTGGAGTGGGTAACGAACCAGCAGCTGGGGCGATCAAGACACCTGTTTGAAAAGTATCCCAGGGCCTTCCCTACTGCGTGTGCATGAGGTGTGTTGTTTTACGTCTCTGTGCAATGAGGGGGATGGAGATGGAGGAGGAGGAGAAGGAGGAGGAGGGACCTGGAGACAGGTGGTGGTTGCCCAAAGGAGGGAAGGTGTATTGGGACCCGGCCTTACCTGCCCGTCCTGCTGCAGGTGGTGGTGCAAGATCTGGGAGTGCGGCTGCTGATGTGGCGTCAGGATGTGCATGAACGGGGCCGGCGGATATGCTGCGGCGGTGGCAGGGTTGATGGGGCCGCCACTGCCCAGCGCCGATGGCAGGTTGAAGGAGGCCGTGGGGGTTCCGGTGTGGAATCCCTGCTTCTCAAACGACTGCTGCTGGGTACACATACACACAGAGGGGCGTTTAGGGACAGGAATTATACCACAAGCGTCTCCTATGTCCATAGCTGTCAACTTACAGATTTGAAAATAAGGGACCAGCAGCCTCGAAAATAAGGGATCAGCAGCCAAAATAAGGGATTTTGCTGTTGTGAAGAGTTACATGCATTGGTAGGATTGCCAGATGCTGTCAATCTGGCATGAGGCGGCTGCGGCGCTGCCGTGGCCACTGAAGCACCGCCCTTCTGCGTCCCTCCCCATCCCCTACTCTTTCTCCTCCCTCAGGCCGCCTCCTCAGCTGCCACCACCGCTGCCGCCTCTGGGCTCGCGGGCGGCATGGGCGAGAGTCTCTCTCCCTCCCCCCTCTCTCTTGGGCAGGGAAGGGCCAATGGAACTCCTCGCGCCAGGACGACGGCGCCAGCGCGCACTCTCTCTCACAGCGGACGACCCTGAGCCACTGCTTCCCTCCCAAGCCGGGCGAGCATGAAACTGGGGAAATTTAAGGGACACCATCAATAAGGGACAGCAGCGGGACACAGCGCTGGGATAAGGGAGTTTCCCGCCAAATAAGGGACGGTTGACAGCTATGCCTATGTCGCTGGCAGGGAACCTGCGTCGCCACCCCACACCCCGGTTCCTGATGTTGCTGGGCTCCCATCAGTCGCTGCAACAGCCAGAGTGGCTCAACCGTCAGGGATTATGAGAGTCAGGAGTGCAGCAATATCTGCAATGCGCTCCACATGGGGCTGCCCTTGAAAGTGACTCAGAAACGGCCCGAAATGCAGCTGTCAGATTGCCCACTGGGGCTCCATTCAGATCACACACAAGCCCTCTTTGAAAACAGGTTGACAGTTCATTTCTGGGCCCAATTCTAGGTGCTCACATTAAGCGTTTAAAGCCCTAAACCACTCAGGCCCCAAATATATGAAAGAGCAGATCCTGCCCTACAGACTCTCTAGATGGGACCTGCTCGGTAGTTTTGCCTCCCTCAGTAGGCTCGGAGAGGGGCTGGCCAAGGTGTGGGCCTCCTCTGTGGCAGCCCCAAAATTGTGGAACTCCTTCTGCACAGAGAAGCGCATGGCACCTTCGTTATACAGCTTCCGGTGAATGCTGAAGATGCATCTCTTTACCCATGGGCCTAGGACTCCGAAGATATATACAGGCAACCCCTGATTTGTGTGGGGTTTGTGTTCTGGGTCACTGCGTGTTTGCGTGAAATCATGTGCAATTGAAACACCTCGTTCTGCCCCGTTCTGCTCTTTTAGTGATGTCTTTTATGATGTTTCTGAGTCATTTCCGGGTTCGGTGCTATGCGCATGTGCACAATCATGCACAAAATAATACAATCACAAAAAACAGGGGAGGGGGTCCTGAAAAATACAGGCATCTCGTTTTAGGCGCGACCCCCTCCCGTTTTTTGCGGTTGTATTATTTTTGTTTCTCAGCAGGGGAAGGGGAGATTTTGGTGGGGAAACCGGGGCAGTTCCTTTGCTCCTACACTCCAACTGGATTACTGCAAGGCAGCCAAGCACCCAAACCTCACACAGCACACTCAGGAGTCACCTCCCACATTGCAGCACCAACCTGCGTTTTGGAGTAAACAGAACCAGAGATGTCTGGCACTCCTGTGTTACTGGATGTTACTGACACACCTGGAAAAGGGGGGGAAACAAAGCGGCGTTAGCAGTTAGCTTGGTCGGTCGCATGCAAAGCCCAAACTCCTCCCCTCCTGGCTCCCCTCCCTCCTTCCCAGAGCGATTTGAGGGTGAGAACAGCCTCCTAGCCATATCATGATGTTGCAAAGGCTTGCTTTGGTGTACATGTGCACACATCAGCCTGGATGCAGTGGCGAGATGCAAGAAGCAAAACAAGCCGAGCTTGTCTCCTGGCAAGAGGGAGGCACTGTGGGAGAGTGGCTCCCATGTCCAAGAAACTGGTCAGATGTCTTCTCTGGAAGGAGCAGGCTCACAATATGGCAGTGCTGCTCTGTTACTGGAATGCCCAGGTAGCCTCGGTGGCCAGATGCTCATTTTACCATACTGATGCAGACTAAGTTCCTTGGAGCATTAAAGGTAAAGGGACCCCTGACCATTAGATCCAGTCGCAGATGATTCTGGGGTTGCAGCGCTCATCTCGCTTTATTGGCCAAGGGAGCCGGCGTACAGCTTCCGGGTCATGTGGCCAGCATGACTAAGCCGCTTCTGGCGAACCAGAGCAGCGCACGGAAACGCCATTTACCTTCCCGCCGGAGCGGTACCTATTTATCTACTTGCACTTTGAAGTGCTTTCGAACTGCTAGGTGGGCAGGAGCTGGGACCGAACAACAGGAGCTCACCCCGTTGTGGGGATTTGAACCGCTGACCTTCTGATCAGCAAGTCCTAGGCTCTGTGGATCAACCCACAGCGCCACCTCAGAGCGTTAGGCCCTACCTAACGCCGTGTCTGTGTCTGCCTTCCTGATTAAGCAGTGCAGGGTCTGTATCTGGGAGCAAGACCAGGGTGGGTGTTCCCAGCTACCCCAACCGCAGCCTTTGGAAGCCTTGCAAGTTGCTGCAGGAGAGGGACTGTGAGCAACACAATGGAAAGGGTGTTTCTGGGACCAAGGCGAGACTTCGAAGCTCCCTTGTTATTTTTGCTGTTGCCAGGAGGTCTAATGCTAACATAATCTTGTTTCAGTTATAGTAATGAAGTGCTGGGGTTTTTTTTCGTATGCTGCTATATTTGCCGCTAGGATGGCGTTATGAAATGGCTCTTGCAGTGGTTGATTTTGAGACATGCTCCTGTTTTCTTTGCTGTTCTTTTGGTGGGAAAGAGGCATGCAAATGAAACTACAAATGAACGAATCTGATGGAATCTGTAGAGAAATGTGGGGCCATCAAGAGGACCAACCCAATGGAGCTATTTTTGAGGAGTCAAAGCAGGCATAGGCAAACTCCATCCATCCTGATGTTTAGAACTACAATTCCCATAATCCCTAGCTAACAGGACCAGTGGTCAGGGATGATGGGAATTGTAGTCCCAAGCTTCTGGAGGACTGGAGTCTGCCTATGCCCAAGTCAATGGATGGCTGTAGGAATTTATAACAGACCCTAATATTATGAGCATGCAAAGCTGCCTTGTCTCAAGTCAGACCACGGGGTCCATCCAGCCCCAGATGATTTTGGTCCTCCAGAAGGCAACTCTCAGGAGCAAAAAAGGCTAGTGGTATTCTAGGCTGCATCAACAGATGTCTAGTGTCCTGGATCAGGAGAAGTACTAGTCCCACTCTATTCTGCCTTGGTCAGGCCACACCTGGAGTCCAGCTCTGGGCAGCAGAATTTAATAAAGATGTTGGCAAGCTGCAACATGTGCAGAGGAGGGTGACCAAGATGATCAAGGGTCTGGAAACCAAGCCTTGTGAGGAATGGTTGAAGGTGCTGGGTATGTTTAGCCTGGAAAAGAGAAGCTATGATAGCCATCTTCAAATATCTAAAGGGCTGTCCCATGGAAGATGGAGCAAGCTTGGTTTCTCCTGCTCCGGAGGGTAGGACTCGAACCAATGGCTTCAAGTTACAAAGAAAGGAGATTCCAGATAAACAGCAGGAAGAACTTTCTGAGAGTGAGAGCTGTTTGACAGTGGAATGGTCTTCTTCAGAAGGTGGTGGGTTCTCCTTCCTTGGGAGGTTTTTAAGCAGAGGTTGGATGCCCACCTGTCATGGTCGCTTTAGTTGAGATTCCCGCATTGCCGATGACCCTGGTCCCGCCCAGCTCTATAATCCTATGATCCATACCCACTGGGCATCACCAGCTGGTGTCCTGCAACACCTGAAAGTAACCCGTTGGCTTTTGGCTCTATTTTTAAAAATGAACCGCTCCGTTATATTTATAAAAATACCTATACAGTGGTACCTTGGTTTACATACGCTTCAGGTTACATACGCTTCAGGTTACAGACTCCGCTAACCCAGAAATAGTACCTTGGGTTAAGAACTTTGCTTCAGGATGAGAACAGAAATCGTGCGGCGGCAGCAGGAGGCCCTGTTAGCTAAAGTGGTGCTTCAGGTTAAGAACAGTTTCAGGTTAAGAACGGACCTCCGGAACGAATTAAGTTCTTAACCCGAGGTACCACTGTATACCGCTTACAACTGTACCCCAAAACCACATGTGAAAGTTAAAAGTCAGAAATCACGGTAACTCTTGCTGAAAGATGTTGGCTTGCATACTAAGCCTGGCAGAACCCAAGTTTCCAGCAGGCATTTAAAAGGTTGCAATGGAAGGGCCTGCCTGCAGATTTTCTAGTGGCAGGGCGTTCTGCAGGACTGGGCTGAAGGTTTGGCCCCTTGCCTTCGCCCAGTGAGCCTTGCCAAGAAAGGGAACTGCGGCTAATGATGCCCCTTGCAGACGATCTCACGCCCTCCCTCAGGGCTGCTTCAACTCTTGTGGTCGCCCCACCTACTCACCGGTGCTGTATCCATGGGAGCCGTAGCCGCTGGGCTGCTGGAAGGGGGTGGCCGAGGCGTTCATGCTGACGTTGACGCTGTGCTGCTTGGAAGAAGTGGGAGCCACCTGGGGAAAGCAAAGGGCTGGGGAGTGAGCAGGGTGGGAGGAAGCAGCCGGGTCTGGCTCCACCCCAGCCCCACAGCTCCACAGCAGGCCGGCACTCACGGGGAACACAGCTGGCCCGTACTGGAAGGTGCTGGGCAGCCCCGGGACTCCGGTGTAGTAGGGCAGGCTGGTGTAGCTGTAGCCGGGAGGCAGGGCCGGGTTCAGGAACGTCTGCTGGGTGGTGTGGTGCGTCTGGGTCTGGTTCTGCTGAGGCTGGGCCAGGGTGGTGGCCGGCGCGGGGGAAGAGGCGTCACCGCGGCCAAACTTCGTAAGGTCACCTGGGGGGGGGGAGGGCAGAGTGATAATAAATAATAATAATTTATTTCTACCCTGCCCATCTGGCTGGGCTTCCCCAGCCACTCTGGGCAGCTTCCAACAAAATATTAAAATACAGTAATGCATCAAACATTAAAAGCTTCCCTAAACAGGGCTGCCTTCCGATGTCTTCTAAAAGCCTGGTAGTTGTTTTTCTCTTTGACATCTGGTGGGAGGGTGTTCCACAGGGTGGGTGCCACTACTGAGAAGGCCCTCTGCCTGGTTCCCTGTAACTTGGCTTCTTGCAGTGAGGGAACTGGCAGAAGGCCCTTGGCGCTGGACCTCAGTGTCCAGGCAGAACAATGGAGGTGGAGACGCTCCTTCAGGTATACTGGGCTGAGGCTGCTTAGGGCTTTAAAGGCCAGCACCAACACTTCGAACTCTGCTCGGAAATGTACTGGGAGCCAGTGTAGGTCTTTCAAGACCGGTGTTATATGGTCTCGGCGTAGGGTCCCAATGGCAAAAGTGTGCATCGAGTTTGCCACCACCCTTCTCCAGCAACATAGGGAGATTACGACACATTACTGATAGGATTCAGCTGCCTCTGCGTGTTGTCCACCACCTTGCTCCACTTTCTGCGCAAATTATGTTTGTAAATACTTAGAATAAATACCCTGTATTTTTCAGCGTATAAGACGATTTTTTTTGCTACAAAAAACCCCCCTTTTAGTCCAAAACTGCTGCTTGCCTTCTATCACTGTGCCATTGAGAGCGTGCTCACTTATGGCTTATGTGTGTGGTACGGAAGCTGTACTACCCAGGACAGGATGGGGTTGTGCAGGGTTGTTAAGGCAGCAGAGAGCATTGTTGGCTGCCCACTCTCCACCTTAGAGCAGATTTATGCCACAAGGTGCCATAGGAAGGCACTGGACATAGTAAAAGATCCATCGCATCCTGGTCACTGTCTCTTCGAGCTCTTGCCGTTGGGACGGAGATATAGGACGATGAAGACAAGAACGAGCCGTCTTAAGAACAGCTTCTTCTCCAGAGCGCTCTCGGCCCTGAATGGGAAGCCCGGACTTTGAAAGTCATCTAATCTCCCTTGCTGTATTATACTGTATTGATTAATTAGTGTTTTTATGGAGCAGTCAAATAATTTCGTTGTCCCCGAAGGGGGCAATGACAATAAAGATATTATTATTATTATTATTATTATTATTATTATTATTATTATTATTAAAATTGGGGGTCGTCTTCTACACGGATAGTGAATGCAGAGGGGTCCATCAAATGTCTGGGTTCTTGGCTTGGGTGGGCCAGAGTGTGGTGTTTGGCAGGGTGATTGGGTGGTGGGTGGGTCTTGGTTTGCCCAAAAAAAAGTTCAATGGCTTTGAGGGCGATTTCCCCCAAAAGGCTGAACAATTTTTCATCGCTGCCGATCATTCGGATTTTCACTTCTAAAGATATGGCAACCCTAAAATATTGATTTCCTATTTTTGGGTTCAAAAAAACAGGGGTCGTCTTATACACAGAAAAATACGGTAAGTGGCAACCCACCCCCACAAAAAAACCCCACCCAAAGGACCTAGCTTGGTGCCAACAAGTTAGTGTTCTAGCAGGTATCTTCCTATATAAAGAAGAATGTAAGATGTCGTCATGCTTTGCAGTTCGCGTCGCTCCCTTCCCCATTCCCTTTCCCTTCATGTGTCTTGTCTTTTAGATTGCAAGCCTCAGGAAAGGAACGGCATTGTCCCTTGGAGAGCCTCTTTGACTGATGGATAGGATATGAATACTGGAAATAAGTAAGTTAGTTGAACAGAAACCTACAGAATTAGTCTGATTAGGACGACAACTGAACTGCCCTTCCCAGGTGGCTCAAATCCAACTCCCTTCCCCAACTGTCTCCTACCAGAGTAAGGATTGCTGCTCAAGCTGGCGTCTCTTCCAGTAAGCGGGGTGGTCTGTGTGGGGAACGGGATGCTGTAGTAGTCCTGGAAGAGAGGCAGGAGGAGAAGCTAAGGATGTTCATCTCAACTGGGGAGGAGGAGGAGGAGGGAACTGGCCTCCAGGGACCAGAAAGCAACCCCAGCACACATTTGAAACACATGACTTCCCCCCAAAGAATCCTAAGAAATGTCGTCTGCTAAGGATGCTGGAGGCTGTGGCTCTGGGAGGGGGAAATTACAGTCCCCAGGATTCCTTGTGCTTCAAATGGGCACAGCGAGGATCTGCCCCAAGTAAAAAGGTTGGTGTCTTTGTGAAAAACAAGAGCTATATCTGAAGGGGATGGAGAAGAAGGAGAAGACCAAAAGCAGTACCTTTGTTCAAAAACTGGGCTTGTTTATTAGTTACTGGCAAAGTACCACTCCCAGGTGTCACATAGCGTTTAGCGGATGTTACGAGGTGGCATACAAATGTCATTGTCAAAGACAATTTATTTTCAGTTTATTTCAGGTTTTGCATTTAAGATTATTCCAGTCTGCTCCATTATGAAAGTGTTACAAACATTGCAAGAGAAGGTGTCCTGCTACACAATGCAGAGCAGCGGGAGACGGCATGTTTTCTAAGTAGCAATGATGATGTTATTTTAGGAGGGCAGAGGGAGGGCTGAATTTAACTCACCAAGGGGAATCTCGTCTGAAGCATCTGTAGGTCGTCGTAGCCATAAACCTGCGGCTGCAAGAGAAGCAGCAGGTTAGGGAGAGGCCCGTGTCTCTCACAAGGGACGTTCATTTTTGTATTGTGTTGTATTGGTTTGTTTGGATTCGCTTCCCATAAACCAGGATTATTTCAAAGGTCTTGGGTTGTTGTTTTTTTGTCGGAGTCAGATGTTGCAACACAAGCAGGCTAGAGGCTGCTTTGACTGCATCTGGTACCGACTCCAGGTTGATTTCCCATGCTCTGTCCCTCCTGCCATGCTATGGTCAAGAGCCAGGCAAGATCTACTGGCATGGAACTGTAAAGCGGCCCCTACTCACCGGGTAGGCGTGCAGCAGCCCTGGAGCCATGATGTACGGGTTTGGCAGCAATGGGGGCACACCTGGGGGCAGGTTGGGTGGAGCCTTCCCTATGGGGAGAAAGCAGAGTTAACTACGGACATCCCAGGACCACTGCCCCCTCCTCTCCCACGAGAAGCAGTGAGACTTACAATTATGAGAGAGCGAGCATGCACAAACCAACATTTAAAAAGTGTGTGACTGGCAATGTTAGATACGGAAGAGTAAGGATAAAGCTCATAGCTGAGTGGGAGGAAACAAGCTTCTGTGTGTGGAAGATGGCAAGTCCAAAGCCTGCTGTCCCTAGACGTTATTGGACTCCAGCTCCCATCAACCTCAGCCGGTATGGCTAATGGGAGTTGTAGTGCAGTAACATCTGGCCACAAGTATTCCACGCCTGTCCTAGACACATGTCCCAACCAATCAGGGACCACGTAAGTGCACTTGCAGAGGGGCAAAGCAGGGATGGGGACCCTGCGGCCCTCCAGATGTTGCTGGACTCCAGCTCCCATTAGCCCCAGCCAACAGTATGGAAATACTGTTTGGAAATACCTGGAGGGAAGAAAGTTCCCCATCCCTGGCTTAGGGACATAGGAAGCTGACTTTGGCCAGTTATGACAATATTATTAATAATAATAATAATTCCCTAAATAGGGCTGCCTTCAGATGTCTTCTAAAAGTCAGGTAGTTGTTGTTCTCTGACATCTGGTGGGAGGGCGTTCCACAGGACGGGTGCCACTACCGAGAAGACCTTCTGCCTGGTTCCCTGTAGCTTCGCTTCTCGCAGTGAGGGAACCAGAAGGCCCTCGGCACGGAACCTCAGTGTCCAGGCTGAACGATGGGGGTGGAGACGCTCCTTCAGGTATACTGGACCGAGGCTTTTGGTATACAGTGGTGCCTCGCAAGACGAAATTAATCCGTTCCGCGAGTCTCTTCGTCTTGCGGTTTTTTCGTCTTGCGAAGCACGGCTATTAGCGGCTTAGCGGCTATTAACGGCTTAGCGGCTTAAAGAAAAAGGAAACAAACTCGCAAGAACTTGCAAGACGTTTCGTCTTGCGAAGCAAGCCCATAGGTAAATTCGTCTTGCGGAAAGACTCAAATAATGGAACACTCTTTCGTCTTGCGCGTTTTTCGTCTTGCGAGGTACCACTGTATTCAGCTCAGTATTGTTAGCATTGGATTTCCTTCATCAGTAGAGGGAAGGACTACATGACTTTGGAGGTCTGTACCAACTCTGTGATCCCACAGTCTATGCCAGGGGCACCTCCAAGCACTGCTGGACCCATCTCCCCTCAACCACAGTCAGTGTGACCGATGCCCAGGGGTGATGGGACCTGCAAGTACAGCAGCAACCTTATCCAGTCCTGCTCCAAACTAAACCAGTCACTAGTCACAGGGACTAGACATAGCTGAAAAGGAGGGATTAGAGGGCCAACGCAATGAAGGCAGAGCCATGCTTCAGAACGTGTGGCACAGAACGTGAGAGGGTGCTCACAGTGTTCTCCCCACTTCTTGCTTTATTACAGGACTGTGAACTCCCCCCTGCCGAGGTTGTTGGACTACAACATCCATCAAGCCCCACACAGAAGGCCAATGGTCAATGGCTCATAGGAACTGTAGTGCAGCAACAATTGGACTCTTATAAGAGGGCAGGAAATGCGAGAACCAACAACCATATAAGCACAGCTCTGCTGGCACTCTCCATTATTAAAATCCCCCCCCCCCCTTATACGTGTGTCTCCTCCATGAGAGATCCAGAGGGTGGAAACGTGAGAACAGGCCTTTTCTGCTGTGGCTCCCCGTTTGTGGAATGTTCTCCCCAGGGAGGCTCAACTAAACACTTTAGTTACGTATCTTTAGGCGCCAGGTGAAAACATTTCTCTTCAACTAGGCTGATTATTATTCTACAGCTTTTTTAAAATGTGTGTATGTGTGTGTGATTTGTTATTGTTTTATTATGTACAGTTGTACCTTGGTTTTCGAATGCCTTGTGATTCAAACGTTTTGGCTCCTGAACGCCACAAACCTGGAAGTGACTGTTCTGGTCTGCGAAATTTTTTGGGAAGCCAAACATCTGCCGCGGCTTCCGATTGAGTGCAGGAAGCTCCTGCAGCCAATCAGAAGTCACACCTTGGTTTTCGAACATTTTTGGAATTCGAACGGACTTCCGGAACGGATTCAGTTTGAGAACCAAGGTACGACTGTATTCTCATTCTATACTTTTCTGCTGTAAACTGCATTGGGCTCTTTGGATTAAGGATGGTGTACTCGTTTTATAAATAATAGTAATATTATATGAATGACGGTCGCGTCAGCTCCGGCAAACAGACACTCTCTCTCTCTCTGCTCAAAGCAGACAAGAGAGGCTTAAGGGAGCTCAAAGCTCACCATTTGGCTAGCTGCTAAAGAGATTGCATTTGCCTTGCCTTACAGAGACACTGTCCAAAGAGGGAAGAGCAGAAATGTATATATGAATCAACAGCCGCAGGAACAGAATGTAAGGCAGTGTTTAAAAAAGGAGCACCCCAGCTCTCTGCTTTCTCATGCACACACGTGCATTTTAGCCGCTGACCAGGCCTAGAGCCTTGAGGAAGCACCTGACGTCGTGGCAACAGAGCTGCGGGTCGTGGCGGTCACCGTGGAGTTGCCGCTGAGGCTCAGGCCCAGGCTGCTGACGCTACTCAGGCTCGAGGAGGCGCTGACCACGGGGGGCGCAGCCGAGACGGTGCTGGAGGAGGTGGAGAAAGTGCTTGCGGAAGAATGGAGCCCGGCGTCGCTCTCCACACTGGTGTGCTGCAAAAAAACCAGGAGGGGAAGCAGGGGAAGTCAGGATCTGCAAGACGGAGACCAACATGTCCGTGTGGAAAAGTCGCATGGCGCAGCAGCAAGGCGCATGTCAGAGCACTGCAGTTCAGCCAGCCACGGGTTCTAGGCTGGATGCATCTGGTCGCGGCTCAGGGGTTTGCTTTCGCACGCTCACCGCCCTCCTGGATAGCTACGGGGCAAGCTAGGCAGGATGTTGGGGGGCATGCACTTTGCAGGCCTCAAACTTAGGTGGGAAGTCAAACACAACAGAGACAAGAGATTTACAACCGTACAGATCTACAAACACCAGCAGACAACCTTGCATCTTCAGCTGTTCCTGCTCCTGCATAGCCAAGTCAGGGATGATGGGATCTGAAACTCACCAGTATCTGGAGGGTCACAGGTTCCCCATCCCTGGTTTTAAAAAAGAAAGCCTTACAACCCCTTCAGCTCTCGCAGCAGAAGAGGAACGAAGGCAGAGGCGATATGCTTGTTGACAGACTACATGGTTTCAGAATACAGTTATGGGAGCATCTATTTTTAGTATTTCCTCTTCCACACAAAACGCCCCATAGACACACAAGGCTAGTATGTCAGGGAGAATAATATGGGGGGGGGGAACAAAATATTCATTCCCCCCCACAGCATATAGTCCATATACATCACACAGGGCTCATACTGAATTGGTGGGGGGGGGGGCAGAGAGAAACAAAGGGTGAGTTCCACTACATATATTTCGGGGGGCCAAAGAGCAATTGGGGAATAAACCACTAATCTTGCACAAGCAGTTCTGTCTGCCACATGACAAGCAGTGCAACTCCCTGGCCTACTTTCCTGAGGTTTATCTAGCATCATTATTTAGCCTCAGTCATATGCTGAAGCCACACCTTTTTACCCAAAGCTCAGAATCACGTTTTGTGACCCACTTAAAAACTGTCAAGTTACCTGATGACTTCTGTGTATGGCTGGTTGGTTTTACTTCGATTTAAAGGGTATTGTTTTGTTGTAAACTACATTGGGACATAATCTAACCAACATATGCTCACATATGGTTCCCAGGAACTGGTTTTCAGAGGCATGATGCCTTGGTCAATGGGAGGCACAACAACTCCCTCTTGGAAAGCAGAGAGGAATTCTAGTCTAACCTCGCATAAATTCAACCAACGGAGCTCTCCTGTGTGCATAAATGTGCTCTTGCCCTTAAAGAGGGAGCAGTCAAAGCAGAAGCAATACCATGCGTGTGACCCAGACAAGGGTACCTGGAAACAGATTGCTGTTGGGTCTTGGGAAGACAGACACAAGCTTGCACTCCAAGCCCACTAATAGGCACCTCCGGCACCAAAACCTTATTTTCCCCTCTCATTCCCTCTACTCACCAAGAGAGTGGAAGTTGACGTGCGGCCAGCAGAAGTCGAGGAGGAGAGGCTGTTCTGAGGGGTGGGTAACGTGCTGTGGGGAGAGAGGGAAGGGAATGCTGGTCAGCCCACAGCCAAATGGCTGGCAATGCCCTGTGCCTGGCCTTTTCCATTTAACTTGACCTTTACAGAGGCTTTGGTGCTATTCCATTGGTCCCCCCCTTTTTTTAAATAATAATAATTAAATTTATATGCTGCCCTCCATCCAAAGATCTGGGGGCAATTTACTTCATTTCCGTAGTTGTTTTAAAAACAGCTTGTTTTTAAATGGAATAAAACTGAACACACGACAGGCAATGCAGGGTTGTTTTCTTAGGTGCAAAATACAGATCCTCAACTTTACTGCAAAAGGAGGTTGCTAGCCCTCATGACTGAGCTTGAGAAAGCTGGGCCCAAGGTCTATCAAATTCCAGGGGTGGGGAACAGAAGATATTCATCTCCTCACCCCCTACCCTGACATCTGCCATGGCACCAGGTGACTCAACTTCAAAGAAAAGCACACCATTGGGGGGCGGGATTGGGGTCAGTTCTGAGGCCCCCCTGCTGCTACCTGCTGTGTTGCGTGGTGGCCGTGCTGGGGAGCTCCTCCGTGTGGTTCAGGCTACTGAGCACCGAAGAGTGCTGGGTGGCCGTGGTGAGCAAGGATGCTGCGGACACAGTGTCGTTGAGAGGGGTCGTGATGCTGGGGGCAGAGGGGGAGTCCGATTTCACAGCGGGGCCTGCAGAACCTGGGGGGGGGGCAAGTTTGAAATAACGAGAGAAACACAGAGTTAAGGCGCAGATCACCCAAGCAAAACTTCTTCCCCTCGCAAAATTTGAAGCAGCATAGAAAGCAACATTCAAAGGGCAAAAAACCAAGCTATAATACACAATTACTGTTTTATAATTTATGATAATTTAGAATTTAAATGTATTTTCATGTAATGTTTGATACTTCCAGCTGATGAAGGTGAATACATCGAAACAGGGCCGTCCTGGTTTCTGATCCATAATTGACTTCTGCTCAATGATTGAAACTAAGACCTTCAGGTCGAATCTGACTATGGACTAACATGAACTTATCTCTACTCATAAACTCTTATCTCTAATTCTGTAACAAATTATTGTGTTATACATATCCTTATGAGTTTGAGTTTGTAATCCTTGTCAGAATACATACTTTTGAATGGATTAGTTTTTTTACAATTGACTATTGATTTGCAAGTAGGGACTACTCCCACTACTGAAACTTATATTGGCCAGAGTTCTTGGTGTGCTTTTCTCAAGATACAATACACGTCAAGTCCAGCCCAGCGCCCTGTTCTCAAAGGCGCCAACCAGATGTCTGCTAGGGGGCGCCTGCAAGCGGGAGCAGAGCGTGCCGCAGGTTCGCCAGCCCTGCTTGCTGCACAAATTCTTTGCGAGCTCAGCTCGTTTCTTCCCCCCTCCCCAACCGCAGGCATGCTGGAGAGGCACTGACCTTCGGCTGTCTGCGTGGTCTGCAGCTGCGTGGGCGGCACCGAGTTGAAGCCGTTCTGAGAAGAGAAAGAGAGAGGGAAAGGGAAGTCAGCTGCCGTTGATACAGAAACACACATTCGGTGCACAGATCAAGCATCGGCCCCACCCCAGCCAAGTACCCTGCTCTCAAACACCTCCCTATTTTAAAAGACTAGGATCCGTTAAATGTTTCTAGTAGCAATGCTCATCATAGACAGTGGTCAAGCTATGAATTACTTGATGCTTTGGATGTGAGACCCAAAGGCATCCACTATTCCCCATATTCTTTCTAGGCCAGGGGTGGGGAAGCTGCAGCCCATCCAGATGTTGCTTGGACTACAACTCCCATCATCCTTGACTGTCAATCCTGATGGGAGTTGTAGCCCCAGCAACGTCTGGGAGGGCGGCAGATTTTTGTCAGCCGTGGCCTGGGCTTTCCTTCTTCCCCCAAAGAAGAGCGCTGACAACCGTCCGCCAGATGCCTCTGAGAAGACAGAAAAGTGGGAGATGAAGGCTACTGCCTCTGCCCCACACAAACTGGCAAGAGTATCAGGGATAGACTGTCCGTAAAAATGGAGGGTTTCCTCTAAACATTGGAATTTGCTTAACCTTCTTTCAGAGTTCTCGAAACTTGCGAGGCAATTTCACGTTCTGCGAAGGTTTTATCCTAGTCCAAAAGAGACCAATTCTGGTGACAGAGTTTTCCACAGGCTGCCATGCTGATCATCATCGCTGTCGTGTTGTTAATAAGGCCCCATCTTAACAGAGCACTTGGGGACAAAGCTTACCTTGGCCTGGGTCAAGTCTTTTTGGGGCGAGGAGGAAATGGAGTTTGGGTACCGCCGGGTCTGAGTGGATCTCTGCTCGTACAGTGGTCCCTGAGCGCTGTTCTGGGAGGTATATGTTGCTGTAGGCATGGTGCCGCTCTGGTAACCCGGCTCCTGGCTCTTATTGGACGAAATTGTGGACAGAGACTCGCTGCAGGTGAAGAAGGGTCAGGAGATTTCAGCACGCAAACTGCCAATGGGCTCCTGCCAGTGGCTTGCAAGAGGCGGCTTCCACCAACTAAGCCTCCTAGAGCATGGGTCGGCAAACGAAGACCCAGGGCCCGGATCCAGCCCTATTACCTTCTTGATCCAGCCTGCGGACGGTCTGGGAGTCGCCGCATGGATCGGTGTGGGGATTCTGATCGTTCAGGCTGCGCCATTCCCCTCCCACACGCAACCGCCGCGGCGACTCCTCCCTCCCTCCTCCTGGCTTCTCCCCGCCCTGCCTAGAGGAGGAAGAGGGCTGGGCTTTGTTGAGCTGTTGGCTGAGTGCCATTTTAAGCAGCCCCTCTCCAGAGCCAGCCCTTTTGCTCTGCTCATCGTCCCTCCGGCCCTGCCGCTCGCAAGGCACAGGTAAGTAGCCACTGGGGCTCGTCTGGTGCTGTGGAGAAGGGAGGGGGGAGTCGGTGGGGGGATTTCCCCCCCTTCAAAATATAGTCTGGCCGCCCACAAGGTCTGAGGGACAGTGGACTGGCCCCCTGTAGAAAAAGGTTGCTGACCCCTGTACCAGAGCAAAACATATACAAGGAGGCTTAGTTTGGTCAGAATTGAGTCCACACTTCCAGAGTTAACACTAAACACATCGCTCCTGGAAAAAGAGCCACCATAGATGCTAGAGGGCCATGAAAATTTGTGTCCTGGGTTTTTTAGATTTATCTACCCATGTACTAGGGACGAGGGTGGTGCTGTGGGTTAAACCAGAGCTTAGGGCTTGCCGATCAGAAAGTCGGCAGTTCGAACCCCTGTGACGGGGTGGGCTCCCGTTGCTCGGTCCCAGCTCCTGCCAACCTAGCAGTTCGAAAGCACGTCAACGTGCAAGTAGATAAATAGGTACCGCTCCGGCGGGAAGGTAAACGGTGTTTCCGTGCGCTGCTCTGGTTCGCCAGAGGAGGCTTAGTCATGCTGGCTACATGACCTGGAAAGCTGTCTGTGGACAAATGCCGGCTCCCTCGGCCAATAAAGCGAGATGAGTGCCGCAACCCCAGAGTCGTCTGTGACTGGACTTAATTGTCAGGGGTCCCTTTACCTTTTAACCATGTACTATCTGAAACCAAAGGGGCTCATTGGTTGCCAGATGTGAAATTTACGAGCACTATTTTCATCTCTCTTACCCCACGAAAGGGGTCTTTTTGCAGCCCAACATAGAGACGCCACTGAGGGTTGTGCCTGGGACCTTCTGCTTGCCAAGCTGTCTCCCACTTAAGCTAAGACCCCCCCAAACACAATGTCAACAGGCTCCTCTCACCTTGCAGTACTCGTGTACAGGCTGCTCGGAGGCTGGCTGACGGAGGCGCTTGTTGCGGGGGCAGGCTCGTACTCCGAGAGGACAGGCTCCGAACCGAACTGCAACGCCCCAAACTGCAAGTTGAGCCCCGAGATATCCGCAGAGCCGGGCATCTCCACTGCCAGAGCGGGAATCTGAGGAAGGAGAGGTGGCCTGATGAGCTGCCGACATGCAACCTGAAATTGGTGTTCCCGCTCTCAAACTGGCAAACCCTGAAGAGCGGAGGCTGCCAAGGCTTTCCACTTCCTTCTGTGGCAGAGGGTGTGCCTGGGTTTCAATGTCGCCTTTAGAGGCTCAGGGTTGTTGCATTTTTAAAATTATCACCAGCATCGCTTAATTGCTAAAAGCGTGCCACGCTTCCAAGCTGCAACAACAAAAAACTAGTTCTAAAAGTAACAGGGTGTACAAAGAACTAAAAGCAATGAACAGCTGTATTATCAGCGTTCTACTTAGTAGTACAGTATATCAATAAACCCACCCCCGTTTTCCCATGGATATATTAGGGTTTTGATTCAATTGCATCCTCCTAATCTAATCATATTGAGCCGCGGGGATAGGGTGATATTCAAATTTAATCAATAGAATAACAAATAATCTAATGATTTTCACCACTGCCCGTTTTTCTCGTTCCTTTCAAAGGTTGCAAATGGTGAATTTCCCCCACCCCCGTCAGACGCGAGGTCTTGAACAACAGAATCACTGAGCTGGAAGGGACCCCAAGGGTCATCTAGTCCAACCCCCTGCAATGTAGGAAACTTAAGATTAAGAGTCACATGCAGATGCTGGGGGCTGAATCGGAGACCTTGTGCACACGAAGCAGCTGCTCTACAACTGAGATTCCACCCTTGCCCAATACAATATATTTGAGTCATCATCATCATAATTATCATTTATTTATACCCCACCCATCTGGCTGGGTTTCCCCAGCCACTCTGGGCGGCTCCCAACAGAATATTAAAAACACGATGAAACATCAAACATTAAAAACTAATCAGGGCTGCCTTCAGATGTCTTCTAAAAGTCAGATAGTTGCTTATCTCCTTGACATCTGATGGGAGGACGTTGCACAGGGCGGGCGCCACTGCTGAGAAGGCCCTCTGCCTGGTTCCTAGTACAGTGGTGCCTCGCAAGACGAAATTAATCCGTTCCGCGAGTGTCTTCGTCTAGCGGTCTTTTCGTCTTGCGAAGCAACCCTATTAGCGGCTTAACGGATTAGCGCTATTAGCAGTTTAGCGGCTATTAAAGGCTTATCGGCTTAGCGGATTAGCTGCTAAAAGGCTATTAAAGGCTTAGTGGCTTAGATAAAGGGGGGGGAAAGCGGGAAAAAAATCTCAAGACTCGCAAGACATTTTCGTCTTGCGAAGCAAGCCCATAGGGAAATTCGTCCTGCGAAGCAACTCAAAAACGGAAAACCCTTTCGTCTAGCGGGTTTTCCGTCTTGCGAGGCATTCGTCTTGCGGGGCACCACTGTACCCTCACTTCTCGCAGGAAGGGAACCAGCAGAAGGCCCTGTGTCTGGGCTGAATGATGGGGGTGGAGACGCTCCTTCAGGTACACTGGGATGAGGCCATCTACAGATTCAGACCACTGGGTCCACCAAGCTCATTAGAATAGCCTCTGACGCTCCACTCCTGAGCTACGGGCCCCTTCCCACTCACCTGCCAAGTTCATTGGGCCCTCTAGGGGGCTGCCTCAAGCCTAAGCCCCACGCCGTGCAGGATGGGAAATTCTTGCGTACCTTTGATGTCAAGGACGCTTTCTTCTTCTGCTGCTTCATCTTCTGCTGGGCTGGCTGGGGGCTGGAGGACTGGTTGTCCGAGGAGCCCGGAGACATCTGGGGGACGGGGTTGGTTTTGCTGGCCAGGGGGGACGACGGAGGCGGCGGGGCCGTGACGGACGCTGTCACCACAGGCTGCTTGTCCTGCAGGAACACTTCCATCATGGCGGAGGTGGGCGGGAAGGCCTGGCGCTTGGCAAACGGGCTGTGCACAGCGGATTCCGACGGGTTCTTCAAATCTGCGTGCCGGAGACGGAAGGAGGGTGGTCAAGCCCAGGACAGGAAACTCCTGGTTCCTCCTCCTTACAAAGCACCTGTGTATTAACCTATGACCTTTGCCCCACCCACACCAACCTCTGGCTGCACCTATTATTAGCATGCAGCCCCCAGGCTGAAGAGTTTCCCCAACCCTGGTTTTAGACGCAGCAGGATTTGGAATAAAAAGCTTGTTTGTTTGATCACCACAGGCGGTCAGTCAGCTACCACAGATGCAGGACTGAATTTGCTGATGATGCCAAGACTTGCTATAGCATACGCTGTCCCCCCTTTATAGCTATGAGGGAGCCAGAAAGGGTCTACTGGTACGCAGCTCACACTAAGGCAGGAGGAATGTGCAGATTTAAAAATCAGTGAGAAAATAAAGCTCTCTGTCAGTAGTACAAATCTGACCACTAAACCCATGTTGATTTAGGGTATTACTTTTACCAGGAATACTTGTTTTTATTCAAAAAACATGGCTTTTAAAAAAAAATAATTTCATAGCATACTTTAGCAGGCATTTCAAGGTAGTTTTATGGTGAATTTTAACTGATCTTATACTTGGTCTGGTTTTTCTTTTTAATGTTTACATACACCCATTAGAAATTATGAATTATTACATAATTATACAGATACCCGAAATAATGTTACAAAATCTACTGCTAAATGAAGAAATGACTATGGGCTGTTTGCTGTATGCAACACTAATCCTACTTAAAGCAGACCCACTGCATAATAATGGAGATATTGGTCTTTTCTGCGTATGATTTTAGTTGGCAGCAATCCTAGGTTTGTAGGGAAGTGTGCAAATACTCAATTTTTCATAATGTTTTTATTTTCAAGGTACAGAAGCTAAATTTTGAGAAAACAATTGTTACAACAGTAAACAACAAATAATTTGTCCTGATGAAATTACAATTTTTTTCATGCCAGGTATAAAGTTTCATTTGATAGTCTAAGAGATCACACTGCATTTTCCCCATGAGTGCTAGGTAGATTCCTGCCACAGTCTGAACAATTTATGTATTCAATAAACATTTGCCATCTGTTATAAAAGGAAAGTGGATTGTGTTTGCCCTTTGTCGCTCTCACCTGGCATGTTAGTTTCTCAGTCAATGCTGACTCTGTCAAACCAAGAATCAATATTCAACCCAACACTGGTTTTCCAATACCTGGCTATCTCCATATGGGCCGCAGTCAACAGAAAGGCTAAGAGGTGATTCTTTAGGATAATTATGAGCAGATGGGATCCTAAGCCCAAGTAGTGCTAGCGCAGGGGACATTTCAATTGTTTTGTCGTAGAGCTTCCTCAATTTACACTAGAATGCGGCAATCTATTGTACACAAAAATGTTGAGGGAAATGGACCTAGATGTGCGAATACCAAATGAAAAATGGAATGGCTTTCTGGTCTGGGAGACCGATGAAATCAGTTTCTGCAAAAATATTCAAATTTGAGAAATGCTCATTGACACAGAAAAAAGCCTCAATAAACTCAGTGTATCAGGTAGAGGAACTAGTTCAGTTTAGTGATAAGTAGTAAGGCTAACATGCTTCTATTCAGATACTGTATTTTTCACTCTATAAGACGCACTTTTCCCCTCCTAAAAAGTAAGGGGAAATGTGTGTGCGTCTTATGGAGCGAATGCAGGCTGCACAGCTATCGCTGAAGCCAGAACAGCAAGAGGGATTGCTGAGCTTCAGGGATAACCGCACAAAGCCTTTTCAAAAAAGCCTCATTAAACTCAGTATATCTGGTAGAGGAATTAGTTCAGTTTAGTGATAAGTAGTAGGGCTAACATGCTTCTATCTAGATTACTTAAAATGAACCAATTATTGCTTAGGACAAAAAACTTAGCACTCATGATTCTTTAAAAATGTATTTTTAATCTTTTTTTTAATTCCACCCTGGCCTCTAAGGTCAGTTCAAAGGCTTTGACAAACCGTACCACCAGAAGTGCAGGGCCAGAGTGTTTTAGTGGTTAAGAGTGCCAGACTAGGACCTGGGAAAGACGAGGGTTCAAATCCCCGCTCAACCATTAAACTTGCTGTCTGGGACCTTGGGCCAGTCACTGCCTCTCGGCCTCACCAACCTCACAGAGTTGTTGCGGGGATTAAATGGGGGTGGGGGTGGGAGACAGCATGCAGCTTCTTGGAGATAAAAGGAAGGTGGGATATAAATGCGAAATAAATAAGTGTTCTTCACAGATTCAATTCTGGCTGCTGGAGTGACCAGATACGGAGTTAGGTATACAATGGTACCCTGAACATAATACGTTCCAGGAGTCTGTTCAACTCCCAAAACCGTTCGAAAACGAAGGTGCGGATTCCGATTGGCTGCAGGAGCTTCCTGCACTCAAACGGAAGCTGTGTCAGACGTTCGGCTTCTGAAAAACGTCCGCAAACCGGAACAGTTACTTCCGGGTTTGCGGTGTTCGGGACCTGATTTGTTCGACAACTAAGCTGTTCAAGAACCAAGGTACCACTGTAGAAGAAGAAGAAGAAGAAGAAGAAGAAGAAGAAGAAGAGGAGGAGGAGGAGGAGGAGTTTGGATTTGATATCCCGCTTTATCACTACCTGAAGGAGTCTCAAAGCGGCTAACCTTCTCCTTTCGCTTCCTCCCCTACAATAAACACACTGTGAGGTGAGTGGGGCTGAGAGACTTCAGAGAAGTGTGACTAGCCCAAGGTCACCCTGCAGCTGCAGGTGGAGGAGCGGAGACGTGAACCCGGTTCCCCAGATTACAAGTCTACCGCTCTTAACCACTACACCACGCTGGCACTGTACTAAGAAGCAGTTATTAACTCAACAAAAGATCCTCAAGCAGATTCAGGATTTGGGGGCATTCAGAGCAGCCCTGCCAGGGCTGTAACAGTGAACTGCGCATTCCAACACTCTCCCCATTCACAAGACCCCTCCAGCCTCCAGCTGCCCCCTTCCACCTTACCGTACTGCACAAGAGACGAGGAGTGGCTCGCGGTGCCGCTGTCCCAGGACGTGGCCGCGCTGCTGCTCCCGGATGGCTGAGGATGCTGAGCTGCCAGTTGAGCCAACGCCTGGGCCGTCTTGAACTGCTCCAGGAACTGCGAGCCGGTGGTGGTGGTGGCAGCGGAGGCGGAGACTGCGGTGCCTCCGCCGCCGCTTTTGGCCTCGCCGACGTCGCTGAACCCCTTTCCCAGCATGCCGACCTGAAACGGCAGGAAGGGAAGGCCGGCTGAAGCAGGCGCATGGCGGCTTTGGCTGGGCAAAACAACACAGCAGCCCCAGATGGGGACCAGGAGGATGAACTCTTCTAAATACAACACGTGCACGACCGCAAGGTTCAGAGGCTTGTCCATTTCCTTACCATGCCGTGGTGTGGGAAGGTGTTCCCCGAACTGGGCTGGGATATAGGAGCCTGCTTAGAATTGCTGAACACCAGCGGCTGGCTGAGGGCAGGTGCCTGCGAGGAATCCAGGTTGGGCGACTCGTTCTCCAGAGAAGAAGGGGTCTTTCCTAGCAGCACAGCAAGGTCGATTCTAGGAAGGAGGCAGAAGCGTCACCGTGAGCGAGGGGTTGGGTGAGTGGCCTGGCCGGCCCACCACTGTTCCTGCACCAAAAGGGATGCCCCATGCCAGGGCTAAAGCTAACAAAAGGAATTTCAATAGGATCAAATGTCAGGTTCTGCACTTGGGGCAGGAGGAACCAGCTGCATAAATGTTAAGATGGGGGGCACACCTGGGTTTCCAGTAGTACATGTGAAAAGGGTCTAGGGATCTTAGTAGACCACAAACTGAGCATGAGTTAACAGCAGCAAAATAAGCCAATGCTATTCTGGGGTGCATCAACAAAAGTACAGGGGTACCTCTGTTTGCGAACGGGATCCGTTCCGGAGGCCCGTTCGCAACATGAAAAGAACACAACCCACAGCAGCGCATCTGTGCAGACGCGGATTGCAATTTGCCGCTTCTGCGCATGCATGTGATGTCATTTTGCGCGTTTGCGCAAGTGGCGAAACCCGGAAGTAACCCTTTCCGGTACTTCTGGGTTGCCACGGGACGTAACCTGAAAGAACGTGACATGAAGCGGACATAACATGAGGTATGACTGTATAGTGTGCAACTCCAGGAAGGTAATAGTACTGCTCTATTCTGCCCTGGTCAGACCACACCTGGGGTTCTGTGTTCAGTTATGGGCACCACAGTTTAAGAAGGATGTTGACATGCCGGAACGTGTGCAGAGGAGGGCAATCGAGATGACGAAGGGCCTGGAAACCAAGCCTTATGAGGAACAGTTGAAGGAACTGGGTATGTTTAGCCTGGAAAGGAGGAGACTGGGAGGAGATATGATAGCTGTCTCTTTAAATATCTCAAGGGGGGTCACATGCAGGATGGAGCAACCTTGTTTTCTCCTGCTCCAGAGGGTATGACCTGAAGCAATGGATTCAAGCTGCAAGAAAGGAGATTCCAACTAAACATCAGGAAGAACTTTCCGATGGTTAAGAACTGTGGAATGGGCTCTCTCTCTCGGGAGGTGGCGGAGTCTCCTTCCTTGGAGGTTTTTAGCAGAGGTTGGATGGCCACCTGTCACGTATGATCTAGCTGAGATTCCCTGCATTGAAGGGGGCTGGACTAGATGACCCTCAGGGCCCCTCCCAACTCTACAATTCTTTGATCTGCTTGTGCACAGAATTACTGTGCAGTGCAGAATCAGGCAGGGTTGGCAGAGGATCTTGGGCATACCAGCAGGCTGCTGAGGTGGCTGGATGCATCTGATGCCGCCTGCGCCAACATGGATGTTTTGGATTACATTTCCCAGCAGCCCGTGTTAACCCAGCCATCGGCGGTGGCTGCTTTAGTCTCTGATCTGGCATCCACAGTTGATTTGCTTGTGTTCAGTGCATGCTACAGTATGGTCCTGGGAAGCAGATGCACACAGAAACCCAGGCACAAAAGACCTTACACCTTGGGGAGAAAGTTGTGGGTTTTGTGTTGGTTTTTTGTTTTTTTGCTTTTCAGGCAGAGGGAAGCCCCTTCTGGGGGCCACATCGTAGAGCTTGGGCAGGGCCAGAGGCAAATGTGGACAGAACAAGGAATATTAATTTTCCCTCTGTGCAGCAGCCTAGTTTTTACACATGCACCCCTCTCTCTATCCTCCATCCTGGGAAGCAAAAACAGCTTTATCAGAGCTCAAGGACACATTCCAGCCAGACAAAAAACTCCCAAGAAGAGCGCAAAGGAGGACTGATGGTGAGGAATGTGCCTCTGGATGTTGTGCAATCTGGGGGGGTGGAAGAGTCCCAAGGGCCAGATGGAGAGGACTCAAGAACTGCATTGGTAGGAGCCAGTGCAACAATTGGTAGGAGTCAGCTTGGGGGATGGGAGCAAGAAAACCCAGAACAGTACATGGGGCGGTGAGAGAAGCAGCAAGATTGTTCTATCTGGCAAGCAGAACGGCTTCCGTTGATGAAAGGATCGTAATAGCACACCTCTGAATTCTTCCCAGGGTGGCCTGACACAGCCCTGCCTGACCTCTGGTCATACAGTGGTACCTTGGGTTACATTTGCTTCAGGTTACGGACTCCGCTAACCCAGAAATAGTGCTTCAGGTTAAGAACTTTGCTACAGGATGAGAACAGAAATTGTGCTCCGGCGGCACGGCAGCAGTAGGAGGCTCCATTAGCTAAAGTGGTGCTTCAGGTTAAGAACACTTGCAGGTTAAGTACAGACCTCTGAAATGAATTAAGAACTTAACCTGAGGTCCCACTGTACTGGCCAGGACTGAAGTGAGTTGGAGAGTCCAGCAACATCTGGAGGACTACAGGCCTGTCCGCCACATCCTGGCTAGGGCAATGGTTGTTTGCTTTCTTCCCCTGCTCTCTCCCCCCAGCCCCGCCACCAAAAAGAAACTCATTTCTAAACTGAAACCCAGCTACTGTGGCAGGCGCAAATGGACCACCTCTGTCCAGCCGTGATGGTCACATTTTCCGCAGGCAGAGGCACAGAGGAGACGTTGGAGGCAGTGAAGATCTTGGTCTCTGAAAGCTGGGGAAGGAAAGGAGAGGCAGGAAGTTAGGGTGATCCCAAGTCAGAGAAGGCAAAGCGCACACAGAAAGGGAAGCGACGCAAGAGCTGGGTTGTACCTACATCTTCATTCCAGTCCTCGGTCCCCCATTCCTCCGTCGCCGTCCTCCACGCACCTGGCAAAGAACAAAGCAGAGAAGGGGTTTGGTACAAGCGGATCCTGGGTGCTTCCCGGGAAAAGGGGGTGATTTTCAAGAAGCATTGCAAGCAGCTAAGCAGGTTGGTGCCCCTCGCCCAGACAGACACAAGCTTGGGGTGGGGGGAGGGGGGAGAGGAGGAAAAATATGGGCACACCACGCAAGCTCCCCCACCCACTGAACCCCAAAGCAAAGAGGCTGGACCCTGGAATCACTGTGGGGAAAAGAGATGTCTTCCTTGACCCTGTCCTGAAACTCTCTTCCCTTAGGAACAAACGGTGATGGACAGCCCTACTGATATTCTACATGCCCCCTGCCCAGTTCCACTGCTCTCTTGCAATCAAATGTGGCATCTCTCCACCCTCCTCCTGCCACTGCCCCTCCCCAAAGTCCTGCAAAAGCCCAATTTTCCCAGAAGATCGCAGCCACCAGGTTAGGATCAGTGCAAAATGGTCAAGTCAACGGAAGGTTTCGTTTGTGCATACGTGTGTGTTCATACGGATTTATAAACTGCTTAAATACAAGTGTCTAAGCAGTGTATAAATAACTCAATACTACACGATGCTCGTGCATCCTGCAAGAGACTTGCTCAGATGTCTCCCCCTGCAAAAATTTGCTTTCAGCCCTATGAAAGCGAAGGCGGGTCTTTTACCGTCTCAAAGTAAAAAAGCCCCCTGCCCTCCCTGCTGCTGTTCAGGTCACTTCCCTATTCCCTGAAATCTTCATTTATTGACTATGGGCATTTAAAAACATGCATACACTCTGCTGGCTCCTGAAGGAGTGTTTTGCTTTTTAAAAAACCCACATAGCGCCATTAGCCAAAAGTGCAAGGGAAAAGATATGAAGACTTGAAACTGGGGAAAAAAGAAAACTCTGCAAGGCACTACAGCTGGGAGTTGGACCGGGGAGACTTGAAGCACACACCGCCCCCAGCTACGTTTCTCAGGCATGAAGCTCGTCAAGAGACCTTGGAGCAGTCCCACACTTTCTCTCTCTCAGTCTAATCCAGGTGCGTAACCCCCGGGGGCCCCCAACTCCCATCAGCTCCAGCCAGCACAGCCAAGGGCCAGAGATGAAGCAAGCTGGGAGTCCTGCCTCCCACATCCCCCCACCTCCCCAATCTGCTCTGGGGTTTCTTCCAGCCCCCCCCAAAAAAGTAGAACAAGGGGGCGTGCCAGGAGAAATTCCACTGGGCCAGCTCGAGCGGTTTTACTTGCACAAGACCTTCACTAGATTCAACACCCTGTCAGCATTCACCAAATCTGCAGAAGTCTGCACATACTTGGTCCCTGGATGGCTAGCAAACCCGACTTGTGTAGCAGGACTGCTTCCTCTTCATAGTCCACCCCCCCCCCTCTACACCCGCAAGTCAGGCTATCGGTGAGTTTTTTAGAAGTTGCAGAAGGGGATTAACTCAGGATCTCTTCATGGTCAAGTGATCCCTAACCTGTCTTCAGTGATCCCAAGTCTGCGCTCTTGCTTAAGAACATAAGAAATGGCCTCACAGCATCAGACCAAGGCCTTGCCCAACTTTCTCTGCAAGAAATCTCAGCCGCCTGCCAGCAACTGGCCAGCAACCCACCAGGAGATTGTAAGAACCCACCAGTGTTAACTACCCACCAGTTGGAACTGCAAACGAACCATCTGTAGATCTTGAGGAAGGCGTTGCAGCAGAAATTGCCTCATCACTGGCTCCCCAGAAGGCCAATTAGATGGAACCTCTGTGTTTAGAGGCAGTGTACCTGTGGATGCCAGATACTGGGGGACTGTCACCTTCAGTCCCACTTGTGAGAGAGCTCAACAGAGGCACCTAGCTGGTCCCCACCCCCAAAAAAACCCAGAAACATAGATGGACTCCTTGGTCTGAACTGACAAGGCCATTCTGAGCTTATGTCCCAAGGAAACTTGGCCTTCGAATCAAGATGCAAGAGCTTTAAAGAGCCAGGAGAGGGGAACCACAACAGGGGCAGCCACAGCCGGTGGAGGGTGCAATCAAAACAGCCAGGAAAGCAAACTCATCTCCCCACCCCCACCAAACACAGAAAAACACAACAGATGGAAGCCCAAACCCCGCCTCCCCTTAAAAACACAGAGGTGTGGGGAAGGCGGGGTGGGGTGGGGTGTCAGTGTTAGTAAAAGCACAGGCAAGAACGTACACATATTCATTAAATGAAACCAAACCGAGATGGAAAGAGATGGAGGAGGGCAGGGGTTGTGGAGTGGGAGGAACGAGACAATGACATATCCACAGATATATTCCAACTTATAAATAAAGAGATCCCGGGCAATTAGTGCACCTGGATTTCTCGTACCAGGAGCAGTGTCAAATTTTCGGGGATAATTTGACCCCTCACCCCTAATGTAATCAACTCCTGAAAAGAAACAGAAAAAAAGAAAAAGAAAAAAAAAGAACGGGGTAAAAACAGTGAAAACGGTTTTGTATTCTAAGAAATGAGAAAAGCGAGGCGATTCTGCCGCTGCTGCCGCCGCCACCCCCTTCCCCACCCCAAGACTACTCTGCCGCCCACCATACCTGTGGATATTGTTAAAATTAAAAAAATATACTTAATACTACAAACTAATCATGGGAATATGAAATGAGGAGTGCGTTCTGTAGACACTGTGGACAAGTAAACCCTCCTTGGGGGCCAATTAAAAGGGTCGTCCCCTTCCAGCGACAACTTTTAACGGTCCCCCTTTCTTAGCTCAGGACACACAAAGAACGGCGGGATCTACTTCCAAGAGAAAAGTTAAGACACTGCAGTTCTCTCCCCGCTTCTACATTTCTACTGCACACCCAGGTAAGGGAACCTTCCCTCAAAAACCTCAAGTGGTCTTTTGGTCCAACCAGAAAGACACTTGTCTTCTTCTATGGAGGAAGGCCAGAGCTCAGAGGAAAGGTTCAATCTCCAAGGGCATTTCCAGGTAGGACTGGCAGAAAGGCCTCCCTCTGCCTGAAACCCTGGGAGGGGGTTGCCTGCCGGTCAGTGTAGACAGTACTGAGCTAGATGGACCAGGATTTCCCAAACTTGGGTCTCCCTACTGTTTTTGAGCTACAATTCCCATCATCCCTGACCACTGATCCTGCTAGCTAGGGATGATGGGAGTCCAAAAACAGCTGGAGACTCAAGTTTCGGAAGCTCTGGTCTAAGCCGTTACAAGGCAGCTTCCTGCATTCAACACTTCAGTTCCCTGAAGTTATGCTGTTGCTGAAAGAGATGAAAAGGGTGTGCAATGGAACGGTGGGTGGAGAATATGTTTCTTCCCTTTCTTGGGAAACCTTCATTAAAATCATAGGCTGGCAGACCCAACTCACCCCTGCCCAGTGGAGGTTAACCACCACATTCTAAAGACCAGGGGGAGATGATGGGATGCACTCAGATGATGCTGAGACTCCCAGCTCCCACCAGCCCCGGCCAGTGTGGCTAAAGCTCAGGGAAGATAGGAGCTGGGAGTCCAGAGGCTTGCAGGGTGCCACAGGCTCTCCAACCCTGCACTAGGACTTGCCAGGGAGACCCTCAAACTCCAATGCAACTTTCCCCACAGGTTTTGCAATCGAAAATACTAAAACAGATCAGAAGCGCTTAACGTGGATTGTGACTGCGACCCAAAGCAGTTTTAAACTGAAATAAAACCAGCCATTTTTTTACAGCATCAAGCACAAGTAAAATGGCTGGGTTTAATGGCATGATGGGGCAACTGGATAGCCATTAAGTGGCTCTAAAGGTAAAGGTACCCCTGACCATTAGGTCCAGTCGTGGCCAACTCTGGGGTTGCAGCACTCATCTCACTTTATTGGCCGAGGGAGCCGGCGTATAGCTTCCGGGTCATGTGGCCAGCATGACTAAGCCGCTTCTGGTGAACCAGAGCAGTGCATGGAAACACCATTTACCTTCCCGCCGGAGCGGTACCTATTTATCTACTTGCACTTTGAGGTGCTTTTGAACTGCTAGGTTGACAGAAGCAGGGACCGAGCAACGGGAGCTCAGCCGGTCGCGGGGATTCGAACTGCCGACCTTCTGATCGGCAAGTCCTAGGCTCTGTGGTTTAACCCACAGTGCCACCCACGTCCCTATGATTAAGTGGCTCTAGGTGGCAGAATTGGGTGACTTCAATCACACAGGGGCATGGCTGGTCATCGCTCAGCAGCAGGGCAGGTGCTGGGAATGGTGGTTCTCTCCCCCCACCCACAGTCTCCATTTAAAACAGTGTTTTTCAAACTTGGGTCCCCAGCTGTTGTTGGTCTACAGCCCCCATCATCCCTGATCACTGGTCCTGCTAGCTAGGGATGATGGGAGTTGGGTTCCCAGCTGTTGTTGGACTACAGGTTTGGGCAGTGTTGACATAAAGGGATCTCTGGGGAAGATGTCTACCTGCAACACCCAGAGTGCTGTTGCCAACCAGCCTAGGCAATACTGGGATGGCTGGACCAACAGGCTGACTTGATAAAATGCAACCCTTTATGTTGAAGAAAGGCAAGCTGTATTGAAGGGGACCCACTTGCTGGCCTTTTTACTGACAGGAGCTGAACTCTGGCCCCAAACTGCGGCAGCACAATGCGCCCAGGTCACTTACTCGTGCCGTCGTCCGGCTCAAAGCTCCCGGTGTTGTTCCATGTATTGCTGTTACTGTTCCCGTAGCCTTCTTCCGTGCTCGTGGGCTCGGCATAGTCCGCAGGGTTGAAAGTTCTGGAAGACAGGGTGGGTGAGGAAAGGGGAATTTGAGCGTACATCTCAAGGGCACGTCTGTCCTGCTTTGACGCTTTAGTCTCTTCCCTCCCCCTATCCAGGCCACAGGTGAGTGTCATCTGGTCACAGATAAACTCCCTTCCTCTGCCCATCCCGCCCAAGATTAGAGTTAAGACAAAGGCTGTGAAGCTTACCCCATGCCTTGGGCTGAAAACCTTCCTCCCCGCCTTCCAGAGCCACCTGCAACAACAAAAAAACAGGCAGCTTTAAACCTTACTGGACCCAGGATACACCTCCAGGTAAACTAAACCAGATTTTTAAAAGTCTTCTATCTTCACCCATCTCTTGTTTTCCCCACCAATTTCACTCCTTTGAACCAAGGATGGGACTACAACTTCCATCATGCATCGCTGATGTTGGTTGGGGATGATATAAGTCAGCCCCCCCCCCCACAACTTTGAGGGGCAGAGAGAGAGGGCCCCCAGCCTTGCTTTAAAGCAAAACACAAATGAGCCTACTGATACAACCACCCACCTTGTAGGTACCCAATTGAGACTGAGAGCTGGACGAGTGCCAGAGTTCAAATCCACAATGAAGGTGGGAGAACGTGGGATATTCTAGATGTGGAGAACCTGCGACCCTCCAGTTATTGGGCTCCCAACTCTGACCATCTGCAGCAGGCATGGCTGAGGGCCAGGGTTGAGGGGCACTGTGGCCCCCAGAAGGTTCCCTATGTGGGAATGAAACTTCAACTTCCCCTGCCTGGTTTCAGGTGCACTCGCATTAGGAATCGAACACCTTGTTTGTTTGATCACCAGAGGCGGCCCGTCAGCTATCACAGCTGCAGGACTCAGTTGGCCAACGATGCCAAGACTTGCTGTAGCATACGCTGTCCCCCCTTTATAGCTATGAAGGAGCCAGAAAGGGTCTACTGGTATGCAGCCCACCGTATGGCAGGAGGAATGGATTTAAAGGCACTTTAAATCAGGATTTATTTATTCTTTGTCTGTCCTGAGTCTTCCGACGTTTGTTTGATGAGCCTGAATTCTAGTGCTAAGAGAGGAAAACCTCTCTAGGTCAACTTCCTCCACACCATACTTAATTCTATACACCACTCAATCACCTGATTTTATGGTCTTACAAAGAGTGCATCTGATCCATTCTGTTCTCAAAGCGGACAAGCTAAGCAAGGGAAGCCTGAAAGTCTCACTTTCCACACTTGATTCCCAGAAACAGGTTATCAAGAGACAGCCTGCCTCCGACAGTATGGGGAGAAAACAGCCACCGTGCCAAGTAGCCACTGGCAGCAGTATCCTCCATGGTAATTTCCAGTCCTCTTTGTAAAAGCTATCCAGGCTGCTGAGCCACCTCTCTCACCTCTGCCTCGCCCGCGGCCTCGTCGCCCTCTCTCTGTGCCTCTTCCAGTGGGTCCGGCTGTCTTGCCACTGTCCAGTCCATTCTCCTGGCCCCGAACTGGAAGACACAAAACCACACTAGTAAGTTTCCAGTGTGTTGAGTGCAGGGGGGGGGGCGCGCAAGGCTTGAGTGCTGTGCTGAATGAATTAAGGATTCTTGTGCAAGCTGCAGAGAAGCTGGCAGAAGCTGGCTTTGCCAAGGGTTTGCCCTGTCCACCAGGTGCACTCTCTCGGAAGTTCAACCTCTTGCCAGGGGAGAAGTGGACGGTGACAATCCACACATGACCCCCTTCCTCTACTGCAGGAGAAGCAACCCACGCCACACCGTTCCAGTTTTCCCAGCCCTGCCCTGCAATAGGCTCGTGTCTAAATTTTACAGACTCAGCGTCCTCAATTTCCCTTGAGGGTCTTTAGAATGAACCATCTGCTTTTAAAGGAATGGAGACACGTGGTCTTCAGATGAAAATAAAACACAACCCATAGGTTGCGAAACAGATGTTGTAAAGGGTGTTGGGTGGTCTTTTTTGTTGTTTTAAAGAAGATACAAACACCCAAGCAAAACATATCTTCACAGTTGGCTTGTGAAACGGCATTTGTATAAAACAGGTCTCAATTTTAAAAAACAAAAAGCCCTAAGGATCCCAATTACCCAATACACCTGGATGTTTGAAACATTTTGTTGACTCCCGAGCACGGCTAACTATTAAAAAAAACAAAGTGTGGAGCAGGAATTCAAAATGTGACTGTTATTTTTCCAGCTCCGTGCACGGCAATACCAGGTACGACAGGGACGCCATAACTGTGTCACGCTGCACATCTCTGGCCATGAGGTTTTAACCATCTGCTACCTTTCCTCTCATCTCGTTGCCCCACCCCACACCGGCAGCTACCCCGCACAAAGTCGCGACTCGTACACTCTCTTCCGCGGCTCGTCCCTCGGCCCCTTCTTGGCAATCCACCTCGTCGCCGGCTGAAGTCCCGCTCCCTCTCTCGGTTCTCTTTGCTTTCTTCGCTGGGTTCCGTCTGCCCGCTGTCTTTCTGTCCTGAAACCCCCTTCTTCTTCCCAACCATCTCCCAGGAGTGCTGCGAAGGGAGAGGCAAGATTTATTCCCACTCTCCACGCACATAACACACGTTCAATTTCACAGATGCATGCAAGAAACATTCTACAGGTTTCATTGAAGTTGGTGACTGTCATTTTATTTAAAAAAAATTCCTTTACAAAAAATATTATTTTTCAAACAGGAAAGATGCAGATATACTTGTGCTGACCACTATAAAACAGTGTACCGGGTGTGTTCGTACATTTTAGATTAGTTGCAAAGATGGTATTGTAGAACCATTGTAGAACCGGTTGTTGCTTTTAAAAGTTTATAAAGTTTTATTTGGGAAAATAAAAATTTCATTGAAAAAAAGAAAGAAAAACCTGCTAGATATCGACTAGAGTTAAAATTCCAGTTCAGTTCTGGACATTTTTTGAGGGGGAGGTGGGCGCAGAAAGCATAATTGCATCAACCAGGTTTCATTTTTTCACATTTCTAAAATGAGAATTCATAGAAGGAATCAACACTGGAAGTGAAGACAGCAGAATATTTTGACAACTAGAAGCAGTATGCAGAGGGGGCCGTGAATGTCAGGAGAGGAGAACCGCAAGATCTGGGCCGGGGCCGATAAACAGGTGAGTCATCCTCAGTCTTCTCAGGTTGGGGGTAGGAAACCTGTTTCTTCCCAAGGGCTGCATTTCCGCCTGGGGAACCTTCCAAGGGCCACATGCCAGGGTTAGGCAAAAGTGGGTGCATAATAAATGTACAAACACACCCCTCTCTGTCACCCATACAGATGAGAAGCATTATCAGAGCTCAAGGACACATTCCAGCCACCCACAAATGCTTGGGATGCCAAGCAGGGCTAGGGAGCGGTGTGGCCTGGGAAGTGTTCCAAGGGCTAAGCAATGGGTAAGGAAACTAAGGCCCGGGGGCCGGATCCGGCCCAATCGCCTTCTAAATCTGGCCTGCGGACGGTCCGGGAATCAGTGTGTGTTTGCATAAGTAGAATGTGTGCTTTTATTTAAAATGCATTTCTGGGTTATTTGTGGGGCATAGGAATTCGTTGACCCCCCCCCAAAAAAAATATTCCGGCCCCCCACAAGGTCTGAGGGACAGTGGACCGGCCCCCTGCTGAAAAAGTTTGCTGACCCCTGGGCTAAGCTGAGAGGCCTGGTGTGGGGCATGCAGCCCCTCGGGCTGCTGTTCTCCCTCCCTGCCTTAGACCCACACTTAACTTTAATTTAAACCACAGAATCCTACACAGATTTTAGAGTGCCCCATGACCTGACTTTTCAACATCTCCCCTCCGCAGATCTGCCTCACTCTGTCAGCTTTTCTCCTGGGTGTCTCTCTCTCTCTCTCTCTCTCCTCTTTCAAACTCACATCAGCTGCAGTCAACACAGCCAGTCATGAGGGATGACGGGAATTGTAGTCTAGCACAGACAGGAGAACGGGGCATGCCTTGAGCTGCCTCATCTTCTGAGACACATGGGCTGCTCTTCTCCCCTCCCCAACGCTACTCCCTTCGCCCAGCAGAGAATAAAAAAGGTCTTTGCAACCTGCAACTCCACTCTGCTAACTGAGCCCCGCAAAGCCGCAGATTTACCGTGTCCGGGTTGCCTTCCAACAGCACGTTGATGGCTCTGTTGACGTCCCCATTGCAGTCGTGCAAGGCGATGACACACTCATCCTGGTTCTTGCCCGTGATGTCGATCAGCTGCCGAGGGAGAAGCAACAAAGCATAAGGCTGGGACCTGTCACCAGTCACAGGACTTCAAACCCCTGAACCCAAGTGCCTCCCTCAAGCTATCCAAAGCAGCCATGAGTGTGTCCATCGTGTTCCTCTCTCCCAGGAGACATCAAAGACAGCTGGCGGGGCAAGGAGTTAAAAGGCACACTCTCCTTGGAGAGTCTTCCCCTCTCCTCACGTCCTCCAGCATCCCAAAAAACTTACTTGTTTCACTTTCTCCTCAAAGTCAGCATCGTTGTGGTCGGATATCATCTGTGCAAGTCGGATTTGCTCTGCAGTGGCCTGTGGAGACAAGGGCCAGGGGTGGAAGTGTTAGAATGAAACAGGGGAGAAAGACAACAAGTTAGCCCTGTAAGTGGGGCGTCTGGCCGGGAGCAGGGAAGCTGCCTGAGTAAAGAATGAGCTGGACACTGCCATTCGCTCTGCCCTCAGATCTGAATTGGGTACTTCCAAGGCCAGGCAACCACAGACATCAGCGAGGGAGGAGGGCAAAGCCACAAAGCTCCCACCATCAAGTTACGAGGGAAGAGCTGCGCAAAGCCCTGCCCTACTGGCTTAGATATTAATCACCTGCTCAGCTTCCAGAGCTGATAGGGAGGAATTTTCTCATATAGACACAACTATATAACTGCACAGATACAACTATATAACTACATTATTCAGAACTGTAACTTTAAGAATTTGCACCCGAGCTTGCTTCTTCTCTCCCTAACCCACCCTTGCTTTAAGATTGTAGACCCAAGGAGCAGGGACTGGTTTGTGTAAGCTGCTCTGCTTTTTGGCTAAGAAGCGGAGTACAAAGACACTGGGACCAAGACTGAGAGGTTTTAGTCCTCAGTTAAGGGTGAGGATCCAGAGTTTAGTCTAAAGTAGGGATGAGACGTATTTAAATTCTCTCTCATCATGTCATTCAGTCGTGTTCTAATCTCTGTTAAACAAGGAGAAAGGCTTGTTGTGGTTATCAACATAAGAGCTCAACTCCTCTATGTTTGCCTCTCTTATGAATTTGGTATTAATTTTCTATTTCTTATACATATCAATAGCACAAGTTGCTTCCATGGAATGCAGATTAATGGAAAAGCAGAGGTTCTGGAACAGAAAGGATACGATATTGTCCCCTTTTCCAGCCTCTCTTCCCCTCTTTGTGTCACAACTGAAAAAAACCCAAATGTTTGAAAACTGTAATTAATAGGCAACTGGTTGGGCTTATCAACGGGGGAGGTTTCAAAAGCTTTTCACTGCCCAGGCAACCAGATGTTTTATCCAGATATCCCAACAGGTTCAGCGTCAGTGGCTGGGAAATTAGTCCTTTCACCTGCCACACGTATCAAGAAAGTTTGAACACTGATTCTTCCTGCGTTTGCCCACAAAGCCAGAACTTTGCCTCAGCTCCTAAGCATGCAAGCTAAGAGCAGCCCGAAAGGGTGCGGAGGAGTTTTCCTTTGTCTCGTGGGAAAGACGTTAGGCCAGCGTGCTCTTAGTCACAACGGAAAAAAGGAAAAGGTGAGGGAGCCAAGAGGACTCCTCCCCTCCCAAAGCCAACTGGTTTCCATGGACACCCTGGCCTGCTCCGCCCTCACCTGTGGCCTCTGTTTGTGCTGTGCCTGGTTCTGCGTCTGCTCCCAGCTTCCCCGGGCTCGGTTAGTGCCCACCGATGTCATCATTTACAGTATATACAAATAACAGTATTTACAAGGTAGAACTCTGTGGAGTGGAGAGAAGAAGAAAAAAAGGTTGTTTTTAAGGAAACGAGCAAGCAGATGGCCCAGCCACATTTTGCCAACACATCCCCTTTTGTGATTAACACGGAAGAACCAACTCCTGATCCCTTAAGTCAGGCATGTCCAACAGGTAGATCATGATCTACCGGTAGATCACTGGATGTCTGTGGCAGATCACTGGCTCCCCCCAAAGCTCACCAACTTTGACCCGAACTGCCAGATCATTGCCAGTTTTTAACTCTGTGAGTAGATCACAGCCTCTTGGGAGTTGGCCACCCCTGCCTTAAGCCAAGGGGTCAAGTATCTTTCTCCCAGTTCTGCCCCACGTCCCGGTACAAATTGCCTTCTTAAAACCATCAGCTTGCGAGGACTCGCATGTCCCAGGTGCAAAGTCCACTCCTCAAATCCCTCAGACTCACGCCAGTTCTCAAAGGGGAGAGTTCCAAGCTTGTTCTCAGCTTTGGGTGAAAAAGCCTTTGATAAAACCCATCTCCTCAAGGAAAGTTTCCATGACCAATGGAAAGTTACGGGTTGGTGTTGCAACAAAAAAAGAAAAGAAAAAGGGAACTTTGACAAGTTGGCATCTCAGAGCAGGGCAGCGACATTCACCCTCAGAGCTGGTAACCAGCAAGGTCTTTCCTCGTCCTCGGGCTCAGATTCTGGCCCCAAGACCACACCAGTTTTCAACAAGAATGAAGCCAAGCTTTATAAAGTGGCATAAATCTGCGCAGCCCTGCCTAAAAACAGTGGCACAAACACTCTGGAAATTTGCACCCTGGCAGATGCATTTAACCAAGAATGCCTACAAACGCAAGGGATCAGAGACAGCATACATTTCATAAAACCCACGCCTAATAAGTTTGAGAGGAGGACCACAGCTCAGAGGCACCAGCTTCAATTTCCAGGTCATGTTGGGAAAAGGCTCCCTTGCCTGAAACCCTGGAGAGCTGCTGCCTGTCAGTGTAGACAGTACGGATCTGGATGAGCTAATGACCTGACTTCCTATGTTCGTTAGTAGGCTGTTATTCACAGTGGCCAATGCTAACCAAATCAGATACAAAGAAATCCAACTAAACGATGGGTTTGCCCCCCATGAGTTAACAAGACACTGTGGCCAGTGGGGGGACACTGTTTTTCATCAGTCTTCCCTTCCTCCTGTTTCCAAAAAAAATGCTTGGGAGAGTAAAGAGGCCCCGGTACTCCATGGGCTGAAGCACAGCCAGATTTTGTACTAGGTGATTGCAGGGGAACAGAAACAACACAACTAAATATTGGTATTTTTTTCTTGCAGTACGGATGAAGGCAAGGAAATTTTTGCAGTTCAAGGGCCACATTCCCTCACAGACAACCTTCCAGGGGCCACATGTGCAGGGCCAGAGGAAGGTATGGGCAGAGCAGCACATGCAACTGTTAACATTATACCAGGGAAGGGGAGACATTTTGACCCCTAGATGCTACTGAATTACAATTCCCTAACCACAGGTGTACTGACTGGGGCTGATGAGAACCGAAGTCTAACAACCTCTGGAGGGCCAAAAGCGTTATACTGTAGGCGACAGTCCAACCACACAAGAAACAGAGATCTCTACAAACCGTTCTATATTCAGCTAGGCAAGAAGCATTGCCACAGTTAAATGGTACAGTCCAACCAGGGAAAAGCCCTTGAACAGGGTGCAGAGCAGTGGCACAGTCTTGGAAGAGTCCCAAGGGCCACATCCATGCTCCAGGATTGAGGTTTTCCATCCCTGCAGTAGAGGGGCTGTGCTTCCAACAGAGATTGCGGGAGAGCAGGAGAGAGAGAGAGAAGGAAACCATTTCTCTCACACCAATGTGAGAACAACGTTCTATGGGGCCACCAGAAAGGAAAGCATGCTTGAAAAATAGGCTTTCTCCAACAACTACCTACTCTTCCTTAGGGAATTCTGGCATCTACATGCAGAATGACCACAAAAACATAGCAATCACCGTATTTTTCACCCTATAGGACGCACTTTTCCCCCTCCAAAAATGAAGGGGAAATGTGTGTGCGTCCTATGGGGCGAATGCAGGCTTCGCGCACCTCTCCACAAGTAGCGGGAGCCAGCGCTGGGCTCCTACGGCTTGCAGAGAGCTGCCTGTTTGGGGGCTGGGGTCAGGGGAAGCTCGGGCTTCCCCCGCCCCAGCCCCGCGCCTGGGGGGAAATAATTTTTTCCCTTTATTTCCCCCCAAAAAACTAGGTGCGCCTTATGGGACGGTGCGTCCTATAGGGCGAAAAATACGGTATTCCCAGGCGATGGGAGTCGTGGGCAAGTGGCCCATGCGACTCTCGGGATCCTTACACGCTGGGGGCACCTGAGCACAGGAGTGGCAGACAAAGTTACAAAGTGGTCTGGAACAAGGGACGAAAACTCCCATTGGTGGGTCAGTGCTGCCTGTACACTCTTATCTCATGTATGGACTACAGCCACAGGCAACTGAGGACCAAACATTATGACCTGCTTGCCCCACATGAACAGTTTGTTTGCTGCTGGACACAAGACAAGCTGCAGAGCACATACATGCTTTGCACACACACAAGGTCCTAGGTTCAGTCCCCAGCAAACAAGCAGCAGTTCTCCACCTGTGGGTCCCGTCCCCAGATGTTGTTGGAATACAACTCCCATCATCCCCGAGCTCTGGCCTTGCTAGCTAGGGGTGATGGGAGTTGTAGTTCAACAACATCTGGGGGCCCGCAGGTTGAGAAAGGCTGGTTTAAAGGATCCCAGGTAGCAGGCAGAGCCAGCCTGACCAAACTCAGATATATAAGCTAATCACCAAACGGCACCTTAAACCTACGTTGCGGTCCCCACAACGGCATGTTTAGATTTGTTATTATTACTGTTCATTTCATTTCTATACTGTTCAAGATCTTAAAGGAAAAAAGCCAAAGCAACATTTGACATTAAAACATCAAATAAAACAATCCAGATTAAAACAAATTCAAGCTTCAAAGAAAATATTTCAGTTCCTTTTGTAAGTGACATTTTGCTTTCCCCATATTTATTTACCTACCTGATTTATAGAGCTGCCCCATAGCAGAAGGACTCTAGGAAGCCAGTGTGGTGTAGTGGTTAGAGTGTTGGACTAGTACTTTGGAGATCAGGGTTCAATCCCCACTCAGCCATGAAGCTCACTGGGTGACCTTGAGTCAGTTGAAACCTCTTAACCTACCTCACAGGGCCGTTGTAGGGATTAACTGAGGAGGGGGAGGTGAACCATGGACTGCTTGGAGAAAAGGGTGGGATATAAATGCAACAAATAAGCTCTTCTGCTTACCTGCTTAAGAAAACTGGAGGGGCCAGCCAGATGGAGATGTCAGTTGCTTGCCCTGCACCCAGAGATCTCCATGTGGTCGCAACTGGACCTGCACCAGTCGCAAAACGCGCCTGGCGCCTGGCTAATTTCTAGCACTGAGCTTGTCTGTTAGAGGAAGTCAGGCAGCAGGCAGGGAAGGCCTTGGAGGCCTGCTGCCCTTAAGTGTGGTAGACAGACGAAAGACTCCGCTGCTACTCCATGTGGGTTTTATACACGGAAAAGGGAGGGTTTTGCACCACCCTGTCTTTGCCTCGAACAGTAAAATGTCTTGGTAAAGACCCCTCTCTGACGAAGACCCTGGAGAGTTGCTGCCAGTCAAGAACAGACTATTCTGAGCTAAATGAACCAATGGTCTGACTCGAGATGTGGCAACTTCCCTTGCTGGGAGGAAAAGCCATAGCTCAGTGAAGTGAGGTCAGGCTGCAGCTAAACAACTGCTTTTCAGCAGTGAGCTAAGCAGCTCTGCATACAGAACACAGACTTTTAACCCTCTGTTCTGCAGGATGGCTTCAGGACAGAGTGCCCCGCCTCCAAATCCTCACAGCTTCAACAAAGTCGAAAACCTTGCTGAAGACAAACCTCTCGAGCCCAGCAGCCTGTAGTCATGGTTTGTGTTAAAATAAGCTGGCTTTTGTAGTTCAGAGTCTGTTTTACTTGAATTTTGTTTTTTTTAAAAAAAAAGATGGGAGAACATTAAGAACAATTAGCATGAACCTGTTCCGCATGCAATATGCCATAACAGTGTTTTATTTTTAGACCTTTCCAAAAAGGTTGGGAACGACGTCACTGCCCAAGACCTTGGGGAGCTGCTGCCAGTCAGAGCAGCCCTGATGGATCTCAGCAAATGTTTAGCATCCATTCCAGCAGCCTACTCCACATAACCAGACAGATATGTCCCAAGACGGTCACAAAAACAGGACAGAAAAGTGAGAGCAACAGGGATCCAGAGACAGATTCCAAATTAGCCATCATGGCTAATAGGCCTCTCCCTCTTCCATCAATCTGTCTCATCCCCTTCTAAAGTTATCCAAAGCAGCAGCCTTCATCACTTTCTACTGTGCTGAATCCTACAAATTAATGCAGCTTCAATTAGTTAATGTATAATGCAGCTTCAAAATACTCAGATGACATTGAGGTGGCTCTCTTCCCCTACACTCCTTTTCGGTCCCTATAAATTACAGGGCCTTCCAAGGGAAGCACTGTGGGGCTATTTATGCTCAGGTCCTGACCATAAACACCTCCCTGAGTTGGCATAAAAAGGAGCCTCAGTGCACTTCCTGTATTACAACGCCAGCAGCTTCCATCTCGTGGGTGGAATAAACTTCCTGTTTATACGTGAGTAGGCCTTTGAGTCAATGACAGAAATCTATAGTTGTCCATTGCTTTCATACAAGAAGTTTCATTCCCACACAGGTCTGGGGGCGTAGAGGGGTCTATCCAGGTGCCCTCAGTACCCACAGCTGGGAATTTGGAGAGAATCCAACTAGATTTCTCAGTCCCTACAGATCACTGCACCATCAAGAATAAGAGTTAAACAGCGTAATCACACCAGACTGGACACCACGGAAACTCACTGATAAGCTGGAGAAGATTTTGCAGAGAGAGAAAAGAAACTCAGAAAGAACACAGAAAGGTCCAGATAAGTTGTGTGCAGGGGAAAGCCTGAAAATACTGATATAGATAGCTAAATAAAATAAAGAGAGATGAAGGATGTGATGTGATGAGTTTCTTTAAAGGAGAACAGCCACTATTATCTGAGATCACAGTTTGGGCCACGATGAAAAGCTGTTGGTTTCAGTTCACTCAGGATAATTAAGCATTAGAAACAATATTTATACAATACTCAAAGCCTTCAACCATCTTTAATATAATTAGTAAGATTGCTCAGTGCTAGGATTCCCGTTATTACTATTCAGTACGAATTGATAAGGCAGTGTTGCTCTCCCAATGGAAATTTATTCCTAAATATCTGACACCCCATAATATCCAAAGATAATCAAGAGCACTGCTGATGTTCAGCTCATAGCTTGAATACTTAATCATTACACTAAGAAAAAGTTCCTCAGATGCCTCAAAGCCCTGCTTCCCATCCTTTTCGTGCAGAAGACCCCAGATTTAATCCCAGGCAGGGTCAGAAGACCCCTGTTGGAAACTACAGAGAGCAACTGCTACCCAGTGTGGAGCCAATACTGAGCTAGCTGGACTAATGGACTGAGTAGCTTTCTGTGTTCCAAACAAGGTCTCCCAGAGCAATATGCAGTCTTCTTTTTATAAGTTTGAAGGAAAGGCTGCCATGGGTCTGACAGACCCTTTAGTGATGAATACCCCCATGTCAAAGAAGAGATCTGGTCCCACAAAGCATCTTCTGGGACTCCAAGGTTCTAAGAACAAAGCAACAAGAAAGATGGTTATTCTTTGCTGGAAAGACTAGATACTGGAAAGGCCAGCGATCCTGACAGCGTGTTTATGCTTCTGGCAACCCGAGCAGGTGAACTTCACAGCTATAGATGGAAAAACACAGGTACACACAAAAACCAAAGCAACTTTGCCTTTAGCAAAACATTTTTTTTGTACCTAAGGGTGCAGTTTTCTGTGACTTAGCCCCACTGAAGTAAGTGATGTGGTTCGGAGTCATAGGACTGGATTGCATAGGAGATCACAATGCAAACACACTTTACTAAAAAGCTATACACCTTCACCCTGAAACTTGTTTTGTGTCCGTAGAAATATATATATATATATATATATATATATATATATATATATATGTACACACACACACACACACACACATATATAGTTGTAAATGTGATTTTTTCATTAGTAGTAGTAATAACACTTAAAAAGGATCTTATCTGCTGGACTCTATTTTCTCAATATGAAAAAGTTTCGAGTATTATTTTGGTTAGTTACAAGAACCGCCTTAGGAGAGACATAATGGCAAAAGTGTTGACTTTCGTTGTGTGATGCCTGAGCCCTTAAACTCCTAAAGCATGGATGGGGAACCTTTGGCCCTGCAGAGGTTGCTAGACTGCAGTTCCCATCATCCCTCAACCATTGGGCATGCTGAGGCTGATGGGAGCTGAAGTCCAACAACTTTTTCTAAAGAGCAAGGGAGGGAAAAGGAATATTAGCACAAATCCCAAGCCTTAGAAAGGAGAAACAAATAAATAAGCAACAAAGCAGTCACTCACTGCTTCTGTTCCTTGTCAGTGAGACAAAAATTAACAGCAGCCTAGGTTATAGAGAGGGACGCGGGTGGCGCTGTGGGTAAAACCTCAGCGCCTAGGACTTGCCGATCGCATGGTCGGTGGTTCAAATCCCCGCGGCGGGGTGCGCTCCCGTCGTTCGGTCCCAGCGCCTGCCAACCTAGCAGTTCGAAAGCACCCCCAAGTGCAAGTAGATAAATAGGGACCGCTTACCAGTGGGAAGGTAAACGGCGTTCCGTGTGCTGCGCTGGCTCGCCAGATGCAGCTTGTCACGCTGGCCACGTGACCCGGAAGTGTCTGTGGACAGCGCTGGCTCCCGGCCTATAGAGTGAGATGAGGGCACAACCCTAGAGTCTGTCAAGACTGGCCCGTACGGGCAGGGGTACCTTTACCTTTTAGGTTATAGAGGGATTGCTCCAAGGATTAAACTGTTCCATCTACTGTCTTTTAAAAGCACAGAAGCTGCAAACTTAAACCCACTTACCTGGGAGCAAGCCTCATTGACCTCATCACTCCTAAAGTAGGCATGGTTAGGATTGCAATGTACATTATTAAGAATCACTTTCTGAAAAGCAAGAACTTAGGTTGAAGAAGCCAGGCAGAAGAGAAGATGCTGAATAGCACAAACAGCAGAACCACGTGTTTTTGTGCTGTACTGATGCAAGTTCTCTGGCACAAAAAGAGGACTTTTCGAAGGATGGGAGGCAGAAGCAGCATGATAAGCAAGGACTGGCCATGGAGCTGCAGGCAGTCAGCTTTCTCAAAGGCACCAAATCTCAACTGAAATTGCCATGTGGAAAGTGGAGGCCCTAGAAATGGTACTGGTCACTTGGAGCAGATGGTCTGGCCGGAGGGGGCAGTGAAGAGAGAAAAGTGACGGAGATCAACACAAACTCCCAAGGTTTGAGGAAAAATGAGCTAGCTGTCCTGCAATACAAGCAGAAACACTATTACGCAAACCCCACTGAGTGACAGAATCCTCAGGAGAATGGTGGTAGTTAGCTTTTAAAGGCAGGACAAGAAGAAGCTCTGCAGTATTTGAAGTCTCTTTTCGTAAACACCACACCCTTTGGATTGAAAGCTTCCGGCACCAAGGGAATCCTGGCTCTTTCAGTGCCCCATCTGTCTGCCTGGCACCAGAGGTCTTCGCAAAGTGTCCTAGACAAAGTTGCAAGAGTAATCTGATAATGAACTTCAGCACCAGTGCAACACAGGATTCGGAGATCTGGATTCGAAACTGTTCAGTCACAATGTTCACCAAGGCCAGTTATGCTCTTTCATCCACAAGCAAAAACAGTGAGGGTTAGATAGAGGAAGGTAACCCTCCCACATAAGGGGGAGGGCAACATCCTGAATTCTTTAAAGGAAGGGCAGTATCCAAAAATATTTTTAAAATCCAAGGACACAGCTAGGAGGTTTAAGGAACAGTCCAGAAAACTATTTAGCATAATAAAGGGGGGGGGGAGTTTTATAGCCAGTTAACAGCTTATTCAGAAGTTAAGTACCACTTGCATGAGGTAACTTTATAGTAAGGGATGCACTAGCAGCTCAAACTTACAAAGTAATAAGGTGAGAAGAGTCTTGCAAGATCTGGAAAAAGGCCCATCTGCATCTTGTTCTCAAAGTGGCAACTAAACACTTCTGAGAAGCCCACAAGATGGGCATCAGCACAAGAGCACTGATCCTTAGGAAACTGGTATTCAGAGGCCTTTGATAAGGGTGGAAATATAAGAGCTATGGTGATTTGTAGCCACAAATGAGACTCATCTTCTGAAGTTCCAGCAGCACCGGTCCTCAGGAAACCAACATTCAGAGGCCTTTGATATGGGATGAAATATATAGCCATGATGACTTGTAGCCACTGATAAGAATCATCCGCCGTAGTCCCGCTTTGTACAATGGAGTTTACCTCTTTACTTCAGCGCCCAAAGGACTGCAGCTAGAAGGAGCCCAACCTAACTTCGGAGTTACTCGGAAACAGAACGCTGCTGCTGCAAACTTGGCACAAGCTGCTGTTTCTCTTCCCCCCCCACAAAAAAATGAAGGAAGAAAGAGGAGAACTGAGGAACTTTCTCTCCTCCCCTGACTTTTTTATTTTTAAATCGTTTCCACGTGCAGGTTTTTAAGGGCTACTTGGGGAATGTTTACAGATCTGCGGGCGGTGGGGACAGAAAAGAGAAGTCGTCTAACTCTCAACATTCCCCACCGCCACCAGCCAGATTTACCAGTTTTTTACACCTTGGCGGGGGAGGGGGGGGGAGAGAGAAACAAGCGGTCTTGGGGGGAACGAACAATGGATCCGGCTTTCTAGAGAGGAAAAGAAAAGTCTCCCCCACTTCGATCGCAGGAAGCTCCCCCCAGGCCTGTTTGTCCGGGAAGAAGGATCAGCTTGCAGTGAAGGGTGGGGTTGTGTTTGCGGTAAAGGATTTAGAGTGGTGGTTGGGGAGGGGGGAGAGTTGGAAAGAAAGACTCCTCTTTCTCTTTTCCCCGGTCCACGGAGCTCTCTGGAAGCGGAAACAGCCCAGAGGGCCTCAAGGTGGGGCGAGGAGGAATACTTTAAAAATAGTGATGAGAGTAAGAACCATAGTAAGAAGAAGGGGGGGGGAATAGTTTACCTACCCAGAGGTTGTGGGGAAAGGATCGACCTCGAAGAAGTTTGAGCGGAGGGGGAAATCGGTCCCGCCTGGTTCAGCCCGACTCAGCCCCTCCCTGGCCCAGCCTGGCGCGGTACGCAAGTCCCCGGCTTCGCTCTGGCCGACTAGGCCGCGGTGGCGCTCGGGACCGGAACTCTCCCCTCCTCACGCCCCCTTCCCCCGCCCTCGCCCCCTCCCTCCCTCGGAAGGCCCAGCAGCTCCGCCGCCTCCTGGAACAATTCCTGCCGGCCGGACTTTCCCCCTTCTACTCACCCTCCACGGAAAGCTCCTTTTTTGAAGCCCAGGGGAGGGGAAGAAAGAAAAATCCCCTCACAAAATATAGATATACATATATAAGTATGTATTAAAGAAGGAATTTATTATTATGATATGGTGGGGTGGGGGGGAAGGGGCGGGGCCGGCGCTTAAAGGGCCCGCGCGCAATTCCCGGCGCGGCCGCCAACTTTACCTGAGTCTCCACCGCCTCCTCCGCCGCCGCCGCCGCCGCCACACACACTGACAACTAACCCAACGCGGCCGCGGGGCCGCCCCTCTGCCCCCACCACGTGACGCGTGCGCGCGGGGATTGGAGGGAGGGCCGCGGGCGGCTTCGGCCCGCGTCACGTGACGGGCGGCGGCGAGGGAGGCTCGGCCACGCCCCCTTTTCTGTTGTCCGTCAAGAGTCCGCCCGCCCGCTCTTCGGCTTTATCCCGGCGCGCTTTCGCACTCTGACCCCGCCCCTCGCAACCTGACCCCGCCTTCTTAAAGGAACCACGTGACGCCTCCCTGCCAGAACTCACATGGCCAAGAATGAAAAAGGGGAGGTGGGTCTGTAGGATAGGGAGCCGTTATCGCCAGCGGCCACTTCCGGTTCTCGTTGGACACGGCGGGTTTCGTAGAACTATGTTTTACTCAAGAGTAGACCCTGATTGAAATCCATGAGCCTAAGTTGTTTGTTTATTGAATTTATTCATATACTAGTCATGTCTATTGACTCCAGTGGGTCTGCTATGAGTAGGACTAAGCACTGGGTGCAACTCAGTGTCAGACAACCCAATCAGATGGGCAGGGTACAAATAATAAAACTGTTGTTGTTAATAAAACTGTTGTTGTTGTTTTAGACCTTTTTTTGAAGAGGCGGAGGAGAGAGGACTTCAACTAGGAAACTTGTGTAGCGTAGCAGTATAGTTTAGCTAACTATCTTTGTTTCTTACGTTTTGCTACTTTTGTGTTTTCTTGCTAGTATATTAACTGCACAACTAAGTTTTCTGATCAAGTGATCATTACATATTTCTATAAATTATAAAACAATAAAAGCGACTGAACATTAAGGCATGGGTTAGAGGGAAACTAGCAGTACAGTGCGTTGTTGTTGTTTAAAGGTAAAGGGACCCCTGACCGTTAGGTCCAGTCATGACCAACTCTGGGGTTGCGGCACTCATCTCGCTTTATTGGCTGAGGGAGCCGGCGTACAGCTTCCGGGTCATGTGGCCAGCATGACTAAGCCGCTTCCGGCGAATCAGAGCAGCGCACGGAAACACCATTTACCTTCCCGCCGGAGAGGTACCTATTTATCTACTTGCACTTTGACGTGCTTTTGAACTGCTAGGTCGGCAGGAGTTGTTGTTTAGTCGAGTCCAACTCTTTGTGACCCCATGGACCAGAGCACGCCAGGCACTCCTGTCTTCCACTGCCTCCCGCAGTTTGGTCAAACTCATGCTGGTAGCTTCGAGAACACCATCTCGTCCTCTGTCGTCCCCTTCTCCTTGTGTCCTCAATCTTTCCCAACATCAGGGTCTTTTCCGGGGAGTCTTCTCTTCTCATGAGGTGGCCAAAGTATTGGAGCCTCAGGATCTGTCCTTCCAGTGAGCACTCAGGGCTGATTTCCTTCAGAATGGAGAGGTTTGATCTTCTTGCAGTCCATGGGACTCTCAAGAGTCTCCTCCAGCACCAGAATTCAAAAGCATTCCCATCATCCCTGACCACTGGCCCTGCTGGATGTGAGACTGTCAACAACCGAAGGGTCACCAATTGCCCCCTCGTAAATTAGAGAATGGGCCCTATCTCGCGCACAGATCTCCCTTTCTGTTACAGAAATCCTGTTTACCTACTGACCCTATCCCTTTCTCTCCAAGTTGGTCCTGCACGTGGCGACGTCCCATTGGGAACCGGAAATGCCGCTCACATTCCACTCAGTGGGTAATCCCAGCCCTTCACTCGCCCCCTGTAACCTCCCCCACTAGCCGGGCCACGTGACCCTCACATTCCCAGCCCCCTCCCCAAAACCCGCTTCCCTCTGTCGAGAATTTGCTATTATTCCGCCTCCCCCCCTCGCAACACACACTCATGTCTCCTCCCCATATGTTATCGCCTCCTTCCGGTCACCTGACCCGACGCTCCTCTTCTCCCGCCCTCCGGAAACCATAGAGTCTGAAGTCGAGCGGGGAGGTGTTAGGGACCGCGTCACGTGACGGGGGCGCAGGCCGGCTTCGGCGCCCGCCATGTTGTGTGGCCCTTTCGGGCGGCCGGGCCGGGCCAGGCGCCAGGGCCGGGGATGGCGGCGTCCTCGACCTCCTCCTCGTCCTCCTCCTCCTCCTCCTCCCCCCCTCCCCAGTCCAGCAACTGGCTCTCCGGGGTGAACGTGGTGCTGATCATGGCCTACGGGAGCCTGGTGAGGACAAACGCCGGGCGGGAAAGGCGGCCGGAGCGAACGCGGCTGAGAAGAGCGGCGAAGGAAGGGCGGCCCCTCTCGGGGCGCTGAAGGGAGGGAGGGAGGCGAGGGGCTGGGGGGGGTCCCGTGAAGGGCGCGCGCGGAGGGGGGGGAAACCGCAGCGTCGCCATGGCAACACGCGCCTCCCCTCCTTTCCCCGGGTCTCTCTTTTTCACATTCACGCCTTTGGCCCCGTCGCTATTTCGGTTATCTCTTCGTGCCCTTCCGTTCTCCCGTTTCGCCCTCACGACAACCCTGCGAGTTAGGAGCTCCCAGATTTGCCCCTGCAAGGTAGGAACTCCCAGATTTGCCCTCACGACAGCACTGCTAGGTAAGAGCTCCCAGATTTGCCCCCACAACAACCCTGCGAGATAAGAGCTCCCAGATTTGCACCCACGACAACCCTGCGAGGTAAAGGTAAAGGGTCCCCGACCATTAGGTCCAGTCGTGGCCAACTCTGGGGTTGCGGCGCTCATCTCACTTTTTTGGCCAAGGGAGCCGGAGTACAGCTTCCAGGTCATGTGGCCAGCATGACTAAGTCGCTTCTGGCGAACCAGAGCAGCGCACGGAAACGCTGTTTACCTTCCCACCGAAGCAGTACCTATTTATCTACTTCACTTTGACATGCTTTTGAACTGCTAGGTTGGCAGGATCAGTCACCGAGCAATGGGAGCTCAGTCTGTCGCGGGGATTCGAACCGCCGACCTTCTGATTGGCAAGTCCTAGGCTCTGTGGTTTAACCCACAGCGCCACCCACACCCCAGATTTGCCCCCGCAACAACCCTGCGAGGTAGGAGCTCCCAGATTTGCCCCCGCAACAACCCTGTGAGGTAGCAGCAGCCGGAAGAGCCTGCGAAGAAGCCGCGGCGTTTTGAGAAAGCTTCACAAATTCTACAGCGGCATCAGTTTCCCCCTCACACACACCAACACGAAAGCTTGTGCTCAGTTGCTAGAGAGCATGAGACTTTTAATCTCAGGGTTGCAGGTTTGAGCCCCACGTTGGGCAAAAGATTCTTGCATTGCACCGGGTTGGACTAGATGACCCTCAGGGTTCTTTCCAACTCTAGGATTCTGCGCTGGAGCGACCTTTGTTAGTCCTCTCCAGCACTACACGGACACCTTGATGTCTTTCATCTGTGGGGCAGGTTGGAAGCGCTGCAGGTCCCTCTTAGGTTGATGCCACCTGCGGAAAAAGAATTCCAGCTTTTTGGAGCTACAATGACAGAACTCCTCTAGTTTCACATTCTGCACAAAAGGATCCTTCTGCAAGTTCAAAACTCACACTAAATCCTTTCCATTTTTGCTTTCTTTTTCCTTGAATGGGTCTTGACTGCCCAGAACTGGCCCTACAGGGAAACCAGCCATTCCAGTGCTCAGTACTGTGGTGCCTTCTCACGTCTCAGGCATGATGCCCAGGTTATAATAATACAATGGTACCATGGGTTACATACGCTTCAGGTTACAGACTCCGCTAACCAAGAAGTAGTACCTCGGGTTAAGAACTTTGCTTCAGGATGAGAACAGTAATTGTGCTCTGGCATCGTGGCAGCAGCGGGGGGGCCCATTAGCTAAAGTGGTGCTTCAGCTTAAGAACAGTTTCAGGTTAAGAATGGACCTGTGGAACGAATTAAGTATGTAACCAGAGGTATCACTGTAATAAGGTTGACAGCAGCCCACAATTGTATTGGCCTCTGTGCCGCAGCATCGCTTTGCTGGCTTGTGTACAATGTATTCTCACTATAGATACTTTATAAGCGTGGAGGAAGTAAATCCCTGTGGGCAGATTGTGGGAAGGGGTCAGGATTGCTTCAGTTCTGTGATATCGTTTCAGCGTTTTTTTCTGTCCTTTATTCCAGGTCTTTGTGCTACTCTTCATATTTGTCAAGAGGCAGATCATGCGCTTCGCCATGAAGTCCCGCCGTGGCCCCCATGTGCCAGTTGGGCAGCACGCACCAAAGGTTTGTTGGCAGGCAACCCTGTTTTAGGGTTAGAAGGGCTGGGGAACTTTGGGGTCTGTGAGCTGTATGCTGCCCTCCAGGCCTCTCTGCTTGTCCCTTGGGATTCTCTTCCTACAGAAGACACAGACCAGATAAAATGAAGTGCTTCTTTGTGCAGCACATAGTTCAACAATTGCACTTGCTCCACAGGAGGCAGGGAGGGCCACTAACATGGATGGCTTTCAAAGAGACAAATTCATGGAGGGTAAAGCTGTTGGTGGCTCTGCCTCTGAATATCAGTTGCTGGAAACCATAGGAGCAGCATTAGAAAGTGAAATATGAAAGCTAGGAGCTAAATGACACCTTAAACCTAGGTTAAGGGGGCAACAATGGAATGTCTAGGCATGCTTTTTTTAACAAGAATGCAAAGTTCAAAATGAATGAACTGCAGCTAAAATATGATGTTCATTTTTCTTGAAGGGGAATGTGGCCCTCAGACTGAAAAAGCTTCCTGACCCTGGTTGATGTATAATCCCTGGTTGGGAGCATAAGGTCCTGGATTTGAGCTGTATAAATAAAAATAAGTACTGTATTAGGGCTGGGTGATATCTAGTTTTCAACATTGTGATATATCACCAGCTAAACCGCATGATGTATCGATATATTACAGTGTCTGAAATAAGAATGGAGCATTGGCTGGCTGTACAGCTTTTACCGCGTCGTGATTTTTGCCGGCGCCTGCTCTTGCGATTCGCTGGCCCCTGCAGGAGACAGCGGAGAGCTAAGCCGGAAGAGTTAACAGGGGCTGCTGGAATCAAGAGAAGCATTGCCTGTCTTCACGGTTTTTCCCACATTGTGATTTTTTGCCTAGCAGACACACACAGTGAATTGCAATACAGTGGTACCTCGGGTTACATACGCTTCAGGTTACAGACTCCGCTAACCCAGAAATAGTACCTCGGGTTAAGAACTTTGCTTCAGGATGAGAACATAAATCATGCAGTGGCGGCACAGCGGCAGCAGGAGGCCCCATTAGCTAAAGTGGTGCTTCAGGTTAAGAAGTGTTTCAGGTTAAGAACGGACCTCCGGAATGAATTAAGTACTTAACCTGAGGTACCACTGTATATTGCCAGGTCAGAAATTATGAAACTGATATAACGATACAGATTTCAGACCAGTTTTGGGCAATAAGTTGTTCTATCGCCCAGCCCTAATAAGTGTTTAGGAATGTTTAGTTTAGAAAATGAAATGAGTACTGGCAGGGGAAAACTCTGAAGACTTGACAATATTTATTATTGTTTAGCATCTCTTTGTACTATATCGTTTTGCATTGTTCTCCCCACCCCACCGCCATTTTATTGTCACAGCATAACATAAGCTGACTAGCCCCTCCCTCTTTTGCCTCAATAGGAAGATAGGAAAGTATCTTATCCCAAGTCAGATCATTGGCCCATTTACCTTGGTATTGTCTGTCCTGACTGGCAGCAACTCTCCAGGACTTCAGGCAGGGAGTCTTTCTCTCCCAGTCCTGCCTGGGGGTGCCAGAAATTGAACCTGGGACCCTGTCCTTGAAAAACAGGTGCTCTACCCACTGAGCTATGGCCCTTTCTGACAGTGCTGTTTTGCCTGCCTATGGGTTAACGCTCAGAGAACAAGCTTTGCTATCAGTCTGTTGGATCTTCCGCATTCCTACCTGGAAGTGGCTATCTTCAAACTTCACCCAAAGCAATCACCGATGTCTGGTTGGCACTTAGAGTTTTCCCAGGAAAGGAGATTGACAGTGCTGTTCATGATGCTTCATTTAAAAAGATTTTAATTGGTGCTCTCCCATTGGAATCCCGGCCAAGGGCTTTTCTTGGATCTGCTTTTGCTGAGGAACATGGCCTTCCAGATCAGGGCCCCTACCATCAGGCAGAGTGAGGCAGCCTCAGGTGGCTGGTCTTTGTGCGCTACTTAAAGGGGAGCAAACTGTTAGGCTTATGGATACCTGTGGGGTGTTTTGGTGTGTGTGCCGTGTGCCGTGTGCTGTGCCCCTCACCTCTGACCCTTCCCCTTTACCTGCTCAGGGCCTGAAGGAGGAGATTGACATCCGACTATCGCGGGTTCAGGATATCAAGTATGAGCCCCGGCTGCTGTCCCACGACGACACTCGCCTCCTTCAACTGGAGTCTCCTCGAAGCCCATGTACAGTTTCCTAATTCACGCCAAGGGGGTGGGAGAAGAGGGCATGAATGTCCACAGAGATGCCAAACTGACTCAGGCCTCTGGGCTGTCTTTTTTTATTGCAGTTTGCTATAACTACATGTACAGGATGAAGGCCTTGGATGCCATCAGGGATTCAGGTAAGCAAACAAATGTTAAGCTGGCTGGCCTGGTGGCTACAGTTCCTGCTCGTATTCACACACACTCTCTGTTCCCCCCTACACACCATAGAGATCCCCTTCTCCTCTGAAGGCAGGCACCCCAGATCCCTGATCGGGAAGAACTTCCGGGCCTACCTGGTGGACCTTCGGAACTCCAGCACCCCCTTCAAAGGCGTCCGCAAGACGTTGATTGACATACTCCTGGATGGGTACGAGAGCGCCCGTTACGGCACAGGGGTGAGTAGTCTCTGCCCAGAGTGCTGTGGAACGGGACTCTGGGACTTGAAAAGCATCTTGAGCACTCTTGACTGCGCTCCCATCATCTCTGACCATTGGCCATGCTGACTGCTGAGGTTGATGGGAATCCAAGAACGTTGTTAAACCACAACTCCTTTAATCCCTGAGGGCGTAGGGCTGGGGGAAACTGATGCACTAGCACTGAAAGCATTGGCTTCTCCTTTTCCTCCTGTGGCGGACAGCCTTAAAATGGGCCCTGCCTCCTTTCCCCTTTAGATCAGGGGTAGTGAACATTGGGGGGGACACAAATACAACCTTTATCTGGCCCTCTGGATTCTTCTCCTCTTTCCCATCCATATCCCCCAGCTGCCTGATTTGTGCCCTTGTTTGTTATTTTTGCCTGGTGTCCTAGAACTTCCTTCTCTGGGTGGTGAATCAAGAGTGCTATGTGTAGGAACTATGCACTGTGGGTTAAACCACAGAGCCTAGGACTTGCCAATCAGAAGGTCGGCGGTTCGAATCCCCGCGACGGGGTGAGCTCCCGTTGCTCGGTCCCTGCTTCTGCCAACCTGGCAGTTTGAAAGCACGTCAAAGTGCAAGTAGATAAATAGGTACCGCTCCAGCAGGAAGGTAAACGGCATTTCCGTGCGCTGCTCTGGTTCGCCAGAAGCGGCTTAGTCATGCTGGCCACATGACCCGGAAGCTGTACGCTAGATCCCTCGGCCAATAAAGCGAGATGAGCGCCGCAACCCCAGAGTTGGCCACGACTGGACCTAATGGTCAGGGGTCCCTTTACCTTTACCTAACATTTTACATCTGTTGCCCCATCCACTTTTGCCGTTGGCCCCGCCCACCGCTGGCATGTGTTACCCAGAAAGGAATGCAGCTATGGGGGGGGGGGAAATCCCCAGCTACCTGCTTTTGTTGCAGGCGTTCACTTCCTTGGCGTGATCAGAGGTGGCCTGCGCCTGGTATTTCTGTTTGTATGAGTATTTAATCTGTGTCGACTGTGGTAGCAGCCAGGATAGCCTTTTGCTCTGACAACAGTGTTGATAGACACAACACCCAGCTGACAGAATCCACATGTTCCTTGTAGATCATCTTGGCCTTCAGTTTGGGACGTGTGTGTGTGTATATGTGTTTGTGCATAGTGCATAGTGAAAGATGTGCATAGTGAAAGATGCCCTGACTCCCCATCCCCATGACGTGTGTGCTGCTGATAAGGCCACCTTTTGCCTCGATCTTTTGTCCCTTCCTTCTCCAATGCCCAGCTAAACGGGGTTGGAACACTCCGCAATCACCCGTTCTCTTGGAACCAGAAAGCTACATTTCTCTATGCAACGGGCTGAGGGGTGCGCCTGATGCTGTTGTACTCTGAATTCTTTATGTCGTCTTTTTGCCTCTATGCTTCATAGGCGGGAGGGAGAGTGAGATGTTCCGGGGCAGGCATGACCCACAGTGCTAAACCACCTGATATTCTTGACCCACTTTTGTGTGTGTGTTTGTTTGTTTCCCAGACTTTCGGGAAGACAGAATTCCTCAAGTACCAGGAAGCTCTGTATGAGCTGGCGGCAATGTAAGTCCTGGAGCTGGGGTTGTTATTTTGATAATCACGTTCCATCTGGGAGAACTGTGCAGTGTGCTGGGAGACCTGTAAATCCCTCGCACAAACCGGCAACACTTTGCAAGAGCCATAGCTCAGCGGTAGAGCATCTGCCTTGCAAAGGGAAGGTCGTGGGTTCAAATCCCGGCATCTCCTCTTCCCGAAATGAACAAACCCAAGTTAGTTGCATCTATGAGCTTCACTAGGGGACGCGGGTGGCGCTGTGGGTTAAACCACTGAGCCTAGGATTTGCCGATCAGAAGGTCGGCGGTTCAAATCCTCGCAACAGGGTGAGCTCCTGTTGCTTGGTCCCTGCTCCTGCCAGGTAACATAATGCTTTGTTTTCGCAGTTGTATGCATTTTTATGCCTCGATACCTTCTGTAAGTGAGGGACGCGGGTGGCGCTGTGGGTTAAACCACAGAGCCTGGGGCTTGCCGATCAGAAGGTCGGCGGTTCGAATCCCCACGACGGGGTGAGCTCCCATTGCTCGGTCCCTGCTCCTGCCAACCTAGCAGTCTGAAAGCATGTCAAAGTGCAAGTAGATAAGTAGGTACCACTCTGGTGGGAAGGTAAACGGCATTTCCGTGCGCTGCTCTGGTTCGCCAGAAGTGTCTTTGTCATGCTGGCCACATGACCCGGAAGCTGTACGCCGGCTCCCTCAGCCAATAAAGCGAGATGAGCGCCGCAACCCCGGAGTCGGCCACGACTGGACCTAACGGTCAGGGGTCCCTTTACCTTTACTATGAGCTTCACTGGATACAGTGCTTATGCAGCCGCTCTCTAATCCGGCAACTGCTCATTTCCCTCCCCCCCTCTCTTCCGGCGCAGCATCAAGGCCCGAGGAGGCAGCAGCCAGCGGCAGCACCAGTCCGCAGCCAAGGACCTGACCCTCTCGCCTGACCTTTCTGGCCCAACCACCATCCAGGTCACCTACCTGCCCTCCAGCCAGAAGAGCAAGAGAGCCAAGCACTTCCTGGAACTGAAGAGCTTTAAGGACAACTACAACACGCTGGAGAGCACCCTGTGATCCTCGCCCTCGATGCGCAACGGGGCCAGGGCTTTCCCCCTTCTCAGTGGCGCTGGCCTGCTGCCGGTTGGCCCGCCAGGACCAAGAAGACTCTTCTCACCCTGCCTTTCTTATTTTGCCTGCGCACTTGGGCTGCCATTAGCTGCTGCCAGGTGGCGTTTCAGTGGACAGTCCTGTGTGAAGCATGTTGCTGCTTTGGGGTGGGGAGCGCCCTCTGAGTTTTCCCTTCCCTCTCCCACCCTGTGTGGTCTTGTAAATATATCATTCAGTTACCTCTTCTATTTATTTAAAAAGACTCAGCCTCCCAGGCATGCCTCTCTCTCCCTACCGCCCGCCGAAGGCGCCGAGAACAAGCCGAGGGGCTTCTTTTAGTCATTTTATTAACTCTGGCTCCTCGTCCTCCATCCCCTTCCACCGTGGGGACATTGTTTCTGTCCTTTCCCAATATCATTTCCCTCCCTCAGTTCTTCCCCCATGGCTTTCCCTTGCAGTCTTCCCCATCTCTACCTTCCAGCCAGCGAGGAAGAAGCGAAGATCCGCAGCCACAAGCGCAAGAGGCGGTTGGGTTGTAAAACAGCCACGTTGGGACCGCTGTTTTTCTGCAGTGCCATTTTGGAGTGCCGCGACGAAACGGCTGCTTGCTGCCGTGGGTCAGGCCGGTGCCCGTTTTCCTTTTTGTCTACTTGCCGTTGATGTGCTGGAACGTCAGTATCCCCAACACGACCGAGGGGGTGTCCTGTCCCCCCACCACCACCATGCTGGGTCTCAGCACAACAAGCCTTGCTTGCCCCTCTTCAGCCTTGAGAGAGAGCCGGCCTGTCCTTGTCTGTTTCTGAAAACGTCTCTTTAATAAAGCAGACACTTGCACAGCCATGGGCTCCTGGTTATCTTTTCTGCAAAAGAGCAGTTCTGACTTGGATGAGGCTCCCAGGCCCATCACTTTCTCTCTCTCCAGAAACTTTGAGTCACACCTGGAAGGGCCTCCTAGGATACGCATTGTGTCCCCTGCACCCCATTGCCGTTGAAAAAGATTCCCCGCTTCGGCTTTTAAAAGACACAAGTGTTGACTGGTTCCTACTTCAAGGAGAGAGGAAACCAGCAGGAAGAGCACAGGAAAGCTAAGGACTAGAGAGGGACTTCCCCATGGCTGCATGAGATTTGAAGGTGGGAGAGAGAGAGAGACTTTGTTGCCCTCACACAAGCACATACACTTTCTTCCTTGTTCTCTGGGACTTCAAACTCCCGATCTTGGAGCTGCGTCATCCTAAGCCCACATGGTTTGTGTTGCTCTGGGCTATATCGTGGGGGGTAAGGCGCCTGTGGCCGTCTACATGCTGTTAGACTACAACTCCCATCATCCCCAACCATGCTGGCGGGAGATGTAGTCCAACAATATGGCGGGCCACAGGCTCCCCTTCCCTGCTTTAATATGCATTTAATATATGACCCGTGATTGGTTGGGACGTGTCAAGTTCAGGGGTAGGGAAACTGGCCTTCCTCCAGACGTTGGTAGACTCCCAACTCCCATCATCTGTGTCTAATGGGAGTTTGAGTCCAACGTCATCTGGAAGGAGGGTGTCGTCCCTCCATCCCTGCTATATCGGGAGTAAAGGCCAGATTTCCACTCCCATCAAGTTTTGAATGTGTTCGCTCAGGGGCCTTTCCTCTTCAACATCAATAACTGAATTTAAAACTCCATGAAAGCTTGCATCGTATTTCAACAAAGCCCTCCTTCAAAATTCACACTGCTCCCAAATTTTGAAATGTCCTCTGGCCAGGAATTTAGACGAAACTGCATATACTGGGAGGGTGCATTTTTTAAAAAATGCCTCTTAGTGATAGTAACATACACAAATGTGTTGTATTTGGGGAAAATGTGCTTTGCAAAGTTATATAGAAATGTGTGTATTTTAGGAGGAATAAATGCCAGTTTTCATGACTTTTTAAGAAAAATGTGGAAATGTGTAGAAATGGAAAAACGAGAAACCTAAAGAGAAACCGAATTTGACATGTTTGCCCATCCTTACCTGCGTGTTTTCTGTGGTCGTCTAAGTGGGGGTCACCCTTGTGCCAGAGTTCGCTCCTTCTGATGGCAGTTTGTCAAAGTCAGGCAGACACTGCACGTCCTGCCCTGTGCATTGGGCAGTGCTGAGCCGACAGAAGAGTCTGCAGGATCAGGCCTAAGGCCCATTTCGTCTGACATCCTGTTCTCACAAACGCTAACTAAATGCCTCAATGAGAGCGCCATGAAACCATGTAGATCTGGCCCAACACTGTGATTCTGTGTGTTAATTCATTCCTGTTGCAATCAGCGACAGTACAGAAAACGGGGGCTTGTTGCCCTTTCTGTGGCCAGCAGATGGCAACTTTTCTCTTGAGAAATGCAGCTGGAGGATGTTCCCAGCCCTATCTCAGCCAACCCATGAGGGTCTTGTTCCAGCCATCCGTACAGGGCAGAGTTCGCCACAACCTTCGGTCCCCCAAGTGACGTTGGACTCCCCCAACTCCCATCATCCCAAGCCTACTTGAAGGGAGCTGTGGTTCAGCAGCAGCAGCTGGCAACCCCAGGTTGAAGAAGGCTGGTGGAAGAGGCAACATGAGTCTTGGGAAGTGAGGAGTCTTGGAATGGATCTCTCTGGCAAAACATGCGCTTTGCCTTGGGCAGATCCCAGGTCTTTCTCAACATAAAAGAGCTTCCTAGGTTTCCCTTTAAACTAGCCGTCTATTTTGGACAGTGCAGACTTGAATCTTACATTATTCCTAGAGGAAAGTCTATAGATTCAGTGGCAGAACACAGGCCTTGAATGGAGGGGCCCAGATACAATCTTCAACATCTCCAGGTTAGGGCTGGGAGTACCTCTTGCCTGAAACCCTGGAGAGTCCCTGCCAGTCAGTGCAGACAATGCTGAGCTGGATAGACAAATGATACCCACTCCATGGGACGCAGGTGGCGCTGTGGGTTAAACCACAGAGCCTAGGACTTGCCGTTCAGAAGGTCGGCAGTTTGAATCCCCACAACGGGGTGAGCTCCCATTGCTCAGTCCCTGCTCCTGCCAACTTAGCAGTTCAAAAGCACGGCAAAGTGCAAGTAGATAAATAGGTACCGCTCCAGCAGGAAGGTAAACGGCGTTTCCGTGCACTGCTCTGGTTCGCCAGAAGCGGCTTAGTCCTGCTGGCCACATGACCCGGAAGCTACACGCTGGCTCCCTCGACCAATAAAGTGAGATGAGCGCCACAACCCCAGAGTCGGCCACGACTGGACCTAATGGTCAGGGGTCCTTTACCCACTCCATACAAGGCAGCTTCCTATGTTGGTTCCCAGGGGCACCCCTGTTTTTCATCTGTGTGCCATCAGCTGTGATGAGTGCCAGCCGCTGCTTGTCCGAACCCAAGGCGTTTTGCAGCCGGAGGTGGAGGTTGGCAATGGGGCAGTGTCTTCCATCACACCGAAGGGCAGCAGACTTGATTAAAAGACACGGGGCTGGGTGGGGGAAACGAGAGTGACAGCCTCCCCTGTCTGAGGCAGCTCGTCCCTTTGCCTAATGGTAGGGATGGCCCTCGATTCCAGGTTCCAATACAGTGGTACCTTGGTTGTCAAATGGCTTGGCTCCTGAACAAATCGGCTCCCGAACGCCACAAACCTGGAAGTAAATGTTCCAGTTTGTGGGCATTTTTGGGAAGCCAGACTTCCGGCATTGCTTCCGCTTGAGTTCAGGAAGCTCCTGCAGCCAATTGGAAGCCGCGCCCTGGTTTTCAAACGCTTCCGGGAGTCGAATGGACTCCCGGAACAGATGTAAGTTTAAAAACCAAGGTACCACTGTACAAACGTCCTCAGGTTTTCAGATGAGCACAACTGCTTTATTAGTAGAATTTGGCATACATTGTGCCCAGTACTACCGGGGACTGTGTGTGTTTGGGAGATAAATGTTTGCACTTTCTGGTTCATTCATATTATTTAGTCGCTCACCATGTTCATTTGTGGATTTTTCATGAAATACTTGGCATTTGAATTTATTTATTTTAAAAAAGAAAGTTTAAGGCGGTATTTTGTTTCCCTCTTAAATAACGCCACTTTTGATACCACTAGTTTGGTTTCGCATGGTTTGGGATTTGGAGAGTGGTCAGTTTGAATGATACCTGTGGTCCCTTCCACTCCTGTGATCCTTTGTAAGAGAGGGTAGAATCTGTACAAAGAAACCAACCAAACCGGCCAATGGCATTTGCTGGCCAGTTAAGTACCACCATTTGCATGGCCAAAGAGGTTGCCCTGTTGCCATAGAGACAAATGAGTTTAGGGAAGAGGGGACAGCTCTCTCACCTAGTTGGAAGCCACATCACCTTGTAAGGTAAAAGAACAACAGCCAGAGTTATGCTGGAAACTGGGGACACAGAGGAAAGTCTGCTCCGAGTTGGACCCAAAGTGAAGTTTGGGGCTTCCTAGGAAACCTATTGGGGGAGGCAAGCTCTGCTGAAGTGTTAATGCTCTGATCCTCACCGTCCTACGCTCTGGTTGTAAAGGTGAAGGGACCCCCTGACCATTAGGTCCAGTCGTGGCCAACTTGGGCTGCGGCGCTCATCTCGCTTTATTGGCCGAGGGAGCCAGCGTACAGCTTCTGGGTCATGTGGCCAGCATGACTAAGCCGCTTCTGGCGAACCAGAGCAGCGCACGGAAACACCATTTACCTTCCCGCCGGAGTGGTACCTATTTATCTACTTGCACTTGACATGCTTTCGAACTGCTTGCTTGGCAGGAGCAGGGACCGAGCAACGGGAGCTCACCCCGTCATGGGGATGCAAACCGCCGAGCTTCTGATCGGCAAGTCCTAGGTTCTGTGGTTTAACCCACAGCGTCACACGCTCTGGTTGTACATACGTCCAGATAAAACAAAATGTCATAAAGGCATCACAAACTCCATTGACCTTGATTCCAAGAAACCCAAACTCTGGAGTCTCTTCGGTAGGGTGTGTGCAATGGCATTTTGCCCTGTTCTGATTATAAATGGCACGTCTTTCAGAGCAGACCCCCCCCCCAGAGATGCTCTGCCCGCCCCCTGTATCTGCCGTCCCCCAATCGCCCACCCCGCCGACCTTGATGCTTCTCTGCTCTAGGGCGCATCAAGCGCCTGGGCTGGTTCTGGATATTGACAAGGGCGAGCGGAATGGGGGCAGGCCCCTTGCTCATTACGCAGGCTGTCACCCCGGATCACATCAGCCCTGCCACGCACGAGGAGCAGGCAGAGCGTTGGCACCAAATCAGGCCATCGGGCTTGGAGATAAGACCCCAAATTCTTGCCCCTAACAGAGCTGGCCCCAAGAAACAGCCAAATAAGGTTTTGGGAAGGCGTATGTTGATCTAGGTACACCCTAGAGAAGTCTCAGAACCTGCTTGGGAGCGTATTAAGCAAGGTGAATGGGTCTCTGAGCATGTTCAGAAGGCTGTAATCCTGTATGCCAGGAGTCACTAGCTTTTGGGGACACATCTGGATTTTTGAGTGAGCGATAGGGCTGTAGCCCCTCCAGTCCCTTCACTCCCTCTCCCCCAAATAAGCCCACCACCACCACCTGAAAAAGAGAGCGCAGCTGTACACACTTTTCCAAAGTATCCGGGTAAAAGAGGGATCCAGTAGAATTAGTCTGGGACTTAGAAAGCACATGGAGCTGAAACAGGAAGTGGTAAACAGTACCCTCTCAGCTTCTTATTTCTTTGTGGTTTGGTTCACATATTTGTTCAGTAAGAATGTTGGGGCTTTTTAATTTGGAGAAAAGGTGTAGTGGGGACATAGGACGCAAATGTTGCTGAGCTATTTTTGCAAAAACTCAAAAAAAATAAGTTTTTTAGCATATTTATAAGGAAATTCACCCAAATCTACACCTCCAACGTGGGTTGCCATTCGTCCAGATTTTCTCAGACATTGTGATTTTCTTTTTTTTTTTTTAAATGATATTTATTAAGATTTTCAAAAATACAGAAAGTAAAGATTAAAGTACATTCAAAGCCTTATTTTCATACATTCACTTTCCGGGACTCCCCCCTTCCCCCACCCCTACCATATTCCCATTTCATATTGTTGGCTCCACAAGCTCTCAGTTCTAATTAAAACTTAATTTGTTTAGACCATTATTCGAATTTAAAATTTATACACTCCTCATCAATACCCTTAATAAAAGACAAAAGTTCTCTCCCCAGGGCCCACCCCATTTTCATTCCACAATTTCCCTTTTTTTTAAAGATAAGGACACCCCACACAATAGAAATACAAGAAATAAGAAATAAAAAGTATAATAGGTGAAAAAGAGCCAGTTCAGAAAAAAAAGTTGACAAGCCTTTGGATTTTAGTTCTCCCCCCCCTGTCCCCGGTTTAATTTCCCCCTGACCACCAAACCATGTTATCTGCCTGGAATTCTTAAAGTCCATAAATCACCTATTTCCCCCAACTCCTTGCTGGCTTTTTCTTCTTATAGTTATTTTTTAAAACATTTAACTTCAAATCTTTAATAAAACTCCCCCCATTGTTCTTTCCAAGTTGTAGTCCAATTTCCTCTTGTTCCGCTGCTGAAACGTTCTAATTCAGAAGTTTAGTAACTCTGCAGGGATTATTGTTATTCAGGAACAAAAACTTGCGTTCAGTCCCTTCCTTTCTTCAATAGAAAATTCTATTGTCTCCTTTAGCTGAACACCCTGTAGACAAAATATTATTTCCGTTTTGCAGCTTTCCCAGAAGATAACCAGTCCTGTAAAATTCCAAGGGTATTTTTCCACTTACGACCATCTTTGTAATGTCCCGAAACTCCTCTAGGGGGATTGTTGTAACTTTGTTTTCTCTAGTCCAAAAGTCCGATTGTTATCCATGTTTTCGCCATTTTGTATCCAAGTTTTAACGGGTTATAGCAAATTGTAACAAATTTAACCAGCAAAGTTCTCGTAATAAAATCCTGTCTGCTTTCCGACTTTGACAGCTACTTTGACAGCTGTCAAAATCTCCGACTCTTTTCACCAGGCTCTCTCTTCAATCACCCCGGTTCCCGGGGGGGGGGGTCACATTTCCCTTCTCCCTCAATTCTTCCTCCAGCACAGTTCTTGTAGTTCCCCATCGTGGAATTCTTAGTATTTATCAGCAATACAAATCTTTTTGGACCTTGGTTTCCCCGTCCTTGTTTTGGAAGGTTTACAGTAGGGAGGGGGACTGACTTCCTTTTTGGATCCCCCCCGCTCGTGTCCAATCCGAAAAAAAAATTTTTTTTTTCTCCTTTTGAACCCGGTTTCCAAATTACTCACGGGTTGTTGTTAAGAAGTCCGAATTTTCAATAGAAGAAGTCAGCGCTCTCCGCCGGATGGCATGCGGCTGCGCTCGGCAGGGATAGCAGAGGACTCAAAGCACCACGCTTCTCCCCGGCACCCGATCCGTAGCCTTTAAAAAGGCTCCTTCACGAGTCGGGAGGGCGCTAGCGGTGCCAGCCGAGTCTCCATGTCCACGGCCTCCGTGGCCGTGGTTTTTAAGGGTCCCCGCATCGCCGGTGCGGTAGGACCCAGCCCCTGCCGAGCAGGCTCCCTCCGGAGCTCGGAGGGAGTCCGCCATTCGGCGATGGCGCCAACCCGGAAGTCCCAGACATTGTGATTTTCTTCCGGGTACTTTTTCCAATGGTTGAATCCTGGCTATGTCCAGGAAATTCTGGACGTATGGTAACCCTAACATGGGGACATCAATTGCTCTGGTTGTATGTATCTGTGACTAAAACTGTATCTCCACTGACCTTCATGCCAAGGAAGCTGAACTCTGGGTAATCTCAGGCACACCTGGAGTCGTGCTGCTTGGAGATTGGGTTGTGTGCCACACTGGTGTCAGAAGTGGGATCTGGAGGAGGAGGTGTCAGCCCCTCCATCCTATGCTCAGGTTGTGTGTGTGTGTGTGTGTGTGTGTGTACACAGTGGTACCTCAGGTTACAGACGCTTCAGGTTACAGACTCCACTAACCCAGAAATAGTACCTCGGGTTAAGAACTTTGCTTCAGGATGAGAACATAAGTTGTGCTCCAGTAGCACGGCCTGCTCAGGAGGCCCCATTAGCTAAAGTGGTGCTTCAGGTTAAGAACAGTTTCAGGTTAAGAACGGACCTCCAGAACGAATTAATTACTTAACCCGAGGTACCACTGTACAGTGGTGCCTCGCAAGACGAAATTAATTCATTCTGCGAGTTTTTTCGTCTTGCGAATTTTTCGTCTTGCGAAGCACGGTCAAGTCGCAACTGCACCTCTTCAAGCGGTTTTAAGAAAAAGGAAACAAACTTGCAAGACGTTTTCGTCTTGCGAAGCAAGCCCATAGGGAAATTCATCTTGCGAAGCAACTCAAAAAACGAAAAACTCTTTCGTCTTGCGAGTTTTTCGTCTTCTGAGGCATTCGTCTTGCGAGGTACCACTGTATATATATGTATATATACAGTGGTACCTCGGGTTACATACGCTTCAGGTTACAGACTCTGCTAACCCAGAAATATTACCTTAGTTTAAGAACTTTGCTTCAGGATGAGAACAGAAATCGTGCTTCGGCGGCGTGGAGGCAGTGGGAGGCCCCATTAGCTAAAGTGGTACTTCAGCTTAAGAACAGTTTCAGGTTGAGAACGGACCTCTGGAACGAATTAAGTACTTAACCTGAGGTACCACTGTATAACTATTGATCCCAAGGACACCACCGTCTCCATTGACCTTCAGGCCAAGGAAACTGAAACTTGGGCAAGTACAGGAACACCTTGGAGCTTCTCATCCACAGGGACCTTACACCGACCAGGAGTTTTACTCTACCCACACTCCACGCTGAACCTCCATGAATGCAGACGTGCCCCACAAACTTGTAGAGGGGACAGAAATGTTCCCTGCGTTTAGCCACTGTCACCCTCCCTTCCCCCAGCCCGCTGCCCCCTTCCCAAGGTCGGCCGTGTACTACCCACCGAAGCATGCTCCGTCGTGGCCGCAGGGGAATCTCCATCAGCAGATGGGCCAAGCGGATCAATGCATCAGTGGAATATAGCAGTGGAGGGGAAGGGAATTGGCTGTGCACTAATGGGGCGAATTATGGCTGGAGAACGCATTGCATTAGTTAGTTCCCTGCCTTTTGACACCTAGGTTGGAAAAAGAATTTGCAGTTCTGTACACAGGGCTGAATGCCACCTGAGTCCTGCTCACGGCAGACCTGCCTAAATTGATGGATTCATTACATTACGTTTCAATTTTAATTTGTATACAGTGGTACCTCGGGTTACATACGCTTCAGGTTACATACGCTTCAGGTTACAGACTCCGCTAACCCAGAAATAGTACCTCAGGTTAAGAACTTTGCTTCAGGATGAGAACAGAACTCTTGCTCCGGCGGCGCGGCGGCAGCAGGAGGCCCCATTAGCTAAAGTGGTGCTTCAGGTTAAGAACAGTTTCAGGTTAAGAACGGACCTCCGGAACGAATTAAGTACAGTGGTACCTCGGGTTAAGTACTTAATTCTTTCTGGAGGTCTGTTCACAGTAGAATGTGTCCTTTTATTTAAAATGCATCTCTGGGTTATTTGTGGGGCCTGCCTGGTGTTTTTACGTGCGTAGAATGTGTGGTTTTACAATGGTACCTTGGGTTACAGACGCTTCAGGTTACAGACACTTCAGGTTATAGACTCCGCTAACCCAGAAACAGTACCTCGGGTTAAGAACTTTGCTTCAGGATGAGTACAGAAATCGCACGGCGGCAGCAGGAGGCCCCATTAGCTAAAGTGGTGCTTCAGGTTAAGAACAGTTTCAGGCTAAGAACGGACCCCCAGAATGAATTAAGTTCTTAACCCGAGGTACCACTGTATTTAAAATGTATTTCTGAGTTATTTCTGGGGCATAGGAATTTGTTCTCCCCCCCCCCAAATACAGTCCAGCCCAAAGCTGCTGACCCTTGCCATAGAACATGTCTTTGGAGATCTTTCCATCTTCCATTCTGTGGACCAAGCCAGAGTAGAAACTCCTGAGACAGGAGGGGTGTGAACATGCTGGGAATGTGGGAGAGCACATCTTTCTTTGAGACACTGCCCTGCCGTGGGACGCCCAAAACCTCCAAACACAGTACTTACGGAAGGTATCGAGGCATAAAAATGCATATGACCGCGGAAACAAAGCATTACGTTAGGGAAAATAGAAAACACTGCAAAATGGTGTACAGTGGTACCTCGGGTTACAGACGCTTCAGGTTACAGACGCTTCAGGGTACAGACTCTGCTAACCCAGAAATAGTACCTTGGGTTAAGAACTTTGCTTCAGGATGAGAACAGAAATCACGTGGCAGTGGCAGTGGCAGTGGGAGGCCCCATTAGCTAAAGTGGTACCTCAGGTTAAGAACAGTTTCAGGTTAAGAACGGACCTCCGGAACGAATTAAGTTCTTAACCCGAGGTACCACTGTACGTATATTTAGGCCACATTGCATACAAAAGAATTTAGTTATTTATTGGATTTATATACCGCTGTATATAAGAGGTCTCAGGGTGATTCACAGAACAAAATAAAAATATAAAACCACAAAATATAAATTAAAAATAACAACCCAATAACTCCCCCCCAACCCCTCCCCCATTTAAAAAGGGCATGGAATGTCCATTCAGAGAAAGTCGCTCTAAAATGCTGGTAAATTTTCAAGGAAACTTTTTGTCATCGTCGCAAACTTCTGTGGAAATCTGCAGAACCTGAACTCAAGACTGGGAAAAACCAAAAAAACTGACAGGAGCTGAAACTGGTAGGTTCAGGCATCCCTGGTCCTGAGTCTCCCACCATTCAGCTTCTGTGGGTGACCTTGTTTGAATATTGTGCGCGATCTCTCTCCGTCCCGGTCATCCCCCCTACTTTTGCTAGACTAACCAAATCAGAGATGGACCATCAAGAAGGCTGATCGCCGAAGAATGGATGCTGTTAAATTATGGTGCTGGAGGAGATTCTTGAGAGTCCCATGGACTGCAAGAAGATCAAACCTCTCCATTCTGAAGGAAATCAGCCCTGAGTGCTCACTGGAAGGACAGATCCTGAAGCTCCAATACTTTGGCCACCTCATGAGAAGAGAAGACTCCCTGGAAAAGACCCTGATGCTGGGAAAGATGGAGGGCACAAGGAGAAGGGGATGACAGAGGATGAGATGGTTGGACAGTGTTCTTGAAGCTACCAGCATGAGTTTGACCAAACTGCGGGAGGCAGTGGAAGACAGGAGTGCCTGGCGTGCTCTGGTCCAGGGGGTCACGAAGCATCAGACACGACTAAACGACTAAACAACAACAACAACAAACCAAATCAGGGACTTTCCCCTGACAAACAGAGATACCTGGCTCTCCTGGACCAGAGTGGGAAACAGTAACAGTAACGTATATTGACGTGAAATTGACAAGACCCAGAGGCCAGCCAGAGAGGAGGACAGAAGATCGAACCTTTATTGATCAGGATAATTTGGCTCCAAGGGCATTGAAGGGTGGGGCTGGGGAGTAGTTAATGGGAACACGGACACGTGTGTGGCAGTGGGGCTGGAGCCCCTCGATGGGGAGACCCCCACCCCATCCCACTGTGCCGGGGGGGGGGGCAGCAGGACATGGTTATAAAGTGAGCTCAGGGCAAGGGAATTGTCAGATCGCCAGCATCCGTTGGGCAGCCCATCCATCCGCTCAGGTAAGGCTCCGAGAGCTATGGGAGGTTTTTTGAATCTTCTGCGGACAGATGGTTGAAGGGGGAGGGGAAAGGTTCGCAGAGATCCCTCCATTAAGCCCTAACTTGGCTCCAACCTAGAGGAGCGCCAGGCGTCGGATTTTGGTGGATCGGAACATTTTCCCAGGCTAGTTCACTTTTATTATTGCTGCCGGTATTGTCGTGGTTATTTATTAAATCGTTTAATGGCCTCCGACAACAGGTCCCAGGGAAGGTTGCTGCAATTTTGAAAAACAGGATTAAAAACAGTTGTTTTATTTCGTACTTACTTATTGCGTTTCATAGGAAATACAGAATTGTAGCATGGGCAGGGGCCCCCAGGGGGCATCTAGTCCAACCCCCTGCAGGAATTGCAACCGACAGGTGGCCATCCAACTTCGATTTAAAAACCTCCAAGAAAAGAGAGTCCACCGCCTTCATATAGCCCACCTTTCTCTCTCTCTCTCTCTCTCTCTCTTCTCTCTCTCTCTCTCTCTCTCTCTCTCTCTCTCTCTCTCTCTCTCTCTCTCTCTCTCTCTCTCTCTCTCTCTCCGAGGGGCTCAAGGTGATGTAGGTGCCCCCCCCCTTCTCATTCAATCCTCAAAATAACCCTGAAAGGTAGGTTAGGCTAAGAGGCAGAAACTGGCCCAGGGAGCTTCATAGGCCAAGCAGGGATTTGAATTCCCCCAAGCCCTAGTCTGATGCTCTAACCACTATGCCACACTGCCACTCTTATAATCACAGGGTCAGTCTCAGGCAGAGACTGTCAGAGGCAGTGATGTGCCCCTGAATGCCAGTTTCTGGAAAGGGTTGCTCCTGAGCTCGGATGCTGCTTTTGAGCTTCCTTTGGACACCGGGTTGGCCACTGGAAGAGCAGGATTATGGACTGGGTGGGCCTTTGGCCTGAACCAGCAGCCAGGCTCTCCTTACATTCTTAAGGGCGCTTCACATTACCTGCTTCCAATACTTAAAAAAATATATTTCTTTTTAATGGGGATAATAATAATAATAATAATAATAATAATAATAATTTATTATTTATACCCCGCCCATCTGGCTGAGTTTCCCCAGCCACTCTGGGCGGCTTCCAACAAAATACTAAAATACGATAACCTATTAAGCATTAAAAGCTTCCCTAAACAGGGATACCAAGAGATCATGCAGAGTGGCTGGGGCGACCCACTCAGATGGACAGGGTACAATTATTATTATAATTATTATTATTAAACATCTGCTCTGCCACTGCTATGTTCCCTTTGCTAGCTGGAGACTGTAGGCAGGGCTATGCATCTTCTAAAAAAATAAAAATAAAATCACATTGATAGTGCAGGCCAGAGAAAAGAAATCCTGGGGTTGAATATGGAGGACTGCATGCCTGCTCTACAACCAACTGGCTCTTTCTCTTTGCTAGTGCTCTGGATCCCCTGGACGGATGTGAGATTCCCCCAGATCAGGATTGATCCCCACCTAGGCATTGCCCCCTGTAACCATCCTTCTGGTCTTCTGGGCTTCCCTCCTGCCTCTCTTAGCGATGCGGATGGTGCTGTGGGTTAAACCACAGAGCCTAGGACTTGCTGATCAGAAGGTCAGTGGTTCGAATCCCCGCGACGGGGTGAGCTCCTGTTGCTCGGTCCCTGCTCCTGCCAACCTAGCAGTTCGAAAGCACATCAAAGTGCACGTAGATAAATAGGTACCACTCCAGCAGGAAGGTAAACAGTGCTTCCGTGCGCTGCTCTGGTTCACCAGAAGCGGCTTAGTCCTGCTGGCCACATGACCCGGAAGCTGTACGCCGGCTCCCTCGGCCAGTAAAGCGAGATGAACGCCGCAACCCCAGAGTCGGCCACAACTGGACCTAATGGTCAGGGGTCCCTTTACCTTTTACCTGCCTCTCTAGCCCTGTCCTCATCCCAGTGCCTGGGCAGGAAGTGGAAAAGACACTCCTATCTGGGCACACCTGCTCTGTGATCTCCCACAGTTCGATGCCCATTCAGTCGGTCATGGCGTCTAGTGACAGCTCTGCATTTTGAGCCTGAAAACATCTTGTTGAACTCCAACTTCCATCATCCTTGACTGGCTGGGATCTTATGGGAGCTGGAGTGCAAGCGCATCTCTTGATGTGCTTGAATTTCTTTCTCTTGTAGAGCTGGAAGGGACCATATGGTCATCTGGTCCAACCCCCTGCAATGCAGGACTCTCTTGTCCAACGTGCGCAACTCGAACCCACAACCGTGAGAGAAATTACCGCACGGTGTGACTCTGATGCACGTTTTTTTTTTGTCTCCTTCTGCAGACTCCTCCGCACCCCTGTGACGTCGTTCAGGGGCCCGTCGTCTCAGCCAGGGACCCACGCCTCCCCTGCTTCTGTCTGATATGTTTGATATTAGGTTGTTCTACTGGGAAACCAACTAAATATCAAACATATTCTTACAGCGCCAGGGTTTTTTCGACACCCATTGGAGCTGCAGCTTGGACCGACACACAGGCGATCCTGATGTCTTCCCCTTCGGCTTCTTGGTTGCTCTCCCTTTCCTTGGGCTTAAGAGATTATCCCCCTGGTGTCCATTGGGTTGGATAGGACAGAATGCAGGGAGCTCAACAGCAGGTGGCGCCAGAGCCTTTAGCAGGCTGAGCCCAGTAATTGAAGTTTTGCTCCCATCCTCTTCTGGGGGTCAATTGGGGGGAAAACAATCTTTTTTGTCGTTGTCTTTTAAAAGGAAAAATATTATTTTTTAAGGGAAGGAGGACATGTAATGGAGTCGGCCGGAGGAGGGCATGGCCGGCAGATTGGAACTCTGAATAGATGCACTCTGCGCTGCAATGTTTGATTGCAAGTTCCGCTGTGGAAAATGGGGTAGGGAAGGAATCGAGTAGCCTGCTGGCTGGCTGGCACCCTGAACACTCGGCAATATTTGATTGTAAGTTCCCCTTACAAGGGGTTTCAGAGGACAGTTCTCTGTTTAAAGGGCTGCCCATCCAAATGTGGTTTGAAAAGACAGAGCCCTAGGAAAGAGGAGCAAGAGAAAGCCTTGAAGTTGCCTTGAGGTCACCTGCTCATCATCTTCCCACTATATTCCTATTGAAATTACTGCATTTTTTTCTGAAAGTTGCACCTATAGATACATATCAGCATATGTGAACTTTGCGAAAATCTCTTGTTTTTGTTTGTTTTGATGGTGTGTAAGCGGGTATGGGACACGGGTGGCGCTGTGGGTTAAACCACAGAGCCTAGGACTTGCTGATCAGAAGGCTGGCGGTTCGAATCCCAGCGACAGGCTGAGCTCCCGTTGCTCGGTCCCTGCTCCTGCCCACCTAGCAGTTCGAAAGCACGTCAAAGTGCAAGTAGATAAATAGGTACCACTCCGGCGGGAAGGTAAACGGTGTTTCTGTGCGCTGCTCAGGTTCACCAGAAGCGGCTTAGTCATGCTGGCCACATGACCCAGAAGCTGTACGCCGGCTCCCTCGGCCAATAAAGCGAGATGAGCGCCGCAACCCCAGAGTCGGCCACGACTGGACCTAACGGTCAGGGGTCCCTTTACCCTTTACCTTTAAGCGGGTATCAGAAAACAGAGATTGCCCCTGGTACAATAAATTGATTGCCTACATTGCAAGGAGGGAGGTACTGGGAGGGACAAGGCTTCTTGAAGGGAGCAATGGGTAAAGTACTTCCTAGGAGTTTGGGTGGCCAGAGCCCACAGGAGGAGTGGAACAGGAAGAATAAACTAATTCGGAGACACTGAGAACTAGCAACTTAAATATGATTTGGCCCTGGTGAATAGCAGCATGTCTGCCCATCTTAATGATGCCTGCCCCCTTGCTGAGGTTTAGGTTGCAGGCTGAAGAGGGCATCTATTACCCTTGGCAGCCGGGGCATTGTCTAAGCAAGCGGGGGCATTTTGGGGACACAAGAAAGGTTGGCATCTCACCACCTGTCGATGCTGGGATTGAATAACGGAATGCGAGCGGCAGCCTTGAATAAAAAGTGACAGAGCCTCTCGGCTCCCCGCAGCCTCGCTTGCTGGGCACAGAGGGCGGTGAACGGTGAGGAATTGTTCCGGGGCTATTTAAAGAAAGAGGATAGCATATCAGCGGGACAAAAGACCGGGAACAAGATCTGGTGGGCGGCGGCAGCGGCTTGGGCACTGGGGACATCACTGCTGGCTGCTGACCTTACCAGCTCGGGCCTGCAGCCTCAGCGTGAAGAGACAGAGGCAGGAGAACGAGGCTGGTGAGCAAGGGGAACGGTCCTGAGCGGACTGTACCACTTCAAGGCTAGGGGTGCAGGAATTAGGGCCCCTCCAGACGACATCAAGATTATGGAGCATTCACCGTATTTTTCGCTCTATAAGACACACTTTCCCCCTCCTAAAAAGTAAGGGGAAATGTGTGTGCGTCTTATGGAGCGAATGCAGGCGGGAGGCTCTGCTCAGTGCTCCCTTTAAAGAGTCGCACACACACTCCATGCACTCTTTAAAGGGAGCACGGCTCTTGGGGGAGCCTTCATCCCCCTGCCCGGGAGAGGCTGCGCGCAGCTATCCCATAAGCCAGGACAGCAAGAGGCTATCCCAGAAGCCAGATCCCTCTTGCTCTTCTGGCTTCTGGGATTCAGAATATTTTTTTTTCTTCTTTTCCTCCTCCAAAAACTAGGTGTGCCTTATGGTCTGGTGCGTCTTATAGAGCGAAAAATACGGTATTTCGGTCTGCTCACATCATGCTTACACAGAGGTTACACCAGAACACGAGAAGAGCTTGGCTGGATCAGACCAGTGGCTCATCTACTCCAGCATCCTGGTCTCAGATGGAAAACCTGCCAGCAGGATCCAACCCCCTCCTGTGGCTTCTGGTATTCAGAAACATCGCTAGTAGCCATCGATAGCCTTTACTTCCATTAATTTGTCCAGTCCTCTTTTTATAGCCTCCCAAGTTGGCGGCCATCTTTGCGTCCAGTGGGAGTGAGTTCCACAGTTTAACAAAGAAGGACTTTCTTTTATCTGCGCTGAATCTTCCAGCATTCAGCTTATCAAGTTCTAGCGTCCTGAGAGGAGAGAGAGAGAGAGAGAGAAAGAAGCTTCTTGCTATCCACTTTCTCTATGCACTAGGACAGGCATCCGCAAACTCGGCCCTCGAGATGTTTTGGGACTACAACTCCCATCATCCCTAGCTAACAGGACCAGTGGTAAGGGATGATGGGACTTGTAGTCCCAAAACATTTGGATGGCCACGTTTGGGGGTGCCTGCACTAGGAGGAAAAGGAGTACAAAAATGTTTTTATTAGCATGAATTTGCACCGAATAATAGTTGTTCTTGTGCTCAGTTTTCTGCTTGCAAGCATCCTGGGGCCATCTGTCAGAACAGGATGGTGGGCTAGATGGGCCATTCTCCTAATCCAGCAGGCTTTTACTATGTCCTTAGTTCCAGATGTATGCGAATATGGTTCCCTACTTGCTGGTAGGGAAGGGCACTCAGCACATGCTCAGAGATGGTCTCCTCTCCAGCCGTTGAAAAAAATGGACAGCACATCGACTTAGGATTCAAGCAGGCGTGTGTGAGAGAGACCAGGCACATCAAAACCCACATTTCTAGGGACTCGGAAACTGCCCCTGAGGATTATGACATCCTAACTAGGCACCCCCAAATTCCAAAAAGTCAAGTTTCTGGTCCTCAAGATTTCCTGGCGTTGCTCTTTCAAGCACCTTTGTCAGGTGTGAGTCATTGATTGGGCTGTAGCCTGTGAAGAGTAAACGTAATGAACAGGACCAACATTGTTCTGTTATTTATTTATTTATTGCATTCCTAGCCTGCCTTTTTCTCTAAGACGGCGTACATGGTTCTTCCCCTCCTCAGTTAATCCACGCAACTACCCTACAAGTAAGGTGATGTTGAGAGGCAGCAACCGGGGATAGCTCATATTAAAAAAAAACCTGCTGTGAAAATGCTTTTAAAAAATGTTTTGAAATATATATGGAATTTGCCATTAGCTTACCAGCGCCATCTAGTGTCACATTTGTAGAATGCACTTAAAACATTATATTTGCAGTAGTATAGCTGAGTCCCAAATCTCAGGGTCCTGAGTTTGATCCCCACGTTGGGCAAAAGATTCTTTCATTGCAGGGGGTTCAAGTAGATGACCCACGTGGACCCTATGATTCTGTGATTCTGGCTCAAGGTGACATCCAATGACAGCTTCGTGGCCACAATTCTGGGGGTGGAGGGATTTGAACCTTGCTCTCCCCCAGGCCCTAGTCCAACTCTCTAACTGCTGTACCACACCACACACTCTTAGAAATGAGTTGGCGAAAACCCACCAACAGTATGCTCAGTGCTTCTTCTTTTTCACCAGGGATGGGGACTGATCCTGGTAACTTAGAGATAGGTTTGTGAATACCAGTTGCTGGAAATCGCAGGAGGGGAAAGGGCGTTTGTCAGGGGTCAGCAGACTTTTTCAGCAGAGGGCCGGTCCACTGTCCCTCAGACCTTGCAGGAAGATGGATTATATTTTGAAAAAAATAATAATGAATGAATTCCTATGCCCCACATATAACCTAGAGATGCATTTTAAATAAAAGCACACAGTCTACTCATGTAAAAACACCAGGAAGGCCCCACAAATAACCCAGAGATGTGTTTTAAATAAAAGGACACATTCTACTCGTGTAAAAATGCACTGATTCCAGGACCGTCCGCAGGCCAGATTGAGAAGGCGATTGGGCCGGATCCGGCCCCCAGGCCTTAGTTTGCCTACCCATGGCATTTGTGCTTGGATCCTGCCTGCAGCTTTCCTGTTGGGCATCTGGTTGGTGACTTCAAGAACAGGATACTGGACCTGGTGGGGCCATTGGCTTGATCCAGGAAAACTCATCCGATGTTCTGATGCCTCCTGAGCCTTCAGGTAGTCCCTTCCAGGGGGTCTCCCTTGTGCTTTAAACCTTCCATCCTTGGTTTCTGACCTCACTGTCTTGCGGCGGGGGACAAGTGACAAGAGGACCCAGGCATCCTAGGCTGGTCGTCTGGCACAGCTCAGTCCTCGTCTATCGCACTCACCCTGTGGGGCTGCCTTTGCTGGCACCTGTGTGAAAAGCTAAAGGAAGGCTTTGTCTCAGTCCTGCGGGACCAGAGATTTACAGAAGATTGGAAGAAGTATATGAATTACTTGAAGAGCAGCTGTAATCGACAAATTGCGCTAGTAGGGCTACAAGAAATTTTGCAAGGAGAAATATACGAAGTGTTGCAAAGTAGAAAAAGATAGAGATATTGGTTATGAGTTTGAAATGTCATAGGGAAAATAAGAAATGCATACTAAGAGATTAGATTGGAAAACATTTTCAGACAGGATTGATGGAAGTCAAAAAAATTTGAATAAGATGTAAAAGTATGTTTACCGTATTTTTCGCTATGTAGGACGCACTTTTTCCCTCCTAAAAAGTAAGGGGAAATGTGTGTACGTCTTATGGAGCGAATGCAGGCTGCGCAGCTATCCCAGAAGCCAGAACAGCAAGAGGGATCGCTGCTTTCCCTGCGCAGCGATCCCTCTTGCTGTTCTGGCTTCCGGGATTCAGATTTTTTTTTTTCTTGTTTTCCCCCTCCAAAAACCAGTCTTATGGTCTGGTGTGTCTTATAGAGCGAAAAATACGGTATATGAATTACTTGAAGAGCAACTGTAATCAACAAATTACGCTAGTAGGACTACAAGAAGTTTTGTAAGGAGGAATATACGAAGTGTTGCAAAGTAGAAAAAGATAGAGATATTGGTTATGAGTTTGAAATGTCATAGGGAAAATAAGAAAGGCATACTAAGAGATTAGATTGGAAAATTTTCAGACAGGATTGATGGAAGTCAAAAAAAACTGAATAAGATGGAAAAGTATGTTTAATTACTGTTGAAAATGATATGTTAAAAAATTAATTATATATATATAAGGGAAGAGGGTGGGTGAGTGACGGGGAGGCGGGCGTCCTTTTTGCTGGGACAAAGCAGCCTTCAACCCCCTCCCCTTCTTCTGCCACTTTTGGGGGTTTCTATTAGTGGTACTCAGCTGTTCCCCTAGGGAGGCCAAATATGGCCACAGCTCATCACGAAACAAAAAATAAAAAATAAAAGGACGCCTCTCCCAGGTCTTCTCCCCAGCACTGCCACCACCGCAAGGCAGTGCCAGGGCAATGGAGGGGGGGTTATTTTGGACCCAATTGGAGCGAGCCCTGGAAAGCCACAGGTCCCCCTGCCCCACCTCCCGGCCAGCTGGCAGGGAGGACGACTATAAAGGGCCGAGGGGCAGGGAGGAGAGGGAGCAGGCTTTCGAAGGCAGCGCCGAGGTCCGCTCAGGGTGCCCCCCGGGTCTGCTTCGTGCCAGCCAGGTCCTCTCGGCGCGCTCTCCATTCCTACTCGCACGGACAGCTCTCCCCTCCACCGACTGCCGCCATGGAAGCCATCAAGAAGAAGATGCAGATGCTCAAACTGGACAAGGAGAACGCTCTGGACCGGGCGGAGCAGGCCGAGGCAGAGCAGAAGCAGGCGGAAGAGAGGAGCAAGCAGGTGGGCAGCCGCTGGGCTCGGCTGTGTGTGCTGGGGGGCGGGGAGGAGCTTTGTGGTAGGGTCCTGGATTCGAATTCTGACTTAGCTCATCACGGATGCCCTCAAGTCAACTGGTCTGGTTTCTGTTTCCCTCAGGCATAGTTCAGGCATAGCCAAACTTGGCCCTCCAGATGTTTTGGGACTACAATTCCCATCATCCCTGACCGCTGATCCCGTTAGCTAGGGACGGTGGGAGTTGTAGACCCAAAACAGCTGGCGGGCCAATTTTGGGCATGCCTGCTCTAGATGATCCTTGTGGTCCCTTCCGACTTCTGTGATTCGGTGGTGTCTGGCGCTGATGGGAACTGGAGTCCAGAAACATCTGGAGTGATACGGATACATCCCCGCTTTATATCTCTGGAGGTGCATTTCACATGTGGTCCCTGATGGGTTGGAACAGGGCTGGCCTGCAAGTGGGGATCCTGCGGCCCTCCAGATGTTGAGGAACTACGAATCCCATCATCCCTGACTGTTGGCCACCGCAGCTGATAGACCCTGGCATCCAACACCACCAGTTTTTGCTTCGGCTTCAAAAAAATAAAATTGAAAAATTAAAAATTGGGCTGTTCTCCATTTTCAAACTAGGGACGCGGGTGGCGCTGTGGGTAAAACCTCAGTGCCTAGGACTTGCCGATCGCATGGTAGGCGGTTCGAATCCCTGCGGCGGGGTGAGCTCCCGTCGTTTGATCTCAGCTCCTGCCCACCTAGCAGTTCGAAAGCACCCCCAAGTGCAAGTAGATAAATACGGTAGGTACCGCTTTATAGCGGGAAGGTAAACGGCGTTTCCATGCGCTGCGCTGGTGCTGGCTCGCCAGAGCAGCTTCGTCATGCTGCCCACGTGACCCGGAAGTGTCTGCGGACAGCGCTGGCTCCCGGCCTCTAGAGCGAGATGAGCACGCAACCCCAGAGTCGGACACGACTGGCCCGTACGGGCAGGGGTACCTTTACCTTTACTTTTACCATTTTCAAAGCAGCAATTTCTTATTTGGAATTCATAAATATGGGATCAATGGAAAGTGGGACCTAAAAATTTGCAGTTTCTGTTGAAAAGACAACTCACACAGAGAAATGAATAGTCGTAAGTGAGGTCATGGCCATTTATATCAATGGGTCTAGTCTGAGTAGGGCTGTCACTGGCTACATACAGGCTACAGTTTCTGCCTGAGACTGGACCACAAGGTCCTATTGACAACTAAGCCTCCAGCATTCCTTTTAAATTGCAGAGTTCCATCCCGGATCATGTGAACTAACCTCTGCAGAGGAGCCCCTGAGCATGTGCAGAGTGCTTGTCCATCTAATGTTTGCCTGAGGTCCCCTTCCCTTAATTCCAGGTTGGCTCTGATGGTGGTTACCCACCGGCAAGAGAATTGCACTCTGCATATGTACAGAGGGCCTTTCCCCTTGAGTTAGCACAACTCAGAGCTCACATCCCTGTGGGTGTCAGATGGACCAGCCACTGTGTGCCCCCGACTTGATCAGCAGTATGGGGGGAAATGCACTCTGTGTATGCTCAGAGATATGGCCGACCGTCCACTAAAAAGACCCCCAAAGCCAAATTCCTGAACTGAAAATAGTTGCAGGGAGTCCTCATCGCTCAGCAGTACAGGAAGAGGCCTCTGCGTACGTATATTATTTATTTATTGCATTCAATAGCAGGGACCAGGAATTTTGTTCGGACTGCCTTTTTTTTGAGGCCAAAAGGGCTTTATACTCTTTTTTGGTTTTGAAATAAGATGGAGGTAAGTAGTTTAATCCAGTGTTTCTATAGGCCAAATAAGCGTTCCTTAAGCGTCCCTACCAGGAAAGACTTTGCTCGTGTGCTCAAGACATCCATTCCATAAATCATATTTTGTTGCATTGTGCAAAATATGAGCAGGCCAGGGCTCAACTGATACTACCCTTGCTGGTACCTTTCCCGGGAAAATCAGAGGCTCACTATGTCAGGTTCCTACTGGAAGACCGGACAAAAGCTAGAACGTTAGCAGTGGCAAAGTTTTTATCGGTGGTTGCAAGAACAAATGAGCCCTATATTCTAAACAAAATACTTGATTAACCTGGAGGTAGGCTGTATGAATTGTGTATTGATTTGTAATGATTTGTTGGGTCTCTGGACTGTAATAAAGATTGATTGATTGATTGATTATTTCTTGCATTTATATATCCCACCTGTTTCTCCAAAGACCTCAAGGTGGTGTAAATGGTTATTGCCTTCCACATTTAACAATAACCCTGCGAGGTAGGTTAGGCTGAGAGGCAGTGAGTTGCAGTGGTTAACCCCCAGCACAGACTAAACCTTCGCACTCACCTCTCCTTACCTGTGTCGGTGGGTTTATGATGAGTTTATAGGAACAGAGAAAGAAGGTGAGGATGATGGAGGGCAGAAAGAATCTGGGACCGGCTTGGCTCCTTTCTCCAGAGAGTTCCAGTTTCACATTCCTTACGCTTGACAAAGTCTTGGCAAACAAAGGAAGGAAGGACTGGGTGGGTGGGTGGCGTTGCTGCCTACCCGCCCCGTGATCAGGATGGCTTCAGGGTGACCAAACAGCTGACAATAGGGGAGAGAAAGGGGGCATGTGAGGATGGGCGTATTATATTCTGCATTTCCAGACAGGACTGAGATTCCCCATCACACACACCAGGGAGCTGGGTCAGAATAGAAGAGCGTCCGGGGGGGGGTGTCAAACTAAAGCATCCTGCACCCCCCTCTCCTACAAATCCGCCACACATCAGAAAAGCCTCCAGAAAGCCCACAAGCAGGGCATGAGAGCAACAGCGCCTCCAGGGGGCTTGTTCTCAGAATCGAGGATGCAAAGGTAGACTGCCACTGTAGGTGGAGGTTTTGCGTTGCATCCCAGACTACTCCAGCTCAGGTTAGAACCATTGAAGTTAATGGTTCTTTCCTTCCACTCTGCCACTGCCCTCTCTCTGCGAAACCATCTCTCTCTCACAGCTCATAGCTCAGTCGGCAGAGCACGGGGCTCTTAATCTCAGGGTTGTGTGGGTTCGAGACCCGCATTGGGCAAAAGATTCCTGCATCTCCCTGAGTCATTTTATTTTCATCCAGGCTTCATTCTCTAAGGTGTGCAAGCTAACCCCTTGGAAGGGAAGGGAATAACGTGGTGCTGAGCTTAGAAAATACAGAAAGACAAATACAGCGGTACCTCGGGTTAAGTACTTAATTCGTTCCGGAGGTCTGTTCTTAACCTGAAACTGTTCTTAACCTGAAGCACCACTTTAGCTAATGGGGCCTCCCGCTGCCACCGTGCCACCAGAGCACGATTTCTGTTCTCATCCTGAAGCAAAGTTCTTAACCTGAAGCACTGTTTCTGGGTTAGCGGAGTCTGTAACCTGAAGCGTATGTAACCTGAAGGGTATGTAACCCGAGGTACCACTGTATTTTCAAATCTGAAAGTTGACAGCAATGTACTTGACGAGCTGTGGCTTCCCCCCCACCCCAAGAATCCTGGGAACTGTAGTTTGTTAAGGGAGCTGAGAGGGATTAGGAGACCCTTAACAATCTACGGTTCCCAGGATTCTTTGAAGGAAGCCATTGGCCTTTAAAGCAGAATACAAGCTCTTTCAATGTGTGCTGCATATGCGACTAGGTTGCTCAAGCCGGTTTGCGATGCAGCCAGCTCTGCTATCGGGCAGTCCCATCTGGAGCAAACGTCTGTTAAAATAAGGATTTGTGTTCCTACACGCCCAGGTTAGACTGGATATGAAATGGGGGGAAGAAAGGGGTTTTGTTGGGAGGAGGAATGTCTAGGACACTGGAGATTGCGTGTTGTTTTGACCTTGCCTGGAGGCAGGGCAGAAGAGATTGAGTCATGTTTCGTGTCTATTCAGGCTGGAAGAGCAAAGGGAATTTAGAAATAGGGAATCTCTCTATCTGTGCTTTGAGAAGCCTCTCATGGTATCCTTGTAAGGCGATGAGGAACTATGGCAGGGAGGCGGGGGTAGAGAGGGAGAGAGGAACACCCGAATCAGTTGCATAAACTGGACATTATTGTATAAAGTCCCTTCCACTCTGTTTGGCCGCAGAACCCTCTGAAAGGAACACAGTGCTGGACATTTAAAGTGTGGTGTAATGGTTATAGGGTCGGACCGGAACCTGGGAGAGACCAGGGTTCGAATACCCCATTTGGCCAGTATATCTGAAGGAGTGTCTCCACCCCCATCGTTCTGCCTGGACACTGAGGTCCAGCACCGAGGGCCTTCTGGCGGTTCCCTCGCTGCAAGAAACCAAGTTACAGGGAACCAGGCAGAGGGCCTTCTCGGTGGTGGCACCTGCCCTGTGGAACGCCCTCCCACCAGATGTCAAAGAGAACAACAACTACCAGACTTTTAGACGACATCTGAAGGCAGCTCTGTCTAGGGAAGCTTTTAATGTTTGATGCATTACTGCATTTTAATATTGTGTTGCAAGCCGCCCAGAGTGGCTGGGGAAACCCAGCCAGATGGGTGGGGTATAAATAATAATATATTATTATTATTATTATTATTATTAGCCGTGGAGCACGCTGGTTGTGAGCTCGGGCCTAGCTGCTCGCTTGCAGCCTGACCCACTTTTCAGGGTTGTTGTCCAACCCCTTGCAATACAAGAATCACAGCTAAATCAATTAGCGAAGCTTCTGCTGTTGTGGCTGACACGGAAATGCGGATAAACTTAATTCTGGGGAGAAATGAGAAACCAAACGGGACAGATTTGGCCCTTCTTCCTCAGCGTTCAAGGTTCTAGGCCTCAAGAAGGACTGCGGACGTATGGTAAACGCTACCTCCCCTTTCATTTTGCAGCTGGAAGATGAATTAGCCGCCATGCAGAAGAAGCTGAAGGGGACGGAGGACGAACTGGACAAATATTCAGAGGCTCTCAAAGATGCGCAGGAGAAGCTGGAGCTGGCGGAGAAGAAGGCTGCTGACGTATGTATGGGTCTGGGGTGGAGGGACGCCCCTCTCTGAATTTGTGCTCCCTAAGCAAGACTGTTTATTCACCCAGCACTTTTGCAGGGCCAAACCACGTGGCTGGAATGGCTGTGGGTCCTGCTGGGCAAAGGGCAGTCCCCTGTTTCAACCATAACTGTCAACCGTCCCTTATTTGGCGGGAAACTCCCTTATCCCAGCACCGTGTCCCGCTGCTGTCCCTTATTGATGATGTCTCTTAAATTTCCTAGGTATCAAAGGTAGCAGCTCCTCTCCCTCCCTCCCTGCTGGCCAGGGAGGAGGGAGGCTCCAACTGTGTTGCTTGGCTGCGTTGCTCACCCAGTAAGGAGTCTAAGGACGACTGGGGGGTGGAGCTTGCATGCCTTGTGCCCATCAAATCGGCCGCGTTGCCTGGGGACTCGCCTTTGCTCAGCGCTTCCCAGCGGAGAGGTGACGGTGGTTTTCCTTGCTGCATCCCCTTTGCTGGGTTGCTGCACTGTGGGAACCACCGCTTGAGGCTTCGTTTGGCTGCTGGCTGGGCTTTCTGCCTTTGGCTTGGAGGGGCTCAGAAGTTGAACATACCTGTGCTCTGAAAATCCCTTATTTTGGCAGCTGATCCCTTATTTTCGAGGCTGCTGGTCCCTTATTTTCAAATCTGTAAGTTGACAGCTGTGGTTTCAACAGAGGCTGAGCCACTGGGGCGAATGGGGCACTGCCCCATAAACCTTGCTCTGCCTTTGGCCTGCCCCTCTCTTACTTGCAAAGGTGAGAGGGAGGTGGTCCTGTCTGACATTTTTCTCCTTTTTCTTAGTCTCAGGGTTGCTCCTTCCAGAGCTCCACAGGGAGGAGAAGGATGGGGGCAAAGTTAGAATTAGTGGGCTCTGCCTGTCATTGGCTCTGGCGCCACCTACTGTCAGGCTCCCCAACTTCTACCGTACCAGCTCCAATGGGACCAACTTTGCCTGTTCTTGATTTTGAAGAGCTGCCTGGCCCCAATTTGGGATGAACGCTAAAGGACCTTAAGAAAGGAGGGCAGGGGAGACCCTTCTTATGTCCATTATGTTAGGGGGAAATTGATTTGGGGAAAATGTCTGTATTATAGGAAACTGCTCACAAAAATGTATATTTTAAGAGAAATGCGCATTAAAATGCTGGTTTTTCTTTTTAAAAAATTGCTAACTGACGTGGAAATGTGGAGAAACAGACATAAGATATGCAAAATGAGAAATGGAGAAGAACCAAAATAGATAGCTTTGCCCATCTCCACCCTGAGGACAAATCGACCCGGAAGCCACACAGTGCCAGGGTGTGAAATGAGCTGGCAAGGAGATTGACCCCCCCCCCCCCATTTCCCCGGCCTCTTGACAGGAAAGGCAGAAAGTGTGGGGAGCGGAAAGTGAGGGAAAAGGAAACACTCGGGTTCTGAAAATAACCTTATCTTTTCCAGCAAACGTTGCGGTTAGGCTCACCAAACCGCTGCTGACTTTTGCACAACGCCAGGAGCTACCCGGAGAACCAACTGTCCCCGGCTGGGTCTTTCCCCAGCAATGTCTATGCTTAAAAACGCAAACACAGCTCCACGGTTGCCCACAGTGCTTAACTTACCATCTAACACCGGGAACGCTATTAGTATCATCAACAGCTGCTCGCCTGTGGCGACCAACGAGAGAATTCAGGTGAACAAGCAGGCAGGTGTTTGCCAAAGAGAGTCTCCTTCGCTTTCTTTTAGAGCAGGGGGGGGGAATCTCATCTGTGGCCCTTCAGGCTACTCCATCTGGCCCTCGGGAAACTCCCCAAGCCATAGCGCCCTCACGAGCCCAGCTCTGCAGCCTCCCTGAGTGTTTTAGCCTGGGTGGAGCGTGTCCTTGAACTCCTCGATCTTTGAGGAGCCCAGCAACGTCTGGAGGGCACCAGGTTGGGGATGCTTCTTTCCCATTTTCTCATAATCTCTGTCCTAAACTAAAGGGAAGGGATGCAGCTCAGCAGTAGAGCATTTGCCTTGCATGCAAAAGGCCTCAGGATCAATCCTTGTCATCTCCAGGGACTCTCGATTTGAAGACTGGGACAGCCAGTGCCAGTTTGTAGACCAGGGGTGGGGAACCACAAGCTGGAGGGGGGGGCAAATGCGGCCCTCCAGGCCTCTCTATCTGGCCCTTCACTGGCCCTGTTTCACCCGCCTGCCCTGAGCATTTTTGCCTGGCTGGGGCATGTCCTTGAACTCCGATCCTGCTTTTCCACACAGAGGACAGAGAGGGGTGTGTGACTATGTGTACAAACCGGCCTACTTTTGCCTCTGGCCCTGCCCCTGCCGGCATGTGGCCCTTGGAAAGTTCCCCATAAGGGGAATGCGGCCCTTGAGAACCAGCATGCCTGCTGTTGACAATATTGAGCTTGGTGAACTGATGGCCCGAGTTGGCGTCAGACCGTTCCTGTAAATGGGGAGATGGACAGAGAACGTTGCTTGCCCAGGTCATCGAGAAATTCTCCTTAAAAGTGGATTATCTCATGCACGGGATGCAACTGGAAACTCTGAGTCACTTAGGAAAGGGTTCTGCCTCAAACCTGCCCCAAGATTGACAGGCGGGACTTTGGGATAAGTGGAAACCCAACCGGCCCTCTCCCGCTAATGGCCGGGGAAGAGCTGGGAAAGTTATGCAGTTCCCCACCAGCCTGCCCCACACTCCCTGTTCCTTGCATTGTTGGTGGCAGTCTCTAGGAAAACAATGGCGTCGAGTTTCTCCCCGAGCGAAGGTTGGCCCCATCCGTCAAGCGGCTAAGGGCTGTCAGCGCCCGGAGCAGCTGCCACTTGGCATTCGGAGGGGATTATCTGTACAGATTTATCGCCTATGGGTGGGGGGGATTGACGGACATTTGAGCTTTTGCCACCTCCTGCCACCTATCGCTTCCTTTTCTGGATCCTGCTTGGTGGAGCAGAGTAAGACCCAGGGCTCCCCCCCCCCCAGCCTGAGCTCAGGTCTGGTACCTTTCAGGTGGGTGCCGTTGCCATTCTAAGAGAACAAGGGAGAAGTTCGTGGTGAGCACCTCTTTTTCTAGAAAAATAGCACTGGGAAGAACATAAGAGGAGCTCTGCTAGAGCGTGACACTGGTCAGCATCCTGTGGCCAGATTCTTTCAGGTAGCCCACGGGACTACTAATATATGCTGCTCATCTGACTGGGTTGCCACTCCTGGCGGCTTCCAACAAAATATTGAAACACACCAAAATATCTAACATTAAAAACTTCCCTAAACAGGGCTGCCTTCAGATGTCTTCTAAAAGTCAGATAGTTGCTTATCTCCTTGACATCTGATTGGAGGACGTTCCACAGGAAGGGCGCCACTACCGAGAAGGCCCTCTACCTGGTTCCCAGTACCCTCACTTTTCATAGGGAGGGAACTGCCAGAAGGCTCTTGGTGCTGGATCGCAGCGTCCGGGCAGAACGAAGGGGGTGGAGACGCTCCTTCAGGTATACTGGACTGAGGCCGTTCAGGGCTTTAAAGGTCAGCACCAACACCTTGAATTGGGCTCAGAAACTGGGAGCTAATGTAGATCCTTTAGGAACATTGTTATAAAGTCCCGGTGGCCGCTCCCAGCCGCCAGTCTGACAGCCGCATTCTGGATCAGTTTAATTTCCGAGTCACCTTCAAAGGTAGCATGAAGACAAGAGCACTCCCTCACGGTAACCTATGTTCCTATAAACATACAAAGATAAGGATTGGACCCTGCCCTGACACCCCAGAAAGCCACCACCAGTCAGTGGAGACAGTACTAAGCTAGATGAACCAATGGTTTGACTAGGGTGACTTTTTATGTTCTCTATAAGAAGTTAGGGAATTAGAGAGTGGAGGGATGGCCCTTTCTCCAAATTAAATTTGGACACATCTAACATAAGAAGGGGACGCAGGTGGCGCTGTGGGTTAAACCACAGAGCCTAGGACTTGCCGATCAGAAGGTTGGCGGTTTGAATCCTCGCGACGGGGTGAGCTCCCGTTGCTCAGTCCCTGCTCCTGCCAACCTAGCAGTTTGAAAGCACGTCTAAGTGCAAGTAGATAAATAGGTACTGCTCTGGCAGGAAGGTAAACGGCGTTTCCGTGCGCTGCTCTGGTTCGCCAGAAGCGGCTTAGTCATGCTGGCCACATGACCCGGAAGCTGTACGCCGTCTCCCTTGGCCAGTAAAGCGAGATGAGCGCTGCAACCCCAGAGTCGGCCACGACTGGACCTAATGGTCAGGGGTCCCTTTACCCTTTACCTTTAACATAAGAAGAGCCTAGCTGGTGAAACAGGTCAATGGCCCATCTAGTCTTGAATCTTGTTCTCACAGCAGCCAATCAGATGCCCCAATGAGAAGCTCAAAAGCAGGACTTGAGCACAAGAGCAACTCTCCCTTCCGGTATTTTGCCTCTGACTTTGGAGGCAGAACATAGCCATCAGGCTTTGTGGCCACTGATAGTCTCACTATTCTCAATGGATTTGTCTAATCCTCGTTGAAAGCAATTCAAATTGGTGGCCGCCAGTGGATTGGGGCATGAGAAAGTGTATGCTGCAGTACTGGGCAAATTTTAGGGGGTAGTTTGTGCCTTGGGGCTGCATCTTTGCATGGGTGCCCTTCTACTGGCCCAAGGTCACCCAGTGAGTTTCATGACTGAGCAGGGATTTAAACCCTGGTCTCTCCCAGGGCCTAGTCCCAAATTCCTATGCCCCACAAATAACCCAGAGATGCATTTTAAATGAAAGCACACATTCTACTCATGCAAAAACACCAGGCAGGCCCCACAAATAACTCAGAGAGGCATCTTAAATAAAAGGACACATTCTAATGTAAAAACATGCTGATTCCTGGACCTTCGGCGGGCCGGATTGAGAAGGCGATTGGGCCACATCCGGCCCCCGGGTCTTAGTTTGCCTACCCATGGCATGGCCCAGTCCAACACTCAAACCGCTACTGCCCACTGGCTCATTACTGACGACGCAACAGCAGTGCATCTGTAGCCGATTTATTCTGGCTCACAGATCCTCCAAGTGCCTCCATTTTCCAAGGACAGCCCCAGATTTACAGACGCTGTCCCAGTTTTTTATTTGATCCCAGAATGTCCCGCCTTTCCTTAGGATGGCCCTATTTTCATCGGAGAAATGTTGGAGGGTATGGAGCTATGCAAACCCTGAGCCTTTAGGAAACATCTGAAGGCCGTATAGGGATTTTTTTTTAAATTTAAAAAATATTTTTACATATGTTGGAAGCCGCCCAGAGTGGCTGGGGCAACCCAGTTGAATGGGCAGAGTATAAATAACAGAAGTATGTGAAGTATCATTGTGGAATAAGACGTCCCTATTTTCATCGGAGAAATGTTGGAGGGTATGGGATAATCTCCACATTGTTCTGCTTTATTCTGATTTGCTTCCACATTATCTTGGGGTTGGGGGTTCTTTTGCTGTAGCCAGAATATTTGTGGTGCAGTATAAAAATTTAGAGGATTTCAGCACGATGGTATGGGACCCATTGGAAACAAAGCAGTGTGTCCGTACCAAAACTCTTGCAGGGGACGAATAGTTTTGAAAGCGGGATCGCGCATGACGGCTGCGATAGCATCATGAGCACAAATACTCATGAATGCACAATGAACAGGACATGGAAGGGTCTCAGGTCATTGATTCCCCCTCCACCTTGTTTCGGCTAGTTCCTGCCTCCCCACATGTGCCCAGCAGAGGGGGCCAGAGAACACATCCCTTTCTCCACAGTTACTGAGGAAAAGGTCCTTCAATCCCATTAAGCAGCCCAGGAATTTAAATATGGAGTGCTTGGGCTGGTGGGGTTTCGTTCTCTGAGATCTCCTGCGCAGTACTGGCTGGCTGTCAACACATGGGAGGAAGGCCCAAGAAGAAACATTAGCTGCGAGTTTCTTGAGCGGCCTAACCACTTCGACGCCCCATAGGGGGGCTCCAGGAGGGTGAGAGTAACCTCAGAAGCCCGGCCTCGGTGCCAAGGAATGCTCAGCACTCCTTGGGTGCTAATTGCAAAGTCAGGATCAGTATGCTGACCCCGTTGGAAGGAGGAAGGAGGAAGGAGTGACGGGTGCCAAAAAGGCTTTGCGGGAGAGATTCCCGAGACTTCCTCCGACCGACTCCAGATAGCTGCTCATCCCCCAGGCAGATTTACGGCTGAAGGGCTAAATTGAGACGCTGGGGGGGGGGGGAGGTGGAGAGAGGCAGACACCTCAAGGAAGGAAAGCTATGTGCCCCCCACACTTATACCCCTGAAGGCTTGGTTAGCTATGGGCCAACCTTTTAGAAAATGAAATAAAATCAAAATTCTGCATCACTAATGCATGCTCAGCAACAATAGTTGAATTCTGCACCCTGGGTATGTTATGCAAATGTGATTTGCACAATTTAATCTGTTTTGCATAACTTATTCTGATTTTTTTCAAAGCTACTATTGCATAATTACCCCCCTCCCATTTTCTAGTATAGTGAAGAAGTTGCAAGGAGCTATATGAAGCACTGCCCTCTGACATCTGGGACTCTTCAGGTTCAAACCCACCATTTCCCCAAGCATATCTTCACAGAACAATAAGGACTAGTAACTTTTTAAAAGTTCCAAGGAAGGTGAATCTTGCTCCTTCATTGTCAGAGGCAGTGTGCTTCTGGATACCAGGTGTTGGAAACAGAAGGAGGGTATTATTTGTAGTTTCCAAGTCACCTTCAAAGGTAGCCCCATGTAGAGCACATTGCAGTAGTCCAAGTGGAACATAACCAGAGCATGTACCTCTGATGAGACAGTCTCAGCCGGTGTACCAGATGGAATGGGTAGACAGCTGCCCTGGACTCAGAAATGACCTACGTCTCCAAAATTACTCCCGGGCTGCACATCTGGTCATTTAGGGGTAGTGTTAACCCATTCAGAACCAGGGAATCCCCCCCCCCCCGCTTGTCTCTCCCCTGTCCCCTGGAAACAGTGTTTCTGTCTTGTTGGGATTCAACCTCAATCTGTTAGATGGTACCAGTGTCTTGACTAGTCCATCTAGCACTTTGTGTGCTCCTATTTAAATCAGCCTTTTTCTTGGAACGATAAGAACTAGAATCTTGCTTTATTTATAGAGGGAAAGACCATAATTCAGTGGCATGTCAAAACTCCCGGGTTCAATCTCTAGCATCTCATGGTAGGAGTGGGGAAGACTCCCGTGTGAAACCCCAGAAAACTGCTGCTAGGCATTACAATGAGTGTAACATAGCTTCCTATGTTGCTTCAATGGCTGCTAGCTCTGATGGCCGTGCCATTCCACTGCACTCAGAGGCAGTAAGGCTTCTGACTGCCAGTCAGAGGGGGACTGGCTCCTGTGTGTGGGTCTTGCTTGTGGGTTACCCATTGAGACCATCTGGATGGCCATTGTGATGGATGATGGACTATGTGGAACACTGACCCAGTCCAGTAGGTTCTTCTTATGATTCCAAGGCTGGAGGCCTAGACAGACGTTTGGTCTGATCCAACAGAACTTTTTACCTTCTCAGGTTCGTATTCACAATTCCATTCCCATCCTCAAGATACTGAATCCGGATTTTGAAACGGGAGTGTCACCCGGCTGTTTAAGTTATTTCGTGTTTCATTTTAGTCTTGCGCATGGAGACAGAAGCGGGATCAAGCCTGCGCCGTTCTTGTCTGCTGAACCGAAAACTCTCCTTATTAGTTCTCAGCCAGGAAAGGCCTGCAGAGTTTGATAAGGGCGCTTCTACACAACTCTTTCTGACTAGCAAGGCGGACAGCGTGCTCTAAAACCGGCTGCATCGCCTTGTTCCAAGGGAAACGGCATACAAATTAGAGCTGGATGTTCCCGCGGTGCCTTGACGCACCAGGCAAATGCCACTTGGTCAAATATGTGTAACCCACAGCCATAACTGGCAGCAAAGCCATCTGGAAACTAGAGTCTCAGATCTTCCATTGATCAGGGAAAGGGGGAGCAGGCTTGTAAGAGGGCGATGTGTGTGTGTGCATGCGTGCGTGAGTGAGTGAGAAGAAAGACCTCACTGGAATGGAATGTTTCCCAGCCTTGCTTCATCTCCCAGTAAAAAACCCCAGATGCTGTTTTGCAAAGGTTGAGTTTGGATCTCTTGTGCCCATATATGTACCTAGCTGTCCTTGCAGTCTTCAGGCCTAGGCTCCTAACTCCCCCCCCCCCTTCCTTTATGGTAGCAGATCTGCCAACATGCAGGAGCGGATGGGAAAGGTCAGAGGAATTAGTAAGGCCAAAAAGTTTTTTTAAAAAACTGTGTGTGCGTGATGGTTAGCACATCATGCTTTGGGAGAGTGTTTGGGCTGAAGCCTGTTAGGGATGGGGAAGAAATTCAATTCAGTTCGCGTTTAAACACTATAACTCGTGGGTGTCCAAGGAAGCTAAATGCTGGGAGATTTGGGACAGATAAAAGGAAGGGGCTTCTTCAAATGGCACTGGGATTTGCTTTCGAAGGAAGCAGTGATGGCTACCAACTTGGATGGCTTTAAAAGGGGATTGGACAAACCCATGCCGGTGGCTACCAGCCACAATGGCTCGGCACTGCTTCCATGGTTGCTGCAAACTACCGCAGGGGAGAATGCTTTTGTGGTTCTGGGTTTCCCACAGCGTCTCTTCAGCCAATCTGAGAGCAGGATGCAAGACTCGGTGGGCCCTTGGCTGGATCCAGCAGGCCTTTCTTATGTTCTTAGGCTTTCCGGGCTGGTGGAGCTCGTGAATGGTAACCGTAGGAATGCTTTGAGGTCTACGACACGGCTGGGGGGCCACCCAGATGGGCTTCCAACTTGCTCCGGCCCCTATTTTTCCTTGGAAGCAAAACCCCATGGATTTCAGTGGCCAGCAGCATCAGGGTTGGCCAGTGTGAGGACAGGATGGACCGCCGGCCTGATCCAGCAGCTAGACACTTCTGAGGTGAATCTGCAGCATGCAGGCTTCACTGGGATGGGCCCTTCACTGGCAGGCGACCCCCATTGCTTTTCAACAGGCCTACAAAGGGGGCTGGGAGGGTTCTCTTGCCTCCCATCCTCCCTTGCAAAGGGGCCAGCCCCACTGGAGGAGCCCCCACTGCTTTTCCCCTTTGTTGGTGGGGCTGGCGGTGGGTGTGGCGGAGCGAATGGAGGAGGATGCTGAGGTTTTTCTCTCTCTTTTTTTTTTTAACCGAGACTGGCTTGGCGGCCTGCTCCCGTTGCCATGGCAACCCTGCAGCTGGAGTTAGAGACGGGTAGGGAGGCGGCGGCGGCGGCGGCCCCGCCTTCATCCGGGGCCCTCGGCGGCCGCGTGACGTCACCGAGAAGGCGGGAGGGGGCGCCGCCTCCCGGGTATTTCAGGGCGGGGCGCGGGGGCTGTCGGGAGCGGCGGCGGCGCGGACGGAGTGGAGAGCAGGGGCGGGCCGGGGCAGGAGAAGCAGGCAAGTCTGTGGCCATGGCCGGGGCGACCACCATCGAGGCGGTGAAGCGCAAGATCCAGGTGCTGCAGCAGCACGCCGACGAGGCCGACGAGCGAGCCGAGAGGCTGCAGAGGGAGGCGGAGGCCGAGCGCCGCGCCCGGGAGCAGGTAGGACGAGGGGGCGCCCCGGGGGGACGGGCGGGCCGGGGCCAGGGAGGGCAGCAGCTGCTACCCAGAACCCTCTGCGCTTGGCCATTTTCCCAGAACCCTCTGCGCTTGGCCAAAGTGGCTCTCAAGCCTTGCCCTGCCCTTAGCTGCTTTAGGCCACCAGCAGGATTAATTCGGAGGCCCGTCTCGGCCCAACTGAGTTCTCTTCAGAGAGGACCCCACTGAAATTTAGCCATGCTCCTTCTCCATCAATGGTTCTTCTATGAGTAAGGGACGCAGGTGGCGCTGTGGGTTAAACCACAGAGCCTAGGACTTGCCGATCAGAAGGCAGTTTGAATCCCTGCGACGGGGTGGGCTCGGTCCCTGCTCCTGCCAACCTAGCAGTTCGAAAGCACGTCAAAGCACAAGTAGATAAATAGGTACCACTCCGGCGGGAAGGTAAACGGTGTTACTGTGCGCTGCTGTGGTTCGTCAGAAGCGGCTTAGTCATGCTGGCCACATGATCCAGAAGCTATCTGCAGACAAACACCGGCTCCCTCGGCCTATAGAGCGAGATGAGCGCCGTAACCCCAGAGTCATCCGCAACTGGACCTAATGGTCAGGGGTACCTTTACCTTTAAGGCATCGGGCTTGGGCTCCAGGTTTCCCACGGTGGTGCATCTGGAGACCCTGTAAGGGTTGGGCTTGAGTACCAGTTGTCTGCCGGGCCTCGTCCTCTAGGGGTAGGCTGGCTGCTCCTACACATGGGTGCTCTGTTTGGGGAACATCGGAAGCTGCCTCCTACTGAGCCACTGGTCCATCTAGCTCAGTGTTGTCTACACCGAAGGGCGGCAGATTTCAGGCAGGGAGTCTTTTGTGACATTACCCGGAGGTGCATGTTGAGGATTGAACCTGGGACCTTATGCACGCAAGGCGGATGCTCTGCCACTGATCCACGGCTCTGCCCGTAAGAAGATCTGTTCTGGATTGGGCCAAGGGTCCATTTAACTCTGCATCCTTCCCGCCCACCCATCTTGCCTCTGCCGCTCCTCATCAGATGCTTTGCAGGAAGCTGCCAAGCCCTCTCCTACATGTGAACCCCCAAAAGCCTTATGCACAAGCCTACTGCGTCTGATCCTGGAGCTGGCACATAGTATGGCTAGTGGCTATTGCTAGCCTTATTCTTCATGAACTCATCTATTTTTGTTTCCAAGTTGGTGGGCGTTGCTTCATCTTGTGGCAGCAGATTTCCTACTGAGCGAAGGAACTCCTTCATTTGGGCCGTCCTGAATCTCTCCAGCTTCATTGACTGATACTCACTCCCCAGATTCTAGGATTAGTTTTCTTCCCTATCCATTTTCTCCACACCACGTATGTAGTCTTATGCACCTCTGCCATACACCCCTCCTTTAAAAGCCCCAGATGTTTTAGTCTTTCCTCACATAGGGAAGTAGCTCAGTGGTCTTGCCAGGAAACTAAAATGGAGCCATCACACGTACGAAAGCCTGAGAAGAGCTTTTGTTGGGCCACTCCAGAGAGATCCCATCATCCAGCTGTGGCCCTTGCAGGTTGCCTCTGGGGAGCCCTTAAGTGAGGGGTTGATGAAGGCAAGAGTTCCTTTCCTGTTAGTTTGTTTGTTTTTAATCCCCTAGCGACTGGTGTTTTTGAGAATTTCTTGGTGGTATTCTGCCTTGAAACGTGGGAGGCTCCTACTTAACCATTGCGGCTATAAGCTGTGCAGCATAAGATTCCCACTGGATTGGGTAGAAAGTCTAGCATCCAAACAGTGGTATGGTCCCCTGTCTTCTTCCCTCTTGGTCTCTAATTAGCTGCTTCTAGAAGCCCCTTACCAAGGAGGAAGGTGATGCATGTTTACTGCTCCCTGAACACGAGGCAGCCTGTGACTATCAGAACATACAGCCTGCTGGATCCGGCCAGGGGCCCATCTGCCCCAGTATCTTGTCTTCTTGGTGGTCAACCAGATGCCTGTGGGACGCCCGCAAACAGCCCCTGAGCACAAGAGCCACTCTCCCCTCCTGTGGTTTCCACCAAGTGGTTTTCAGAAGCATTATTGCCTTCCAAGTGTGCAGGCAGAGCATAGCCGTTGTGTTTAGTAGCCATCAACAGCCCTGTCCTCTGTGAATGTGCCTAATCCTCTTTTAAAGCAGTCTAGGTTGGTGGCCGGCACTGCCTCCTGTAGGAGCGGGCTCCATAGTTTTAACTATGTACTGCCATGGTGGTTACATTCTTGGTCATCGTCTTTCTCAAGAACATAAGGACTGTTGTGTCTCATCAGAGCACAGTCCCAACTGGAAAGGTCACAAATGAATGGTGAAGGTGATGGCAACCGCCGCCCCCCCCCCCCCCGCATTGCTCATTTTCAGCCTTTTGGTGTTCGGAAATAAACTGCTTTTGAGCTTGGAGGTTCTGTATGGAGCTGTCCTGCCTCTTTCTTCCAGAAGAACTGGTGTACTGGGTTAGGCCGAGGCTCCGTCCTGCCCAGCGTCTCGTTTCCTGCGATGGACGCTGGATAGATCCCTCCAGGCAATTCAGAGAAGGCCACTGCCTTCCTTTTGTTTTGTTCCTGGTGCCTGATATTCAGGGGTAGACTGCCTCTGCACCTGGAGGTTCTGTTTTGCTGTAGGGCAGCTCTTCCCTCTCTCCCTCTCTGTCGCTCTGATGTATAGTGCAAAGGTATACTAGGAAGCCCCGAAGCAGGGCGTGGCAACAACATCCCCCTCTCATTCTCCCAAGCAAGGAACAATGAGCGCTCTTTTATTAAAAAGCTTGTGATATTACATCTTGTTGTGAACCCCGTGCCTTTTAATTATATCGTGCGTGAAGATCAGAGGCTGCAAAATGCCTAGGTTTGCAGGGGAGGAGTTGGGTGCTCTCGGCCAGATGGACAGAGCAGCTCCAGGAGAGAATTGTGGGTGAATTCAGGCCAATGGTGCCCAGCGTCAACCTTGCTGAGCATAAGGGTGGGCCCACAACTTGGCAGCAGAGCTCTTGCTTTGCTCTTCCTCCATGGTATCTGAATACCAGTTTCTGGAAACCACAAGAACGGGGAGGGCCCTTGTGATCTGGTCTTGGCTGCAGGTTTCCCCACAGGCATCTAGGCAGCGTCTGCAAGAACAGGATGCTGAACTAAATGGGGCTTTGGCCCTGATCCAGCAGGCTCTTATGTGGTTGGAATCCTGGCGTTTCCAGTTGAAAAGCACTAGGTAGCAGAGGCTGGGGAAGACTTTGAGTGCGGGAAACCCCAGAGTGCTGTTGCAAGGCACCCGGTTCTATATAAGGCAGAGACTTTGAAACAAGAACATAAAGTCACCCCGTCCTTTCTTATTCTGGGAGCCTTGAATGGGCAGTAGATTATGGATGAGGCCTGTCCTCTTGGTGCTCCAGTGCCACGCCCCTGTCCAGTCTGATCTGGTGACCCTCCCTGGCTGCTTTACCCTGCTGAAAATGTGTCCTTAAATGGTGATCGTTCTTGTTGGCTTGGTTGGAGAGAGATGTATAGGTGCGTGTTTAGAAACCTCTCAATTTTGTGTGCAAAGCTGCCCATTTTGACCCGTTGCCCTGGCCACTACTGGTGTGTGGTCCCTGGAAGATTGCCCATGTGGGGATATGGCCCTTGGGCTCAGAAATGCGCCCTCCTGCAAATAGGAACTAGAAGAGACCGCAAGTCCTATCCTTAGTGGGGCATAGGTTTGGTGGGGAATAATGTGTGGTGCAAACCAGTGAGGAATTCTGGGTAGATGCTGGGGTGTGTCTGTGTTTTTTCCATGGTGTGTGATCTTTCTTTTTGAGTGCCTAAATGCATTACTCGAGGTAGCTATCAATAATAGAATACAAGAAAGTACACCCCCCCCAAAAAAACTCAATTATTATCAGAGGGCTGTAGACCTGTTGGAAAGAATGAGCTCTAGGTAGTCATGTTCATTCACTTGAATGGGTCTACTCTTAGTAGGGTTGGCATGGAATACAATCCATGGACACGTGGGGCAGGTAAAAGGCCTCCCGTCTTTTTCCCTTCTTTAAACACCTTCCTGCTTATGCAGACATTTGATTTTAAGTTGGGGTTTTTTTAATCAAGCAACCCACACTACCCATAAATGGATATGAAAATACAGAGTGGAAAGAGACAAGCCGTTGCTTAGTTGCTTAGAGGCAATGTCGAGGGATAGTCTTTGTTAAGTTCTGTATCAATATTTGCTTTCCTTCCCCATTCCTGAGTTTGCCTGCAGGGCAGAACATCAGTAGCCAGTTTGGGGGCGGGGAGGCAGGGGGTTGCAGGGGGAAATACTGGGGCTGGCCTAGGGCAAGGCTTCCTGATGGCACGATGTGGGAGGGTGGGCTGTAATCAGGGCTGCTCCCCTTTTGTGCTTCAGCTTCGTGAGTCTTGGATAAAGGGCCTCCGAGAGTGAGGCCAAGGGGTCTCTCCACCATAGATCTCCTTTGAAAGGCGTTTCCTGGAAAGCCGCCTCCAAGAGGGACCTCCTGGACGCAGTGGGTTGGCCCTCCTGCTTCCTGCTCAGGAAATGAGGCAGTTTAGGCTGGTGCGGGGAGAGGCAGGCTTCGCCCACGGCCTGCCCTGCTGGAGGGAATTGTGATCGCTAGTAAAAGCTGGGCAGCGCACGGGATCTTGCAGAGATAGCTTATCCAGACCTGCGCCACCGCCCCACCCCCTGCTCTGACATAGATTGATCCAGTCGCAGAACTCCCCCGTGGTGTGTAGTTCAGCCCTTCACCCAGCCTGGCACCCCTCCAGGCATTGTGGACTCCAACTCCCAGCAGCCCCAGCAGCAGCCATTATGGGCAGTGATGGCCAGAGCCATGGCTGATTCTTTTCTTCAGTTTCCTTGGACGCAAACCCTGCTAGGTTCAGTGGGTGCAGCCTGCTGCACCTCTGGATGTTTTGGACTTTGCCCTGGCCAGCATGGCTGTGCTGGCTGGGGCTGATGGGACTTGTAGTCCAAAACATGACAAGGGGCGTTAGGTTGGTGAAAGCTACCATAATAGGTGGCTGAAGAATCTGGTTGCTTTTCTGGAGTGGGGTGCTTCTAGAACACAATATCAAGGCTGACCAGCTTTGTGTCCCTTGAATCCAAAAGCAAGGGGTCAACTTCCCCAGGCAATCTCTGCTTTGCCTTTGTGATGGTGGGTGGAGGCTGCAATGGGTGAGTATTCTCTAGGGGGTCCCTCCACACTCAGGGGTGTGTGTATTGTGCAACTTGTCGTCGATGCTGCAGTAGTGCAATAGTGGTGGATTTACACCGAACCTCCCCAGAAGTCATTCTGCTGTATTGGTAGTCCTGCAATGCTTCCCCAATGTTGCCGTGTTCTTGTCATCTGGAGGGGTGCAAGAAAAGTGGGAATCTCCCCCCCCCAAAAAAAGTAATAGAATTGTAGAGTTGGAAGGGGTGTCTAGTCCAACGCCCCACAATCCCTGGAGCAGTCAGAATTTAGAGTTGAACGGATCATGACGCTCATTCAATTCTTTGCAGTGCAGGAATATTTAGCCCGATGTGGGGCTCGAACCCATGAGCCAAACTAACAGAGCTATCCCAGTCCCAGCTGTGGCATGAAAAGTTATAGGGTTTCAGCAGGAAGCCATGGTACGTGTCCCGATTGGAAATGAAGCCGTGCGTCTGCCCCTGAATTTTTGCGCATGCAAAACAGTATTGAAAGGCCCCTAGATATTTCATTGGGAGCAGAGGGGCTGCAAACCCAGCCCTAACTCTAACTTGACCTCTCTTGAGGAGCGAAAGAAGGCTCTGTGGGAGCTTCTGGTGAGCTTTCCTTCCCTCTCCCCCTTTTCCTTGAGAATGTAGATCACCCAAAGACGCAGATATTGGCTTGTCGGGATGAACTAGATATAAATCATTGGGTGATCTGTGTAGTTTTGCACCACAGGCCTGGGAGCCTTGGTTTTGCTCTGGGCCACAGCTGGCTGCTTTTGTTGGCTGATAGGGCAGCAAATGGCTGTGCTGGCTGGTACCATGGCCTGCCTTGTCTCTTTGTCAGGGCTGCTGTACAGGAAACCAGATACTGCTCACAGCTGGTTTCTAACACCAGATTATCTTCAAGGGTGCTTAGGTATTGGATCTAAAGTGCATCTGTCTTGTAGCATGAGACTCCCTTAATTGCCTGCCCATCCCCTTTATCACAGGCAATAATTTTTCTTCATGCTGGCTGCTTCCCTGTTGAATTTATTCGTTCTTGCTGCTTGCTTGCATGCATGCTCACTTCCCTTTTTTTTAATAAGCTCAGATAAGTGCAAATGTATTTTGCAGAACCCAGTTTCCGCCTGACTGGGAGCAATAAGGAAACAGATAGGGAACTGAATCTTTATCACTCTACTGTAAAAAACTCCTTCTGAGGCATCGCTGGTCTGGCTTCAAAACGCTGAGGGCAAGGAGCCTTGAGTTTAAAAAGTACAAATCTTGGTAGCTGATGGAATTCAGTCAGTGTATGCTTAGTGTGAAGAAATCTTTCTCTAGCTGACACTTGTGACAAGAGGATGTCCTCCGTTTTGAAAATGTCGAAAGTCAGGCAAGGTCGGACATTTGTTGGCGTGGGAGATAAGGCGATCTGTTAAGTGCTGCCATTGAAATGAACAGGCCCAGGTTAGTCACGTCCATCAGTTTCAATGGATCTGCTTGGAGTGTAATGCCGGACATGCAACCATGTCTATAATAAAATCAACTCTAGTGACTGTAGCTACAGAAGTTTATAAACAGCTGGTTCTTAGTAACTCAAGACTCCAAGAAAGAGCTTAGGATCTCTGAAAGGAATTGACTGTATTTCTGTTGCCTGGAAGTGGCTCCTTTAGAGCATGCTTGGGTTGTATTTTAAATATTTTAATATCCCTAAATTGGGTGACACAAATGCTTTTCAAATTAGAATTGATAAAAGAATCCATTTCCGATTTGTGATATTAACATCTCAGCCCCTTTTCGCAGATAACTGTGTAGTGTATGTTGTTGTTGTTGTTTAGTCGTTTAGTTGTGTCCGGCTCTTTGTGACCCTATGGACCAGAGCACGCCAGGCACTCCTGTCTTCCACTGCCTCCCGCAGTTTGGTCAAACTCATGCTGGTAACCTCGAAAACACTGTCCAACCATCTTGTCCTCTGTCGTCCCCTTCTCCTTGTGCCCTCCATCTTTCCCAACATCAGGGTCTTTTCCAGGGAGTCTTCTCTTCTCATGAGGTGGCCAAAGTACTGGAGCCTCAGCTTCACGATCTGTCCTTCCAGTGAGCACTCAGGGCTGATTTCCTTCAGGTGTAGTGTATACTGACGTGCAAATAAAAATCTGGGGTTTTTGGGGTGTTTTTTTAAAGGCTATCAATAGCTACTAGTCACGATGAATGTTTGCTGCTTCCAGGATTAAAGGCAGCATGACTCCAAATACCAGTTGCTGGGAAACGAAGGCAGGAGGGGGGTATTGCCTTTATATCCTGCTTTGTGGACTTCCTGAATAAATCAGGCCGCTCTGGGGGAGCCAGGATGCTGGAATAGATGGGCTTCCTGCCTCATTCCGAAGGGCCTCTTCCTATGTACTTCACATTCTTCTGCCCCTTTGAACAGAAAGAAGGTAGCATGAGGTTCTCAGGCTTGGTCCATTTTTTAAGGTAATAGAATATGGTCCCATCTGCACTGTACATTTAATTTATTTTGTAAAATCTATATACCACTTGATTGTAAAACAAAAAACTAAAGCACCCTTAAAGCTATACATTTTAAGCAGGATGATACCACTTTGAGCAGAAGAAGAAGAAGAAGAAGAAGAAGAAGAAGAAGAAGAAGAAGAAGAGTTTGGATTTGATATCCCACCTTTCACTCCCTTTAAGGAGTCTCAAAGCGGCTAACATTGAAATACGGGACAATCCTGTATTATAGAGGACAGGTGGCAACTGTAGAGTGGGAGGTGGGCTTCTTTGCCCTGCCCTCCCCCAGCGCCTCTCCACTTTGGGAATTGGGAGGGTGATGGTCTAGGGTGCTAAGACCCGCCTGGCCAAGGCAGGTGGTGTTCAGTAGCTTGTTCTTGGGGGGGGGCATTGATAGCAGGAGAGGGGTTGGCAGTAGAATGGGGCTTGCCCCTATGTGTGGCATTACATAGAGGACAGCTATAACTTTTAAGAAGAGTTTGAGATTTGATACCCCGCTTTATCACTACCCGAAGGAGTCTCAGAGCGGCTAACATTCTTCTTTCCCTTCCTCCCCCACAACAAACACTCTGTGAGGTGAGTGGGGCTGAGAGACTTCAGAGAAGTGTGACTGGCCCAAGGTCACTCAGCAGCTGCACGTAGAGGAGCGGAGATGCGAACCCGGTTCCCCAGATTACGAGTCCACCGCTCTTAACCACTAAACCACACTGGCTCTCATGCAGCAGTCATGGCTTTCCCCAAAGAATGCATGGAGTTTTGTAGTTTAAGGATGCTGAGAGTTGCTAGGAAAGGCTCCTTATTCCCCTCCCAGAGCTGCAATTCCCAGAGTGGTTTAACAGCCAAACCCTCTTCCCAGGGACTATGGGAAGTGTAGTTCTGTGATGTGAGCAGGGGGGGATCCCCTATCAGCTCTCAGCACACTTAAACTACGGTTCCCAGGATTCTTGGGGGGAAGCCACGGCCGTTTTAAAGCAGTATCACGCCACTTTATCGGGGCAGATGGAGTCTACGTCAGCAAGCTCAGTAAACATCTCGAGTCTTGCGTTGGCACCTTAGGCAAAACCCTGGGAGGTGGATGAGTAGCCACTTTTGAAATAAGAACACGGCTGTTAGGTGGAGACTCCCGTTGACTTTCAGAAGCCCTTCGCTTCTCTAGTCGCCTTTCTGAGCCTCACGTGAAAACTCTTCCAAGTGCCCATAGGGACTAGAAACCTAAAAAAAAAAATGTTTAAATAGCGGCTGAGCTCATTTGGCATATTCTGCCCCTCTGTATATTTTTGGTGTTTCTGGGTGTGGGGTAGGTGGCAGCTGGAAACCAGATACCTTGCAAATGGATGCTGGTGCTTGGCTTTTCACCCGGGGCTGCCTTAGAAACTGCTGCGGTAGGGCTGTTGTTGTTTTGGAATTGCAAGTCCCCGTTCCAGTTTGGAACAGGACTCTCAAGTTTCAAGCTCCTGCTTCTTCAGTTGCTGTAACTGCAGCTTGTGTCGGCTGGGGCTTATAGGACTTGCAGTCCATAACATCTTATTTTTTGGGTGGGGGTGGCACCTGGCTGTCCAAGGCTGAGCTTCCGCCTTAAAATCTCCATCTCACCATCTGCTTGTGTCCATGCGATGCCTCGTTAATCGACTCTTGATCCTTGGCTTGCTGGCTAATTCATTGCAAGGATTGCTGAGCTAACTGGTCTGGATTAACATCCGAGGCTTTAATACCCTTAAGAAAAAATCCTCCCTATAAGTTTTTTTACCTCCAAGTTCTTAACTTGCTGAAGCTGGCACAGAGGCCTTTCTGTTCTCAAGTTGACTTCCCTCTTAGCGGATAAAAGTGTGAAATCCCCCCCCAAAAAGGTGGCTTTTAAACCACTTGGCACCCTCCAAAAAAACTAGGTAGTAAATGCATATAATCCATCTCTTTTTCTCTTTCCCCCCACCTCCCACTGGCATCCTGGTCTGGGATGAGTCGCCTTGCTGGAAAAGTAACTTGTCAGCAGGTCTGTAGCCAAGAGTGAAGATTTATGGCATCTGAACAAGGGAGACAGCTAGTCTGGGGAAGGAGGCAGCTATCTGGCCATTTGCACCCCACCCCCACCAGCCAGCCTTTCAAGCTAGCTGAGAGCAGCCCGGTTGTAGAGCAGCCTGGTCACCGGGAGATGCCTAACTTTGGCGAAACGACCGCAGGGGAGAGCCAAGGTTTGGCAGAAGAGCACATAAATCTCCCGCGGGGTACGAGATGGCCTTGTTTATGAGTCTCCCCTTGTTTGTGGCTGCCAGTTCTGTTTGCAGGCCCAATTCAAGGTGCCCAATATTAGTGTTTGGGGCCCCAAATATCTGAAAGACTGCCTTTTTACCTACAGACCCTCCCACATGCTAAGCTCTGCAAAGGGAACCCTCTTGGTGGTTCTGTGAACCTCAGACGATTGGGTGGTGGTGGTACAGTAGAGAGCCTTCACTGTAGTGGCCCCTAAGTTGTGGAATTCCCCCTTCCCTGTGGAACCAACTTTTGGCGAATGCTGAAGACGTACCTCTTTATCCTCATGTCTGAGATGTGTTTTCAGGGCCTTCCTGTGACTGTACTATGCTTTTAATTCAGTTTTTTAACTTTTTAAAAATGTGATTTTTGAATTGTTATAGCATGCCCTGGGACAGCCTGGTGAAGGGCAGGTAATAAATTTGATGATGATAGCACTCCAGAGCTGCAGAGTGAGTGGGGCATCCCTGACAGAACGTGGCAAGAACCCTGATGAATCAAAGCCACAGGTCCTTCTAGTCTCACATCCTCTGTTCCCAGGCCATCAGTGTTCGAAATTAGTCAGGCGCATTTTGCACCTAGCTATCGACAACTTGCGACCAAGTGAAGATGCCCGGGCACCAGAATGGCACCTGACATCTCCCCCATCTGGAGGTGCATTCCTGGGAATCACTGGATCTTGACTGTTTTTGCATGCTAGTAACACATCCTGCAGAATTCTATCAGTTATATTTTATTTGCACAATCAGAATGAATTTCAGGAACCAAAATGCTTTTTCTGTGCAGCCTAAGCAGGAGCAGTGAACAACCTTATAACTAATTAGAGTCGCTTGTCTTCACCCCTCTGCCCTGCTCACAGTTGTGAAGAATATCCCTACGTTATGAATGGTCCGTGTCACCATTAAGAAAAAGAGGTCGGAATAGGCCTATATATATGTGGACTGTCCCTGGATCAAGGGGCTTTTCTTCTTCAAGTTCTCTAAACTCTTAACCTAGATTATGGTTGTCATCTGAACTAGCCAGATGTTTAACTGAGAATCAATCCCAGTCAGTCCATCATTTGAAAAACAAGACTTTAGAGCCGTCTTATCCCCAAAATGGCAACTAGACACTCCGTTTTTGGCGACTGTAACCCTGGTTTAAGGAGCCATTTGGCACCTAGCTTATATATCTGAGTTGTAGGCCTTCCATTCATGCTTTTAGAAAGGCCACAAACAGACCCAATAGCTTCCTAGCATTCAGTGGTACACTTCCTTCTTCTGTGGAGGTTTTGTTTTGCCGTCGTGGCAGGCAAGCTGTCAAGCATTCATGAGCTGGCCTGATTCCCTCTTTGAAGAGGCAGGATCTCTCTCCATATCTTGCGACAGCGAACTGGTAACTTAGGTCTGCAAATGTGCTTATAGCCAGATGCTTTGAATTTTATGCAGAGCAGAAATCGCTTGGAAAAAGAAACTCAGATATATAAGATAATCTCCAAATGGCACCTTAAACTTGGGTTACAGGCACCGCAAAGGAATGTCCCTGGCGCCATTTTATTTTTAAATGGAATGTAATATTATTTTTCGTTTCTATACTGCTTTATATTTTCTCTGAGTGAAAAGTACAGGGTTCCCTAATCCTCCAGGGTGTCGATAAAGATCTCAAAGAAACGCTTGCCAAATAACGCTGTGCACACCCCTTTTAATTGACCGCCAACGAAGAGGGATCCTTTGAGATGGGCGAGTGAGCAGAGGGGGCTGCTAGGTGACCCGGCTTCGTGGTGGATCCCAGATGGAAGCTGATGGATTTTGGGGGGGGGACCGTGGAGTAGAGGGGGACAGCACATCGATGTGGGTGGGAAACACTCAAGAATTTTCTTTGACCCACCCAGATCACCCACGTTGTCGTTCCTCGGAGTTTCTGGCCTTCAGACGCAGCTGGGCGTCAGAGAGGCATCTGGTCTTGCGGCACTTGAAAGCTCTGCTGAATCTGATCGCAGGCAGTCCTGTTCTCAAGCAGTCAGGTCCTGGGTTCTGCCTTCTCGCCCCCTCCTGCGTCGCTGAGGCTCATGGGCATTGCACTGACCTGTGGCTGCATGCAGGCTTGTTGCGATAATAATCTGAAGAGCCCCAAGGCAGAATTGTCCTGCGTCTCCGTTCTGGCCGCTTGAAGCAAGCGGAGGGTGTTGCACAGATGTTGTGTGCTGGAAACTCAATAGCTGGGGCTGTTGCCCAAATGCTGAACTTTTTTAAAAAAAAACACAATCTAAATTCCACAACTTAGGCTGTATACACTCCATACACTTGCCTTCTCCCATAGAATCCTGGGAACTGTAGTTCTTGGAGGATTCTGGGAATTGCAACCCTGTGAGGAGTAAACTACACTTCCCAAGATTCTTCAGAAACACCCTGTGCCCTAAACATTTGATGTGTATGCAGCCCTGATTAAACCTAAGCTGCCTTTCATGAACGATCAAGTTTTTGCAAGGCCTCTCCCATAACCCGTTAGTTCAGCCTTTCTCAACCTGTGGGTCCCCAGATGTTGTTGAATTACAACTCCCATCACCCCTAGCTAGCAAGGCCAGAGCTCAGGGATGGTGGGAGTTGTAGTCCAACAACATCTGGGGACCCACAGGTTGAGAACTGCTGCGTTAGTTGCTTTTATTCAACCTCCCTCTTGAATTGAGCACTTGCTCCTTGAATATTTCCGCCGCAGAATGTATCTGTGGTGCTGAGGGCTAGAAGCTCAATTACTGAAAACAGCCGCCAGTAACTTAAGTTCTAACACTGATGATAAGGCAGCCACATATGTCTAGGATGGGGTTGAGAAACCTCAGCATCCCTGACAATTGGCCATTCTGGCTGAGGTGAGTTGAAGGTTCCCTTGGAGTGTGAAGCCCGGGGTACCCTAATCCTCCAGAGTCCATAAAGGAAGACCTCAAAGAAACTTTTCCCAAATAATGATGTGCACTGCGATCCTTGGTGACTGGAGGGCCCTTTTAATTGACCACCAACAAAGAGGCAATCAGCATGTCTTTCTTTATACTTTGGGATCTTGTCCTGGTCGCTTGCCTTTTGGGGCTGGGGATAGTGGGGAAGGGGGAGTCTTTTTCTTGGTTTGATAACCACACTGCTATTGAGCACCCACAGGCAGGCTGAGCTCGCTTTCTGCCTTGTGCGGTGAGCGAAACTGAGTGCAGTGCAGACGTGGTGGAAGAGGGCCTGAGCGGTGGAGGGTGAGAAAGTCAAAGCAGATCCCAGGGAGGAGGGCGGCATCGAAAGAGAGCCCCCGAGTGACACAGCCCTGTGTCTGTGACTGGCACCCTGGTACAGAAGCGCTCGGGCGGACTGTGGGGCCCTGTTCGAACATCTGTGCCACTTTAAGTTCCTCCATGACCTCAGCTCAAAGCTATGTGCACCAAAATGGAGTCTCCTCATCTAGGATTGAGATGTGGTTTGCACACCCTCTCTCCCACTGCTCTCCCTCTCTCTCTCTCTCTTGCTTTGGTCTGTGACGTTTGTGGGTTTTGTGGACACAGCCCGACCATATTAATCTCTCAAAACTCCTCCAGGCTACTCCATCTAAGGACACTCTGAAGATGAAAGCCTTTGGGTGAAGCCTGGGGAGAGGAGCAATCCTATGCACAGATATGCCGAGTGAACATAGAGCAAATTTGCTGTGTGGATTGTGGGGGGGGGGGGATTTCTTTCGTTGACTTTGCTGTTTGGGTTGCATTTTGGGGGGCGGGGCGGGGGAAGAGAAGTTTTAACTTTGGTACCAAGAGTCCAGGCGTGTATAAATAGAACGCCATCTGCCGTTCCAAAATAGGGAGCGATCCGATTGATGGCAAATTAACGCTCCGAAACAAAGCAGGCATTCTAATCCAAGCTTGGCAAGGGCTGTTTGGATGGTCGCCTGGGGCGCTCCTGCAAAATCTCTAGGCGACTACCTAAGGGAGTCTCCCCCCCCCCATTCCTGAAATTGGGGGCGCTTCTCTTTCAAGTCTATTAGGGAATGCAGGCAGTGGGGAATTTCGGGGCCTGGAGACCAAATCTTCCCCTCCAGACTAGGACTGGGCAATATGTGGTTTTCAGCATCACGATATATTGCCAGCTGAACATTACACTGATACATAACGATGTCTGAAATAAGGATGGATCTATGTAGAGGCGTTGGCTGGCTTTACAGATTTTCCCACATTGTGATTTTTGCATAGCTCACATCCTGATTCGCTCAGTGTTGCCAGGTCAAAAACTATGACCAATATCACAATACGGACTTCAAAGCAGTTTTGGACAATATATGGATATATCGCCCAGCCCTACTCCAGATCTCTGTCCCGTAGGACTCTCCCTCAGGCCACACCCCTTGCCAGCTCCACTATGCACAGTCCTTGAGTATTTTTACCTGCCTGGAATGTGTCCCTGAGTGCTGATAATGCCTCTTCCTTTCCTGGATGGAGAATGAGAAAGGGGCGTGCGTAGAAGCCAGCCAGCTGTAGAAAGGTAAAGCCTTGGTTCCACTGCCCATGTTGGCCTCTGGCCTGGTTCACATGGCCCCTGGAAGGTGGCCTAGGACAGAATGTGGCCCTCGGTAAATGGATCCCCCAATTTGATCCCTTCCAGGTATTTATGGACTCCCAACTCCCCATCGCCTCTCACCCTCAGCCGGGTCTGATGGGCCTTTTCCAGCATCATTTGGAGAACTCCAGAGTTTGGAGAGTTGTCTCCCTCTTGCCGTATGTCTTCCATTGATAACCCTACTTTTGTGAGTTGCCCGGGGCAGTGTACATGGTCTTCCCCTTCCATTTCATCTTCACAGCAGCCCTGTGGTGTAAGCCAGGCTGAGAGAGATCAGCTCCCCCAGCGAGATGTTTGTAGCAGAGTTTGGATTTTAATCCCTCCTAGGTTTGACACGGGACGCGGGTGGCGCTGTGGGTTAAACCACAGAGCCTAGGGCTTGCCAATCAGAAGGTTGGCGGTTCGAATCCCCGCGATGGTCCCTGCTCCGGCCAACCTAGCAGTTCGAAAGCACGTCAACGTGCAAGTAGATAAATAGGTACCGCTCTGGTGGGAAGGTAAACGGCGTTTCTGTGCGCTGCTCTGATTTGCCAGAAGTGGCTTAGTCATGCTGGCCGCGTGACCCTCGGCCGATAAAGAGAGATGAGCGCTGCAACCCCAGAGTCGTCCGCGACTGGACCTAATGGTCCTTTACCTTTGGGTTTGACACTTTTTAAAAAAACGCTCCACAATGCAAGGGAGGTTGGAGAGGATAATTGGGGAAGGGTCCTCTTGTCCTCAGGCACTGGACAAGACCACCTTGTCGGTTCAAAATCTGGGGGAATGAGGATTGCATGGCGATGCAGCGGGAGGGATGGTGGAGAAGAGCAAGGCGTGGAGTCAAGCATTCCCCTCGCTGGCTCCGCAAACAGAAGGCCGCAGGGCATGAGCCTGCTTTCCTTTGTGCTGACAAGGGCTTGTTTGGCAGAAGGAGTTAGCTTTTCCTGATCTCTTGGCGCTGGGCCTCCTTGAGTGCCCTAAGCTCTCCTCCCCCTTTCTTGTTTGGCTCCAGGGCAGCCCTGGCCCTGTTCCCACGCCTGCCTGGCTGCCCCGGACACTTCTTTTCCCATCAGCTTCTTAATCTTCTGTCTGGCTCTTGTCCCCGGGATCCCGGGGGGGGGAGGGCGGCACTTGACAAAGGGGGCCTGGACGGGTCTGCAGGAAGTGACATCGCAGTTGCTGGCAGTGGGGGAGCTCCGTGGAGAATTCCTAGGTTTCCCGTCCAGCCTGCAAGGAGTGGTCCTAAAGGCTGCCAGTACAGCATTGATTGTGGCTGCCCGGTGCCTGGTACATTGGGCTTGACGCCAGAGAGAGGGTTGCAAGATTTGGGGCTCTTTAGTTTTGTGAAGAAGCGCTGGGAGAGCATGGTAGGGTAATGCAAAAGAGAAGCTTTCCTCCCTCTCTCTCAATAAATTTAATAAATAATAAGATAAATAGTAATGCAGGCAACTCCCAATTTATATGGGGGTTACGTACTGAGGCCTCGTGCATTTAAGCGAAATTGCGTATGCAGTGGTACCTCTGGTTGCGAACGGGATCCGTTCCGGAGGCCTGTTCGCAACCTGAAAAGAATGCAGCCCACATGCGTGGGTTGCGATTTGCCGCTTCTGCGTATGCGCACGACGTCATTTTGTGCATCTGCGCAAGCGGTGATACCCGGAAGTAACCCTTTCCGGTACTTCCGGGTCGCAACCTAAAAACGTGCAACCTGAAGCAAACGTAACGTGAGGTATGACTGTATTTGAAACACTGTTGGAGAAGTCTGCAAATACCCTCTTAAACCTCCGGAAGTCCTTGAAAACCCCTATTAAAAAACCAGCAGCACTTACCAGACCCCAAACTCCAACAGAGTCTTCCCCTCTCAGCCCCCTTCCTCAGACTCCAGCTTTCCACAGGCCTCAATGGTTGGTGCAAGGGCTTCTGGGATTGCACTTGCAAAGGCTCGCAGGATTGCCTTTTTGCCCTCCCTGTGCTCTTTTTGCTATTTTTAAAGTCACTTAGGGTTTGGCGCGTGGTTGCGTTTCAATGGGAACGTGCGTAAATTGGTCGTTGCCTGCGCTAGAACTTGAGGTTATTCAAAGAAGCCGAACTCTGGAAGATTTGGGGACAGACAAAAAGGAAGCATTTCTTTGCAGGGCGCTACGGGATTCCCTCGCGCAAGAGGTAGCAATCGCTGCCAACTTGGACGGCTTTTGAAAGAGGCTTAGATGAAATTCATGGCTGCCACAATGGCCGTGTTTCTCCTTCCATTGTTGAAAGCAGTAAGCCTCTGAATACCGGTAGCTGGGAATCGCAAGCAGGGAAGTCGCTGCTGTTCTCAGGTCTGGTGTTGGGGAGGCTTCCTACAGATGGCAGGTTGGCCACGGTGAGAACAGGATGCTGGCAAGGGGGTTGGGCTAGATGACCCTTCCGGGCCCCTTCCAACTCTACAATTCTATGAGTCTATGACTAGGTGGGACAATGGTCTGAACCAGCAGGGCTCCTCTTATGTGCTTGTGGCAGCAGTAGAACGGCACTTGTGACGTTGCGCATAGGCTCAGGTCCAGTGGGGGACCAGCGGTGGTGCAGGGGTTAGGATAGGGGTCAGCAAACTTTTTCAGCAGGGGGCTGATCCACTGTGCCTCAGACCTTGTGGGGGGCCGGACTATATTTTTTGGGGGAAAATGAATGAATTCCTATGCCCCACAAATAACCCAGAGATGCATTTTAAATAAAAGCACACAGTCTACTCATGTAAAAACACGCTGATTCCCGGACCGGATTTAGAAGGCGATTGGGCCGCATCCGGCCCCCGGGCCTTAGTCTGCCTACCCATGGGCTAGGAGCTGGGAGAGACCAGGGTTCAAATCCCCGCCTGGCCATGAAACTTTCTGGGTGACCTTGGTCCAGTCACTCACTCGCAGCCTGACCTACCTCAACAGGGTTGTTACAAGGATAAAATGAGGAGGAAGAAAACCATTTCATAGAATTGTAGGGCTGGAAGGGACCCTGAGGGCTGTCTGGTCCAACCCTCCCTGCCCCCCCACCATTCAGGAATCTCGACTATAAAGCATTCATAACAGATGGTCATTCAACCTTGATCTTGGAGAAAAGGCGCGATATAAATGTGATACTTGAATAAGTGGCAGTCTGTTTAGTTCTGAGGACCAGTATTTCAGACTGTACCTTTGCTTGGCTGAGCTGGTGCGTGGACCCCCTTTCGCTGTTGTGCCCCGCATCCCAAATCCCGACGGACCTGGCAAGTGAGAAAAAGCGAAGAGTCTCTTCGTTTATGTATTTTTGCAAAGTCAGGCATGTGCGTTCTTGCTGCCAGATGCCTAGAATTCTTCAGTTCTGGAATAAGTTGTCAACGATGCAAACTTTGATAATTTTGACTGAGATAACAAGAATGCCAGATATCCTTTGCTTGCAGATACGGTCTTATTTCGCAGCACACAGTGACATCGCTGGATCTCCCTGGCCATCTCGCCTGTTCTGCCACCGCCCCTTGGATGAGACGTATAAGAACTTGGGAAGCTGCCTTATTTCGAGTCAGACTATATTAGCTCAGTATTACTACACTCCAGGACATTCCCAGCCCTACGTGTCCTGGAGATGTTGGGGATCAAACCAGGGGCTTTCTGTGACCTTTCCCCAGAGCAGCCAGGAAAGGCAGCAGCTGCCCAGATAAGCTCCTGCCATCTTGGTGGCCTTAACCCAGAGATTTCCAAACTTTTCATGTTGGTGACCCACTTTTTAGACATGCATCATTTCGCGACACAGTCACTCAGTTTTACTAGAAAACTGGAGGTTAAACTACCCCTTTGCAGCCCCGGGAGGAGCGTTCACGCAACACACCTACACACCGTAGCTGGAACACTAGCGTGTCGTGACACACGGTTTGGAAAGCTCTGCTTTAACCCTTGCCACAGACACACACACAAACAAACACACAGACACTTAAACTAAGGTTACCAGATTTTTTTCAATGAATCCCGGGAGACTTTAAATCAATCAATAAATACTACACATTTGGGACGTTGATGTTGCAGCGATGGTGGTGGCAGAGGGGCAGCCTCCGCCTTGACCTCAACCGCCATGTTTCCCCTTCCTCCAAGGCTTCTATCTCCTTTCTCCATGAGCCTGGGCAGCCCCTGAGTTGTTGGTTCTTCAGTGGTGGTGGGGAAGCGGTGCGCGGTGGGTCAGGCATGGAAGGCGGAGAAGGAGGGCCGAGAGCGGTGGCTGCGGTGAGGCTTTGGGCAGCACGATGCCTCCCTTCCCATCGGAGCAGCCCCAATCCCATTCCTACTTGCTTGCAAGCAGGAGGGGGCGGGGATCCCTCAGCTGGGAAGAGAGGCTTCCTGTTGCCTAACTGAGAGATCCCTGCCCCCTCCTGCTTGCATGCAAGCTCTGATAGGCAGTGTGAAGCCTCCCTTCACAGCTGAGAGATCCCCACCCCATCCTGCTTGCACACAAGTAGGAGTTGGGAGGCTGCTCTGATGGGCAGCATGAAGCCTCCCTTCACAGCTTAGTTGCTGGGGTCAGGGAAGGTGGAGGCAGCCCGGAAGCTGCATCTGAGAGCCCCTGCACCACCATCACATGGGGACTTCCGAGCAGCTCCTGAAGCCAGCCAGAGCCAACTGCTCTGGGCTGCTGGGACTGCCGCTGCTGCGTTTCCCGGGGACATTAGATGAAATCCAGGGACGGAATTTGTCCGGGGACATATTCGCAAATCCAGGGACTGTCCCTGGGAAATGGGGACGTCTGGTAACCCTAACTTACACCCCATTGGAAAGGTGATTCCAAGCCTTTCTTGGATTAATGTCACACCTGTGGCGACAGATTGTCATGTAAGCTGCGGCGGCATGTTCTTTTTAAAGCTCCATATGGCATGGCATGATGCGTCGTCCTGCAGCTTGGAAGAAGGGGTGATGCTTTCTGCTTTCTGTTGAGATGGAGCTGCGTGAGGAACGGGCGGGGTTCCCCTGGGCTCCCTTGCATTTGTGGAAGGAGTTTTTCTGTCCAGCGGCGTCCCTTGAGGTCTTTGCTGGGTGCTTACAAAGCCCCAACGCATTCACTACCCCCTTGGCCATGAAGCGATGTGGACAGTTGCCTCTAAAAAGGATGTAGAGCTGAAGCAGGAAGTTGGAAAGAGCGGCATAATTTCCCCACTTCCTATCTCAGGTCTGTGTTGTTTTTTGAGGCTCAGATCTGACTTTGACTCGAGTTCCTTGAAAAAAGCAGCCTTTGCCCAGATCCCTTGGATAAGTGACTTGTGTCTGTGTGTGGGGGCTTTCTTTCTGTCTTTGGGGTATAGTAAAGGTAAAGGGACCCCTGACCATTAAGTCCAGTTGTGACCGACTCTGGGGTTGCAGCACTCATCTCGCTTTACTGGCCGAGGGAGCTGGCGTACAGCTTCCGGGTCATGTGGCCAGCATGACTAAGCCGCTTCTGGCGAACCAGAGCAGCGCACGGAAACGCCGTTTACCTTCCCGCTGGAGCGGTACCTATTTATCTACTTGCACTTTGAGGTGCTTTCGAACTGCTAGGTTGGCAGGAGCTGGGACCGAGCAACGGGAGCTCACCCCGTCGCCGGGATTCGAACCGCCGACCTTCTGATCGGCAAGCCCTGGGCTCTGTGGTTTAACCCACAGCGCCACCCGCATCCCTCCTTTGGGGTATGGGGCGATGCTAATCCAGGTAATGGGGAGGAAAGTGAGTGTTGGACGTCAGCGGCACTTGCACAAGCCTCCAACTTCACCTATGGTCCTAAAATGATTGGAGACGACCTATGCTAACGGAAGAGGAGGGGAAGGCCATCTTTTTCCATTTCCCCTTTGCTTCTCACCTCTGCACGACTCCTTGGGATCTATTCTGGGCAAGGCTTGCAGAGAGCCAGCAGTGTGCGTTCCTCGGGTCAGCATTCCCTATGGGGCTCCCTACCGCGGTGACGAGACGTTAATCTTGTATTGTCGCAGACTCCTCTAAAGAGGGATTAAGCCAGTTCACGAAAGAGGCTGATTTGACCTCTCTCTTCTGAGACTCGAACCTTCATGTCCGGAAGCAGTCTGCCCCAGAGTTCCAGGCTCCAGGGACAAACAGCAAAAGAACGGGAAGAGGGAGCTGGCTGATAGAGAGCCCATCTAGCGCAATGCCAGGGACAGCCAGTGTGGCACCCGGCTGTCGGACTCCAACTCCCGTCAGCCCCAACAGATAGCCAGCGGTCAGGGATGCTTGGAGTCATAGTCTACAGCCTTTGGAGGCCCACGCATATACTGGCTCGCTCTGGTCTGTGCTGGCCAGCCCTGGCTCCTCCAGGCTTTTTGCCTCTCATTGCCCTTGCTGTGACACTCCCTCTGGTTGTTTTTTTTTCTCGGAAGTTATATTTACAACATAACAAAAAAAACCCCAATACAGAAATCCACCCTCATTAAAAGTGAACATAACATACAATAAGCATAACATACAACAATATAAACAACCAAATAAAAAACTTCCTTTATTCTGTATCTGGCCTCGTTATTTACTTTTTATAAGCTGTTTCCTTTATGAATAATTATTAAGATTTTTCTAATTATAACTTAAATATCCACAAAGTCTCCTACAGACATTAATCGAAACGAGTCCAAGTATGTATTTTAGGGCACTGTTTTGTGAAGTATTCTCTGCATTTCCCCCATGCTTTTTGAAACTCTTGCCTAGTGTGGTCTCTAATTGCCTCTGTTAATCCAGCCAGTTCAATATACTCGAACGGTTTGTCTTGCCATTCCCTTTTTGTTGGCACAATTTCTTTTTTCCAGTTTTTAGCAATTAGGATCCTTGCCGCTCCTGTGGCATAGAGGAATATTTTCTGATCTTCTCTTGCTATACCTGTGTTCGTTATCCCTAGTAGAAAAGCTTCGGTATTTTTCATAAAGTTAAACTTAAACATTGTTTTAAGCTCGTCATATACTATATTCCAGAAGCTTTTGGTTTTTGCAGTGACACTCCCTCTGATGCAGCTGTGTCCAAGGCAGGGTGAGTCAGTGGCTCCCCCCACCCCTCTCTGGAAGCTGACTTCTGACCAGGGTGGAGCGTGTTGCTTTCCTCTCCGGTCCTCTTAAACCCTGGCAAGCACCGTGCTTTCCAAGCTCTTCCTACCTTATAATTTTGGGTCCTGCTTCCTCCTTTCGTCCCACTGCTTGCTGGCCCTGTGTTTTGCAGTGGCTGGTCAAGGAGCTGCTGGCCCGTTCTGGTGGGCTGCGGTGGGTGGGTGGGTGGCGGGTCAGGCTACCCAAAGAAGGAGGGACCACAACTGTGTGGGCAACAGGCTGAACCAGGTCAGGAGCATAAGAGCTGATTGGTTCAGGGCAACGTCCCATCGAGTTCAGCATCCTGGACTAAACCCGGACACTCCTTGCAGAGACAGGAATTGGATCCAGAATATGAAGGAGGGTCTGGGTGGTGGCTAAACCGTGTTTCCCAGTGTCTTGGGGGCTTTCCAGTGTTTTGCGGTTGCTGCCTCTTTCATGGAGAAAGGCTGTGGCTTCCTTAACTGCTGCTTGGCAGGCAGAAATGGACTCAGCGTTACCTTGCCTAGCCACATCTCCCTGCTTGAAAATGACCTCTCAACAGAGATTTTTTTCCTCCATGGAAACCCTCTCTCTAAATTGGGTTGACATCTGTGCATCACATTGACTTGCTTTTTCCAGGCGCTAAAAGCAATTTGATTGAAGCATGGCGTTTTGGGGGAGAGGCGGGAAGCTGAAAGTGTGGTTTAAACATTGCATTCATTCAGAGGAAATTATGGGCTTAGGTTTAAAGTACTAAGTTGTACTGAAGAGTACACCCATGTAAATTAACAAGACTTTTAGACGGCTTTGCCCATTAAATTCAACAGGTCTGTTCTTCGGTAAGAAGGCATGGCAGCTGAATAGCAATTTAAACGTTTGCTTTGGGTTTTTTGTGAAGTACTTAGAGGTTCGTTTCACAGCCAAGCAGTATACAGATTTCGTAAAATAAAAACACCCTTCTGTACATGGCTTTTTTTTTTAACGGAGGGCATGGAGAGGCAGCAGTAAACTTTTTTCTGGGGATGTCCTGTCTATTTACTTATTGAAGAGTTTGGATTTGATATCCTGCTTTATCACTACCCTAAGGAGTCTCAAAGCGGCTAACAATCTCCTTTCCCTTCCTCCCCCACAACAAACACTCTGTGAGGTGAGTGGGGCTGAGAGACTTCAGAGAAGTGTGACTGGCCCAAGGTCACCCAGCAGCTGCAGGTGGAGGAGCGGGGAAGCGAACCCGGTTCACCAGATTACAAGACTACCGTTCTTAACCACTATACCACGCTGGCTCCCTTATTGCATTTTTATCCCACCTTTTTCTCTCCAAGGAAGCTCAAGGTGGCATGCACTCTTCTCCCCCCTCATGTAATCCTACAACAACCCTGTGAGGTAGGCTAGGCTGCAAAGGCATTGACTGGCTTCCAGGTTCACACCCAGTGAGCTTTGCTGCTGAACTGTGGTCTCCCAGGTCACAGCTTGATGAGTCATAGGTGGGGATATAGGCGTGAATACAAATACCCGCATTTGTATCCTTCCTTTTATTTGTTTTGGCTGAGTAGTAAGTGATTGAATTTGGCGAGGTATTATACCAAGGCAGGAAATGTGGGTCATTTTATAACGCTTACTCAGAATTTTGCCGCTGGTGGAAGTCGTCTGAGTCTGCCTGTGATCCTTGAGGAAAACTATATCTTACTGTGTATCTCGTACATGTTAATGCTTCCTTGCATCAATCACTAAAGAAAGCTAACTGCAACTTGAAGTGTTAGGTGAACTGAAGAAGGATTAGATTAATTGAGAAAAATGAAATTTGAATCGAATTAATGGAGTCATTTGTTTTGATTATAGGTTATACTGCAGGGGTCAGCAAACTTTTTCAGCAGGGGGCCGGTCCACTGTCCCGCAGACCTTGTGGAGGGGCCGGACTATATTTTGAAGGGGGAAAAATATGAACGAATTCCTATGCCCCGCAAATAACCCAGAGATGCATTTTAAATAAAAGCACACATTCTACTCATGTAAAAACACCAGGCAGGCCCCACAAATAACCCAGAGATGCATTTATAGAAAACAATGTACAGGAAAAACTAATGTTAGATATTATAGTAGATCCAGTGTCTTGTTAAATATGAGATTATTACCAGTAATCCTACTTGTGGAATGTATTGTGTTTTAATAGAAATGTAATCTGAATCCTGAAATACTCTTTTTTGGGGAGAAATCTATGTTTATGCTTAAATGCATACCCTAATCAGTATTATTTTTGTAATGCAGTTTGGTACAGAAAATAAAAACATTTTTTTAAAAAAGTTACAAGCAACAACTTTGTGGAATCGCCACTTGGGCTGGCTTCGTTGTTGATTTAATAAAAATAGGTAACGATTATGTCTTTGCTTTTTAAGGAGCAGCAGAAAATATCCTATTATGGAAAAATTCTGCTGCAAGTCACTTCCTGCTGGAAAGCTTGCCTGTCTTGGGACTGTCAGTGGCGCTGAGCCTCTCAGTCTGCAAGAGCAGTGATATCCTTAAGCAATAGCAAGCTGTTTCACAGCAAAAATAAGAGCCTACTGGATTTTTGGACAAGGACAATGGGAGTCATAGTCCAGCAGAAGTTCCCTCACACCTGTCATAGAAAAAAATAAATAATAGGTTGCAATATGACATATATTTCGGACGCATGCAAAAAATCAGAAAATTTTGGGAAGATGCAGCAAGGGAAATTACATTAGTAACAGGCTAAACTTTGCCTACAGGGCCTCTTTACTTTCTGGATATGTTAAAGAAACTGTACTAACAGAGGACAGGGAATTAATAACACCACATCTTTCTCTGTCTGTGTGTGTTGGGGGGGGGGGGGAGATTAGAACACTATGCATGAGGGAATGGGTAACTAAGACCTGGGACATAAAATGCAAGTTTTAAGCTCGCACACATTTGGTTAGAACTGGAGAAGGTAGACAGCAAGAGAATGTATTCATGGAGAAATGGGAGTCTTTTTTTTATAATGTGGTACAGGAACACGTAAGCCCATTTCTGCTACTTGGAAGCGTGTAATAGCAATCTGTTGTACTCAGTCTTGGTATGGAAACTTGTCCTGCTGTGTTCACTTCTATGTTCACTTCTGGAGATCCTTTTTTATATATATTTTTGGCGTGTGTTATTTTGTTCCATTAACAATCATATATTTTTTAAAAAATTGCAAGTGAAATGGGGGTGGGGAGATGTTTCTCTGCCTGGAGAGATGCTGCGAGTTGGATGTAGACAGTTCTGACCACGACAGTGCAAAAAATAGCGGTCTCCATCCCTACCATGCCCACTTTTGCACATGGCCTTGCCCGCTGCTATTGGAAGCTTGCCTTCAAGGAAATACTAACCCTCAGGCTGAAATTGGTTCTCCCAACCCTTGTCTTAAGCCCTATCGCTAAACACTGCATCTTAAGAAAGCCAGAGATGGTTTGAATGAGCTTCCAGCCGGCACAGCATTCTTAAGGGCTAGAAACTTGTGTTTGCTTAAATGGGTAGGGAACAAACGAGTCCGTTCCAGTGTATTCCAATGCCCACATCAGTGTTTTCCCCCTTCCTCTCCAGGCCGAGGCAGAAGTAGCATCCTTGAACCGCCGCATTCAGCTCGTGGAAGAGGAGCTGGACCGGGCCCAGGAGCGCCTTGCGACAGCCTTGCAGAAGTTGGAGGAAGCTGAGAAAGCTGCCGATGAGAGTGAAAGGTAGGTGGGTGCATTTGCAAGAGGAAGGGGCTCCTTAGAGCAGGCATTCCCAAACCTGGCCCTCCAGACGTTTTTGGGACTACAACTCCCATCATCCCTAGCTAACAGGACCAGTGGTCAGGGAATTGTAGTCCCAAAACATTTGGAGGGCTGAGTTTGGGGATGCCTGCCTTAGAGCTTGTTCGCACTGAGCAAAGCTATGTATAAATTCTGTGTGGGTGGGTGGATGTTCAGGTGGGTGGGTGTCATACCGTATTTTTCGCTCCATAAGACGCACTTTTCCCCTCCTAAAAAGTAAGGGGAAATGTGTGTGCGTCTAATGGAGCGAATGCAGGGGGGAGGCAGGCAGGAAAAGCCCCCAAGAGCCGCACACAAGCTCCACGTGGCTCTTGCGGGCTTTTCCCCAGGAGGGAGAAGGGACTGACGCGGCCAGTCAGTCCCTTCTCCCTCCTCGTAGAAAAGCCCGCAGGAGCCGCGCACTCCTTAAAGGGTGCGTGGCTCCTGTGGGCTTTTGTGGGAGGTGGGGGTATTGCCATAGCCGCATGCGGCTAAAGAGGAAGCTAAGACAGCGAGCGGGATCCATCCCGCTTGCAGTCTTGGCTTCTTTGCTCTTTGGGGCTGGGGGCGGGGAACCCGGGCTTCCCCCGGCAGCCCCAAGAAGCTTTGGGAGAAGATTTTTTTTCTTGATTTCCCCCTCTAAAAACTAGGTGCGCCTTATGGTCCGGTGCACCTTATGGAGCGAAAAATACGGTAACTGAATCACACCCCCTGGTGTGTGTAACTGGGTAGAAGGTTAGGCCTTTCTCTGGCATTGCTAGCCTTCTGTGTGCCAGAGAGGTTCTTGTTTTGGAGAGGCCACCCGTGTCCCCAAGGCCTTTCTGCGGACTGGGAGAGCAGAGGAATGTCACATCTTGGATGCTGACGATCCCTTCTTCCCCCGTTCTCCCTCAGAGGCATGAAGGTAATTGAGAACAGAGCCCTGAAAGATGAAGAAAAGATGGAGCTGCAGGAGATCCAGCTGAAGGAGGCCAAGCACATCGCTGAGGAGGCCGACAGGAAGTATGAGGAGGTGAGAAGCCACAGCGGATGTGCCTTGACCAAGCAGGGTTGAACTCCTCCCTCATGACACACAGGGAGTTCAGTCCTGCTTTCTGCGGCTGCGCCATTCCCTGATCCACATTTGATGTCATATGCAGGCAACCCCGCCATTTTAATATTTTGTTGGAAGCCGCCCAGAGTGGCTGGGGAAGCCCAGCCAGATGGGCGGGGTATAAATAAAAATAATTATTATTTTATTTACGTGTGTTCAGTATGTGCGCAGGCGTTTTCAATGGTGTTTTAAATACAGGGGTACCTCGGGTTACAAACACTTCGGGTTACAGACTCTGCTAACCCCGAAGTAGTACATCAACAAATTGTGCGTCAGCCGCAGCAGGAGACCCCCATTAGCTAAAGTGGTACCTCAGGTTAAGAATGGTTTCGGGTTAAGAAACGGACCTCCAGAACGAATTAAGTTTGTAACCAGATGTACCACTGTATACACAGTTCCGCTTAAACATACGGTGCCTCGAAACATAACCCCCACCTAAATTGAGGAGTTGCCTGTATGATGTCATATGTGGGGCAGGTGATTTCGGGGGGAAACTGCTTTGTGGGCCAAATGTGGAAGCCGGGTGGTCTGACCAGGCTGGCGGGTTCCCCCTCTTCTTTTTATTGATTACAAATTACTGCTATTATTTATTAAATTCATTGCTTACCTTTTTTTTAAGCAAGGTAACATGAAGTAACTAAGACTATGTAAAAAGCACTATATAAACAGACACATCCAGTAAAACTGGCATAATATATATCTATATGTGTGTGTGTGTGTGTGTGTGTGTGTGTCTGTCTGTGTGTGTGTGTGTGTGTGTGTGTGTATAACAACACAACCCTGCTTTAAAAAAGGCATGTTTAAGACATCTCACTCACTCAAGGAGGCCACCGATGATTCAGAACCAAAGGCCTGGCACAAAAGAACAATCGCAGGGTGTGGGTCGGTTTATATGGGAAGAGGCGGCCATTGAGGTATTGGTGTCCTGAGACGTATAAATGATTTTAATCTTGTGCTTTTAAATGTTTGGAAACCTGCCCTGAGACCATGGTTAATGCTATTAGGTTCATTAGCTGCCCTCCATCAGAAGGTCCCAGGGCAGGTTGCAGTAATATGAAATACAGCATTAAAAACCGCTTAAAACAGCTAGAGTGAGTTCATAGGCCAATTTACAGAGGTACAGTGTACGATGATAAGCTGTGCAGTGAAGGTACCAGGCGCACCTCTTTAGGGAGAGGAAAGCCACAATTCATGGCGAAGGGCAGGTAGCAAATCCAATTGACAATAATTTCTTCTTCCTCCTTCTCCTCCCAGGTTGCCCGGAAATTAGTCATCATTGAAGGTGATCTGGAGCGTACAGAGGAGAGAGCTGAGCTGGCAGAGTCGTGAGTGTTTTCTACTTCTCTCTCTCTCTCTCTCTCTCTCTCTCTCTCTTTCTCTCTTTGCATGAGGCACCCTGCTGCATGGAAGCTTTTAACACGAGCGAGCTCACCTTAAAACTCCCTGTTAGGCAAGGCCCAGAGTGTGGGGCGAAGGTTAGAGGCAGCCTCTGCTGGCTAGAAGGAATTGTGGGTCTCCACTTTCCCATTTTCTCTCTCTTTTTAGTGGGAAATCTTAACTGGGTTTTTTGGCAGGGGAATATGGTGTACAGACCAGTGGCTTTTTTTTTAACACCTGTGGATTCTTTCCTGTGTAGAGAGGTGAGCATCTGTTAGTCTCTCTGCAGGGCCGTACTTAGGTTGATGGAGTTAGGCCTTCATTGTGGCCACATTCACACCATACATTGAAAGTCCCGTACCACTTTAAGCAGTCATGGCTTCCTGCAAAAGAATTCCAGGAGCTGAGAGTTGTTAGGAGACCTCTGTATTCTTTGTGGAGAGCTACAGTTCCCAGATGGGACGCGGGTGGTGCTGTGGGTTAAACCACAGAGCTTAGGACTTGCCAATCAGAAGGTCGGCGGTTCGAATCCCCGCAACGGGGTGAGCTCCCGTTGCTCAGTCCCTGCTCCTGCCAACCTAGCAGTCTGAAAACACACCACTGCAAGTAGATAAATAGGTACCACTCCGGCGGGAAGGTAAACGACGTTTCCGTGTGTTGCTCTGGTTCGCCAGAGGCGGCTTAGTCATGCTGGCCACGTGACCCGGAAGCTGTACACCGGCTCCCTCGGCCAATAAAGCGAGATGAGCGCCGCAACCCCAGAGTCGGTCACGACTGGACCTAATGGTCAGGGGTCCCTTTACCTTTACAGTTCCCAGAGTTCCCTGAGAAGAGGGATTGATTGTTAAACCACTCTGGAAATTGTAGCTCTGTGAGGGGAATGGGGAGGGGGGTTATTCTCCTAACAACTCCCAGGACCCTTAACAGTCATGGCTTTCCTCTGCAAAACCCTGGGAACTATCGTATGTTAAGTGTACGAAGGGTTGTTAGGAGAGTCCCGTCCCCCCCGAGCTACAATTCCCAAAGTGTTTTAGCAGTCAATCCCTCTTCCCAGGGAACTCTGGGAAATAATAGCTCTGGGTGGGCCATAGGGATCTCCTAAGAATTCTCAGCACCCTTATAATAATAATAATAATTTATTATTTGTACCCTGCCCATCTGGCTGGGTTTCCTCAGCCACTCTGGGCGGCTTCCAACAGAGATTAAAAATACATTAAAACACCAGTCATTAAAAACGTCCCTAAACAGGGCTGCCTCCAGATGTCTTCTAAACATCAGTTAGTTGTTTTTCTCTTTGACATCTGATGGGAGGGCGTTCCACAGGGTGGGCGCCACTACCAAGAAGGCCCTCTGCCTAGTTCCCTGCAACTTGGCTTCTCGCAGTGAGGGAACCGCCAGAAGGCCGTTGGCGCTGGATCTCAGTGTCCGGGTGGAACAATGGGGGTAGAGATGCTCCTTCAGGTATACCTTAGCAAATGACAGCTCCCAGAATCCTTTGGGAGAAGCCCTGAGTGTTCAAAGTGGTATCGTAGCACTTTCAGTGTGTAGCGCGATTGTGGCCCGTGTTAGGGAAAAGTGGAACAAAGGTGATTTCATCATATTGGTGTGAGATACACACTCTGGCTCACAGTGAGATTAAAAAAGGGAAATAACAATATTTTAAAAGCAGCTTGGTGTCAGTCATGTCGGGCGCCATGCCCAAGGTTAGCACAGAAGCACCAAAAATCCAGCGGCAAATACAGAACGCCAGACAGATCTCCCGCAGCAGGACATTCCAGTGTCGGGTCACAATAACAGGCCTTGTTCCTTTCCCCCCCACTGCACATATCTCTGAAACAGGCGAGACTTGTGATGAGCCCACCCCCTGGTCCACTTGTTTAAGATCATTTGGGGTTCATTCATTGTATTCGAACATGGCTGGGCCGCCCTGTTGCAGTCTTCCAGATGTGTGTCTGGGGCTCCATCTCATCTGCTTCACATCTGGGGTGCTGATGTGATGGATGGAGTGGCGGGGGGGGGCTAAGAGGAGGAAACGAGACAGTCTGCAAAAAATGCCAAGCATGCTTCTAGGTCCTGGCAAGGCCACATTTGGTGGGGAAAACACACATTGTGATACTCCCTGCCTCCAAGAAGAGTTTTGCCCCTTGCCAAAAACGAGCGAATCTTCCGCAACTGCCTGATAAGGACAGGCCTGTTGTTTTTGCAAGACGACTGAAATATGTTCCCTGCAAGCGCTATTAATACCATATGTTGTTTTCCTTTGTCCCACGGTCCCTTAAAAAATATTAATTGGGAGTCTGAGATCCCACTTCACAAGTTAGCTTCAGAGTGAATGTTGTTGGGGTAACTGGAAACCATTTACTTCAGAACTTTTGCTCTGCCTTTCTGTGAGGTGAAGTTCCCACCAGTAGGTTTCCCCCTCTAAAATATAAACACACTGGGTGCACATCTAATGCCGTAAGATGGTATCTGCGACTAGTTTCCGTTGTTTCTTCTCACGGAAAGCTGTGTGTTTCTACGTCCCCATTTGCACCGCGCATTTAAAGCTCTTGAAGCAGCCCTGGCTTCCCTCAAAGAATTCTGGGAACTGTAGTTGGTTAAGGGTGCCGAGCGTTGTTGCCCCTCGCAATTCCCAGAATTCCCTGGGAAGAAGCGGGATTGAACGCTAAACCTCTCTGGGAATTGTAACTCGGGGAATTGGGGAGGGGTGTCTCTTAACAGCTCTCAGAACCCTTAACAAAACTACAGCTCCCAGAATCCTCTCCCAATTCCTGGCACCTTTTGCTGAACCAGAATTCCCAGCATCCTTTTATTGGGCCGAACTGTTACCAGTGGCGTTGCTGTAAAAACTGACGCTAGTTTTGCCATATAGACGTGCACTCAGGGCTACACTCACTAAGTGTTGCACGCTTGTTCTTGTTGTGTGTAGATCTCTTGCACAGGGCCTGCACTTACCAGCCCTCTCCTCCTTTTCCTCACCGCCACCCCCGGCCCACCCTCTCACTGTGGTGCTCACATCTTCGTTGCTGTGGGCCAGCCAGTCTGCCTTTCTCTCCTTCACCGACTACAGATATGCAGAAGATCTTACACAGCTTCCCCATGTGGTTCCTGGTAGCAGGGGTGGGGAGGTTGTCCTCTGGGAGAGTGCCTCATCTTTATGGTTGAGCCCATCACCATCGCCCTTCTCCAGCTGTGGCGCATGAGAAGCAGATGGGCTGGAGACGCATGGAAACAGCCTCCCCACGGAGCTAAAATGGGCTTCTGCATCAAGGTGGGGGGCCCTGTGGCCCAGATGTTAGTGGGCTCCTCCACCTTCCATCATCCCAAGCCATTGGGTCATGCTGGCTGGGTGCTGATGGGAGTTGTAGTCCAGCAACACCCGGAGGACTACAATTCTATCCCCGCCCCCTGCAAAAAAAACCCCCTGCTCTACATTGTGAGCTTTTCATTAACTCCTGTGCAATTCCTGGCTGGAAATAATCCCCTCTCAGTTGGGACTGTGTGTATCCCACCTTAAAAAAACAAAACCAACCACCTAAAACTGCAAAATGCAAAACTATCTGAATTTGAAACCACATGCAACCCCTCCCCCCCAAAAAAACCCCACACCAAGGTAGTGTGTGTTTTTTTCTTGTGCAAAATGTCTGCATTTTGCCAGCTGTCCAGGCTCCACACAGCCTTGTCTGGAACACAACGGAATATTATTTTGGGTGCTCTTGTGACACCCCAAGCGTCATCAGTTCCCCCCTTACACCTGAGTTTCTCTGCAGCCTTAAGGGCAATAGGTTTTGATATTTAAGTTGTTTTCGCCCCTGTTGTGGCCTGGTAAGAACCGGCCTGCGCTCTCGCAGACTCCCTTGGCATGCACAGTTCCTGTCATTGGAAGGGAAGAGAGGGCCATTTGGGGCCCTTCTATGGGGCCTGCCTTATTATTATTAAATATTTATACCCACCCATCTGGCTATGTTTGAGCCAGTTGCCCTCCTCCCTTTCAGCAGCTGGCAGCTATCTTGTTCGCAGTCCCCTCACACAGAACCACTCCTTGCGCAGGAGCATAACTGTCAACCTTCCCCTTTTTTGTGGGAAATTCCCATATTCCAGCGCCGTTTCCCGCTGCTTCCCGCTTCTATCCCGGATTGTTAGATATCCCGTAGACCGTTCCCGGGACAGGTGAGGCTGCTGATCCCTTATTTTCGAGGCTGCTGATCCCTTATTTTCAAATCTGAAAGTTGACAGCTATGCGCAGAACCTCAACCGACACTCGGAGGGCTGTCTGCGGAGGTGGCCAGGCTACCGCTTTATAACCTCACTTCACCGTCACACTTCTGGGCCGGGTCTAACAGGCAGGTCTTCTCAGGAAATATCCCCTGCCTGGCATGAGGCCTGTAGAATTGTGCCATCTCTCTCCCCCCCTTTGTAAAACCTCTTTCCTTACCCCACCAAGCCTGCATGTTGTGACAGACTTTTTTTTTCTTCTCCCCCCCCCCTTTTTATGGCTCTGCTTTGTGTGTGTGTGTGTGTCCTTTCTGTTGCTGCTCCTTTTGCCCCCAACCCAACCCAACCCCCCGTCCGAACTTGTGCCTGCCGACGCGGTCCTGCCTTTCTAAACAGCCGTTGCCGGGACTTGGATGAGCAGATCCGGTTGATGGACCAAAACTTGAAGTTCCTTGCTCAGGCTGAAGAAAAGGTACTAACCCTTCCTGCCCGCCCCCTCCCACAACCTCCGGCTCCATCGAACGCCCGTGCTGCTCCCCATTTCTTTCCCCCTGAAAAGAAAAGAAAAAAGAAGAAAGCTCCTTCGAGCGCATTTCTCCTCTCGCTTCCTCAATACGCTTTGCTTGCTCTCTCTGTATTTTTTCTCTCTGTCTCTGACTTCAACTGGTTTCATTTTACTTTTCCTGCCGAGCAGGTTGCGGCTGCTGGGGCCCTGCTCCATGGCACAGCGGCTTCCTTCAGGATGGCAGGGAGGCCTAATGGATTCCAGGCAAGGTTTCCACCCTGGACCCAGAGCCTACCAGGCAGCTTTTCGCTGCAGCTTGCGGGCTGTGTAGTCGTGCTTGTGTGTGTGTGTGTATGCAAAAATCCCCGTTGTGTTAATGCTCCTGACGTTTTATGTACTGAACTTATTAGTAATACAGTGGTACCTCTGGATGCGAATGGGATCCGTTCCGGAGCCCCATTTGCATCCTGAGTAGAACGTAACATGCGACTGTGCGTGCGCGGGTCGCGTTTTGCCGCTTCTGTGCATACACGTGACGTCATTTTGAGCGTCTGCGCTTGCGCGAGCAGCGAAAACCAAAAGTAATGCTTCCGTTACTTCTGGGTCGCCGTGGAGTGTAACCTGAAAACGCTCAACCTGAAGCAGATTTAATTTAACCCAAGGTAGGACTGTAATCTTTTACTGAACTTATTAGTTGCTTAAAAAAGAAAAAGTAACTCAAAGTATCTTAGAATGAACACATACATGAAAACCAGCATAAAAAAATCTGTAGAAAAATCTAAAACATATTCATAGTGGGGTTTTTTTAAATGGCAAGATTTAAAATACCTCACATGCCCAAGGAAACCACAGATAGTTAAAAGCCAGAGGCCTGGTAGAAAACAAACATTTTGGAAGGTGCCCAAAGCTGTTCAGTTGATGGCGCCAGTCGAGCCTCTCAGGGGAGAGCGTTCCGTAAGCAGGGAGCCACCACCGAAAAGTCCCTGTTCTCGTGTTGCCGCCCTCCAGACCTCCTGGTGGGAGTGAGAGCATGGAAAAGGGCCTCAGGTGGCCCCGGGGGTTGTGGACAATGGGTGTTGTAGTGCCAATTCATTCCATTCAATAATTTGTTATGTTTCTATGCCAATTTTCACTCACACAAGTCACAAAGCGGCTCACAAATAATAAATAACAACAATAGAATATCACTGTTGTAGAATAATTAACTAACCATCAGTCAGTGACTTCTGGACTTCATGGACGATAGGTATTGTAGGCCCAATGACTGGCTACTCCGTTTTTAAAAAAAAGGCTTTACAGTGGACGCTCGGGTTGCGAACATGATCCGTGCGGGAGGCACGTTCGCAACCCGCAGCGCTGTATCTGTGCATGCGTGGGTTGTGATTTGGCGCTCATGCGCGAGCGCCCCGGAAGTAACCTGTTCTGGTACTTCCGGGTTTCAGCGCATCCGTAACCCGAAAACGCGCAACCTGAAGCGTCTCGAACCTGAGGTATGACTGTATAGGTCAGAGACAACACATTAAAATGTGCCCAAATATGAACTGGAAACTGGCACAGATGCCGCAAACAAAACACAAGAGCAGTTCAGACGTTTCAAAGTGCAGTCGCCAGACTTCAAGCCTATAATACACACACACACACAGAATTCCTACATGACCCGATTTACAGAGCCTGCAAGGTGTTGGTTTGGCCGGTGCCTGGGTCCTCAAAACCTTTTGTCTCCCGTGGATGGGGAGCCATTGTTGGCCTTGTTAGGCCCCTCTCCTGAAGTCTCTTCGACCCATGGATTCACTCTCTTCTCTTTCTCTCCTGTCCTCCTTTTTCTCCCTTTCCCATCCATTATTTCTCTCTCTCTCTCTGGCTTCCTCTCTTACTCCCTTCCCCGCCCTCCTCGGCAAACACACTGCAGCAAATGTTCGGAGCTGGAAGAGGAGTTGAAGAATGTCACCAACAACCTCAAGTCCCTTGAGGCTCAGGCTGAGAAGGTAGGGCTGGCTGTTCTCCTCCCCACTGTGGCCGGAGGAATAGCCTTTCCCTCCCACCCACCCCCTGATAATCCTTCCGTGTTTACTCAGTTGAAACCTGGAAAGTATACAATGAGGACGTCGAGAGGCCCCATATAGAATCGTAGAATTGAAAGGTGGGACCCCAAGGGTCATCTAGTCAAACCCCCTGCAATCACACCTGAAGCCTCCATGACAGATGACCATCTGGGCTTCTACATGAGCCCTTGGCCTGATCCAGCAGGGGCCAGTTAAAAACTAAAACACTCACTTTATGGAAATTCCTTACTTTTGAAGATAAGCCATTTACAGTTCAAAGTCTCCTGAATTCACTAGTAACAACAGCTATCTCTTGCGAGGAATAATATACAGTGGTACCTCGGGTTAAGTACTTAATTCGTTCCGGAGGTCCATTCTTAACCTGAAGCTGTTCTTAAGCTGAAGCACCACTTTAGCTAATGGGGCCTCCTGCTGCCGCCGTGCCGCCGGAGCACAATTTCTGTTCTCATCCTGAAGCAAAGTTCTTAACCTGAAGCGCTATTTCTGGGTTAGCGGAGTCTGTAACCTGAAGCAGATGTAACCTGAGGTACCACTGTATTTACTTTGTAGGGAGAGCTGGTGGTTCAAACTGGGCAGCGATCTGTGGGGTACCCAGATGGTCATCTGTACCCACGTTAGGTACCCAGCAGGGCAGAGTCTCTCCTTTCCTGACTCAAGAGCAGTGATCAGCTCTCCTGCTGGAATAATATTAGATAAACAAAGCTGCATCAAGTGTCTCAAGATCCCTCCTACAGGGATAAGGTCCCTGCAATGGTCACTTTTCCATGGTGGCGTTTAAAATAACTTTGTACAAAGACACAACTTTAAAATTAAAATGGCTTGAAGCCCAGAAAAAAAACAACCTAAAACTAAAACACTCACAAGCGACAGCAGGAAGTCTCAGTGAATGGCAATATTCCTGTTGTGTGCTGGCTGCTGAAACGAATGGCAAGCAGGCCCCCCATTAAAATGTCTCTGGGGGCTGCTCCTCCTCCTGAGAAAGCCTTGTCCTAGTAACCCGTCTGCCTGAGCCCAGGGCAGGATGTGCAGAGCAGCTCCTTCGGGGGCCAGGAGGCAGAGAAGCGTCGGCAGCGGAAGAAGGGTCAGATCAGCGGAAGGCGTTGCTTGCAGAAGGGTCTTGGGTTTGATCCCCGGCTCCTCCAGTTAAAGGATCAGGTGGCGGTGGTGGGGCGGTGACCCTAGGGAGCTGCTGCCAGATGAGTAGAGATGATACTGGGTTGGGGGCAAGAGTTCTGGCTATAAGGCAGCTCCCTGTGTTCTGGAATCGAGGCATGTGGCCCTTGTGGGGTGTATTATTAAGCTATTGCTTTTATTTTTATTTTATATACTGTGATCTTTTTATGCCCTTAGACCTCTGGGTATAGGGCGATGTATATAAATTCAATTAATAATAATAATAATAATAATAATAATAATATAATAAAATAATAATAATAGTAATAATAATAATAATAATAATAATAATATATTACTTATACCCTGCCCATCTGGCCGAGTTTCCCCAGCCACTCTGGGCGGCTCCCAATCGAGTGTTAAAAACAATACAGCATTAAATATTAAAAACTTCCCTAAACAGGGCTGCCTTCAGATTTCTTCTAAAAGTCAGAGGGTTGTTTATTTCCTTGACATCTGGTGGGAGGGTGCCACCACCGAGAAGGCCCTCTGCCTGGTTCTCTGTAACCTCACTTCTCGCAATGAGGGAACCGCCAGAAGGCCCTTAGTGTCCGGGCTGAACAATGGGGGTGGAGACGCTCCTTCAGGTATACAGGACCGAGGCCGTTTAGGGCTTTAAAGGTCAGCACCAACACTTTGAATAAAATTTGAATGAAATAAAACCGTGTTGGGACGCGGGCGCTGCAAAGCCCCCTTGCATGTCTGCCACCCTCGGGCATTTAGCATATCGCATAGAATTCTAATCGGCCCCACAAGGCTCTCTTAGTTAAACTATGGAACTGCCTGCCACAGGAGGCGGTGACGACCACAAACCTAGATAGCTTTAAAAGAGAATTGGGAGCAGATCCACAGAGGAGAGGTTTATCAATGGCTACTTGACACGGTAGCCGTGCTCTGGTCTCCACGGTCAGAGGAAGCAATGCTTCTGAATGCCAGTTGCTAGAAGCGGGGGGGGGGGGGTGCTCTTGTGCTCGGATCCTGCTTGCCAGTTTTCTGCAGGGATCTGGTGGGCCATTGTGAGAACAGGAAGCTGGAATGGATGGGACATTGGCTTGGTTCAGCAGACTCTTCTTACTTGGTGGTAATATTATTATTATTATTATTTATTTATTTTATTTATTTATACCCCGCCCTCCCCGGCCAGAGCCGGGCTCAGGGCAGCTAACACCAATAAAATCACAGTAAAAACATAATTGGGGGGGGGGATTTAAAATACAGGTTAAAATGCAATTTAAAATGCAGCCCCATTTTAAAAGTAGCCGATAAATCAAGACCAAAAGGGGAGGGAAACATAAGGGTCAGACTGAGTCCAAACCAAAGGCCAGGTGGAACAGCTCTGCCTTGCAGGCCCTGCGGAAAGATGTCAAGTCCCGCAGGGCCCTAGTCTCTTGTGACAGAGCGTTCCACCAAGTCGGAGCCAGTACTGAAAAGTTGAGACCAATCTAACCACTGTTCAACCTGGGACCTCCAAAATGGTAAGAGAGCAGTTGGGACCACAGCCACGTTCCCCCCCAGTAAGAGGCCGCAACGTTTGCAAAGAGTGGTTTCTGGGTGGAGCAGGGGAAGCTGTTCTGCGTACAGTGCTTTGCCATTGTGGAAATGTGGTTGGAATATAACTCAGAGGTAGGGAACCCCTGTCCGCCCAGCAGTTACAACTCCCTGTCCAGTGACCATAGTGGCTGAGGCTGATGGGAGTTGCAGTGCAGCAACGTCTGGAAGGACGCACAGATTTTTCACTTAGCCCTGGCACAACTTGCTTTTTCTAGCCTCACTTCTTATAAATGGAACGAACGAATCGCTTCCTGTAAAATATACTTGTTAATATTTAACAGAGCAGTTTCATGTAAATAGACTGGGTTAAAAAACCTCTGCTTTAAAGAACACAACCCTTTTGGCATTAGTATTATATCTAGGCAAGTCTTGGCTAACGAGAATTCAAGATGTGGGTCCCTGGAAGCCCTTGGGAGTGGAAGTAGAATAAAAACCCTGTCTCAGGACTGCTCTCCTCCCCTCTGTCTAAGAGCTGGAGGCATCTTCCTATCCTTACCCCTACTTATCCTCACAACAACCTTGTGGGGTAGGGCAGGCTGAGAGCCAGCGGCTGACCCAAGCTCTCCCAGTAAGCTTAGTGGCCAAGCTGGGATTGAAGGCCTGGTTTTTCTCCCAGAATGAACGCAATGCTCTTAACAATTTCACCACGTTGGCTGTCATTTCCATTCTGCCTTCGCCCTCTCTATGGCAGGGGAAGGTCTGTTTCTTTAAGTTTTCCATTAAAGAAAGCTGTTGAGAGTGGGATCTGGCCTTTGCAGTGGGGTGCTGGTAGTGAGTCGCCTTGCTATGTCTGGACCCTGAGCTGTGTCTTCTCTCCCCCCAGTACTCTCAAAAAGAGGATAAATATGAAGAGGAGATCAAGATCTTGACCGACAAACTCAAGGAGGTGAGCTATGCCTTATGCGAAGGGTCAAGGTGGGTGGGTGTCCTTTCTTGGGCCGCTCCTTGGCAACATGGGGCAAAATGTTGCTGAACTACAACTCCTATCATCCCTGGCCATCAGCCTTGCTGGCCGGGGCTGATGGGAATTGTAGTCTCAACAACACCACACTGTCTGCCTTTGTAATAGACTTGACTAGTATCTCCAGAGGCATGGCACATTGGGAAGAGTTTGGACATAATCAATATGCAGCCCTGCTTGTAATGTAAACCCCGCTCCCCCCCCCCCCCCCGCCAGGGGACAGACCAATGGAGGCGGGAGATCGAATAGATCAGACCTCCCCTTTCTTGACTGACAGTGATTCTTTCTCCCTTTCCCAGGCTGAGACCCGTGCCGAGTTTGCTGAGCGGTCAGTAGCCAAGCTGGAGAAGACCATTGATGACTTGGAAGGTAGGTGTGGGCAGGAAGGTGGTGCAGTTGGATAGGGAGAATCCAGCTAAACGGGAGCTTCTTCCTTGATAACGGCACATAGCATGCCGTGATTTTATTTCGCCACCCTGGTGACTGGTTGTTGCAGATTCTTAACTCCCATCAGCCCCTGCTGGTGCTGGTCAAGGGGATGTTGGGAGTTGTAGGCCAGTGACATCGTATCAGCAGCAGGGTTAGCAACCCTCTGCCTTTATTTCTCTCTCTTTTACCTTGACGTCAGGTCTGGTGTTTTGTACCTGTACACGCAGCTCTTGATTATTCTGGTCCTGTGTCTAGGAGCCCTAGAAACAGAATACATTTGTGTGTCAGTAGAATACGTGGCCTGTCTGTCTGTCTGTCTGCAGTGCAGTGTGGACTTTGAAAACTGCTTGGGGTGAGGCTAGGGGGAGTTAAGACCCCCTTCGACCCTGCTTTTTGTTTTGTTTGCCCTCCAGTGGTCTCTGCTTCTTGAAGGCCAGAGGGAGCCTAAGCCCAGCATTCTCCAACCTTGGGCCCCCAATATGATGTCGGACTACAACTCCCATCAGCCCCAGCTGGCATTGTCCCAGTGGTTGGGTGATGGGAGATGTAGTCCAAGCAACCTTAAGCCATCATTTACCTTTCCCCCTCTGCTCCCCCATTTGTCCATTCTGGCAACTTCATTGTTTTTAAAGCCTTGTTCCCCACTCCAAGGTGGATGCATGAAATTGACCTTAAGTGTCTCTTTCCTGGTACATTTTGCACCTAGCTTGAGACAAGGCTTTTCCAAACTTACGGACTCGTTGACCCCCTTTGCCTGCTTCTAAAAGTGCCATCGACTGTGACTCCAAATCCTTAGGAATGTAAATGAAAGGAAGTCAAGGAACATCAGTATAAAATCATCACTTGTTAATCATCCATCACCATTACCAGGAATCATAAAATGTAAAAAAAAAAGCAAGAATCTTACTCGGTGCAAAGGTTCTTCATTGGCAAAGGGAGTTGCACTCTGTACATGCCCCCGGGCTCTTTATTGCTGAGGCCCTTGGTCCTATTTTGAAAAGCAGTCCTTTCTGAATTGCCTTGATTTTACAATTGGGGGTATCGCGGCTGAGCTGCGGCCTAAGTAACATCTAGGCAGCCCTCCTTGCAGTAGAGCAGGCATAGGCAAACTCTGGCCCTCCAGATGTTTTGGGACTACAATTCCCATCATCCCTGACCACTGGTCCTGCTAGCTAGGGATGATGGGAATTGTAGTCCAAAACATCTGGAGGGCCAGAGTTTGCCTATGCCTGCAGTAGAGGTTAGCAGCTAGAAGCCCCTGGGGCCTTGTCTAGCCTTCCCCTCCCTGGTGGAGAATTTGTCGACTACCGCCAACCCAGAAGCAATGCACTTTGGACAGCATTTATTGGGGGTAGGGTGAGGGTTTGCCCCCCCCCCCCCATTCCACTCCTTGGAAGCCCACACAGAAAACCAGCTGTGTCTGAAATGTCTCCTGGAATTACCTGTAGCTGGATCACTTTTAAAAGATCAGGCGAAAGTTAACTCGGCTCTGTGCTGATAAGGGAAGTGGAAATATGTTTGTTCACCACAGGCCCGGCCCCATCTAAGAGTACCTTTGCAACACTGGAGATCCAGAGGGTGTTCACCTGCCCACTCTCACTGTTTAATCTGCTAGGAGTGAACAGGTGCGGCCGTGTTTCCAAGAGCTCTTTCCTGCCCAAGGGCGTCATCCTTTAGACCTTGGGGAGAAACAAAGAGCCCTCCTTTATTTCAATTATGCTCTCAAAAAAAACCCAGTGGGTGTTCGTCAGGGAAAAGCATGCAGGGAAAAACCTCCATGGGTGAAATTAAACCTGCGGGGGCCCTGTTTTGACCTGCAAGGCCATTTCTCTCCGCCCCCCCCCCCGTCCTGCACACCAGATGTCAAATGCATTTGCAGTTGTTCCTGTGGAAACAGGATCCGCCTTTCGAAAGCAGTGGCAAATGCAAGCTTTTCCCCAGGTTGCTTCCGATCCCTGCTGCGAGCCCTGCTTTCGGCAGGGAAAGGGATGCCAGATTCTTCCTTTGCAGCCCTGGCTTTGCTAGAAAGGAAGGGAGGCTCGGACATGCTTTTGTGCGCTCCCAATTCTAAGACACGACTGAAGGCGATTGACCGGTTGGGTGACTCCACCTCCCTGCCAAACATGGCCCACAGAGAGTAGGCCAGTTCTGGATCTGGCTGGCAGAGGGTGGTCCACTTTTCCAACTCTTTCTTAACATTTGAAACATCTTTTTTTTTTAATAAAAAAAAGAATAGGTTCTTATGTGTTTTAAACTCCCAAATGTGGAATTTATGGTTCGAATGCAAATGGGTGTGTTTAGGTTTTTTTTAATTTTACAATGATGTTTCATGTGCTGTCCTGAAACAAAGTTTTCTGGGCAGCTTGTAAGTATACACAGTGAGGGGGGGGGGAAGTATTTGATCCCCTGCTAAATTTGCCCGTTTGCCTTCTGACGAAGAAATGACCAGTCCCTAATTTTAATGGTAGGTTTATTGTAGCTGTGGGAGACAGAATAACAGAATAAAGTTAATTTAGGGTAACTTTTAAGTTAATTTTTGTCTTCCGGGTTTCTGGGGTTTTTCCTGTTGTTATTCTGTCACTCACAGCTACAATAAACCTACCATTAAAATTATGGACTGGTCATTTCTTCGTCAGAGGGCAAACGGGCAAATTTAGCAGGGGATCAAATACTTCCCCCCCCCTCACTGTATAAACAACCCAAGCACAACATAAATACAAAATAAAAGATGAGGGTGTTAATTAGAAGGGAACTTGACTAGCCCCTGTCCCCTCTGCAGCCCTCTGTGACTTTCCCCAAGCCTCTATGGAAGACGTGAGGGGTCTCCTGAAGGATATGGGGTGTGTGTGTGTCCCAGGGTGTGTGTTTTCAAGGACTGAAAGTCTTCCTTCCATTAACTTGGGATAATTTAACAAGCCAAGCCTGTATCTCCAGCGGAATTCCAAGAGTATCCATTTCTTCTCCTGTTCCATTTCGCAAAAAGTCTGTAAAATCACTCCTCTGCCCAGATTTGAAATCTGAATTGCAAGATGTGGCTCAGATAGCTTGCTTTGCCTTGTCGTTCTTGTCTGTCGTCCAGGGCGGACTTTGGTAATATGGTACCCCGAGTGAGGACAGAATTTGGCACCTTGCCCCATATATTATTTTCAAATTTTCTATTTTTAAAAAATTATTATTTTGCACCCTCTCAACTCGGCATCCTGTTCAGTGAAGCAGCTCCACCCTAAATCCAGTACTGGTATCATAGTGTTTTTTTCCTCTTACTATTTTTTTTTTTTTAAATGCTTTCACTTCTTTGTTCGTCGAGCTGTTTGTGAACTCATGGCCCCGATGTAAAGAAACTGATATGCAGCTGGCACTCAAAGCCCAGGTCAAGACACAATTGCAGTAGTTTGTGGTGTGACCCACAGGTCATAGAGTCAACTTTCGGAAAAGGCCAAATAGCGACTCAGGAAACTCTTAGCAGTTGACTGGATGTTTCAGTGTCGGTTCTTTCTTAAAAGCTCAATAAGTGATACTTTCCCAGTATTTGTCGACTGCTCACTTAAGATTAGCAAGCCGTCTCTGGCAGAGCTTTACTTCTGGGGAATCTCAGCTCATGGCACTACACCCTACATAATGCCATAGGGCAGTGACCCCAAAATGGGGCAACCGGGGCACATTCTGCTGTGGCCCCTCTTCTGTGGCATCACTTCTCCCCTTGCAAAATATGAGTAGCTGGGGAAACCCGGATGGGTGGGGCATAAATTATTATTATTATTATTATTATTATTAACAACAACAACAAACCCACACAGCACATAATTGTTCCTGTTGTGCTGAAGGATGCTCAGTCAAAGCAGCTGATGACAGGCTGCCCATAACTCTGGACCCTATTATGCTCTTGGAATAGAGTAACTTCTCTGTAGAGAGAAGCAGCCCTGCAACAGGCTGCAAACGGCCCTGAAAACGGCAGTCAGGGCCTTGAAACGCTTTTGCGGGGTTACCATCTGAGGAAGTTTGTCAAAACAGGACCTTGCCCACAGCTTCCCCATTCCTGACATAAAGGCTTTTACAAAAATTTATTTATAATTTTCATTATTACCATTTCCAAAATCACATTCACTTTCAAATACACATTTCCACCGTTAATATCTTTCTTTTAATAAAAACATTCAGCGACTTCTCTTTCCCCCCTTCCCTGGTTCCTTTAATATTCCCACCATTCCTGCATATTATTATGCATCCATTTAGATCACTTTCTTCCTTTATTATATATTATACCGTTGCATTTACCTTAATGCCGCTAGCATTTTCACTTTCTCTCACTTTCAGTCCGGTTACACTTCTAAATAAAGAAGCAGCTCATATTAACAACCCTTAATGGGTGTCTTCTCCCCCCAAAGAAAACCTCTAACAGGCATTCACCATCTTCAAAAGATGCATCTCCTACTATTGTGTTCTTTTGTTTTATTTAAAATATATATTTCTTGCTTCTTACCATCTAGGTCTTACCATTGTTTTTAGCAAGCACCGAAAAGAGTACATTGCAGGCACTTGCACGATATTGATAGGCAGGGAGTTCCAAAGTGTAGGTGCCACTATGTTAAAAACAACAATTTCTTACAGATGCAGGTATTAGGTGGCACCTGTAACAGTGCTAATTCCGCAGATCAAAGTGGTCGAGTGGACATGCATTGGGTGGGAGGCAAAGGTGTTTTTACAGATCCCAAGCTGTTAAATAGCAACACCTTGAACTTGGCCCAGTAGCAAATTGGCACCCAGTACGGATCTCTGAGCACAGCAGGTATTATAGGCTGTCAAGGCCTCCCATCCCATCAGCAGTCTTGCTGAAAGATTCTGCACTAACTGCAGCTTCTGGATCAAGCACCATCCATGCACACACACACACACACACACACAAACAAACACACTCGTACCTTGGATCTCAAACGCCTTGGCTCCCAAACAAATTGAAACACTAAAGTGATTGTTCTGTTTTTCGAACGTTCTTTTGGAAGCTGAACGTCCGGCGGGGCTTCCGATTGGCTGCAGGAACTTCCTGCAGCCAATCAGAAGCCACACTTTGGTTTCCGAACGTTTTTGAAGTCAAACGGACTTCCTGAACGGATTCCGTTCGGCTCCCAAGATACGACTGTATAGCACATTGCAGTAATCCAATCTTGAAGTAACCAGTGCATAAGCTACTCTGGCTAGGTTTTCCTAGTGCAGGAACAGGTCCATAGCTGTCAGAGGTTTCTCTGTGATCAGTTTGTCCGTTCGCCTTGGCCGCCGTTGGGGATCCATTCTCTGCTATGTGAATATCTGACCTCACTCTTTCCTCCTTCCCTCTGTAAACCCATCACTGGCTCCTCCTCCTCCTCCTGACGGCCTGGACGACCTACCTTCCCTCACTTCTCCTCATCCCCCTTTTCTTTAAATAGACGAGCTGTATGCCCAGAAACTGAAGTACAAAGCCATTAGCGAGGAACTGGACCACGCCCTCAATGACATGACTTCCATGTAAATACCGGCGCTTGGGCCTGTCGGGTGCGCGGGGTGGGGGCTTGTGTGTTCGCCTCCGCTTCAGCGTGCCTTGTGTGCTGTGGCAAACGCGGTACTAATGCTGCTCCAGCGGTTGGGTTAGGCTGTTCAGATGTCGCTGGACTCGCGACTCCTGCCGCCGCTGCCCACTGTGCATGCTGGCCGGGGCTGGCAAGTGTTGCGAGTCCGGCCAACATCTGACGTGGCCCTACAGCTTCCCCACTCCTCGCTTCACGCCTCTGTAAGTGCATTTATTATTACGTGATCCCTGATTGGCTGGGACATGTGTGAAAGACAGGAGGCCAGGGACCTTGGCTCTCCAGGAGTTGCTGAATGACAGCTCCCATCATCCCTCGCCACTGGCCATGCTTTTTGGGGCTGATGGGAGTTGGGGGACCAGCCGGCATCTGTAGCGCCACAAGCTTCCCCACGCCTGGCCCTAGAGTTGCAATAGGCGATCCCAAGCTAGACAGTCCAGCCAGCTGACTTCGTATAAGGCAGTATGCGTGATTTGCAAATTTGGTTAACTTCAGCAAGGATAACTCCCATGGTGAAAGCAATCCCTCCCCTGTGTGTTTTTGGCACAGTGTGTCTAGCCAGCATGGTGGCTCACAGATAATTTTTTACTCCAGCGCCCGTCGTCAGGGTCAGTGAGGAGTTAGGAATCCACCAAATCTGGAAGGCCACAGGTTCACCAGCTGCTACGGAGCTGCTCGTTCGAACCCTCACTTTTATTTGCAGTCGACAGACCCTTTAAACGATTAATAGCAATTTTGTAATAATGGACAATAGCCTTTAAAAATGCATGTTGGTGTGACTGAAAAACACAGGTTTTAATGCTAGAGGTTTTCATCAATTGATTATAAGTGATCTGAAACAGATACCCATATTTACAAACTTCGCCACTTTCTCTGCAGCTAACATTGGAGTCCCGGAGCAAAGTGAAACTCAGAACAGTGGCCAGGGATGGACTGTGTAATAGGATATATTAGGTCTTTCCAGCCCCTTGATAGAAACTACAGTGAAAAAGCACATGCAAGGATAGACTCCACAAAGGCAGCATCCCTTCTCATTGGGGTTTTGTTGTATCTGCCTTCCAGTAAATTGGACCGGAGAACATTAAGCCCTACCAAAGTAAACCACTCCACCCCTCTCCCTCCCCCTGCCTCGATCTGCCTTTTGGTAGAATCAGGGTGGACCCTGTTTCCTGCACCCACGAAGGGCAAGGCCTTTCAATTCCTCTTTCCAGGTAACTACAGCTGGCTGCCCCAGAAGAAGGGTTCCACACCCTGGTCCCCTTTGGGAGGAAAGGAGGGACAGTTTGCTTTAATAAATAAAAAATATTGAGACTTGGGTGGATGAATTAACACCTCCCCCCAACCCCCCCACGCCCCCCATTTTTTGCATTGGGTTGGGGAGGCGTTGCAAGGAGCATTTGTGGGTGGCTACCTTGCTTCACTGACAGCATGAACCTTTGCCCTTCCCACTTCCATCTTCCTGATACCTCTTTGCATCCTGGGTGGGGGGGGTGTTCAGGGGGTTGTATCAGGTCAGAGGCGCGGCGCGTATTAACCAGAAGTTGCTTGGCAACGGCTGGGCGTGTGTTTGTAGGGCAAACCGCTTGCATCTTTCTTCCCTTTTTAAAAAATGAAAGTTTGGTTTGATATAACCGGCTGCTTTTTGGCCTCTTTTGTGTGTGCGTGGGCTTGGTTTGCGGATTTGACGGGACACTCCCTGTCCTTTCCTTTCCCCTAACCACGGAATGCGTTCCTCAAGTGTGCCGTGCCCTCTCCCTTACTCTCTTTCCATGCACCATGTTGCAACGGCCTTCTTTCCTTCCTTCCTTTCTCTCTCGCCTACAGATAAAATCTGTGATTCCAAAGCTCCACTTAGTGGCTTCTTCCCGCAGCTTCTTCTCTTTTTTCCCTTCCGGATTTCTTTTTTGGTCTCGTTTCCTCTCCCTCCGTTTGCTCCTGTCGGCTGATCTTTCCCCCCCTGCGACGTCGCCTCATCCTACACTGGCACCTTGGGGCATCCGTGGGAACAAGCCTCTTCCCTACGCTGGGATGTGCGTGACCTCACGAGCTGTCGGACTGCTGCCTGTCCCCCTCCCCGGCTGGGCCACTCCGCTGCACCCTTGGTCTGGAAAACAAAGCAGCCTTTGTGACGCCCGACGTGCCAGACTCTGCCCGGGCGTGGGGGAGCCGGGGGCGGGGTCCGGGATTCTTGGCCGCAGAGCTAATCGGAGCCTGGCTGGCTTGCAAGCAAGCAAGCGGGGTGACACTTCTGGGGAGTGTGTGTGTGTGTGTGTTTGTGTGCTCCTGGAGACCGTGCTGCTGTAGCGACTGTCACACTGCTGGCTTTTACGAAACAGATTTGTGTAACCGTCGGCGGAATGTAATATAGACATGATGCACTAGATGCTGGGCTGGGTCTGATTTCTGCACCACCTTTCCACGAAACAAAAAAAGTCCTGTGGCTGTTGCACTGGGAATGGTTACTCTGGGTTCGCTAAACACATTTTGCAAAGGGTGTGACACACACTCACACGAGAACCGCTGCATGAGGCTTGGCATTGTCCACACAGTGACACCCTCGACACCATTTTATATTTGGGGAGTTGGGGAGGAAACGATCTTGGGCGGGGATGAAAGGATCGTAAAACTGCAAGCCAAACGGTTTAAGCCCTTTTCTCTCTCCCCGCTTCATAAGCTGAGCAGTCAGCGTGGGTCCCCGCAATAGGAAATGTTTCACACAGTGCAAAGCAAAACTGGTAATTCGCCGCTGTGAGGATGTGATGTCGGTGGCGTCTTACTACACAATTCACCTTTTCTTAAATGGACATTGGAGAAACCTCTCTGGGTCAGTCTAAAGGCCCACATAGTCCAGGATCCTGTTCTTGCAGTGGCCAGATACTTTTTAAACCATTAAAAAAAACAAAAATCTTCAGGCAATGCAACCAATATATGAACATAAGTACAGCTCTGCTGGATCAGGTCAAGGGCCCATCTAGTCCAGCATCCTGTTCTCTCAGTATTCCTCTGGGAAGCTCACAAGTAGCCTTATCCCCCACGAATTTGCCTAATTCCCTTTTAAAGGCATCCCAGATGCTGGCCATCACCCCTTCTTGTGGGAGCGAATTCCAGAGTTGTAACTACTGTGCAGAGAAGTCCTTTCATTTTGTCTGTATTAGGTCTGCGTGTTCAGAGGTTGCATACCTCTGACTCCCAGTTGCCAGGGGACATCCAGTGCCTGGCTTCCAGGCTTCCTGGAGACCCAGGGCAGACAAGCTGCTGTTCCCCCCAAGTGGGGCTGCCATATAAGATGCCCCTCTGGTCCGATCCAACAAGGCGCAACTATCTCCAAGTAATGTTGTCATGACATTCTCATCAGGACCGCAGCTGCTAAATGCTGAAACAAACCCATGTTTGTGCTGCAGCAGGTGTGCCTCTTGGGAAAGGATGCAGCGCAGTGCCAGAGCCCCTGCTTTGCATGCTGAAGGTCCCAGGTTCGATCCCCGGTGTCTCTGGAAAGGGCTGGCTGCTCCTCAGAAGCACGCTGCTCTTCTGGCTCAGTTTCACTCGCTCCACCTCTTCCACAACCCCTGCCCACCTTAAGACATGCCCATGTTTTATTGGATGCCAGGATTGGACAACCGCCATCCTGTCCTTTCTGAACCCCAACCCCACCTGCCCCACTGCATCTAGGAGCAGTCAAAGGAATTGAGATTCTGGTGCATTTTGAACAAGGCAGGCAGCATCAAGGGATCTGGTCCAAGGGGAAGATGGGGCATAGCTGTCAACCTTCCCTTTTTTTGCGGGAAATTCCCTTATTCCAGCGCTGTTTCCCGCTGCTTTCCTGGATTGTTAGATATCCCGTAGACTGTCCCTGGGACAGGTGAGGCTGCTGATCCCTTATTTTCTAGGCCGCTGATCCCTTATTTTCAAATCTGAAAGTTGACAGCTATGAGATGGGGACATCAGGCCTGTCACCCGCATGGGAACAGGAAGTGCGGGGGCTGCTTTGAAACACTCTAGCTCTATGATCAGAACCAACTCTACTTTTGCCACAGCTTCCCAGGCGCCACTTCGCTCACATAGGAGATCCAGCCCTTCAGTGCTGCTCTTTTTTCCTCCTTCCTCCTGTGGGTGCTTTTTTTTTTTTTTAAGGGTTTCATTTGCGTGGGGCTGTTTAGCATACCCAAAAGCTGCTTGGTCATGATGCCACTCAGCTTGCCAGATCGCATCTTCAGACGTGTTATCCCAGGCCGCCCAGCTGTTTCCCCGTCTTCCTGGCCATGGAGCTTGCATATGGAAAGGGAGTGGGTGGCCCCCAAAGGGCTGGGGCTCTGGCTGAGCCTCAGCGGCTCTGACTTCTTGCGCAGAAAGCATTGCAGGTTTAATTCCCTGGCACGTCCTTGTTAACAATCTCTGTGCCTGAGAACATGGGGGAGCTGCTGCCAGCCAGAGTTCTGGGCTAGATGGGCAGGTGGTGCACCCGCCCAGTGTGAGGCAGCCTCCATGGAACATAAGAGCCCCGCTGGATCAGGCCAGAGACTCCTCTAGTCCAGTATCCTGTTCTGATAGGGGCCGACCAGGTGCCTGCAAGCAAGATTTGAGCACAAGAACCCACTTCCCAACCCGCTGTTTGCAACAGCTGGAATCCAGAAGCCTCCAAAAACTACCAGTGACTCTCTAGGGCAGGTGGTCCACGACCTTTTTGGACCAGAGGGCACATTTGGAAATGTAGGAACAACAAAACAACCCATTTCACAGAATGAAAAACGGGCAGGGCTCAGAATGCCGACCCCTCTGAGCATGCAAAGCACTAGACACCCAAAACAAATAAAACTGGTAAACAAAGACCCACACACACACTTATTTTTTTAAAAAATAAATAAGTAGCGAGGGGCAGGGGGCCTTGCTGAGCACTGGGGGCGGGTACCATTGTGGGATCTCCAGCTTCTAGGGTTTCTGTGCTCTTGCTGCAGGTGTTGTGGCTTCAACCCACACAAAAGCCGCTTTCCATGCACAGCCGGGATCTGTATAAAGTTGGAGCTGTGCTCAGCTAGTCTGTTTACCTGTTTGGAGGGCATTCTGCCCGCTACAGGTAGAAAAAGCATCCTTCCATATGGCTTCCCCCTGCCACTGGCACAGGATAGGTTGCTGTGTGGTCCTCGTAAGGCGGTGCAAGGGAGGAGGTTGTGGCTGCAGCCGAGAGCCCATTTTTGCCTATCCTTTGGGAGCAGGGCCGTAGCTGAGTGACGCAGCTTGCATGCAGAAGGTAACTGGTTTAATCCCAAGGTAAAAGAGGCAGCGGGGCTGAGAGATGCCTTTGATGGAGACCTGTCACTACTGCTTGCAGACAAGGACGCCTGTGCAGCCAGTGGCCACCCATCGGATGTTGTTTGCCATCATCCCTCACCATTGGCCATGCTTCGAGAGCAAGAATATGGTTGAACTACAACTCTCATCATCCCTGACCATTGGCTATGCTGGCTGGGGGCTGGTGGGAGTCCAGCAACTTCTAGGCGGCCACCAATTCCCACCCCCCCTTTCTGTGTACGCAATACTGAGCTAGGTGGAGTTCTGGTCCGGCTCTGAAAGGCAGCGCCGTATCTGCCGTGCTGCCGTATGTCTTGCGCTCATTCCCCCTTGGCCTGTGAGTGCTTTGCCAGCAGCCTTCCTCTCTCACCGCCCTTCTGCTCCGCCCGATACCCCCACGTTCAGCAACATTGCTCCGAGATGGGACAACGCACCATAGGCATCCCTCTTTAAAACAGAAGCAGGAAACTTCCATTTTTTCCCCTTAAAGTAGTGTGAGATGGGGAGCCGTTCCTGCTCCTTTGCAGCATGCACTGACTAAATTATGATCCTGGGAGCCGATCCCACTCTCATTTCTTAGGCTGTTCTAAAACATGAAGCCTCTTCTTGATTTATTTCTCTTATTCTCTCCCCCCACCCTCAGCCAGCGTTGTTCTGGCAAACCTCTCCCTGACCCCCTTTTTTTAATTTTGCTTGAAACCAGCTGGGTTGGCATGGCATTAACTGAGGCGGGGGACGTGCCCCATCTTTTGGTACTCAACTAACCTTCCTTTTTCTTTTCTTTTTTTTGTCCTCTCTCTTCTCTTTCTCCTCTCTCTCTCCCTCTCTCATTTTGTTTTTCCTTCTCCTAATCTCCTCCTCCTTCCTCTTGCCTCTGCACAGAGCGTCTATACAGCCAGCTTGAGAAAAACCGGCTGCTGGCTAATGAGCTGAAGTTAACCCTGCATGATCTGTGTGACTGAGAAGGGGGTCTCTCCTCTGATCCTGTTTAAAGCCAGCTTTATTTGGCGAGGCGCTGGGGGGGGGGGGAGCCTGCCGGACGCAGACTTGAAACCGGAGCGCACACTCTCCCCCCCCTCCTTTTTTTTCTTTTTAAAGACTGGCTGACTTAGGACACTTATTGCAGTTTAATTGGAGCACTTGATGCTTAGCCTTCCTAATGTACTTATTTTTCTAAGCTTTTGTTTTTCTACAAAAGCTGGGTATTACTCACCGCCTGCTTTCTTGGCGCAGTAGCTTGCTAGCACAGGCCTGGTGGAGTGTTCATCAGCCTTGGGTGTCCCCAAAGCTTGTTTTGGACTACAAAACCCATCATCCACAGCCAGCTTAGCCCATGGCGGAGGTTGATGGGCCTTGTAGTCCAGCCACATGCGGGAACCCAAGGTTGAGAGTAGTAGCTTCTTCCTGTAGATGCAGGCTGGGGAATCTGCAGCCCTCTTGGACTCCAAGCTTCTCGCTCCCAAGACATCCCAGATCGTTGATTGAAGCTGGTGTGAATTGGGGTTGCTCCACATCACCTGGAGGCCCACAGCTTCCCCAGCCCTGCTGTAGAAGACTAGCATAGCAGTGGGGCGTTTTCTTGGCGTGGGGCGGCTCTAGATTTCCCTCCCCACCAGGCAATGCCCCTGTAGCTACTTCGGTTGACGCCCCTTTCTATGACGCGGGTCTTCTGTAGCTCGACGTTCTTTCCTCCTTCTCTCCCTGCTCCCTTTTAGACCCCTCTTGCATGGATTGGCTGACTTGGTTATTTCCAAAAAGTTATCATTTTCTTGTACCAATAAAACCACTGGCCCACTTGGTTTCGTGCCTGGCGTGTACTTTCCCTGCCTGTGCTGTTTCTTTTGTTGGATAAATGTTGCTGTCTGGCAGGTATTTTTTTAAAAGAGGTGTGTGTGTGTGTTTGTGTGTGTGTGTACGTACGTTTTGTTCCACGGAGGAGATTGGGTAGGTATCAACCTCTGGAGCGACGCCTGGACAGAAGGGGGCACCCTGTCGCTACGGGAACAGTGACCAGAATGGTGTAACCGCGCCGGAAGCGATTGGGACCCTGTTCCACCGTTCAGGGGGAACCCTTTGATGCTTGGTCAAACGGGACACCTGCCTCTGCCATCTCGGGACTCAAGCAGCCAGCCTCAAAAGGCAATCGCCTACTTCATTTATTCTTTTGGCTCTTCCCAACCCACCGTTCTGAAGCTTGGGAATGCATGGCAGCTGCCCACTCTCCTTCCAAAACTGCCAGAAGAGCAGAACTAAACTTGACTCATCTCAGAATTGCACACTTTCATGTACAGGTTGCACTGTGGCGATAGGTCTGCCTTCTGCCCGTTGTTCGGTTTTTCGAGATGCCGCGCCCGCCATTGCCACTCTGCTTGCCGGCGTCTCGATCCCGCTGCCCCTACGCAAAAGGGGTCGTGGCTTCCTTGCGGACGGGGCGGTATCTAGGGAAGCATTCACGTTCCTCCTCGAAATGGGCCCGGGGGAGCTTTCAAAAAGTCACGAGGCTCCACAGTGTCACCTCCGCATGTCGTCCATGGCTGCGTCTGTTGGTTTTTCCCAAAAGGTCTTTTTTAGCTTTGCAGCCCAAGGCATGGCAAACGAGGCAATTGCTTGAGCTTGGTTGGAATTTCATATGTATGTCTCTGTGTGTGAGTGAATACTCATTTTCCCGTCAAGTAAAAAAAAGCCCACGTTATGATCAGGATTCTAAAGTTGCACAGGTACGGAAAAAGCCACAGGGTGGAGCACTGGGTTCACCGTGCGATTTTGGGAGCGTCTTGGCTTTAATAATAACATAAATAAATAAATCCCCAAGCTGCTCATCCTTAGCTCAGCACTACCAAGATGCATTTGAAAGTTTGGTGCTGTAAATCTCAGGAGGGGCTGGCACGCAGGACGACACTCTGCATGTTCATTTGGGAGATAGCCCCACCACCCTGCTTACACCCTGGGTGAGCGAGGTTCAGTTTACACCTCCAGTCCCTGTGCTGTCCCCCCACAGCCAGAGGCAGGAAGCCCCCGAATGCTGTTTACTTGGAACTGCAGGTGGTGGAAATGTGGTTGAACTAGAGTCCTGCTTGTGGTCCTCCCGGAAGATGCATCTGGTTGGCCACTGTGAGAAGAGGGTGATGGGCTAGAAATGCCTTTGGCCTGATCCAGCGGAGCTGTTCTTACAAGTAGCAGTCGTGGGGAGGTAGGGGGGTCCCTTGCCTTCATGCCCAGCCTCTGCGGGCTTCCTGGAGGAATCTGATTGGCTGCTGTGAGAACAAGATGTTGGACTCCTTGCGTTCCTAGCATTTAAGCAGCAAGGCTTTGGCATACCCTGTTCTCCCTTCCCTGCTGTTAACTCAGTCTGGATCAAAAGGGGTCACAAAAACGAGCAGCTAAGCCGCGGGTGGCGCTAAGGGTTAAACCACAGAGCGTAGGACTTGCCGATCAGAAGGTCGGCAGTTTGAATCCCTGCGACAGGGTGAGCTCCCGCTGCTCGGTCCCTGCTCCTGCCAACCTAGCAGTTCGAAAGCACGTCAAAGTGCAAGTAGATAAATAGGTACCGCTCCGGCGGGAAGGTAAATGGTGTTTCCGTGTGCTGCTCTGGTTCGCCAGAAGCGGCTTATTTATGCTGGCCACATGTACGCCGGCTCCCTCGGCCAATAAAGCGAGATGAGCGCCGCAACCTCAGAGTCGGTCACAATTGGACCTAATGGTCAAGGGTCCCTTTACCTTTAAGCCAAAGTTTGGGTGGGGTGGGTGTGTCAAACTGGCTGCATTTTTCCCGGCACGGGGCACACAACAGCTCTGAAAATCCGCAGGCCCGGCTAGATGACAACCAAGCACTTCTGCATGTGGATGGCGAAAGCATAAAATGGAAGCATGAGTGTGGATGGGGTGGGGAGACCTAGCGTTCCGGCTTGGTTGGGGGGCAAACAGAATCAAAAGCTTTCGCGTGGCTGCGTTTGCTGTGAAGGGCACTGCGTTGCTGGGGGGGGGAAATGCACCTTTCTGGGAGGGCGCGAGCTCCCTCTAGGCGCTCCCTCCTGACCCGGCCGCTCACGGTCTCTGCTCTTCCTTTCCAGATAAGCTGAAATGTACCAAAGAAGAGCACCTTTGCACGCAACGGATGTTGGACCAGACTCTGCTTGACCTGAACGACATGTAAAAGACCCTGCCCGCCCGCCCACCGGCCTCACCCTGGCTCCCCCACCCACCTACCCCACTGCCTTTTTGTAGCCAATCCAGCGGGCAGCTTCCTGCTGGGGCCGGCTCTTGTCTTAAAAAAAGAACGAAAAGTTGACCTCTAACCCTTGAAGGGTCAAAGGTTAACCTTCCTGCTCTCGTTGCCAACTTAACCAAAAGCCTCTGCCAATCCACCTCCCCTCTATCTTCCCTCCAGTCCCTCTGCACCCCCCTAAACGATTATGGGGCCATCAGACTGGGCAGTTGCCAGCAGCATCACGAAACGAAAACCCGGCACGCAACGCAATATTCGGGTGTCTGTGTGTCTGAAATGTACATTCCTTTGCAGTCGTGGGGGGAGAGGGTAATTATTTTGGAGCAGGGAAGTAAAAACGCCCCTTGCGAGGAACAGCGTTTGTAATTCCTAGGGCTCACAAGCTTGTGGGCTTTTAGAGGTTTGCGGTTTCACCTCCTTGACCTGCTTTTTTTTTTTCTTGCTGGGTTTTTGGGGGGGGCAGGGTTTGGTTGGAATGGGACAGGTCTGCAGCCTGTGGAAAGGTTGCAAATGTCCCGCCTGAGCCAGATAAATGGAAAAAGCCTCATGAAATTTATTGAGGGGGACGGAAACGTGGCCTCTGTACAAAGAAATCCCTCTTAAAAAATTTTTTTATGGGGGTGGGGGAGTACCTAGAACTTCTTTGCTTCTGGCAGAGGTGTCCGTGTATGTGTGTGTGTGTGTGTTTTGCCAAAATGGTGCAGTCTTAACACACTCTCTTGTGCTTTATAGCTATTTCTAGTTTGGGGAACACATATATATCAAAATATATCAGGTTTCACGATCCATTTCGCTCTCTAAGCACGCACCTAACTCTTTTCCTCGAGCACCTTGGCCTTCTCCCCTCCTTCAAGCTTCTTACACCTGTTTACTAAGAGCAGGCTGCTCCCCAGTCTCCTGTAACCAAGAAATCTCTCTTCCCCAGCTAGGCTTAGCTTGCTCTGTGCTTTTTTGAGTAAAAGCTTTTGTAGCTTCTGTGTATGGGTGTGTGAGCATGAGGAGAGGAGCTCTCTTTTTATCCTAGTGCTCTTCCGGACGCAAGGGGTTGGTTCCCTCCCCTTCTTGAGCCGCAGGATCTTACTGTACTGTCTTAAAACAAAAAAAACTGGATACCAGCCGCCACAAGGCCCTTTGCTGTTTGGAGATTTGATTTATCAAGGTGTGTGGGGTTTATTTTTGCCTTTGTGTAAAAAAAAGGAGGGGGTTGCCTTGAAGCAGAGAGGAACAAGTGTTCATGGTGTGGCGGTCTTTTTTTTTCTTCTTTTTTTTTTTTAGCGGCCAGTGTGAAAAAAATGAGGAACCATATCAAGTATTTTGATACTAAAAAACCTTGTCTTTTATTGTCTGATTTTTTTGGGAAATAATAAACAGAAGCATTCCCTCCACTGTTGCAATTTTCTTCTTGTATTTGACAAGGGCCTTGTTAATTGTTGATATTAATGCGAGGAGTAATTACCAGGAGGGGGGAAGAGATGGCTTTACAGGTACAGTGGTACCTTGATTCTCAAACTTAATCCATTCCGGAAGTCTGTTCCAAAACCACAACACACTTTCCCATAGAAAGTAATGCAAAAGGTATTAATCCGTTCCAGACTTTTAAAAACAACCCCTAAAACAGAAATTTAACATGAATTTTACTACCTCTACAGTTGTTAGGGGATGTGGGTGGCGCTGTGGGTTAAACCACAGAGCCTAGAACTTGCCGATCAGAAGTTCGGCGGTTCGAATCCCTGCGACGGGATGAGCTCCCGTTGCTCGGTCCCTGCTCCTGCCAACCTAGCAATTTGAAAGCACGCAGTGCGAGTAGATAAATAGGTACCGCTCTGGCGGGAAGGTAAACGGCATTTCCGTGCGCTGCTGTGGTTCGCCAGAAGCGGCTTAGTCATGCTGGCCACATGCTTGCTGGCTCCATCGGCCAGTGAAGCGAGATGAGCGCTGCAACCCCAGAGTCGTCCGCAACTGGACCTAACAGTCAGGGGTCCCTTTACCTTACAGTTGTTCTTAATGGTTTTCTTGCCTTTGCTGCTTTTATGCATTTAAGCAATCACACAATCAATCAATCAGTAGCTGAACTGGGTTCCACAGTGTCACAAAAACAAGTCACAAGCCACAGTCATGAAAATGAAAAAGCCACACGAGCACAAATGCAAAAGAAGAAAAAAAGGGAAAACAAAGGCACCAAATATAAGCTACAAATATCACCTCCGTGTTTCGTGGGTGCTTGGGACTGTTGTAAATAAAAATATGCCCTTTTCCCTTATGGGGTATCCAAGAGCCCATATAGAGTCCTTACGTAGGTTCCCTATTGGTAGGAGAAAATAACAGAGGCCAACCAGAGAATATTGAGAAGCAAAGCAGCTAGTAAGCTTGATCTTTATTGATCTGTTGCAACAGGGTGCTCCCCTCACACGCAGGAGAGGAAGAGGACCCAGAACAATGACAATGCAAGGCCTTATAAAGACTTTTGAAATTCCCATTCTCTAGATCAGGACCACCCCCAGAAACATTATGCATACATCACAGAAGGGGTGTAATCTAAGACCACCCCTCAGATACATCCCACCTACATCACAGAAATTTAAATGTTGTTTTTCTCTTGTCCTTGTTTATCTCCTGTCTAGCAGGTTACTTGATTGGATTTCCTGGGGAGCCTGGCCATTCTTTTGTAGTGGTAAAATACTTATTTCCTGGGCCAGGTCACAGGCTCACACCTTATTCAAACAGACATATCCTTGAGACAGGATTTGTGAGGAAAGAGACAATGGGGTAACCTTGCAGAGAAAGGATTTGGTCAGTTTAGGAATCAAAATGGTTCCAGGTTGGCTTTCCTGTGCTGATCTATGTATGTGCAGTTATGAACATTACTATAGAACATTACTATATATCTAAGACCATAAAATTCCTATCACAGGACTCAACAGCCGACAGAATGGAACCCTCAGAAAGGAAGAGGAAGTCTCCAAATAGGGGGGGGGGGGTGGTGTCAATTTACAAACTGAACACATTCAGAAAGGAAGCGGAACAGCGTAGGGACTCAAAACGGAGCATGTTTGGCTTCCCAAAAAAAAGTTTGAAAACCAGAACACCTATTTCCAGGTTTGCAGCGTTCGGGTTCCAAGTAGTTCAAGAACTAGGCTGTTCGAAAACTGAGGTACCACTATACTAACTTCCAAGTCCTATAGGCAGGGGTGCAGTGAACCTTCTGAGGACCACGTGCTATTGGTGGTATAAAGTGGGTGGATCAATGGATGCAACTCCTCAACGGAAATGCGAGGAACCGTTGGGGAACCAGATGTCAATGAAATACAGCTCCCATCAGCCCCAGCAAGCGTGGCCAGTGATCAGGGATTATGGGAGTTGTAGTTCAGCAACATCTGGATGGCCCAAGGTTTCCTGCAGCGGTGTGTGCAATTTGGGGAGGGTGCTGTGGCATAACACAAAACAACTGCCACATGCGAGAGCAGAAAAAGACGGAATCATGGTATTATTAAGAGCATTTGTGTCCCACTGTTTAGCTAAAAAGGCTCCCAGAGTGGATCCCTCCATTAAGAGAGACTGTCCCTGTCCACAGGCTTACAATTAAATAACAACAATCCACACAAGCACAAAATGCAAGGGGACAGGGAAGGAAGAGAGGGGGAAATTATACTCTTGCACCAATTCTTAAACTGTTTGTTCTCATAATGGCCAGTTAACCCAGTTCAGGGACGCGGGTGGCACTGTGGGTTCAACCACAGAGCCTAGGACTTGCCGATCAGAAGGTTGGCGGTTCGAATCCCCGCGACGATGTGAGCTCCCGTTGCTTGGTCACTCCTCCTGCCAACCTAGCAGTTCGAAAGCACATCAAACTGGACGTAGATAAATAGGTACCACTCCGGCGGGAAGGTAAACAGCGTTTCCGTGCGCTGCTCTGGTTCGCCAGAAGCGGCTTAGTCCTGCTGGCCACATGACCCAGAAGCTGTACGCCGGCTCCCTCGGCCAATAAAGCGAGATGAGTGCCGGAACCCCAGAGTCGGCCACGACCCGACCTAATGGTCAGGGATACCTTTACCTTAACCCAGTCCAAGGATAGGAGGTGCCTGATGGAACTGGGCTTTCAGTCGCTCGATGGTGTGGGCAAACTGTCCACCTCCAAATATCAGCTGTCCTATCAATGGGGAACTTACATCAGGTACCACCACAAATGTTTCCAAGGAGATGCTCTTTGCTTGTTCTCCCCTGTTCAAACCTTAACGGGAAGGTGGGCATCCGATCCTGGCACACGCTGAAATGCAGACATATTTAACATGGTGTGTCCAATGCAGGAGTGGGACAGAGTCAGTGTACACTGAGAAGGAAAAGCAAACCTTTCCTTGCCCACTGTGGAACTTTGAGGGATGTTCACCAAGACATTTTGTGGGTGCCACTGGCGTGCCGTGTGGGCAATCCCTGCAGATAAAAATATGCCTGAGAAAAAGGGTATTACTAAAGACCTCGTGGGAGGGCATTCCTGCAGTGTACTGTTCCGGTCTTGACAGCACTTCTAAAGGGTGTGGTGCAAATACTGTGCCACCTCTTTGACAAGGCATTTAGACACTTAAGAGGGTAGGCATACATTATTTTTATTTACAAAGTTCTCTCATGCCGCCTCCAAAGAACCAGACATGTATGTGGCATTCTTCTCATACCACACACTAGACGTTTTCAACCTTCGGTCTACAGCTTCCTTGACCGACTACATTCTTTCTGCAAACCATGGCTAGAAAAGCCACCTCTGTTGGTCTGTCACCCCCCCAACTTTATTATCTGGGTTATGAAGGCGCCCTAAAGACGTTAAAGCAAAGACTATGGGATAATACACACAGTGATTTGCGATCTCGATCACACGCAATCTGTAGTCCGCTGGCAGTAGGAGTACAATTTGGGCATGTCTTTTGAGTTAACACCTTACATTAAAAACCTGACAGTACCAAATTATCGAAGGTTATTCACTAAAGCCAAACTAAACCAATGTTGGATGGCAGGTTGAGAGGAGTTCCCTACCAGGACAGACTTTGCTTGTGTGCTCAAGGCATCAATTCTATAAAACATAATTTGCTGCACTGTGCGAAATATGAGCAAGTCAGGGCTGAACTGATATTACGCTTGTACCTTTCCCGGGCAAATCAGAGGCTTACTATGTCAGGTTCCTATTGGAAGACTGGACAAACGCTAGAACATTAGCAGTGGCAAAGTTTTTATCAGCAGTTGCAAGAACCAATGATCCCTATCTTTTAAGTCTCAACAAAATGTTTGTTTAACCTGGAGGTAGGCTGTCTGAATTGTGCATTGCTTTGTAACAATTTGTTGGGTCTCTGGACCGTAATAAAGATTGAGTGATTGACATTCTTTCTGCAGCACCCCAGTGGGGCTCAGGAGCCCAGTTACACCTGCAGAACCAGCAGCCTCTCACTCTTTTTTGAACACCCACCCTTGCAGAGTCTTTCCCCAGCCTCCTTTCCGCTCCCCTCTCCTCGGGAGTTCTCTGGACAACCGCTGCCGCCACCCCTGGTCTCTGAGCTGCCCCCACACACCCCAAAGAGAGGTGCCTCCTTACAGTGCACCAGAGGGGCCTGGGAAGCACACCCCTCATCAGCCCCAGACGCACCATTCGCCTGCGGAGCTTGTAGCCAGGGCTGCTGCAACAAACAGCTGTGCAAGCCTTTCAGACGCAGAGACACAAGAGGGCATCAGAGGAGGAAGAGAAGGAAAGGAACAGAGGCCAGTGTTGCCCGCAGCAACCCTGACCATCATTCAAGGCACCCCAGGGTGCCACGGCACACGGGTTGAAAACCACTCCCATATACACCTTTAATCCTCACAGCCACCTTGTGGAGGTCAGGCTAAGGGAGAAAGTGATTGACAGAAGTCTGCAACCATCTTATCCCTCCAGGGACCATGCATGGAAAGTTAAGAACGGAGTGACAGGCCTAAACAATATTCCACCCATTAAAAAAAAAAAATCTTTGCAGCAGCCCTGTCCTGTGAAAAACAGGCCAGCCGGCCAGCTTCAGGTCCCCATATGTTGTTGGACTACAGCTTCCATCATCCCTGAGCACTGGTCCTGCTAGCTAGGGATGATGGGAGTTGTAGTCCAAAAACAGCTGGGGACCCAAGCATGGGAAACACTGGGTTAGTGCAAGCCCTCCTGCCTTCCTTCATTGATTAAACAGGCAAGGCCAAACTTTGCCCTCCAGCTGTTTTGGGACTACAACTCCCATCATCCCTAGCTAGCAGAACCAATGGTCTGGGATGATGGGAATTGTAGTCCCAAAACAGCTGGAGGGCAAAGTTTGGCCATGCCTGGATTAAGAGATGAACTCCCTGCAAGCAATGCTGACCACATGATGCCGTGCCTCAATTAAGGCTGCAGCCGTCAGAAGCACCTAAATTGGGAACAATGCAAAAATCCTAGCACAGGCTTCGAGTCAAACCCGTAGACTTCCGATACCGGGCTGCGCATGCGCGCAGGCAAGCCCTTTCCCTAGCTAAACCGCAAACGAGCCAGGAGGTGAGACGGAGCATGCGCAGACCGAGACCGGTGGAAAGGCGGGAATGGGCAGAGAGACCAAGCGCACGTAATCGAAGGTGTGGGAAAGGTGAGAGCGCGCATGCGCAAGGACAGAACGTCCAGAGCACTAACAAGGTTCCTAAGCGCCGACGCATGCGCAGAACTAGGGCTCGTGCGAGGCAGAAGGGATCCCGCGGCCATTTTGAGCCGCGGCGGCTTGGGGCTTTTCTTCCGACGATGGGGCTGGGCTGGGCCCCTCCAGGAAGACCGGCCCTTTTCCTGTTCAGCTTGTCGCTTTTGGCGGTGCCGGCGGGCGCCTATAAGCTGAACACGCCGAAGGTGCTGCTGCCCTTCAGCCGGGACAAGCGCGTCCCCTTCGTGCTGGGCGCTGAGGGCGGTTGCTACTCCTGGTGAGGGGCGGGGCCCTGCGAGAGGGGCGGGGCTTAGGCGGAGAAAACGCGAGTGTAGCAGTGACGTCATGGTGGGCGTGGCCAGGGAACAGGTTCAACATTTTCATTAATACCAGAAGTGCTTGTTGGCCGTTTGCAGTCTAATAGCCTGACCTGCTTTGCAGAGTTGCTTTGAAGATAAAATGCTTCGTGTTGGGGTAGGAAGGGGAGAAGGGGAACCATGCTAAGCCGCTTCAAGATCCAGAAAAATAGGAATGTACTTGCAGTGTTTTATTTATTTACCTCCTGCCTTTTTCCCCACAAGGAGTTCTATGAGGTTAATCTAGGTAAAGGGTAAAGAGACCCCTGACCATTAGGTCCAGTCGTGGCCGACTCTGGGGTTGTGGTGCTCATCTCGCTTTACGGGCCGAGGGAGCCAGCGTACAGCTTCCGGGTCATGTGGCCAGCATGACTAAGCCGCTTCTGGCGAACCAGAGCAGCGCACGGAAACGCCCTTTACCTTCCCACTGGAGCGGTACCTATTTATCTACTTGCACTTTGACGTGTTTTCGAACTGCTAGGTTGGCGGGAGCTGGGAGTGAGCAACGGGAGCTCACCCCGTCATGGGGATTCAAACCGCCGACCTTCTATTCGGCAAGTCCTAGGCTCTGTGGTTTAACCCACAGCGCCACCCGTGTCTGTGCTAATCTAAACCTCGATTATTGCGCATTGAAAACTCTTCATTTTATCCTCCCAAGAACCCTGCGAGGTAGGTTAAGCCGAAAGAGGTAGCGACACCTAGTCAGCTTCATGGCTGAGTGGGGTGATTTGAACCCAGGTCTCTTAGCTCCTAGTGCAACACACTAACTACTGCACCACCAATGGCTCTCCTTCCCATGCACCTCATGCTGTAGCAAGTGGCAGTGACATGAAAACATAGAACTGATGAGCAAATGATAAATAGTGAGATTGATATATTTGCCTTCCCTCAAAAGCACTCAAATCAATGTATCATTTAAAAAAACAAATGCTTACAAAAGACACCATCCAAAAAATGAGAGGAGGGAGAGGGAGCTGAGCAAATTTGGGTACTAGTTCTTACATAACTGCTCAAAGGACCTGGTGGAATTACTGCTGATGGAAACGAAGGGGAGGAGCCAAGTGGCAGGTGATCCCTGCCACCAAGAAGATGGAGGGTTCCTTGCTGCCTCAGTTCCACATTTGCATCTCTCTGCTCTTCCTTGAGAGGGGGGCACAGGAGAGTGCAAGCCTTGTCTCGTCTGCTCTGCAGGTACTCCACACGCCATGACACAGTCACCATTGATCCAATGTACGAGAATGGGACGGCTTGCTCTCAGAAAGCTTTGCTGACCACCTGCTCTACACAGGCCACAAAGCTGGCCAGCGTTATTTTAGCAGAGGAGACAGGTAGGTGAGCTAAAGAAGGGGAAACAGATTTGTTTCTATAGGGATAGGGGTCTAGGGTGCCATTCAAACCTGGGGAATGAAGAACCCCAAATGCTGAGCATGTGCAGAGTGTGCCTTCCTTTTATCACTGAATGAGCAATTTGGGGGCTCAGAAAAGTTTCCCAGACAAGCAGGGATTGTCCACATCCACCCTTATTCTTCCCCTGTTATGAGACACAGATACAGGATTACATGTGGTGGGTGGGCGACACCCACTTTTGTTCCTCCTCCCAGTGACAGGTCATCTGCTGCGTTGTGATGTCATTGTGGATCTGATAGACCATGTTGAGATCATCTCCCGAACTCGAGAGATCTATGTGGAAGACTCCCCACTCGAGCTGAGTGTGAGAGCTCTGGATGCTGAAGGTAATCTTACCGGGGGCAGCCTGTGACACTCGGAACACCTACTGGAAAGATATCTGTATGCTCTGCATTTGCAAACCTCTTAAAATATTGTAACCAAATTTTGGACACCGTTTTGAATCAAGACAGCAAACTGCACCTTTCAAAACTGCACTGATTTTTTGTTTCGTTTTTTAGAATTCACAAGCAATGCTGGGTATGAGGCAGGCAGTCACTTATAAGCCCAGTTCTTCATAGCACTCTGTCTACATTATTGTTATTATTCTTAATTACTTTTCTCTCTGGGGTTGATACACCCTTTTGACCTGCTAGTGGGACTCTGTTTTCTCCCTTTTGACATGACAAGATAGGTCACAGTGCTCTGTTAACTATTCATGGTGTACGCCTAAAGTTAGCAAGGAGGTGGCCTATTTTATCCACAACAACATAATTTGCATTCTTCTCTGTATTTCAACTGATGCTTCTGCTCATCTTCACACTCACATAGTTTTGGAACAAGACCTGTTAGCATCTTCCTCTCTGTTGCCAGCAAGGATCTCAAGGTGAGATAGCTTTGGAGCAAAAGCCAGATCAGGACTATAGCATGGTCAGAGGGTTCAAGCCCTCGCCCCTCATTCTGTGGTCCTGATCCTCCCTCCCCACCCCCGTGTGACTTAAAAACAAAAAACCAGTCATACAAAGCTAAGCTACATGACAGACATCATCACATCGCATCTCCTTTGGCCCTGAGCCTGGGCTCGTTTTTGGATCCTGCCTGCAGGTAACACGTTCAGCAGCTTGGAGGGGTTGGAATTTGAGTGGAGCATCGCCAAGGACGATGAGTTGGAAAACGTGGAGCTCTCGAGCAAAATTAGGTAAGATGAAACCCCAAGTGGCCAAGTGTGATTAATAAAATCCTAAACGACACGGGAGGTTACGTGTGTGCTCCACTGGGTAGACTGCTGAAGTTGATAGATTTCATTCTATTGCATCCTTGCTTTGAACTCATTACTTCCGTCTAAGGAGAGGTGCTCACTGTTGTTAAGTCCTCAGATGCATAAATGTGAGAGTCCCATATAGCTCATGTCCCCTTCCCTATCTCCTGTAAGAGGGGCATCTAACCTGTTGCTAGATTCCAGTGGCCGCCACCACCACCACCACTCGTCCACTGGCCATGCTGGCTGGGGCTGATGGGTTTGGGGGGTCTTAACAGCGGCTGCAGGTTTTTCACCCACCCTATACATTTCACCCTGCTTGTTTATTTACTCTTAAAGCAGTGACAGACCTTTGTTCTCTCAGTAAAAGCCCAGTTTGGTTTCTTTAGGATTTTAAAATACTCTGAGGCAGAATATTCTCCGCCCGACTACGTAGTTGAGATGGAAAGAGAGGAGAAACAAGGAGATAGGATTCTGGTGTCAGGGATCAAAACGGGCGCAGCTGTCGTAAAGGTCCGAATACAGGAGCCTGTTTACAAGGTGAGTACTCACTGTGCCCTCCCAGAGGGATCCCAGCAGTGCAAGGCAAGGTCAGGGCCTACCAAAGCTATAGAGGTGACATCCACACCATACATTCAGAGTGCTCTTTGCCACTTTAACAGTCACGGCTTCCCCCAAAGAATCTGGGAAACTGTCATTTGTTAAATAGAGCTATTAGGAGATCATTCGCTGAGCTACGGTTCCCAGAGTGGTTTAACAGTCTGGGAACTCTGGAAATAGCAGCTCTGTAAGAGGAGCAGGTCCTGCTAACAACTGCCATCATCCTTTGCAAACCTTGGGGAATTGCAGTGGGGTTGGACTAGATGACCCTTCGAGTCCTTTCCAACTCATTCTGTGATTTTAAGAGTGCTTTAAATGTATGGAATGGAGGTGACAGGCGGCAGTTTTAAACGAGCAGAAAGTCGTCTGGTGGAGCCATCGTCGCTCCTGCACCCTGTGGAGATTAAACCAAAGCAACTATCTTGAATGCCAACCAGGAGGGGGCATAGAATGCGATGGAATCACTCAGTCCTTTTTTAGTTTTGAAAGAGTCTTACAAGTAAAACGACTGCAAAGCATAATATATATTTCTTTATGTCTACATTTCTCTCTGCGTGCCTCTGGTGGTGCTTTCTCAATGTTCCAGAAAGTTGCTGCTGCCCTGGTGCGCCTGCTGGTTTTGGAGAACATATTCTTAATCCCTTCCTATGATGTCTACCTGCTGGTCGGAGCCTACATTAAGTACAAAGTTGGCAAAATAGTTCAGGGAAAGATCACAGGTACATTCCTAATCTTCTGGGTGACTCTATGCATAATTTAGTCTCCTGGCTGCGAAATCCTACACGTGCTTACCAGTGTCAGAAACTCTCACTATTCTAGGCACATTTTTGACAGGGAATTCATTAGCGCGAGCAGTTTCTGAGCTCTGAGTGCAGTACTGAGCCTAAGATTTCAGATTAAAACGGCAGAGTGGAAGGAAAGGAGGAACTTTTTCTGCCTCCTCACTTCCAGCTACTCTCGGAAGACTGGAGAAGAATATTAGGGGGGTGAGCAGGGGCAGGACTAGACCATGTGAAAAATGAACATAATATTTTAGCTGCAGTTCATTCATTTTCAGCTTTGCACTCTTGTTATAAAAATAGCACGCCTAGGCATTCCGTTGTTGCACTAATAATAATAATAATAATAATAATAATAATAATAATAATTTATTATTTATACCCCGCCCATCTGGCTAAGTTTCCCCAGTACAGCATTAAATATTAAAAACTTCCCTGAACAGGGCTGCCTTCAGATGTCTTTTAAAGATAGGGAGGGTGTTCCACAGGGTGAGCGCCACTACCGAGAAGGCCCTCTGCCTGGTTCCCTGTAACCTCATTTCTCACAATGAGGGAACCGCCAGAAGGCCCTCGGCGCTGGATCTCAGTGTTTGGGCTGAACGATAGGGGTGGAGACACTCCTTCAGGTATACTGGACCGAGGCCATTTAGAGCTTTGAAGGTCAGCACCAACACTTTGAATTGTGCTCGGAAACGTACTGGGAGCCAATGCAGATCTCTCAGGACCGGTGTTATATGGTCCCGGGCGGCCACTCCCAGTCACCAGTCTAGCTGCCGCATTCTGGATTAATTGCAGTTTCCGGGTCACCTTCAAAGGTAGCCCCACGTAGAGCGTATTGCAGTAGTCCAAGCGGGAGATAACTAGAGCGAGACATAACCTAGGTTTAAGGTGCCATTTAGCTCCTAGCTTTCACACCTCAGTTTATAACACTGATGCTTACTCAGAAGTGAGCCCCACAGTGTCCGGTGAAGCTCAATCACTAGTAAGGGTGGTTTGGTGGAAGGATACGTACCAGTGGTGGCAGATCTGCCATCCTCCAGACTTTATTGGACTACAGCTCCTACATCTAACTATTAGTTTTGGCCTATAATGCCTTTCCCAGCTTCAGTGCTTTTATTGAGTTGGAAAATTGAATCATACTTACTATGAATAGCACTGAAGCCAAAGGCAATACTTGATCATTGCCCTGACATCCCTGCTCGGTTGTGGTGGGAGAGGGAGGCTGTGTAAAGAACACACCTGAGCGCAGCAGCTATGGCTGGGAATAACTGACTGAGCTTGGCCGGCCCTTTATCTCCGCAGAGGTGCAATTGCCTCTTGAGCACTATGAGCTGGAGCTACAAGATGCAGTGAAGGCACCTAACGCTTCTGGCCTCCCCGTGGCCAAACTGGATGCAAAGACAGCTACCATCACCGCCATTCAGCTGGGACAAGTTAACCTGGTCTTAGTCCATAAAAGTATCCTTAAAGAACTTAGACCGGGCTGCAGCTAGCTGTTTCTTTTCTTTTAATTTATCATTTTCCAGTTTTGCAACAATCAAACAAATTATTTAACGAAACAAAAAATGCACATCAGATTCACTTCCCCTCACCCCCATCTGTGGTTCCTTTCATTTTATCTTTACTACTGCATATCTAAATTAATTCCTTTATTGTTTATTCCTCTAAAAAAAAATCCTTTATTTGCCTTTACTTCTCGTTCTATATAACCCCGCTATTGTTTTAAGTTGCTTACAATAATTTCTCAAATGTTCAACAAACTTTCCCCAGTCTTTGTTAAAGGTTCTTTCTTCCTGGTTCTTTATTCTTCTGTAAGTTTACCCATCTCAGACTGCTCCCATCAGTTTTATCTGCCAGTCCTCCTTGGTTGGAGCTGCTTCTTCTTTCCATTTCTGTGCATAAATCATCTGGGCAGCCGTTGTTGCAAACACAAATATCCCCCCCCCCCGCCCCAGTCTTTGGGTACCTCCTGACCTATCATTCCTAAGCAGCTAGCTGTTTCGGTCTCCCCTGACGCATGACCCCTGAAATCCTGAGGCATGCCTGAATAGCTTCCAGGAGGCTAAGCACACCCACTTTTCATTGTTGCACAAGGGCTCATGCACTAGCAGGGTGTGTGTGTGTTAAATGTTGTGCAACAGAGGAATCCCAACACAACAGCTGCACCAGCAGAAACTCATCGTGCAAGAATTATAGGAGCTATAGTTCGTTGAGTGTGCTAAGAGTTGTTAGGAGATCCCCCCCCCTTATTCCTCCCACAGAGCTATAATTCTCCAAGTTCCCTGTGAAAGAGGGATTGAGTGTTAAACCACTTGGGGAATTGTAGCTCTGTGACGGGAATAGAGGCCTCCTAACAACTCTCAGCTGCCCTAATAAATGACAACTCCCAGAATTTTTGGGAGAAGCCGCCATGACTGTCAAAAGTAGTATCATGGGGCTTTAAATGCACGGTGTGAATGTGACCAGCGTTGTCAGCAACCTGCTAATACATTCTCTCGCGCAACAATGTGGTGCAGTGGTTAAGAGCGGTGGACTCGTAATCTGGTGAACTGGGTTCGTGTCTCCGCTCCCCCACATGCAGCTGCTGGGTGACCTTGGGCCAGTCACACTTCTCTGAAGTCTCTCAGCCCCACTCACCTCACAGAGTGTTTGTTGTGGGGGAGGAAGGGAAAGGAGAATGTTAGCCGCTTTGAGACTCCTTCGGGTAGTGATAAAGCGGGATATCAAATCCAAACAATATTCTACTGGGGCAAAACATTTCACCAGCAGAACAAGCATACCGCTAAGTGGTTTCAGTGTAGCGCCATATCGGATCCAACCTCATGTTTAATGTGAAACAACCTCTGCCCCTTTCATCCTTCTCCTCCTCTCAATTGACAACGAGACTGAATTCCTTACTGAAGAGATTAAGACATCCACATGCGAGCCTCCTCTGGACTTCCCAACTGCAGCATATACGTTGTGGAGCCTGGATATTTAGGTAAATGGTCCCTCCCACATCTCCATGCAGAGTTTTGACTATATATGCACTTGGGCTTTTTCCTAAGGAAGAGGGTGATGTAGGTGACAGTGACAATGTGCATCTGGCCTCACCTCCAAAACTGAACAAACCATAATTCCCAGGATGTGCTTTAAAGGTATGGTTGCTGTGCAGCCTGTAACTCCCTTTGCAGCCATCCTGTTGGGGAATTTATCTCCTGTACCTTTTCTGGTCAGCATGGAGCTGGATTCTATCACTCTGGGGAGGGAGGGAACCTAGAAGAGGTCCTGCCTCAGTGGCGGTGAAGGCTGGTGTCCGTTGCCACTGGTAGGACTCGAGGCAGAGACCTATAATAGGTGGAGACAGAGCAAATGATAGGTGAAGCCAACTAGCCTCTTGTTTTGCTCCCATCTTCCTCTTCCCTGCTGAAAAGGGAAGGGCAAAGCTGAGGCTAAGGGGGAAGAGGAAGTCAACCCCCTGGGCTAGTCGTAAGAAAGACGACTGAGTTGTCTAAGGTTGATGTTCTCAGGAAGAGAAGGCCAACAAGGGAGCCAAGTATGGGCAACGTCCAGTGAACACGATGCCGGGTGCCCCAGCCGCTAAATGTGAAACTTAGGATCATGCAGTATGTGTTTCCTTTGCCTCATCTTACAGAAATGCTTTTCGTTTGGCTTCCGTTGTGCAACTGATTGCAGGTTTCACTGTCCAGCCCGGCAACAGGTGGATCCTGGAAGTGAAGCGAGAGTATACCATCACAGTCGAAGTGTATGACAAATCGAGCACCAAGATCTACCCGTCCGATGTGAGTAGGTGTCAGCTTGGGAAAGAAGCTCAAAGATCTCTCCCAAATGCCAGCATTAACTTGCAATGAGATCCTGTGCATGTTATGTCTGAAATCACACCTACCCCAAATTCCAGAGTAAATGTTCATAGGATTGCAGCCTTAAAGTGTCATCCAATATAGACATATTTGGGGTAAAGGTAAAGGGACCCCTGACCATTAGGTCCAGTCGTGGCCAACTCTGGGGTTGCGGCGCTCATCTTGCTTTATTGGCCGAGGGAGCCGGCGTACAGCTTCCGGGTCATGTGGCCAGCATGACTAAGCCGCTTCTGGCGAACCAGAGCAGCGCACGGAAACGCCGTTTACCTTCCCGCCGAAGCGGCACCTATTTATCTACTTGCACTTTGACATGCTTTCGAGCTGCTAGGTTGGCAGGAGCAGGGACTGAGCAATGGGAGCTCACCCCGTCACGGGGATTCGAACCGCCGACCTTCTGATTGGCAAGTCCTAGGCTCTGTGGTTTAGACCACAGCGCCACCCACGTCCCATATATAAGCACCACGAAATTCAGTGGGACTTAATTCTGAGGAACACACATAGGACTGAGGGGTTTCGTGGCACATAGTGAAACTATGGAACTCACTCCCACTGGGGTTCATTGGCTCCCGGTGCGTTTCTGAGCACAATTCAAAGTGTTGCTGCTGACCTTTGAAGCCCTAAACAGCCTCAGCCCAGTATACCTGAAGGAGCGTCTCCACGCCCATCGTTCAGCCCGGACACTGAGGTCCAGCGCCGAGGGCCTTCTGGCAGTTCCCTCACTGTGAGAAGGGAGGTTACAAGGAACCAAGCAGAGGGCCTTCTCGGTAGTGGCGCCTGCCCTGTGGAACACCCTGCCAGCAGATGTCAAGGCAATAAGCAACTATTTTACTTTTAAAAGTCAACTGAGGGCGGCCCTGTTTAGGGAAGTTTTTAATGTTTGGTGCTGTATTGTTTTTAATATTTGGTTGGAAGCCGCCCAGAGTGGCTGGGGAAAGCCAGCCAGATGGGCGGGGTATTAATAATAATAATAATAATAATAATAATAATAATTTATTATGTCCACCAAGCTAGATGACTTTAAAAGAGGATTAGAGAAATTCATGGAGGACAAGGCTGTCAATGGGTGCTTGGCCAGTGTGGTGTAGTGGTTAAGAGCGGTAATCTTGTAATCTGGGGAACCGGGTTCGATTCCCTGCTCCTCCACATGCAGCTGCTGGGTGACCTTGGGCCAGTCACACTTCTTTGAAGTCTCTCAGCCCCACTCACTTCACAGAGTGTTTGTTGTGGGGGAGGAAGGGAAAGGAGAGTGTTAGCCGCTTTGAGACTCCTTCGGGTAGTGATAAAGCGGGATATCAAATCCAAACTCTTCTTCTTGGCATGATGGCTGTGCTGTGCCTTTGCAGTCAGGGGGCTTAATGCTTCTGAATCCCAGTTGCTAAAAACTGCAAGAGGGGAGAGAATGCTTTTGTGGCCAATCCTGGTTGTGGAGTTCACACTGAGGCATCTGGTTGGTCACTGTGAGAACAGGATGTTGGATTAGATGGGCCACTGGCCTGTCTGTTGGGTCTACAAAAAACAACAAGAGTCTTTAAAAATTGGATGCAGGCACTGAAGAATTTGAAAACACCTTCCAGCCTTGTCGGCTTCCTTGGAGTCAACTCCGAGGACACAATGATTCTGTCGATCTGTGACCTTTTCGCTGTGCTTCTGATAAAGTGTTTGATATCACACTGTCCCTCCTTCTGACAACATTTCCCCCCACCCCTTGATTTCCAGAATCTTCGAATAACTCACCAGTTTCCCCAAGAATACTTTCAAGAGTTTATATCTTCAGTGAACGGCTCCTACCATGTAGTTCGGGTTTTGAAGGATGGCGTCACCGTCATTGAAGCCGCGCTGGTGTCTGTTCTCCTCCAGGTAAAAGAAAAGCTCCTTCGTCGTAGTAGCATATGGATATTCTCTGGCCTGGATTTATGGGTTTGCAATAATATAATAATAGTAGGTCTCAACATTGGATGTGTAAGGCTAGGAATTTGAGATATTTTGCTAGCCCTGCAGGCTTCAATATTTATTCCTTGTTATGTACATCTTTTTTGTTTTTCTTTCAAGTCTGAAAATTCAGGTCAGTCAGTCCTCCCTTTCCTTCAGAGTGGTTCAGAAGATTTATTAAAGCCGCCCATCAGCCACAAGCAGGAAGTGAAGATTTACCTTCCCATCATGCTGACGCCCTCCTTCTTGGCATTCCCACACCACCCACTGGATGTCTTGTACCGGTACAGAGTTCAGGTGAAGTTGACCAAGACCTGGAGAGATAAATCCCCTAGAATGCCCTTTATTCATTTCTCAGTGCAGTACAAATGTTTGCAACCATCTGCCACAGGAAATATGGCACCCATTCCCTCCACCATTTTGACCTACTTATGCCTTCGGAGCTTCCAGCGACAAAACCCTAAAGCGATGGGTTGTGTATGACAACAGAGCTTCCCTTTGCTCTCCTCCCGAGCATCTAACACAACACAGAAGGGTTGTTAAGAGCTAAATGAAACATGATCATTTTGATCCCTCATATCAGCTGCGTAAACAGAAGTGAAGTCACTGTCAGATTTTCAGCCACTCACGCTTACTTATGGAGAAGCTGTGTCATGGATAGTTTGTAGCCTTGTTGATGCACTTAATGATTTGGTTATCTGACAGTCTCGCTGCTCAGTTTTCCTTCTTATCTGTGGCTGAGTACACTACAGGGTTTTTTTAAGACAGCCCTCTATCAAAATTATATCTTAACCTTTATTTCACACAAAGGAGAGTGAACCTTCCCAGCTCTCACCTAGGAACTTCCCCCTCTTCCCCCAGTTTCCCACCCTGGGAGATCCCACCCACGGAGTTTTCCTTTCAATTTTCCCCCCTAATGATCCATAGCATGGAATTTGCCTGTTTCAAGGCAGCTGGGTCGACATCTTCATTGAGCTATCCATTACAACCCCAAGGTCTTGTTCCTGTTCGCTCACTTCCAGTTCAGACCCCATGAGCGTATATGTGAAATTCACAGTTGGGTACCTGCAGCAGAGATCGTAGAAATTTTGCCTGAAAGCCATCTAGCTTTGGCAGGTCCCCTTGCTTTGAACTCATTACTTCCGTCTAAGGAAAGTTGCTCACTGTTGTTAAGTCCTCAGATGCATAAACTAAACATAAGCAAGAGTCCCATATAGCTCATGTCCCCTTCCCTATCTCCTGTAAGAGGGGCATCTAACCTGTTGCTAGATTCCAGTGGCTGCTGCCACCACCCGTGGCACCCGTGTATTGCTTTGTAACGATCTGTTGGGTCTTTGGACCATAATAAAGATTGTTGTATATGTGAAATTCACGTATTTTTGCCCCAACATGCATCACTTTACACTTGTTTACTTACATTGAATTGCATTTGCCACTTTACCACCCATTCACTTGGGTGGAGAGCTCCTTTTCATCAATGTCCTTTTATTATAAAATATTCTACCAAAAAATTAAAAATTAAACAGGCCACCCGGAAGCAACCCATGAGAATCTCTGCTAATACCAAATGGAATAAAAGTGTTAGCCTCTCTGTCTACAAGAGGAGGCTGGTGGAAAAACACCCTGCTGAAGAAGACCTACTGCAGAAAACATGATGACCACTTGAACTCCCTAGCAGAAGGGACCTGAGGTTGGGCCTCCTCACTTGTTCAGGCCACTGCTACATTGAGATTTCTATTCCTGCAGTCCCCTTTCATTGGCCACGTGAGTCCATGCTTGCATTTTCACCAACGGAGGCCACTGTTTCTGATCCAGTGACACATGCTCTCTCCAACACCCAGGTGGAGAACATCATCATCTTACTCTGTTCTGAGGGTGCAGGCTTAACTGTGCATTTTGTATTCCCCCCCCCCCCCCGCTTCTGCTCTCCCACAGGTGGAGGGAGGCAGCGGCAACTTCACGTGGACCTCTTCCAATCAGACAGTGGCCACCATCACGGTGAAAGGGGTGGTCACAGCGGGGCTGGTTGAGGGCCAGACTGCCGTGCAGGCCAGAGATGTGCAGAATCCTTTCCACTTTGGGGAAATACAGGCAAGTCTTTCTGCGGCATTGGCGCAAGTCGAATTGCTTGCTGGGTCAACCCCCCCCCCCAGGCTTCAAACTCAGTCTGAAGAGAGGCCTTGGGGCGTTCTGTATCCCTAGAGAGCTGATTCTTCCCTCCTAGGTGCTCTTTGTTGTTGTTGTTTTTTAATAACTTTTTTATGCAAAATTAAAACAAAACATATTATCCAGAAACACATCATCCTTATTTCCCCCTCCCCATTTTTCCTCCCTCCCTCCCCCCACCCTCCCACACAAAACCCACCCCCACCCCCCGACTTCCCTCAGTTCCAGTCTTTGATTTCTCTAAAAATGCTGTTTTCTGCATGTTACACAGTTGTATAGATCCTCAAACTATTTATCTGATTGTTATCAATAAAAAGTTTGTGAATGTTTATTCAAAGCCAGCCAAGGAGTCCAGTTCGCTTTGTTGCGTCTTCAACTACTTTGTAAAGGGTTCCCGTTCATCTTTAAAGTCACAGTTATCCTTGTCCCGTAGCTTGTATGTCAGTTTTGCCAGTTCTGCGTAGTCCATCAATTTTTCTTGCCATGATTCTTTAGTTGGGGTTTCTTCAGTCTTCCATCCATGTGCTATTAAAACTCTGGCGGCCGTTGTCACATACATGAAGATGTTTTCATGTGCTCTTTGACTCTTCCCCCCCTGCCCCCACTCAGGTGTATGTGCTCAAGCTCTCAAAGATGGAGATCTTGCCATTCCATGCAGACACTGAGATTGGGCAGACCTTGGAAGTCCCACTCAGGATGTACCACGTTGAGAAAGAGACGGGGGAGACCATCGCTTTCACGGACTGCTCACTCTTACCCCTGGACGTTGGCATGGATAAGCAAGGAGTGTTCGCCCTGGATGAAGCGGGTAAGAGGGCAGCTCTCTTCACTTGCTCCCTAACATAAATGGGTAGCTGGTCCTCTCCTGGCCTCCTGTTTTAGGCCTCATCTTCACTAGGCGTTTAAAGCAGTACTGCGCCACTTTAAACAGTCATGGCTTCCCCCAAAGAATCCTGGGAGCCTGTGCCATCGTGTGGGTGGGGCCACAGGGGCAGTTGCCCTGGGCGCAAAATTCTTAAGGGTGCAAAATTTCAAAAGAAAAAGAAAGTAGTAATGAAATCCACTCTCGACTCCTAGTATATTTCACTGAAATATACTCGGAGTCGAGAGTGGATTTCATGCTCTTTCTTCAGCTCATAGTGGTGAGGAGGAAATGGAAGTTCCCCCAGCATGTCTGCTTTATATACATTATTTACACAATGGGCCCCACGAGATTTGCTAATTCCAGGATTCTCCTGTAGGCCAATCAGGTTGCGGATTCACTTCCACCTGGAGCTGGATTGGATGGCTCCTGTGGACCAATCAGACTGCTGCATTCTGGGTCCTATTGTTCTAGGACCAATCAGACTGCTGCATTCTGAATCCTATTGTTCTAGGACCAATCAGACTACTGCATTTTGGATCCTATTCAACTCAGTACATAACACCTAATAATAAATGAAAAATAGCACACCCTCCCCTTCACACATAGCCCAATGTTTGCATGGGCGGACTGAGGAGCAGATTCGGGGGATGGCTGTTTGCTAGGGTGGCCTCCCCACAGGCTTTAGAAGGACACCCGCTCTTGACCAATGCCCCATTGTGCTCTCCACCGTACTCCACAATCCCGGGGCACTCCGATTGCCCCTTGGGTGGGTTGCCGAGCTATTGCTCCTTCGTTGCAGTTCTGGAGATGGTTGACAGATCAGTCGCTCTTCCTGTGCTTGTAGAAAGAGCAGTTGTGCTCTTGTTTGTTAGGTAAGCAGAAAGCTGGGCCACAGTTCTGCTCCACCATCCATCTAGCAGCCAAGTCTCTCGGCTATACACTGGTGACAGCCAGCGCCACCGTCTACGAGGAGTATTTTGACACGAGTGCCACCTTTGCTGCTTATGAACCGCTCAAGGTGAGGAGGCGCCAGCTCTATGGCAGTAGTGGGCGGAGGGTGGTGCTACAGTTCATTTCTGTTCTCTCTCTTGAATTCCTTTTGCGTTGTTGAGGGAAGGGCCACAGCTCAGGGGTAGAGCATTTGCTTTGCTTGCAGAAGGTCCTAGATTACGATCCCCGGCAGCAGCATCTCCAGGTTGGGCAGGGTCTCTCCCCTGCCTGAAACCATGCAGAGCCACAGCCAGTCAGTGTGTAGACAATACTGAGCTAAATGGTTTCGTTCGGTATAAAGACGTGGGTCTACGTGGGGCTACCTTTGAAGGTGACCCGGAAACTACAACTAATCCAGAATGCGGCAGCTAGACTGGTGACTGGGAGCGGCCGCCGAGACCACATTGAAAGACCTACATTGGCTCCCAGTACGTTTCTGAGCACAATTCAAAGTGTTGGTGTTGACCTTTAAAGCCCTAAACGGCTTCGGCCCAGTAGACCTGAAGGAGCGTCTCCACCCCCATTGTTCTGCCCGGACGCTGAGGTCCAGCGCCGAGGGCCTTCTGGCAGTTCCCTCATTGCGAGAAGTAAAGCTACAGGGAACCAGGCAGAGGGCCTTCTCGGTAGTGGCGCCCGCCCTGTGGAACGCCCTCCCATCAGATGTCAAAGAGATAAACAACTACCAGACATTCAGAAGATATCTTAAGGCAGCCCTGTTCAGGGAAGTTTTTAATGTGTGACATTTTAGTGTATTTTTGGTCTCTGTGGAAGCCGCCCAGAGTGGCTGGGGAAACAAATAATTATAATTATAATTATAATTATAATTATAATTATAATTATAATTATAAAACGGAGTCCTACATTTCGATATTCTTTGTCTGCAACCTTGATCTATCATCTTACTAGTTTCCCGGGAACTAGGGATGTGAATGGTGGTTAGAAAGCACAGACCTCCCTATTGGAAGAATTACAGGTGGGGAACTGGGGGTGGGCGGGTCCTTGGGTCAATTCTTTGCAGGTCAAGGCAGTGTTAACCCCTTTATATAATGACTAGGCTGTAAACCCCGTGGAGGTGGCTTTGGTGACCTGGCATTCCGTGAAGGAAATGGTGTTTGAGGGAGGGCCCAGCCCATGGGTATTGGAGCCATCCCGCTTCTTCTTGGAGCTCAGAGTGGAGCATAAGGACAAAGTCCACGTGGTGGAGGTTCGTTTGCCGGCCAAGAGGAAGCAAAACCAGTACATTTATCGGATCACATGCCTGGAGCTGGGGGAACAGGTAGGAGGAAGGTGTGTGCGTATTCTCCCCCCCCCCCCGCCCAAGACGTTAACAGGCAGCTAGATTGGTGATTGGGTGTGGCCACCAAGACCACATAACACTGGTCTTGAAAGACCTACATTGGCTCCCAGTACATTTCCGAGCACAATTCAAAGTGTTGGTGCTGACCTTTAAATCCCTAAAGGGCCTCGGCCCAGTATATCTGAAGGAGCGTCTCCACCCCCATCATTCCGCCCGGACACTGAGGTCCAGCACCGAGGGCCTTCTGGCGGTTCCCTCACTGCGAGAAGCCAAGTTGCAGGGAACCAGGCAGAAGGCCTTCTCGGTAGTGGCACCCACCCTATGGAATGCCCTCCCATCAGATGTCAAAGAGAACAACAACTACCAGACTTTTAGAAGACATCTGAAGGCAGCCCTGTTTAGGGAAGCTTTTAATGTTTGATGTATTACAGTATTTTAATATTTTTTTGGAAGCCACCCAGAGTGGCTGGGGAAGCCCAGCCAGATGGGCGGGGTATAAATAAATAAATGATGATGATGATGATGATGATGATGAAATGTAATGGCCGATAAGGAAAGGCACAGCCTCCATAGCGCTGGTGCATCTTACAGAAAACGGTGCTATGATGGCTTCATCTGTGCTTGGCTTATTCTCCCTTCTAGCTGTGTGCACCGTCCACAGTGATGACCCCTTTCCAGATTCAGTAGTTAAGCGTTTGGCTTTCTTAGTCTAATGCTTTAAACTGACCCTGTCCAAAGGCTCTGGTTACATCTAAACTTTATGCTTGGCTACATTTGCAAAGCCTGCTGGCTGACAACCACTCTTCCTTTGCTGCTTCCCCAAAGGTGTTTACGTTCCAGGTGGGCAATCATCCAGGTGTGCTAAACCCCAGCCCCGCTGTGGAGATGGTGCAGGTGAGGTTCATTTGTGCCCACCCTGCCAGCATGGCCGTGACACCTGTGTATAAGCTGGCAGCTGGCACTCCGCCTTGCCCTTTGCCTCAGCACCACAAGCAGCTGGTAAGTGTTCTCGGAAAAGCTAGAAGTGCCTCAATGCGCTCCGTTTGTTTGGGAATCTTGGGGAGATGTTGGACGGTCTTTTTTTGGTTTTTAGCCAGAAATTGGGCTCATAAAGTTTGTATAACTGCAAGGAAAGTCCTTGTAGGGAAGATAGATAGATAGATAGATAGATAGATAGATAGATAGATAGACTTACACAGTGCTTTTTCTGGGAGCACTCAAGGGTACGCAGTACCAGCACCACTTTTCCTAGAAGAAAAGCACTGGATTTTAATATATATCTTTTAAATACAGTTGTACCTTGGATCTTGAACACCTTGTGACTCGAATGTTTTGGCTCCTGAATGCCATAAACCCAGAAGTGAGTGTTCTGGTTTGCAAATGTTTTTTGGAAGCCAGACGTCTAACACAGCTTCCACGGTTTCTGATTACGTGCAGGAATCTCCTGCAGCCAATCGAAAGCCGTGCCTTGGTTTTTGAACATTTTTGGAAGTCAAACGAACTTCTGGAACGGTTTCCGTTTGAGAACCAAGGTACGACTGTATATTCATATTTTGTTGGGAGCCGCTCAGAGCCGCTGGGGCAACCCAGTCAGATGGGCGACATAGAAATATTATTATTATTATTATTATTATTATTATTATTATTATTATATTTGTTGCCAGCCTTTGTTATCAGGGTTTTATCTTTCTTTAGTAGACCAAAGCTTTTAAAACAGAATCAGTCCAATGGACCGATCAGTTAAACATGGTATGTAATCTTCCAAGGTGTCACCATCGGTGCCTTTCAAGTTCTTCTGCCCTTGCTTTGCAGGGCTTCTGTGCTTTGGCACCATAGATCACAAAGATGTGGTCCTTTCCCAGGTGCATCTCGCACGCCGTTAAATGCAGGCTGCCGCCGGTGTCTTTTGGGATGCCTTGCAGGTCCCCGTGTCCAGTTTGAGGAACACCGTTTTGGAGCTAGCTCTCTTCGACCAGCACCGGCGGAAGTTTGATAACTTCACCTCCCTAATCCTGGAGTGGATATCGGCCAATCAAAGCCTCGCTCACTTCGCTCTACCGAGGTCCATGCAGATGGTACCGAAGGATGATGGGACTGGACAGACCAGGCTCCACGGTACGACTCGGCGTTGCGCTTCAGCAGAGAAACCAGTGGCTACTAATCAGAATGCCTATGTTCTTCCTCCGCTCCCGGAAGCAGTAATACGCCTCCGAAATAATACCTGTTGCTGGGAATTGCGCATGGGGAGGGTGGTGGTGTCCTTGAAGTCCTGCTTGCGGGTTTCTCATTGGGGCATCTGGTCAGCGACTGTGAGAACTCATGCTGGATTAGAGGGGCCACTGCTTTGATCTAGCAGGCTCTTCTTATGTTCCCAGGCCCTTTAATGAGGAGACCATCCAAGCCCCTGTAGCTAGAACTGCCACAACCAGTGCTTTTTTATTATCTCAGTCCTGCTTCCGCCGCGCAATTTGGAAACCACAGGAAAGGAGAATTTCTGTTGTTCTCACACCCTGCTTCCAGGTTTCCCACCTGGACATCTGGTTGGCTGCTGTGAGAACAGGATGCCAGGTGTCAGGTGCGGGTGGTGGTTGCTCGTGAGTAACCAGGCAGGACTCCAACCTGTCTTTTACAGGTTTTATTGGTGCAAACTATTTACAGTGCAGAACCACAAAGTTCATGTCCGTCTTAGTCACTTGCAGATTCCGGGAGTGACCCCTTCCGGTTTATCCCCCAAAATAAGAACTTAGACACCCAAAATCTCTGCCTCCCCTCCTTACGTTTCACCCCTCTGCATAAGCTAGGTGATGGAAAACGGTGTGTCTGTTTCCTGGCCAGCCGGGCTAGGTGAGGCGCTTAGGCTCTCAGTAGCATCTTCAAGCCCTCCCCTTGCTTGGCTGCCCCCTTCCCCCTCTGCTCCACTGGAGGTGGAGGCTTTCTCCACCGCTGGACAAGGAGTTGCTCCTCAGAAGCTTCGGAGGCTCTCTGTATCCCCCTGCCTCCCTCCCCTGTTCCAATGGCAGTCCCCTGACACCAGGCTAGATGAGCCACTGGCCTGAGCCAGGAGGGCTTTGCTTACACCTTAAAATGGGTTATTAATTATTTTGTTTATTGCACTTAGCGTCCCAAGCTTTTTCTCCAAGGAGCTCAAGGTGCCTTTGCATGGTTTCCCCCCATTGCTTTTCTTCTAAAAAAAAGGTGCTCACTGCGAAGTAGTAGTTACTCCCCAAAACAACAATCGTGTAGGGTAGGTTTGGCTGAGGGGCAGTGAGCTTCATGGCCCATTGGGGATTTGAACCCTGGACTCTCATGTCCCAAGCCAGCACCCTAACTTCTACAATACACAGTAGCACTATCTCAGCTGCAGAAGCATCTGTCCTGCTGCAGCTTACTGGGATGAAGTGGGGAGGTTGGCATGGTGCAAACGCAGGTGTGCTGGATTGGCTCCATGGGTGTGTTTGCACCATGCTGGCCTCCCTGCCACTTCTCTCCTTTCCCTCACAGTAAGCAACAGCGTCCCAACTGCCGGGATGTTAGTGTTGTTAAGAGCCAGTGTGGTGTAGTGGTTAAGAGCGGTAGTCTCGTAATCTGGGGGACCGGGTTCGCTTCCCCGCTCCTCCACATGCAGCTGCTGGGTGACCTTGGGCCAGTCACACTTCTTTGAAGCCTCTCAGCCTCACTCACCTCACAGAGTGTTTGTTGTGGGGGAGGAAGGGAAAGGAGATTGTTAGCCGCTTTGAGACTCCTTCGGGTAGTGATAAAGCGGGATATCAAATCCAAACTCTTCTTCTTCTTCTTGTGGCTCCGCCCCACCTGGCAAGTCCCCTTTTGCTCATCCCTGTAATTTTTAAAAAAATAAAACTTACTGTATCTCACATGCAAGAATGCAGTCTCCCTCACACCTCCCTTCCTATGTAAGAATGGGAATTTTAAAATACATTTGTTTCAATTTCTGCTTCCTTTTTTCTCCCTCCCGATGCCGTGTCTGCATCTGTTTTGGTCCCAGGACACCAGCTCCTTGAGGTGCGGCAGATCAAAGGGACGGTGTTGATCTCCGTCAACTTTGTGAAATATTCCGAGAGAGGGAGCCCAAGAGTGAGTGGAGGGAAAGATTGTTCCATGGAGAGGGCGTTGTTGTGTTCGGGTCCTTGCTTGGAGGTTTTTAAGCCGAGGTTGGGTGACCATCTGCCCTGGAGGCTTTAGCAGAGATTCCTGCACTGCAGGGAGGTTGAACTAGGAGACACTCAGGGTCCCTTCCAACTATACAATTCTATAAGCATGGTATACATATGTAAGAACTGCACTGGCTGCCTGTTTCCTACAAGGCCAAGTTCAGGGTGTTACTGACAGTGGAACCTCAGCTTTTGAACGTAATCTGTTCCGGAAGACCGTTCGACTTCCGAAACGTTCAGAAACCGAAAACTGAAAGTGGAAGCTTCAATACAATAGGGAAACTCAGAACGGAAGCCGCCTATCACGTTCGGCTTCCAAAAATCGTTCTAAAACCGATTTTAGAAATGTATGACAATGGAGGTGTTCGACAACCAAGGCTCCACTGTAGTATATAAAGCCCTTAACAATTTACCTATCAGATCACCCTTCCCCATATATGCCCACTTAACTGCTCTAATTTGCAAACAGGCACTGTTACAGATGCCATGTATTATTATTATTATTATTATTATTATTATTATTATTATTATTCCCTGACAGGAACTCAAGGCAGCTTATAGAAAAAAATTGCCTGGTCTGGTCTTGAAAACAGCAAAAAGCCATGGAAGCAGGGGATCAGGGGCCGTAGAGTGCCAACGCCCCAGTCAAGACCAGAAAAATAAACAATTGCCCTCTCCCACATCTCACAATATGATTGTCTCGTCAGAACCACCCCCCCCCTCAAAAAAAAACCACCCCGGTTTCCCTGAGAAAGGAGAGAACACCTTACTGCCTAAGCTTCCCAAGACATTTTGCAATGGAAAAGGGAGAAAACTGCACCTGGGCTCTCTATCCTATCAGCTTTGGCGCCATGAGAAGGGATACCTAACGTGCCAGATTAGCTGCCCCATCTGAGTCCCCCTGGGTTGCAAGTATCTGTAGGGGAGGTAGGCACCAGAACTCATCCAGTATCACATGCAGTTAGTTACCTGCTGCTAGATTTCATAAATATTTGTAATACCTGTCCCACATTTGTAAGAAATTTATCTTTTAGTGCAGCAGCACTCAAACTTTGGAACTCCCTGCCTCTTGACATCAATCAGGCACCTTCACTGTGCTCTTCCCCAGCGGCTGCTCAAAACACTTTTGTTTAGGCAAGCCTACCCAGAACGTGGCGCTGTGGGTTAAACCACAGAGCCTAGGACTTGCCGATCAGAAGCTCGGCGGTTCGATCCCCGCAATGGGGTGAGCTCCCATTGTTTGGTCCCAGCTCCTGCCAACCTAGCAGTTCAAAAGCACATCAAATGCAACTAGATAAATAGGTACTGCTCTGGCAGGAAGGTAAACGGCGTTTCCATGCGCTGCTCTGGTTCACCAGAAGCGGCTTAGTCCTGCTGGCCACATGACCCGGAAGCTGTATGCCAGCTCCCTCGGCCCGTAAAGCGAGATGAGCGCCGCAACCCCAGAGTCGTCCGCGATTAGACCTAATGGTCAGGGGTCCCTTTACCTTTACCCAGAACGTTGACATGTGTTTTAATGAGGTTTTAAGCTTATTGTTCATTTTTATTGTTTTTGAAGGTTTTAAATGGTTTTTAACACACCCACCCACCAATAATGTCGTCGTTCTATTCTTTTTTGTAAGTCCCTCTTGAGCTTACCCTACCGTCGAGCGGCATAGGAATTTCATTAAATAAATAAATGCAAAATGGTGTCGAGAAAGTGGGCAGAGAGGTGTTTTTTCTCCTTCATTGTACCCGAAAACCTGGGATCATCCAACGAAGCTGACCGTCGGGATATTTAGGAGAGACAAAAAGGGGCGCCACGAGGCGGTCAGCTTAAAGCGGCTTTAGAAGGGGCTTAGACAGATCCACGGAGGATAAGACGTATCAGTGGCTCCTAATCAGTATGGCTGTATTACCTCTAGTATCAGAGGCCTGCGTCTTGCTCACGGGCTTCCCATCCACATCTGGCTGGGCCACGCGGAGAGCAGTGTCTTGGACTCAATAGGCCATTGGGTCTGTCCCAGCAGGGCTTTTCCTTGGTTCTTCTTGGGTGTGCCCAGATCTGTTTCCTGCAGGAAAAGAAAAAGGGCACAGGTTTCCTTGGCGTTGGCCTGCCTTCTGCGGAAACACCCCGAGGCAGCATTTCTTGCCCTTTCTGCACACAGGAGGTCTCTAACTCCCCTGCCTCTGCCGCCGTGGAACTCATGCTGGTCGAGGACGTGACTGTGGTTCCGGATAACATCACCGTGTACAACCATCCCGATGTCAAGGTAGGGGCCAAGGAGCTGGGTGTGGGTCAGGTGGTGAGGAACCCTGCTCAGACCAGGGGCTCTTCGTGGAGAACTTTGGCAGAGGCAAAATGGGGCAACAGTAGCAACTCTGACCTTTGTGTAAAACAGAGTAGTCCCAGGTAAGCCAGTGCTCTGTGTGGCAACATTGAAAGAGTGGTTTTGTGGTCCTGGTGTGGATATCCCCCCCCCCCCCTTCTGCTTTGCCTAGGAAGTGTTTGCGCTGGTGGAAGGGTCCGGTTACTTCCTTGTCAACAGCAGTGCACAGGAGATGGTGAACATCACTTACCTGGAAACAGAGAGCGCCATACAGGTGAGTGTCAAAGTGTGTTGCTCTGTGAGCCTTTATGAGGAGAGAAAGCTAGGGCTTCAGGATCTCCTGCCAGCTATTCTTCCCCTTCTCTTAATTTGATAATATATAGGTTCATCTTCCATATTATTGCTATTGTTAATTATTTTTCTTCTTATTACTATTACGTTGTGAACTGCCCTGACATCTATGGATGAAGGGTGGTATACAGATTTAATAAACAAACCAAAAATAGTAAATATTATTAGGCAAGCCTACCCAGGCATATGCTTTCATTGTGTATACCTGTATTTACATCTTACCCATCGTATCAGTTGTTGCTTTTGAACGATAAATATTTTACACTGTTTTGTGTAATCTACTTAGACAGCTTTCTTTCTTTCTTTCTTTCTTTCTTTCTTTCTTTCTTTCTTTCTTCCCTTCCCCTTCCCTTTTCCTTTTCCTTTTCCTTTTCCTTTTGGTTTAAGCGGTCTATATATTTTGTAAAGCAAAGTCTTAACCCTGTTCTCCAGCCGAAAAATAGCTCTCGGGGGACTTGCAAGCATCAGTGGTAAGACAGCCTCAGGCTTCTGGTTTAAGAGACAAGACACAAAAGGAAAAGGGACTCGGAGGTTGGAGGCAAAAAGAAAAAATCCAGCTCTGGCACAATTTCTTACTTTACAGAGTTCCTGTAGTAACCAAATTTATTTCAAAAGCCAAAGGATGGGAGCCCTGCCATCTCATACAGCCTGACAAATGATGTCGCCTTTACCCTGCGAGCGACTGCGCCTGTCACTTTCCTTGCAGGTGATTCCTGTCCTTCCTGGCTCTTTGACCTTGGAGATCTATGACCTGTGCCTGGCCTTCCTGGGACCTGCTACAGCCTACCTTCGCATCTCCAATATGTACGAGTTGGAAGTGGATCTTGTTGATAAGGTATGATGAGTATTCGTAAGCTGGCCGGAGGGGTGTCAGAGGGCATGAGCGGCCGCTGGCTGCGTAGCCTGGATTGGCAGAGATTTGTGAGAGTGGGTTTCCCTTTGCACAGGGCCGCTACAAAGGGAACACATGCATCACCTGGCAGATAGATAAGATAAGATAAAACTTTACAGTGGTACCTCGGGTTACATACGTTTCAGGTTACATACGCTTTAGGTTAGCTAACCCAGAAATAGTATCTTGGGTTAAGAACTTTGCTGCAGGATGAGAACAGAAATCGTGCTTTGGCGGCACGGCGGCAGCAGGAGGCCCCAGTAGCTAAAGTGGTGCCTCAGGTTAAGAACAGTTTCAGGTTAAGAACGGACCTCTGGAACGAATTAAGTTCTTAACCCGAGGTACCACTGTATTTGCATGAGCCAATGGCCATAGCAACAGTAAAACATTACAGTATACGCAGAAAAGGAAATTTGATATAAGAGCACAATTTAAAGTCCTGAATCGGCAGTCAGTTAGTGGCCCTTATTCTGATTGCCCCAGCTACGAACCTAGCAACCTTTGCTGTTATCTGCTCATCACCTGGCAGTGGGATGGGTAGAAACCCTGTAGCCTTGGGGAGCACGGTCCCTGTGCCACATGCACTGAATGTTACTTTGTCTGACTCCGCATCTCTGTCCTCTTGCTTTTCCGCTGGGGGGGGCTGGAGTCCCAACAAAATCTGGAGGGGTGCTGGGTTATGTGTGAGAAGAACCGCGGCTCAGTGGTTGAGCATTGGCTTTGCACGCAGAAGGCCCCTGGTCCCATCCCCAGTGGCAGCTCTGGGTAGGGCCAGGTGGCTGCTCTGCCTGAAACCCCTAGAGAGCTACTGCCAGTCAGTCTACTGAGCTAGATGGACCAGTGGTCTGACGTGGACTAAGGCAGCTTCCGATGTGCCTGCTGCATGAAGAAGATAAGAAGGGCCCTGCTGGATCAGACCGTCTTGGTCTCACAATGACCAACCAGATTCCTCTAGGAAGCCCCCAGGCAGAATTATTATTATTATTATTATTATTATTATTATTATTATTATTACCCTGCCCATTCCAACAAAGTATTATAATACAGTACAGTAGTCTGTTAAATATTAAAAGCTTCCCTAAAGAGGGCTGCCTTCAGATGTCTTCTAAACGTCTGGTAGTTGTTCTTCTTTTTGACATCTGGTGGGAGGGCATTCCACAGGGCAGGTGCCGCTACCGAGAAGGCCCTCTGCCAAGCTCAAGAATCCAAGCGCAAGGACCCTCTCCTGCTGTTTCCAGCAGCTGGTATTCAGAAGCATCGCTGCCTCCAACCACTGTAGGCAGAGCGTCGCCATCATGGCTAGCAACCCTCGACAGCCTTCTCCCCCATGAATTTATCTAATCCTCTCTCGAAGCCATCCAAGTTGAGGACACCCTGGAACCCTCTGCCTTCTTCCCCAGATTGAGGTCGGAAAATCGGTGCTGGTCTCCGTGCGCGTCCTGGGACATCACCGGTACCCTTTCCGGAGTAAATACTTTGTCTACATGCGGCTCCAGCTGAAGGCAGCCTCCCCCATTGTCACACTGACGTAAGTGCCCTGCGTCTCCTGTGCTTTGACTTCTGCTTCTTAAGAGGTCATCTTTGGGATTGCAAGGCATTCTTCTTCCCTGCTCTCACACTCCACCCAAACAGTTGAAACCCACAAAACTGACCAAGTCCACAGTGTCAAAACTTGTGGTCAAAACTGCAAGGGCCGTAGCTCAGTCTGCCTTTTTTAAAAGTTAAATCCCCAATTGCATCTCCCGGCCGGGCTGGGAACGTCCCCTGCCTGAAACCTTAGAGAGTCCCTGCCAATCATTGTAGGCAATACAGTGGTACCTCGGGTTACAGATGCTTCAGGTTACAGACACTTCAGGTTACAGACTCCGCTAACCCAGAAATAGTACCTCGGGTTAAGAACTTTGCTTCAGGATGAGAACAGAAATCGTGCTCTGGCGGCGCAGCAGCAGCGGGAGGCCCCATTAGCTAAAGTGGTGCTTCAGGTTAAGAACAGTTTCAGGTTAAGTACGGACCTCCAGAACGAATTAAGTTCTTAACCAGAGGTACCACTGTAGTAAGTGAGACAAACTGATTCCATAAGTGGCATATTCCAATGTTCCTTTTTAATCCAGCTCTTTATTCAGAACTGTGAGGGATCTTACATGATTTTTAGTAAGTCAGGCTAGGCATGTCTTCCATCCCAAACTCCTGAGAACTGCTGCTGGCCAGTGTAGAAAATACTGCACTAGACGGAACAGGGGTCTAAGATAGAATCCAATGCTCCTTTTAAAATCAGGTCATTATTCAAAGCCATGAGGTCTGGAGTCTTGCTTTATTCTTTAAGAGAAGGAGCATAGCTCAGATGCAGTGCAGAAGGTCCCAGGTTCGGCCGCTGGTGTCTCTGGGATGGCTGTTGCACGTTTGACAAGCTCTTCCCATGGCAGCCACCCTGAAAATGGCAGAGCTGATCCCAGTCAGGGAAACTCTTGTTGTCACGCAGCTGATCTTTCTTTTTTGTGAGCTCCGTCATTTGTCTAGTGTCATGCCCAGGACAGTAGCTGTTCAGCAATGTGAAGATGGGTGCCAGAGACCAGCCTGAAAATCTGCATGGCCTGTCCTGGTGCGCTCCCTTGCCCAGGTTGGACAAAATGCAACCATTACCAAACCTCTCCTTGCAGGCTAATGGAGGAAGTGGGTGACTATTCCGAAGTCTACGTCCTCCGAGCCATGGCTGTGGGGCAGACAAGTTTAGTGGCCGTGGCCTGGGACAAAATGGGAATCAAATTCACCTCGGCGCCTCGGAAAGTGGAGGTAAGGAGTTGCAGCCACTGGGCTGTCAAAAAACCTAGGCACACGGGGAAAAAAGGTTTGCAAAAAACGTCTCCTGTGGTTTTAGAACCAGAGGTGTTAAGAACTTCATGCGCAAGATTCTGTGAAATGTTCCTTTGGCCCTGGCTGCAGATTTGAATGAAAAGATAACGGACTCTCTGGCACAACCTTCTCCCAGCCTGGTGCATTATAGTTGTTCTTGACTACAACTCCCAGTATCCCTGACCACTGGCCGCCCTGGCTGAGGCTGATGGCAATTAAAGTTCAGCAACGACAGATTGGGGAAGGCTGGTCCTGTGTGTGTGTGTTTAAAGACAGCCTCAATTCCCACGTGGCCAAATTTGACTGCTGTTGTGTTTTGCCAGGTCTTCCCACCATTCAAGCTCATCCCAGAGAAAATAACCCTCATTCCACACAACATGATGCAGGTAAGTTCAGAGTATCAGTTGGATGAAACCATCCTATTGGCTATCTCCCTCCCTCCCTCCCTCCCTCCCTCCCTCCCTCCCTTCCTTCCTTCCTTCCTTCCTTCCTTCCTTCCTTCTTTCCATGGCATAGGTTACCCTGAGATGAGTCACTGCGCCTACAGGACCATGTCAGTCGATGCAATTCATGTTTCCACTGGAGGAGAGCAGATCCAGGCTCCATCTGTACTATATATTTAAAGAAGTATTGTATTCCTTAAAACAGCTCCAAACAGCATTTTGGATACTGTGGTTTGTTAAGAGTGCTGAGAGTTGTTAGGCAACCCCCTGTTCTCCCTCACAGAGCTGCAACCCCCAAAGTTCCCTGAGTTAAGGGTTTGTTTGGTAAATCACTCTGGAAATTGTAGCTCTGGGAGGGGAAGAGGGGAATCTCCTAACAACTTTCAGCACCCTTAACAAATGACAGTTCCCAAGATTTTTTTTGAGTAAGCCATGGCTGTTTAAAGTACTGTGGTACTACTATAAATGTATAGTGTAGACTGGACTACATTTTCAGACCTGTCTTCTTCCCAGTACCAAAGGTTTTACCTCGGGGAGCTATCCAAGGTCCTGGAGAGCCTCCTCCTTGCCCCTAATCCTTGCTACTGGGTAATGAGCTTGATCCAGTGCCACCTCCCTTCCTTGGGAGCTCTCCCAGGTCCTGAAATGCCTCCTATACAGCGCTGCTACCACGAACAGGGATGGGGAGAACAGTGATCCTCCAGATGCTGTTGGACTCCAACTCCTAACAGCCCCAGCCATTGGGGGCTGGAGTCCAACATCATTTATGGAGAGCCACATACTCCCTGTCCCTGCCTTACCTAGAACTTTCAGTCCTTCTTTCTGCTTGTAAAGCAGAGTTTTTTCTGCCCTTTCATCACAGATTTAGATAACGTCACAGGGAGGGCAGGTCAGCTTGTCCTATCAGTTAATTCAGTTACAAATTCATTAGCAAACTGCCTAGAATTGATTTTGCATGATTAATCAGTTTCTCTGTTTAAAAATTGACCACTTTTATCACCCCTTCCTAGCCTCCTGCCATATCTGCAGCAAACAGTAGGGATTCTGGTACATGACATACATTAAAAGCACATTACCTCCCACAAAGAAAGTTTGGGGCAGTAGTTTGTTAAGGGTGCTGGAAATTGTATGACTAGGAGGGCTAAACTACCATTTCCAGGACACTTTTGGGGAAGCCATGTTTCTTAAACATATGGTGTGGGGTGTGTGGTCTAATTGTCTTTTACGCCTGGCTTTGATTGGTAAGTTGTGGGATCCTAAGTAAAGCAGACCCCTCAAATCTGAGGTTTTCCCACTCCTTTTTAAAAAAAAATAACTTTTTTATTCAAAAGTAAAACAAAACATATTATCCAGAAACATATCATCCTTATTCCCCCCCCCCATTTGTCCTCCCTCCCCCCACAGAACCCACCCACCCCCACCCCCGACTTCCCTCAGTTCCAGTCTTTGGTTTCTCTAAGAATGCTGTTTTCTGCATGTTACAGAGTTGTATAGATCCTCGAACCATTTAGCTGATTATTATTAAAAAAAAGTTTGTGAATGTTTATTCAAAACAAGCCAAAGAGTCCAGTTCGCTTTGTTGTGTCTTCAAATACTTTGTAAAGGGTTCCCGTTCATCTTTAAAGTCACAGTTATCCTTGTCCTGTAGCTTGTATGTCAGTTTTGCCAGTTCTGCGTAGTCCATCAATTTTCCTCGCCATGATTCTTTAGTTGGGGTTTCTTCAGTCTTCCATCCTTGTGCTATTAAAACTCTCGCGGCCATTGTCACATACATGAAGATGTTTTTCAGCTTTTTTGGCAGATCTTTCCCTACAATCCCCAACAAAAATGCCTCGGGTTTTTTTTAAAAAAATGTTAAATGGAACATTTTCTTCAATTCGTTGTATATCATTTCCCAAAATTTTTCAATTGCCTTACAATCCCACCACAGGTTTCCCCACTCCTGATGTAGGCCAGGATCCTCTCTGTGATAGACTGGAGGGGGAGGGGGGGCATTGTTCCCAGCTGGTAGCAGAGTGATATCAGGATATGCTTCTTCCTTGTTCTTCCAATCTGCTGCAGGTGATGTCAGAGGGCGGCCCACAGCCCCAGTCCCTCATTCACTTCTCCATCAGCAACCAGTCTGTGGCCACAGTTAACGGAGTGGGACAGATCCTGGCCAAGGCTGTGGGCACAGCCACAATCCTTGGGACCATTCGGGCTGTCAACGAAGACACAGGAAAAGTCATTGTCTTTTCACAGGTACTTCCTCCTCCTTGTCAAATGCTCACTTGCTGCTCTGTAATCTGAAACCTTTGGCTGCTCTCACCATTTGTTTCCCCTCCCCTTGAAACCATGAGGGCTAGCACCTCCTCCAGTCTCCATAGGTCCCACCAGTGCCAAATTTAGGTTTGATGAGGCCCTAAGCTACTGAAGGTAATGGGGCCCTTTATATGCCCAGCTGTCCTTTGTCAACAACAAATTGTCGCTGTTTTTTGTGTTGGATATAGTGGGGCCCTAAGCTATAGCTTGTTTAGTTTATACGTAAATCCAGCACTGGGTCCCACCCTGGGTCCTGTTCCTTGACCACACTAGAGCATGACGCTGAGAATCGGGCTGGCCTGAGTCTGGCTGCCTTAATTGTTGGGAATGAGCAGTCAGTGCCTTAAGGAATTGTGAACATTTCATGACTGTGGGTGGTCTCCTGAGTGAGCTGTTCATTTGCCGAATGGTGTGGGGTCTGACGTTATTGCTGTGCTGAGGTGAGTGTGTGAGAAACAGCAGCTTGGAGCTTGAATTATTATTATTATTTATTATTAAATGTATTAGCTGCTTCTTTTGCCTTAGCAACCCAAGCGACTTACAATATTTTAAGCAAAAAAACAAAACGTGTACATAAAACCAGCATTAAAAAATCCAAAAGGCAGTTCTCTTTTTTTTTCATTTACTTCATTAAAACATCTCTCCCACACAAAAAGAAAGGGACATGAAACCTTTTCTTTATTGGTAACTTCCCGGGGACTGTATTTCAGTAGGAGGTGGGGCCAGAAGCAAAAGAGGGAAGAACAACGAACACAAATTACAGTGGTACCTCACGTTACAAACTTAATTCGTTCCGGAGGTCTGTTCTTAACCCGAAATCGTTCTTAACCTGAGGCGGCACACGATTTCTCATCCCGGGGTAAAGTTCTCAACCCGAGGTACTACTTCCGGGTTAGCGGAGTTTGTAACCCAAAGCGTTTGTAACCCGAGGTACCACTGTACATCTTTTTGTACAGTAGGCTAGTTTTTACACACACATACACCCCCCTTCCTATTGGTTGCTCCATCCAGTGTTGCTTCTGGCTCTGCCCACCGCTGCCACAAGGTCCCCAGAAGGAGCATCTCATTTGACCAGACGCTCCATAACGTTTTTTGTTTGTTGCTCCTGGAACTTCACAGGTCCCAAGTGTGGGGCGCACATGGCCCCCCCAGCAGCTGCCAGTCCACTTGGCAGCCTGCTGCAGAGGAGGCCCCCCCCCCCCAAGCTGGGTAATCTTGTGCAAACTGTGCCTTTTCTTCTGGTCTCTCTCCTGCGTTTCCCCCACAGGACCAAGTCGACCTGGAAGTTGTTCAGCTGCGAGCGATAAGAATCCACGCTCCTGCCACCAGGCTCATTACGGGGACCAAGGTAGGCCTGCCCTATAATCACCAATGGACATCTTCTCTGTGGATAAATAAGGTTGTAGCCAACTAGGTTCGACTCAGAATCACGTCTCTTAATGTCAGTGGCCCTCCCCGGCGTAGGACTCGCATTGCATGCAACCGAGAGACAGGCGGGGCTGACTTCTCTCTCCTGAACTGAGCCCATGTTAAGGATCCCACCCCAATTTGTTTTGTTTCACTTCAACAAATTGCATATTGCAAATTGTAGTCTCTAAGCAGTGTACCCAATACATTTTTTAAAAAGAGTTTAAACTGTAAAATCAGAATCCAGTTAAAAAGCTTGCTGGAATTAAGTTAAACAAGGGGGCGCAGAAAGGCTGATCTCCTGGAACGAGAGCTCACTGCTTCCAGAGTTATCCTGTTCCACGTCATACGTCTCTTGTGTGTTAGGACAGTCTTTCAAATGTTTATTTCATTTATTTCAACTACCTGCCACTTAATTGCAACCATCTTTAGGTGCCGTACAGGTAAAACAACAATACAATAACTTAAAAAAAAAAAAAAGAAGTTTCATTAAAATGCCTGCTGTTTGTTAAAAAGAAAAAAAAAGATTTTGGTGGGTGCTGGAAGCTCAACAGAGGAGGAGGCCTGTCTGAGAGGGAATTCCAGAGAATTGGGTTCCACAATACTGGATGCAAGGCTGCTGGTGGATATGAGCTTGTGCATCTGACCCATGCGGGGACCATAATAGTGACTCCGCCCAAAGAGCTCTGTGATTGGGCAGGGATATAAGGGACCAGGCATCCCTTGAGGCAGCATACATGTGTTGGTCTCCATGGTAGGACATGTCTCTTGCCTGAGAGGACCAAAAGCTGGGAAGTAACGAGTGACGCTTTCCTTTGTAGATGCCTGTTTATGTTGTTGGCCTGACCAGCACTTTGACTCCATTCTCCTTTGGGAATGCCGACCCAGCGCTGACGTTCCACTGGGCCATGAGCAAGCGGGATGTCCTGGACCTCCTTCCTAGACATTCGGAGGTATGGATCTGTCCCTCGGGGCACACATCAACTCTCAGCCACTGTGGGTTGGATCCAACATTGGTCCTACTGAACCTCAGCCAGTCCCCACTTGATTTCATACCTACAGCGAATACAGGGGGCGGGTGCTCTCCCTGGCAGCTTCCTCCTCCTCCTCCTTAGTCTCATTGTTGCCCTTGTAGAATTCAACAGAGAGCAGGGCGGATGTGATGAGTATAAGTTACTCGTGCGTAAACTGGTGCCTCTCTAGGCTAATTTGCCTTGTTAAACCTTTCTGACTGCACAGCCCTTTCTAATCATGACTGTCTTAGTCACTGGCAGAATCCGTCAGTGGGCGTTTCTTGAATCTCTTCCAACATAAGAGTTGTTTGACACCCAATCTCCTCCTCCTCTCACTGCGCGGGAGCCTTCTGCGCAGGGAGGGCGTAGGTAGCGGAGGACCTGTCCCCTCCTCACTGAGTTCCAGTGAAGAGTCCGGGAGCCCTCTCTCCGATTTCCCCATCTGCCCACTTTTGTTCCTGGTGTTGCGCTTAAATGCTTCCCCCTCCACTGAGCTGCTTCTCCCCCTGCTGCTGGGTCCTTCTCCAGCATCATCTAGGAGCCTCCCCTTCGCCTCCCGCTCCGATGTCAGTTCCCTGACAGCGGAGGACAAAACTAGAATGAGTTGGTGCTGCCTCTCATTGCCTCCAGCGCCACCTACTGGTCAGCTCCTTGCCTTCCACCCCATCATTCTCAATAGACACTGGGCACTGCTGGATCCACCCATCCCTTCTCTCCAGGAAGCTTGCAGCTCCTTCCCTTCTCTCCCAGGTTTCCCTGCAGCTTATTCCGGAAAGTAACTTTGCCATGGTCCTGCACACGAAGGCTGCTGGGCGGACGAGCATCCAAGTCACGGTTCAGGCTTCGGACCCGGACGCTGGGCAGTTTGAAGGACACCTCTCCGAGCTCTCGGATGAAGTGCAGATACTAGTAAGCGCCCCCTTCAGGCAGCCTCTTTCACTGCTGCCAGTCCTCTGCTGCGTCTGGCCATGCCAGCCGTTAACATTAAGAGCAGGGGCGCGTCCCAGCCCTTCCTTCTGCCTGCAGGATCCTTGCTCTGTCCCTTACAGGTCTTTGATAAACTGCAGCTCTTCTCCCCGGAGTGCTCTGCAGAGCAGATTCTGATGTCCATGAACTCGCAGCTCAAGTTACTCACAAACAGGTAGGGCAGGGAAAGGGGTGAAGTGGCGGGTGGGTGGTAGCGATGATGATGGGGAGCAAAGACAAAGACTCCACTATTAACTTGAAGAAGTAGAAGCACTACAGAGATGCTAATTTGCAGCTAATAATAATAATAATAATAATAATTTATACCCCGCCCATCTGGCTGGGCTTCCCCAGCCACTGGGCAGCTTCCAACAAAATATTAAAATACAGTAAAGCATCAAACATTAAAAGCTTCCCAAATCTTCTGCTTTCAAAATGTCTCCAGTCTGGGGGGTCGGTCAGTCTATACTCCATCATTTTTTTGCTTGCCTTAAGGCAGGGGGTGCGGGACACCTCCCTCCTCCACCTGCAGGCCAGATATAGCCCCAGCATGATGTTATCCACCCCTCTCAGTGATCCTGGCATACACTGTCTCTCTCTCTCTCTGCTGGGTAAATAATCCCAACTTCCAGCTAGGAGGTTGGTTGGTTGGTTGGTTGATTGCCTTCCACATGTATATCTGAAGGTGGTGTGCAAAACACAATAAGCACAGCCGGAAAACTGGACAGCAGCAGATAGATTTAAAAGCAGTACAAAGTAGACACCCCATGCCAATCCAGTTGGCAAAGCTTGTCAGAACAAAATGTCTCCCAGTCGCTTCTGGAAAGTGCAGATAATGGGATGCCTGCCGAAATTGCGTAGTCCACCCTAAATTTGGCAGCCCCTCCATCCTTTGTGGCAGTTGCCTTCTCGCCTGTGCACCCACCTTGGGCTATAAAACATAACTGGTCCAACCCCCTCCACCTGCCAGCCCAAACAGAAGGGATGGTGACTCTTCTTTTCTCTCTTAGGGACGGGGCGGCCTTTGTGAACGCTCAGATCCTGCAGTGCTTCCCCAACTCCTCTGTCATTGAGGAGAACAGGCATGGCCTCCTCAAGGCAGGAGCTGTCACAGGCACTGCGGTGCTGGAGGTGACAGCCCTGGAACTCTTCGGCGTCAACCAGACTGTCATCACGGGAGTGCGGGTAAGGGAGGCTCTGGGAAGAGGTGGTAGTGGCTGCTGTGGATTCTGCGAATGCTCCAAGGTAGGAGGTCCCTGAACGCCATGGGCAGGGGCTGGAAGACTGAAGGGGAGAATGCAGTGCTGGATAAGGACGGTTGCTAAGTTGTGGACTGCCAACCACAATGGCTATGCTATGCTCTACCTCCACATTTGGAGGTGAAATTTCTGAATGACAGTTGTTGAAAAATGCAGGAAGAGAGAGTTGCTCGTGTGTTCGGGTTCTGCTTTAAGGGCTGGACTATAGATGGGCCATTGGCCCAATCCATCAGGCGCTCATCTTATATTATAAAGTTGCCAGGGAGTGAAGCAGATGGCAAGACAAGGTACACGTCTTGCGAAAAGTTCAGAATGTCGCACTAAAGCGCTGGAGCATCTGTCAGCTTGCTTAAAGAGGACCGCTTACATCTGGGACAGGGAGCTTGCAACCTCCAGATGTTGGTAGGTAGGACAACAGATGGAATAGTAAAGAGTGCTGTTTGTCTCCAGTTCAATCCTCAGTGATATGGAGAAGATCTTTTCTCCGGTTCGGATCGGTCTGCAGTGCTTAATGTAGCTAAATTCGCAGTGAAGGCTGCTCAGCTTAGACAAGACAGTCTGGCCTCCCTTGAGATCTAAGATTCTGCTTTTTCATTGTATTGGTCAAACTTTTGTTTTTATGAGCAGTTCTTATGTATATTTTTATGTCCACATCTATCGGTTCGGCTACACCTGGCATTTGCTTTCCTTACAAGTGTATTTGAGATGAATCAGTTTGAAGTCTCCAGGTGTGGTGATTGAAAAGGAAAAAAATGGATACATCCTTTCCTTCCTCCCCTCCCAGGTGGCCCCGGTGTCCTACCTGCGGTTGAGCAGCGCCCCCAAGCTCTACACGGCCAGCCGGGTGCCCCTGCATGCGTTTCCCCTGGGCATGTCCCTTACCCTCGCCGTTGAGTTCTACGACAGTACCGGGGAGAAGTTCCACGCCCAGAGCACCCAGCTTCACCTGGCCTTGAACAGGTGCGGCTCAGGAAGGCACGCTTGGGAAAGGGCTGCGTGCCACATCGTGAACATGGCTTGCTTGGGAAATTGCCACTCTCCATCTTGTGGAAAGTCCTTTTGGGAACTTGAACATTGGCCACTTCTGTGGTCCAGGGTGTGTTCATGCAACAAAGTACGCAGGCGCGGTCATCACAATGGTCTGGATAAATGTCGAGATGACATCTTAAGTTATATCCAGCCTATATGACCAGGGCTTCATCTGCTCAGTACATTTAAAGGAAACGGTCATGACTTCCCCCAAAGAATCCTGGGAGATGTAGTTTGTTTAGGATGCTGAGAGATGTTAGGAGACCCTGCATACACACACACATTTCCCTCCCAGAGTGGTTTAACAGTCGGTCCCTCTGATCAGGGAACTTTGCGAACTGTAGCTCTGTGAGGGGAATAGGGGTCTCCTAGCAGCATCAGTGCCCTACAGTTCCCAAATAATAATAATAATAATAATTATTATTATTATTATTATTATTATTATTATTATTTTAAACAATTATTATTTATACCCCGCCCATGTGGCTGGGCTTCCCCAGCCACTCTGGGCAGCTTCCAACAAAATATTAAAATACCGTAATGCATCTAACATTAAAAGCTTCCCTAAACAGGGCTGCCTTCAGATGTCTCAAAATCCTTTGGGAGAAGCCATGACTGTTTAAAGTGGCACCATAGTGCTTTAAATGTATGGCACGAATGTGGCCCAACTGAGGATACAACCACTTTTAAGTTGAGCCGTCCTGCTGTGCGGTCATTTAATAAACCGCGTTCTTACTGGATCTCTTGGGCTTGTTATTTCTCTTGGTTCCGTGTTTTATTTCAAACACGTTCCCTCACCTGGGTAAACAAACAAGCGGTGTAGAAGTAAATTCTTGCCGCAATAATGACCACGCTCACACCATACATTTAAAGCGCAATGATGCAACTTTAAACACCCACAGCTTTCCCCCCAAAGAATCCTGGGGACTGTAGCTAAGGGTGCTGAGAAGTGTTAGGAGAGTCCCCTATTTGCCCCGCAGAGCTCCAGTTCCCACGGTGGTTTAAAAGTCAGTCCCTCTTCCCAGGGAACTGTACTCTGTAGGCAGCCCTATAGAAAGTAAATTTTAGTGTTCCAACTGAACAACTTGTGGCTAGACACCCCAGGAACATCTGCAGCTTGTGAACTAGCCGGAGGTGTGATAAAGTCCTTTGCGCCACTGAGCCCACCTGTTCCTACTGGGAATGATAAATCCTTGTCAGAATACTTCATATCTCTTGGATATACACGAGTAGGCCCTGATCTGTCCCCACCCTGCTTTAGAACATACTCATTTAAAAAAAATAAAATGTACCACTCTAGCGTATTCATTCAGAGTCCCAGCCCACACAGGCTCCATCAAATTCCTAGCTGATCTCTTGGTGGTCCACAGAGCAGAAGGCACCACTGACCGTGTTGGCCAAGTTTGGGGAACCCTACCCTGCAGTATCCCTGCTTGGCACACTCCTCACGGGGTCAAATTTTTTGCTTTGTTCCCCCAGAGATGACCTGCTGCTCATCCGACCCAGCAACAAGAATTACACCTACGTCGCCCAGGCTGTGAACAGGGGGGTGACCCTGGTGGGCGTTTGGGACGAGAAGCACCCGGGCATGGCGGATTATATCCCTGTCCCGGTGGAGCACGCCATCGAGCCGAACCTTTCTGAGTCGCTTGCCATGGGAGACGTGGTGTGTTTCAGCACGCCTCTCGTCAACCAAGAAGGTCAGTGGGCTGGTCTCCAGCTGCCGTTGCTGCCTCCTGGAAGTTAAAGAGAAGTTGAGGGCAGATTATAAGAAAGCCCTTCTTCACGCAGGCGCATGACTGAACTAGGGAAGGTGCTCCCCGCAGGGTGCAGCGATGGCCGCCAACACGGGTTGCTTTAAAAGAGGATTACACAAATGTATTTATTATTATTATTTACAGTCGTACCTCGGGTTACAGATGCTTCAGGTTGTGCATTTTCGGGTTGCGCAACACGCCAAAGCCGGAAGTACCGAAACAGGTTACTTCTGAGTTTCAGCACTCACGCATGCACAGAAGCGCCGAATCGCAACCCACGCGTGTGCAGATCCAGCACTGCGGGTTGCGAACGTGCCTCCCGCATGGATCACGTTCGCAACCTGAGCTTCCACTGTACAGTGGTACCTCGGGTTACATATGCTTCAGGTTACATACGCTTCAGGTTACAGTCTCCACTAACCCAGAAATAGTACCTCGGGTTAAGAACTTTGCTTCAGGATGAGAACAGAAATCGTGCTCCGGCAGCGCGGCAGCAGCAGGAGGCCCCATTAGCTAAAGTGGTGCTTCAGGTTAAGAACAGTTTCAGGTTAATAACAGACCTCTGGAATGAATTAAGTACTTAACCCGAGGTACCACTGTATTTAATTTCTATACCGCCCTATACCCGAAGGTCTCAGGGTCTCACATAAAATATCAAATACATAAAATCAAAACAAACCCAGCAACCCAATAAAAAAAAACCAAAACAGCCAGCATTTTTTAAAAAGGGTATAGGATGTAGATCAAGTCAGGCCTGGTTGAAAAGAAACGTTTTTGCCTGGTGCCTAAAGGTGTATAATGAAGGCGCCGGGCGAACTTCCCTGGGGAAAGCAATCCACAGACGGGGAGCCGCTGCAGAGAAGGCCCTGTTCTTGTGTTGCCACCCTCCTGACCTCTTGCGGAGGAGGCACACGAAGAAGGGCCTCAGAGGATGATGTAGGGAGGATGAGGACGGTCAGTAATGCTTTTAACTAGCAGTTACTGGAAACCCCAGGAATGGATTCTTGCTCTTGTGTTCAGGTCCTGCTTGTGGGGTTCCTTTTGGATCATCCGATTGGCCACTGAGAGAACGGGATGCTGGACTAGATTAAGGTTACCAGACGTTCCCGGATTTACACATCAGTCCCCATACAAAATCCATTGAAGTTGAAAAGTGTCCCCAGATTCATTGGAAAAAAAAATCTGGTAACCTTAGACTAGAAGCGCCACTGGCCTGATCCAGAAGGGCTCTTCTTGCATTCTTAAGAAAAAGGAACTGAAATTCAGCAGGAATTTGATTAATTTGTTAACCATATAATATGCCTTTTGCCAAAATGGTGAAGTTTTAGCTCATTTTTAGTTGCTGTTCATAGGTTTTTATAGATCGTTTCATTGATGGTTTGTTAATTATTTTACAGGATTCATGCAGTCTCTGTGGTGTTAGGTGGTTATAGTTGTTTATTGTTTGTAAGCCACATTGAGATTCATCTGAATGAAAAGCGGCTTAGAAATAACCCATCACTCAGTCAAACGGACCAGCCTTCTCCCAACTGCCAGAGCTCTGCTTAGCTGAAAGGTCTGCCCTTTGACCTGGAACTGCTTCTGACCCCATCCCCATGCGTGGACCTTCATTGTAATCACACCCACAGAATGCTTCTCTCACTTGAACGGTCCTGGAGAATCCGGGACACTGTAGTTTCTTCAGGGTGCAGGGATTGTAGCTCTGCCTTAACAAACCACAGCTTGTCCACTAGCCTTTCTGAAACAACGCAGGGATCCAAAAAGAAAGCAGCCGTCCTTCAGGATCTGGCTTTTCCAAACCTTGCAGTGTGGTGAGGTGTCCAAAAAAGGCAAATAGTAGCATGAAGCATGTGCATATTAGTGAAAATAACAAAAGGAGCATCTCCATCCCTATCATCCAGCCCAGACACTGAGGTCCAGCGCCGAGGGCCTTCTGGCGGTTCCCTCGCTGCGAGAAGCCAAGTTACAAGGGAACCAGGCAGAGGGCCTTCTCGGTAGTGGCGCCTGCCCTGTGGAACGCCCTCCCACCAGATGTCAAGGCAATAAACAACTATTTTACTTTTAAAAGACAACTGCAGGTGGCCCTGTTTAGGGAAGTTTTTAATGTCTGATGCTGTATTGTTTTTAATATTCGGTTGGAAGCCGCCCAGAGTGGCTGGGGAAACCCAGCCAGGTGGGCAGGGTATAAATAATAAATTTATTATTATTATTATTATTATTATTATTATTATTAAATTGCATTGTTTCAGGGAAAGTTGCTTTGCAAAAGAAACGAGTACCTTAAGCAAAACTGCATACAAAATGCGTATCAGTAGGAGAAATTAGCACTAAAATGATAGTGGATTTGCATGAGGACTTTTTTCCCCAATTGTGGGGAACTGAACTTCAAGACTGGAAAGATAAAGAGGAACTGAAATGGATGGATTAGCCCACCCCTGCCTGGAACCTAGCAGGGGTCCCCTTGGCTGCGTCTCAAAAGAAGCCTCATCTCATCACCCCCAGTCCTGCTCCCCCATTGCTGATTCCCACCACAGTCCTTTACTGCTTTCCCATCTATGCTTCGCAATGGGGCCAGGGCAGCCAGGCTGGGGGCGGGGGGCGTTCCTTTTCTTACTGCTGCTCTTAAAAGGCCTTAATGCATAATGGAGGCAGCCTCTGGTTCATCGGCTGCTGTTTTATGGCCGCCGTGCCTTCAGCAAAGCACCGCAAATTAAGCCTTGGTCACGTCTTCAGGACAAAAGAGTAACCCAGAGAGCATCTGCTGGAATGCCAAGCATCCCTTGTCCCCTTCTATAAAAACACACACCCAGCCTGGACTCTCTCTCTCTCTCTCTCTCTCTCTCTCTCTCCTCGGTGACCCTCAAAACGGCCCCGTGCGAACTTCGGAAGGGGGTGCTCTCAGTGAAGAAACACAAGCTGCATTCTTTGCGACTTTGTGCGTAAAACGGCTTAAATGTAAAGCACCCTTCAGTCCCGTGGGTTTGTCCTCAATCTGAAGAAGGAGAAATCTGCCTGCACCCATCTCAGTCAACCCATGTGTGAGGGGATCCGACATGAGGAAGCCAAGAGAATAATTGTGATGCCCGGGACTGGTCTATCAGGGCTCCTTGTCAGAAGCAAGTGATCCAGGGATCCTAGCTTCCGGCACAGAGTAACTTGTCAGTTTGCATCTTCCTTTTAGCACTGTGTTTGGTGGTGGTGAGAAACATTGCCCTATAAATTAACGCATGGTGGTTTCATCCATCTTTCCTATAATAGAACACATTTTTTTACATCCCATGGCTTGGGAAATTAAAGCTATTGTAGCTCATTTGATGGCAGCTGTCTTCGCTTTTATCCGCTGTGTAAAATATTAGAGGACTGCTTGCTTGCATTTTAGTTGGTAGAGCATGAGACTCTTAATCTCAGGTTCACGGGTTCAAGCCCCACGTTGAGAGAAAGATTCCTGCATTTCAGGGTTTAGACTAGACGCTAGTATTCCTTCCAACTCCACAGTTCCTCCAGGCCATTAACACCATTTGCTTTTGAAACAAAATGAAGACTCGACCAACCCAGAGTAAATTAAATACAGCGCTCAGCGCAGAACTGCTCCCTAAGAAACAGTGTCCGAGTTTCTTTTCCTCTTCCCTCCCAGTCCTTTTTTCCTTTGGTGTCATGGCTTTTAGTTTGTATGCCCCAGGCATGCAAAGAAGTGTTTTCCTTGAGAGAGTAAAAGTTATTTAATTTGACCTTTCTCGTGTCCATCTTCCACTGCCTCCGCTCGCTGCTTCATATTCTGCCTCATGTTTTTATTTCTTTCTGGGATGGATGAATAAAAAAATAAAGCAGGTTTGTAGGTTTGGAAGAAGTTTTGTGAGGTGAATAATTTGAATTATTGCAAAATTGGATAAAGAGGAGGATTGTTAGTTAAGATAATTAAAGGCAATATGAATTTAAGAAATGCAGAAGAAGTGATAAATAATAATAATAATAATAATAATAATAATAATAATAATAATAAATTTTATTTATATCCCGCCCTCCCCAGCCAAAGCCAGGCTCAGGGCGGCTAACAAATAATCAAATAATCAAACAATCAAATAATCCAACATTCTAAAACATTTCATTATAAAAATTAATTAAAATCAAATTAATGGCAACCGTTAAGCAAAGTTCTGTGCAGGTTGCCAGAGGAGGGAGTCAGGCTGGGCCCTGACCAAAGGCCTGGTGGAACAACTCTGTCTTGCAGGCCTTGCAGAAAGATGTCAGGTCCCGCAGGGCCCTAGTCTCTTGTGACAGAGCGTTCCACCAGATTGGAGCCGCAGCGGAGAAAGCCCTGGCTCTAGTTGAGGCCAGCCTAACCTCTCTGTGGCCTGGGATCTTCAGGATGTTTTTATTTGCAGACCGTAGGTTCTTCTGTGGGGCATACCAAGAGAGGCGGTCCCGTAGGTACGAGGGTCCTAGGCCGTATAGGGCTTTAAAGGTTAAAACCAGCACCTTAAACCTGATCCTGTACTCCACCGGGAGCCAGTGCAGCTGGTATAGTACCGGATGAATGTGATCTCGCAGCGAAGACCCCATAAGGAGTCTCGCCGCGGCATTCTGCACCCGCTGGAGTTTCTGGGTCAGTCTCAAGGGCAGCCCCACGTAGACCCATGGTGGATCATCAGAGGTGCTGATGGAAGTCCAAAAAAATTGTGGTATCTATGATAATTAATGTGTTCAAAAATTAATATAAAAATATTTTAAAAAATAAAAATAAAGCATTAGCTTGGAGCCCTGACCAACTGGGCCAACATACCTTATTCTTCTCACAGAATCTTTGAACACAGATGCAACAGCATTTTTTCCCTTTCTTTAGGGGAACCCGGGACATGGCAAATCACTCCAAGCGACCTCCTTGAGATGGACACGCTGAGCGGAGCGGCCTTCGCAAAGCACGCTGGGAAGGCCACCGTCTTCCACGATATCCCAGGGATAGTGAAAACTTACCGAGAGGTAAGGACCAGGAAAACAAGGCAGCGCCAGCATGCAGGCATCATGGAAGGCGTTTCTAGCCAGGAGAGTAAGCGTGGGAAGGGGAAATGGAGTCATTTCAGGGAGTAAAAGACCTTCTTGGAGCATGGACTTAAAAACGGAGAAACCATTGATTTGCCACTCGAGTTGATTGACAACATTCAGTGCCCAACTGCTGCTTTTTAAAAATCAAAGTTAGGCCCAAGCCACCCCATCCTGCTTGGGCAGTGAATTCTCGCTAGCAAACAGCCGCTTCCTAAACCCTTCTGCAGTCACCATTTTGCTCTTTCCAGGTTGTCATCAGCGGCTCCTCCAGACTCAGCCTTCACCTCGGTCCCAAACAGTACCTGACCAACACTCCAAACTCCTCCGAGTTCCGGGTTTTCATCAGCACAAGCGGCACTAAAACAACCCTCCGAGGTAGGGTGGAAGGCGCAGCCGCTTCGCCCCCACCCAGTGTTAATGGGGCGCACGCTGGGAAGGGCAAATGCCCAGTCTAAGTATAAAAATAAGTCTGTCCACCCTGGCTGGATTAGAGGTGGCGTTGTGAGGAGAAGCTGCGTGTCCCCTCAGCCGCCACTCATTCTCGCTTTTGAAAATGCCGGTTTCTTCCCTCTTTAAGGGGTGGTTTGCTGGGTGCCCAGAGGAACGTCCTGTTACAGGATAAGCAAATTCCTCCGACAGCGGAGGGGGAACACGACCATCGCGGCCAGCAGAGGTTGGCACCATTAACCTCCATGGCGTTGTCTCATCCTGTGTTGAAGCTGTCCAGCCGTTTCTCCTTGTGGAAGCAACTCCCATAGTTTTAACTGCGCGCTGTGTGGAAAGGATCTTGCTTCTGTCTTTCCTGATCTTCCAGCATTCCGCTTCATTGGACGGCCCCCGAATTCTAGTATGATGAGGGAGAAAAGCTTTTCTAGCTAGTTACAATTTTGTACGCCTCTTCCTCTCTTGGGGGGTCCCCCTCCCGCGTCAGAAAGTAGCAAAGGCATGGCTTGTCCTCCTTTTCCAGTACTGCTTAGGCAATAAAAGGAAGAACAGATCTCCCCTTTCCAATTTTTAGGTTTTTGCTTCCTTCAGTTGGGCTCATCCTCATCAAGTCTGGTTTCATGCCAAATTCTGCATGGTTCTAGCTTCTATTTCCTGACCACCAGCAGCCTGAGGACAATTTACAGGGCATCATGCCCCTTTATTCCATCATCACACCCTTGTCTCCTTTTACCCCTTCAGGTCCTTGCAGTTCCGCCCAGCTTCGTGCCATCACAGACCTGCTTTCCCCAGAATCTCACCTGACCTGTCAGGTGGAGTTCAGCATGATTTTCCCGGACATCCCAGCGCAGAGGATCTTTCATGCCCAGTCTGCGTTCTACACTGATAAAGGTAGCGGAGGAAGCGTCAGAGGCACGGCATGTCCTCTGGCAGTAAGCCGGCCAACGTTTTTATCTCGCCATTTAAAACCTTTTCAGCTTTAACAGCCTTGCACATATCCACCCCTGTCCCATAAGCTCTAACAGCGAGGTGAGGAAGCTGCGGCCCTCGAGATGCTCCATCACCCCCAGCAGGCATGGCCAGTGATCAGGGGTTATGATGATGGCAGCTGGAGTCCTGCAGCATCTAGTGGACCAAAGATTTCCTAGGTGAAGGGACCCCTGACCATTAGGTCCAGTCATGGCCGACTCTGGGGTTGCAGCGCTCATCTCGCTTTATGGGCCGAGGGAGCCAGCGTACAGCTTCCGGGTCATGTGGCCAGCATGACTAAGCCGCTTCTGGCGAACCAGAGCAGCGCACGGAAACGCCGTTTACCTTCCTGCCAGAGTGGTACCTATTTATCTACTTGCACTGGTGGGTTTTTGAACTGCTAGGTTGGCAGGAGCAGGGACCGAGCAACGGGAGCTCACCCCGTCGCGGGGATTCGAACCGCCGACCTTCTGATCAGCAAATGCTAGGCTCTGTGGTTTAACCCACAGCGCCACCCATGTCCCAAAGATTCCCTACCCCACTGTAAAGTCAATCAGTATTATTCCCCCCCCCCCCATATTTCAGATGTCATGGGAGACTGAGAGTTACTTACCCAGGGCCCTGTAGTGATAATTTATGCCCCAGATTTGCACCAGGGACTTCTCCATTCTAGCTCACTGCCATCGCCTCTAACTCTGTTTTGCCCATAGGAATGTATCTTAAGTTAAAAACATTCCCAGGCATGCTATAGCTCAGTGCCCTGCATGTGCTTTGCATGTAGAAGGTCACAGATTCAATCCCTAATGGGATCTCTAAGTAGGGCTGGGAAAGAACCCCTGTCTGAAATAGCCTGACTCAGTATGTAAAAGGTAAAGGGACCCCTGACCATTAGGTCCAGTCGTGGCCAACTCTGGGGTTGCGGCGCTCATCTCGCTTTATTGGCCGAGGGAGCCGGCGTACAGCTTCCGGGTCATGTGGCCAGCATGACTAAGCCACTTCTGGCGAACCAGAGCAGCGCACGGAAACGCCGTTTACCTTCCCACCAGAGTGGTACCTATTTATCTACTTGCACTTTGACGTGCTTTCAAACTGCTAGGTTGGCAGGAGCAGGAGTAGTAGACTAGTGGGGGTGGGGACCTGTAGTGCTCCAAATGTTGCTGAACTACGACTCCCATCACCCCTGGCCACTGAGCCAATCTTGCAGGGGCTGATGGGAATCGTAGTTCAGACCAAGGTTCCCCATGCCTGGGGTAGACAATGCTGAGCGAGGTGGACCAGCATCCTGAGTCAATACAGGGCAGCTCCCTATCTGGTTTCCCTCTTCCCAAACTCAAGGTCTCTACGCCTGCATCATCACCGTGAAAGACCAGCCGGAAGCCGACCTGCTGGCGCTGAGCACCGCTGGGGGCTCGGTGCACGTGACGGCCTCCCTCCTCAGCGATCAGAGCCCAGAGGGGACACAGAGGCTCTCGGTGCCCTTTCTGCCTGCCTTTTACATGAACCAGTCCGAAGTGGTCTTCAGCAGCACAGAGCTGAGCAGGGAAATCGTGGTGCTGGGGGCAAGGCGAGTGACTGAAGAAACAGAGGCAAGTCAAAGGCTCAGGATGCGGCAGCCACATAAAAGCCCTGCTCCAGATGACTGCAGCACTGGCTTCTGAGATCTCTAGGACGTGCTGAAGAGGCTCTCCCATAGACTGCAGCCATCTGCTGGGTGTACAAGGGATGCTTATAGCATTGGTCCACATTATAACCAGCCTTTGAATACGGGGTTCATTTCGGGATGATAAGGTCTACACGTATGGTTATGAAGAGCAAGGAGTTACATGCATCATTTCAATCATCTCAGGCCCTACGAGCCAGCAGGAAACTGCCCAGTTAACCCTGACCCATTACAGGGCCTTATTACTGGTGGCTCTCCCTGGTGAGGCATGTCAATCTACCTCACTTTTTAAGGTTCAGGAGGAAGTTAAAAACACTCCTGTTTACCTAGGCACCTGGTGGATGAAATATACTGTTCCCGGCAACCTTGAAATCAATAGTTGGGAGTTTATGTGACCCTTTCAAAACATTTCTAGATGTTCTTAATTCTGTTTAAAGGGTGTTTTATATTTAATTCTGTTTGCCACCATGCGCTCCTTGGGGAGGAAGTGGCAGAACAGAAATTGGGAAGATGGATTCAACTTGTAGCAGTGATATATGGGCTGGTATCCATCTAAGTTCTACCCGGAGCAAGCATATTTAAATGAATGGGCTTAAGTTAGTCACACTGATGAGTTTCTATGGCTGTGAATAGGACTGACACTGGATACAAGCCATTGGTTTGGGAGCATGTACACCTTATTTGAAACAACAGGAGGCTGGTCATTTCTGGACTATTAAGGAAACAAACCTGTTGCTCAATTGTGTAGAGCTTGCAATTAAAGACTTAAGGCTCGGGGCACCTTAGAGACAAGCAGATCCATCCCAGCTTTGATTTTTATCAGTAGACAAGCAGTATTATAATAACCTCCTCCATTGAGGGAGAATGCAAGATATGCAGAGACACCTTGCCAAGTGAGAACAAGGGTCCTTGCGGCTGCTTAAGGCAGATCTAGTCCACAAAAGCTAATCCTGCATAGATCCCGGTCTGTCTCTTAAGGTGCCACAAGCCACTGTTGTTGCTGCGACAGAGCAACAGACCCCTTTGGATTGTAGCTGTTATTTTCCTAACGACTCAGCTTTCCCTCCGTCCTTCCTGCCAAGGCCCAGCCCAGTTCTCCAGTGATCCAAGTGGGACGCCCCTTCCATCTGGTGGACATGCCCGGGCTTGTCGTCTTCCCAGTCAGCGTGGTCAACCTCACATCCCTCCAGCAGATGGCAGCACCCGTCTTCGTCAACCTCTCCTGCACCCTTACAGGCCAGAGGGCTGCCGTGTTAATGCGGGCACTGCCAGACAGGCATCTGTTTGGTAAGGACCATAGCAGTCAAGCCATGAACGGAGGCCTGGTCACAGGGGGTAATATCCTGCACCAGCCCAGAGCAGACAGGTCTTGTCTCTCCTCCTAGATCAGTGTGCTGAAGCAGGCCTTGTCAAGCAGCTTGTGGGCTCCTACCAGGTCCTCCTCTTCACCATCTTCGCTGTTTTAGCATCCACCATGGTCATCTTTCTCAGTAAGTGGATTTGCAAAGGCAGGCACAATATACCCTGGAGGAACCAGGCCTTTCTGAAAGAGCAAGTGGGGAACCAGCAAGCCCACATGCTGCCCAACCCTTCTCCCCCCCCCCCCACTTGCAGAAATACTGGCCTGCCTCACAGCTTGATGGGAAGGATTACATAGATACACAAGGGAAAGCAAAGACATGCTAAGGTGGTTGTGGGCTCTTCTTTGGAGGTTTTTTAAGCAGGGGCTGGATGGCCATCGTTCACGGATACTTTAGTTGAGTTTCCTGCATGGGGTTGGACTGGATGACCCTTGGAGTGCCTTGCAACACTATTATTGGACTCTGTGCTAGTGACCACCTTTGTATGCATTTCTTCACTTGAACTCCCATGCTTCAAGTGGAATAGCCCACAAACCATAAGCGGAGTCAGCTAAATTATGTGAAGGGTGTTGCTGCCAGTGGTTCAGAAAAGGGCAAGGGTGGAACTAACCTTGATGTGATGCTTCGACCCCCACAGCCTACAATGCCTTCCTGAGCAGAGTACAGGCAGTCCCCGTAGTGTACGTTCCCACATCAGGCATGGTACAGACAGGTGAGTTGAAAGGAAGTTTCCCCCAATACTTCCTGCGTTCATATCAAATGTTGCTTATTCGAAAGTATGTTTAGGGTGTGGTGGGGTGACCTTTGGAATTATCTTCGGGTGGTTAGGTCACCAGAATGTGGACTCTGGACAAAACATTTCCAGAGCCCGCCCTTGCATTGCCTGGCTTATCAGACCTCTGATTTGTCATCTTTGGGTTTCTTAGTCCTGCTGTGCAACCACCCAGAGGGTTCACTTGCAGCAATCAACATGGCATTTCACAACATGGTATTCAAACAGCCACACACAGCAGCTGGGTAGTCTTTCAACTGGCAAACCATTTCTGAGCATATCTATAGGTAGCTTCAAACAGCTCTTTCTCTTCCCACCCACCCCATTTTATTTCCAGGGTACCTCTCCTCTCCACCCAGCATGCAAAATCACTATTCCAGTGTCAGGAACAGGACTCAGGCCTGGCTTTGGAGCGTTCGAAGATGACCATCGCTGGACGCGGAGGCACCTATAAGCCATGTGTTAAAAAGTAAACTGGTGGAAACTTGTGGCAGCTGTCTTCATTAAATAGGAAGGGCAGACATAGTTGGAAGAACTTGGAAAATAACATGGCAATCTGTTCTAAAGACCCTTTGGCCTTTTTACTTGGGACAGAAGCCCCTTTCAGGCAGCGGAATGCACAGAAGCTGCTTTGTTGCATATCTGCTATGTGCTGCCCATTTCCGCATTTTACAACAAGGTAAAGCTATTAATCCGTAGAGTCTGTTCTATTTTAACCTGTAGCTAGATCCAGAGCATCTCAGGCAGCCACACTGGCAACCAACTCCCAGCCCCCAACACACGCACACACTACAGAAAACACGATTCTGTCTTTATATCCAAAATTTATTGAGTCAGATGGGTGAGGCTACAAGGACAGTGCGAAAGCCATCTTTTGCTCTCCTTATTCCAGAGGCAGCAGCAACAGCTGAAATCCTCAAGAGCCACACAGTTGCAGCTCACATCTCACTTGTGTCGGGACTCCCACCGTCCATGCTCTTGAGATCCTCCGCACCGGAGCCGACGACTGTGCACATAGCCCCACCCATCCTGGACAAACATCTGCTTAATTTAGTGCTGCTTTCGCCTGAAGGAGCATCCTGCAAACAGGGTGGGGTGGAAGGCCACACAGTGAACAAAAAGAAAAGAAAACACAACAGCTCTTATTTACACATGACTTCTCGACCTCCTGAGCACAGCATCCGGGAGAGTTGAAATTCATCATGGCTCATTTAAAGAAAGTCTTACAGAAGGCTACTCCGATTATGTCACATGATTAAAAGCAAAAAACAGAGCCACCCTTCACTCCCCCAAGACTCTATCCATAATACCCAAAATCTTAATTACTGGAGGCATGTCCCCGCACCCAAAGTGGTTGCTGCAAAAAGTGATAGCTCCAGACCTTCCCTTTTGTTATCTGAACCCCAGTGTGTTTTGTTACAAAGCCTGACATAATAGTTACCTAACTTGTGAATTTTAAAAGCAAAAGAAAACCGGCAGACTGCCTTAGGGCAGGTTAAAAAACCAATCACCCACTTCCAGATTCCACCTGCTCTAAGCAGCTTTAACCATCCACCTCTACAGAAGGTTACATAATAACAGGGAAGGGGTGCAATTAAACACACACTGCTTACATGCCGCAATAGAAAATGGCAAAGGAACAGAGGAGATAAGGCAGAAGTGATTTGCTCCAAGAGCAGGTCTTTAAAAACAGCCAATTAAGCTGCCTGCTTACCTTCTGTCAACCTTGCCTTTCCCCCAGTGGGCTGGCACAGCACAGTTGAACAGCCGACACACAGAACCACTGTTTGAGCGTGACTGAACACAGTGGTGATTTTGTAGCAACCTGAGAGAGGGAAAAGAAAAAACATCACTTTGGATCCACTTCAAAGAAATGCAAGAGGACCCTCTCCAAAATGTATAATGCCTAGAAAATCGGGAAATTTAACCAGAAAAAGTGCTAAACGGGATAATTGCTAGAATAGCGTTTCAGCCTTGGAGACAAACCTACACCACCCCATCTCCTTTCAATCACCTGTATTGCCTCAAATCCTTTATGTGGGCTAAAACTGCAAGATGCAGGTAAACCTGTGATTTGTTTGCTCCATATCCCATTTTTTCTATTTGTACATAACCAAAACACCTTAGCTTAAGTAAGGTCTTTACCAACTATTTGGGAAGGCCGTAGCTCAGTGGACAGAGCATCTGCTTCATGTGCAGCATGTACCAGGTTCAATTCCTGGCATCTCCAGGAAAGGCTGGGAATGTCCCCTGCCTGCAACCCTGGAGAGCCGCTGCCAGTCAGTGTTGACAACACCAAACTAGATGGACCAATAATCTGACTCGATGTAAGGCAGATGTTCCTGAAGATGGAAAGGGGAAAGCCCAATCTCAGTGCCACCAGCATGAAGGCCTGCCGAGTTACACATGTGGGTATAGCCTTTCCAAGGCCAGGTATTTTACCATAGGAGCAACGATTTCCAAGGTAACCGTAGTGCTCTGACATTTCTTCTTCCGTAACCCCAACACAAGAGGCCTCATTTCCTACATAGACACCTTCTGCCAGTTCACACGCCTGAGCAAATAGCAAAGGTTTTCACCCTCCCTGTATGAGCTCCCAGCAATGCAAAGCAGCGAACTACAATGGAGTGTGAGAAAAAACGTAGAACTATGTGATACGTGATCCAGCCCCTTGCCCAAAACAAGTACAGTGGTACCTCGGTTTTCGAACACCTCTGTAGTTGAATGTTTTGGAACTCGAACACCAAAAACCTGGAAACACACCTCAGAAGTCAAACAGGAAAATGCAGCTTCAATTTTGAGATTTCTGTATTGAGGCTTCCGCTTTCAGTTTTCGAACACTTCAGAACTCGAATGGACTTCCGGAATCGATTGTGTTCGAAAACAGAGGTATCACTGTATATACAAGTTGCAGGACATAAAAACACGACCAGCCTTGTTTTAACACACTCCTCCTCCCTACCTGGACATTTCACATCCATGAAGTAAGAGTTGGGACTCTGGACCAGGCGCTTCTTCTTATGTTTCCTCTTCTCCTCCTCAGGGGAGGGATGCAAGAGATCCTTTGCGAGCTGCAGGGAATGCCCATAAACCAAGGACTTTAGAATGAAGAACAAACCTCTCAATCCCCACAACACATTTAACTCCCAAACCCCTAACAAAGTACTTGTGTACATATTCATGTTAAGTAGCTAGCAATTTGGTTAGGAAAACCTGGTTGAGGGGGTCCATGCCTACCAGACTTAAAAAAAAAGTAGCACTGCCCCCTTAACCCCCTTCCTCAAACCCCCCTTTTCCATGAAGCACAGTCTTTTATTATTGGTGAATTTATTCATTTTATACCCCACCCTTCCAAAGTAGTTCAGGGCTGCACACAAGTGAGAAAAACATCTTTAAGAACAATTCTAGTACAGATGCAGACTGGGGAAGATCTCCGTTTAAAAGGTCTGCTGAAAGAGGAAAGTCTTCTCATAAGTCTATTAAAGGGGAAAGAACTCCAAAGGCCCAAATCCTATATTTTAAGATCCTCTGGTAGTTTTCAAGTGCCATGAACGCTTAGCTAGCATACAAACAACAACTATGTTTATTATGTGGGTGAGGAACCAGTGACCCTCCATCTGGAACTCCCATAACCCCAAACCATGAGCAGTGCTTTGCTGGCATGGAGAACAACCACCTCTAGAGGGCCAGTTTAGCAGCAGTTGTTCCTCAAACCCCCAATTCAAATATTATCAAGTGGCCTCAGACAACCCCTACAACTGAGGGCACTGGCCAACGTTGCCCCCTGCCTGCCTATTAACCAACCAGGACTGTTGCAAGATTTCACGGAAATACAGTCGCCACAAACTTGCTTTGTTTTTGAAATCTCCAAAGCCATAAATACGTATCTAAGTATACATGGATTAAGAGAAAACTTTGCAAGGTAGAGAGCTACTGTGGTGTATGGTCAGAGTGTCAGGCTAGGACCTGGGAGAGACCAGAGTTCAAATCCCTGAATCGTGAAGTTCACACACTGCCTCTCAGCCTAACCTACCTCGTAGGGTTGTTGTGGGGCATTAAAAAAATTTTTTTTGGGGGGGGGGGAAGAATCATGTACGCCACCTTGAGCTCCTTGGAGAATAAGGCAGGATACAAATGCTACATACGTAAATACACACACACACATATATATATACATACACGTGTACACACACACACACACACACACACACAGACTCAAATAGGCTCACTTTTAAACAAAATAACGCAGCGAGACCAGATGACCCTGAGCTGGGAAAAGTGGTTTCGCTGGCACCCGCCTCCCAGGCTGCTCTGCTCCTCCTTTCCCTTCAAAACCAAGTTACTATTCATATAAATCTCTTATTAACGGAGCACATTTTTAAAAAGCGGGGAGAGGGGAGGAGTCAGAGAAGTAAATATCTCCCCTCCCTCCCCAGGCCGCCATTTTGAGCCTCCCATCCCCGACCAGGGAGGTGTGAGGGAAGGGAAGGCGATGGGGCGCCTGGAGCGGGGTGGAAGCCCAAGGCGACGACCACGAGCGACCCCCTTTCCCCAACCTATCGGGGCCCGAAAGACCGAGCCGGGGAGGGACGGGGCACCAAGGCCTCGCCGCTCCGCTGGCGCCCAGACCCAGCAAAGGACTCACAGGCATGTTCGCGTGGAGGCAGCTACGGCCGAAAAGGAGCCAGACCGGAAAGAGAGGGCGCTATATCCGCTCCGGGGTTTCCCCGCACGGGCGGAAGCCGAGCCAAAGGGGGCGTGGCCACCTCGACCTTTCACCCAGCCTGCGCGCTCTTCCTTCGACGAAGCCGCGCTCTGGAGGAGGAGGGGGGCGTTCGCCTCTCAGCCGCCATTTTGGAAAGGGGATGGGGCGGGGCGGGAACGGAAGTGCCCCTGGTTGGAAGCGGATTGCGGGAGGGAGGGCCGCCATGATGGGAAGGTCGCGGTGAGGCGAAGAGAGGGACTGGCGAGGCGGCCTTCTTGAGAAGGGCAGCCGTGTCGCCAGGCCGCCATTTTGAGAGGGTTTCAGGAAAACAAGATAAATGAGCCAAGTAATAGAGGGATATAAAGGTTTTTTTTTCTATTCCCGGCATATTATAATTAATTAATTAATTATAATGACCTGCCGTTCACCTTCAGGTCTCAGGGCGGGTTACAACATGAAAACACACATTGAAAATATTTGAAAAACAACTTTGAATCAGTTTTAAGCAAGTTACAATTTGCAGCTTAAAACCATTCACAATGGCATTTAATCATGCCTCGCTTTTCCTCCTAAGGTGCTCAGGGTAGTGTAGACACGCCTTGTTTTAGCTTCACAACAACCCTGTGAGGTAAGCTAAAAAAGGTAAAGGGACCCCTGACCATTAGGTCCAGTGGCGGACGACTCTGGGGTTGCGGCGCTCATCTCCCTTTATTGGCCGAGGGAGCCGGCGTACAGCTTCTGGGTCATGTGGCCAGCATGACTAAGCCGCTTCTGGCGAACCAGAGCAGCGCACGGAAACGCCGTTTACCTTCCCGCCGGAGTGGTACCTATTTATCTACTTGCACTTTGATGTGCTTTCGAACTGCTAGGTTGGCAGGAGCAGGGACCGAGCAATGGGAGCTCACCCCGTCGCGGGGATTCGAACCGCCGACCTTCTGATCGGCAAGTCCTAGGCTCTGTGGTTTAACCCTATGAGGTAAGCTAGGCTGGCTCAAGTTCACCCAGTAAGCTTCATGGCTGGGTGGAGATTTGAACCCAGGTCTAAACTCACCCCGCACCTTCAAATACACCAGAGTGGCTCTTCACATTAGACGTCGCATCCTGCCAGCCCCATCTGTGGTGTGGTTAAGGAGTTTATTTGTTACTTGTTTTTCTCTAAAGAGCTCAAGGTGACATGCATGGTTCTCTCCTCATCTCCCCACAACAATTCTGTGAGATCGGTTTGGCTAAGGGGCAGTGACAGGCCCAAGGTCACCCAGTGAGCATCATGGCTGAGACAGCATTTGAACCCGGGTCTCCCAGATCCTAGTCTGACATGGCAGCCCCACCACTGGCTCTTGGACTAGGACAAGGGAACCCAGGGTTCAAATCCTCAGTATACCTGAAGGAGCATCTCCACCCCCATCGTTCAGCCCAGACACTGAAGTCCAGCTCCGAGGGCCTTCTGGCAGTTCCCTCCCTGCGAGAAGTGAAGTTACAGGGAACCAGGCAGAGGGCCTTCTCGGTGGTGGCGCCTGCCCTGTGGAACGCCCTCCCATCAGATGTCAAAGAGATAAACAAGTTTAGAAAACATCTGAAGGCAGCCCTGTTTAGGGAAGTTTTTAATGTTTGAAGCTTTATTCTGTTTTCAGTCCTCTGTTGAGAGCTGCCCAGAGTAGCTGGGGAAACCCAGCCATATGGGCTGGGTATAAATAATAAAAATACTATTATTATTATTATTATTAGGCCTTTGTCAGCCTGATCTACCTTACAGGGTTGTTAGAAGTATAAAATAGGAAGAGAACCACAGAGACTGCTCTGAGTTCCTTGAAGTAAGATTTGACTAGTACAGTGGTACCTCAGCTTAAGTACTTAATTCGTTCCGGAGGTCCGTTCTTAACCTGAAACTGTTCTTAACCTGAAGCACCACTTTAGCTAATGGGGCCTCCTGCTGCCGCCGCGCCGCCGGAGCATGATTTCTGTTCTCATCCTGAAGCAAAGTTCTTAACTATTTCTGTGTTAGCGGAGTCTGTAACCTGAAGCATATGTAACCTGAGGTACCACTGTAGTAGTAGTAGCAGCAGCTGTAGTATTTGTAATAAAACAGTAAATTATGCTGCTTTGGGCTGAAGTTTCACTCCTATGAAGCATTCAGACATCGCTGTTGGTTTTCCTGAACCCACCTCTATACATGGAGATGTTGAGATGGCCACAAAGGGCATTAATCACCTTAGGCTGCTTTACCAGCTCCAGCCTTGTCTAGAAAAAAGAGGCCTCTCCTCAAATTGCACACATGTTGGTCATGTCTGGGTTGCACTACTGTAATGCTTTCTACACGGGGCTCCCCTTGGAGACTGCTGCCAAAACCCGACTTACATATTTCACCATTTGCTTCAGTGACTCAGGTTATGTCCTGATTTCTGGGCTCCCATTCAAATGCGGGTCTTCACAAGTAAAACCAAAACGGTTTGGGTCCCAGCCATTTGAAGGACCACCTGCACATCTAGGAACATGCCTGGGTTCCCATATCCACCTCAAAAGCTGGTGAGTACCAGGGACAGGATTTTTTTTTTAGTGGTGGCCCATCCTCTCTGGAACTGCCGTCCTGTTTCTTGTGGTTTTCAAACTGTTGCTGAACATTTATTTTTTTAAAAACCACCACCAAGCATTTCATTGATCTTATTGTCAGCTTGTCTAATTTTGATAGGACTCCGTTAGGGTTTTTTTAAAAAAATAAATATTGTCATGTTTTAAGCCTGGTTCCTGTTTTGTAAACTGCCTTGTGATCCCTAAAAGGCAGGGATCAAAATCTCTTGATAAATGAATGAATGAAAAACCCCACGTGGGGAATGGAGTGACATCATCCTGGTATGACATCCTGGTGTGAACCAGCTCTTCCATAAGCACTCTGGGCTATGGAGGCAGATGGTGTCATGGCAAGGGTGATGATGCCAGTGCCATAACTCTCTCTGATGTTACATAGCCCATTACAAAATGGGCTCCTGCCTTAAATCTGTGTCCCACCGCAAATTTCAGGCCTTAGAACCACCAGAGTGAGAGATCTGGCCTTCTCCTGGTGCCAAGTGGTTGTCTGGGTGCAAGACTTACTTCTTTATTTCCGCTTTATTCATTGTCTATATTTCTGCCGTGGCTCGTTAGCCAAGATGAGAATGAGAAATGATGGATCAAGCCATCCTATAGATACTTACTCAAAATTAAGTCCCGTGAACACAACTGGATTTGCTCCCACATGAAGTGAGTATAGTATTCCATTTTTATTTTTATTTAAATCCAGAGGAAGCTAATAATTGCTACTGCTATAAGCCTTGCTTTTAAATCAGCTGAGAACTCCAATCCATTGCAAGAGGCAAACATTGCTTATTAACAGTGCAGACCAGCCAGCGGTAGAGGCTCCCACCTTGTGGGAGAGCATTTGATTTGCATGCAAGAAGGCCGCAGGTTCAGTTCCTGCCAGCATTTCCAGGTTGGGCTGGGAAAGAGAGCTCCCCACAAAGCCTTGGACAACTGCTGCCAGTCGGTGTAGACAATACTGAGGGTTCTGTTTAGTTATAATAGGTACTGCCACCCCAGGAACATAAGAAGCTGCCATATATTGGGCTGGAATCCTTGGTCCATCTTGGCACAGCACTGCCCACACTGACTGGCAGCAGCAGTCCAGGGGTCTGCGCAGAGGTCTCTCTCCCAGCCCTAACTGAAGATGCCATTGAGGATTGAAGCTGGGACCTCCTTGCAAGGCAGATGAAGCTCTACCCATTGAGCTAAGACTCTTCCTCTAGCCTAGATCTGTCCCCTTCCTCCCTGCATGTATCTCATCCAACTAGTAATCATCATCATCATCACCATCAAGAAAGCAGAATCTGCAACAAAATATTGCAGCATGGAAAGCTGCTGCTCTGGCTGTCATCCATCCATGCTGTTTTCCAGGATATTTCATTCCAGTCTGACTGCATCCCATCCCAGATTGCCATTCCCTCACCCGAACAATCAGAATTTTCTGCGTTGTTGGCATATTCAGTCCTCATTGTGCTATAACAGTGGTGCTGGAGGAGACTCTTGAGAGTCCCATGGACTGCAAGATCAGACCTATCCATTCTGACGGAAATCAGCCCTGAGTGCTCACTGGAAGGACAGATCCTGAAGCTGAGGCTCCAAGACTTTGGCCACCTCATGAGAAGAGAAGACTCCCTGGAAAAGACCCTGATGTTGGGAAAGATGGAGGGCACAAGGAGAAGGGGACGGCAGAGGACGAGATGGTTGGATAGTGTTCTTGAAGCTACCAGCATGAGTCTGACCAAACTGCAGGAGGCAGTGGAAGACAGGAGTGCCTGGCGTGCTCTGGTCCAGGGGGTCACAAAGAGTCGGACACGACTAAGCAACAACAAGATGTTGTTGTCTTCTAAACAGCCATCCTAATGGATTTCCCCCAAACACACACACTTTTGCAAACCTTGGAATTCCTCTCTTCATATTTATTTCTTCTTTATTTTACACATTTATAAACCGCTTCAAAGCCTGAAGCCATCAAAGTTGTGTATGACAATGTAATATATGATAAAATACAAAAAAAGAGACTACAATTTCCAAAAGCAATAACTGTAAAACCATTCCCACAGACTATAAAAATCAGTGAAACCGTTTCTATAGATGAATTCTTCATCACTGGTGCAGTTTCTCAGAGAACTGAACCGCTATCAGTACATTATAGGGTTCTTTTTATTTAGGAAATGTATAATATTTCCTTACAATAATCCCTGAGCAGTAAACAGATTACCGTAAATTCTATATAAAACATGAAATACACAGACCAATTAAAAACAATTATGTATAAAAGCATCACTAAAAACAATTTAAAAGAATTAAACACATTTAGAACAAATAACTAAATGATGTGTCTGGACAGGGTTGCTGAAACAATAATGTTTTCAGCAGGCATCTAGAATGGTATCGTGATACAGCACAATCACATTGTTAATGGCACCCTAAAGAATCATATGGGTAAAAAATAGATCCCCGCCCTCCAGGAGTTTACAGTCTTAATAAAAAAAATTAAAAAGGAAAACACAAAAATCACATCTAACAGTGTAGGTGCTGACCTTGAAAGCCCTAAACAGCCTTGGCCCAGTACACCTGAAGGAGCATCTCCACCCCCATTGTCCAGCCCAGACACTGAGGCCCAGCGCCGAGGGCCTTCTGGCGGTTCCCTCCCTGCGAGAAGTGAGGTTACAGGGAACCAGGCAGAGGGCCTTCATGATAGTGGTGCCCACCAGATGTCAAGGAAATAAACAACCACCTGACTTTTAGAAAACATCTGAAGGCAGCCCTGTTCAGGGAACTTTTTAATGTTTGATGTTTTATCACATGATGTTGTTGATGATGATGATGATGGGAGCTGCCCAGAGTGGCTGGGGAAACCCAGCTAGATGGGTGGGGTATACATTCATTCTTCTTCTTCTTCTTCTTCTTCTTCTTCTTCTTCTTCTTCTTCTCCTCCTCCTCCTCCTCCTCCTCCTCCTCCTCCTCAGTGTTATGCCTTGCGGTGCAACAAAATAAAACACCATATTACTAAATTGATCCTACAGACCTTCACCATATGTATAATCAATTCCTGTTTCTGACATTCCACGTTCTCTCATTCTGTGATCCAAGTATGTCTTACAAGCCAGGATCCAAATATGTATTTGGGGAGCCATTTATTAACTTTTTACCATGTATTTTCATGGTGGTAGTGCTTCTATTGCCACCCTCCTTGGATCAGGCTCTCACCCACTGAGGGCTCCCAACCTACCAGTTGAAGTCCGTCCGATATTTCCTGGACTTAGCCAGAATACTGCAGTCGGAAGCAGTGCTGGCGGTGTCGTTTTGGGTGATTTCCCTTCAAAAATTGCTCAACGACTTTTGTGTCTGGATTTTCACTTGTTTGAAATATGGCAACTAAAAGTTTATTTATTCTTTATTATTCTGATTTCTTCTACAACTCCCTGGTCAACCCCAGGAGTTTTATACAGTCTAAAAATATCTAAGTCAATTGACCATTTGCCGGAATCCCCTGCTGTTAACTCTACGTGGTGCGATTGAAGTCAGTGGATGGGAGTAATGGATACAGACAGGCCATTGTTTCTCAAATCAATATGCAGGATCACACCCTCTTTTCCTGGTGTGCTTAGCAGACCAAAATCCTGCGCCTTTCCTCCACTAGAAAACAAGAAAAGAAATGGAGGCTTTTCCTGGCATAAAGAAGAAATGGAGGGGAGCGTTTCACGTGTTGAACCTCTGCCTGTTTCTCCAGCAACTCTCTGTCCATTACAGATAATAAAAGATGGAAACCTTTGGGTTGTTGTTTTTTTATATAGTAGGTTAATGTTATGAACCTGTTTGGGAACTGTAGTTTGTTAAGGGTGCTGGGAACTGTAGTTCCGTGAGAAGCAAACTTCAGTTCCTAGGATTCCTTGGAGTGCAAGCATGTACGGTACTTTAAAGTATGGGGCATACGCCAGCTTAACACGCCAGCTTAAACAATTTATTATTTATTGCGGGTGGCGTTGTGGGTTAAACCACAGAGCCTAGGACAGGGGTCTGCAACCTTTAAGACAAAAAGAGCCACTTGGACCCGTTTCCGAAGGAAAAAAAAACTGGGAGCCGCAAAACTCTTCATTATAAAAATAACTTTTTTGTCACTTTTTTTTATTATTTCTTTGTTTGACCCCTCAGAATTACTCCTCCTCATAGAAATAAATGTTAAATTAACAAGTTACCTTTTTGTGTGTGTGTGTTCTTCACTCCCCTTCAAAACAGTGACCAGCGTACATGCCCCCTTTCAATGCAGTGACCAGCGTACATGCCCCTTACAATGTAGTGGGCGGGCGGGCAGGTGACGTCGGGACGGTGCGTGACTAACGCACGCACCGCCTCCATGCGACGTCACAGCCAGTACAGCGCCTGCCACAGTGGGGAGTGTCGGGGCGCACAATGCGCCTCCTCCCCTCACTAGTATGCGCCCTGGAGCCGCGGCAAAGGTGTAAAAGAGCCACATGCGGCTCCGGAGCTGCGGGTTGCTGACCCCTGGCCTAGGACTTGCTGATCAGAAGGTTGGCAGCTCGAATCCCCGCGACGGGGTGAGCTCCCATTGCTCGGTCCCTGCTCCTCCAACCTAGCAGTTCGAAAGCACGTCAAAGTGCAAGTAGATCAATAGGTACCACTCCGGCAGGAAGGTAAACGGCGTTTCTGTGCGCTGCTCTGGTTCGCCAGAAGCGGCTTAGTCATGCTGGCCACATGACCCAGAAGCTGTACGCTGGCTCCCTCGGCCAATAAAGCGAGATAAGCGCCGCAACCCAAGAGTCAGTCACGACTGGACCTAATGGTCAGGGGTCCCTTTACCTTTACCTTACCCTGCCCATCTGGCTGGGCTTCCCCAGCCACTCTGGGCGGCTTCCAACAAAATATTAAAATACAGTAATGCATCAAACATTAAAAGCTTCCCTAAACAGGGCTGCCTTCAGATGTCTGGTAGTTGTTGTTCTCTTTGACATCTGGTGGGAGGGCGTGCCACAGGGCGGGCGCCACCACCGAGAAGGCCCTTTGGTACTTTGCACATGCTCAAGGACACTCTCAGCAGTCAAGCGCCTTGCGAATGGCTCTTATTTAGTTCTGTATCCCGTTTCTACCCCACTTTTTAGTGTTGAAAAAAGGTGGGATGCCTGGCTCTCTCCCATCCCCCTTACAGCAACCCTGCAAGGTAGGAGAGACGGGCGACTGGCTCAAGAACACACCAGCAAGCTCCACGCTGGCCTGAGCAGGACATTACAAACCCTGCCCTCTCCCCGATCCCGGAGCTCTAACCACTTCGCCACACTTCCCCGGGCATCAGGTCTCCCTTTGGGGGCAGGAATGAGCAGCAGCGCCAAGTTCATTCATGCCGCCCAAGGCGCGCGGGGGCGGGGGAAGAAGAGCCCATTGAAGAAATCCGCTCCTCCCGGGGCTGAGTCAGCTCAGACTTTTCAGCCCTGCTGGCTTAACCCCTCCCTGCCCGCGGGAGGGGGGGGGCAAGCGGCTTTTCTCTCTGGCCTTCCAGCGAGGAGGAATGGGGGAGTGGTCTGAGCCTCCCGCTGGCTGGGAAGAAGGAGGAAGAGGAGGAAAAAAAAGGTTGCTGGGCGAGAGGAGGAGTTTGGGTTCCACCTCGCAACTTCTCATCCCTTCCCCCCCCTTTAAACTTTTCTGATTTTTCTTTCTTTCTCTTTCCCCCTTCTATTTCTTTCTTTTCATTCTTCCCAGGAAAGAGGGGGAAAAACCCAAGTTTGCAACTCTCCGGGGGCCATGGCCAAATCTTACGATCACCTCTTCAAGCTGCTCCTGATCGGAGACAGTGGAGTGGGGAAGACGTGCCTGATCATCCGCTTTGCAGAAGACAACTTCAGCGGGACCTATATCAGCACCATCGGTGAGAGGGGTTGGGGGGCGGTGAGGGGGGTTCCAGGGGAATGGGGTGGGCGGTGAGGGGGAGATCTGGGGAAAGGGAGGGGCTCTGTCACCCCCTTGCACCTCGATCTTCAAGGCTTCGCATCCTCCTTCTCCCAGTCCGAATCCCCCAAGACGTTTGTTTGTTTATCCATCAAACGCATCAATATCCCACCTTTTGACGCAAGGGCACGATTCTCTCCCTCCACATTTAAACGCCACAGCAACTCTGAGAGGTAGGTTAGGCGGAGAGGCCAAGTGAGATTTGGGCTGAGTGGGGATTGGAATAAGGTTACCAGATTTTTTTCAATGAATCCGGGGACAATTTCCTACTAAATAGATGGGGACTGATTTGTAAATCCGGGGACTGTCCCGGGAAATGGGGACGTCTGATAACCATAGATTGGAACCCTGGTCTCTCCCAGATGGGAGTTTGACACCCTGACCCATGGGTAGGCAAACTAAGGCCTGGGGGCCGGATCCGGCCCAATCGCCTTCTAAATCCGGCCCACGGACAGTCCAGGAATCAGCGTGTTTTTACATGAGTAGAATGTGCCCTTTTATTTAAAATGCATATCTGGGTTATTTGTAGGGCATAGGAATTTGTTTTGTTTTGTTTTTCCAAAATATAGTCCGGCCCCCCACAAGGTCTGAGGGACAGTGGACCAGCCCCCTGCTGAAAAAGTTTGCTGACCCCTGCATTACACTGCCAGGAGGAATGGGCACCCCCACCCCCCGCTAGTGGCAGAGCTGCACTGTGCATTTAAAGTGCATTTGATGCACATTTGTTATTATTTATGAAATTTATAGGCCACCCTTCGTCAAAAGACGGCTTGTCGGTTTGCAACGCAGAATGCATAACATTGTATCGAGGCAGGTTAAAAATCAAACACAGTTATATTTTATTTATTCCATAAAATTTATACGCCGTCTAATTATAAAAAAATCCCTAAACAAAACGCAAAGAGGTTTACAGAAAGAATTAAACATCATATCGAGGCAGGTTAAAAATCAAAACAACAATAATATAAACAGAGTTATATTTTATTTATTCCATAAAATTTGGACGTAATCTGATGATACAAACCCAAACGAAACTCAAAGCGGTTTACAGAATAAAACTGCAAAATCATCGGTGAAAAAGTTAAGAGCAACTGTTTTAAAACATTCCAAGAAATAATTGAAAGCTTAAAAGTAGATTTTAAGAATTGTTTGAGGTGTTTGGATGGGCTTGCCTAAACAAAGAAGTTTTTGGCAGGTGCTGAAAAGTGTGTGGCGAAGGCACCTGCCTGATATCAATGGGCAGGGAGTTCCAAAGTGCATGTGCTTCCATGCGAAAATATTTTGAGTTCTGACAAATGCGGAAGAGGTACCTGTAATGGTGCCAGTTCCGTTGATTGAAGCGGTTAATGGGGCATGCATGGGGCAAGGTGATCTTGCTGGTAAACTAAGAAGATAAAGCGGTTAAGGGCCTCATGTACTAATAGTAACAGTTTGAACTAGTCCTGTAGAAGAAACACATAATAAAGTACATATTAGAAATACAAGTATACCTGGAGTGTCTCCACACCCGACATTCAGCCCGGACACTGAGGTCCAGTGCCGGGGCCGTCTGGCGGTTCCCTCACTGTGAGAAGCCAAGTTACAGGGAACCAGACAGAGGGCCTTCTCGGTAGTGGCACCTGCCCTGTGGAATGGCCTCCCAGCAGATATCAAGGAAATAAACAACTATCAGACGTTTAGAAGACATCTGAAGGCAGCCGTGTTTAGGGAAGCTTTTTAAGGCTTAATGTTTCACTATGTTTTTATATATGCTGAAAGCCACTCAGAGTGGCAACCCAGTGATGGGTTTTTTAAGATAAATAAATTATTATTATTATTATTATTATTATTATTCTGCATAATAACAACAGCATAAAACATACAGAGGGATAAAATGAGCAGCATTGTATCTGAAAGCACAGCCCACCCAAGGGCACACATACAAAACCTTTCTCTCTGTCCAAACGTCAGGCATAATCTTGGCCACCACAGAAAATGGCAGACCCTCCCAGCCCTCACCCGGGAGCTTCCCTTTCCTCTGCCTGTCTCCCACCCTAAGAGATCTTCACCTCCCTGCTTCTCACCCAGCTCCTTCCACCACCCACCCACCACTTGAAAGCACATGACTTCCTTCAAAGTATCTTGGGAACTGTAGTTTGTGGAGGGCGCTGGGGATCGTAGCTCCTTGAGGTGGGAACTCCAGTTCTCGGGCTGCTTGTTATGAGATGGGTGTTCCTTGGGTGTGCAGATCTTTGGCAGAATCCATGCGACAGGGCGCTCGATTGCCAAGGTATGGGCTTCTCTTAAAAATAGTTTTAAGATTCCAGTCCTCATGGAACTGAATAAACTGGAACTTGGGAAGTAGTCTTTAGTCTTCTTTCTTCTTCTTCTTTGTCCATCACTCGTAGCTGAGTAAGATTGTCTTCCATAAACACGGTTTTAACAATGAGTCCGTATGTCACTGTGGAGGCCAATTCTGGATCCCCACGTCCTTCCACGGTGGGGACATTGGTTCCCTGGCGGGAGTTGATCACGGTGTGGATTTGCCAAGCGTGCCTTCCTCTTAGCACGTTTCTCCCTTGCGTCCTGAGTTCAAGTGTCTTCAAAGCCCATGACACCTTTGGTAAAGGCTGTTCTCCAACTGGAGCACTCGCAGGCCAGTGTTTCCCAGTTGTCAGTGTTTATACTATACAGTACTGTCCGCACTGACTGGCAGCAGCTCTGCAAGGTTTCAGGGAGAGGTCTCTCCAGGTAGAGCTGGGCTGTGTCCTGTGTTCCTAAGAGATGGATGGCCACCTGTCATGGATGCTTTAGCTGAGATTCCGGCATTGCAGGGGGTTGGACTAGATGACCCTCGGGGTCCCTTACAATTCTATGATTCTGTTAGAGTGTGAGCCCATATATGTGTGCGTGAGTAGCTTGACGCCATCTTCCCCCTATCTAGGGATCGACTTCAAAATCCGGACAGTGGACATTGAAGGAAAGAGGATCAAGCTGCAGGTTTGGTATGTGCTTGCGCAAACCTTTCATGAGTCTCTGCCCCCAAGGCGCTTGCAAATCTACATTTTGACAGCAGAGTAGGAGACAGGCAGGAGTCTCCAAATGAGCAGAGGCAGGGAACTCTGTGCTTTTGGTTTATTTCAGTCGGGAGATAAAAGGACTGGGGAGTTTGGGCTTCGGGGGGAAAGTCGAGTTTCAGACAGAGGCATTTGAAGAAAGGAGGTCTGAAAAAGCACCCTTTGGGTTGAGAAAGGAAGACGAAAAAAGCTAAAATGAGGACAGGACAGAGCATGGGTAGGCAAACTAAGGCCCGGGGGCAGGATCCGGCCCAATCACCTTCCAAATCCGGCCTGCAGACAGTCCGGGAATCAGCGTGTTTTTACATGAGTAGAATGTGTCCTTTTATTTAAAATGCATCTCTGAGTTATTTGTGGGGCCTGCCTGGTGTTTTTACATGAGTAGAATATGTGCTTATCTTTAAAATGCATCTCTGGGTTATTTGTGGGGCATAGGAATTCGTTCATCCCCCCCCCCCAATATGGTCTGGCCCCCACAAGATCTGAGGGACAGTGGACCGGCCCCCTGCTGAAAACGTTTGCTGACCCCTGGGATAGAGCTTTATAATGCAATGTGTGGTGTTGGAAAAGTAGAAAGTACAGTGGTACCTTGGTTTAAGAACAGCTTAGTTTATGAACAACTTGGATTAAGAACGCTGCAAACCCGGAAGTAGGTATTTTGGTTTGTGAACTTTGCCTTGGAAGCAGAACATGTTTCGCTTCCTGTTGAGTGAGTTCCATTTGTAAATTGGGTTCCCCCGCTGCTATTGGAAAGCACACCTTGGTTTAAGAACACCTTGGTTTAAGAACGGACTTCCGGAACGGATTAAGTTCATAAACCAAGGTACCACTGTATTTTTAAAAAATATTTCTCTCAAAATGTTCATTTCATCCAAATGAAATTGATCACTTGCAGATTCAGGCTGAACAAAAGTCAGGAGACCCCCTTGCTACCCCCAATGCGTAATTAATTTATTTCATATTATATTGTGGTGCCTGTGATGTGGGTTTGATAGCTGGCTCGTCATCCCCTTTGGGAGTGATGCTCTGCTCAAGCTCAGATGCTCCCAGTTTAACTGGAAACACAGCTCAAAATCCAGCCTGTGTCCAAGATCGGAGGGGAGCAACAGTTTAAAACCAGCGTCCCTCCACTCTTGGGTGCCCAGATGTGATTGAACTATGATTCCCATCATCCTCAACCAGCTTAGCCTGCTGATGAGGGATGATGGGAATTGTAGTCCAACCACATCTTGGGGACCCGAGAGTGGAGGATTTCCTGGTGAAAAGGGGTCCGAGCATCACAACGCCTTCAAAATCTGTGGCAGAGTTTGCTAATGTTATGGGGACTTCCTCTTTAGCTAAAGATTTATATGTATTACTTAAAGGTAAAGGGACCCCTGACCATTAGGTCCTGTTGTGGCCGATTCTGGGGTTGCGGCGTTCATCTTGCTCTATAGGCCAAGGGAGCCGGCGTACAGCTTCCGGGTCATGTGGCCAGCAGGACTAAGCCGCTTCTGGCGAACCAGAGCAGCACACGGAAACGCCGTTTACCTTCCCGCCGGAGCGGTACCTCTTTATCTACTTGCACTTTGACGTGCTTTCGAACTGCTAGGTTGGCAGGAGCAGGGACTGAGCAACGGGAGCTCACCCCATCGCGGGGATTCGAACCGCCGACCTTCTGATTGGCAAGTCCTAGGCTCTGTGGTTTAACCCACAGCGCCACCCGCATCCCACATGTATTACTTAATTTGCTTCAAAATGCAATTAAGGCAGCCTTTAGAGGGCATTGAAAAGGGATCAAGACAAATTCGTGGAGGAGGAGAAGTCTATCAGCTAGACGAGTTAAATGGAACCTCCTGGTTCAGAGGCAGTCTACCTCTGAATATGAATTGCTCTGGCGGGGAGGGGATGAAAAGTAGGGAAGATCTGCTCCTGTGCTTCCCAGAGGCACCTTATATGTCACTGCAACGGACAATGCTGGACTCGAGGAGCCTTTGAGTTTGATTCAGCAGCAAGGCTCTTCCTGCATACGAGGCTTCGGAACGGGTCGGGTGCCGGTGGGAGGAGGTTTCAGATAATGGTCTCTGCCTCTTGCGATTTTGGACTTCTTTCTCTTGTAGGGACACGGCCGGCCAGGAGCGGTTCAAGACCATCACCACAGCCTATTACCGGGGAGCCATGGTATGGAATCCCGACACCCAGCACCCCCTAGCTTCTTGGCTAGGCTGGAATGCCATTACGCGATTGGTGTCAGCAGTGTCAATGCCATTACGCGATTGGTGTCTTCGTAGCCTAGGGAGGGCTCCCTAACATACGGTCAAAAAGGCCAAGATGCAACAAGGCCACCAAGGAAGGATTTTGCCATTGGGGAGAAGCTTATGGCCAGTAAATATGTGTGGGTGTGTTTTAACTGGAATTCTGGGATAAATATACAAACAGCAGGTTTCTTTATTTTTTTGAATTTGCATTTTATTTATTTGTTAACATTCTTATATTACATCGGTAAACGTTGTCATATTACATTACAGGACTTACTATAATTTCCAACATGTATACAAAAATCATATACAAATTTTATATACCTAGAAAGAAAATGAAACAAAACAAAACAAAAAAGAACAAAGAGAAAAAACAAAAACGAACCCCCCCCAAAATCATATACATGCCAACACACTAGACTTCCTGTCTTTCCCATTGTATATTCCTTTTTTACAAATGAATGTACTCTTATTATTGTATATTTCTTTACATATTATCTAATACATTCCTATATTAATATGTGCTCTTAGTCTTATTTCTCAACTCAGTCTCACTCCAACGTCAGTCAAATGCTAGCAGGTTTCTGCAACTTGACCTTGATGTCAGATGGGTAGATTTTTTAATTCGTTTGCTTGCTGCGTTGCCGTTCGTTCTGTTAAAACGCAAGCCAGTATTAACACCCTGTTCCTTCCTAGGGGATTATCCTTGTGTACGACATCACGGATGAGAAATCCTTTGAGAACATCCAAAATTGGATGAAGAGCATTAAGGAAGTGAGTGAGCATGAGGAAAAGTGTGGGGTGGGTGTGGGATGGAGAGGGTCTGTGGCTGGCAGGCACCTACCCTGTTTCCCCTGCTATGGATCCAACATCGCCTTCCGGTAGATGGCGGGAAGGTAGGAGGGCGATGGCACTGTGGGCATGATGACTGTTCTCCCTCCATGGCTGCAGGCAGTGAGGTTGCTGGGAATTGCAAGGAGGGGGAAGAGTGTTGGGATGTGTCCTGGGAGCATAGCTGTCAACCGTCCCTTATTTGGCGGGAAACTCCCTTATCCCAGTGCAGTTTCCCGCTGCTGTCCCTTATTGATGATGTCCATTAAATTTCCTGGGTTTCAAAGGAAGCAGCTCCTCTCCCTCCCTCCCTCCCTGCTGGCCAGGGAGGAGGGAGGCTCCAACTGTGTTGCTTGGCTGCCCAGCCCGCCCCCCTCTGGCCTCCTCTCACCAGCCTTGGTCCCCGGGAGCCCCTCCCCGCCGGGACTGGCGGGAGCCTCTGGTCCTTCTGCCGCCATCCTCCTCGCGGCCGCCGAACTGAGAGTCTCTGCCTGGGGCCTCCCCTCTGCCCATCACCGCCGCTCCCGCTAGGCCATACTGCGACTGTGCCGCCAAAGGACCCGGATGAGATGGGCAGCCTGGCATGGCCTATGAATTGATGAGGAGCCTTGAGAGGAGAGCGAGGGCAACCATAGAGAAGGCAGTTCAGAGAGAGGAGGAAGAGGAGGAGGCGGAGGCGCAGGCAGGTGTTCCAAGGGCTACAAGGGAAGGACCGCAAGCGCTTCTCCCATAGATTTGTAGTGGTAGACTAGCATAGATGGTCTGATCTGCGGGTTTACTTCGGGCGCTATCTCCCCCCCCCCTTCCTCCCGCCCCACCTGATGGAATTGAGAACTGCAGATGGAGCACGAGAGAAAAAATACAGAACTGTAGCAGCATCTTTGTAGCTTGGACTTCGTTTTGCGTGAAAAGTGGTTGCTGCTTGTAGTTATTTAATTGCAGTGTTTCATCAGCTGGTGCCTTGAGCAGCAACCTCTGGAAACGAAGGGCTAAAAACCGGCGCTGCTCTCCCAAATTATCTGGTCCCTTTTAACTTTGTATTTCAGCTGGTTGACTAAAATCCCTTATTTTGGCTGCTGATCCCTTATTTTCGAGGTTGCTGGTCCCTTATTTTCAAATCTGTAAGTTGACAGCTATGCCTGGGAGACGGGGGCAATTGGCAGGCCCCCAGCTGGCTCCAGCCCACCAGCCGGCAGCCGGGCGAACTCCAGTTCTCAGAACAGCATCAAAACTGCAACTCAAGCCTCAGAAACCTTTAGAAACTGAGCATGCAAGCCAGCAGAGATAAGAACTCTTTGCAACGTCAGGGCGGCATATGTAAGCATATTTACAAGCATTTTATTTAGCATCAGGACAAAGGAAAAACATGTCTGCTCCCCTTCGTGTCCAAGCAAAAGCATAAGTGAAAGCTATAGAAGTTCCCAGCAGGCTGTGCTGGAAGTAAACAGACATGTGACATACAACATTCCACACATGTTTTAAGGTGGAATGGAACATCATAATCCTAACAGAGAGTAGGTCTTGCGCCCGGATCCTGCTGGTGGACTTCCCATTGGGGCATCCCCATTGGCCACTAGGAAAACAGGATTCTGGACTAGATGGGCCACTGGTCTGATCCCGCAAGGTTTTTATGAGGATCAGGGTGGGAAAACCTGAAACCTGCCTGGTCAATGTCTGGATCTCTCTGCCCCCCTTTTCTTCTGCAGAACGCTTCGGCCGGCGTAGAGCGCCTCCTGCTGGGGAACAAGTGCGACATGGAAGGCAAACGCAAAGTGCCCCGGGACCGAGCAGAGAAGGTATCTGATGTAGCCAGAGCGACAAACTCAGGCGGGGCAGAGAGACAGGGTGTGGCGGGGAGGAAATGGCGCAAGGGGTCGGGCGCTTGAAGGTTTGAGTGCTGAGCTGAGCAGTTTTCTGGAGCGCCTCACCCCCTCAGTGAAACCTTCCTGCACTCGGATTTAATGGTGAGGTTGGGGAGTTCTTCATAGAGTGATTTGCTCTATGAAGCACTTAAACAGTTTGCCTGGGCTGCCTGCCATCCTGTGTTGGTGCTGCCACCTCTTGGTGGTCACATAAACTGCAGCGTGATGACAGCCTTACATTTTTATGCATATAGGTGTATATCTCCACACCCACACCTATACAGTGGTACCTCAGGTCAAGTACTTAATTTGTTCCGGAGGTCCGTTCTTAACCTGAAACTGTACTTAACCTGAAGCACCATTTTAGCTAATGGGGCCTCCTGCTGCCACTGTGCCGCCGGAGCACGATTTCTGTTCTCATCCTGAAGCAAAGTTCTTAACCCAAGGTACTATTTCTGGGTTAGTGGAGTCTGTAACCTGAAGCGTATGTAACGTGAAGCGTATGTAACCTGAGGTACCACTGTATACATGAAAAAGTAAGGTTGTCATCTATCTATCTATCTGGGTGGGTATAAGTTTTTCAAAGATGAAGCAATAACCAAAGTAACCATTAAGAGGGTCATATGTAAAGAAGTATCAGGAAGCCCAAGCTATGATGTGATCATCCAGGAGGGAATATTAAAAGTCACATTTATTCACCCAAGATAATCTTTCCATCAATTCCTCTGATTCCTTCCTGTTCTTGCACTTGAGCAGCTGTTCAGGTTTTGTAACAAACTGTGTGTGACGGGGGAAGGCTTACGTGTACCCTTTCCTTGCTGTCAGTCAACCAAGCAAGTCTGATGCCTGCCCACCCCTATTCTATGGGGTCAGGAGAAGACTGAGAAGCGTTGTGGGGTGGGTGCAGCAAGGGTTGCCAAAGAGTTGGCGTTAGGACAGGTTCCCCGCCCCCCATTCCAAGTATCCCATTTCTTTCCCAACAGCTATCCAAGGAGCACGGGATCAGGTTTTTTGAGACGAGTGCGAAATCCAGCTTGAACGTAGAAGAGGTGAGTGGCGAGAAACTCTCATTTATTTCAGCATTTTGCTGCTGCATTTCAGGGCTACATCACTGCAGCTTCTGCATAAAAGAAGTGTGTGTGGTGTCTATAGAGTCGGTAGCAGGAAATGGGGACCCTGAGGTCCTCTAGGTGTGGTTGGACTCCAGCTCCCATCATTCGTGACCATTGGGCCATGCTGGCTGGGGATGATGGGAGCTGTAGTCTTAACAACACGTTTTCTGCATCCCTGCTTTGTTATCTCCATAAGTGCATTTGGTGCGTGATCCCTGATTGGTTGGGATGTGATTGGACCCAGGGCCCAAAGGAAGGAACCTAGATCCCTGCAGCTGTTTCTAGCGGATCACAGCTCCCATAATCTTTGACCATTGACTGCGCTGGCTGATGGGAGTCCATCAACAATTGGAGAGCTGCCTAGGGGGCCACCCCACACTCCCAGAAACACAACACAAACATTGATATGTGCTTCATTCATAAGGCACCTGGTTCTTCAGGGGCACAGTTCCCTCATTCAGGACCAGGAAGTCCTCCGTACCTGCCTGCCCCGTCCCCCAAAATCAGTACTTCTGTCTTGTCAGGATTCAACCTCAATCTGTTAACCGCCATCCATCCTCCAACTGCCTCCAGACACTCACACAGGACCTTCACCGCCTTCACTGGTTCCGATTTGAAAGAGAGGTAGAGCTGGGTATCATCCGCATATTGATTGACACCCAGCCCAACCCCCCTAAAGATCTCTCCCAGAGGCTGCATGTAGATGTTGAAAAGCATGGGGGAGAGGACGCAACCCTGAGGCACCCCACAAGTGAGAGCCCAGGGGTCTGAACACTCATCCCCCCAACACCACTTTCTGAACACGGCCCAGAAGGAAGGCCCACTGTATAGCAGTGCCCCCAGCTCCTCTAGATGGTCCAGAAGGATGTTATGGTCAATGGAGGGCTTCCCTCCTCCCAAAGAGTGACTGGGCTGTTTAAATGGGAGCAAAGGAAGGCCTACCTCACAGGAGTGTTGTGAAGGCATTTTTTGCATGTTAAAATAATAAACGAATGTGACAGAGGTCAGATGGAGACTCATCTCTGTTTCTCCCCTTCAGGCTTTCAGCACGTTGGCCCGGGACATACTTCTGAAATCAAGCAAAAAATCGGTGAGGAATCTGTGAGAAAGGGGCTGGGTTTTTTTGGGGGGGGGGGACTTCCCTGAGCAGGGGTGTGATGGTTCAGGGTTTGGACAGCTAGCCTGACGAAGGAGGGGAAGAGGTGGATGAGAAATCTGAAGTCACTGGGTGGCTGGGGCCTATCAGAGCCAGTGGTGGACTTGGGTAATAGATTAGGGTTACCAGATGTCCCGGGGACAGTCCCTGGATTTGCAAATCTGTCCCTGGACAAATTCCATCCCCAGAATGTCCCCAGATTTGCAAACCCGTCCCCGGGAAACGTGGCACCGGCAGCCTCAGCAGCCCGGAGCCAGCCTGGTAGCGCAGTTGGCTCTGGCTGGCTCCAGGAGCTGCTCGCTGCCCTCTGCTGTAGCACCTGCCATTTTTCCTTGCCGAAACTTCTGGCAAGGAAAAATGGTGGGCACCACGGCAGTGAGCAGCTGAAGCCAGCCAGAGCGAACTGTGCTACCAGGCTAACTCTAGGCTGCTGACTGCCACTGCCGAAGGGGAACTGGGGACGTCCGGCGGTACAGATCTCCGGTGCCCTTCCTCCTTTGTTTTGACTGATCGGGGGAGGCTCGGGAATTGCAGGCGGGCAGCCGTTGCCCAGTTTTTTAAAAACTCTGCACATTTATGTTTCACAAGGTGCGAAAGAAGGGGTGGCAGAGAAACCCTTCGCCTTGCACCCGTCCTGGTCAACGGCTGCCCGCCCGCGACTCCCAAGCCTCCCCCGATCTGTCAAAACAAAGGGAGAAGGGGGAAGGAGATCGGGGAAAGCTTGGGAGTCACAGCCAGGTGGCGTGCCATTGCCCAGTTTTTTAAAAACTCTTTGCATTTTATGTTTCACAGGGTGCAAAAGAAGGGCTTTGCACCTTTATACAATATGCATGTGTGCTTGGGCCCAGGGTCTTTTGCCTCACCATCCCCACTACTGAGTCCCTGTTGCTACTCAGCTTCAAAAAAAAAAAAAAAAAAAAAAAAGGTGTCCATGAATTCATTGAAAAAAATCTGGTAACCATATAATAGATGCCAAAATTTGACGCCCCACCTTGTGCGACCTTCCCAAAGCCAGCTAAGAGAGGCACCAGATTTTGGGAAGGAGGCACGAGAGTCTGGCGGGGTCCTAGAGCCAACCCTCTTCCCAAAGCTGGGAAAATGCTAACTAGGCTTTGAGAAGGAGCAAACAGACAGTATGACCCTGTCAGAGCCTCAAGCCTCCTTTCCCAAAAACCATGGAGGGCAGAGCACAGCCATTGTGGCTAGCAGCTGCTGATAGGTTTTCCCTCCTCCTCCTCCTGTGGATTTGTCCATTGCCATCCAAGCTGGTGGCTGTCCTCACCTCCAGTGGCAGCGAGTTCCACAGTTCAACGACGTGCTCTGTGTAATAGTACTTCCTACCCTATTGTCCGTCTCTCCTCTCCTCCAGGCTCAGCACGTCAAAGGCCCTTTGGAGCTGAAAGCATCACAGAAAAGCAGCAGTAAATGTTTGGTGGTGTAGCGGCGACTGTCCCGTCCCGTCACTCCTCTGCCTTGTCGTAGGACGTACCCCTTTCGCCATTTACGCTCCAAATGCCTCCGCTTTCTTCCACGAAGCTCAGAAACCCTTCCGGGCGGGACCCCGGGAGTGGGGGCTGACGGCAGGTGGGGCTCGCAGGCCGAGACCTCCCTCTCTTCCCCCTTTTGCGTCCCCACATTCCTTAGCTGTAGGGAATATAGACCATTTGGAAGGGATCTTGCCCGAGGGATGTGGGTCTAGGGTTGCCAGAACTCCTCTGGCGGTGACCCCAATTCTCCAGGGTCGCCTGGGCCCCTTCCAGGCAGCAGAGAAGGCCTTAGATGGGCGATAGTGCCTTAAAAAAAAAAAGCTATTTTTTAATTCAGAAAACTACGTGTGCAGCTTCCAAGTTTCAGCTTGGCAGGAGCCATCTGCAGATAACTGCATATTGCTCCCAATTAACCTCCGTCTCCAGGGCTCAGTGGTGGAAGTGCAGAGGAAGAACCCCCAGGGCCCGTCCCTAGGTCTCAGGTTTAGACCCTGAAATATTAGGGTCTGGGATGCTCCCGACCTGGCATACCTATGGGGGAACCACTACCAAGATAATGGAGGGAATTACATTTTGGGGGTGAAGCTGGGGGCTTGGCTGCAGTGGAGCCAGAATGCACTGGGGCCGCCATGAACCACAGAATTTGGAAGCGACTCAAAGGGTCATCTAAGTCCAACCCCTGGACTTTTTTGAGTTGGGGGGGGGGCACTACAGGATGCCGACACTTTCCCCATAACCAGCCTATTCCCGGGAGAATGTGTTCGCCCTGTAATGCAACTTCTTGCTCGTAAGAAGGGATCTCATTGCCCCAGCCCAACATCCCGTGAGGAAGCCTTACCCTCTGCCCCCACAGCCCCCCCCCACATTACACAGCAGCCTGGAAATGTGCCCCCAGAAACTCCCCCTCCAGAAAAGACCCACACAACATTCCACATGTGCCTCTTAGTTATTATTATTAATTTTGTTCGGGAACCCTTTGAACAGTATTAAAATGTTTGCCATGATTTCTGAATGTCTCCTGTACTAAATGTGGCAGGCCTTGCGAGAGTCGGCCTGGCCGGTGGGGAGGGGGGCGGGGAGTGCCTTCTGTCGCATGGCATACAGAACCCAAGAGATTAAAAAGTGGGGGTTCTTGTGGGGGGACGGGAGCTCTTGCTGTGTCCCTTAAGAGAGGTGCCACGTACCGCACGATCTGCACTTGGAAGACTTCAAATCTTGCAGCACTTACATTTTGGATTTCCCTGCCTCTTGTCAGGCGCCTTCACTCTGCTGTTTTGGGCGCCAGCTAAAAACATTTTTTGTTTAGACTCACGGCGGTTCTCAACCTGTGGGTCCCCAGATGTTGTTGGATTACAACTCCCATCATCCCTGAGCTCTGGCCTTGCTAGCTAGGGGTGATGAGAGTTGTAGTCCAACATCTGGGGACCCACAGGTTGAGAAAGGCTGATTTAGAGCATCGTACCCAGATATGTAGAACACTGGTGCGTGTTTCAATCTTTTTAGTTTATTGCCGGTTTTAATTTTTTTAAGATTGTTTCAAACACTGTACTGTAGTTGTTTTTAGCTTTTTTTTAAAACCGATAATCTTTGTGAACCTCTTTGAGGTTTATTTTACGATCAAGCAAGTGTATAATTTTTTATGAAAGTAGGAAATAATAAAACAAAAATGCATCTTTAGTCATAGCCACGCTATATATTCAAAGCTATTGCAGCGCACATGGAATGCACATGACTTCTACAAAAAAATAACAAAAATTGTGGGAATTATAGTTCACCCCCACAGAACTACAATTCCCAGCACCTTTTAACGAACTACAGCTCCTGGAATTCTTTGGGGGAAAGCCGTGTGTTGAATGCACTTTAAATGTATGGTTTGGGCATGATGCCCGTTCTCTATCCTGTTGCAGTGACTTTTCCTAGGCCTTTCCCACAGGTATCCCATTTTTAATTCTCCATGTTTTTAATTCTCCATGTCCCTGAGAAGGACAGATGTTCTTGGGCTCCAATTCCCATCTGCCCCAGCAAACATGGCCAGTGATCAGGGGGTCATAGAACATGCTCTCACCCACTGAGCTATGGAGGGATGGTGTGAGTTGTGGTTTGGCAACACCAGGAGGTCCACAGATTCCTCATACCTGTCCTCAGCCAAACGGGGATGGTGCATTAATGCATTTGCGCAGGTGTAAGACAGGGACGCGGGTGGCGCTGTGGGTTAAACCACAGAGCCTAGGGCTTGCCGATCAGAAGGTCGGCAGTTCAAATCCCCGCGACGGGGTGATCTCCCGTTGCTCGGTCCCTGTTCCTGCCAACCTAGCAGTTCGAAAGCACGTCAAAGTGCAAGTAGATAAATAGGTACCGCTCCGGCAGGAAGGTAAACGGCGTTTCTGTGCGCTGCTCTGGTTCGCCAGAAGCAGCTTAGTCCTGCTGGCCACATGACCCGGAAGCTGTACGCCGGCTCCCTCGGCCAATAAAGCGAGATGAGCACCGCAACCCCAGAGTCGTCCGCCACTGGACCTAATGGTCAGGGGTCCCTTTACCTTTAAGACAGGGATGGGGAGCCTGTGGCATTCTAGATGTGGTTGGAGTCCGGCTCCCATCTTCCCTTTTCTGCAGTGGCTCCCGTGAGCGAAACGCTGTCCCTAGAAAGGCCTCCTGGCACTGTCATTGCATGTCTTTAGGAGCCAGGCGAAAACAAGGAAGGAGGGAATGGAGTACCTTGGGAAGGTCACAGCTGGCTGGCTGGCACCCCGAAAGGAGCAGGCCACATACTGCAACGTTTCTTGCACGCCCCACATCCATTCCACAAAAGGAATGGCGGCATTACTGAGTCAGACCATTGGCTTACCTAGCTCAGCACTGTCTACACAGACAGGCAGCAGCTCTCCAGGGTTTCAGGAAGGGGATCTTCCCAGCCCTACCCGGAGATGCCGTTGGGGATCAAACCCAGAACTTTCTGCATGCAAAGCAGATGCCCTACCACTCAGCTCCAGCCCTGCCCTCAAATATAATAGTATGATTCTAGTCCACATGGTTCTGAGTGAATAAAGGGCTGATTTAAAGAGGGGCATAGCAATTACCCCATTGGTCCATCTTCCTTGGTATCGTCTACACTGACTAGCAGCATCTCTTTGACGCTTCAGACGGCGGGCAGGACAATCAATCATTCTTTATTATGGTCAAAGACCAGACAGCAAAGTTAACAACAGCAGGGTGTCCTTTCCCAGCCTGACCTGATGCTACAGGAGGCTTTGTCCTGCAGATCTTAATATCCAGGCAGCTTCTAAAAGAGACAACTTATAGAGAGCATTTCGCCAAGCAGAGAATGCTTGTACAGTGGTACCTCGGGTTAAGAACTTAATTCGTTCCAGAGGTCCGTTCTTAACCTGAAACTGTTCTTAACCTGAAGCACCACTTTAGCTAATGGGGCCTCCTGCTGCTGCCACACGATTTCTGTTCTCATCCTGAAGCAAAGTTCTTAACCTGAGGTACTATTTCTGGGTTAGCGGAGTCTGTAACCTGAAGCGTCTGTAACCTGAAGCGTCTGTAACCCGAGGTGCCACTGTATATTCATTCCCAATGCCCAATCACTGTTGTTTAAGGCAGCTATTTTGCCTGTTGCGTTTTGAAAAGTGTTGGCCCAAACTAGTTTATCGGTGCAGCGTTTAAAAACTAGCCATAGTCAACAAGGATCCACCAACAACATACAAATCAATGTGCTTTACTTGACCCAACAATCCATCCAGAGCCAGTGTGGTGTAATGGTTAAGAGTGGTAGACTCCTAATCTGGGGAACGGGGTTCGCGTCTCCGCTCCTCCACATGCAGCTGTTGGGTGACCTTGGGCTAGTCACACTTCTTTGGAGTCTCTCAGCCCCACTCACCTCACAGAGTGTTTGTTGTGGGGGAGGAAGGGAAAGGAGATTGTTAGCCGCTTTGAGACTCCTTCGGGTAGTGATAAAGCGGGATATCAGATCCAAACTCCTCTTCTTCTTCTTCCTCCCCCCAACTCCAAACATGCAAGCAAATCTTACTGCAGTTAACCAAAGGCAATCAATCACACCCTGCTGCCCTCCCACTCTATTATGTCAAATAAACAAACTAGCCCTAGTCAATCTGAGCTGGGACAGCCATCTTGGGGAAGCGTCTCCTGCTAATGTATACAGAAACGACAAGATATAAAGGGATGCAATATGAAGAGTGAAAAAGAATACACATTTCCTGACTTCTATCCTTAACTACGGATTGCTATGATGACTCATTTTAAAATAATAGTAATACAAACGATCGAAGTGGTTATAATCGAATACGTAAGCAATTGTGAAAGTAAATGTGCTCAAATTACAATAAAAAATAGAACATGTGCTTCAATACATCGGTATGCTGTATGAAATTCATGAAACACTTTCAGAGGCACTTCGTTCTTCTGTCCGACGCTGTCTGGCCCAAGCGTATTTCTCTGTAGATCTGATCTTGTTCAACAGCTGCTTATTGCTTAAGAGATAGGCATGAAATTCCTTGCAAGTAACGTGCTTGTAATTATATTGCAGTAGCACCATGCTTCGCAGCGAGTCCAAGGATAAGTTGCCTCTCTCTTTGCTCAGAGAGAAAGATAACCCCGCGTTTGCAGGATGCGACGCGAGGGCAAAAAAACCCTGGGCCATCTTCAAAAGTTCCGAGTGGCACATAACGCTTTTGGAAGTCTCAAAGTACTTGGTCCATTTCTGGTGTGCCTGGAGCTTAATGAACTCATCGTCGCCTTTAAACTGATCCACAAACTTCTCGAGGTTGCAGAATTGATCGAAGCACTTCCCCTCATCTATGGACACATCCCTGTCCAGGAGAAACTTTATGGAAGGTCCTACTTTGTCCCACTCTAGCGACTCACTAAGAGACATCCACATGAAGCATGAAAACTCCTTCATGGGCTCCATCCATTTTTCCAGATACTCTATGCAGCTGTCATAGAAGCTATTGACCTCTGTGCAGAATTTGTCACACTCCGCGCCGAGACCCGCCTCACGCTTCTCTTTCAGAAGGCTCTTGACCTTGAGGGACATGAAGCTGTTGCTCCTGCGCTCAGCGAGCATGTTCTGGACACAAAGCAGAACTTGCAGAATCTCCACAACCGAATTATTCTCCCTTTCGAGTTCTAAAACGTAGGAGTGAAACATACTCATAAGAGACTGCAGGTGCAGTAAGTAAGCTTCACTAAGCTCATGCTCAAAAAACTCCTGCAACACTGTTGGCGGTTTATTCTGCGAGAGGAAAAAGGCCTTGACGGCTGGAAACACGTGAATGAGTCTAGTGATGCCTTGAAAGGACGACAACCAGCGTGTTTTGCTGTGGGACAGCAGCTTTTTGTATTCAGTGTCCACGAATTCACAGTACTCCTTTAACTGCTCCGTTTGGACTCTATAGATATGAAAATACTGGTATATCTTGAAAATGATGCTCTCAACGTCGACGTCCAACGTGTCTGCTGCCTGATGGACACAGTTATTCAAAATGTGCGCTGGACATCCCACACCAATTGAAGTTTTGTTATCCAGCTCACTCTTCGACTTTGCAAACACACTCCCCCCTTCTGAATCCTGCTGTGTCCCTCCAAACATTGTGTTGCAGTTGTCACCTGTGAACGCTATGCATTTCTTTAGCAGTCCTTTACTCTCAAGAGTTTCCTTCACGTACGAAAAGATTGTATCTGCACTCTCGTTGGGTTGGCTTTTCATTTCAATTATTTTGGACTGCAAACCGCCACTTTTCCAGTCAAAATACTGAATAACTATTGCAACCACCTTGACCGGACCGTGGTTATTCGCGTCAGTAGAAACGCCACAATAACCTATTTCGTTTTCTTCAAGGCTTTTCAGAATGTTTTCCAAACAATCGGGAGCCAGTACAGAATTTACAATTGCCTCCGTCTTGGTTTTTGCACTTGAAAACTTCCTCGCAATATCGGAATCCGGGAACATTGTCTTCAAGAGGCCTGATGTGCATGTCATCACGTTATAACTGTGGTGGTGTTTGACGGTGTGAAAAGCGAAAGTCCCTTCTGCTGCGGTCACTTCATCTTCCCATTTGCTGTTACAGGGTTTTACCAAAACGTTTGCCAATTTTGCTGAAGAAGCTTCTCCTCGAATTGCTATTTTGTGTTTCTCGGAGTCCATGTGCGATTGCAGGTCGCGTCCTCCTTTATGTGCCACAGAGACGAACGTACCCGGTCTACATACCAGGCATTCACCTTCGAAGTCATCCCTACCTCTTCTGAAACAGGTATACTTCCTCTGTAGCTCAACAGAAAATCTACATTTTCTTTTCGGCATTTTGTCACGTAAGAAGCACAGCACGTAGAAAAAACCATTAAGGAAGGTGGCGAAAGACTAAACGGAACTTGGAACTGGAAGTTAACACCGTACAGCATTGCCTCCTATAACAGAGCGAAGAGCCCTACAAAAGAATACAAGACAGAAAATTACTGACTGAGCAATTCATGTATCCTTCAGGAAAAAGACTAGAACCCTCGGAATTCCGATGTGTAGTATTATTTTTCACTTTTATATCCCACCCTTTCACCAAAGCATTCACTGTGATGTGGATGGGTAAGGGAGCAAACCTGTGAGGAAGGCTGGTGCATGGTCCTGTGTAGAGCTTTGAAGGGTACAAATTCGCTTCTTCCCAGCACATCTAGGGATCCAAGGTTGAGGACGCCTGGCCTAAAGAAACCAAATACATAATTTAAAAAGGGGGAAAAAACACACCTGAAAACCTATAAAACAGCAATAGAAAGGCACATACAATCAAAGAGAAATCCAGAGGATTCACACATGTAAAACAGAGTTCAATCTTATGGGTCTGGGAAAGCCTGGCGGAAAAGAAGCTTTCGCAAAACACGTGAACCAAATGACGGCTGCTTCATCGTGTATGGCAAAGGGAAGGGCATTCCACAATCTAGTGACAACACCGTAAAAAACATGACCTGTTATTCAGCTAAAGGGCCTGTACCACAGCTTTCCAAACTTTCCATGTTGGTGACACACTTTTTAGACGTGCTTCATTTTGTGGCACAGTGAATCAGTTTTACTAGCAAACGGGGGGTTAAACAAACCCCTTTTGCAGGGAGCATTCACGCGACACACCTACACACTGCAGCTGACACACTAAAGTGTCGCGACACAGTTTGGAAAGCTCTGGCGTACACACATGCCGATCAAAACAAACTTGGTTCTAGACAGAGACATCTTCAAATACACCACCACTTCACGCAGAATACTGTGGACCTAAGCTTGCCTTGCTACACACTTATCTTGGGCAACAACGAGGCAACGTATCATCATTATCCTTAGAATTTATTATTTATACCCCGCCCATCTGATTGGGTTTCCCCAGACACTCTGGGCGGCTTCCAGCAGAACACTAAAATACAAAACCTATTAAAAACATTAAAAGCTTCCCTAAACAGGACTGCCTTCAGATGTCTTCTAAAAGTCTGATAGTTGTTCTTCTCTTTGGGAAGAGCAGTTGGTCTCTGCTGGGAGGGCATTCCACAGGACGGGTGCCACCACCGAGAAGGCCCTCTGCCTGGTTCCCTGAAACTTGGCTTTTCGCAGCAAGGGAACCGCCAGAAGGCCCTTGGCTTCTGGGCAGAACGATGTGGGTGGAGACGCTCCTTCAGGTATACTGGGCCGAGGCCATTTAGGGCTGTCTGCCACTGGGTGGCATAGCATAGGCATACATCCGCCAACTCCTCCCCAGCTACTGATAAACCCCCTTAAGGAGAGCCAGTATGGTGTAGTGGTTAAGAGCGGTAGTCTCGTAATCTGGGGAACCGGGTTCGCGTCTCCGCTCCTCCACATGCAGCTGCTGGGTGACCTTGGGCCAGTCACACTTCTCTGAAGTCTCTCAGCCCCACTCACCTCAGAGAGTGTTTGTTGTGGGGGAGGGAGGGAAAGGAGAATGTTAGCCGCTCTGAGACTCCTTCGGGTAGTGATAAAGCGGGATATCAAATCTCAAACTCTTCTTAAAAGTTATAGCTGTCCTCTATGTAATGCCACACATAGGGGCAAGCCCCATTCTACTGCCAACCCCTCTCCTGCTATCAATGCCCCCCCAAGAACAAGCTACTGAACACCACCTGCCTTGGTCAGGCGGGTCTTAGCACCCTAGACCATCACCCTCCCAATTCCCAAGTGGCGAGGCGCTGGGGGAGGGCAGGGCAAAGAAGCCCACCTCCCACTCTACAGTTGCCACCTGTCCTGTATAATACAGGATTGTCCCGTATTTCAATGTAAAACTCTGTGTCCTGTAGGGATAGTTTTGTCCTGTATTTCAGCTCTCTTTTCTCCGCCAAGTTAGGGATCCCCTCAAATTCAGTGTCTGAAAGGGTGTGTGAAAGGTCATGTATTTAAGCTCTGGGTAGCCAAGCGCAGGTAGATTGACAAATCCGCGTCTATGCGCTGTGACAAATTCCAGAGGGGCCATCCTGTTAGGCTGCAGTGGATTGTAATGGGTTGCTCTGAAATCACTTCAGCACCAGATTTTTTTGGGGGGCCGGATTTAGGTTTGATGAGGTCCTAAGCTACTGAAGGTAATGGGGCCCTTTATACCGTATTTTTCACCCTATAGGACGCACCGTCCCATAAGGCGCACCTAGTTTTTTGGGGGGGAAATAAAGGGGAAAAAATTATTTCCCCCCCCAGGCGCGGAGCTGGGGCGGGGGAAGCCTGAGCTTCCCCCGACCCCAGAACAGGCAACTCTCCACAAGGCGCGGGAGCCCGGCTACTGGAAGGAATTTTTATTTTTTATTAAAATGATGCTTTATTCATAACAAACTTAATAATGCAAACACATTGGCATTTGGTAATCACAAAAGTTCCTTTAGAAACACGATTTACAAAGACTCATAATTTTTTGGGGGGGGGCGGCACAAGAGCATAGCCGTCAACTTTTCCCTTTTCTTGCGGGGAATCCTTTTCAGAATAAGGGAATTTCCCTTAAAAAAAGGGAAATGTTGACAGCTATGCTCAAGAGAGTGGGGCTTGTTTAGATTATACGGGACTGGAATGCCCCCCTCCCGCACCTCCCTGTCCTGTATTTTTCTAGGACACCAGTGGCGACCCTACCCTCCTCCTCCTCGGAACCCCACCACCGCCCTCCACCTCTTCATCGCCCCTGCCACGCATGATCGTAGCCAGGATTACTTTTGGGGGGGCAGAACCTCTGTCTGCTATGCATTTTTATTGATCTTTATTGATTTGGGGGGATGGGCAGCTGCCTCTTCCCCCTCCCGCCTCCCCAGCTAACCCGGGGCTCCAGCCAGCCCTTCTTCACCACCAGCCCCAGGCCCGACCCACCCACCTGCCCACCTCCGCCACCCGCCGTTAGAGGCGCCATCGTCACCCCTCCGCCGCCGCCGCCGCCGCCGCCACGTGCAAGAACAGGACCCCGCGCCCTCGCAGCGCCGCCTCTCGGACACGTCATTTCAGCGCGACTCCAGAGGCGCAGCGTCCGCTTCGACGTCGGAAGTGGGGAAAAGAAAGCGGCGTGAAATAAGTCGCGGGCGGAGTGAGAAAAGTCCCCGGCGGAAGAATGGGAAAATGGCCGCTTCAGAGGGGGCTGATGATGCACAGCTTGCAGAACATGATGGGCCCAAGGGAAACAACACCTAACCGTGGTTTGCTTTCCTTACCTCTATGTGCAATCCACTTTTGTTGTTGTTTAGTCGTTTAGTCATGTCCGACTCTTCGTGATCATGGAGCCCAAGACAGTAAAACCTCTCACTGCCTCCATTTCTTAGAATCATAGAATCATAGAGTTGGAAGAGACCACAAGGGCCATCGAGTCCAACCCCCTGCCAAGCAGGAAACACCATCAGAGCACTCCTGACATATGGTTGTCAAGCCTCTGCTTAAAGACCTCCAAAGAAGGAGACTTCACCACACTCCTTGGCAGCAAATTCCACTGTCGAACAGCTCTTACTGTCAGGAAGTTCTTCCTAATGTTTAGGTGGAATCTTCTTTCTTGTAGTTTGGATCCATTGCTCCGTGTCCGCTTCTCTGGAGCAGCAGAAAACAACCTTTCTCCCTCCTCTATGTGACATCCTTTTATATATTTGAACATGGCTATCATATCACCCCTTAACCTCCTCTTCTCCAGGCTAAACATGCCCAGCTCTCTTAGCCGTTCCTCATAAGGCATCGTTTCCAGGCCTTTGACCATTTTGGTTGCCCTCCTCTGGACACGTTCCAGTTTGTCAGTGTCCTTCTTGAATTGTGGTGCCCAGAACTGGACACAGTACTCCAGGTGAGGTCTGACCAGAGCAGAATACAGTGGCACTATTACTTCCCTTGATCTAGATGCTATACTCCTATTGATGAGGCCCAGAATTGCATTGGCTTTTTTAGCTGTCGTGTCACACTGTTGGCTCATGTCAAGTTTGTGGTCAACCACAAACTTGGTTTGTGGTCTTCCCCTTCTATTTGTCTGGAGGTGATGGGACCAGTGGCCATGATCTTCTTTTTTTGTTGTTGAGCTTCAAACCATATTTTGCGCTCTCCTCTTTCACCCTCATTAAAAGATTCTTTAATTCATCCTCACTTTCTGCCATCAATGTTGTGTCATCTGCATATCTGAGGTGGTTGATATTTCTTCCAGCAATCTTAATTCCACTTTAGCATTATGTAAAAGGGTGGATTTATAACAGGCATAGGCAAACTCAGCCCTCCAGATGGTTTGGGACTACAACTCCCATGATCCCTAGCTAACAAGACTAGTAGTCAGGTATGATGGGAATTGTAGTCCCAAAACATCTGGAGGGCTGAGGTTGCCTATGCCTGATTTACAACCTCCAGCTTCTAGGCTTCACAAGTATATCATGCCTCTACACACAAGACGTAGCTTGGCAAGTTAAACCAGTTTCACTGTATGTTTGGAAGGGTTTCCATCCCCCCACCTTTTCCCTTTTCCCTGTCCGTCTGTCTCCCTCGTGGGAGGCGTTTCAAGAAGGTCAGATCGGCAGGCAGATTCGGGTCTCGCAGGAGTTTCTTTGTTTAATTCAGGCATCCCCAAACTAGGCCCTTCAGATGTTTTTTGGGACTACAATTCCCATCATCCCTGACCACTGGTCCCGTTAGCTAGGGATGATGGGAGTTGTAGTCCCAAAACATCTGGAGGGCCGAGTTTGGGGATGCCTGGTTTAATTCCTTTATTGCAAAACAATTTACATAAAACATAAACCAAAAAGCAACACAAACAAACCATAGACACTAACGGTAACAACATATCGTTTGACATTACACACACTTCCGATTCACCTCATTGTACTTTTTACGCATTGTTGGTCTATACGCACTTCTTGTTTTTTCCTGTTACATACCAAGAGAAATTTTTGCTTTTATAATTTCCTTGTAATTCAAGATTCATTCTAAATCTGTCAGGAGATTTGCATTGTCACAGCGCTTTCTAAGATATTCTTTAAATATTGTCCAATCTTTAATCACTTTCTGGTTTGAGCTTCCTCTTATTCTCCCATTTATTTTCGCAAGTTCTAAATATTCTATCATCTTCCTTTGCCAGTCAATTTTTGTGGGGATTGAGTCACCTTTCCAGTTTTTTGCTATTAAAATTCTAGCCTCTGTGGTTGCATACATTAAAAAAAGGTTCTAAAGTTTTTATGCTCCCTAGGCGCAAGGTTAGAGGACCTGATTATTTGAAACCCCCGCAGCAAAAGAAAGTGTCTCGTCCTCGTCAGTCACTCTCATCATTTCACTTCCCAACCCTTTCCTACAAACTCCAAACAACCACTCTTTGCCCCGCACATGGCGGCTCCTCCCAGCTGCGGCAGAGGACCGGAAATCATTATAAAGGTATCATAGAGACTGTGGGTTGAAACCTCTGAGGCAGAACTGAACTCCTCCCCTCCCCTCCACGGAGTCGGCCTGCGCGCGCGCAGTGCATGCGTAAGGAGACAAAACAGCAACCTTCTTCCCAGAATGCCCCGCGTGAGCGTTATGAGTGAGGCGGAAGTAGATGCCAGGAAGCCCCGCCTCATAACAATGATGGGGCCAAGATGGCGCCTGGCTGTAGCTGCGCTTGTGGGCTTCGTCGTTGCTGCCCCCGGGTAAGTTGTGAGGGGCTAAGGGTGGGTGGAGGGCCTCGGGCATGTTTGGGGAAGCTGAAAGTGGGGCTTCCAAGTAAATGGTGGTCACCTGAGCGCCGCAAGGGTGAGTCCACACTGTACCTTTAAATCGCTTTTATACCCATTGGAACAGTCATGGCTTCCCCGCAAAGAAGTCTGGGAGATGTAGTTTGCTAAGGGAGTTGAGAGCCCTTAGGTGACTCGCCTATCCCCACCCCCACCCCAAGCTACAATTCCCGGAGTGCTTTAACAAGCACTCTCTTCTTTGGGAGCTCTGGAAAATGTAATTCTGGGAGAGGAATTTGATAAACAAATAATAATAGAATTATAGAGTTGGAAGGGTCCCTGAGGATCATCGAGTCCAATCCCTGGAAATGCAGGACTGGACATTCCTTTGAAATGTTATAAATACCACCGCCCTGACCCTTGGGCGGGGTTGCAGTTTTGCAAAAAGATTCGACTGTAACCTATTGCTTTGCAATAAACAACAGTGGACTCCTAACTCCTCTTAACTCTGAATTTTATTGGCGTAACTCAGAAGATAAGCCACTTTTGGCTTACAACATTAAGATTAAGAGTCCAATGCTCTGCTGCAAGTTATGTCTAAGAAACAAAACAAGAGAGGAAAATGACTCCATCTGCACCTGACAAGAGAGATTTTATCTTAGGTACATCACTTACATCACTGAGGGCAGCAACCAACACTAAAAAATTTTCTAAATCTATTTGCCTGGAACCATGTTTGCACCATACATTGAAAACAGTGCGATATCTCTTTAAAAAGTAATGGCTCCCCCCCACTTCCCCCCCTTTTTTTCTAAGCTACAAAGTCTCAAGCCTTGTGCTTCTGCGGAAGCTGTTTGAGTCTTCTTCACCAAGATTTGTTCTTCTTTGTATCTTGCAACATGTTCTTTAATTATTTTTTCCACCAATTTAACTGGAGCCGACGCTAAGTTAATCAGATGATGGGGACAAGCTTGTGGGAGAGCTGTGGCTTTTATACCCTACCTGTGGACTTTATTGGAGCAACAGATTGGTCACTGTGAGAAACGGCACTAGATGGGCTTTTGGTTTTATCCACCAGGACTGCCCACAATTGTCTTTAAAGTGACAGATTAGCCTATTGCCCCCAATACCTCTCATTTTAATCTCTCTGCAATGTTCTCTCTCTCTCTTCCTTTTTCTGTCCGGTTTCCAGGTTGGCTGAAGTGGCTTTGGAAAGTGATGGGAAAAACCCAGGTGAGAGAGGATAATTGTATCTGTTTTGGCTATGTGAGTTTGTGTTGTAGTTTGATTTCTAGCTTTTTTTGTCTGGAAGAACCGAGATGGAGTGGAGGGCAGGGAGAGGTATGATAAAATTGTGCTGCAGAAGCTCTGAATGCGTGTCATTTCCCTGGCTGTGTGGCCCTTAATTTTCTCAAAACACCCTTGAGTATGATGCTTAGCAGAATGTAAGGAGAGCCCTATGACTGGATCAGGCCAGTGGCCCATCTAGTCCATCATCCTATTCTTACGGTAGCCAACCAGATGTCTGGGAAGCCTGACATCAATAGTTCTCTGCCCACCTTCAAAATTCCTAGCATCTAGTGCTCCAAAGTATTGCCGCTTCTGACAGTGGAAGCAGAACGTTGCCATTGTGACTAGTAGCCATTGATAGCCTTTGTTGTTGTTGTTGTTTAGTTGTTTAGTCATTTAGTCATGTCCGGCTCTTTGTGACCCCCTGGACCAGAGCATGCCAAACACCCCTGCCTTTCACTGCCTCCTGCAGTTTGGTCAAACTCATGTTCGTAGCTTCGAGAACACTGTCCAACCATCTCGTTCTCTGTCATCCCCTTCTCCTTGTGCCCTCCATCTTTCCCAACATCAGGGTCTTTTCCAGGGAGTCTTCTCTTCTCATGAGGTGGCCAAAGTATTGGAGCCTCAGCTTCAGGATCTGTCCTTCCAGTGAGCACTCAGGGCTGATTTCCTTCAGAATGGATAGGTTTGGGACTTCCGGGTTAGCGCGATCGGCTAATGGCGGATTCCTTCCGAGCTCCGGAGGGAATCGGCTTGACAGGGGCTGGGTCTTGCCGTGCCGGCGACACGGGGACCCTCAAAAACCACGGGCATAGGAGCCCGTGGACATGGTGACTCGGCGGGCATCGTTAAGCGCCCTCCCGACTCGCGAAGGAGCCTTTTTAAAGGCTACGGAACGGGTGCCGGGGAGCGGCGTGGTGCTGTGAGTCTTCTGCTTCCCCTGCCGAGCGAAGCCGCATGCCATTTGTCGGAGAGCGCTGACTTCTTCCTATTAAAATTTGGACTTAAAATCAAGAACAACAACCCGTGAGTAATTGGGAAATTGGACTACAAATAATTTGATTATGAATTTGGCACGAGCGGGGGAGGTGAAAAAAAGGGAAGTCCGCCCCCCCCTTATTGTAAACAGTTTGAAGCAAGGAGCTGTCAACTAAGGTTGCGTGAAGAATTGGGGTAATTCGATAAAAGATATAAATTCCACAGATTTAAAGGACTAAGCTAATGTGCCGGAGGACAAAAGTTTAATTATTTGGATTAAGTACCACCTTTCTCAAGCCCGGGAGTAACCCGTGAAAAGAGCCTGCAGAGGATTTATAGAAAACTTTTGACAGCTGTCAAATTAGCTGTCAAAGCCGGAAAAATCAAAGCTTAAATTCTAACCGGCTATATTGCTACAAAATATTGAAAGTAAAGAAAGACTGATACAAATAAACTTGATTTTTGGATCGGAAGGGAAAAGAAATACTAAGTAACTAGAATCCCTCTAGAGGGGATTCTTGGATATTACAAGAATGGAACTAGGTCGGGAAATACGAGCTGACTTGCAAGAGCTTTTTTTTCTCATGGGAAAGCTGCAAGAGAGGATAGAGCAAGGCCATGTTTTGTCTACAAGTCCTACGAAACCGAAGTCAACAGAAAATATACCTACTGAGTTGGAAAGGGACTTGATGCTCAAAACACAGGCAGCTGGACAAGAAAAGAAACCAAAGACTAAGACATCAGCTGAACAGGAGGAGCAGAAAGAAGGGGTGGCTGAAAAGTTACAGAAGATAAAAGAGAGCCGGAGACCTGCCAAGAAGAATTCCAATTCGACTAAGATGAAAACTGGATTATTTGGGACATATAGACTTAAGAAACAGAGTTGGAGCTCCACCTCTAAACAAGTAGGCCTTGCTGGAAGAAATATGGCTAACATGGAGAAGGTACTTCCCCGACCTGGGGCGTTCAATATGAAAGATTTTCGAAGAAGCCGGCGGAAAGGGACTGAGAGAGATCCGAGAGCCTCGGACGTAAGGTCACCAGGCTAAAAAGATGGACTAATTGGACTTTGGTTTGGGATTGAAACCGGGAAGAGAAGGGTGGGGTTTAGAAGTCCAAAGGGGGCCTGATTTTTATTTTGCAGTGTAAAATTATATGCTCTTTATTATTATAAGAATGGGGAATCTGTGGATGGGAACTAGGGACAATCTTAGGGAAGGTATTTTATTATTTGTTTTTATATCTCTTTTTTTTATCTTTTTTTTATGTATGATTAAGGTATATATTCTAAAAATTGCTAAATAATCTAAATTAATGGATAATAATGAATTAAGGTTTAAAATTATTATAAAGAATCACATTAATAATTTATGGTTAAGTAAATTAATAAATTATGATTAGGACATTAAGGATAAAAACTTGCTTGAATAAACAATCGGAGTTGGAATACAATAAGGGGAGGCGTGGGGAAGTCATGAAAAGAAGTTATTGAAAATGAGACCTAAAAGGTGGAATTTTTTTTTTTTTTTATGTCGTGTTTTGTGTTATTTTTGTGTGTGTTTTTGTCTTGTTTTTTTGTAACCTTTTGAAACTTTAATAAAGATTATTTAAAAAAAACCAGAATGGATAGGTTTGAGCTTCTTGCAGTCCATGGGACTCTCAAGAGTCTCCTCCAGCACCAGAATTCAAAAGCATCAATTCTTCAGTGATCAGCCTTCTTGATGGTCCAGCTCTGTGAATGTGTCTAACCCTCTTTTGAGGCCATCCAAATTGATGGCTATCTCTGCTTCCTGCAGGAACAAGTTCCACAGGTTAACTGTGCTCTGCGGATCGGTCCTGAATCTTCCAATGTTCAGTTTTATTGAATGCCTATGAGTTCTAAAGGGATGCGGGTGGCGCTGTGGGTTAAATCACAGAGCCTAGGACTTGCTGATCAGAAGGTTGGCGGTTCGAATCCCCGCAACGGGGTGAGCTCCCGTTGCCCGGTCCCTGCTCCTGCCAACCTAGCAGTTCGAAAGCACCTCAGAGTGCAAGTAGATAAATAGGTACTGCTCTGGCTGGAAGGTAAATGGCATTTCTGTGTTCTGCTCTGGTTCGCCAGAAGTGGCTTAGTCATGCTGGCCACATGACCCGGAAGCTGTACGCCGGCTCCCTCAGCCAGTAAAGCGAGATGAGCGCCGCAACCCCAGAGTCGGCCACTACTGGACCTAATGGTCAGGGGTCCCTTTACCTTTACCTATGAGTTCAAATGTTATGATAGAGGGAGAAAACTAAGAGCAGTTTTGCCAGGTCAGGCCAATGGCCTATCTAGCCAGTAAAACCACTGATAGCATTTTCCTTCATGGATTTGCCTAAGCCTCTTTCAAAGCCATCCAAGTTAGTGCCCGCTGCTGCTGCTTTCGAGCGTGAGTTGTGTAGCTTAACTCTGCGCTGCATAAAGAGCTGTGTGTGTCTGTTTTGTTGAAGCTGACTCCTGATCTCCTCTTTGGCTTCCTGCAGCCAGTTTGCCTGGGGCCACGCCGTGTTGGCAAAGCGAGGATTTCGTGGTGACCCAGCAGTGTGCTCCCTGCCAGAGTTTTCAGGCGGTAAGTGAACCTCCCGACAGGAACAAAAAGTTGGGCAAGGGTAAAAATGAAACGCCTTAACTGCTTGCTAAAATATGTGCAAAAGAGATTGACGTTCCCACTTTCAAACATATCTTATCCACTGTAGCGTTTAATGCCGCAAAATAAGATAACGGACATAGAAGCTTCAATACAATAATAACACAGAAGTTAGAATGATGTCCTATACTGAGTCAAGGCCAGTTCTGAGCTCAGTATGGTTTACACCAGGGGTAGGCAACCTAAGGCCTGGGGGCCAGATCTGACCCAATTGCCTTCTCAATCTGGCCCGCGGATGGTCTGGGAATGAGCGTGTTTTTACATGAATAGAATGTATCCTTTTATTTAAAATGCATCTCTGGGTTATTTGTGGGGCATAGGAATTCGTTCATATTTTTTTTCCAAAATATAGTCTGGGCCACCACATGATCTGAGGGGCGGTGCACCGGCCCCCTGCTGAAAAAGGTTGTTGACCCCTGATTTACACTGACAGGTCACGGTTCTCCAGGGTATCAGATGGAGAACCCTACAGGCAGATCTCAGGGGTTGAACCTGGGACGTTATGCATACAAACTGGATGCTCTTATCACTGATCTATATTCCTTCCTTTAAAAATAAAGATGCTATTCCTCAAGATTCTGAATAAAAGGCTAACTTAAATAGGAAGCTGCCTTAACACTGACTCAGACCAGTGTCCATCAAGCTCATTATTGTCTTCAAACTGACTGGCAGGAGCACTCCAGGGATTCAGGCAGGGCTCTCTTTCAGCCCCAGAGATGCCATTGCAGGTTGAACCCGGGTCCTTTGTGTGATGCAAAGCCAGTGTTCTATTATAGCAGAATGGGATAGGGGTGGGTTCCCCGTGCCCCGGTCAGAAGCGATCCGCTCCTCAGTTGGTTATTGCAACAGAACTGAATCGCAGGTGCTTGGCAGCAGTATTATTTAATGAAACGTGTGCTCTTGGTTGTAGAAAACGACGCCAGAATGCAGGGTGACGGGCTTCATTGAGCAGATCAACTGCAGCGCTTCCAAGAAGGGAGAATACAAGAGGTGAGCTCACTGGGAGGAGAAGAGCGGTGTGCCTTGCCACCCTGGGATGCTGCCTCTGACAGTGGCCAGTGGCAGACCCTGCTGGAGCAAGGGGTGCTTACTAATGTCGCAGATCAGTTACACAGGATGGCGGTGAAGGCGAGCCTCTGGCAGTGAGAGACGGCCCTCAAAACCTTTCTTATCTGGCCCTTAAGGCTCTGCAGGCCACACACCTCACCAGTCCTGATTCATAGCCTCCTTGGCTGTGCCTGGCTGGGATGTGTCCCTGAAGTCTCTGATCATGCCTCTTGCCTGCAACCCCTACTGTAACTGATCTGTCATGGATGTTTTAGCTGAGATTCCCGCATTGCAGGGCCTTGGACTCGATGGCCCCCCTGGGGGACCCCGATTCTACAATGTGCTGCTAACAACTTCCTACTGAAGCAGGAAGGGCCCTGTAAGCCTCTGGGTTTCATGGCAGTCTGAAAGCTGAGAAACAAGAAGGTTTTTCTTCTTCTCTTCTCTTTTTGAAAACCCCTGCCCTGGTAACAGCCAACCAGCTCTCCCATTTGTCAGGAATTCTCCCTTCCATTCCTACCCTCCCGCTGCTTTTCTGTTCCTCCTGACAAACAGCATTCCATGGCCGCTGAGAAGGCTTGTTTTGCAGGGGGAACTAATCCCTGAAGATCCCACCCAATATTTGTTCTTCTGCAAATGCCAGAGTTTCCATGAGCTAGCTTTCATCTCGTTTCAGTACATTTCCGAGCACAATTCAAAGTATTGGTGCTGACCTTTAAAGCCCTAAACGGCCTTGGCCCGGTATACCTGAAGGAGTGTCTCCACCCCCACCGTTCTGCCTGGACACTGAGGTCCAGCGCTGAGGGCCTTCTGGCGGTTCCCTCACTGCGAGAAGCTAAGCTAGAGGGAACCAGGCAGAGGGCCTTCTCGGTAGTGGCACCCGCCCTGTGGAACGCCCTCCCACCAGATGTCAAAGAGAAAAACAACTACCAGACTTTTAGAAGACATCTGAAGGCAGCCCTGTTTAGGGAAGCTTTTAATGTTTAATAAGTTATTGTATTTTAATATTCCGTTGGAAGCTGCCCAGAGTGGCTGGAGAAACCCAGCCAGATGGGCGGTGTATAAATAATGAATTATTATTATTATTATTATTATTATTATTATTATTATTCTCAGTCCCTCTGCCCCTTTCAACCTTTAGCCACGTAGCCGTGGCACTTGGCTCTTCAGTTTGCCACTAGAGGGAGCAGCCAACCCATTTTAACTCGCCTCCCTGATGCATTCTGTGCTTCGACTCGCAGGTGAAGGGCCTAACCAAACCCCTTTCCAGCCATCCCTGTTTCCCTTATGCTGTTCTGTCGTGTGGCGTCTTGGGATGGGAACGCACACCTCTCCCTTCCGCATGCTTCCTCCTCGGTGTGTCCATCAGCAGAGAGTCACGCTCACCTTGCCTTCTCCTTGCAGCTGCCGTTCCATGGAGATGGAAGCTCGCATCTTCTGGAAGTTCGAGGGCGCCATGCTTGGCGTGGCGGCCATCTTCGCCCTGCTGGTGGTATGTCGGCAGCGCATGCTGGACCGCAGAGCTTTGGAGAAAGTGCGCAAGCAGATAGAATCCATCTAGTGGTGCCGGGGTCTCTCGCCGCTCTTTTCGGAACAGAACCTAGCGGCAGCGGTTGGGGGACAGCGACGGGAAGGAATCTTCCATTGGACTGTTTGGAGGAGGGAACGAGGACCCCCGTGCTCATTGGAAAGTATTTCCTCCCCCCTTCACTTGGACTGAAACTGTTGCATTGAAACGTGGGCAACTTGCTTTGTTTTCTGAACATCCTGGGCACTTGTACAAAGAACAGTCCCACTCCCCACATTGTCTGTGGTGCATCCTGACTTGGTTTGCTGCGTGGTCGCGATCTGTTGCAAACTCCTCGGCCTCTCTAGACTTTGTTGGATTCAAAGGAGCAAGCCCAGCACCTCCCTAGTCATACCACTGTTTTATTAAAGACCAGAAACCCCAGCGAGCGTCTCTAAATCATGTAAGGAAAGTGACTGATCTCTGCCCTTATTCATGCAGTTCCAAAGCCCTTTCATTTTGAGGGTGTGGAAAATGTAGCTCTATTTTGGCTTTTTAAAAAAGCCGTCCTGTGTATTGTCTGGGGGGGGGGGGAGGGTTGCTACCAGGACTTTACTGTGGCGTATTTTAAACAGCCGTCCCTACAGGATTCCTCTGTAAGAAACCTCAATGTGATTAAAAGCACGATGAAGCTTTCCGAACGCGCGTGCTCTTTGTATCCAGTGCTGGTAGATCAATTTTTATTTTTATTTTTTGTGGTGGCAGATTTGTGTGGCCCAGCAGAAGCCAAATGGGACAGAACTGGATCTGTTTAGCTTGGTGGAACTGAGGCCAGAGCAGGCAGAATGATTCATTTGAAAAAAAACTGGGGAGCAGAAATGTTAAGGGGAGGAATGGGGCACCTTGATGAAACCTCTATGCCTTGGTTTGGCTACAACTTTTGCATTTTGTCAGCTTGGCCTGCATACACACCACACATTTAATGCACATGGCCCCCCCAAAGCATCCTGGGAGATGTAGTTTACCCACCACAGAGTTACCCTTAAAAAACTACAATTCCCAGGATTCTTTTTTGGGTGGGGATGGGTCATGCACAAAGCCCTGGGCTTGAGAGGACGGAATTTAGGCGTTCCAATGTCGTGGGGTGGGGTAGTTTGTGAGTGGGCAAGTGTGACAAAAAGCCCAGTGCCTCAAGCCCACCTCTCTTTCTGATATTTTTGTGTGTGGAACACCCATGAAATCAAAAGCAGTGTGCAAAAATTTGCAGGCTGCACACTTGTGTTTGAGTGCAGAAGCTCTCGGGTTCAACCTCAGGCAGGTAGGGCTGAGGGAGACCTGGAAGGACTCTACCGGTCAGTGTAGACAAAGCTGAGATAGATGGAGCAATGGCCTAACTCGAAATAAGGTGGCTTCCTATGTTTAAAGGGGCCACTGGGAGTTCCTGGCACAAGAACTCCAAATCTTTGAAACCCAAAGGTGGCTGGGAGTAGCTAGAAGCAAACTCCCAAGTGTCATTTGCATTGAGAGGTTACTGATCCCCACTGGATGAAACCAAAGGCCTCTGTGTCACGCACAGCATCCTCTTGCTTTCACTGACCAGCCAGAAGGTACGAAATAGCCAATACACAGGGCAGGAATTCAGTAGCCCTCTTCTGGGGAAGTGCCTGGGCACTGAGGGGATGTGAGCCTTCATGATTAGGGTGGCTGGACGGTTTGCTAGCAGCTGCAAACCTGACCAGGGCATCTCAACACCGACCTGCCAGTCTAGCATTTAATAAAACCATGAAATGATTGTGAAGCACCTCTTGCTTTTTGCTGCTGCTAGTGACGTGGTGTGCATTCCTTGCGCTAACGTTCATCGTGTTCATTGTGGCTGGAGAAAGGTACCTCTGCCATCCAGGATCACAGTGCCAGGCAGGCTCCCTTGGTTATCTCCCGCTTGGACTACTGCAATGCGCTCTCCGTGGGGCTACCTTTGAAGGTGACCCGGAAACTACAACTAATCTGGAATGCGGCAGCTAGACTGGTGACTGGGAGCGGCTGCCGAGACCACATAACACTGGTCTTGAAAGACCTACATTGGCTCCCAGTACATTTCCGAGCACAATTCAAAGTGTTGGTGCTGACCTTTAAAGCCCTAAATGGCCTCTGCCCAGTATACCTGAAGGAGCGTCTCCAACCCCATCGTTCTGCCCGGATGCTGAGGTCCAGCGCCAAGGGTCTTCTGGCGGTTCCCTCACTGCGAGAAGCCAAGTTACAGGGAACGAGGCAGAGGGCCTTCTCGGTAGTGGCGCCCGCCCTTGTGGAACGCCCTCCCAGCAGATGTCAAAGAGATAAACAACTACCTGACATTCAGAAGACATCTTAAGGCAGCCTTGTTTAGGGGAGTTTTTAATGTATGACATCTTAGTGTATTTTTGGTCTTTGTGGAAGCCGCCCAGAGTGGCTGGGGAAACCCAGCCAGATGGGCCGGGTACAAATAATAAATTATTATTGTTATTATTATTATTGGGATACATCTGAATCTTTTGGGTTTTAAATATATGATTTCCCTTTTCCTGGCCTGTCAGCCATTCAGGCTGTGTCACCCACCTCCTTTAACCTGAATTATTGCCCCCTCCCTTTAGCACCCATCCATAGATTTCCAGGAAAAAACCGTACTTTGCACATGCTCAGAAGCTCCCTTTTATTTCTTCCCCAGCCCGGCTCCAGGGTTCCGCTGAAGCTTGCCCACTTCCCCAGATCATAACCTGCCCCCTCATGGAGCTGGTGCGTTGCAATGAGGCAGGAAGCGGGAAGTCGCCGACACAGGTGGGGAGGGAAAATGTGGCGCGAAATCCCATAATTTCACAAGCACTTGAGGAGGAAAGCATTGCAGGCTGATCCGCGTGGGCAGTTGCAGAGCTTGCCGATCCGGGCGCCCTTCCTGACGGCACACAGGTCACCGAAGGAACACTGTGAGAAGGGGGGGGGGGAAGGATGGTTAAAAAAGTCAATCCCTCTTCCCAGGGAACTCTGGGAATTGTAGTTCTGGGCTCTCCTCCTGAGAACTCGCCGCTCATAACAAACTACAGTTCCCAGATGTCCTGACCATTCCTGGACCAATGAGGACATGCGACTGGAATTTAATTTGAGCACCCCATAGCTCACCAGAAGCTGTTTTAACTGTTCTCATCGCTACTGAGAGCCTTCTCAGTGATGGCTCCGACCTGGTGGAATGCTCTGTCCCATGAGACCAGGGCCCTGCAGGATTTAACTTCCTTCTGCAGGGCCTGTAAGACAGAGCTATTCCGCCTGGCTTTCAACTTGAACTTAGCCTGATCTTTTATTCCCCTTCCTTCCCTCCCCCTCCCCTTTTTATGAAGATTACCCGCTGTGGGATCCCACAGCTAATTCTCCCCTGGTCTCCATGCTGGCCCAAATAGGACTAATTTAGCCAGCTAGCCATGGTCATCATCTAATGTTTATTGGATGGATTTCCCCCCTAAATTGATTTTTGAATTCTGAATTTATTGTTATTCACGTTTTATACTGTATTTTATGCTGGTTTCTGTTGCATCAATTATGTGTTTTAAATTTGTTGTTAGCTGCCCTGAGCCCGGTTTTCTGAACCGGGAAGGGCGGGGTATAAATAAATTATTATTATTATTATTATTATTATTATTATTATTATTATTATTACAGCCCCCTCCTGGAGCAGGGAGACAATGGCAAGGTGGGCTGGGCAGGGGTTTCTGAAGACACAACCACTTCTGGGAGCTCCACAGGCTCTCCAGAACCTCCTAAAGCTCCTCTCTCGACTCCTCCTCCTTTCCCCCTTGCTCTGGCTGCACGGTCTTCCTGATCCTGACCCCCTTCTTCCTCCCACGATGCCAGCTGCCTCATGGGGGGGCACAGAACCCCACTCCTCCCAGATCCTCCCTGTCTCCTCTGCCCGCACATTCCTGCCCTTCTCAGGCTCCTGCCCATCCTGGACATCAGGATTCTTGGGGGCAGGGAGCCATAACTCTTTAAACCAGGCTTCCTCAGCCTCGGCCCTTCAGATGTTCTTGGCCTGCAACTCGCATGATCCCTAGCTAGCAGGACCAGTGGTCAGGGATGCTGGGAATTGTAGTCTCAAAACATCTGGAGGGCCGAGGTTGAGGAAGCCTGCTTTAAACTCTGCCAAGGGCTTTAATTCGTGCTGCCTTTGTCGAGGGAGGAGGAGAAGAGCAGAGCCAGGATTGCTTGCCCCAAGCTGGCTCTAGTTCTGTCAGCCATTTGCTCTGGCGCCACCTGCTGTTGGGCTCCCAGCTTCGCACCCTATCAAGCCCAATGGGCACTGGTCTCCCCTGGGTGCACCATTGTTAAGGGTAGAGGGCGGACCAGTTTTGCTATTAATCCCTCTTCCCAGGGAACTCTGGGAATTATATTTCTGTGAGGGAGATAAGGGTTCCCCCCCCTCACAATCCTCAGGGCCCTTAACAAGCTACAGTTCCCAGAATCCTTTGGGAGAAGCTGTGCCTGTGTAAACTACAGTTCCCAGAATCCTTTGGGGGAAGCCATGCCTGTGTGAAGTGGGATGATACTGGTCCAACATTTGCACCGCACCAACCCCTCCCTCCCTGGCTCTCATCCCCTGCATCCATCGGCGACTATCCAAGCAGCGCCCGGTACCTTGGGAACTTGGTTGAATTTTTTCTCCCAAGTGGAGACCTTCTTATGTTGCAGCTTCTCCAGCACCTCCTGAAGTTCATCCAGCTGGAGAGGAAAGGAAGAGGTTGAGGAATTATTAAGGTGTGAGAAGAGCATCTGGCATGTCTGGCGTGATTCCTGCTTCCATAAGAGGCCAGAGGCGGCTATTATGGCTCGCTATTATGGCCCACCTCTGGCCCTCCAGGTGTTATTGGACTACATCCCCCATCATCCCTGAGCATTGGCCATGCTGGCTGGGGCTGATGGGAAGTGGAGTCCAGCGACACCTGGAGTTGCCAGAGGCTCCCCAACTTCTGCTGTAAGTAATGAGCACATATTATGGTCAAGAACTTGTAGCCCCCAATTGCTGTGTTGTATCACCAACAGTGTCTGGAGGACACGAGCTTTCCCATCCATTTCCTAAGGACTAGAAACTTGATGGTTTTTAAAAGAAAAAAGGCACTTAACTTTTTTCGCTGGAGGGTTGGATCTTTCATAGATCCGTTTCTATGCATTTTTTAAAAGAATGTCGTCCTCAAGTGGATGCCTTCTGTACGTTGTTGAGACTCTAACTCACATCCGCCCCAACCAGCACAGCCAGGGATCAGTGATGATGGGAGTTGTAGTCCAGCGACATTGCGAGGGTCAAAGGCTCCCTAACCCTGGCCTTCATCCCACCTAGTAAGAATTTGCATCTTCCCCAACATTTTTTCTGTTGTCCATTTAGGGGTCTCTTAATCATAAGATAAGGGACGTGGGTGGCGCTGTGGGTTAAACCACAGAGCCTAGGACTTGCCGATCAGAAGGTTGGCGGTTCAAATCTCTGCAACGGGGTGAGCTCCAGTTGCTTGGTCCCTGCTCCTGCCAACCTAGCAGTTCGAAAGCCCGTCAAAGTGCAAGTAGATAAACAGGTACCGCTCTGGCGGGAAGGTAAACTGCATTTCCGTGCGCTGCTCTGGTTCTCCAGAAGCGGCTTAGTCATGCTGGCCACATGACCAGGAAGCTGTACGCTGGCTCCCTCAGCCAATAAAGTGAGATGAGCACCGCAACCCCAGAGTCGGTCACGACTGGACCTAATGGTCAGGGGTCCCTTTACCTTTAATCATAAGATATTTAGGCGATTAATAGGCTCGGTTTCCATAAGAATGAAAAATGAGAAGCATTCCAAAGCCAAGGAAACAGATAGAGTTTGTTCTGGAGAGCCACGGGGCATGTTTTTTTCACACGGTGTAGAATCAGCAGTGCAGTTAGATAATGTTTAGACTCTGGACTTAATGGTCTTGGGGGGGGGTGTCTTTAGATAGTAATGTGCATTACATTACCTCCTTCAAAATGTGCTCAGCCAGGCCTGGTGTATCAGGGGACCCTGGCTGCCCACTCCACTGAGTGGGGCCCTGGACTTCTGCCCCGAAGTCCCACTCGGATGGCGCCAGTGTGTGGGGGAGTACCATCCACCTATCTTCCAAAATCCTGCCCTGTCAGCATCGCTGAGCATAATAACTGTACTCCACTCACTGTCACACCATCTGCTGTGATGGCCGCTCACTTAAATGGAAAAATAAAATAAAATGAATAATCCATGAATTTGCCTGTCAACGGCTACTGCTCATGTACAATAGCTCTATGGAACCTGCTTCTGAATACCAGTTCCTGGGAGGCAAGAGCTGGAGAAGGCCTGTTTCTTTATTGCCCTGCTTGCAGGCTTCTCGGAGGCTTCTGATTGGCTGCTGTGGCAGCAGAATGCAGGGCTAGATGGAATGTTGGTCTGATGCGGAAGAGCTCAGAGGCTTCTGATTGGCTGCTGCAGGCAGCAGAATGCTAGGCTAGATGGAATGTTGGTCTGATGCGGAAGGGCTCAGAGGCTTCTGATTGGCTGCTGTGGCAGCGGAATGCTGGGCTGGATGGAATGTTGGTCTGATGAAGAAGGGTGTTTTGGAGGCATCTGATTGGCTGCTGTGGCAGTGGAATGCAGGGCTAGATGGAATGTTGGTCTGATGCGGAAGAGCTCAGAGGCTTCTGATTGGCTGCTGCAGGCAGCAGAATGCTGGAAGGGAGGGAATGTTGGTCAGATGGGGAATGTCCAGAGGTTTGTGGCATTTGATACACATAGCCCAGAGAAGCAGCAACTGGAAAAAAGGGAGTGGCTCATTGGCAGAGCATCCATCTTGCATGCAGAAGGTCCCAGGATCAATCCCCATCATCTCCAGGTAGGGCTTGGAGTGAACCCGGCCTGAAACCCTGGAGTGACCCTGCCAGTCAGTGTAGAAAATACTGAGCCAGATGGACCAATGATCTTCTTTGGTATAAAGGAGCATCCTCTGTTCTCATTACGGTCCAGTACCATCTTCAAATATTTGAAGGGCTCTTTCTTAGTTTAGAGCAAACTTGTTCTGTTTCCCCAGAACATAGGACCTGAACCAACACGTTCAAATTGCATGAAAAATAATTTGAAAATAGCCTGCTCCTCAATTGAAGTATTTTACTTCTCACCTGCCCCAATTTTTATGCTCCCCTCCCTGGAAAAATTATTGCAGATGTCCAGGGGGTCAGACTAGATGACCCTTGGACCTTCTCCCAACTCTGATCCTCTCTGCCTCTCTCTCTCTCTCTGCCTCTCTCTCTAACATTTTAACAGGGTTCTCTCCCCCCACCCCCAGTCAGTAGCAAATGTTTACATTGATGAATCTAACAGATTAAGTGTGTCAGGTCTGGATATTAGCAGAGAATTCTGTTCCTCAGCAAGTGGGGAGCATCTTCTGGTCTTGTTTGGCTCATATCCAAGAAATGATGCAATTGGTTCCATGTGATGGGTGCTGGTGGTACAAGCAGCTTTGAACGGTGTTTTCCTTCCTGGCAGCAGAGTGTGTCCGTCCCCCCCGCCAACCCCCCCCCCCTATCTCTGCCTCCTGTGGCTGCCTGGCAAACTTGGTCTAAGACAGATACATCCTCAAAGCAGTTTCTGATCCAGCATATTTCATCTCCTGGCGGAATAAACACCCAAAATCACATGCTAAAATATGTCTCTGGATCCCTGGCTGCCAGCTCTGTTTCCCTCTCAAACCTACAAGTGCAGGTCAGTCTGGTTCTCACTTGCAGATAACATAGCGGAGAATGGGAGGCGGCAGCCTGGTTGTGTTGGCTCTTAGCGGTCAGCAGCTGCGGTCAGACTCTGATCCGGTTATAAAGAGCCACGCTCTTCCCTGTGCAAGCTCGCTCGATCTGCTCTCATTCCCCCAGCCCCTTGGATGATGTTGCTCGCTTCCTTTGTCCTCCCGCTCTCCTAAAGACTTGGACCAATTCCTGATTGATGGCTAGATTGCATTTATATCCCCACCTTGCCTGAGGCGGTGTACATTTTCCTCCTCATTTAATCCCAACACAACAACCCTGTGAGGTTGGTGAGGCTGGGAAGCAGCAACTGTTCCAGGGTTGCCCCGTGAGCTTCATGGCTGAGAGGGGATTTGAACCCTGATCTCCCAGCTCTACTCTAACCACTACACCACACTGTCTTATTCTGGGTTGCAGCGGCAGCTCTGAAGTTGGAGCAAATGAAGAACATAGCCCTCTCCTCCCTTGCACATCCCAGTAGACTGGTATTCGCTGACCCAAGGCTAGAGTGCGAGAAGAACCCTGGTGGTTCTGAACTAAGGTCCATCGACCCCAGTATCCTGTCTCCTACAGTGGTCAGCTGGAAAGGATGGGGAACATTTGGCTCTCCAGATGGGGCTAGACTTCCAGTCGTCACCATGCCTTAGTATTGGCCCATTCCAGACGGGGGCTCATCTCATGGGAGTTTGAACCCATTGATGTCCGGAGGACCACAGGTTCCACACTCCTAGCCTATGGGGTATTATAATTATTTATTAAATTGGTAAACCGTCCTATGCCTGCAGGACTCAGGGAGATTCTCAACAGAAAAAAACCAACACAATATGAAAACACAAAATACATAATCGAAACAAGAACAACTCAATAATCCCACACCAACACATTTTGAAAGGGCATTGGATGTCAATCAGCCAAAGGCCTGGTTAAGTAAAGGGTAAAGGGACCCCTGACCATTAGGTCCAGTCGTGGCCGACTCTGGGGTTGCGGCACTCATCTCGCTTTATTGGCCGAGGGAGCCGGCGTACATCTTCCGGGTCATGTGGCCAGCATGACTAAGCTGCTTCTGGCAAACCAGAGCAGTGCACGGAAACACCGTTTACCTTCCCACCGGAGCGGTACCTATTTATCTACTTGCACTTTGATGTGCTTTCGAACTGCTAGGTTGGCAGGAGCAGGGACCGAGGAATGGGAGCTCACCCCGTCGCGGGGATTCGAACCACTGACCTTCTGATCGGCAAGCCCTAGGCTCTGTGGTTTAACCCACAGCGCCACCCACATCCCAAAGGCCTGATTAAAGAGTAACATTTTTGCCTGGCACTTATGAAGGCTCCAGCCGAGCCTCCCTGGGGAGAGCATTCCACGTGCGGGGAGCCACAGTAGAAAAGGTCCATTTTTGGGTTGCAGAGGTAGACTGCCTCTGAGACTGGAGGCTCCATTCTTAACAACCATGGCTATCGGCCTAAGAAGTGCTTTGCTGGAGCGGACCAAAGGTACACAGACTCCATCCTGGAGGGCTTGAAGCTGAGTGGTAGACGTTCCCCGTTCAATCCCTGGCATTTTCTGGTAAGCCTGGGATAGTCCCCTGCCTAAAACCCCGGAGAGCTGCTGCTGGTCAGTGCAGACAATACTGAACTAGATGCACCAACGACTGGATTCAGTATAATACACGTTCTTTTTACATTAAGCCCTTTATCCAGAACCATGGAGCCGGAAATCTCACTTGATTCTTTAGAAGGTCTGTGGAGTAGTTGCTTTGCATGCAGAAGGTTCCAGGTTCAAATCTCCAGCATCTCTAGGGGGAGCTTGGGATGTCCCCTGCCTCGAACCCTGGAGAGCTGCTGCCAGTCAGTGTAGGGAATACTAACCTAGATGGACCAATGGTCTGACTGTATAAGGCAGTTTCCTACATTCTATGAGACAGGTCCTTCTCCTTCTCCTTCTCCTTCTCCTTCTCCTTCTTCTTCTTCTTCTTCTTCTTCTTCTTCTTCTTCTTCTTCTTCTTCTTCTGCTTTGCATTTTTATTCCACCTTCTCCCCAATACAGTGGTACCTCTGGTTAAGAACTTAATTCGTCCTGGAGGTCTGTTCTTAACCTGAAACTGTTCTTAACCTGAAGCACCATTTTCGCTAATGGGGCCTCCCGCTGCTGCCGTGCTGCCGCCACATGATTTCTGTTCTCACCCTGAAGCAAAGTTCTTAACCCGAGGTACTATTTCTGGATTAGCGGAGTCTGTAACCTGAAGCATCTGTGACCCAATGTACCACTGTATAGGGATGTGCAACACATCCCACTGGTTCTGCTCTATACCACAAATCCATTAAGCGGACGTCTGTTTTGCCCTGGCGGTGAATATCCTTAGGTACCACCCTTTGGGCGTCAGTGTCAGGGGATAGTCACCTCCAAATATCTCGAAGGATGGAAGATGGAGCAAGCTTATTTCCTGCTGCTCCGGAGCGTAGGACCTGAACCAACGCATTTAAATCACAAGAAAGGAGATTCCGACTAAACATTTTTTGGGGGAAACTTTCTGACGGGAAAAGCCGTTCGACAGGGGAACGGGCTAACTCAGAACTCTTCTGGGAGGTTTTCAAATTCTTTTAAGCTGCGCTTCCCACATGGCAGAGGGGGTTCGACTTAGATGACCCTGGGGAACCTCTCTCTACTCTACAATTATGCCCAAAGGAGGGTTGCCTATGGGGTTCTCTAACCCCTCTGTGCATCCTTGCTCACCGGGTGCAATTTATCCGCTGCCCCCCTGCACCGTGGCAGCCCACGGACGGGGACCACCCGGAGACCTCGCCTCTTTTACTCACCAGCTCCTTCTCGTGCGCCTGGTAGGAGTGCTTGAAAGGGAACTCCTGGGGTGCCCGGCCGGCTGTGGCGAGGCTTCTGTGTGCCGCCCAAATCAGGCAGAGCAGGAAGGCCACCGAGCCCAACTGGGAGCGGTCCATTGTGGACAGGATCCGAAAGAGCAAGCTGAAAGCTCAGGGCTGAGAGAAGAGAGCAAGACAGAGACTGTGAGCTCAGAGCCACAGGAGCTGTCCACAGTGCTGAAGTCTGGTGCCTGTTTTCTCTGGCTTAGCAGGAGAGCGAGCGAGCCTGTCAGCTTCCGAGCCAGGCGGAGGGGGGGTTGTCTTGGGAAGAGAGGGGAGTGAGGTTCCCCGCCCCCTCAGCCTGTGTCCCCACAGGAGGGGTGGGGAGGCATGTGGAAGTGGTGGGTGGGTGTGGGGAAGAGAGCTAGGCGCACAGCTGGGTGCAAAATTGCTGTTGGCACCCCCCAGGGGTGGGCGCTGCGTGGGGTGCTTAAGCGGGAGAGGGGGCCCCCCCTCTGGCTGACTATTTATCAGAGGTTTACTCTGCAAATTGCAATTTTGGCAAGCGGCGGGAGGCATTAGATTGAGCAGAGAGCCTCATCCATCATCTTGGCCGGGGGCCCAGCGCTTTGCTGGGAGCAGAATGGGCTGGGAATTAGCTCGCTTCCCCGCCCAATAACCGTTGATTCTGATGTGCCTCCCCCAGCATCTCTGAGCCTAATGACCTGCTATTATTCTGTCCTGTTATTATTAGAATTAATCATTGCTGGAGAGCGTCGCTGTGCCCAAAAGCGCTTAGAAATCCTGGCCTTGTTTATCTGTCTTCATTCTCTCTCTCTCCCTCCCTATGCCCTCCCGTACTGAATATCTAGAACACTTGCTTTGCATACAGAAGGGCCTGGGTTCAATCCTCAGCTAGGGCTTGTCTGAAGCCTTGGAGAACTGCTGCCAGTCAGTGTAGGTAATTCTGAGCTGGATGGATCAATGGTCTGCTTCGGTATGAAGCAACTACCTATGTTCCTCTGGAAAGCAGCCCTTTATTCAGAACCATGAGGACTAGATCCTTAGAGTCATAGAATTGTAGAGTTGGAGGGTCATTTGGTCCAACTCTCAGCTAAAGAATCCATGACAGATGGCCATCCAACCTCTGCTTTAAAACCTCCTTTGAGAGCCCACCACCTCCCAAGGGAGTCCATTCCACTGTCAAACAATTGTCAGAAAGTTTTTCCTGATGTTTAGTTGGAATCTCCTTTGTTGTAACTGGAGGCCATTGGTTCAGGTCCTACTCTCCAGAGCACGAGAAAACAATCTTGCTCCGTCTTCTATGGCAGAGACGTCCAACTCCCAACAGACTGTGATCCACTCACAGTATAAAAAACTGGCAGTGATCTACCCATTGTCGTTTGATGGATCAATGTTGTTGAGTTGTTTTTTTTTAGGAAGCAAAGATATATGAATATATGAATGAATGAAACTGAATGAGCATTGCGATATACACAGAACATAATAAAAAGTCGATTATATAAAACACACAGCTGAGGGTCCTGAATCCGCAGTCAAATAGTGGACCTTAATCTGATAATCCACTTTTTTTTTGCTAGGAAGCAAAAGTTGCTGAGCTTTTTTTGGAAAGGCAAAGTTGTTCAGCTTTTCTTAGGAAGCCAGAGTGGTTGAGCTTTTTTTTTTAATTTTTTTTTATTTTGTGGGGAAGGAGATCCCTGAGGGACTAGAGATCTACCAGGAACACCCCACGATCTATCAGGAGATCATGATCTACCTGTTGGACGTGCCTGTTCTATGGGACAGCCCTTGAGATATCTGAAGACGGCTATCATATCTCCCGCAGTCTCCCCTTTTCCAGGCTAAACATACCCAGCTCCTTCAACCGTTCCTCATAAGGCTTGGTTCCCAGACTCTTAGCCAATCTTGGTCGCCCTCCTCTGCGCACCTTCCAGCTTATCAATATCCTTCTTTAATTTTTAAGGATTGTGGGTCAGTGCCAGAGCCACTGTTTTTTATACGTAGAAGGTCTCAGGTTCAGTCCCAAATGGCATTTCCAGGTAGGGGTGAGAATGGATGCTACCCAGAACAGCTCACTGGTTGGTTTCTGCCTCTGAAGCAGCAATTAAAAGGCAAGAAAAGAGAAGAACTGTTTGTCATCCATCCACCTACCTGTCCTGCTCCCCCCCCCCCGCTCTGCCTTAAGTTTCCCTCTGGCTAAACTCCCTTGCCTTGTACGTTAATCTCTATCCATTTATCCTTTTGACAGTTTGATCTTTGCTTTCTTCAGAAAACATTTAATGATGTTCCAAGGCTTCACACACACACACACACAAACACACACACACACACACACACACACACACACTTTCAAAGCAAAGATAATCAGTGTTATTGGGAGGGAGGAGGAAATCAGGGATCAGGATCGTGCCTTTTGCCAGTTAAGGTTGCCATATTAAATGAGCCAGTTTGCCCCTCTGTCAAGTTAATTGCCATATTAAATGAACCAGTTTGTTCTTCTGCCAGTTAAGCTTGCCAATTTAACCTTCAGTGACTTAACTACAGCGGTACCTTGGGTTAAGAACTTAACTCGTTCCGGAGGTCCGTTCTTAACCTGAAACTGTTCTTAACCCGAGGTACCACTTTAGCTAATGGGGCCTCCCGCTGCTGCCGCGCCACCGTCATGCGATTTCTGTTCTCATCCTGAAGCAAAGTTCTTAACCCAAGGTACTATTTCTGGGTTAGCGGAGTCTGTAACCTGAAGTGTCTGTAACCCGAGGAACCACTGTACAGGAGTTTGGGGCACAGAGAAAAACAGACCGCCCTTTCCGATGGACCCTGTACTAGTGAAATTCTGTCCTGCGAGAGAGATGGGCATCTCATCCCCTTCCTCGCCCACTTTTCATCAGGCCTTGAAAATCCCTCCTAGTTCAAGGAGGGCTGGGCTAACTTTCCTCAGCACGAGGGCCACATTTTCCTCAAGGAAAACATTGGGGAGGCATGCAAAAGCCGGAGGTTTCAGTGCAAACACACCCCTTGGTCACCATTCAGCGAAGCAAGTGCAGACCCTCCAAGTGCCCCCATTTTCCAGGGACGTCCCTGATTTAGAGAAACCCTCCCAGTTTCCAGTTTGAACCTGGAATGCCCCACTTTTCCTTAGGATGTCCATATTTTCATTGGAGAAATGTTGGAGGGTATGGAGTTATCTGACCCCCGAGCCGACTGAAGGCAATCCTGTATAGGGAAGGGTTTTTAAAAAATGTTTTATGTCTTATTATGTTTTTATATATGTTGGAAGCCGCCCAGAGTGGCTGGGGCAACCTAGTAAGATGTGTGGGGTATAAATACCATTATGGAATGGGATGTCCCTATTTTTGTAGCACCCTGCTTGTGGTTAACGCTTAGCTGGAATGAAATATTCAACGCAGCAATAGAGAAATTAAAATAATAATTTATTTGTCAGACAAATAAATGAGAGGCACAGTGGTATATGGTTACCAAGCTCTGGCCTGGTCTCCTGCCATTATGGCCAGCACTTACATTCCCTCAGTCCAGCCCCCTTGCTCCTCCTTTGGCTGCCTCTGTCCAATCAGCCTGGTTGAATTTCCTATTGGCTGATTGCTATAACCAATCCTAAAAGATACACCCATTTCCTATTGCCTTTTATGGGATACAAAAAGCTATATATTCTTCTATCTATAAATGACAAATAAGTAGTCATATATCTTACATTTGTCTCAACAAGGAACCTTAATTACCAGCTCACCTCTTGCCCTCCTTGCCCTATTGCCCTCCAAAACAGATGGTTAATAGTTTTAAATTTTTATCTTAAACAGATGTCAGAGATCTTGGGTTCACATTCTCATGCATCATCAATGAAAGATCTCCTTTTTGAAGGTCTTTAAACAAAGGCCTGACAACCATATATCAGGAGTGCTCGATGGCGTCTCCTGTCTGGCAGGGGGCTGGGCTCGTTTGCCCCTCTGGTCTCCTACAGCAATATGACTCTATGAAATAAGAATTTAACATTTCTTTCTTTCTAGATCCTTTGCATAATTACATTTAAGCCAGTATATTTCATACATTATCATAGATAGCTTTTTAGAAGAATAAACCTTCTCAAAGTAACAGGAAGGAATCAGTTTACAGCCTCAAAATAAAATAGGAAAGAAGCCTCTTCTTCTGTTTACACTCCCCTTTCTTTTCCATTTGCTCTTGGCCTTTAACCTTAGGAAGATATGGCTCAAGTTTAATGATTTTACTATTTACCAACTCTTAATTATGTAGGGTGGTGTAACCTTGCTCTCAGCCTGTAATTCCCTTTTACGACTTTGAGAATTGTTTTCTGCTATAAATCAGGGGGCCCCCTTGTCCAGGAGGATAAACATCTTGCCAAAGTACTTAGGCAGCTGGTCTTCTGCCTGGCATAAAACATTTGAAAATCTTTAAGCTCATTTTAAAATACAGACCCTAATCAAACTATAAGCCTTGATAAAAATGCAGGCTATGATTAGATGCCTCATTTTCATCAGAGAAATGTTGGAGGGTGTGCAAGTGGCATTGTCACAGTTCAAGGATAAAGTCCTGCCAGCCAAAAAACCCCGAGGAGTATGTGAAGCAAGTTTGATCTAGGAGAGTCCCGAGGGCCTGATAAAAAGGATTTTTGGGGGGGATGCATTTGCCCCACCGCAGCGCCTGAGACTCCTCAACCCTAAAAGTTGCTGTTGTGGCTCTGCTATTGATTTTGCTGTTGCTTTCTCTGTTTTAAATTGTTCGGAATTGTTTCTACTGGACTTGCTGTGCCAGACTCTAGGGTGTTGTTAGGTTCATTATCCCTTTAATGAATTGATTTCGTCTTCACTTTGTGTCTTAAAAGCTGGCTTGGGAAGGCCTTGTCTCAGATAACACTATCAGCCTTCCAGTGGGAAGCAAGTACGTTAAACCATCAGATCCAGTTTCCATGCTCTGAAATCTTGCACTCTGAACATATCAAGCCACTTGTTCAAGGCACAAGAAGGTTGATTGGCAACTCTCCGGGTGGTTTTTTTTTTTAAAAATATTTTATTAAGGATTTTCTTGTTTTACAGAAGTGTAGTGCCTCGTATTTTCTTTTCTTCATGTAACATTTTTACAAATCCGTTTCATTTGTTGAGGCATTAGGGGGAGAAGAAAAAAAAAATGAAAGGGGGGGTGGAGAGAGGGAAGATGGATGGGGGTGGGGTCGGGTGGCGGTGTTTCTATTATGTTTAATGTATGTAGAGTTTGGGGTCAGCGTTGCTTGTGTTGTTCACTTGTGTTCCTTTGGTGGTGAGAGAGGTTGGGGTTGGCCTAGGGTGTGATTGTTTGTTATTGGCTGTGGTGATCTTTGTTTTCGTGTGTGAGTGAGGTGGGTGGGTGTTTTGGATCAGGTTAGCCATATTGATTTGTATGCTGTTGGTGGATTATTGTCATTGTCCTGTTGGGCTGTGTATGTGTTTTGTTTTGTGAGATGGGGAAAGGAAAACGGTTGTTAGCTTTGTCCTTCCCCAGCAGGACTCCTGTGTCTTTTAAAGGCCGTCTGGCAGGCATAAATGCAAGCGGGGAAGCTTCACTCATCAGTGTGACTCTGTGCTGTGGAAGGAGAAAGCCTGACCTGTTGAATTTCTGCCTCGCTTGCTTGCAGGTGTGTGAAAGGAGGAGCAAAAGATGGCAAAATGACTGCTAGCTTTGGCCAGGAAGCAAGGATGCAGATTGCCAGAATAACTGAGATGGTTTAGTGCCACTATCGATTTGGTAAAAAAAAAAAAGGCTGATCACCGAAGAATTGATGCTTTTGAATTATGGTGTTGGAGGAGACTCTTGAGAGTCCCATGGACTGCAAGAAGATCAAACCTCTCCATTCTGAAGGAAAGCAGCCCTGAGTGCTCACTGGAAGGACAGATTCTGAAGCTGAGGACAGATCCTGAAGCTTTGGCCACCTCATGAGAAGAGAAGACTCCCTGGAAAAGACCCTGATGTTGGGAAAGATGGAGGGCACAAGGAGAAGGGGATGACAGAGGACGAGATGGTTGGACAGTGTTCTCGAAGCTACCAGCATGAGTTTGACCAAACTACGGGAGGCAGTGGAAGACAGGAGGGCCTGGCGTGCTCTGGTCCAGGGGGTCACGAAGAGTTGGACATGACTAAACGACTAAACAACAACAACAACAACAATCAATTTGGCAGTTGATATGGCAAAAAATGGCACTTGGCTATCTTTCCCCTACGCAATGATTCAAAATTCTAAAAGCACAGGTCCGAGCAAGGATGTTTTATAGGACATATTTGAGGGGCGGGCAGGAGAATTTATGATGTTCTGGAATTTAGCTGTGATGCTTGCATTGCAGGAGGTTGGACTAAATGAACTTTGGAATCCCTTCCAACGCTACAATTCTATGATTCTATGTAAATGTCCTAAAGAAAAGGCCTGGATTGAGCAAATCCTGCCAGGTTTATAGGATTTTATATTTCTGAAAGCCATTGGTTTATATACTACTGCCCGTTTTTTAAATCCACAGAAGTTTCCCCCACTCTGTTTATATGGAATCCAGTAGGTCATTGTTTTAAATTATTTTTTTTGTTGGTGTAGGTAGGGAGATTAATTTAACAGCAACACCCCCCAAACTACCATCACCTCTAAGTAAATCTTGCCTCATTTCTACCAGTCATTCTGTTGTCGTCCCCACACACTGTTCCCTGACCTATTTACTCTGCCTCCCTCTGCCAAGAGCAGGCTTCTGACATGTGGGTGATTACATAAGGGATGGACAAAACCATAATCATGGATTCCTCCAGAGGATTAGGATTAATCACATCCTGCCAGAAGCAGGAAATTCATCCAGATTACTGGACCTGCAGCTCTGCTGCTGCAGGCTGGGTAGCTCTCTAGAGTGCCCCCTGCAGCTAGGAATGAAAAGAGAGGGCCTTCTTGGTGGTGGCTCCACGGATATGGAATTCCCTTTCCCAGGAGTGCAGATGGCTCCTTCCTCGCAGGCCTCTGAACGGCCACTGAAGACACACTTGTCCCAGAAGCCCTTTGAGGAAAGATGCAGTGGACATTCAAACCCAAGGGGGGCTCCCCATGGACTACAAATCCCATCATCCCTGATGATTGGGCCATACTGGCAAGGGCTGATATTCCAGCAACATCTGGAGGGCTGCAACTTCCCCATCTCTGTATAGGGTTTTAACCGGCCAAAGAGTTTGTTTGTTTGTTTGTTTGTTTGTTTGTTTGTTTGAATAGCTGTTTAAATTAGGAAAGGAGTACGACAAGGCTATATATTGTCTCCCTGCTTATTTAACTTATATGCAGAATTCATCATGTGAAAGGCTGGGCTGCATGAATCCCAAGCCGGAATTAAGATTGCCAGAAGAAATATCAACAACCTCAGATATGCAGATGACACAACCTTGATGGCAGAAAGTGAGGAGGAATTAAAGAACCTTTTAATGAGGGTGAAAGAGGAGAGCGCAAAATATGGTCTGAAGCTCAATATCAAAAAAACAAAGATCATGGCCACTGGTACCATCACCTCCTGGCAAATAGAAGGGGAAGAAATGGAGGCAGTGAGAGATTTTACTTTCTTGGGCTCCATGATCACTGCAGATGGTGACAGCAGCCACGAAATTAAAAGACGCCTGCTTCTTGGAAGAAAAGCAATGACAAACCTAGACAGCATCTTAAAAAGCAGAGACATCATCTTGCCAACAAAGGTCCGTATAGTTAAAGCTATGGTTTTCCCAGAAGTGATGTATGGAAATAAGATCTGGAACCATAAAGAAGGCTGATCGCCAAAGAATTGATGCTTTTGAATTATGGTGCTGGAGGAGAATCTTGAGAGTCCCATGGACTGCAAGAAGATCAAACCTCTCCATTCTGAAGGAAATCAGCCCTGAGTGCTCACTGGAAGGACAGATCCTGAAGCTGAGGTTCCAGTACTTTGGCCACCTCATGAGAAGAGAAGACTCCCTGGAAAAGACCCTGATGTTGGGAAAGATGGAGGGCACAAGGAGAAGGGGACGACAGAGGACGAGATGGTTGGACAGTGTTCTCGAAGCTACCAGCATGAGTCTGACCAAACTGTGGGAGGCAGTGGAAGACAGGAGTGCCTGGCGTGCTCTGGTCCATGGGGTCACGAAGAGTCGGACACGACTAAACGACTAAACAACACAATTGATTTGATGAAGATATGGTTTGATTTGGTTCTTGGTTATAATTGGATTTATATATCCTATCCATTCACCCCTCACCCACTGTATTGGTCTGCAATTTCTTTTTTTTCAAATATATTTTTATTAAAGATTTCTTGGTTTACAAAAATATGTGCAATGTCAATTTTACCGATCAGTTCCATTTGTTGAGACATTAGTGTTACATTAGGAAGAAAACGGGGGAAGAGGTGGAGGGGGGAGTGGTGGGTGGGGTGGCATTGCTTCTATTCTACTTAGTGTATGTGTGGGTTTTTGTGTCAGTGTCACTCTTTACTATTCGCTTGTATTCCTTTGGTAGTCAGAGAGGCTGGGGATGGCCTCGGCTGCTTCACAACTCTGCAAACGCATTTAAATGCGTGATCCCTGATTGGCTGGGATGTGTGTCTTGGACAAGGGTGACCTTCCAGATGTTGCTGGACTCCAACTTCCAGACTGGGGCTGATGGGAAATGGAGACCCAGCTGGCAACTCTGTCCTTGGGCCAACTCTGGCAACACGGTTACCAGACCTCAGCGTGCCGTCCATAGGGGCAAAGGTTCATTCACCTGCTTGGCATACAGTGAGATCGATGCCCTCCCCTCCATGAGCCCCCTTCCGCCTCCTCAACAGGGCAAAGAGGATGGTCCGTATGCAACAGGAGAAACGGACAGGCAGATCTGACCTCATAAATGTCAACACACCATGCCGGTTGTGTAACATTTCAACCTCTCAGGACCCCTGTCGCTGACCTCGCTGTCCCTTTTAGTGCAAATTTCTCATCATATACACATTCGTTCTGCACGCAGTCTTGCCAAATGCACAGAAATTTCCACAAGGCAGTTTTCTGCAATATAATGTATTTCTGTATCCCGTTTCCAATATTATATGCATTCTTAGGCATGCTTTACTTCAATATATGAATCTTCGTATACATGACTCGACTGGAGGACGGCACCGCAAAATCCAGATTTTGAAGGACGACTGTGTTTCTGTTTGTGGAAAGAATGAATGAGTCAAGATTCGGGTGAGGAGTGCATGCAGGAGCCAGGCCCTGTGACCAGTAGGACTTTGCAGGACTGGGGCATTCATTAAGTTTGTTCTGGAGAGGCAAGGCGCAGCCGCACAGGTGAGGCCAATTGGTAACTCACAGCACCTGGTGGCAAGAGCAGGGAAGGGATACAGTGGTGCCCCGCAAGACGAATGCCTCGCAAGACGGAAAACCCGCTAGACGAAAGGGTTTTCCGTTTTGGAGGTGCTTCGCAAAACGAATTTCCTATGTGCTTGCTTCGCAAGACGAAAATGTCTTGCGAGTTCCTGCGGGTTTTTTTTTCCTTCCCCCCCCTTTTTCCCAAGCCGCTAAGCCGCTTATCAGCTGATCTTTAAGCCGCTTAACAGCTGATGCTAAGCCGCTTATCAGCTGATCGTTAAACCGCTTATCAGCTGATCTTTAAGCCGGCTAAGCCGCTAATACTGTAGCGCTAAGCCGCTAAACCTCTAATGGGCTTGCTTCGCAAGACGAAAAAACCCGCAAGACGAAGAGACTCGCAGAACGGATTCTTTTCGTCTTGCGAGGCACCACTGTATAAGGTCAGCATTTCCCTTCGGCTCTTTGCCGCAGCAACACGTTCCCTGCCTTGCTGCGTTTGGCTCCTTAACTCTTTGATCCTCGGACCCTTGACTTCGTGACCCCTTGCTTCTTGATCCTCGGACCCCTGACTTCGTGACCCCTTGCTTCTTGATCCTCAGACCCCTGACTTTGTGACTCCTTGCTTCTTGATCCTTGGACCCCTGACTTTGTGACTTCTTGCTTCCTGACCCTCGGACCCTTGGCTTCCTGACTCCTGGCTTCTTGATCCTCGGACCCCTGACTTCGTGACCCCTTGTTTCTTGATCCTCGGACCCCTGACTTCGTGACCCCTTGCTTCTTGATCCTCGGACCCCTGACTTCGTGACCCCTTGCTTCTTGATCCTCAGACCCCTGACTTTGTGACTTCTTGCTTCCTGACCCTCAGACCCTTGGCTTCCTGACTCCTGGCTTCCGGACTCCCGTTCCTGGTCCCACCCCACCATCTTGCCCCCGGTCCCGATGTCCCCAGCCGGGACTTTGATCGCCCGTGAACCGGACCGTGACAATTCGCCTTCCGGTGCGAGCCAAATCAGATTTCTGCCCCCTGCCCTGGATCTTCCTGAATAGGTTGTCAAGAGACCCACCCCCTGAATGAGATCACCCATCCAGGGCCTTGCCTCATTAAAATGTTCCGCCACAAACGTGGGGCTCATGGATCAATGTCCTCGTAGTGGAGAGACTTGATTGATTTCTCCTCCACCCTGATCTTGAAAATGAGTCAAGTCCTTTGCAGCGGCAACTAATGAGGACTCCTACGCCTCTCTCGGCCAAGGGTTTGGGAGCAAGTGATGGAAGACGTCAGGCGCAAGCAGCTTTTTTATTATTGCCTGCCATGCTTGACATTTGTCTTCGTGAGATAATAAGGACCCGTCAGATCTATACAACAATTACACGATACGGCAGCGCAGCGGTGATGTCGTTGTGGGGGCGAGGAGGGGGCGATGTGTCAAGAAACTTCTGCAATAAACCGGGGGGGGGGGGGCGGCAGGTGAGGACACATTGTAAAATGGAAACACAGCCCGAAATAATCAATCAAGCTCTGTTACCAATTTTATTTACATGAAGACGACATCGCGGCGTCTCTGCAGAGTTGCCAACTGATCAGGAAGTAAACCTGACTGCTTTGCTCCTGTGTCTTTAACAGAGGCTGGGCCAAAGCTGATCACAGGCATGGAGGTCACATGGAGTGTTGCTGTTTTTTACATTGTGGGAGCAGAGGAGCAGCGGCTGGCTCAGAAGCTGGCGACCCTGCTTGTCAGAGCATTACACACACACACACACACACACACACACACACACACACACAGTGTTGCTCCTGTGCTTTTAACGGGAAAATATGAAAATGGGGAAATAAAATACACACAAGCAGCTGTCTCGCATGAGGCAGACGAGGTCTCTCTGGGGGGTAGGATTAAAACCAAGGGAGTAGAAATGTCGGATTTTGGTTGAACATTAGGCAGGGGAAACTTCCCAATATTGAGAGCGGTTTAGCTGCAGAATGAATAAAATACAGTAGAATCATAGAGTTGGAAGGGACCCTGAGGTTCATCTAGCCCAGGGGTCAGCAAAACTTTTCAGCAGGGGGCCGGCCCACTGTCCCTCAGACAGTGGGACAGCCCACTTGTGGGGGGCCAGACTATATTTTTTTTTGGGGGGGGGAAATGAACAAATTCCTATGCCCCACAAATAACCCAGAGATGCATTTTAAATAAAAGGGCACATTCTACTCATGTAAAAACACGCTGATTCCCGGACCGTCCGTGGGCAGGATTTAGATGTCGATTGGGCCGGATCCGGCCCCTGGGCCTCAGTTTGCCTACCCATGATCTTGTCCAGGGGTCAGCAACCTTTTTCAGCCATGGGCCGGTCCACCGTCCCTCAGACCATGTGGAGGGCCGGACTATATTTTGGAAAAAAGAAGAACGAATTCCTATGCCCCACAAATAACCCAGAGATGCATTTTAAATAAAAGGGCACATTCTACTCATGTAAAAACACACTGATTCCGGCTGGATTGAGAAGGCCATTGGGCCACATCCGGCCCACGGGCCTTAGGTTGCCTACCCCTGATCTAGTCTAACCTGCTGCAGTGCAGGAATCCTGCCCCCAGTCGTCCCTGGGGGGCTCAAACCACCAACTTTCTGGGTCACAGGCAGAGCCACTGACTCCCTGCCCAGGTCAGCCTATGTGCAGGGAGGCCCACCCTCCTTGATTCAGGAGTACGAGAGAATTCCTCGCAAGGAGAACCCGGTGCTGCGCTGGATTGGTGTGTGTGTCTGAAAACGGATGAGAAGCTTTTTCAGCCCACGGGGGCCACATTTCCTCTTGGACAACTTTCCTGAGAGGCACATGCCTCAGTGGGCGGGGCTGGGGGCAGAAATGGGAGGAGCCACACATTACAATAAGCCGGTGTCGGTCACTCTTCTCGCCTGGGGAGAAAACAGCAAAGACCTGATGAAGAGAGCACAGCAGAGGTTATATTTTCTGAGAATCCCCCGGAAAAATAATCTCTCAAAGGACCTGTTGATGGCATTTTCCCATTGTACTGTGGAGAGTGTATTAACCTACGGTCTGTGTGTGTGGTTTGGGAGCTGCACGGTCAGGGAAAAAAACAATGCTGTCCAGGGTTGTAAAAACTGCGGAGAGAATAATTGGGTGCACTCTTCCCACCTTGGATCAAATCTACGCTTCCAGGTGCCATAAGGAAGCTGCAGAGATAGCGCAGGATAGTGCACACCCCGGAAATGATCTCTTTCAGCTTCTGCCTTCTGGAAGAAGGTACAGGGTTATAAAGGCCAGGACTAGCCGCCTGAGAAAGTGTTTCTATCCAAATGCGATTTTGGTTTTAAACGCAGTGTAAGGTAGTCTTTATGTGAGTAAATTGTATTCAATTAGGGGGTATCAGAGTTTTTAGGGGCTAACCAGGCTGGGATAGCTGGGATAGCAGGCTTGTGGGTTTTTGAATGTCTGATGTAGATTAATTCAATTTTGTTGTTCTGTATGGGACAATGACAATAAAGATTATCGGATCGGATCGTAAGAGAAGCTCGTGTTTCTATTTCCTCGGCGTTGGATCTCTGATCCGTTTGAACCCAACTCACACCCATCTCTGAGATTCAGGATGGATAATAGAAAGTCCTTCTTCACACAGCCCCACAGCTAAGCTACGGAACTCCTTGCCACCAACTTGGATGGCTGTGGAGGAGGATTGGACAAATTTGTGGAAAAGGTTATCAATGACCACTAGCCACAATGGCTCTGATCTGCCTCCATGGTCAGAGGCAGTAATGCTTCTGAATACCAGTTGCTGGACACCGCAGGAGGGGAGAAGGGTCTTGGGTTCGAATCCTGATTCCTGGGTGGCCGCTGAGAGAACAGGAGGCTGGCCTCATCCAGCAGCGATTTCTTTCAGTTCTGATCTCCCCAGCCAGGCAAAAACATTCAAGGAGGGTACGAAGGAAGGTGGGTGGAGAAGGGGCGAGGGGTTAGTTCTGGGAAGAGGTGGGAGTGGATGAGGACTGTGGGCCAGAAAGATCGGCCCTGGAGGGAGCCGTGCATGTTTAGCGTGGAAAAGAGGAGACTGAGAGGAGATAGGACAGCCATCTTCAAATCTCAAGGACTGCCCCATGGAAGAGGAAATAAGCTTGTTTTCTCCTGCTCCGGATGGTAGGACTCGAACCAGTGGCTTCAAGTTGCAAGAAAGGAGATTCCGGCTGTCAGGAATGAGCCAGCTCCCAGTGAAGGTTTGCAGCCAACGGCAGAAAGCAGCCAGGAACAGGGAGGCTTTGATGTTAGTCAGACAGGGGAGAGCCAGCAGCTGCAGACCTCGGCTCTTTCTGACCTCGACAGAGAAGGCAATAGCTGAGAGCAGGCTAGAACACAGCCAAAGCTTCCCGGAAGCACAATCAGGCACAAATAAATTCGGAGACAGCCTGTCAGGTGTGTGTGTAGGAGCCAGGCCCTGTGACCAATAGGACTTTGCAGGACTGGGGCCTTCCTAAGTTTGTTCTGAAGAGGCAAGGCATGGCCTCACAGGTGAGGCCGATTGGTAACTCACAGCACCTGGTGGCAAGAGCTGGGAAGGGATATAAGGTCAGCATTTTCCCTTCGGCTCTTTGCCACAGCAACACACTTCCTGCCTTGCTGCGTTTGGCTTCTTGCTTCCTGATCCTTGAACCTTGGCTTTTTGACTCCCTGCTTCTTGATCCTCGGACCCTTGACTCCTTGCTTCTTGATCCTCGGACTCTTGGCTTCCTGACTCCTGGCTTCTGGACCCCCGTTCCTGCTCTCACCCCGCCATCTTGCCCCCTGTCCTGACTTCCCCTGCCGGGACTTCGATCACCCGTGAACCGGACCGTGACACAGCCTCTCGGAGCTGGAAGAAGTTGGAGCTGATCCAGTAAGTCCGAGGAGTTGGCGAATGGGAGGGTTGTTAGACAGGAAGCAAAACAAGAGACGTAAGGGTCGTAAGTTCAGTATCTGCTGGAGACGCCGGAAAGAGTCTTCAGAAGGGTCATCTTGATGATGATGCCGGAGGCTTTGTTGGAGCTGCCCAGAGCTATCTGTTTGTTTTTGCAATAAATCCTCCTTTTTAATTAGCTATGCTTACTGTGTTATCATGCTAGGAACCTGGACTCCTGACACTGGCTAAACATCAGCAAGAACTTTCTGACAGTAAGAGCAGTTTGACAGTCGAAGGATCTCCCTCGGGAGGTTGCGGACTCTCCTTCCTTGGAGGTTTTTAAGCAGAGGTTGGATGGCCACCTGTCATGGATGCTTTAGCTGAGATTCCTGCACTGCTGGGGGTTGGACTAGATGACCCTCGGGGTCCCTTCCAAATCTACGATTCTATGATTTGTCCTCTGGGGCCAAAGCTTGAGCATCAAAAATTGGCGAGGGCTCCCTGAATGGTTCAGTGATCTACGTTTGGCTCACCGGAAAGAGATGAGCTCATTTCCAGAGAGGGAGATGGTTCTGTAAACCAGACCTTCTGCGCTCCCGTTCCCCTGCCACCGCCTAAAAAACAGAGATTGCCTCTCGTTCGTCTTGCCATGTCCTTTTGAGTGCCTTCCGCAATATTCTCCTGGGATATGACTTCATCTTTGAGGCAAACGAGGTCTGCCATCCTCTTTCATCCACTCCCCCCCCCCAAAAAAACCCCAACCACCTTAGTGTTAAGTTGTCTGAGTAGTCTTAAGAACATGGGTAGGCAAATTAAGGCCCGGGGGCCAGATCCAGTCCAATCGCCTTCTCAATCCGGCCTGCGGACAGTCCAGGAATCAGCGTGTTTTTACATGAGTAGAATGTGTCCTTTTATTTAAAATGCATCTCTGGGTTATTTGTGGGGCATAGGAATTCGTTCATTTTTATTTCCAAAATATAGTCCGGCCACCCACAAGGTCTGAGGGACAGTGGACTGGCCCCCTGCTGAAAAAGTTTGCTGATCCCTGTTCTGGGCCAACCCCAACCTCACTCACCACCAAAGGAATACAAGCGAATAGCAAAGAGAACCTGCACAAGCGACGCTGTCACAAAACCCCACACATACACTAAGTAAAATAGAAACATCGCCACCCGACCCCAACCCACTCACCATGACCCCCTCCACCTCTTCCCCCCTTTTCTTCCTAATGTAGCAGTAATGTCTCAGCAAATGAAACTGATCTGTAAAATTGTTTTTACACAAGTAGAATGTGTGCTTTTATTTAAAATGCATCTCTGGGTTATTTGTGGGGCATAGGAATACGTTCATTCCCCCCCCCTTCAAAATATAGTCCAGCCCACCAATTGGATTATGATTCGGATATGTTGATTGGCTGTTTTTATTGGAAAATCAATAAAAATTATAGATAGATAGATAGTCCGGCCCCCCCACAAGGTCTGAGGGACAGTGGACTGGCCCCCTGCTGAAAGTTTGCTGACCCCTGCGTAAGAACATGGGTAGGCAAACTAAGGCCTGGGGGCCGGATCCAGCCCAATTGCCTTCTCAATCTGGCTCGCGGACGGTCCGGGAATCAGTGTGTTTTTACATGAGTAGAATGTGCCCTTTTATTTAAAATGCATCTCTGGGTTATTTGTGGGGCATAGGAATACGTTCATTTTTTCCCCTTCAAAATATAGTCTGGCACCCCCAATTAGATTATGATTCAGATATGTTGATTGGCTGTTTTTATTGGAAAATCAATAAAAAATTTATATCTATTGATATTGATATCAATATGTAATGGTCCAGCGTGTTTTTACATGAGTAGAATGTGTGTTTTTATTTAAAATGCATCTCTGGGTTATGTGTGGGGCATAGGAATTCGTTCTTTTTTTTCTTTTCAAAATATAGTCTAGACCCCAGCGGTCTGCAACCTTTAAGACAAAAAGAGCCACTTGGACCCGTTTCCAAAGAAAAAAAACCTGGGAGCCGCAAAACTTGTCATTATAAAAATAACTTTTTTGTCACTTTTTTTTATTATTTCTTTGTTTGACCCCTCAGAATTACTCCTCCTCATAGAAATAAATGTTAAATTAACAAGTTACCTTTTTGTGTGTGTGTGTTCTCCACTCCCCTTCAAAACAGTGACCAGCGTACATGCCCCCTTTCAATGCAGTGACCAGCGTACATGCCCCTTACAATGTAGCGGGCGGGCGGGAAGGTGACGTCGGGACGGTGCGTGACTAACGCACGCACTGCCCCCATGCGACGTCACAGCCAGTACAGTGCCCGCCACAGTGGGGAGTGTCGGGGCGCACAATGCGCCTCCTCCCCTCGCTAGTATCCGCCCCGGAGCCGCGGCAAAGGTGTAAAAGAGCCACATGCGGCTCCGGAGCCACGGGTTGCCGACCCCTGGTCTAGCCCCTCACAAGGTCTGAGGGACTCGCCCCCTGCTGAAAAAGTTTGCTGACCCCTGCTTAAGATCATAACATAAGAACACGAGAAGAGCCCTACTAGATCTTGCCAAATGCCCATCTAAGTCCAGCATCCTGTTCTTACAGTGGCCAAGCAGACCCCTATAGGAAACCATCAAGCAGCAATGGAGCCCTCTGGTTTGCCTGGAATGGGGGTGATTTGCATGCATAGCTACTGTACAAAGCTAAGAGTTACATCCATTGTTGCACTGCACCGATTCTTTGCCTCCCATCGCACCCACCATTGTCATGCAGCCCCCAAAGGGTTACTCACAAGGCACTGTGTCTCCCTTTGGCCGAAAACAGCACCCTATCCCCAGTTTAAAGGCACAAGAACATAGCAGAACCAACAGCAGAACACAGCGCTCTCTTCTTCCAGCCCTGTCCTTCCTAAAACGTCAAGCTCCAAATCTCCAATTTTTTTAAGAAAGAGAGAGAGGGATAGGTGCTGGGGCTCGCAGATGCTCCTAAACTCCATGCAGCAACTTCTCTGATCCTGTGCTTGTTGCATTTAACTTGGCAACAAGAGGCGAGCGGGAATCCACTTTGCGCATGCTCTGTGGCTCTCCTTGATTGCTTCCCCATACATCCCGGGGGCTCAGCCAAAACTGGCATTAAAAGCCCCTAATTCTAGCCTCCCTAGAACAGCCAGGGAGCTTCCTCAAAATCTGTTCTCTCCGCTAGAGATCTTAGGCTGCTTGTGCCATCCCAGACAGGATCCCGGCTGGATCGTGTGCCCCAGAAAAGGAGGAACAGCACCAAGATGGATTCTTGGACGCCCTGCTGTGTCTTTTGCCTGGCAGAGCAAATCCCCAGTCTTTGCTACATCTCGTCTGCGTGCATTTGCTTTGTAGGGTCTTTCTCTTGTTTGGGCCTCCTGGAATTAGTTTCCTTGACGTCGCTCAGTGACCCTGGATCAGACGTGTTGGCGATCGTGGTCTCCCTGGCGGTGTCAGGGTTTCTGGCGGCTGCTGGGTCCCCGTCGCGGGGTTCTTCCATTTGAACATGTGACGATTCTGGGCTGCGGGTGGTGGGAGACTCGTCCGGACCAGAAAGGCTGCCCTTGGTCAAGATGTGTCGGGAAATCACTAAAGGAGATGGGAAAATGTGTTAGGGGACACGGGTGGCGCTGTGGTCTAAACCACTGAGCCTCTTGGGCTTGCCAATCAGAAGGTCGGCGGGTCAAATCCCTGTTTTGAACTCCCGTTGCTCTGTCCCAGCTCCTGCCAACCTAGCAGTCTGAAAGCACGCCAGTGCAAGTAGATAAATAGGTACCAGTGTGGCGGGAAGGCAAATGGCGTTTCTGTGCACTCTGGTTTCCATCACAGTGTCCCGTTGCACCAGAAGCGGTTTAGTCCTGCTGGGCACATGACCCAGAAAGCTGTCTGTGGACAAACGCCGGCTCCCTCAACCTGAAGGTGAGATGAGCTCCGCAACCCCATAGTCACCTTTGACTGGACTTAACCATCCAGGGGTCCTTTACCTTTTTACCCTATCTCATGGGTAGGCAAACTAAGGCCTGGGGGCCGGATCTGGCCCAATCACCTTCTAAATCTGGCCCGCGGACGGTCTGGGAATCAGCATGTTTTTACATGAGTAGAATGTGTGCTTTTATTTAAAATGCATCTCTGGGTTATTTGTGGGGCATAGGAATTCATTCATTCCCCCCCCCCCAAAAAAAATACAGTCTGCCCCCGCAAGGTCTCAGAGACAGTGGACCGGCCCCCTGCTGAAAACGTTTGCTGACCCCTGCCCTATCTTATCAGAGACACCACAGAATCATAGAATTGGAACGAACCCTGAGGATCATCTCTGTCCTCTCTTCTCTCTCTCTCTCTCTCTCTCTCTCTCTCACACACACACACACACGTGTTCTTCCTCTTTCTGACACCCCCATCCCACTTTGCCCCCCCCCCCCATGATTACCTCCAGATGGTTTGTAGTCAACCCGGCTAAGCTGGGTCCCCCCAAGGAAGGAGCTGCAGCTGGGCAGGATGAGAAGCCCAAGGGAGAAGATGATGATCTGGAAGCAGAAGGAGAGAGGGTTGATTTAAGCGCTGAAGAAACCACATGGGTGTAAAAGCAGGGATAGGTAGCCTTTGGCCTTCCAGGGTGTTATTGGACTACAGTTCCCATCATGCCTCATCACTGCCCATGCTGGGAGCTGTTGCTGCTGGGAGATGGAGTGCACCTGGAGGGTAAACTGAGTGATCGTCTCCATCACATTCATTTATATTGATTACTTGCTTCCCTCGCCAAAGTGACCCAAAGCGACTCTGAAATATACTCAAAGTCGAGAGTGGATTTCATGCTCTTTATTCAGCTCATAGTGGTGAGGAGGAATAGAAGTTCCCCCAGAATGTCTGCTTTATATACATTATTTACACAATGGGCCCCACGTGATTGGCTAATTCCAGGATTCTCCTGTAGGCCAATTAGGTTGCGGATTCACTTCCACCTGGAGCTGGATTGGGTGGCTCCTGTGGACCAATCAGACTGCGGCATTCTGGATCCTATTGTTCTAGGACCAATCAGATGGCTGCATTCTGGATCCTATTGTTCTAGGACCAATCAGACGGCTGCATTCTGGATCCTATTGTTCTAGGACCAATCAGACTGCTGCATTCTGAATCCTATTCAGCTCAGTACATAATAGACTCCCAGACACAATACAAACACTAAAACCAATTTACAATGAAGACCCGTCCATGCATGTCAATACAAGACAGGCCTTAGGGATCCTGTCCCATCAAAGCCACATTCAAACCAAACCACGCCTTTATAAAGACACCTTGAGCAGTCATGGCTCCCCCCAAAGGATTCTGGGAGCTGCCATTTCGTTAAGGGGGCTGAGAGCTGTTAAGCAGACACTCCATTCCCTCCCAGAGCTACAATTCTCAGAGTTCCCTGGGAAGAAGAGGGGTTGGTTCTCCCCCTTTTTAAACCACTCTAGGAATTCCCAGGGAGGGGAACATGGAAAAGGGCCTCCCACCCCTGTAGTCTCTCTCCCCCCCCAGAATTTTTGACACCCCCTCCAAGATTCATCACTCCAAATCTGCACACCCAATGCAGTTCTCTTTTGAAAAATGATTTTGCCGGTGTTGAGTCTTATCGCCACTCATGACCACCCCCACTTTGCTCTTGCTCTCTCTCCCCCCCCCCCCAATTTACCACGAGGCAAGTGCTGGTCTGGGCTGCCTTCGTGGAGGTCTGTTTAATGAGTCCTTGTAGCTTCTGAAGCTGACCCAGCAGGGACCTGTAAGAGGAAAGGCGTTTGAGTTTCCCACGTCCAGATCTGGAGCCAGAATGTTTGCTGTGTGTGAAATCATTGCAGAATAGATAGGTCTATTGTCTATTGCTCACCTTGCCGACAAAGGTCCATAAAGTTAAAGCTATGGTTTTCCCAGTAGTGATGTATGGAAGTGAAAGCTGGACCATAAAGAAGGCTGATCGCCAAAGAATTGATGCTTTTGAATTATGGTGCTGGAGGAGACTCTTGAGAGTCCCATGGGCTGCAAGAAGATCAAACCTCTCCATTCTGAAGGAAATCAGCCCTGAGTGCTCACTGGAAGGACAGATCCTGAAGCTGAGGCTCCAGTATAGTGGTGCCTCGCAAGACGAAATTAATCCGTTCCGCAAGTCCCTTTGTCTTGTGGTTTTTTCGTCTTGCGAAGCACGGCTATTAGCGGCTTAGCGGCTATTAACGGCTTAGCGGCTTAGCGGCTATTAACGGCTTAGCGGCTTTAAGAAAAAGGAAACAAACTCGCAAGAACTCGCAAGACGTTTCGTCTTGCGAAGCAAGCCCATAGGGAAATTCGTCTTGCGGAACGACTCAAAACACGGAAAACTCTTTCGTCTAGCGAGGCATTCGTCTTGCGGGGCACCACTGTACTTTGGCCACCTCATAAGAAGAGAAGACTCCCTGGAAAAGACCCTGATGTTGGGAAAGATGGAGGGCACAAGGAGAAGGGGACGACAGAGGACGAGATGGTTGGACAGTGTTCTCGAAGCTACCAGCATGAGTTTGACCAAACTGCGGGAGGCAGTGGAAGACAGGAGTGCCTGGCGTTCTCTGGTCCAGGGGGTCACGAAGCGTCAGACACGACTGAACAACAACAACCTTGTCTATTGCTGCTGGGTAAATGGAACCTTCCCATCCAGGGGCAGTCTACCCTTTTTTCCCCAGCAGCGTTTTTGCTATCCTTGAACTCTGACAATGCCTCTTACTTTAAGGTTACCAGACGTCCCCGTTTCCCAGGGACAGTCCCTGGATTTACAAATCAGTCCCCTGACAAAATCCATCTATTTAGTATGAAGTTGAAAATTGTCCCCGGATTCATTGAAAAAAATCTGGTAACCTTATCTTACTTGCCTGGAGGCCAGAGCTGTGTGTGCTTGTGTGTATATCAGCTGACTAACATTCACATTTCCTTGCCTACGTTTGTCTCTGGCACCCCAAAAACTGGCATGTGGCCCCTGGAAGGTTGTGCATAAGGAAATGTGGCCCTTGGCTTGTGAAAAGGGTTCACAAACTCAGATATAAAATGCCAATTTGGTCGGATATTGGTATGATGCTTTTCGCCTTTTATAAACGGAATTAATAATAATAATAATAATAATAATAATAATAATAATAATAAATAGTAAAATAATTTTATTTATATCCCACCCTCCCCGGCCAAAGCCGGGCTCAGAGCAGCTAACAACAGTAAAAATAGCACAATTTAAATAAAATCATTGTCAATTAATTAAAATATATTCTAAAATCAATTCAGAATCAAATTAATGGCAACCATTGGGCTAGAGTTCTATGAGGATTACAGAAGGAGAGAGCGGGTCAGACTGTGCCTTGGCCAAAGGCCTGGTGGAACAGCTCCATCTTGCAGGCCCTGCGGAAAGATGTCAAGTCCCACAGGGCCCTAGTCTCTTGTGACAGAGCGTTCCACCAAATCGGGGCCACGGCCAAAAAAGCCCTGGCTCTGCTTGAGGCCAGCCTAACCTCTGTAGGGACGCGGGTGGCGCTGTGGGTTAAACCACAGAGCCTAGGACTTGCCGATCAGAAGGTCAGCAGTTCGAATCCCCGCAACGGGGTGAGCTCCCGTTGCTCGGTCCCTGCTCCTGCCAACTGAAAGCACATCAAAGTGCAAGTAGATAAATAGGTACCGCTCCGGTGGGAAGGTAAACGGCGTTTCCATGCACTGCTCTGGTTCACCAGAAGCAGCTTAGTCATGCTGGCCACAGGACCCGGAAGCTGTATGCCGGCTCCCTCGGCCAATAAAGCGAGATGAGTGCCACAACCCCAGAGTCAGTCACGACTGGACCTAATGGTCAGGGGTCCCTTTACCTTTAACCTCCCTGTGGCCTGGGATCTCCAAGATGTTTTCATTTAAAGACCGTAAGGTCCTCCATGTGACATACCAGGAGAGGCGGTCCCGTAGGTACGAGGGTCCTAGGCCGTATAGGGCTTTAAAGGTTAAAACCAGCACCTTAAACCTGATCCTGTACTCCACTGGGAGTCAGTGCAGCTGGTATAGCTCCGGGTGAATGTGATCCCAGTGTGATTTACTGGTCTTCTGCCAATTGAATTTCAAGTGCAGCTTTCCCAATGGACACTATCCTCTTGTCCGCTGGTAGCAAAAGGAAGGACCTTGCTTTCAGCGGGGCAGTGACAGACTTACATGTTGTGGGTCTCTAGTTCCTGCACTTTCTTCCTCAGTTCCTGGTTCTGCACAGAGCAAGCTGCCACCCTACCGAGGAAGGAACAAGGGGGAAAGCGGTTACATTTCCTCACCTGCACATTTGTATTTTATCATCTTTTTGCAAAACACACACAACCAAACAGCCCCCACACACTGGGAAACTGTGCCACGGACTGCAAAGAGAGGTGAGTTGGTGACGCCACAGATGCTAGCCAATAGGCACCTTTCATGGTGGAGAAGATTCTCCCGACGTTGTTGAACTCCACCTCCCACAAGCCTCAGCAAAACATGGCCAATGGCCAGGGATAATGGGAGCTGGAGTACAGCAACCTCTGGAGAACCACAAGTCCCATTACCCCTGACCTAGACACATGTCCCAGCCTATCAGGGATCACATGCTAAATGCATTTGCAGAGATGTAAAGACGGGATGGAGAGGATGAAGGATTTGATGCCCTTCCATGTCATCCAAAATTAGCTGCCTGAGGCTATGGCCTCACTCTGTCTCAGGGTAGTGCCGGCTGTCTTTATAGGCACATGTTGTGCTAGTATATGCGTTTTTGCTAACCTGTCTGGAGAACCGCGTTGCAGTCTTTAGAGAACTGTGAATTCCGAAGGAAGGCTGTGTTCCGGTTCATGCACTGTTTGTTTGTTTTTTAAAATATATTTTTATTAAAGATTTCTTGGTTTACAAAAGTATGTGCAATGTCTCTTTTGCCAAGTTACATTTTCTACAGATCACTTTCATTTGTTGAGACATTAGTGTTACATTAGGAAGAAAAGGGGGAAGAGGTGGAGGGGGAATGGTGAGTAGGGCTGGGGCCGGGTGGGGATTTTTCTATTTTACTTAGTGTATGTGTGGGGTTTTGTGTCAGCGTAGTTTGTGCGGGTTCTCTTTACTATTTACTTGTACAGTGGTACCTCAGGTTACATACGCTTCAGGTTACATACGCTTCAGGTTACATACGCTTCAGGTTACAGACTCCGCTAACCCAGAAATAGTGCTTCAGGTTAAGAACTTTGCTTCAGGATAAGAACAGAAATCAGGCTCCGGCGGCACGGCACCAGCAGGAGGCCCCATTAGCTAAAGTGGTGCTTCAGGTTAAGAACAGTTTCAGGTTAAGAACAGACCTCTGGAACAAATTAAGTACTTAACCCGAGGTACCACTGTATTCCTTTGGTGGTGAGTGAGGTTGGGGTTGGCCCAGAACAGGGGTCAGCAAACTTTTTCAGCAGGGGGCCGGTCCACTGTCCCTCAGGCCTTGTGGGGGGCCGGACTACATTTTGGAAAATAGTAATAATGAACGAATTCCTATGCCCCACAAATAACCCAGAACTACCTTCCCGCCGGAGCAGTCCCTATTTATCTACTTGCACTTTGAGGTGCTTTTGAACTGCTAGGTTGGCAGGAGCAGGGACCGAGCAACGGGAGCTCACCCCGTTGCGGGGATTTGAACCGCCGACCTTCTGATCGGCAAGTCCTAGGCTCTGTGGAAAGTACATGTGAAAAGGATCTAGGAGTCTTGGTTGACCACAAACTTGACATGAGCCAACAGTGTGACGCGGCAGCTAAAAAAGCCAATGCAATTCTGGGCTGCATCAATAGGAGTATAGCATCTAGATCAAGGGAAGTAATAGTGCCACTGTATTCTGCTCTGGTCAGACCTCACCTGGAGTACTGTGTCCAGTTCTGGGCACCACAATTCAAGAAGGACACTGACAAACTGGAACGTGTCCAGAGGAGGGCAACCAAAATGGTCAAAGGCCTGGAAATGATGCCTTATGAGGAACGGCTAAGGGAGCTGGGCATGTTTAGCCTGGAGAAGAGGAGGTTAAGGGGTGATATGATAGCCATGTTCAAATATATAAAAGGATGTCACATAGAGGAGGGAGAAAGGTTGTTTTCTGCTGCTCCAGAGAAGAGGACACGGAGCAATGGATCCAAACTACAAGAAAGAAGATTCCACCTAAACATTAGGAAGAACTTCCTGACAGTAAGAGCTGTTCGACAGTGGAATTTGCTGCCAAGGGGTGTGGTGGAGTCTCCTTCTTTGGAGGTCTTTAAGCAGAGGCTTGACAACCATATGTCAGGAGTGCTCTGATGGTGTTTCCTGCTTGGCAGGGGGTTGGACTCGATGGCCCTTGTGGTCTCTTCCAACTCTATGATTCTATGATTCTAACCCACAGCGCCACCCGCGACTATTTGATACCATTGGTCTATGCTTACTCCTGGCAGGTCTCTCCAGTGTCTGGCTATGATGCTTCTGAGAGTAAGTGGGTTATGAACTCTTTGTGTTGTGAGTGGGCATTACTGTCTTGGAAGATGTTTAGTAGGGCCAGTTCTGGGGTCAGTTCATGCATTGGTAAGTGCAAATTAGGTAAGTTCACATTTGAATTCAAACTGGCTTGAATTTCTACCCTGCGCCTTGTGGCTGGGAGTACAGGAAGGGGAATCTGGGATGCAAAATGGACAGGGGTCCCCAAGCCACAGACCCCACACTCACCGGCTCTCCAGCCCATCAATATATTCTTTCTTGCGACGTCGGCTGTCCTGCGCCGACTGCTTGTTCCGGATTTTCCTCCGCACCTTCTTCAGGATCCGTTCCTCCGCCTGTTGAAGAAGTTGAGGGGCGAGAGAACCTTTTAGGTGTGTACAGAGCTTTGGGGCAAGCTTGAAGCTCACAGAATATACCGTATTTTTTGCTCAATAGGACGCACTTTTCCCCTCTTAAAATCTAAGGGGAAATGTCTGTGCGTCTTATGGAGCGAATGTGTGGTCCCTGGGGCTGGGGGGGGGGGGGACCCGGGCTTCCTTCCCCAGCCCCACAAGCGCGGGGAGCAGCGGAAAGGCTGCGCACACCCTTCCCGCTGCTCCCCGGGGCTGGCGGTGAGGGAAGCTCAGCTTTCCCCACCACCAGCCCCACAAGCTGCGGGGAGCAGCGGAAAGCTTCAGCGAGGCGCCTGGCCTGGAAGCCGGAGGAGGAACAGAAGGGTCTCCTTCTGTTCCTTCTCCAGCTTCGCTTGAAGATGCGCTGCGCAGTTCTCCCTCTCTGTGCAGCGCTTCTTCTGCGCAGCGCTTCTCTTCTTCAGAAAGGCACCTGTCCTGGCTTCTGCTTAGCCTCTTCCGGGCAGGGGGAGCCTTCATCCCGCTGCCCTGAAGAGGCTTGGCGCTGTTATCCCAGAAGCCAGATCCCTCTTGCTGTTCTGTTTTTTTCTTGTTTTCCTCCCCCCAAAACTAGGTGCGTCTTATTCTCTGGTGCGTCCTATAGAGCAAAAAATACGGTAGTTCAGAAATCCCCAAACTATTTGCTGAGGAAAATATGCTTTGGAATTATATACCCAATACGTGGAACCTAACGAAGGGACAATATGAATGGACTCTCTGCACCCATACTACGGCCAAAAAGATAGGTACTGATGAACTGGAAAAATAAAACTGCAGCTCCCTTCAACGATTGGATAGAAGGTATGTACAAACTCACCGCACATGAACATATTGCGTATAAACATAGACCTGTCACGAACAAATTTAATGATATTTGGAATCCATTTCTATAAACACTGTATTAAGGTTGGATCTACACACAGGAAAACCTCCCCACTATAAATAAGTCTGAAATTAAATCGTTATAACAAAAGAAAAAAAACGCTATGGAAAATCGCAAATATTTTTTTACTCTCCACCGCCATCTGGTGTTGCATTTTTATAACGCATTCAAAACGCTGTTTTTTGACTAATGTAGCTGAGTCCTAGGTTAAATGTAGGTTAACTAGAATAACAAACATGTAATATTGATAAGTTCTGTTTTTGTTTTGTATGGGTGTTATCTCTCTTTCCCTTTTCCTCTCCCTTCCCCTTTTAACGTCTTATTTTCCACTTACAATTGTATACACATTACTTTTTATCTTTCAATAATCTATCTACATGTCCCCGAACTACACCTGAAAGTCACTGCTGGGTGAACATGAGTGGGGTGACTGGGTGAGCCAGGCTGTCGTAGCTGTTAGCATGTCTGACTTGGACCTGGGAGAGATCAGGGTTCAAATCCCCACTTGGCCATGAAGCTGGATGTGACCTTGGGCCTAGTTACTGCCCCTTGGCCTAACCTACCTCTCAGGGTTGTTGTGGAAATCTAATGAGGAGGGGGGAGAACCAGGTACAGAGCTCCTTGGAGGAAAAAGGTGGGATATAAATGCAATAAGTACAGTGGTACCTCGGGTTACATACGCTTCAGGTTAAATACGCTTCAGGTTACAGACTCCGCTAACCCAGAAATAGTGCTTCAGATTAAGAACTTTGCTTCAGGATGAGAACAGAAATCGTGCTCTGGCGGTGCGGCGGCAGGAGGCCCCATTAGCTAAAGTGGTGCTTCAGGTTAAGAACAGTTTCAGGTTAAGTACGGACCTCCGGAACGAATTAAGTACTTAACCCGAGGTACCACTGTAAATAGATTTTGGGGTATAGCTTTGCATGATTCCTAGTGCGCCTTCGCGATCAGTTTTTGTGGTTTCACGCTTTCTGAGCATAATTCAAAGTGTTGGTGCTGACCTTTCAAGCCCTAAACGGCCTCGGCCCGGTATACCTGAAGGAGCATCTCCACCCCCACTGTTATGCCTGGACACTGAGGTCCAGCGCTGAGGGCCTTCTGGCGGTTCCCTCACTGCGAGAAGCTAAGCTAGAGGGAACCAGGCAGAGGGCCTTCTCGGTAGTGGCACCTGCCCTGTGGAACGCCCTCCCATCAGATGTCAAAGAGATAAACAACTACCTGACTTCTAGAAGACATCTGAAGGCAGCCCTGTTCAGGGAAGTTTTTAATGTGTGACATTTTAATGTATTTTTAATCTTTGTTGGAAGCTGCTCAGAGTGGCTGGGGAAACCCAGCCGGATGGGCGGGGTACAAATAATAAATTACTATTACTATTTAGACACTTTGGGGAGAACTTGACAGGGAGGAGGATGGGGACAAGACTTGCATTGCTTGGCTCCGCCTCTTATTGATTCTAGCCCTGCCTCCTGGTAGTCTCCATGCCTTCCACTCCCCAGTCCCAATGGGCCACTGTCAGGGCTGGATTTAGGTTTGATGAGGCCCTAAGCTACTGAAGGCCCCTTATTTGTCCAGCTGTCCTTTGTCAACAGCAAATTGTCGCTGTTTTTTGTGTTGAATATATGCTACATGGTAATTTATGGACGTAATAGGTATCTAAAGCCGTTTGCACATAACAAAATATGTATTTTATCAAAGTAATTGTTGAACTGACATACAATTAAGAAGTAGTACTGTATATTAATAGTGAAATACAATTAAGAAGAAGTATATTACTAGTGAAATAATTACCAGTAGTATTTTAGGGAGCAGGCTAGCAGGTGGGGCCCATTACATCATAGGAGCCTACACAACACAAAACACTGTTGCTGTATGTAGGTTTTATTTTATTTGTTTTTTATCTTTTATTTTGGAAATGCACATCCAGGTTTTTCGCCCCTTTAAATTTTTTGGGGCCCCCAAGAGAGTGGGGCCCTAAGCTATAGCTTGTTTAGCTTATATGTAAATCTGCCACTGGGACGTGGGTGGCGCTGTGGGTTAAACCACAGAGCCTAGGACTTGCCGATCAGAAGGCCAGCGGTTCGAATCCCTGTGACGGAGTGAGCTCCCGTTGTTCAGTCCCAGCTCCTGCCCACCTAGCAGTTCGAAAGCACGTCAAAGTGCAAGTAGATAAATAGGTACCACTCTGGCGGGAAGGTAAACGGTGTTTCCATGCGCTGCTCTGGTTCACCAGAAGAGACTTAGTCATGCTGGCCACATGACCCGGAAGCTGTATGCTGGCTCCCTCGGCCAATAAAGCGAGATGAGCGCCACAACCCCAGAGTCAGCCACGACTGGACCTAATGGTCAGGGGTCCCTTTACCTTTAAATTCGCCACTGGCGACAGTGCCTGGTGGCTAAAGAAATCTGAATGTAGCATTAAAAAGAGATAAAAGCCACATGCACATATTTTTTAAAAAATTAAGAAATAACCCAAGGAAAGCTACCAAACTGGAAGAAATCCCTGCTCATCACTTCTGGTCTCCGTTCCTTCTGGGATGGGGGAAATGTCTCTGCTGGCTTCTGTAGCCACGTACCTTGGTGAGGGGGAGGTCGGAGCACAGCAAGACCCCTTCCTCGCTCAGGAGCCGCTTTTCCTCCTCCGTCAAGTAGAGGCCCTGGAGTTGCAGTGGCTCGAAAGGATCCTGCCCCACCGCAGAGGAAGAGTGTGTTAGCTGCCTTGTGGCCACGCCTTTGCAAATCACCCTCTCCCGGGGAGATACTTCCTTTGGGACCTGTTTCATTTCACAAATGGGGTCTTATTGCATCATCAGCTAGGATTCTCGACTTCTGTCTGGATTGGCCGGAAAAGAGGGCCTCTAAGCATGTGCAAGGTACGCAAGTGGCGCTGTGGTCTAAACCACTGAACCTAGGGCTTGCCGATCGGAAGGTCGATGGTTTGAATCCCCGTGACGGGGTGAGCTCCCGTTGCTCGGTCCCTGCTCCTGCCAATCTAGCAGTTCAAAAGCACGTCAAAGTGCAAGTAGATAAATAGGTACCGCTCCTGCGGGAAGGTAAACGGCGTTTCTGTGCGCTGCTCTGATTCGCCAGAAGCGGCTTAGTCATGCTGGCCACATGACCCGGAAAAACTGTCTGCGGACAAACGTCGGCTCCCTCGGCCAGCAAAGCGAGATGAGCGCCGCAATCCCAGAGTCGTTTGTGACTGGACTTAACTGTCAGGGGTCCCTTTACCTTTACCTTTTTTTAAGCATGTGCAGAATGCACCATAATGGCATTTTGGGTGTTAATGTGGAAATAGCACAGGAGTCATCACAGGCCTTCCGTGATTTTGGAGTCATGAATAGGGGTCAGGCTCCAGTCTGCCATCCCTGCTAAACCGGTGGTGATGGTTAGAGGGAGGTAGCGGACTACGCGCTAGCGCCCCCCTGTGGCAAAAGGAAGGAGCCAACCAGCCAAATATGGAAGCTGAATAAGAACTGTGACCCGCAGCGGGTCATGTAACACTCCCCGAGCCCTACAAAAGCTTCTAGTATGCTCATGGCTCTCAACAATGCTTGTGCTGTCAAGACATCCACTCTTGTCCCTTGATATGCCCATTGGTGTGCGACACCTGGGATTTTGCAGAGTCTAGCAGTGAGTCTCCAGAGTTGCCAGCTAAGGAGCCAGGACAGATCTCTGACTCCGGTTTGATGTTGGAGATCTGAGGCTCATTAAGTCCAAGCCTGGCAGGTCAAGGCCCTCTGGACCCCACATCCCACAGCCCCAGGGCCAGTGAGGCCAGAGCCAGGACGCTTGCAGGCAGCTCCCCCTAGGCCCTGAGGAACCGCCTGCCTCCCAACCAACTTCATAGGTCCGGGTGAGAGCCCAGAAGATGTGCCAGTCTGGAGGAATATGGCGGTTCTCACAAAGGGAGAGAGGTACAGAGGCTCAAAAGGCCTCAGGCCACCTCTTTGTGAGAGCCAAGTGGCTCACTTGGAGCTGTCTGTGGTGCTGAAAGCCATGTGAGTACAGCCTAGGAGAGGTGGATGGGAGGCAGTGGCTCAAAAGGCCTCTGTCTACTTCTAGCCTTTGTGGGAGCAAAGTATGTTGATTGGAGCTGTCTGTGGTGCTGAAACACCTAACCTGCCTTGTTTCACATACTCCTCTGGAAAGCCAGGCCAGACCAGGGCTCCATCCGCACTATACATGTAAAGCTGTATCATCCCACTTTAAACAGTCATGGTTCCCCCAAAGAATATTGGGAATATAAGGGTGATGAGGGTTGTTAGGAGACTCCTATTCCCCTCAGTGTGGTTTAACAATCAGGGAATTGTTGCTGTGTGGGGAGCCTCTTAACAACTCTCAGTACCCTTCACAAACTACACTTCCCAATGTTCTTTGGGGGAAAGCACAACTGTTTAAAGTGGGATGAAAAAGCTTTGCATGCATACTACAAACTAGGCCCTGGACAAGACACCCCAAAAGATCAGTTCCATTATTACTTACCTGGGGCATAGGAATGTCTTCCACGTTGGATCTGGTCACATTCTCCAAGAGCCCGAGTGACACTTCGCTCATAGCACAGGCCTCAGGGAGTATTGCCGGAGGTGTCCAGTTCTCTGGTGGGGAGGAACGAAAGAGGCATGGGGCCAGTCAGAAAGGGGACAAGTTTGGCAAGCGGACCTAGTCTAAATACCTCTAACGCTTTGCCCCAAGGTAAAGGTGGGACTTGCATCCACCTGCATAACTGTCACTGTTACAAGTGCCACATAATACTCATTCCGCATTTATAAGAAAACAATCTTTCAGTGTGGCAGCACCAGCACTTTGGAACTCCCTGCCAATTGACACAAGGCCTTCTTTGCTGTACTCTTTTCGGTGCCTGCTAAAAACATTGTTCAGGCGAGCCTTTCCGGACATGTAGAACACTGACATGTCTTTTCATCGGGTTTTTAACTTATTGTTGATTTCAATTATTTTTAATCATTTTTAATTGGTTTTCTTGAGTACTAATTTCATTGTTTTATGATTTTGCAAACCTCTTTGAGCTTTTCCTTTTCCTTTCAGAATCGAGCAGTATATAATTTTTTAATGAAATAAATAAATCAGGACCTGAGCACACCAACAACTCGCCCCACTTGAATTTCCCGGCAACTGTCGTTCAGAGCAGGTTGTCTCCGAAGAGCAGAGGTGGAACATAGCCACCACAGCTAGCAGACATTGATATAGCTTCATCCTCCTTGAGTTTCTTGAATACAGCAGTGTGGTGTAGTGGTTAGAGCATCAGACTAGGACCTGGGAGACCAGGGTTCGAATCACGACTTGGCCATGAAGCTCACCGGGTGTGCTCTTGGGCCAGCCTAACCCATGGGTAGGCAAACTAAGGCCCGGGGGCCGGATCCAGCCCAATCACCTTCTAAATCCAGTCCACGGACGGTCTGGGAATCAGCGTGTTTTTACACGAGTAGAATGTGTGCTTTTATTTAAAATGCATCTCTGGGTTATTTGTGGGGCATAGGAATTTGTCCTTACCCCCCCCCAAAAAAAAATATAGTCCGGCCCCCCACAAGGTCTGAGGGACAGTGGACCGGCCCCCTGCTGAAAAAGTTTGCTGACCCCTGGCCTAAACTACCCCACAGGGTTGCTGTGGGCATTAAGTTTAGGGAAGCTTTTAATGTTTGATGTATCACAGTATTTTAAAAAAATTTGGAAGCTGCCCAGAGTGGCTGGGGAAGCCCAGCCAGATGGGCGGGGTATAAATAATAAATTTTATTATTATTATTATTATTATTATTATTATTATTATTACTATTATTATTAAATGAGGAGGAGGAGAGCCAATGAACGCCATCTTGAGTTCCTTGCGGGAAAGGGCGGGAGATGAATGCAACGCAATGCAGTAAAATAAAGAATCCTGCCCACTTACCTAAGGGGCTGGAGAAGGCAGGATCAGGCCCGGTCGCCTCCTCCACCATACCCATGTCACAAATAACCTCATAGATGACGGTGGCCGATACGTCCGGGGGGGCAAGCTCACTCTGCACAGGGGGGTCCGCGTGGGGATCGTCTGAGATTCCTCTCTCACTCTCTGGCGAGGCAATGGGGCTCCTCGATTCGTAGATGTCATTTGGGTTAATCAGGAATTGCAAGAGATCTTCTGTGTCGCTGTTACTCGGACGACCCTGGAGCAGGAATGCGGTTGGGTTGCTAGTACAGTGGTACCTCGGGTTAAGTACTTAATTCGTTCTGGAGGTCCGTTCTTAACCTGAAACTGTTCTTAACCTGAAGCACCATTTTAGCTAATGGGGCCTCCTGCTGCTGCCGCGCTGCTGCTGCTAGATTTCTGTTCTCATCCTGAAGCAAAGTTCTTAACCCGAGGTACTATTTCTGGGTTAGCAGAGTCTGTAACCTGAAGCGTATGTAACCTGAAGCGTATGTAACCCAAGGTACCACTGTACTTGCTTTGGAGTGCTTGTGTGTATCTGTTCCCCTTGGGGTGTCAGGAGGGATATTTACGAGAAATTTCAACCAGGGGTGGGTAGCTCTATCCTCCCCCCTCTTCCCCACCACATCTGAGAAAGCTCAGTCGGTTGAGCACAAGACTCTTAATCTCAGGTTTGTGGGTTCGAACCCCACGTTGGGCAAAGGATTCCTGTATTGCAGGTTGTTGACAACCCTTGCTGTCCCTTCCAGCATTGTCCCTTCCAATTCTATGATTCCCATCGGCCAACTCCTGACAGATGAGTGAGACCGCCCGCCTGTCTGTCACCTGACCTGTCCATCACTTGACAGAGGCACAGCTCTGAAACTGGAACACAAACAGAGCCTGTTGGATCAGGCCCATCGAGTCCAGCATCCTGTTCTCACAGTGGCCAACCCAATGGGAAACCACAAATCAGGATTCGAACCCAAGATCCCTGCGGCTTCCAGCAACTGGTATTCAGAAGCACTGTGGCTGGTCGTCATCAGTAGCCCTATCTTCCATGAAGGTTAGAATTTTTCTATTTTTTAATTAATTTTTTAATTTATACTTTTCAAGTTTATACATCTCACTAATTTTTCAATTATTTTGACATTCAAAACCTGACTTCCTTTCCCCCTCTTTCTGCGGTCCCCTTCAATTGATTACATCTTCTGCATATCCAAAGTAACTTAAATTTGATCATTTATTCATCTTCTTTAAATATATACTCTTATGAAACTGCAGGTTTATTGCAATAATCCTGCCAATGTTTTTACCTGTTTACAATTTATCTGTAACTTGGTTACAGATTTCCATTCTGTAACCATTTCCATTCTTTTATTTGTTTGTTTGTTTATACATAAAAATAAAAGAATGGAAATGATTTATTGAATAGTTACAGATAAACTGGTTTATTGAATAGTTACAGATAAATTGTAAACAGGTAAAAACATTGGCAGGATTCTTGTAATATTAATAATATTGTAATAATAATTATTGTATATATATAAATAAATAGTTATATTGATTTCTTATTCTTCCGGTAAGTTTCGCCATTTCTGCATATTCCATAAGTTTTGGTATCCGTTCTTCCTCTGCTGGGACTTCTGCTTCTTCCCATTTTTGGAAAAATGGCCGTGAAGGTTAGGATTATAGCACTGTAGAGCTGGCACTGACCCCCACCCCAGGGGTCCCCCAAAGGCCATCTAGTCCAGCCCCCTGCAAAACAGGGGTTTCCCTGTCCCCTTTACAAACAGACAAATAAAACATTTTTTATCCATGTAGTTTCCCCTGACTCACCAGCACTTCGCCGGCTTCCCAGGCATCGTAAACCTTTTCTGACGCTCGTCCATAGGCGTGGTCTTGAAGCGGGAAGCAGGGCTTGGACATTGGTGAAGAAAAGGCACCGTTGGGCACCAATCCTTCCTGCCCCTCGAAGAGGAGGGCATCTGGGAGAGTAGGGGTGCTGGATTCCATGGCCTGAGATGAGCAGACAGCATGTTAGCAGCTGAGAAACCTGCAAAGTCCCTGGTTCAAATCATAGCTGTCAACTTACAGATTTGAAAATAAGGGGCCAGCAGCCTCGAAAATAAGGGATCAGCAGCCAAAATAAGGGATTTTAGTCAACCAGCTGAAGTGCGAAGTTAAAAGGGACCAGATAATTTGGGAGAGTAGCGCCGGTTTTTAGCCCTTCGTTTCCAGAGGTTGCTGCTCAAGACACCAGCTGATGAAACACTGCAATTAAATAACTACAACCAGCAACTACTTTTTGCGCAAAACAAAGTCCAAGCTACAAAGATGCTGCTGCAGTTCTGTATCTTTTCTCTCGTGCTCCATCTGCAGCTCTCAGTTTCATCAGGTGGGGCGGGAGGAGGGGGGGGGGAATAGCTGCTTCCTTTGAAACCCCGGAAATTTAAGGGACATCATCAATAAGGGATAGCAGCGGGACACGGCGCTGGGATAACGGAGTTTCCCGCCAAATAAGGGACAGTTGACAGCTATGGTTCAAATCCTGACCTCCTTTGGTAGCCTTAGGCAAGCTACCCTCTCTAGGCCTCAGGGTTTCCATCTGCAATATGGAGAGATTGGGTGATAATGCCCTACCTTTTTTGGGGGGTAGAGATTGTGTATAAAAACAGAGAGAACAGTTATAGCAACAGATGAAAATTATCATTATTATTATTCTACATGACTGCACCGCCCTTCACCCAAAGGTCACAGGATGGTTAACAATGTAAAAAGGCAAAAAGGCATTCCACGAAAACAACAACCTCCCCACAGTTTAAAAGGCAAGCAAAACTATGAAACAGGCATGTAGAATGAGTCCAGTTGCACACGCGTTAAAACAAAAAAGGCAAGTAAAAAATAATAGCATTTTCTTATTATTAAGTATACAGTGGTACCTCGGGTTAAGAACTTAATTCGTTCTGGAGGTCGGTTCTTAACCTGAAACTGTTCTTAACCTGAGGCACCACTTTAGCTAATGGGGTCTCCCGCTGCCGCCGCTGCACAATTTCTGTTCTCATCCTGAAGCAAAGTTCTTAACCTGAGGTAATACTTCTGGGTTAGCGGAGTCTGTAACCTGAAGCGTCTGTAACCCGAGGTGCCACTGTAGTACCAAATTTGCCAGGCTTGTGATGAGGACTGGCCTGAACGTTGTGGTTCCACTGTAAATGTCATAAAGGAAAGCTAACTCATATAAAAAGTGTCTGGAGGTTCTATTCAAAATCTCAAATTACGCTTAATTTCCCCCGTTATAGCTCTATTTCAAAGTGAGTGGCCTACCTTGCAAGGTTGCTAGTAAGGGTTACCGGTGTTGTGTATTGAGTCAAAGGATTTTATATCTGTATTATTATTGTCTGTATTTGCATTAGGGTAAAGTAACTGCCTTTTGGTTCCAGAGGGCACAGCTACTATTGGTTCATTTAAGCTGCTGTATTTGGATCCTCTGTCTTATTGGTTCCCTCCAAAAGGCAGGACTGTGATTGCGTGATATTGTTCCCTCCAAAATGTATCCTTTCTTGCTAGTTCCCTGTCCCTATAAATGTAGCTTTCCTCTCCCCAGTCTTGAGTCTTGTTGCTTAATAAAGAAGTGTTACTAGAGACTGTCTCCAGCATGTTATATCAGGAGAGCTGAAATCACAAACCCCACGTCACAACAACCAATTGATTTCTTTGAGCAGCCTAAGGCCGAAACCCTATGTAAGAGATGTAAAGTTGCAATCTTATACCCATTTTCCTGGAAGCGAGTTCCATAGTGTTGCCATACGACCTCTTTTTCCAGGACATGTGTTCTTTTTCATGGGCAAAATGTAAAATGAGAGTCGTCAGAGCGATCCAAGCAGAAGTCGGCAAATGTGCCCTCTCTTTTTTGCCCTTCAAAATATGGCAGCCCTAGACTTCCTCTGAAGGAGATGGCACACAGCTTGGGAGAAATTCTGGACCCATCGCTCCACACCCTCAAACTCTCTGAAGCCAAAAGCCAGGACATCATCATCTTCCTGGATGTCATCTTCCTTGTTATCGCAAGAACACGGTGGCCATTTTGGTTGCCACGATTTCGCACCGCGGTTCTCCCCCCGCCCAAAAAAGCATTTGGGGAAGCACGGCACCCAAAAACATATGTTTTGGGGTGAGATTGCAGCCCTGATTTTGGGGGTGGGTGGGAATTGTGCCTCAAAATCGCACGAGGACATGGCAACCAAAATGACCGCTGTTCTCTGGGTTAAAAAACAATATTTCCTGGCCTGGTTTTTCCGGGACACTTGGGAGGTAATTTCACTGTTGCTTAAGGCTCAAGTGGCCTTGGTGGCAGGAAGTGTTTTCCATCAGGGACAGCCCAACTTAGGGTTGCCATAAGTCCAAAATTTTCTGGATACACATGAATACTGCAGCCAGAAGCAGTGTCCAGGAAAAGCCCATACAGTGGTACCTCGGGTTAAGAACTTAATTCATTCTGGAGGTCTGTTCTTAACCTGAAACTGTTCTTAACCTGAAGCACCACTTTAGCTAATGGGGCCTCCTGCTGCTGCCGTGCCGATTTCTGTTCTCATCCTGAAGCAAAGTTCTTAACCCGAGGTAATATTTCTGGGTTAGCGGAGTCTGTAACCTGAAGCGTATGTAACCTGAAGTGTATGTAACCCGAGGTACCACTGTTATTGGCACAGTGTTGTCATTGCCGATTTACAACTTTTGTGTGCGGATTTACACTTTTTGAAATATGGCAACCCTAGACTTCTGAAATTCTCCTCTCCCCCCCCAAAAAAATGATATAACAAACGTAACATAAATGAAAACTAATTTAGACCGACTAAGAACTGTAAATAAGATGAAGCAAAACACCAAGCATGAGAGAGACGAAGCATTACTATACAGAGTTGTATAATAAGTAAAAATTAAAAAAACAGTAGGTGAAGGAGGCAGGGGCAATTCATCCTCGTTTTCTCCCCATTCTCCTGCTGGGAACACTGAGGCTAAGGGGGAGGAAGCTCACAACCAGAGCCACCCTCCGAACTGGTTGTTTCAGTCAGAGAGCAGGGAGGCACTGAGGTCGGTGGGACAGTGTCTGCCCTGACGGACCAGCTTGCATAGCCATGAGCTATAAGCCTACAAAAAGTTCGCTTAACCACTGGTTTGTTCGCCTTGAAAAGCATGACTGCCCGGTGGATTTTTCTGAGGTGGATTAGCCTGTGCTGAAATTTAAGCTGCGTTATCAGTTGATCTCCTGCATGGAGTCCTTTCCACCCGCCATCTCTTACCTTGCTCAAATATTACCTGCCCGCTTCAAATATCTCTCTGTGTCCCCCGCTGCCTGTAAGCTTGCAGCCAGTCTGCCTCAAAGCAAGGTAGCATTTTCTTCCGCCTTCTTCTTCTTCTTCCGTACAGGATCCTGGCATCCTGGAACAGCCTTGCCAAGGCCCACCCCCAGGCCTTAAACCAATTAAAAGGGGTCAGGTGTACACACTCACCTGTTCAGGCAGAGCTGAATTGGAGCAGGAGAACTCTTCACCGTGCGGCCCTGAGTGTGCGCCGTTTAAAAGAACAGAAAACACGGCAAAATCCTAATCACATTTATTCAGGCTGTGCTCATTTAAAGCACTCCTCGCAACAATACAGTGGTACCTCTGGTTACATACGCTTCAGGTTACAGACTCTGCTAACCCAGAAATAGTACCTTGGGTTAAGAACTTTGCTTCAGGATGAGAACAGAAATCGTGCAGCAGCGGCAGCAGGAGGCCCCATTAGCTAAAGTGGTGCTTCAGGTTAAGAACAGTTTCAGGTTAAGAACGGACCTCCCGAACGAATTAAGTTCTTAACCTGAGGTACCACTGTACTGGGAACTGTAGCATGCTAAGGGTGCTGGGAACTGCAGTTCTGTGAGGGATTAACGACAGAAGCCGTGTGCTTGAAATGGAATTAAAGGGATAAATCCCCTTGAATTTGGTAGTGTTTGCTTCTGAGTGAATAACGTTGCCAGAAATCTGGGGCTGGAGCCCACTCATTTCTATTCAGGGCAGACCTCTTGAAATCAATGGACCTAAGTTAGGCTTGCCAGGAGACGCATAATATCCCTTTCTGCACTGCTAAGAAATCAATATTTTGGTGTGGCAGCACCTGCACTTTGAAACTCCCTGCATGTTGTTATTTATTCATTTACCGCCCTTTATCCGTAGGTCTCAGGATCACAACATGAAATCACAATACAAAAAACAGGAAATGCGTAACAAAAATAAGAACAAAGCTGAACAAATAATCCCAGCTCCTACAACACATTGAAAAGCGCATAAGATGTCAATCAGCCAAAGGCCTGGTTGAAGATAAACATTTTTTGCCTGGCACCTAGAAGTGTATTAGGAAGGTGCCAGGCAAACCTTCTTGGGGAGAGCATTCGGCAAACGTGGAGCCACTGCAGAAAAGGCCCCGATATCATGTTGCCACCCTATGGTCCTCTCGTGGAGGAAGCACATGAAGAAGGGCCTCAGAGGATGATCTCAGGATCCGGGTCAGTTCATATGGAGAGAGTTGGTCCTTGAGGTATTGTGGTCCTGGGCCCTTTATAGGTCAAAAGCAGCGCTTTTGAACTGAGCCCGGAAACTAATTGGCAGCCAGTGTAGTCAATAGGTAGGCACTTTCTTCACTGTGTGCTTTTTGGTGCCTGCTAAAAACAATTTTGTTTAGACAAGCCTACCCAGATGTGTTAAAAGGTCTGCCTTGGATTCGTATCGAGATCATTCTGTCATTTTTGAGATTGCATCCCAGTACAGCTTTCGCCACTCTTTTGTTGACTATGGGGGCCACTTCATTTCTTTTACGGGTTGTGGTGCTGGAGGAGACTCTTGAGAGTCCCATGGACTGCAAGAAGATCAAACCTATCCATTCTGAAGGAAATCAGCCCTGAGTGCTCACTGGAAGGACAGATCCTGAAGCTGAGGCTCCAAGACTTTGGCCACCTCCTGAGAAGAGAAGACTCCCTGGAAAAGACCCTGATGTTGGGAAAGATGGAGGGCACAAGGAGAAGGGGACGACAGAGGACGAGATGGTGGGACAGTGTTCTCGAAGCTACCAGCATGAGTTTGACCAAACTGCGGGAGGCAGTGGAAGACAGGAGTGCCTGGCGTGCTCTGGTCCAGGGGGTCACGAAGAGTCGGACACGACTAAACAACTAAACAACCACAACAACCCAGATGTGTTAAAAGACAATGGGAGAAGGGAGAAAATGATATCAAACAGGATTAAGCTGCTTCCCCTGTTCTTGGCATGCGTGTGATAGAACTCAAAATGAAGCAGTAAACAGCTGGATTGCCATGATTTCAGTAAACGGGGAAGAAAATGAGCAAATAGACAACACATTGTAGTCAGTTGTAATTGCAAATATCCCAAGCTTGGGCAGATGGCTGTCGAGAGCGTTTCAGGGGGTCTACTCTTGAGTGCGGTTTAACAGTCAATTCCTCTTCCCAGGGGTTCTGTGAACTGTAGCTCTTAAGAGGGGGCTTCCTAACAACTCTCATCTTAACAAACTTCAGTTCCCATTATTCTCTGGAGAAAGCCATGGCTGTTTAAGGTGGTACGGTGCTGGTTTAAATGCATAGTGTAGATGGGGCCTTGGTTGGAAAGGTACCACTCCTACTTTATGCCAGCTTTTGCTCTCCAGGGGCCCCAGGTTGACGAAGCCTGTTTTATTTGTCTTACAACAAAAAGGATAAAACCTGCTCAACCTCACACTACCAATCACATCTGCCCAATTATTTTATCTAAAGTGCAAAGCCCCTTAAAGTGGAAATATAAAATATATACCTCAATTATTGTCTACACTGACTGTCAGCCTTCCCTTAAAAAGAAATTGTAAGATTCTAGTCCTTATGGGACTGAGCAAATAGGATAAGAAACTGCCTTAGTGTGACAGTTGGTCTATATGGCTAGTGTATTGCCATTACACACACACACACACACACACACACACACACACACAGAGTATATACAGTTTCTACGTGTGTGTATCTAATGCTAGTCCTGCGCTGAGTAGACCCATTCAGCCTAACTCAGTCATGTACATTAGCTTCAATGGGTTTACTCTGAGGAGGAGGAGGAGCACTGGATCTAACTATATCTATATCTATATCTATATCTATATCTATATCTATATCTATATACAGTATATTACTTTATGTGAGTGTACAAAACAAAACAAAACAAAACAAAACAAAACAAAACCAAGCCTTGTTGCAGAGGCCCGGGAGAGGGAGAAATTGAAAACCAACGCTTGCCTCCTTCTCATTGGCTCAAATCATACGGCTCTGCCCGCCTTCCACAAGCTCCCGTTGGTTGAGATGAGTGCTACAGGACCTCTTCTCCCCCCCCCTCCCCGCCCACTTTCGAACGCTCAGACATCGGAGAAGCGTCACCGGGGCTCCCATTGGCTGACCGGGCGCCTTTTCCTCTTCTGCGCCCCGCCTTTTCGAATGTTCCTGTGACACGGCCGGCTGGCCCGACGTTCCCATTGGCGGTGGGAGACTTCTCTCGTTCGCATCGCCCCGCCTTTTGGAACGTCCCGACTCCCACGGAGCTTGTGTTGAGTTGGGAGGCGACGGGGCCGGAGGAGGTGAGTTCGGCGTCGCGGAGCAAGGCCGAGAGGGCAGGAGCGGGGCTTCGGGGGCTATAGACCGGTCTCGGCCCCTTGGCCTCCTATTTTTTGGGGGTGGTAGATGATGGGGGTCGTGTAAGATTTATGGATCGCCCCATCTTACATCGGCCCATTTAGCCTAGTATTGTCTTCACTGACCGGCAGCGGCTCTCCAGGGTTTCAGGGAGGGAGTGATTTTAAGGGTTGGACCTGGGATTTTACGCCAAGCATACAGAACTATGCCCTCCCTTAAAAATAATTGTAAGATTCCAGTCCTCATGGGACCAAATAGGAGTGTATGAAGCAGCCTTAATATGGCCATTGGTCTATCTAGCTCAGTATTGCCCACACGGACTGGCAGCAGTTCTCCAGGGTTTTAGGCAGGGAGCCTTTCCTAGCTGTACCAGGATTGGACCTGAGACCTTCTGTGTACAAAGTACCCTTGAGCTACAGGCCTTTCTCTTTCAAATATGTACTTTGAAGTAAAGCCTGTTTAATTCAATGGAGCTTACTCCCAGGTAAGTGTGTATACACACCAAATTTTAGTCTAAAATTCAATTAATGCTTATTTATAAAGCTTGTACTGTATTCGGTGTTAGCCCTGCTCTGAGCAGACCCCTTGATATTGCTAGACATGACATATGTTTGGTCCATTAATGGCTGTACTCTGGGCCTCACACACCCCATACCTTAAAGCCCATCTCTCCCTAAGTACCTTGTGAACTGTAGTTCAGGGTCCTGGGTACTAGGAATTGCAGCTCTGTAAGGGGTAAACTACTATTCCCAGGATCATTTTATTCTGGATTGGTTTTACAGTGGTACCTCGGGTTACATACGCTTCAGGTTACAGACTCCGCTAACCCAGAAATAATACCTCGGGTTAAGAACTTTGCTTCAGGACGAGAAGAGAAATCATGTTCCAGCGGCACGGCAGCAGCAGGAGGCCCCATTAGCTAAAGTGGTGCTTCATGTTAAGAATAGTTTCAGGTTAAGAACGGACCTCCAGAACGAATTAAGTACTCAACCCGAGGTACCACTGTATTTGATGTTTTAATGTGTTGAAAATGGCTTTGAGATTTTTTTTCTTTAAAATATAAACGGCATCGAAATGAAATGAAAAATAATAATAACCTCATGTAAAAAAAAAAGCGCCGAGACATTCCATTGTGGCAACCATAATCTGGGTTTAAGGTGCCATTTGGCGATTAATTTATATATCTTGAGTTTCTAACACTCGGCGCCCAATCTTGGCCACAAAGCATACTGAGATCTTCAGGCTACCTTGCATCTAGCTTTATCTGACTGAGATTACTAATTTCAATCTGTTAAATTTAGGATTTAGGTCGCACTCATACTGCACATTTAAAGCACTTTGATACTGCTTTAAGCTGTCATGGCTTTCCCCAAGAAATCTTGGGAACTGTAGTTTGCTAAAGGTGATGCGAGTTATTAGGACACACCCCCTTCTCCCTTCACAGAGCTACAATTCCCAGAGTTCTCTGGGAAGAGGGGTTGATTGTGAAACCTCTCTGGGAATTGTAACTATGGGAATGGAATAGAGGTCTCCTAACAACTCTTTGCACCCTTAACAAACTACATCTCCCAGGATTCTTTAGGGGCAACCCTGACTTAAGGGGGCTTAGAGGAGACCCCCCCCGAGCTACAATTCTCAATTTATTTCTCTTTTGCATTTATATCCCACTTTCTCCCCACTCCGCAGGAGTTCAAGGTGGCATCCACCTCGTCCTTTACTACCCACAACAGCTCTGTGAGGTGGGTTTGGCTGAGAGGCGGTGACTGGCCCTAGTCTGATGCTGTAACCCAGGGGTCGGCAAAGTTTTTGTGGCTTCAGCCGGTTCATGGTCCTGCAAACGCTGCGGTGGGCCGGAGTGCGCACACATGCGCAGATGCTATTTCCGGCGCTCCTTCTGGCCTGGAGGAGGTGTGCGCGGCTTAACATTGACTGCAGAGCTTCCTGCAGCCAGTGGGAAGACGGCCAGCATCGCGGAAGGCGGTCCCCGCTCTGCTCTGCGCCGGTTTAGCGTGGCACGCGGGAGCCGACTGAGCGGGCAGCGGGGGTCCATGGGCCGGTTAATCGACCCCCATGGGCCGCTTGTGGCCCATGGGCCTTAGGTTGCCAACCCCTGCTCTAACCACTACACCACAATGGCTTTTGCTGAAGAAGGATCGATTGTTAAACCACTCTGGGAATTAATGCTGTGCACCTCTGCCCCTCATCTGGCAGAATCGGGCCAAGCATCATGCATGCTGGCATGTTGGAAAGGATCTCGGTCCTGTATACAGTGGTACCTCGGGTTACATACGTTTCAGGTTACATACACTTCAGGTTACATACACTTCAGGTTACAGACTCTGCTAACCCAGAAATAGTGCTTCAGGTTAAGAACTTCAGGATGAGAACAGAAATTGTGCTCCGGCGGTAGCAGGAGGCCCCATTAGCTAAAGTGGTGCTTCAGGTTAAGTACAGTTTCAGGTTAAGAACGGGCCTCTGGAACGAATTAAGTACTTAACCCGAGGTACCACTGTACCTGAAGGAGCGTCTCCACCCCCATCGTTCTGGACACTGAGGTCCAGCTCTGAGGGCCTTCTGGTGGTTCCCTCACTGCGAGAAGCCAAGGTACAGGGAACCGGGCAGAGGGCCTTCTCGGTAGTGGCGCCCACCCTGTGGAACACCCTCCCTTCAGATGTGAAGGAAATAAGCAGCTATCCTATCTTTAAAAGACATCTGAAGGCAGCCCTGTTCAGGGAAGTTTTTAATATTTAATGCTGTACTGTTTTTAACACTTGATTGGGAGCCACCAAGAGTCGCTGGGGAAACTCAGCCAGATGGGCGGGGTATAAATAATAATAACAGTCCATAAATGCTAAATACAGTGCAGGGTTATCAAGACAACCGCGGCCGAGAGAGGAACGCAATATACTTGCACACCGGTTATGCCTTTTAAGGGTGTTGTGAAATCCATGAAGAATCGGAAGTAGTTAAAAAATAAATAATGGCAGGAAACGTTGAATCTGAATTCTTCTTTAAGGACAGGGCAATCTGTGGCCCTCTAAACATTGTTGGACTGCAAATCCCGTCATTCCTGAGCATGGACCATGCAGACTGGAGCTGATGGAAGTTGGAGGCAGCGGTGGTGTAGTGGTTAGTGTGTCAGGCCAGGGTTCAAATCCCGACTCAAATAAATATGGCCTCCTTTTGATGGCGTAATATTTTATATCATCTTAGTTTTGGAGTCTGCCATTAAAATTGAGACACTGAATTCATCCAAATCCCCCAATGAGGAGAGATTTACCCCAATCGCAGAATTCCTATTTGCTTGGAAATTTTGTTTGGCAAAATGAATGTCATACAGTCTTGGACAAAGTATGAACCCTGGGTGGCCTGAGGTGGAAAGATCCTGGGGCGAATAACAGACTTCTCACCTGGGATGAATTGAAAACTGCTTCCATGTGACCAAACCAGGAAACACTGTTATTTTTAAAATTCTTCTCCGCTCCTCTGTCTCAGATTTAGACCACCAGTGACTTTGTGCTGCTGTAGGCAGACTAAGAGGCTTTTCTTGTGGACTAGGAACTTTTGTGGGCCTCTTTGTAAAGCATACATGCGAAGATGATTTCTTGCTTCTGCTCCCACTATTGCCTGGCAAAAATTGGATAAGCGTGTTCAACTAGGACTGCTAAGACCTGGGTTCAAGACGTTACTTGCTCAGCCAACATTATGGTCAGGGATGGTGGGAAGTTGTGGTCCAAAACATCTGGATTGTTGATAAGGTTGGCTTGGGCAGAATTACTGTAACTTTCCCCCTTCCTCTTTCAATGACCGTGGTCTGTGCAGCCAGGTGGCTGATAAGAGACAAGGCAAAAGTGAATCTGGCAATTTCAGTATTTGTTTTTCCAGTCTTAAATCCACACCTCTACATATCCATTTCAGTTTGGGATATTATTTTTAAGTCCTTATATAAACTCATCAACATTTTAGTTTGAATAATTACTATTTTTGTATGCGATTTTTGCCTGATAATGCACACTTTGCAAGTCATTTCCCTTGCTATAATGCTTGTTTGGAATATTGTATTTTTCCTAGTGAATGCACTTATTTTTATTTAGCTAACAGGAGTTTGTTTATTTATGCTATGTTGAAAATTTATATCCCGCTTTATCGCAATTCCCTCTGAATGGGGTACGTCAAGTTCAGCAAAGACAATAATGAGCAAGCCTGTTTGAAAACTAACCATAAAAGTCAGAAATGGTTTAAAATATCTCCCGGAACAAAAAGTTAAGCACCAGAAGTATAACAATTCGATGTGGTGGTTAGGGTGGTGGGCCTAACCTGGGAGAAACCTGGGTTCAAATCTCCACTCAGATCAGGTAGAGATATAAGGAACTAGGCAGGTCCGTGAGGAACCCTGAACCCAAATTGTTAAGGGCATTGCAAATTAATGCAAATAATTTACCGTATTTTTCGCTCCATAAGACACACTTTTTTCCTCCTAAAAAGTAAGGGGAAATGTCCACCCCCATTGTTCTACCCGGACACTGAGGTCCAGTGCCGAGGGCCTTCTGGCGGTTCCCTCGCTGCGAGAAGCCAAGTTACAGGGAACCAGGCAGAGGGCCTTCTCGGTAGTGGCACCCACCCTGTGGAACGCCCTCCCACCAGATGCGAAAGAGAAAAACAACTACCAGACTTTTAGAAGACATCTGAAGGCAGCCCTGTTTAGGGAAGCTTTTAATGTCTGATGTATTACTGTATTTCAGTATTTTGTGGGAAGCCGCCCAGAGTGGCTGGGGAAGCCCAGCCAGATGGGTGGGGTATAAATAATAAATAATAATTATTATTATTAAGCGAATGCACTGGATGGCAGCGGGGTCCCTTTTGAACCGGCCAGAGTCCTGGCACTGTGCAGCAGGAGTCAGCAAACTATTTCAGCAGGGGGCCGGTCCACTGTCCGTCAGACCTTGTTGGGGGCCGGACTATATTTTGAAAAAATAAATAAATGAACCAATTCCTATGCCCCACAAATAACCCAGAGATGCATTTTAAATAAAAGGACTCATTCTACTCATGTAAAAACACGCTGATTCCTGGACCGTCCGTGGGCCGGATTTAGAAGGTGATTGGGCCGGATCCGGCCCCCGGGCCTCAGTTTGCCTACCCATGCTGTGCAGTTTTTGCAGCAGTAGCAGTCAATGCATATCTGAGTCCGAAAGCTGCTCCTTCCCCCTCTGTTTGGGCAGGAGAAACATTACCGGAATCTGGCGGCCTCATGACTCACTCCCAGCAACAGAGGCCAGGAAGTTCCCAGAATACGGTTTAGGATCTGCTGATCCGTGATCTGCCCTTTCTAGTGCGAGCTCCAACAAGGAGAGGCCGGAAAAAGGTCTCTCTCCCTCCTTCCCCTGTTGTTTGGGTTCTTAGTTTCTAGGTCCCGTCCCCCCCCCACTTGCGGACACGAGGAGGGGAATCCATTTCCTTTCCTGGAATGCCTGTTGATGGTGGGAGAAGGCTAATTTTAAAAGCATGGTTTATTTTTTTACAGAGATCAACTCTAGAGCGGGGGGTCATCATTGCAGCTTGACTTGTTTTCTTTTTTTCCATTTGAATTCCAGTAACAACTAAGGAGTTACAGAAAAGGAAACGAAGTAAAAAATTTGTTTTAAGTGGTCACAACTGCTAATAAGGAAGTGTAGGATACAGCTTAGAGCAGGGGTAGGCAACCTAAGGTCCGTGGGCTGGATGCGGCCCAATCACCTTCTCAAACTGGCCCGTGGGCAGTCCAGGAATCAGTGTGTTTTTATATGAGTAGAATGTGTCCTTTTATTTAAAATGCATCTCTGGGTTATTTGTAGGGCATAGGAATCCCCCCCCAGCAAAGGCCGGCCCACCACATGGTCTGAGGGACGGTGGATCGGCCCCCTGCTGAAAAAGGTTGCTGACCCCTGGTTTAGAGATTTACAGAGTTGACCAGGGTTCAAATTCCCCCAAGTTGGCCATGTGGTTTGCTTGGGCCAGTCTCCTCCTCTCAGCCCAGCCTACCTCACAGGGCTGTTGTGGGGGTTAAATGAGGAGCTGGGAGAACCATGTCGGCTACCTTGAGCTCCTCAGAGAAAAAGAGATAAATGCAATAAGGGAATAAATTTCAACAGGACTTCGTTGAACGTATCTCCATCGTCTTGGGCTGGTTAACAATCTCAACACAATTCCTCACGGAGGGCTGTTTTGGTGTAGTGTAGGGGTGACTTGTTAATATTTACAGTATTAAGAATTTGATTTGGCAACTGCCCTTCACCCTTAGGTTCCAGGGTGGTTCAGCGCGGTTTAAGATACAAACGCTGACAACAGTTTAATCTCAATTGCAAGGATAGGCTGTGCCTTAACGATAGAAACCTCAAGTGTCAAGAGGCCATGAAAAAGAGATGCATGTCTTATGCCCCATGAGTTTTTCATGACCACACCCCCTCCCAAAATGGTCTATTTATTTATTATTTTCTTTATTATTTAAAAATTTCTGTATAAAATTATACACACATACATAAACGTTTGTGTGTGTGTGTGTGTGTGTATAGATAGATAGATAGATAGATATACAGTGGTACCTTGGGTTACATACGCTTCAGGTTACAAACGCTTCAGGTTACAGACTCCGCTAACCCAGAAATAGTGCTTCAGGTTAAGAACTTCAGGATGAGAACAGAAATCGTGTGGCAGCAGCGGGAGGCCCTATTAGCTAAAGTGGTACTTCAGGTTAAGAACAGTTTCAGGTTAAGAACGGACCTCCGGAACGAATTAAGTACTTAACCTGAGGTACCACTGTATAGATATATAAAATTATTTATATAATTGACTGCCTTGCAACAATGCCATGAGGTCAAATGATTTTTGTGCCCCTCTAAAATCCTCTCCACTTTTTTCCTTCTTTAAAAAAATGCCCCGTTGCCTGAACCCCTGGAGAGCTGCTGCCTGTCCGTGTAGACAGTACTGAGCTAGATAGAACCATGGCCTGACTTGGTGCAAGGCTGCTTTCCTCTGTGCCTACGATGCTCCTGGAGTGGGGAGGAAATCAAACTTTGGTTGACACACCACACAGCTCCTATTTTTAGGACCCACCTTGTTTCTGTGTCGTACGTTGTTTTAAACCAGTGGTGGGATTACCAGGGTGTGTGTGTGTGTGTGTGTGTGTGCGCGCGCTAAGAGGCAAGGGGGACGCAGGGGGACGCAGCTAGAGAGGCCAAGGATATCAAACCTCGAAAAGCTGCCATCACTGGATCATCAGTTTTGTTGAATAAACAAAATAGTTGTAACCGGATTTTGAGTAATTGTGCAATTAATAGTTCCTGTTTCCAGTTTTGTTGTGCTAATATCTTCCTTAGTGCGTTGTGGAAACCGCTATTCTGAATAATGCTTTTTGTGTGTTTGTGAGTTTGTGGAACCAAGGGGAGCAGTGAACCCAAAAGTTTGAGTGTCTCTGTTTTGAACTGTTTTCACTTTGCGTTTTAACTGTTGCGACCCACCCTGGCCCCTTTGGGTGAAGGATGGATAATTAATCATAATAATATTATTAAATGGAACTCCTATTTGGCTTTTTTTCTGGCCCACGTAGGACCAGTCTGGATAGCGGGCCTTGGTGGAGATTTGACGTTTTCATCCCCCAAAAGTTTTTGATTTGAGTTTCTACTGAAATGAGGCTGCATTTTAATGTAGAGGAATCCTATTCGGAATAAGGGGATTTCCCTTAAAAAAAGGAAACGTTGACAGCTATGCTTCTAATACAACAAACAAACAATACAAGCAACACGCAGACCAGTATACTAGGTAGCATTGTAATTTTTAGTGCGTAATATACATGATTTAGTGAAGGGACAGAATACCCAAATCCTGTCTGTGAAATCACCCCAGGCTTCAATAATCAACCAGGCCTCAAAAACTGTCCAAAACTCCTTTTGTCTTCTAAAAATCCAAAACAGCTTTTCTCTACTCTTCTCTGCTTTTCTCACAAGATGCTGTGGCAAAAGGCAAAATGTTACTTTTATTTTATTTTATTTTTTTAAAATGATATTTATTAGAGTTTCCAATAAAAAAGACACATCAGTAAAAAAGAATTTAAAAGTAAAAAGAAAAATACACAATACAAAAATAGGCAATACAAAATACAAAAAAAAACGAAAAAAAAAACAGTTAAAAACAATACCATCTTTTCATCACCATTTTTGAATTTACTTATTTTCTGGACCTCCTCATACCTCCCTCTTTTGTATTCCAGTTCAATTTGTTTGTCCAGCAATTTCTTTCCCTCTTTTTTAATCCCAATTCTTAATCTTAATATGGTATAACATTAAATTCTTATCTATTAATAGCCAGTTTTCCGTTCTTTTAACCTTTTTATGCCTAATCCTTAATCTTAGTCTGTATATAACTTTAACGCCTGTGCAGCTAGAAACCACTTAATTTCAATCCATCATCACTCTAACATTCTTTAATTTTGCAATGTTTCTGTAGGTAATCTTTAAATTTCTTCCAATCTTCTTCCACCTGGTCTCCTTCTCCCTGGTCACAGATTCTACCAGTCTTTTCCGCCAATTCTACCAGTCATTTCCGCAAAATGTTACTTTTAAAGGCTAATGAATAGGCTCTGTTCATAGCAGGCCTGGGAAATGAATCTTATCTCATTCGGTTGCAACAACTTGGACATGCTGAACCACCAGGTCTCCTCGACCCACACCCCCTCGGCTTCTCATTCCCCCCTTTCCTGCCAAGAGTCCAATAGTCCCAAGACAGCTTTCTGTTCATGCTTAGAGGAACTCATGGGGCAGGACTCTGGAAGGAGGAGAAAGGAGGAGGGAACTGGAAAGGGGTATATATGCTTGTGCACATGATTGTGAACTTCGTGCATGCGTTTTGTGACTTATCACACTTGCTCCTTCTACCAGTTCATGGATGGTAGAAATAAAAGCCTTTTCTCCGAAACTATTCCTTGAGTGTCTGTTGACTCCCACTTCCCTTTCCCGGGCGCAATATTTTCCCCACCCGAGGGCGAAGCCTCATAAGGCTACATTAGTAACAAAAACAAATGGTGTGCACTTGTAAATTTTCTAATACATTTGAAATCAATTGAACACACGTCTGTCAATCAAAAGAACATTTGTTGAGAATAGCAATCCCTTTCTGTTTAAATTCAGTATCGTTGGTAAACAAAGTAGGTGCCTTTTGCAGTCTCAAACCCCTGGGTATACGGTGTTAAGCTTGCAACACGGGTTTGTTGTTCTAATACAACAACAGTAATGGCTTTGAAAATGAGCGTTTGGGTTCCCTGCTGGTGCCCCTTGAAAATGCTTCCCCCCTGCCAGTGCCTTCGCTCCCTGTTCACTTTGGTTCCTAGTGCCCCTTCACTCTCTTTTCTTCCTCCTTGCAGGACGAACGCCTTCTGGACCCTAATCCCTCGGGGTGCCCCAAAACCGACAGGGAATGAAGAGGATGGTGGCAGTTTGAGGGGAATCCTCCGCTGAGTTGCACGGCGGTTAAGCACAAGGTTACGGGGCTTTGTGGGCTCAGCCCAGAGTTGGCCAAGAAACCCTGTACCGGAGCGATGGCTGCCGAGTTGAGGCACGAGACGCAGCTGGAAGAGATGGTGTGGGAGCCTTATGCCCACGTGGTGGCTCTCCGCTCTGCCACGGGTTTGGAGGTGAAGCTGGGCTCTTTGGCTCTGCTGCTGGTGGTGACCCTCTTGTGTGGGTTCCTTCCTCTATGGGTCTTCCGGCGGCCGGGAGCCACAACCAGCTCGTCAGGTAAAAGAATAGCGAAATAAATAATAATAATAATAATAATTTTTTATTTATACAGCGCCCTCCCCAGCCAGAGCCAGGCTCAGGGCGGCTAACACCAATAAAATCACAGTAAAAACATAATAGGGGGAAAAAAACAAAAAACAAACCAATTTAAAATACAGTGGTACCTCGGGTTACATATGCTTCAGGTTACATACACTTCAGGTTACAGGCTCCGCTAACGCAGAAATAGTGCTTCAGGTTAAGAACTTTGCTCCAGGATGAGAACAGAAATCATGCTCCGGCGGCGCGACAGCAGCAGGAGGCCCCATTAGCTAAAGTGGTGCTTCAGGTTAAGAACAGTTTCAGGTTAAGAACGGACCTCTGGATCGAATTAAGTACTTAACCCGAGGTACCACTGTACAGGTTAAAATGCAGCCTCATTTTAAAAGTACCCGCTAAATCAAGACCATAAGGGGAGGGAAACATAAGGGTCAGACTGAGTCCAAACCAAAGGCCAGGAGGAACAGCTCTGTCTTGCAGGCCCTTCGGAAAGATGTCAAGTCCCACAGGGCCCTAGTCTCTTGTGACAGAGCGTTCCACCAAGTTGGGGCCAGTACTGAAAAGGCCCTGGCCTTAGTTGAGACCAATCTAACCACCTTGCGACTTGGGACCTCCAAAGTGTTGTCATTTGTGGACCTTAAGGTCCTCCGCGGGGCATACCAGGAGAGGCGGTCCCGTAGGTACATGGGTCCTAGGCCGCATAGTCAACATTCATGGCTCCCTCTGAAGAACCCTGGGAAGTGTGGTTTGTTAAGGCTGCCGAGAGGACTTAGGAGACTTCCTTATTCCCCTTATAGAGCGACACTTCCCACAGCGGTTTCACAATCGATCCCACTTCACCAGGGAACTTGGACCTGTAGCTCTGGGTGAGGAATTGGGGGGTGTCTTCTATCGGCTCCCCCTTAACAAACTATGCTTTCCAAGATTCTTTGGGGAAGCCATCATAGATTTGTAGAGTTGGAAGGGACCACAAAGGAAATCCAGTCAGCCCCCCTGCAATTTAGGAATCTTTTTGTCCCAGCATGGAACTTGGATCCATGACCCTGAGATTAAGCGTCTCCTGACACTTTTTAAAAGCATAACGCAAGATGTGGCCTTGTCAGATAGCTGTCGATTGCGGCTTTCCGTAGCCCGATATGAAGCAAGGTTAGGCTTGGCAATTTCAGACCAGCACCAAAATATTATTCTTCCCACTCGCCCCCTCGCCCCATCTTTTCATCTCTCCTCTTTCCTGCTCTGACGCTTCTTGCTCTCCCAACAGATTCCCGAAGGAAGGTTTTAAGTCTGGTGAGCTGTTTTGCTGGAGGTGTCTTCCTGGCTACGTGTCTCCTGGACTTGATCCCCGATTACCTAGCCGGTATTAATGAGGCCTTCAACAACTTGAGAGTCACGGTGAGCGAAGGGGAAATGTGTGTGCGTCTTATGGAGTGAATGCGGGCTCCTTGGCTTCAGCGATAGCAACGTGAAGCCTCCGAAGCGCAGAGGGAGCGCTCCCTCCGCGCTCCGGAGGCTTCGCGTTGCTTTCGCTGAAGCCTGGAGAACGAGAGGGGTCAGTGCGCACCAACCCCTCTCGCTCTCCAGGTTTCAGGGATAGACTCTCCTGGCTTCAGCGAAAGGAACCTGAAGCCTGCGGAGCCTTCAGCGAAGCGGGAGAAGAAATGGAAGGGGCTCCATTTCTCCTGCCGCTTTGCTGAAGGGGCGCTGAGCAGAGGGGAAGATTTTTTTTCTTCTTGTTCTCCCCCTCTAAAGCAAGGTGCATCCTATGGAGCCAAAAATACGGTATGTTGCGTTTAATCATCAAAACCACTGAGTCATTTACTGTTCATTAGGGCTGGGCAATATCTGGTTTTCAACTTCATATCGCCAGCTAAACATCGCAATATATTGATTTACAGTGCTATTTTTCTAGAAAAAGAGGTGCTGGAACTCGCTGTGAATCCCTCCCTCTTTCTGTTGGAATGGCAGTGGCATCCTCCTGAGAGCTGGCAGAACCACTAGGCTCAGTGGTTTAGACCACAGCGCCACCCATGTCCCCCTTTAGTTGGTGTTAGATACCATCTATACATCATTTTCATCACATTTTATTTTAGGGCACTGCAAGTTATAGCTGTGCTTTAAATGTTTGGCATGAAAGTGTCCCCAATAATAATAATAATAATAATAATAATAATAATTTTTATTTATACCCTGCCCTCCCCAGCCAAGACCGGGCTCAGGGCAGCTAACAACCAATAATAAAAACAAGTTGATTAAAATACAACTTAAAAAACAAGATTAAAGTACAACATTAAAACATTAAGATGCAGCCTATTCACAGGAGGAGAAAGGAAAAAAGAAAGAGGGGGAGGGAATCAAACTGACTCCAAGCCAAAGGCCAGGCAGAACAACTCTGTCTTATAGGCCCTGCGGAAAGAAATCAGATCCTGCAGGGCCCTGGTCTCATGAGGCAGAGCGTTCCACCAGGCCGGAGCCAGTGCTGAAAGGGCCCTGGCTCTGGTTGAGGCTAATCTAACTTCCTTAGGGCCTGGGACCTCTAGGGTGTTGCTATTTATGGACCTATTTATGGACCCATAACAAAAGGGACGCGAGTGGCGCTGTGGGTTAAACCACAGTGCCTAGGACTTGCCGATCAGAAGGTCGACGGTTCGAATCCCCACGACGGGGTGAGCTCCCGTTGCTCGGTCCCTACTCCTGCCCACCTAGCAGTTCGAAAGCACATCAAAGTGCAAGTAGATAAATAGGTACCACTCTGGTGGGAAGGTAAACGGCGTTTCCGTGCGCTGCCCTGGTTCGCCAGAAGCGGCTTAGTCCTGCTGGCCACATGACCCAGAAGCTGTACGCCGGCTCCCTCGGCCAATAAAGCGAGATGAGTGCCGCAACCCCAGAGTCATCCGCGACTGGACCTAATGGTCAGGGATCCCTTTACCCTTTACCTTAACAAACCTCTGCCTCTGACCCTGTGCTCACACCTTTCCCCTTCCTTCCCGCAGCTCCATTTCCCCCTGCAGGAGTTCATCTTGGCCATGGGCTTCTTCCTAGTCCTGGTCCTGGAGCAAATCGTCCTGGCCTACAAAGACCCGGTGGGATCCCTGGAAGAGACCCAGGCCCTCCTTAGCGCGGCCGCGAACCCCTCCACCTCCATCCAGGACCAGAGCTGGCCCGATGGGCCGCTGGCGCACCAGCACAGCCGGGACCGCCCACACGTCCACGTGGACTTCAATGCCCACTCGGCCATCCGCTCGGTCGTCCTCCTCCTGGCCCTCTCTCTGCATTCCGTCTTCGAGGGGCTGGCCGTGGGGCTGCAGGAGGAGGGGACCCAGGCGCTGGAGATCTGCCTGGCCCTGCTGATCCACAAGGGGGTCATCGCCTTCAGCCTCAGCCTCAAGCTCCTGCAGGGGCGGCTGCGCCCCCGCGTGGTGGCGGCCTGCCTCGTCCTCTTCGCCATCATGTCCCCCCTTGGCATCGGGCTGGGCGTGGTGCTGACGGAGACCCCCCTGGCGGCCCTCCACCAGCTGTCGCGCTGCGTCCTCGAGGGCCTCGCCACCGGCACCTTTGTGTACATCACCTTTCTAGAGATCCTGCCCCACGAGCTCAACTCGTCCGAGCAGCGCATCCTCAAAGTCATCGTCCTCCTGGCAGGTTTCGCACTCGTCACCAGCATCCTGTTCATCAAGATCTGAGGAGGAGGACGAGCGTGGGTTGTGGGTGGGCGAAGAGATGCCCTCGATCTGTGTCCTAAACTCGCTCAGGGATCCCTTTGGATCCAAACCGCACAGGGCTTTGACTTTCAGAAACTCGAGGGAGGAGGCTGAACCCTAGGCAGACAAGCAATAATTTTCAAAGATCTCCCCAAAATAGCAGAAAAGAGAGACAGTCCAGTGACATGGAAGGAGAGCGCGACAACACACAAACGCTATTCCTGGGGAAAACCCCACAAGCCTTGTTTTGTTTTGTTTCGTTATCCCCTCCAGGAATTCACCTACTCTGTTGATTTCCCCCTGCTGTGGGGTTCCTGTGCGTTAGAACCCAGGTCCAAAACTTGGGATAAACAGGCTTATTTCCATTTTAAAGATTCTTCCCTCTTCTTCTGAAAATAGGAACACTGTTTTAGACCTGCACTCTGGCTGTTCCCACAATCTCAGGCACCCTTTGGGCTCAGCTGTGCTCTAGGCCTGCTTGCCTGGGGCGCCTCTGCAGTTGGGCGCAAGGTCAGAGTGTCTGGTGGGGCGTTAAGTGCTTACGCCCTCTTGTGAGTACGTAGCTACGAAAATAAAACCGTAGCCAAATTTGGCACGTGGGGATGGCTTGACAATCCTTCCCTGGGTTTTAAGAATTAAGCAGGCCTCAAAAACGGGCAATCGGGCTGTATCTGTCACCCTCTCCATACTGGAGCAAGGGCTCTTGCGGCAGCAGAGGGGAGAGTTTGAATGCTGCGCCCTGGAGGAATCACAGCACAACCGCTTGTGCGATTGGAATATCGTTGCACCAGCTGGTCGCAAGGTCTTTCGTGCAACTGTGTTGTCTCCACCCCTCCTTATGTGTTTCCTTGCACAACCACACCCCCTCCGGTGTGGTTGATATCTCAAAGTGATGTACCCAAGGCTCTTGTACACAACCCTTTGCCATGTTTTACAAATCAGCGTGTGTGGCAGGGGGTCTCTCTTGTTTGTGCTTTTTAAACACAACAACAAACTGGTTTCTGGTGCCAAAATACTTCTCTGCCATCTCCACAGCTCGTTAACCGTCTTGCCTTAAAATGTTGGTGCCTTGACTGTTTCAAAAGGGCTCACCAACTGTGTGTGTGTGTGTATGTGTTTTGTACGGTGTGGTTGGTTGGGTTGAGTGAGTCAAACACTTTTAAATTTTGGTTGCCTCCTTTCCTTGACCAGCCCAAGCACTTTGGGAAGAACATTTCAGGGCCACCTTTGGGGGTTTTTTTTGGAGGGGGACGACTCTTGCATTCCCTGTCTTAAGTGCCAAAGTTGTTTCTCTCACCTGCCCGGGGTGGGGTGGGGTAATTCTGTGGGTTTTGCTCAAGTGAAAGTTGTGCAAAACGAGCGTTGCAGATCAATTGACGCAGACGCAGCTTTTATTGGGGGGGAATGATCCTCTTCCATTGAAGCACGTGAGGCTGAGAGAGACAATGTAAAATAGCTGTGTTCATGCATCTGCTGTAAGCTTGCTTGATACAGAGAGAATCATCTAGGAGGTATCTTTCATTAAACTGACATGTTTTAGGAACAACCTGCTGGTGTCTGTATTTTTGAGTTGCGCGGAAGCATTTTGCCAGGCCAAAGTGCAGAACGTTGGTTGTGTGTCTGTGAATCTTGTTCTGTTAATCAGGGATGAGGAATCTTTGACCCTCTAGATGCACGTTTCTGGACTGCAACTTGCGTCAGGTCTAGTCAGGGATGACGCGTGTTGTATCCAGCAAGACCTTGCAAACTGCAGGTTCCCTGTCCCTGTATTAACAGATGGTTAAACTCATGGGCTTGGTGTAAACAGAACATAGACCTGTTTGATGCATGAGAAATTGGGCAAAAGACTCTTGTATTGCATTGGGTTGGACTACCTGACCCTGGGGGGTGGGTGGGTGGGTGTCTATGATTTTATGTTAACCAGCAATTGTGAATTTCTATAGGGGTCTGCCCCTGTTGAATTTCAGCACCGGTTCATTTTTGGCCTAGTATAAGGACGCGGGTGGCGCTGTGGTCTAAACCACTGAGCCTCTTGGACTTGCAGATCAGAAGGTCGGCGGTTCGAATCCCCGCGACAGGGTGAGCTCCCGTTGCTCGGTCCCTGCTCCTGCCAACCTAGCAGTTTGAAAGTACGTCAAAGTACAAGTAGATAAATAGGTACCGCTCCGGCGGGAAGGTAAACGGCGTTTCTGTGCGCTGTTCTGATTCTCCAGAAGCGGCTTAGTCATGTTGGCCACATGACCCGGAAGCTGTACGCCGGCTCCCTCGGCCAATAAAGCGAGATGAGCGCCGCAACCCCAGAGTCGGCCACGACTGGACCTAATGGTTACCCTTTACCTTAACAAACCTCTGCCTCTGACCCTGTGCTCACACCTTTCCCCTTCCTTCCCGCAGCTCCAGGGGTCCCTTTACCTTTACATTTAAGGGCCCCAAGATCTGGAATTATCACAAGTGTGGAGCTGCGGCTACGGGCCTTCGCAGGGTCCAGTTGAGATGACTGCGGACAAAGAACGTCTGAGAAGTTGGACTCAGAGCAAATTTCCCCAGGCATAAAATAGGTTTTGTTTTCATTTAAAAGTGGGACTTCAGTGATCAGACCACCCCCTTGATTTCAATAAGGCGTTTGCGAATGCTCGGTACCGATCGCTTGTTGACTTGAGCTGCTTTTGTTCTTAAACCGTTTCCTGTCTCTGGGAGGCTGGCGGGTACTTGAGACGCCCACGACCCAAGCCGTTTTCGCTGGCTGGAAAATACTCGGGGGCGGTGGGTGGAAACGAAAGCAGCTTCGATATCCCGTGCGGTTTTTAAATGGAAGTTCAGCATACAGTTTCTTAACTGGGCGCATAGCAGTCGCCGTCCCGTTTTTTCAAAATTTCCACCGCTCTGGACCCTCCTTCCCATGTGCACAGCACTGCAAGGGAGTTGGGAAGGGTGCGAAACAGAAGTCTCCTGGTACATGCCTTGAAAATGCCCTCCCCTTCCCTGTGGCTGTTTTTGGGGGAAGATGACAGGCCGGCTCCATCAGGCCTCCTCTCCCTTCATTCAGTAGAGCATCAAATCTCAGAATCATAGAGTGGGAAGGGGTCCTCAAAGGCCATCTAGTCAAACCCCCTGGAATGCAGGAATATCAACTAAAGCATCCAGGACATGTGGCCATCCAACCTTTGCTTAGAAACCTCCAACCTCTCATGGGCAGTGACAGAAATAATAATAATAATAATAATAATAATAATAATAATAATTCTTTATACCCTGGCCAGAGCTGGGCTCAGGGTGGCTAACACCAGTAAAATTACAGTAAAAACATAATTGGGGGGAAAAAACCAATTTAAAATACAGGTTAAAATGCAATCTAAAATGCAGCCTCATTTTAAAAGTAGCCCATAGATCAAAACCATAAGGGGAGGGAAACATAAGGGTCAGACTGAGTCCAAACCAAAGGCCAGGCGGAACAGCTCTGTCTTGCCGGCCCTGCGGAAAGATGTCAAGTCCCGCAGGGCCCTAGTCTCTTGTGACAGAGCGTTCCACCAAGTCGGGGCCAATACTGAAAAGGCCCTGGCCCTAGTTGAGACCAATCTAACCACCTTGCGACCTGGGACCTCCAAAGTGTTGTCATTTGTGGACCTTAAGGTCCTCCGCAGGGCGTACCAGGAGAGGCTGTCCCTCTGAGAAACGAAAGCTAGGAGCTAAATGGCACCTTAAACCTGGAATATCTAGGCACACTTTTTTATAACGAGTACAAAGTTGAAAATGAATGAACTGCAGCTAAAATATTATATTCACTTTTCACATGATCTAGTCCAGTGGTTCCCAAACTTTTTTCGAAGAGGGCCAGATTTGATGAAGTGAACATAAGTGAGATATACTGCCACGGGGGCCGGATTAAATCGACTGGCAGGCCGGATTAGGCCCCTGAAACGGACTTTGGACGTGTCTGGTCTAGTCCTTCCCCTGCCCACGCCCCCTAATATTCTTAAGAGGGTCTCTTCTCCGGTCTTCAGGGAGTAGCTAGAAGTGGGGAGGCAGGAAAAGCCCCTCTCCTTCCATCCTGCAGCTTTAATCTGAAATCTCAGGCACAGCACTGTGCCCAAAGCTCAGAAACTGACGCTCCCCGTCGCAAAATGCGCCTAGAACAATGGGAGTTTCGAACACTGTTCATGGGAGTCTATATTCCACTGTCAAACGGCTCTTAGTGTCAGCCCTTCCTGATGTTGAGTCAAAATCTCTTCCTTTGTAACTTGGAACGTTGGCTGAAGTCCTGTCCTCCAGAGCAGAAGCTTGTTCCGTGGGATTTTTAATCTCAGCATCGTGGGTTGGAGTCCCACGTTGGGCAAAAGATTCCTACATTGCAGCAGGTTGGACTAGATGACCCTCGGGGTCCCTTTCCAACTTTACAATTCCATGATTCCAGGACTGTCAGCAAGAGAGCTGAGAAGGAGAGTTCGTTACGTCAGCTTTCCCAAAAGAGCCGCTGCATCCGGCTACCCCCTAACCCTGAACAGTAGAAGCTGACCTTCATAAGAACAACCGTTTAAGAACTGGTGCCCAAGTTTGATAATTCTTGTTTTGTTTAAAAATGTTAAGCTTGCAGGGCCAGGACTGTTTAGTTATAATAGGTTGTACGCAAGCCACTTGGGGAGCCTTTCTGGCTGAAGAACAGAGTACAAGTACTCAGAATAAATAAAATGGGGTTGACCAATCTCCCAGGGAAGGAGCCCCCGTTTTAAGTATCTGAGGAACGCTGTGGATCTGCCAAGAGGCCGTTTCCAAAGCCGCATTTACGATACCCAGCAAAGAGGCTGGCTCTTTGGTTGGGTTTGACCTGCGAAGAATGGGATGGGTTGGGTGGCTTGCAGCAGTGATTTTGCCTTCTCCGTTTTGCCATTGGCCGAGCACCACTAGTTTGCTGCTTTGACGTTCTTTCTTTGCGGCAGTTTTTTGGGTTTTTTTTTCCTACGCAGAGGGTCGTGATGAAAGGATGTGGGCGGCGGAATCCTTCCTTCGCACGGAGCCCTCGGAATAAATGCTCCCTTGCATTTCTTTCTCGCCAGATGAAAACACAGATGGGGCTGACCGTGCCAAATTGCTTAATGAGATGGGAATGGAGCGGCCCAAATAAAAGGCGTTTTACTCCACCCACTCCGTGTGTGTGTGTGTGTGTGTGTGTGTGTGTGTGTTTGTCTGTTTCTCCCATGCTGCCTTCATTAAAACGCAGCTTTCTCCTGTGAAATTTCTGTTGAATCCGTGGACTTGGCAGTGAGAAAGCAGAACGGCCTGTAATGGAGTGAACGGGTTGGGGGTGCTAAAATCTCATCTAGGGAAGAAATTGAAGGGTTGTATCCAATGGTTATCCTACAAGTCAAATGAATGGACTCGACTACACCATGTGTGTTATATCGTAAAATCAGAAGGGACGCCATGGGTCATCTAGTCCAACCCTCTGCGATGCAGGAATCTCAGCTAAAACATCCATGACAGATGGCAATCCAACCTGCTTAAAAAAAGTTTAAAGCAGTGTCATGTCACTTTAAAGACAGGGCTACCCACGCCTCCCAAAATTGGGCACTGTACAGTGGTACCTTGGGTTAAGTACTTAATTTGTTCCAGAGGTCCGTTCTTAACCTGAAACTGTTCTTAACCTGAAGCACCACTTTAGCTAATGGGGGCTTCCCACTGCCGCCATGCCACTGGAGCATGATTTCTGTTCTCATCCTGAAGCAAAGTTCTTAACCCGAGGTAATATTTCTGGGTTAGCGGAGTCTGTAACCTGAAGTGTATGTAACCTGAAGCGTATGTAACCCGAGGTACCACTGTACTGTATTTTGCTGTAAGTGTTAGGATAACCTCTTGCAGTGTTACAGTTCTGTGGGTTTCCTGGGAAGGGGGGGTTACTTCTTAAACCACTCTGGGAATTGCAGCCCTAAAAACACACAGCACCCACAGCAAACTACAAACTCCCAGGATTCTTTGGCGGAAGCCATGACAGTGGTACAGTACAGATGGCGCCTTGGTCATGTCTACTACGTAATTTCAGTGGGACTACAGAGCCTAGGACTTGCCGATCGGAAGGTCGGCGGTTCAAATCCCAGCGACGGGGTGAGCTCCCGTTGCTCGGTCCCTGCTCCTGCCAACCTAGCAGTTCGAAAGCACGTCAAAGTGCAAGTAGATAAATAGGTACTGCTCCGGTGGGAAGGTAAACGGCGTTTCCGTCCACTGCTCTGGTTCGCCAGAAACGGCTTAGTCATGCTGGCCACATGACCCGGAAGCTCTCTTGGCCAATAAAGCGAGATGAGCGCCGCAACCCCAGAGTCTGTCACGACTGGACCTAATGGTCAGGGGTCCCTTTACCTTTACCTTTTACTCTGGGTAGGACTAACATTAGAGCAAATGCTGTAGGTCCACTTAGCTGGATCCAACCCTTGTTACGCAGGGGTGAATGTGGAATTCGTTTTTGGCGTAGAACTGGGCATCTCTGAACACTGTGCCACCCATTTGTGTTATAGTACGACTCGTGCAACACTTTGGCGACTAATATACACACCATAATTACCAAAATAATTATAGATTCTTTATCAATCTTCTGAGAAATGTGCAAAGCCACAGAGACTTGCGAACTACCCAACCTAAGATGAACTTAAGATGTCTGATTTCAGTGGATTTTTCATGTGCTTATCCATTTGTATTATGGCTTTCTGTTTTGTTAAACAAAAACAAAGAGCTGAAGTTCCCAGTCCGTAAGATTTTGGGAAGTACAGTATGTTTAGGCTCCAGCCTGCAGGAAATTGAACAGGGCCCCTGAAGTGGCGCTTCAGAACTCAGCTGAGCTCCTTCTTCCTGATCCCCTTCCCAACGAATGGTAGAACAAAGTATGCTTTTTTGCTTTGATGAAAATCTATCTCATTCTGGGAGTGGGGGCATAGCCATTGAGTGGGATGGCATAGGGTTTGGTTCCCTCGGCTGTATGCAAGAGTCTAAACTGACTGTGACGACGCAGGTGGTTGAATGCATTTCTTCAATTTCTTGATATATATAAATAAAAATGATTATTATACACCAAGGCTTGTTCCTATTGGGGCAGCTGGTTTGGCCACTGGGAAAGCAGGAGGCTGGACTGAGATGGGCTTGATCCTGCAGCAAGGGTCTTCAGGGTGCCCACTTTCCTCTTCACAACAATCCTGCGTGGTAGACTTAAGCTGGGAGACGCTGACCAGCCCCCAAACTTCCCTGGGAGTTTTCCAAATGGCCAAGGAAGGGTTTTGGCAGCATGTCCTGCCTGCTGCTCCACTGCACAGGCCGTTCTGTCCTCCTCCTGCACTCTCCTAGGTCGTCTGCCGCACAATCAGATACGTGCCTTGTTTGGCTTGCAATGTTCCAGTTCGTGTACTCTCTGGCGCGTCCTGGCCTTGGGGCAGATGCTGTTCCTGCTGTCCCTGCCTTTTCGGCTGCTCTCGCTTCTGCAAGCAGGATCTGTGCTGATCCCCTTTGCCTTTGCAATCTGCTCGTTTTCCAGCTTCCCTTTGAATGAAATCCCCTCTGATTTTTAATCCTTTAATGCTGTTTGCAAAACCGCGGTTCGAGCACGTTTCTGCGAGGTTCCTCCTCCCCCCTCCTTTATATAAAGTTCTGCCTGGGTGGGGAACCTCAGGCCCGGTGAGCCAAGGGCGGCCCTCCGAGCCTTTCTATCTGGCCCTTGGAATATTTCCCAGGCCACACCCCCTCTTCCTAAGCCACGCCCCTCACTGGCCCTACTTTCTATCTCAAAGTGTGTTTGCCTGGCAAGGAGGTGTCCTCAAAATCTGGTCTTACCTCTTGTACAGAAAAGTAAGACTTTTTTTCGTGCCAAAATGCATCGCTTTACACTTGTTGAAGGCATCTCTGATGAAGGAACAGAAAGCAATAGTGCCTAAAGGGTGATGTGGCTTCCTATGTGGGTGGACTTTGACATTTCAGTTTCACTCTGCCTTATATTCATCTATATGTATCTACAAGCGATACAGAACAACAGCCACAATGCTCTGTATGGTGCCCTCGTGATGTGAGACTACAACTCCCATCAGTGCCCTCAGGATCTTCAGGGATAAGCGTTGTAGTTTGGCAACACCTGGAGCTCACCTTATTGGCAATGCCAGCTTTAAAGTAATATTTGTGAGCCACCCCAAAAACTCTCGAAAAAGTGAACTCCAAAACTTGGTGATACTTCTGAAGCTGGATGTTGTACTTTTCTGTTCTCTTTTTTTTTAAAAAAAACTTGTGACACTGATTGGTCCTAATATAGGTATTGCCCACCTGTGGATTTAGGTAAGTTAAGTGTCTAGAATTGCAGCCAGTGTTAGAAACTCAGATATATAAGCTAGGCACCAAATCGCACCTTAGCTCTAGGTTACAGTTGTCACAGCGGAATGTCTATTTGCCAGGGGGATGGACTATATGACACTGGGGTCCTTTACAATGCAACCAATGCTTGACTATCGCTTGCTCTTACATTTCATTTGTCCCAGCATGCAAGAAAAAGCAGCACACACAATGGAAATGGAATTAACTATGGACTAAGTCAGAGGTTTTTAAACTGTGGTTGCCAACCTGGTGCCCAAAAATCTTCATGTAATTGCAACTGGACCTGCCTGTGGAATTTCGAACACCGATTGCAGCCTGTGTCTCTTTATAAGTCTCTACTTATTGTTTGGTGCTTGTTTCGTTAGATGGTTATAATGAAGTGAAAAAACGAAAATAAAACCAATTATTTAAGAAAAACGCACTTTGCACATGCTCAGCGGCACGCCCGCGTTATTGAAATAGACCTCACAAATGTAATCAGTGATAATAATTTATATACCGCTTACATGCCCAAAGGAGCTTCTAAATCGGCTTACGGGTTTGAAATCAATACCATTACGTTTCTAACCCCGCACCAAATTAAAGTATGCGCCAGTCTCCCCAAAGCCGAGTCCGCGCAGGGCGCGGCGGGAGAGGTAGTTCCCGCTGGCCCTGATTGCCCCGGCGCTTTATGGACGAGAGGACTCCACCTCCCGTCGTCCCTTGCGGCGGAGCGTTCTCACCCCTCTCATTGCCCGCGCGGGGCGCGCCGGGAGCCGTAGTCTCGCCGCCTTTCCTCGGCCGCGCGCGCCCCACGTCGGCGAGGCAAGTAAACAAACTCGCTTTCCCGTCGTGCCCCGCGGCCGAGCTCACAGAGGGAGGGAAGGCCGCGGCCCCGCCGCTCCTCTCACGGGCCAGGGAGGGTTGGGAGGAGGAGGAGGAGGCGGCGGCGGCGGACCAAGATGGCGGCGTCGGGCTCCGGGGCCGCGGCGGCGGCGGCTGCGGGAGCCGGACCGGGCTCCTCCTCGTCGTCGTCGGGCGGCGCGGCGGCCGCGGGGGGCGTCGTGGCTGCGTCGGCCGCGGCAGCCGCCGCCGCTGCGTCCAACCCCCGCAAGTTCAGCGAGAAGATCGCGCTGCAGAAGCAGCGGCAGGCCGAGGAGACGGCGGCCTTCGAGGAGGTGATGATGGAGCTGGGCACCACACGGGTAAGGAGGACGACGACGAGGAGGGAGGACGGGACGGGGAAGGCGAGGGCGAAAGGCCGCCTTGCCGCCCGCCTGCCCCTCGGCCGGTCCGTCCCTGAGGGGGCGCTGCGGAGGAATGGGGGAACCGACTTCCGGTGAGGGGTAGATATACGGGGGTAGCGACATCCGGTCTTGGGGGGTGGGAGAACGGGGTGGGAAGGGAGCCAATGACGGGGCGCCGATTTGGGATGGGGAGGGCGTGGATTGGTTGAGGTCCTGGGGTGCAGCATCAGTTAAGGATGGGTGTGGAGGGGGGGGGAACCCGGGTGGTGGGGATCCAATGGTAGAGTTGGAGGGCGTGGATTGGACTAGGCGGGTGTGAGGTCATGGGGGGCATCCTCAGTTGAAGATGGGCGTGTGAGATAAGGTGGTGGTGATGACGTTGGGTCTCTTGGAGGAAGAGATGTTGAGTCTTAAGTGCTTAAATGGGTGAAAGGGAGAGGTAGTGGGGGGGCTTGTTTTGGGGTCATGGGGGGTCATAAGGGGAGTGGGTGCTGAAAGAGGTCATGGAAGCGCCTTAGGGAAGATGGTGGCGGCTGTAAGGATGTGAATTGGCGGACACACTCTGTTGGGTGCTGTCTTATTTATCTATTTTCGAATAGATAAATGAGAGGGACGCGGGTGGCGCTGTGGGTTAAACCACAGAGCCTAGGACTTGCTGATCAGAAGGTCGGCGGTTCGAATCCCCGCCACGGGGTGAGCTCCCGTTGCTCGGTCCCTGCTCCTGCCAACCTAGCAGTTCGAAAGCACGTCAAAGTGCAAGTAGATAAATAGGTACCATTCCTGCGGGAAGGTAAACGGCATCTCCGTGCGCTGCTCTGGTTCTCCAGAAGCGGCTTAGTCCTGCTGGCCACATGACCCGGAAGCTGTACGCCGGCTCCCTTGGCCAATAAAGCGAGATGAGCGCTGCAACCCCAGAGTTGGTCACGACTGGACCTAGTGGTCAGGGGTCCCTTTACCTTTACTTTTAAATAAGGATCTCGGAGGCCTACGTGGGTCTCTTTTTTCACAATAACCCTGTGAGTTAGGTTAGGCTGAGAGGCAGTGACTGGCCCAAAATTACACAGTCATGGCCAAGTGGGGATTCGAACCCTGGTCTCCCAGGCCCTAGTCTAACCCCTGCACCAAACTCCTTTCCTCAGGTCACGCACTCCACCAACGGCATGCAACCCACCCACCCTCTGGAAGGTTACCCACTATATTTCTTATAGTATATTCTCTTGTATTACAATTTGAATTCTGTGGAATTCTCCAGTTCATTGCCCAATCGATGGAGTTCTGTGGAATTCAAATTGTTATATGATAAAATTCGTAAGAAATACTATTAAGGAATCATCCAGCATCCAGCATAGCACATTATGATTGCCACAACAGGCAGGAAAACCGTTACGTGGTCTGCTGAGACCCTGAGCCATTTTTAAGTGGTCTGCTGGGATGAAATGTTTGGGAATTGCTGGCTTGGAAGGTAAATGAGGGTGGAACTGTCTGTAGGAGAGCAATGGCTTGAGAGTTGGCTGCGAATGAATCAGGTCATGGAGGGACCCTATCTAGGGGTATGGCCTTGTGTATTTGAGGTGGGCGTCATTAGTGGGCTACTGCAGTGTAGGGTCTTGTGGAAGAGTAGTATTCTCAGGGCTGAGGGTTCCCATTTTCCCCAAGATCAATGTTAGAACTGATGAGACCATTGTGGAGGCACACTGTTTAGGGAAGGGGGGGGGGGTCATTGAAACACTCGCATAAGGAAAAGCAAGGGAGAAGGAGAAGTAGAGAATAGGGAGAGTTTGGCCTGATTGAGTAATGGCATGGAGCACTCCATAGAGGAGGAATCTGGGGGAGGGATGTACTGCAATAGGGGAGGTGGGCTTGATGGGGACACCGCTGTGTTTTACAGTATAGAATGCTTAACTGCTGAAATCAGCTACAGATTTTGATGAGCATCAGTGCCAATCTTCCCCACAGACTGGAACATAGGAAGCTGCCATCTACTGAATCAGACCATTGATAAATCTTGCTTAGTGTTGACTCCCCTGCCTGGTAGCAGCTGCCCAGGATTTCAAGCAGAGTTCTCTCCCAGTCCTACCTGGAGATGCCAGAGATTGAACCTGCAAAGCAGATGTCCCTTCCCTTGGATAGGGCAAACTGGTATATCTAACATGGCCAGAGAGGGCACTTGGGATATAAAGTGTGCACAGGTGTATTAACCATGAATTGCCATTCACGGAGGGATGAGGTTGTCAGACCTAAGCAGCATAGTGAGAACAAACTTCAGGCCTCGCTGGCAGAAAGGGGACTTGATGCCAGTATCTCTGGGTTACTCAGAAATCTCTCCCGTCCTCAATCTTTTAACAACTGAATATCCTAAGCTGAACATGTCAAAAGTGGCTCTTATACATTGACTCTCTGGTCTTCTGGATACTGCCTCATCAGCCCCACCCAGTATGGCTGACAGGCAGGACTGATGGGAGTTGTAGTCCAGCAATATCAGGGCGGCAGGTTCTCCCACTGCCTCTCTAACAGAAATCCTCTTGCTTGAGTTTTCTTCTACCGTTGTTTTTGGGTTTCCAGGGAGGAATGAGGCTGTCCTGACAGACTTGCTGAGGTCGTTGGTTCATTCATTTATCTCCCTGCGTGATTCTCTCCCTGATCGTTATTAGGGCCGTGAAATGTGGTGAACATCTGGAGATACATAACCAACTAGGAAACATTATTTCGACAATTGGCTTTTTTTTAAAAAAAAGTTTTGTTTTGAACGACGCTTGGGGAATATGCTGATAAAGCCGTCGCCTTCTCTCTGGTTTCTGCAGTGCTCGAGGCAAAATGTTGGCCAGGTCCCCCCCCTCTTCTTTTCATTCCGCAGATCTGGAACAATCTCCCACGGGAAAGAGGGGGAAAGTCTGCTCCCCGGAGATGGTTAAAATTAGATTGGGCAAAGGATGAGAAAACGCAAAAACAGCGGCCTGGCCTCGGCGGGGGTGGAGGGGCACATTGGATGCGGCTGTCTTGGCAGGTTCAGTTGGTATCACTTGCCAAGGTTGGGTCAGGCTGGAGCCCTGGTGGATTTCTGTGCCAGGAGTCTACCTGGAGTGTGTATTAAGCACCCTAGGATCTGTACAGATTTGGGGACTTGAGTGTGGCGCTCAGGAAGTGCTTCTCTGTTTCCAGCGAAGGCTTGCCATGTTAGATCAAGCCTGGAAGGCCACATCTGCACCATACATTTAAAACCCTACGATACCACTTTAAACAGCCATGACTTCTCACAAAGGATTCTGGGAGCTGTAGTTTATCAAGAATTCTGAGAGTTGTTAGGAGACACCCTACCCCCAGTTCTCCTCAAGAGCTACAATTTCCAAAGTGGGTCAACAATCAATCCCTGTTCCCAGGGAATATTGGGAAATGTAGCTCTAGCAGGGAAATGGGGAGTGTCTCCTAATGACTCTTGGCACCCTTAGCAAACTACAATTCTCAGGATTCTTCATCCTGTTGACTTGGGGTGACTTCCCAGCATTTGGCCCCTAGGTTGGAGGATCCACTGAGAACATCACTGGACAGGTCAGAGGGAGAAATGGAAAACTCTTTGGGGGGCCTGCCTGAGCTGTCCTGACTCCTGAGAATTAATTTAGATGGATTGCTTTTCTCCATTGTGTAGGAACTTGTTATCATTTACATAGGGTCGTATCCAACATTACATCTGCTCAGAGTAAGGGCACTGAAATTAAGACATGAATAGACATGACTAACTTCGCTCCATTGATTTCAGTTGGTTTTCCCTGAGTGGAAATTAATTGGATTCAGCCCACTCTTTTTCATAGTGACATCCCACGTATATGCGAAGTTTGTTTGACTTCTGCCGAACCACATTTGTGTGAATTGAAATGGTGTGATTGACAAGCTGGAACGTGTGCAGAGGAGGGAGACCAAGATGATCAAGGGTCTGGAAACCTTGCCTTATGAGGAATGGTTGAGGGAATTGGGTATGCTTAGTCTGGTAAAGAGGAGATATGGTAGCCATCTTCAAATATCTCAAGGGCTGCCACATGGAAGATGGAGAAAGTTTATTTTCTTCCACTCCGGAGGGTAGGACCCAAACCAATGGCTTCAAGTTACAAGAAAGGAGATTCCAGCTAAACATCAGGAAGCACTTTCTGACAGTAAGAGCTGTTTGACAGTTGAACGGACTCCCGTGGTGGGCTCTCCTTCTTTGGAGGTTTTTAAGCAGAGGTTGGATGGTCGTCTGTGATAGATGCTTTAGTTGAGACATTGCAGGAAGTTGAACTAGATGACCCTTGGGGTCCCTTCCAACTCTACGATTCCATGAAAGTGTGCATGTGTCACGGGGAAGGGAGGTGAATCAGTAAACTTTGACATGGAAGAGATGTCCTTTCCCCTAAGGAACAGCAGACGTCTGTTGGCTTCTGCCAAGGTCTTTGAGATATCAACAGCTGCTCCTCCAATGCCCTTTCATCATCTTGGACCTTTTTTGCATGCCTAGCAATCCACAAAAAGGGAAAAAAAGATGAAGGCTTCCATGCTTAAAATGTCCCAAAGCAAAGTTGTTGAGAATGAATAAGAACATAAGAGGGTCTGCTGGTCCATCATCCAGCATTCTCTCAGAGGCCAACCAGATGCCCTGATGGGAAGCCCAGAACCAGGATTTGAGCACAAGACCCCTCTCCCCTCTTGTGGTTTCCAGCAACTGGTATTCAGAAGCATTGCTGTGGAGGCAGAGCACAGTTATCTTGGCTAGCAGCCATCGATAGTCCTGCTAACCATAAATTTGTCTAATCCATAGTTCCAGCCTTCCTGAACCAGACTTGCAAATATGTCTGCGGAAGTTAGTAGCCTGGAACAACACTGACTGGTCCACCTGTTAATATGCTGGTCGCTGGTGTCAAATCAGTGGCCTGAAGTAGGGGATGGATAAACCCAACTATCTCCCAAGGTTATGAAAGTTTTCCCTTGGCTATATATTCATCCCAGGTGACCAAGCAAGGTATGGCTTAGAAGCCTGCCTTGATCATGGGTCATTTTGTACTCAAACCAACGAAACCCTCAATGCCTAGAAACTTGAAGCTGGCAATATTTACCCAGCCCTTTGCTGTCTTTTGCCTAAAACTTGGTGAATTCCCTTAAGAAGGATGTGGATAGCTGGGAATCTTAAGACCTCTTTCCAGTTTTGCTCCTTGGCACCCCTTTAGATATCTCTGTGCAGTCACGAGGTCTAGTGACTTTATTTTTGCATAGAACACGAAATCTCCCTTCCGTGGAATCCGACTCCTGTGTCTGCCGCCGCACGCCCTGATTCGAAAAGGGGGGTGACGTCACCTCACTGCTTCGGGGCGGTGTTGATGCGCTCCCCTGTTTGCGCAAGAAACGGCTGGTTAATTTTCACCCGACGGCAGGCCGGCAGGTTGGTTAGGCTGCGAATTCTATACCTCGAGGGGACGTGCTCAGGTGTTTTCCCTCAAACCAGTCCTTCCAGAAAGGCTTGTGATACGCAGGATCCCCTAGGTAGATAAAACGAAGCAGAGATCCATCCTCAGGGCTCCAAAGGCAACCCACCCTGTGGCAAAACAGGCCAGATGCCACTTAACTAGTTCAGATTTGCCTCCCTCTTGTTGGGTGAGAGGTGGATTTACGAGCCAGTTAAATGTTGCACCGTGACGTGCAGAGAACCTCGACCGCATAACTGCAGGCTCTTAAGCGCTAACCTGGACCTGCTTCGTGGGATATACAGTATAAAAAGGTAAAGGGACCCCGCCCTGACCATTAGGTCAAGTCGTGGCCGACTCTGGGGTTGCAGCGCTCATCTCGCTTTATTGGCTGAGGGAGCCGGCGTACAGCTTCCGTGTCATGTGGCCAGCATAACTAAGCCGCTTCTGGCAAACCAGAGCAGCGCACGGAAACGCCATTTACCTTCCCGCCGGAGTGGTACCTATTTATCTACTTGCACTTTGACGTGCTTTCGAACTGCTAGGTTGGCAGGAGCAGGGACCGAGCAACGGGAGCTCACCCCGTCGCAGGGATTCAAACCGCCGACCTTCTGATCGGCAAGTCCTAGGCTCTGTGGTTTAACCCACAGCGCCACCCGCGTCCCATTGATATACAGTATAGTGTGATCCAAAGAGCTGCTTTGTATTGACTCAGACTATTGTTCCATCTTGCTATCTAGAGATTCACCTAAACGTTGCTGGACTAAAACTCCCACTGGCAGCATCCCTGACCATTGGCCATGCTAGCAGGGAATAATGGCAGTTGGCTGCTCCAACCTGGAAGATCTCAGGTTCTCCTTTCTTTTGCCAACACTGCCTGGCAGCGACTGACCGCGGTTTCAGGCAGGAGTCTTTCCTATCTGGAGATGCTGGGGCAGTGTTAGAAACTCAAGATATATAAGCCAGGGGCCAAGTGGCAAATCCGCTGGTAGAAGTCCTGTGTGGCGGAGGGGCGTGGCTTGTGGAGAGGGGTGTGGCAAGGGGAGGAGACACCTGTAGGGAAAGTCTTGAGAGCTGGAGAGAGAAGCCTGGAAGGCCGCATCCTGTCCCTGTGACTGAGGTCCCTTGCCCTTTGCGTAGACAATACAGTGGTACCTTGGTTCCCGTACAAATCGGCTCCCAAACGCCACAAACCCGGAAGTGAGTGTTCCGGTTTGAGAATGTTTTTTCGGAAGCCAAACGTCTGACACTGCTTCCGTGGCTTCCAATTGAGTGCAGGAAACTCCTGCAGCCAATCGGAAGCCGCGCCTTGGTGGTTTTCAAACCATTTCGGGTGTCAAACAGACTCCCGGAATGGATTAAGTTTGAGAACCAAGGTACCGCTGTACTGATCTACACCGACCAAAGATCTGATCTGGCTTTGGACAACTTCCTGTGTTTATATGTTCCATTTCCCTTTGTGGACAGTGTAGGGTCCCCCCCCCCCCCCCCGCTTTAGCTGAGCCTGCAAACTTGAAGCAAGGCTGGAGGGTTGCAATTCTGGCTGGCACGAGCCTCCCCAGCACCTCTCCTCTAGAGGGTACCTTCATATATGCTGAGAAAAACTCCAGGAGAGGAAACAGGAGATTCTTTCCGTTCTTGCACAAGTTGAAGGCGATCCTAAATGTCACCTGCATAACATCAATAGCGATGAAGTGGGCCTAGTTACAGGTGGCTCATTTTAAAGTGCTGCTTTTTCGCTTTAAAGCAGAGATGTGGAAATCCATGTTCCTACAGCTGCTGCTAAAGTCCACCTTCCATCAACCCCAGGCAGCAGGACCAGTGGTTGGTGCTGATAGGAACTGTAGTCCAACCAGACATGGAAAGCCACAAATTCCCGCTCTTGCTTTAAAGCCCAATATGGCCCGGATCCAAGATAACTTCAGGTTTGCCAGCTCCCCATATATGACTACAATCAGCCCTGTTTCAGGTTCTGGCAGGGGAGAAGCAAGTGCTGGTGAAGGCTGTCAGGAATCATAGCCCAAAGCATCAGGTCACCCTGGTTGTATAAGGGATAGCTCAGTTGGTAGAGCATGAGACTCTTAATCTTAGGGCAATGGGTTTGAGCCCCACATTGAGCAAAAGATTCCTGCATTGCAGTGGGTTGGACTAGATGACCGTCATGGTCCTTTCCAACTCCACAGTTCAATTATTCTATCCTTGCCCATGCTGACTGGAGGCTGTTGGGAGCTGCAGTCCCCACAATGTGTGGAGGAGGTCCCCACCTTCTGATAATAATAATAATAATAATTTAATATTTATACCCCACCCATCTGGCTGAGTTTCCCCAGCCACTCTGGGCAGCTCCCAATCAAGTATTAAAAACAATACAGCATTAAATATTAAAAACTTCCCTAAACAGGGTTGCCTTCAGATGTCTTTTTAAAGATAAGATAGCTGCTTATTTCCTTGACATCTGATGGGAGGGCGTTCCACAAGGCGGGCGCCACTACCGAAAAGGCCCTCTGCCTGCTTCCCTGTAACCTCACTTCTCGCAGTGAGGGAACCGCCTGAAGGCCCTTGGCGCTGGACCTCAGTGTCCGGGCTGAACGATGGGGGTGGAGACGCTCCTTCAGGACCGAGGCCATAGTGGGAAGCTGGCCCACCTGTTGGGAATGTTGCAACAGCAGGCTCCCTGCATTGGTGGCGGGTTAGAATGAATGACCTTCAGCCAGGACTTCTTCCAACTTGATGATTCAATAATAAATGTAAAGCAACGGTTCATCTAGCTTAGCATGAAAGTACTAGGGAACCCCCTGTGTGGTATCTCTCTGCCATCTGCTCACTCTGAGGTATACTTCTCCTGGGCATTCAGGTTCCATTTAGCTACTAGCTGTCCCTCTTTCCTCCCATTATTTCATCCAGCCCATTTTCTTTTAATGAGAGGGAGGTTTGGAGAGTAGCAACAAGGGTGGGAGGGGGCTGTTCAGTTTTGGCACACTCTTCCCAGTGAGATTCACCGGGGCACCATCGTTAAGACTTATTTCAGCCCCAGGCAGAAATATCTCTTTTCTTCCAGGCATTTTGATTTGTGATCATTTTGCAGGCTGTCGACGGCAGGTGTTTGCTGCTGACCTTTTGTTATTGCGTCTGCCATGTACCGTATTTTTCGCCCTATAGGACGCACTTTTTCCCCTCCAAAAATGAAGGGGAAATCTGTGTGCGTCCTATGGGGCAAATACAGGCTTTTGCTGAAGCTTGGAGAGCGAGAGGGGTCGGTGCACACTGACCCCTCTCGCTCTCCAGGCTTCAGGAATCTATCAGCAAGCCTGGGGAGCTCGCGGGAGTTCCCGCAGGGCTCCCTAGGCTGCGCGTAGCACCCTGTTGCACGGAGCGAGGGGCGCGCTGAAGCAGAGCGCCTCGCGCTTCGGGCAGACATCGGCCAGCCCCCCAAGCTCGGGGGACAGCGGGGAGGCGCAGCGCTGCCATCCCGCTGTTCCTCGACCTGGTTTGGTTTCCCCGACCTGGTTTTGGGGGGGGGGGAAATAAAGGAATTTCCCCCCCTTTATTTCCCCCCCCCAAAAAACTAGGTGCGTCCTATGGGACGGAGCGTCCTATGGGATGAAAAATACGGTAGTTTACTTCATGGCTTCTCTCGCAAATCCCCCAATCTTTCAGTGTGGCTTTATGCCAGGCATGGGGAAAACCCTGGCCCTCCGGATGTGACTGCACTACAACTCCCAGCATCCCTGGCTGTTGGGCCATGCTGGCTGCTGGGAGTTGTAGTCCAGCAACATCTGGAGGGCTTTTTAAGAACTTGGAAGCCTCTTGAAGAACTCTGCATGGCGAGTAATAATAAATAAGAGCACCAGTTAAATCACCTTTCTTCCAATGGATTCCATTCCTTTCTTTGTTACTGCCTGAGATTTATGCCATGGCTTGCCCTACGAGTGGTAAAAGATCTGTGTGTCCTTCTGATGTTCCTTTTCCTCCGCCACAACCCCAAAATCAAACTCTGTGCTTAATCTAAATTATGCAGATTGAGGGCGCCTTTGCATAGGATCCGTCAACTTTCTGTAGACCGTCCTGCAAGCACTCTGGGCTGTCTGGGTGATGGAATGTGATGGTGAAAGTTGGGAAATGTGGAGGGGACGGTTAGATGGCCAACATGATAAGTTTGGAGAGGGAGGGGAAGAGGCAGGAACGAGTAGCTCCATGCTCTCAGAAGGCTCCCTCTGCTATCTTATAAAGTCTGTGCCCTCCATGTATTGGCTGAGTGGTAAGCAGGACCAGAGGCAAAAGTGGGCAGCCATGTTGATGATAATAGTCTAGTTTCTTGCACACCCCTCTATGCCTTCATGCCAGTGAGAGGCATGGTCCGAGTTCTAGGACACATCCCAGCCAGGCCAAACTCAGTGCGGGTGCAAAGCAGGGCTGGTGATGAGGGGTGTGGCCTGAGGAGAGTCCTGAGGGCCAGAGAGAGAGATGTGGAGGGCCGCATAAGAAGGGCCGGCTGGATTAGACCCAACATCTAGTCCAGCATCCTGTTCTTACTAGTGTTAGAAACTCAGATATATAAGCTATTTGCTAAACGGCACCTTAAACCTAGGTTACAGTCACTGCAACAGAATGTCCAGTCACAATTTTTTCACAATATTTTTTAACAATTCAGTTGCACATTCCAGCAATTGCAGTAATTTCCGCTCCCCCCCCCCCAAAAAAAACACACGTGAATACACAGTCCACATCGGTGACACATTTTTAATGCCACATTTTTAATCGCAGTTGTCAGTTGGAAACCACAAATGTAAACGGGGCAATCTTACTTTGAATTCAACCAAGGAATGAATCTGTGGTAGCCAAAATCACAATACAGTCATACCTTGGGTTACAGCCACTTCAGGTTGCGTCTTTTCGGGTTGCGGACCGCCGAAACCCAGAAGTACCAGAACAGGTTACTTCAGGTTTCGGCGGCCACGCATGCACAGAAGCACTAAATCGCGCTTTGCGCATGCGCAGAAGCACCGAATCGCAACCTGCACGTGCGCAGACATGGGTTGCGAACGCTGTGGGTTGCGAACGTGTATTCCGCGTGGATCACGTTCACAACCCGAGCGTCCACTGTACGTGCTTATCTTACTCTCTCGCACAGCACAGGGTGGCAATTTTACTCTTGAGTCGTCAGCCAGCTGACTTGCACGGCAGCAATTTTACTCTTGCGCTGCAGTGCGCAGCCAGGTGGTGGAGATGTCGGTCGCAGTACCTGCAGCAAGACATTTCAAATTGGTTGCAAGTAGACCATTCCCAGTCACAAAACACGCTTGAATACCGGGAAATTCTGAACACTGGTTCTTACAGTAGCCAGACACCATATCTTGGCGGCGAGGTCACAAGCAGGACCCGGGCACAAGAGCAACTCTCCCCTCTTGGGGTTTCCAGCTAGTGGTTTCAACACACCCACCACCATGGAACTTACTTGACTCTTGGCTCAGCTATCCGAAAGGAAATTGGAGAGATTTCTCCCCCCTCTCCTGTTACTAGAATTTGCAGAGCGGAGGTTGTGGGGAGACCTCAGCTCACCACAACAAGACTGCAGTTGCAGGATTAGAGGGCTTTAAGGAAGGAATTGAAACAACTGCATGCTTAAACTATTGCCCTGGCTGCCCACATTTTACCGTGTTTGTATTGCAGGGCCACTGCGAGAACAGGATATTGGACTCAATGGGCCCTTGGTCTCTTCCACTAGGGGTCTTCCTAGATTCTTATGTGTGTGTGTTATTGAGGGGTGATGGCGGCTTAGACGAGGCCCCCAAAACCCGGTTCTAGTGCAGGGAGGGGTTTACTTCTTCGGGGAAGTTGCGGCATCTACTGTCTTTATGAAGTTCATTTTTATCACCCATTTGAAATTCGTTTATTTTTATTTAGCTTATAAAACTTTATGCACGTTAATTGTTAAAAAAAAACACACCCCTAAAAGTGGTTTACAAAAAGAATAAAACTATAAGTAAAGACGACCGTAGTTAAACACTTCATAAAGTCAGTAGTTAAACAGAGCTGTTTAAAACATTTTTTTAAAAAATTAAAATCGTCGATAAGCGAAAAGCAGATTGAGACACGTGAATGTTTTACCTAGAGCGCTCCGATCTCTATCTTCCTATGTGCGTAATGTGTATCCATTATATCTGTCTGTCTATCTCTTTATTGATTAAGTGGTATATAAACCTTGCTGAGTAGGAATAAATAAATGTTCTGGCACTGAAATGGCTTTTTTTCTTTTTGCTTGAATCGCCGATTTAGCTCCAGGCCCAGAAGCTGCGTTTGGCGCATAGTCGAGGCCCGTACTATGGCGGCTCTTTACCCAACGTCAACCAGATTGGGAGCGGCACCTCTGAGTTTCAGGTAACTGGGGACGCAGGCCTTGCATTGGTCCTGGGCTGCTCTTCCTCTGGCAGAGGCTTCTTTCCCAAATTTGGTTCTCTTTTCACAATGTGACTGAGCCTTAGATAAACGAGGCCTTAGATAAATGAGGGCAGAATTGGGTCCCACTCCTGTGCTCTTGAATAGCCAGGGGGCCAGTTGGAAACCTAACAGGTGATGTTTCCCCCATCTCTGAGCTGGACCTGTTGAATTAGTGACTCAGACAGTTGCACTACACAACCCTGCTGTGAAGTGGATCTGATTTTTCTATGGTGCCCCCAGCAGAAGTGTGGGAGGTGGTAGTAATGGGGGAGTGTTGATTAACCCTGAAGTTGTAAAATCTCCTTTCTGACCTATCTATAGGAGTCTGCATGTGAGCGTGATTTCCCCCACCCTCCTGGCTATAGGGAACAGTCTCTTGCTTTGGATCAGGACTGAGGTGGGTGGGGGTTAGGAAATATCTGAAATTCCGAGGCGCTGGCATTTAATTTTTGACATACCAGCCCTCTAAGAGCAGGCTGATAAACATCGTAAATCGGAAGGAGGGTTGGCTTGTGCCTAGTTGTGTGGGTGTGTGGGGTTTTCCCCTGATCAGTCCCTCTCGAAGAGTTGGGCCACCCACCGTTGCCTGTGTGTGGTATGGTATTATTCTCACTTACCTTTTCCCTCTGTCTAGGAGGATGCTCTATGCTCCAGAAAACAGGGGTGTTAATGGGGGATGCTATTGCAATGAGCAGGGGTGTATGACTGAGCACCTGCCAATAATAATACAGTGGTACCTCTAGTTACGAACTTAATTCGTTCCGGAGGTCCGTTCTTAACCCGAAACTGTTCTTAACCTGAAGCACCACTTTAGCTAATGGGGCCTCCTGCTGCCGCCGCGCCGTGATTTCTGTTCTCATCCTGAAGCAAAGTTCTTAACCTTAGGTACTATTTCTGGGTTAGCGGAGTCTGTAACCTGAAGCATCTGTAACCCGAGGTACCACTGTAGTAATAATAATAATAATAATAATAATAATAATGGTAATAATTTGATTTATACCCCGCCCTCCCTGGCCAGGACCGGGCTCAGGGCGGCTAACATCAAAATATATAATACGTTAAAAACATAAAAGTCAAACAAACAATTAAAATACAGTTTAAAATCAGATTAAGAGCAAACTAAAATGAGATGGCAACCCATGAATTATAACTATGGGGGTTGGGGACATTTAGTCATCTTACACCTTACAATGCTGATCAAAACCTCTAAGAACTGGAACGTAGGGACATGCCTTTATATTAAGACAGACCATCTAACTCGGTACAGTGGTACCTCGGGTTACAGATGCTTCAGGTTACAGACTCCCCTAACCCGGAAATATTACCTTGGGTTAAGAACTTTGCTTCAGGATGAGAACAGAAATCGTGCTCCGGCGGCGCAGCGGCAGCAGGAGGCCCCATTAGCTAAAGTGGTGCTTCAGGTTAAGAACAGTTTCAGGTTAAGTACGGACCTTCGGAACGAATTGAAGTTCTTAACCCGAGGTACCACTGTACTGTCTCCACCGACCGGCATCAGCCCTCCAGGGTTTCAGGGAGGGAGCCTCTCCCGATTCCCAACCCTACCTGGAGAGCTCAGGGATTGAACCCTGCATGTAAGGCAAGGTCCTCTGTCTCCACGGCCCATTTCCACGTAGCCCCAACCAATAATGTCTATCCTTTTTCTCTCTTCTCGATGGCACTAAGAGCAGAGCCGAAATCTGGGCACCATTTTTAGAACACGTTTTTAATTGATTTTTAACATGCAGGAAGATAAGATGCCCTTTTAGTATACATAAAAGGAAAACAAAACCTAATTACAACAGATAGAATGTGGATTGAAGTTAGTTTTCCGGGCAAGCACATGTTGAGTATTTTCGTTTAGGGATCTACTCATATAAGTGCATCAGACAAACATCTGAATCATAAAAACACACACACACCCCTTTCCCATTTCCCCCCCCCGTTTCAGGGGTAAGAAAATTGAGAACAATATAAAGGAGGCTTGAACATGGATAGGAATCAAATAATCCAAATCTGCTTAAAAGCTTGAGATGGAGACCATCCACGTTTCTGTATGTTAACAAACGTCACAAAATTATACCATGCTGTTATATAGATAGACAAAAAATATAGATGTACCGTATTTTTCGCCCCATAGGACGCACCAGCCCATAGGACGCACCTAGTTTTTTGGGGGGGAAATAAAGAAAAAGAAAAATCCCCCCCCAGGTGCGGGGCTGGGGCGGGGGATGCCCGAGCTTCCCCCGACCCCAGGCCCCAGAACAGGCCGCTATCCGCTAGCCGTGGGAGAGCCGCGGGACTTCCCCACGGCTAGCGGAGCTCAGTGCGCCCCAAGTTTTTGGGTGCAGGCAAGGTCTCCGCTAGCCGTGGGAGAGCTGTATCTCCCACGGCTAGCAAATAGCTTCCTGAAGCCTGGAGAGCGAGAGGGGTCGGTGCGCACCGACCCCCCTCGCTCTCCAGGCTTCAGCGAAAGCCTGCATTCGCCCCATAGGACGCACACACATTTCCCCTTCATTTTTGGAGGGGAAAAAGTGCGTCCTATAGGGCAAAAAATACGGTACTTTTGGCCTCTTCATTTGAATGCCTGCTTTTGAAGTAATGCACTGCAGGAGTGCCAACTTGAAACAAATATTGGGGGGCAGGTAAGTCCCGCATAATCAATCACACGATGCAGTGCATGCACACTACAGTGGTACCTCAGGTTAAGTACTTAATTCGTTCCGGAGGTCTGTTCTTAACCTGAAACTGTTCTTATCCTGAAGCACCACTTTAGCTAATGGGGCCTCCAGCTGCCACTGCACCACCAGAGCATGATTTCTGTTCTCATCCTGAAGCAAAGTTCTTAACCCGAGGTATTATTTCTGGGTTAGCAGAGTCTGTGTAAAGTGGTACCTCAGGTTGTTACATACGCTTCAGGTTACAGACTCCGCTAACCCAGAAATAGTACCTTGGCTTAAGAACTTTGCTTCAGGATGAGAACAGAAATCGTGTGACGGCGGTGTGGCGGCCCCATTAGCTAAAGTGGTGCTTCAGGTTGAGAACAGTTTCAGGTTAAGAACAGACCTCCAGAATGAATTAAGTTCTTAACCCGAGGTACCACTGTATTTGAACTGCAACCCCCGTCAATTTTTTTGGGGGGGGGGCAAAGACCCCTTGGCCCCTAGGAACTGGCTCCTATGATTCAGTGCCCCATACCTGTGTTTCCCCATTTCTCCTCTGGAGATCCTGATTCTAAAACCCCTTGGGTGCCTTTAAAAGAGGATTGGACAAATTCACGGAGGAGAGAGAGAGAGCTGTCAATGGATGCTAGCCATGGTGGCTGTTCTCTGCCTCCGCTGCTGGAGAAAACAATGCTTCTGAATCTCAACTGCTGGAAGCCACAGGAGGGGGAGAGTTGCTGCCATGCTCAGCTCTTGTTCCCCACAGGCGTCCGGTCGGCCACCGTGAGGACAGGTCGCTGGACTAGGTGGGATCCAGCAGCCAGGCTTCTCTTATGACTTCTCCTAAGGAAGTCAGATTAGCCACAACCAGAGCCAGGGCCTTTTCAACACTGGCTCCAGCCTGGTGGAACGCTCTGCCTCATGAGACCAGGGCCCTGCAGGATCTGATTTCTTTCCACAGGGCCTGCAAGACAGAGTTGTTCCACCTGGCCTTTGGCTTGGAATCAACTTGATCCCCTCCCCCTCTTTCCTTTTTCCTTTCTCCTTCTGTGATGGAACCCCTATTTGGGGACTTCCCTGGCTTTTTTCTGGCCCATGTAGGACCAGTCTGGATAGTTGGCCTTGGTGAAGATTTGACATTTTCATCCCCCCAAAAGTTTTTGATTTGAGTTTCTGCTGAAATGAGGCTGCATTTTAATGTTGTATTTTAATCTTGTTTTGAAGTTGTATTTTAATCAATTGTTTTTATACCTGGTGTTAGCTGCCCTTGGCTGGGGAGGGCGGTGTATAAATAAAATTTATTATTATTATTATTATTATTATTATCATCATCATCATCGTCATCTCCTTTAACTCTGCTTCCCCCCACTCCCTTCTTGTTTCCGTCCAGGGTCCCCTCCATTCGCCGCTGGACTCTGCTCGCGGCACGCGGCACCACGGTTTGGTGGAACGGGTGCAGCGGGATCCCCGGAGGATGATGTCTCCGCTCCGCCGCTACATGCGTCAGATATCCTTTTGGCCTCCCGCGTCTTCTCCTGCACCGCAGGTGTCCCCTCCCCTCCCCACCCACAACTTTCCCCGCTTTGATTCATCTCCGCGCTGGGGATTAAAAAGCATTAAGGGAAATCGAACCAAAAAAATAGAAACCACTGCACCGCTCCATCTGTGGAGTCTTGCTCTAATGGCAGCAAACTCCCTCCCCATCAAATCTCTGAGCCGACTTCTTCCTTAACCTCCTGCTCACATCGACAGCTCCCCCTACAGCCCTGCCTACGTTTCGCCACCGGCCGAACCCAGCTGGAGGAGGTAAAGCTCGTGCCGTCTCTTGAGTGAGGTCTGAAGTCCCCCCCCCCACTGTGAAAACCTCCATCTCCTTGCCTTTTCTTCTTGGCCAGATGCTGTCGGACTCCATGAGAGCCAGTGTGGTGTAGTGGTTAAGAGTGGTAGATTTGTAATCTGGGGAACCGGGTTCGCGTCTCCGCTCCTCCACCTGCAGCTGCTGGGTGACCTTGGGCCAGTCACACTTCTCTGAAGTCTCTCAGCCCCACTCACCTCACAGAGTGTTTGTTGTGGGGGAGGAAGGGAAAGGAGAATGTTAGCCGCTTTGAGACTCCTTAGGGTAGTGATAAAGCGGGATTTCAAATCCAAACTCTTCTTCCAGTCCCTACTGGTCCCAATCTGCATGGTTGGTGGGCAAGGATTATTGGAGCTGTAATTTACAACCCCCAGAAAGGTTGTAGTCCATAACTCCTGGCCTTAAGCTCCCTTAAGCATCTTTTTGCATGGAAGAGGAGAGGCACAGCTAATATCTATGGGGCGGGTAGAGGGAAGTAGCCAAAGCGATGTGCACTGTGGGTGTTGTCAGACTCTCGGCTCCCGTCATCCCCCGCAGCCAACACGGCAAACGAGCTCCTTCCTATCGGATGCCCCAAACAATCAGGGATCACACATTAAATGCAGGGATGGGGAGCCAGATGTTGTTGGACTCCAGTGCCCATGATCTTCAGCCAGCATCACCAAGGATCAGGCATGCTGGGAGTTGTAGTCCAGAAACCTCTGGAAGGCTGCTTGGTTCCTTCACTCTTGGTGTAGCAGTTGGCACTGTTGGCAGGGAGACTCGGGGTCAATTCTCAAAGCTCATTGGGTGCCCCTGCGCAAGTCACTCTCTTGACCTACTAGAGACGGCAGGTGTGAGGGTACCATTCTGTATGGTCTCCCCTGCTAAAAAGGGCGGTGTCCAATCGTAGGCCAACTCGCAGTAGATCTGCTGAAATTAATGGTCATGTGTAACTTAGGCCCATTAATTTCATGGGATGCGGGTGGTCATGGGACGCGGGTGGTGCTGTGGGTTAAACCACAGAGCCTAGGGCTTGCTGATCAGAAGGTTGGCGGTTCGAATCCCCGCGCCGGGGTGAGCTCCGGTTGCTCGGTCCCTGCTCCTGCCAACCTAGCAGTTCGAAAGCACGAAGTACAAGTAGATAAATAGGTACCGCTCTGGCAGGAAGGTAAACGGCGTTTCCATGCGCTGCTCTGGTTCGCCAGAAGCGGCTTAGTCATGCTGGCCACATGACCCGGAAGCTGTACGCCGGCTCCCTCGGCCAATAAAGCGAGATGAGCGCCACAACCCCAGAGTTGGCCACAACTGGACCTAATGGTCAGGGGTCCCTTTATCTTTTTACTCTCAGCAGAATATGGCCGTATTCACCCCAAACATTGAAAGTGCTTTTATACTGCTTCAAGCAGTGACGGCTTCCTGCAAAGTGTTCTGGGAGCTGTAGTTTGTTCAGGGTGCTTAGAGCTGTTAGGAAACCTCATTCCCCTTAGAAGGATTTGCTGGAAACACGATCTGAACTAGAATACAAAATTGGGAGGTGAGAGGAGGTCATGGAAATAAGTAAAGGGAAAAGGCTATGTAAAGGTTTAATCTGTTTCCGTTTTATTTCAACTTAATGTATTTTTATATTTTTTGTTAAGTCTTCTTTTTTATTCTATTTTATTGTTCTTTTTTACTTGTTCATTTTTCGCTTTGTTATGGCTAAAGTTTTCTTTGTATTTTGTATGGTTTTTCTTTTTCTTTTTTGTAACTTTAAATTTGGAATAAATATCATTAAAAAAAAAAAAAAAAAAAGGAGACCTCATTCCCCTCCCAGAGCTACATTCCCAATGCTACCTGTGAAGATGGAACGGTTGTTTAACCACTATGGGGATTGTAGCTCTGGGAGAGGAAGAGGGGTCTCGTAACAGCACCTCGAACAAACTACAGCTCCCAGAATTCTTCACTAACTGTTTAAAGCGGTGCCATAGCACTTTAAATGTCTGGTGCGAATGTGGCATTTGTTGGACAGGATCCCAAACCATCACAAGTTTTCAGCTAACTATAGCAGGCTTGTTTCCAACCTGCAGAAATGTATTTATATTTTTAAGGAGGGGAACATTCCCCAAAAACGTTCCCTCCTTGCGGTCTGAAGTGGTGCAGATCATTCCTTTCTCGCCTCAGAATTTCTCTGCCTCGTTCTGCTGCCTCGGTAGAATGGGGCCCTTCTTTTGCCTAAGACAGGAAGGGACTTTCAAAATCTCTTTCCTCCTCTAATGTTGTCCCTGTAGCAGGAGGCTGTGTCAAATGTCATACAGCTCTCTGAGAAAGCCTCACTTGAGAGAGTGCCTCCTCCCCAGTCCTTCACTGCCTCGTCTCTTGGACCTCTGAGCATGTTCTGGCAATGTGGATGGGAGACAGGCTGCCTTCAAGTGAAACTGAAAGACTACTGGTCATGTGTCCTCCCTTATGCAGGGAAGTTTGGTAGTACATTTCATCTACAGTGGTACCTCGGGTTACATACACTTCAGGTTACACACTCTGCTAACCCAGAAATAGTGCTTCAGGTTAAGAACTTTGCTTCAGGATAAGAACAAAAATCGGGCTCCGGCGGCACGGCAGCAGCGGGAGGCCCCATTAGCTAAAGTGGTGCTTCAGGTTAAGAACAGTTTCAGGTTAAGAACGGACCTCCGGAACAAATTAAGTACTTAACCCGAGGTACCACTGTATTAAAAACACATGCATGCATCTCCCAGTTTTCCTGGGGGGTGGGGGTGGAAGGGGGCAGTTTCCCCTGCCGTTCTGTTGGGTAATTAAACAAACCCCTGTGTTGCAAAATATGAGTCAGCAATATCAAAAGCAACACGATGGGCCAGAAACAATTACAATGTGAAAAACTTTATGGAATAATTCAAAACATCAAAACTAACAAACTGAAGTCTCTGAAAGTCCTTAAATGAATCACAGTGCCAGACTTTACTCTGGAACAGTGACTACATAATCGCATGAGTATTTTTCATTCTCATGTATATAATATCTATTCAAAAAAAGATTGGTTAATGAAGAAATTGCATATCTTTCTACTTACGAGTGTTGAACTAATTGGCTGATGAAGAATTCAACGAAACAGTAGTTGTTATCCGGAAACACTGTACAGCAGAGTTCAGAGTTGGGCATCAGAACTGTGACATTTGCTGATTATACAAAACTTCACAGCTTGCTCTCCACCGGGTAAAGTCAGGGACCGTGATTCGTGATTAAGGACTTTCAGAGACTTCAGTTTGTTAGTTTTGATGTTTTGAATTATTTCATAAAGTTTTTCACATTGTTATTATTTCTGGCCATCGTGTTGGTTCTGTTGGGTAAGCAGAAAGTACTTTTGGGTATTAACGATGCCAAGGGACCCCCATTTTGGACGACCTGAGAGGACTCCCTGGCTTGTTTTTCTATTCAAGAGCATTATGGGTAATTAGAGCGAAGGAGAGGAATTTTGGGATAGCCTTCTGCAGAAAGCGCTATGATCTTACTTCAAACAGTTATGGCTCCCCTCAAGGAATTGTGGGAACTGTCACCAGTAATCGTTAGTTCCCAGAGTGGCAATTCCCAGAATTCCATCTGAAGAGAGATTGATTGCTGAACCGCTCTGGGAATTGTAGCTCTGGGAGGGGAATAGGGGGCCCTAAGACTCCCCACATCCCAGTACCCATCTTCCTTTTCCTCTGTTTACTTCCCCCTGACATGTTTCTGGTCCCTTAGAAGTAATCCACTTGCTTTTTCCCCACCCCATTGTGAAGGACAATGCCCTGGGGGAACTTTCCGATGGAGAAAGGACATTTGTTTAGGCTGCCGGCAGCACTCAACAGGTGAGCCACTTTTTCGATTCTGTATTTCCTTCCCCTTTTATTCCGTGCCAGGTTCTTGCTAACTGGGCTGCAAGTGTGTGGTCTTGAGTACAGAAGGAAGGGCGGCATCATCTCTTACAGGGGGGCTTGGCGAGCAAATTTGTTACGGTATCTTCTGCTGCCGTAGCTATCGAAGAAGTTTAGTCTTAAGGCAGGGAAGAAATGTCCAAGCCCGCAACAACTCTCGCTGTTCACTTTTTGTTCCTAAAGATGCTTTCAAGAGATGCCTTGGCCAATGTATTCTGTGCTTTGGTAACGCCGAGATCGTATTGTTGCAATGTGCTCTACGTGGGGCTGCCCTCGGAGGCAGCTCCGAAACTTCAACCCGTCCAAAATGCAGCGACTGGCCATTTTAAAGCAGCAGCACCTGTTGCCAGTTTGTTTCCTGATCCAATTCAAGATGCCCACGTTACCGTTTGAAGTCCTAAATGACAAGTCCCAAATTCTTGAAAGACCACCTCCTTCCCTACAGACCCCCTCAGGTTCTGAGTTTGTGGGGGGTGGGGTGCTGTTGTTAGCGTTTCTCTGCCCTCAGTAGCTCAGGGTGGCGGAGGCCCAGGAGAAGGGCCTACTCTGTGGTGGCCCCTAAGCTGTGGAACTCCCTGTTGGCAGAGGTGCATTGGGCACCTTCATTATTCAGCTTCCAAAGGTTGCAGAAGACACACCTCTTTGCCCTGGCTTTTGACCCTTGAGGTGTATATTTTTAGGACTCGTTTTTGTGATTGCAAATTGCTTTTTTTAACATTGTGTTTTAATGGTGTAGGGCAGGTAATGATAATAGCAATAGGAATAATAATGAATCATACCATTTATGTGCAGCTTAAGCCTTACTCTTTGCAAAGCTTTAAAGTATTTTCATATCTGTGTTACAAAAAAACATAAGCTATCCATTTATTACCCTGACTTTTTATTTCATTTTCTGCATCTTTTTTTAAAAAAATTTCACCAGGGAGGTTAGTGCAAGATTCAAGGTTTTTATTTTGAAACAAACCTTTTTTTTCCAGGTGCAAGGATTTCCCTGCCTACACCCCCCCCCCTTATGTCACAGGGATAGATTTTATTTTACCTCGCCACCCTTCTCATCTTCCCCGTTTGTGTGAGAGACCCTGGCCCAGAAGAACCATCTTTTGCTGCTGCCCCCTCTATATATAAAAAAGAAGTCCCGTTTTTGCTTCAGTAGACAAGGGAATGGCTTCCGGCTGGTTGCACGCATCTCTGCTGGGCTCGGCCAACAATGCCCCCGTTGTTTTCCCCCGGGGAGCGACACGGATTCTTCCCCCGTGACGTCACTCCCTCCCTCACCCTTCTCCCAGCCCCGGGTCCCAAAAACGCAGTTAAAAAACTCTGGGAAGCTTGTGGAAGCGAGGAGCCTGGCAAGGCAGCGACTGTTCTTCCCCTGCCCACGCTTCCTCCCCCTGCCAGCCGACGGACAGGCTCTGCCTTGTCTGGGTCTCTGGGTGCTTTCTCATTGGCAACGGCTCTTCCTTCTCTCCCATCCCCACCGCTCTGTGTCTCCCACCGCATATTTGCCTCCAATTTGGGTGCTAATGAGGAGCACGGAAGACGGAAAGCCCTCGAAAAAGCAGCACATAGGATGATCACTGCAGATGGTGACAGCAGTCACAAAATTAAAAGACGCCTGCTTCTTGGGAGAAAAGCAATGACAAACCTAGACAGCATCTTAAAAAGCAGAGACATCACCTTGCCAACAAAGGTCCGTATAGTTAAAGCCATGGTTTTCCCAGTAGTGATGTATGGAAGTGAGAGCTGGACCATAAAGAAGGCTGATCGCCGGAGAATTGATGCTTTTGAATTCTGGTGCTGGAGGAGACTCTTGAGAGTCCCATGGACTGCAAGAAGATCCAACCTCTCCATTCTTAAGGAAATCAGCCCTGAGTGCTCACTGGAAGGACAGATCCTGAAGCTCCAATACTTTGGCCACCTCATGAGAAGAGAAGACTCCCTGGAAAAGACCCTGATGTTGGGAAAGATGGAGGGGACAAGGATAAGGGGACGGCAGAGGACGAGGTGGTTGGCTAGTGTTCTTGAAGCTACCAGCATGAGTTTAACCAAACTGCAGAAGGCAGTGGAAGGCAGGAGTGCCTGGTGTGCTCTGGTCCATGGGGTCACGAAGAGTCGGACACGACTAAACGACTAAACAACAACAACAACAGGATAGGACATGGAGGAGAACTGGCCCCGTCGCAGAAAGATCCAGCCCCTCCTGCAAAACATAGGGTGTCCTCCCCACCCCACGGAGACCCCAGTATGGATCACAGTTTTGCACAGGAGCTTCAGAGAGAAGAATGTGTGCGCAGCCGCAGCTTTTGATTTGATTTGATTTAATAGTTATATTCCACTTTTCCAGCGACAAAATGCCGAGCCCAAAGCGTCTCACGACCAGCACGGTTGCATTATAAAGCAGCAAAAATGGCAAACGCAGTAGCATATAAATTAAGCAAACAGCAGCAAATACATTGAAACAACTCCTTTCCTTCTGTGCTGTTCTTAATCCTATCCCATTTACACTGGTCCTGAAAGACCTACATTGGCTCCCAGTATGTTTCCGAGCACAATTCAAAGTGTTGGTGCTGACCTTTAAAGCCCTAAATGGCCTCGGCCCAGTATACCTGAAGGAGCGTCTCCACCCCCACTGAAGTCCAGCTCTGAAGGCCTTCTGGCAGTTCCCTCCCTGCGAGAAGCGAAGGCACAGGGAACCAGGCAGAGGGCCTTCTCGGGAGTGGCACCCGCCTTGTGGAACGCCCTCCCACCAGATGTCAAGGAAATAAACAACTGTCTTGACTTTTAGAAGACATCTGAAGGCAGACCTGTTTAGGGAAGTTTTAAATGTTTGATATCTTACTGTGTTTTTAATATTCTGTTGGGAGCCACCCAGAGTGGCTGGGGAAACCCAGCCAGATGGGCGGGGTATTTATTATTATTATTATTATTGTTATTATGCATTCTAATGTTTGTCTCCCCCCCTTAATTATCCCCTCTACCCTTGCAAAGCAGAACAAATTCTGATTCCGCCCTGCACACGAGTGTGATGAACCCCAATCCGCAGGACACGTACCTGGGGCCCTCCCAGGGCGCCCCCCCTCCAAATCGCAAGAGCGGTGAGTGGCCCTTTTCCTCTGTCGGAGGGCAGGGGAGATCGCCTCTTCCCTCCCATCAAAGGGTGGATGGGTCAGAGGAAAGGATGGGAATGACTTTGGCCGTCCCCAATTTTGTGCCATCCAAACTCCTTGATTTTTATTTTATTTTTTAATGTGCTGATCAGCAGACTAGCCAGGGAGATTTGGCTCTATTCCCACTATACATTTAAAGCACTATGCTGCCCCCTTTGAACAGTCATGGCTTCCCCCAAAGGATTCTGGGAGCTGCTAGTTTGCCAAGGGTGCAGAAAGCCTGGTTCAACTTGATCTTATTCTGCGCCCCCTTTCTCCTTCCTGCCCCCCAGGTTACTTGGATAACGACATGGATAGCAAAGGTAACCACTGTCTCCTTGCTTCTCTCCCCCCCCCCCCCACTTTCCTTGCCTGGTGAATTTCTTAGGCCCTGTAATTCTATTCCAAGAAAGGGGAGTCCCTTGCCAGCAAGGCTGGCCTATACGTTTGGGGCGCTGGGTTGTCCGTTCCCATGGCGATTAGGAAAAGGGTTTGTCTACCCTCCTCCCCCCCCCCCCAGCAAGGGCACTGAAAACTCCCAGGCTGACTGGCGAGTCAGCAATGGCGTAGCGGTTAAGACTATGACGCAGAAGAGACCGTAGTTCAAATCCACAAAGCTTGCTGGGCTACCTCAGGCCAATTGCTGTCTCTCGGCCTCAGCTACCTCCCAGGGTTTTTGTGGTGATTATTATTATTATTATTATTCTGAATTTGCATTTTATTTATTTGTTAACATTCTTATATTACATTGGTAAGCGTTGTCATATTACATTACAGGGCTTACTATAATATAATTTCCAACACATATACATAAATTATATACAAGTTTTATATACCTAGAAAGAAAACGAAACAAAAAAAGAAAGAACAAAGAGAAAAAACAAAAACTAATCCTCCCCAAAAAACCATATACATACCAACACACTAGACTTTCTGTCTTTCCCGTTGTATATTCTGGGTTTTTGTGGTGGTCAAGTCAGGAGAGGTGGGGTCTGAACCACAAACACCACGCTGAGCTCCCTGGAGAAAAAGGCGGGATATAAATGCAAGAAATTGTGAAATAAAACCACACACAACAGTGCAACAGTGGGGCAACCACTGTGTAAAAATTTAAGGCGACTTGGGTGCCCTTGCAAAAAAAAAAAAAAAAAGAACATCAGTGCTTCCTTAGAATCAACACAGTTCCCCCCCCTCAACTGACCGTTTCCTGACATTGAGACTACATATCCCATCATGCTCTAGTGGTCTATGTGCTCGATCAGGGCATGCTGGGAGATATGGTGTGGACCCAGCTGGGGAAACGCCAGTTCCCTGCAGCCTTGCCTCTCAACACCACAGGGGCGTGGCTTCCCCAGGCTCCACCCCTGAAGGGGAGGAGCCACAACTGGCCTGACCAGCTGTCCTGTCTCCACCTGACCCCAGGGGATAGCTCAAGTCGGAAGAGCATGAGACTCTTAACCTCAGGAGCATAGGTTTGGGCCCCATGTTGGGTGAAAGATTCCGGCATTTGCAGGGGATCGGACTGGATCAGGGTTTCCCAAAACTGGGTCGCAGACTGTTTTTGGACTACAGTTCCCATCATCCCTAGATAGGAGGACCAGTGGTCAGGGATGATGGGAGTTGTAGTCCCAAAACAGCTGGAGACCAAAGTTTGGGGAACCCTGGGGCTAGGTGATCCTCATGGTGATCCTTCCAATTCTACGATTCTGTGGTGTTCTTCTCTTCCAGTGTTTCCTTTCCATGTGCCTTCCATCGAGGAGAGTCTCCTGGACGACGGCAAGCAGTTGCTGAAGCCCTGGGACACCAAAAAAGTAGGTGAATTGTGCACAGTTTGAGATTCCGACAAAGGCTGCAGCCCCCAGACACTTGTTTTGTATGATTTGGCATTCCTTGATCACATAGGCGTTGGAACCCCATGTGGCCAATATGTTCCCCATATCTGTATATTGATTTTCAGTTGACTCCACCTTCCTCTTTTCCTCTCTCAGCTCTCCTCATCGTCTGCCCGTCCGAGGTCCTGCGAGGTGCCTGGGATCCAGTAAGTATCAGCGCAGATTTCCAACTTGGAAGCCCTTCTATCCCGGCTCAGTCCCCAAATTCCAGCCTCAAACACAAGTCAGTCATTTAGTGTCACCAGTCCCATGCTAGGGAATGGCCTTCTAGCAGAGAGATGATGGGCAACCCTCACTTTTGACTCTCAGGCATCTCTTTTATTTATTCTTATAACAAAGTTTGTTTCATTGCATACCGCCCTGATAATTTACAATTTTGCATTGTGGGAAATACATTAATATATACCGTATTTTTTGCTCTATAAGATGCACCAGACCATAAGACGCACCTAGTTTTTGGAGGAGGAAAACAAGAAAAGAAATATTCTGAATCCCAGAAGCCAGAACAGCAAGAGGGATCGCTGCACAGCGAAAGCAGTGATCCCTCTTGCTGTTCTGGCTTCTGGGATAGCTGCGCAGCCTGCATTCGCTCCATAAGACGCACACACATTCCCCCTTACTTTTTAGGAGGGAAAAAGTGAGTCTTATAGAGCAAAAAATACGGTAAATATAGATCCACCTGTGTCTAACTTACCCTCTTAAATGATAGGTTGGGGATTTGCAGCAGGCTGGATATTTAGGCCTATAACAATAATGATGGTGATCATGTAATTCTGTTCTTTTTTTAAATGAATATTACCTCCCCATGTTAAAAAAGCGAAGCACAACTCCCTGCAGCTAGAAAGGATGCACGTGCGGGGGTGGGGAGAGGTTTTGTGCACATTTTCTTTTTTTTTTTTTTAAAGATATTTATTAGGAGTTTACAAGTTACAGAAAAAGAAAGAGAACAATAAAGAATTAAACAAAACAAAACAATACCTTACAATACATCAAAAAAACAAAAACAAAAAATAAAAAACAATACAATAAAACAACGAAAAAACAGAACAAAAACATTTAAAAACACATCCAACCTTTCCATGTCTTTACCTTTCATATACTTGTTTCATCGACCTCCTCACACCTCCCTTTTTTGTATTCTAGTTCAATTAGCTATTTCAGCAAGTCCTTTCCATCTTTCTCAATTTTCGTTCTAAAATTTAACTTAAGACACTCTAACCTTAAATTTTCCACTTTGGTCCATTAACAATCTATTTTTACTTAATTCTTTATAACATTTCTGCTAAAGCCATATAGCTCCGTTCCAGCGTCCTTCTAACATTCATTAATTTTGCAATATTTCTGTAAATGTACTTTAAATTTCTTCCAATCTTCTTCCACCGACTCTTCTCCCTGGTCTCGGATTCTCCCAGTCATTTCCGCCAGTTCCATGTAGTCCATCAGCTTCATCTGCCATTGGTTTTGTGCACATTTTCTAACTGCAGGGATTTTGGAGAATTGCATTAAAAATGTGATACCTGCCAACCTGCATTTGAAGTGATGCATTATGCTCTCTGTGTGTGTAAACCCATCTGAAGTTTTGAGTCCTCACCAGAGTGACATCTCTCCCTCTGCCTGTCTCTCTTTCAGCATCTTCCCATCCCCAGACCAGCCTGCCAACCTGCCTCTGATCCCCACCGCCCTCAACACGGGGGGCTCCCTCCCGGACCTCACCAACCTCCACTTCCCCTCCCCGCTGCCCACGCCGCTGGACCCGGAGGAGTCCGCCTACCCTAGCCTGAGCGGCGGCAGCAGCACCGGCAACTTGGCCAACACCATGACACACCTGGGCATCAGCAGCGGCATGGGGCTCGGCCCCGGCTACGACTCCTCAGGTGACACCTTGACCGTGCGCAGAGGAGCCCAGCCGGGGAACTCAGGAGAAGCGCTGGGGCGGTGTGTGTGTGTGTGTGTGTGTGTGTGTAGCCAAACAGTGGGCAGAACCACAGGATAGCCCCACGATTGGCCCTTCTTCAAACCACCAAACCGTGGGATATGGGGGAGCTGAAAGGACAGGAAATGTCTGTTCTGTAGGCCAGATGTAAATAAAAACAAATCAAAATTTATTATTGTTATTACAGTGGTGCCTCTGGTTACGTACTTAATTCGTTCCGGAGGTCCATTCTTAACCTGAAACTGTTCTTAACCTGAAGCACCACTTTAGCTAATGGGGCCTCCCGCTGCTGCCGTGCCACTGCCGCGCGATTTCTGTTCTCATCCTGAAGCAAAGTTCTTAACCCGAGGTATTATTTCTGGGTTAGCGGAGTCTGTAACCTGAAGCGTATGTAACCCGAGGTACCACTGTATTATTAGATGTGGGCCACCAGGCATTGGGCCTGGGGGGGCTATTTTCACCAAACCACCCCCCTGTGTCCCAAACAGGGCCACAAACAATTGGGAGCTTAAGAGTGAGTCCCTGATTCGTCCTTTGCTGGAGCATGGCGCACTGCCCCACCCGTTCCACTGATGGGCAAGACAGGGAGATTGCCTTCCTCCAGGGCCACTGGGGCTGCAGTGTTGAGTCGATCGACTGATCAGTTAGATCAACTGCCCCGCCAACCTGATGCCCTCCAGATTTTGCTGGCCACACCTTCCTTCACCCTCGACCTTTGACCCTTCCTGGCTGGGGCTGATAGGAAGTGGAGTCCCACAACATTTGGAGGGCCCACCACCAGGTTCGTCCATTTCAGTAGGTCTGCTCTGGGTAGGACTTAGTTGCATGCGACCCGTCAGATGCTGCGACTCTCGGTTGTATTCAGTCAAGTCCTGCTCAGAAGAAACCCATTGGGGGGAATTCAGCATAGCGCTAAGGAGATTGTTCCATCAGATAAGCAGAGATTGCTTGCAGTGGCGGAGATGTCTTCTCTCTTCTTCTCCTGTGTTGGTTCTACACACACAAGCCAATTGTGGTGGGGGCACCGGGAAGAGAGTGGAGAAGTCCCATTGCCTTAGCATAAGTCCTCTGGCGGACTTCCACTAGTGGGATCTGTTAGTTACACCTGGCCTGTCAAAAGGAACGAACCCAAGTTGGGCATGTTCATTAACGGGTTTCTAAACCACAGAGCCTAGGGCTTGCCGATCAGAAGGTCGGCGGTTCGAATCCCCGCCACGGGGTGAGCTCCCGTTGCTCAGTCCCTGCTCCTGCCCACCTAGCAGTTCGAAAGCACGTCCAAGTGCAAGTAGATAAATAGGTACCACTCTGGTGGGAAGGTAAACGGCGTTTCCGTGCGCTGCTCTGGTTCACCAGAAGTGGCTTAGTCCTGCTGGCCACATGACCCGGAAGCTGTACGCCGGCTCCCTCGGCCAGTAAAGCGAGATGAGCGCCGCAACCCCAGAGTCGGCTACAACAGGTCCTAATGGTCAGGGGTCCCTTTACCTTTTAAGTATGACAGTGCCATTAGCCCAGTGCCATCTGCTCTGGCAGCAACTTTCCAGGGTCTCCAGTCTTTCCCATTTCCCTGGCGCCTGAATCTATGACATGGTTCTGAACTCGATAACTTTAGCATAAGCTGGGGGCTCTCTCTCCCCTCCCATTCGGGTGGTGGGCATGTATCAACTCCCAGCCCCCTTGGGAGGTCTTCCTTCCACTCCCTTCTGAGACCCATGTGGTGGGAGTATGTGTCCATGACATTTTTCTGTTCTCACCTCCATCCGTGTGCTCCCATTGCCCCCCCCCCCCCAGTCCAAGATTGCGACACACAGGGCAGGGGGTGTTCATGTATCTCCATGGGTAATTGTGTGTGTGTGTGTGTGCATGCGAGGGAGACGTGGTTCACACCTAACGCTGAGCTAAACCGTGGCTTGCTGTGGTTTGGTGGATGTGCGGGTTCCCAGAGCAAAGATGCTCAGAGTGAAGAACACAGCTTCTTTGCTGCTTCCTTGGTCCTGTAAAGGAAGCCATGGTTTGGCTTGGCACATTGCCCAATCCTGGGCTCATGGTTTTTCTTTCTTCTGGGTTCGGACCTAACGGTAATCTAAATCACGGTTTAGTCCTGGATCGTACCTGAGCAGCAAGACTGGGTGGGAGGGCAATTGTCATTCTGGGAACCTACAGTGCACCATGGTTTGGTTTAGCACATTGTGCCAACCAGGACTCATGGTTTATCTTGTTTCCGGGTTCCGGGTTCAGATATAACACCAAGCTGAACTGTTTAGTTTAGTCCTGGGTTGTATAGCAGCAACATGACCATGTGGGGTGATCCGGAGTCCCATGGCTGTGACCATCACTCTGGGAACACACTGGTTTGCAGCACACCATGGTTTGTCTTAGCCAGGGGTCAGCTAACTTTTTCAGCAGGGGGCCGGTCCACTGTCCCTCAGACCTTGTGGGGGGCCGGATTATATTTTGAGAAATAAAATAAAAAACGAACGAATTCCTATGCCCCACAAATAACCCAGAGATGCATTTTAAATAAAAGGACACATTCTACTCATGTAAAAACACGCTGATTCCTGGACCATCCACGGGCTGGATTTAGAAGGCGATTGGGCCGGATCTGGCCCCCGGGCCTTAGTTTGGCTACCCATGGTCTTAGCACATCCTCCAAACCCGAGCTTGCGGTTTATCTTGCTTCAAGGTTCAAACGTAATGCTACGCTAAACCAGGGTCGTGCGGCAGCAGGCAGACCATCCTTCTGGCAAGCTGCTCGTTCGTTTCCACTCCATAGTTTGGCTCATAGCTGTCCACTTTTCCCTTTTCTTGCGAGGAATCCTATTCAGAATAAGGGAGTTTCCCTTAAAAGAAGGGAAACGTTGACAGCTATGGTTTGGCTCGGCGTCGGGTGCGAACCAGGCCTGTGTGTGGGTGTGTCTCCATTTCCTCTCCCTCCCCCCCACTCACATTTATTTATTCCGTTCTGTTCTTTCTTTTTGTCCCCACAGGGCTGTGCTCATCTATGCAGAGTTCCCTCAGTAACCCCTGCATCCAGTCCTCGCTTAGCAACCCCTCGCTGCAGGGCTCCCTGAGCAACCCCTCCCTCCGCTCTTCCCCCAGCAGCTCCTCCATCCCTTCCTCCATGAGCAACCAGTCCCTGCCCTCCTCCCTCAGCAACCCCTCCCTCTCGTCCTCCCTCAGCAACCCCTCCCTCCCCTCCTCGCTCGGCAGCCAAACGGGGCAGCCCAATCCCACCCTGCAGCAGCCTCAGCAGCAGCAGCAGCCCAGCTATGGCGGCTCCCCCTCCTCCGCTTCCTCCTCCGCCCCCGCCTCCTCCTACGCCCCCCTGAACGCCTCGCCCCGCCGCCGGGTCCCCCTCAGCCCCTTGACCCTCCCAATGGGCGGAGACTCGAGAAGGCCGCACCCAAAACAGTTTTCGCCAACTATGTCACCCACATTGTCCTCCATCACGCAGGTACGCACGGGGCGCTCTTGGGCGCTCGCTTTCGGCCTCTGCCTTTTTTGAAGAATAACTTTTAGTTTGGTTCTTTTCCATCGTTGTGTGTTTTTCCCTCCCTCCATCTCATCTCAGCTTCCAGGGAAAAGCACCCACCCTCCTTTTCCTTCTCAGGTGGTAATTTTATGGAATTTCCCCCCCAAGGCCTCGTTTATTCTAGGCTGCTTCCAGAACCTTTTCCTGGTTCCTCTGTTTTTCCCCTCTGAAAGGTTCCCAGGGGGGGTCTAAGCATGGTTGGCAGCGGAGCAACAGCGCCGGCTGCTGGGCTGTTTGGGAAGTGTTTCCCTCCTAGGCGCCGCGGCACACCTTAATGCGGCTCAAGCAACGTCAGTGCCATTCAGATAAACGTCGCAGGTGGATCCGTAAATCCACACATTTTTGTTCCCATTGGCTGGAGACTGTTCAGGCCTGTGTATGTGTGCATTCTCTCCCAGTCCCTGACTTTAATGACCTCATCTCTTGCCAGTAAGGAGCAGGGCAAAGCCTCCGTCTCCCATCAACTCATTCCTCCTGGGCAGTTGTGGCCATCTCTCTGGGTTTTGGAGCTGCCTTTTCCCTAGGAGATGGCACCAGCTGTTCAATGGAGCCAATGAAGGAAGAGATTGGTTTAAAAAGACAGCCAAGGAGAATGCAATGCTTTGGGGCAACCAGCAAGCAGCCAGTTTCCTATCCGAGAAATGGTGGCAGGCCTCCGAAGTGTAAAAGATTTTAAAAAAAGAGGTGAAATTATTAGGACTCCCGTCCCCCAGCGCACATGCGTTAGGAACCTCCTTGCATAGCCGGTTTGCAACGAAATCAGACATTGTCCTGAGTGGTGGGGTGAATCAATATCTCTCCCCTCTCCTCACTTCACCCATCTGGATCTCTTGGCCTGCCCAGAGACTATTTGAGGGCTCCATGTAGGACACATAAGTGCAACCCTGCAGGATCAGACCCAAACACCCATCTATTCCAGCATCCTGTTCTCAGAGTGGCCAGTCAGATTCTTCCAGGAAGCCAAGAGGCAGGGCAGGAAGGCCCTCGCTGTTACTCGTAAGAGCAGCTCTGCAGGATCAGGCCCCAGACTCCAGCATCCTGTTCTCAGAGTGGCCAACCAGGAGCCAGACGGGGGGGGGGGGGGGAGAGACTTTGGCACAATGCCATCCATGCCCCCCTCGCACCTAGCGCAGGGCTCAGCCCTACCCTGACTTTAGAGCTATGAAATTAACAGAGATGGGGCCAGTGGGTAGCGGTGAGGGTCCCTTCCACACCCCTTAAGGCCCTTGGCCGTTGCCAGGCCTGCCCAACAGGGAAGTCGCAAACAGGACCCGGGTAGCACCCTGAGTTCCTGGGTGGGGAGAATGGCAGGATGTAGAAAATGGACTGTAAAAAGCAGCAGCACCGTATTTTTCACTCTATAGGACGTACTTTTCCCCCTCCAAAAATTAAGGGGAAATGTGTGTACGTCCTATGGAGTGAATGCAGGCTCCTTGGCTTCAGCGATAGCCGCCTGAAGCCTTCGGAGCGCAGCGCAAGTTCTCGCTGCGCTCCGTAGGCTTCGGGTTCCTTTTGCTGAAGCCGGGAGAGCAAGACTCTCCCGGCTTCAGCAGAGAGGGAGAGCTGCGCAGCGCCCCTTCAGCCAAGCGGGAGGAGAAATGGAAGGGGCTCTGTTTCTCCTGCCGCTTCGCTGAAGGGGCGCTGAGCAGAGAGGGGGAGAATTTTTTTCCCTTGTTCTCCCCCTCTAAAACAAGGTGCGTTCTATAGAGCGAAAAATATGGTACTTTTTACTTCGATATATGCCCACTAGGTGGAGCTCTCGATCTCTCCCTTTCCTTCCTTTTCCTTCAATCAGGTCTTTCCACTAGACTCCTGAGTGGGCTGTACCATTTCAGGCTTGTGGGTAAGAGCGAACCATTTTGAACGTTCCTCTGGGTAACACAGAATTCTCTGCGTTAAAAAAAAAGAAAAAAAAAAGATCTGCTCCTTCAGCCTGCTTATTCATGCAGGAATAGTTTTGTTTAGCTATAAGCCATAGCAAAACAGGAAGGGGGAAAAGGAACTGTTCAAGAGTTGAGCAACGAATTTAGTTATTAATTCCCAGGCAACAGCGCAAATAAGGAGATGTGCGCAGTAACGTGGTTTTCATGATCAACCTCCAACAGATTTCCCCCCACAGGGATCTTTTATAAAGCAGACATAGAGTTGTATATAATTGCCAACCTCTCCCTGTGGCAATTTTGCAAAATACAAGAAGACATTGTGACTTATTATTATTAACCAGGAAGACATTGAATCTTAGCTCTGTGAAGCGTTTCCTACATGGAGCTGTGTAGTTACTTCTCTTTTTAAAAACTTTTTGTGTGTGGCTATTTTTATTAATACACGTCCAAAGATTTCCAGAAACTTGGGCCCAATACAAACCAGTAAACACACCGGGATAAAAGAAGTGCTTTTAAAATCTAAAAAGGGGACAAAAGAAAAATAGAAGAAGAAAGGGGAAAGAGAGGGAGAGGCAAAAAGAAAAAAGGGGGAGAAAAGAAAATGAAAGTAGGATAAAAAGAGCTGTGTGGTCATTTTTGAGGCAGATTCATGGAGGAGGTTTGTTGTCTGAATTGCAGGGAGTGACTCTCTCTTTGCGGGAGCATTAAATGGTTCCGTTCCCAACCTGCAGTCTGAATTGGTACAATCTGCTTTTTTTAGGGAGGGTGGAGTTCACCTCTGAACTCTCCCACCACCGAACCCTCTGCACCCCACTGCCCCAATACTTGGCAGGGTGCAGCGACGTAGGGAAGCCCCTTCCCTCCTTCCCCCTGCGGCTGCAGACTCTCTTTTAACAGGACTGGAACGCCTCTCTTGCCTCTCCAGGGGGTTCCGCTGGACACAAGCAAGCTGCCGGCCGACCAGAGACTGCCCCCGTACCCCTACAGCCAGCCGGGGATGCTCCTGCCACAGAATCAGAAGTCCCTCCACCAGGCGCAAGGGCCGGCCTCTCAACAGGGGCGCCAGCCTGCCCAGCACCAGCATCAACACCAGCAACAGCAACAGCACCAGCAACAGCACCAGCAGCAGCAGCAGCAGCACCTGCAGTCCCAGTGCCCCTACCCAATGCATTACCAGTCCAATTCTATGCTGCAGAACCAGTTTGGCCAGCAGCTGGGTGACTTCGGCCTGGGCAATGTGAGTATACTTGGTGTCTCCTCGTCACTTGCCCCACCTCCTAATAATAATAATAATAATAATAATAATAATAATAATAATATCTTTATTGTCATTGCCCCCTTCGGGGACAACGAAATTACTTGACTGCTCCATAAAAACACTAATTAATCAATACAGTATAATACAGCAAGGGAGATTAGATGACTTTCAAAGTCCGGGCTTCCCATTCAGGGCCGAGATCGCTCTGGAGAAGAAGCTGTTCTTAAGACGGCTTGTTCTTGTCTTCACTGTCCTGTATCTCCGTCCCGACGGCAAGAGCTCAAAGAGACAGTGACCAGGATGCAATGGATCTTTTACTATGTCCAGTGCCTTCCTATGGCACCTTGTGGCATAAATCTGCTCTAAGGTGGAGAGTGGGCAGCCAACAATGCTCTCTGCTGCCTTAACAACCCTGCACAACCCCATCCTCTCCTGGGTAGTACAGCTTCCGTACCACACACATAAGCCATAAGTGAGCACTCTCAATGGCACAGTGATAGAAGGCAAGCAGCAGTTTCTGCGGAAGATGGTTTTTCCTTAGTATTCTCAAAAAGTACAGTCTCTGCTGCGCCTTCTTCACAAGCCCCCTTATGTTGACACTCCAGGACAGATCCTCTTGTAATTCAATGCCCCAAAATCTGAACGTTGCATAATGATAATAATAATAATAATAATAATAATAATAATAATAATAATAATTTTATTTATACCCTCCCGGCTGGCCTCAATCAGAGCCAGGGCTTTTTTGGCTGTGGCTCCGATCTGGTGGAACGCTCTGTCACAAGAGACTAGGGCCCTGCAGGACTTGACATCTTTCCGCAGGGCCTGCAAGATAGAGCTGTTCCACCAGGCCTTTGGCCAGGGCACAGCCTGACCCCCTCCTTTGGCAATCCTCACAGAACTCTAGCCCAATGGTTGCTATTAATTTGATTTGAACTGATTTTATAATGGAATGATTTTAGAATGTTGTGTTATTTTACTGTTGTTAGCCGCTCTGAGCCCAGCTTCGGCTGGGGAGGGCGGGATATAAATAAATTTATTATTATTATTATTATTATTATTATTATTATTATTATTATTATTATCCTGCCCTCCCTGGCTAACACGAGTAAAATTACGGCGGCTAACACGAGTAAAATTACAATAAAAGCATAATGGGGGGGGGGGGAACCAATTTAAAATACAAGTTAAAATGCAATTTAAAATGCAGCCTCATTATATTAAAATATTAAAAGCAGCTCAAAACAACTCGTAAACAGAGAAATAAGGCGGCTCCTAAAACTGCACAGCTCAAGCACTGGCAACTCCTTGATTGCAGCCAATTCATCAGGCAGCTTCTTCCTGTCTTCCCATACCAAGCGGGTGAAGCGAGGGGTGGTTTTCTGGGCCTGCCTGCCTCAGGGGTGTGTGTGTGTGTGTGTGTGTGTGTGTGTGTGTGTGTCACAGCCCATCCTCCCCACCTGCCCCATCCTGCAAAGTAGCACCGAAACCAGCCCAGGGCCACACCAGTCTTCCTTTCCGCAGTTCGATCAATACGGCTACGTGGACAACATGAGCGGAGGCTTCGCGTTCAACAGCAACGCCTTCTCGGACGACCTGGGTGCCTTAAATTACCCGCAAGGCGACAGCATGGGCTTGTCGGGCAGTGGGACCACAAACACCAGCAGCAGCAGTAGCAGCAGCAGCACGCACGACCCCCACCTGCTCAACCGCCAGAACCTGAGCAACTCGAACCGCCACGGCCCCATCCCCAACATCATCCTCACAGGTAAGGGGAGAGAGTGGGGAGGAGGGAGCGAAACCCACCCCGGGGTGGGGGTGGGGGAACATCTTGACAGGTAGCCTAATATTTTCGGGCAGGAAAAGTAAGCGCAAAGAGGCAATTGTCCGGATCCGCTGTCTGAAACAACTGCGTTTCTTGTGCAAGGCCGGCTCTGGGAACTGCAGAGGCAAAGGATAGCCATCGTGGTGATTTTAATTGATTTTAATTGATTTATTAAATTTCTGCGCCCGCCTTCATCCGAAGATCTCGTGGTGGTTCGCAAGATGAAAATGCAGGATAAAAGCACAAATAAGTAGAACAAAAGCAAAACAGGATAGCAGCGCACACACACACACACACACCCCAGACAAATTTAAAATACTGTAGAATATTGATCAGCCCAAGGCCTGGTGGAAGAGGGAACGTTTTTGCTTGGCGGAATAGCATGAAGGTGCCAGACAAACCTCCCTCGGGAAAGTGTAACACGAATTATAGTAGCCTTCGATAGATGAATTTGTCTAATGATGTTATTATTTGTACCCTTCCCATCTCAGTTGCCCCAGCCCCTCTGGGCGGCTTCCAACACATATAAAAATACAGTAGAACATCGAACATTAAAAAACTTCCCTAAACAGGGCTTCCTTCAGATGTCTTCTAAAAGTTGTTTAGTTCTTTACCTCCTTGACATCTAATGGGAGGGTGTTCCACAGAGCGGGTGCCACTACCGGGAAGGCCCTCTGCCTGGTTCCCTGTAACTTCACTTCTCGCAGGGAGGGAACCGCCAGAAGGCCCTCGGCGCTGGACCTCAGTGTCTGGGCTGAATGATGGGGGTGGAGACGCTCCTTCAGGTATACTGGGCCAAGGCTGCTTAGGGCTTTAAAAGCACCAACACTTTGAATTGTGCTCGGAAACATACTTGGAGTCGGTGTAGATCCTTTAGGACTGCTATTATACTGTCCCGGTGGCTGCTCCGAGTTCAGCTGCCGCATTCTGGATTAGTTGTAGTTCCTGAGTCGCCTTCAAAGGCGGCCCCACGTAGAATTCTGCAATTTAACTACCGTAGATTCCGGCGTATAAGACGACTTTTTAACCCTGGAAAATCCTCTAAAAAGTTGGGGTTCTCTTATATGCCGGGTATGGGTTTGCTGGGCAGCTTCGCCAGGCGGCTTCCTCCCGGCGCGGAGCCCACTGCCGCTGACCAGTGAAGCTGCCACGTATAAGACTGGGCATATAAGTCAACCCCCCAAATTGGCAGCTGCCAATTGGGGGGGTCGTCTTATACGCCCACTTGCCTAATACGCCAAAATCTACGGTACGCACCGTGTGAGGAAGAAACTTCTCCGTGTCTGTACATCTCTTTTTGCTCTCCGGTCCTTCCCTCCTCTAGGGGACTCCCCGCCCGGGATCTCCAGGGAGATCGCCACCGTTCTGGCGGGCATGCCGGGCTTTGAGATGGACTCCTCCTCCCTGGGTCTGGATGAGGACCTGAGGATCGAGCCGCTCACTTTGGACGGACTCAACATGCTGAGCGACCCGTACGCCCTGCTGACCGACCCGGCCGTCGAGGATTCTTTCCGCACCGACCGACTCCAGTGAAGGAAGGGGGAGGGCCGCAGCGCCGAGAAACGCCACCCCTGCGAGGTGGACCCTCTTGAGCCACGAAAAAACAAAAGGACGACTTTTTTTTGCTTTCCTAAGCCAGAGGCGCCGGGCAAGAGGGGCTGGGGACAGAAGAGATTGTGTTTGCCCGCCCTGCCTTTCCACCCCCAACTGCAGTGTCGCCATCTCCCTCCAAGCTTAAACGCCTCCTAGGGTGCTCTGGGACCGGACTTTGCAACGAGCACTTGCAATCCCAGGTTATAGGGGACCGGGGCACGGGTTGACCCCCCCAGGGGCAGGGAAGAAGCCTCTGCACTGTTTAGAGGCGGGGGGCAGACCACGAAAGTTTTCAGCATCCTTCCCAAAGTGGGAGAGAACGTACGCTATCTAGGTGTTAGTGTTCCAGTTCCCTTGAATCGGGGTGTTGGGGGGCGCTCGCATTCATGTGAATCCAAGTGTCTGCCCCCCCCCCTCAAAATCAATTCCAGCCATTTCGTTTCCCCAAGTTTATTCCTGTGTATATTTCGTACCTGCACCCGATAGCTATAGAGACTTTCGTAGCGTGCAGAGCATTTGGGGGGGGCGGGCGGGTTACGTTCTCGTTTTTTCTCTCTCTTTTTTTGGCCTAATCATGTTTTTTTAAAATTTTATTTTAAAGAAAAGCAATTATGTACATAACTGCCCTTCTCTCCTGCCCCCCCACCCTCTCCTCCTGAGCTGCCGTGTACATGTGGGGGAGAGGAAAAAGGGGGGGCGTTTCTCTTGTAAAGCACTTGTAACTTTGCATCCTTATCTGTCGTGAGGTCTGGCTTCTGTGCTTGAGTTTGGGGCGGAGGGGGGGAGCTCAAAGTAGGGGGGGCTGTGGTTGGGGTTCAGCCCATACCTCACCTTTCCTTCCCCTCCGCCCCCACTGTGGAAGAGATAAACCAGAGTGATTTTATTATTATTTTTTAAAATATATGTTAATTATAACAACATTCCGTCACTGGTTTTTGTGTGGTTTTCCGGGCGGCGGTTCGTCCCGCCAGATCAGGGTGGGGACTGTCCCAGCCTCGGGTCCTCTTTTTTCCAGAGCAGCTGCCCAAAGTCTGCAAGGAAGGGGCTCAGGGCGACGCCTGAGCTACATTTTGCCCCTGGCGTCTGGTCTGCTTCTGACGCAAAACTTTAAGAGCCCATCCGCCCCTGGTTTTCAGAAGCCGCTTGCCACGTGGTCTCAGCGAAAGAGGAAAAACCGATGCAAAATTCTCCGGACCGGTTTCATGTGATCTTGGGCGGGATACCTGGGCACACGAATTTACTAAGGGAAGTGCTGCTGGATCAGACCCATATCCCATCTAGTCCTGCATCCCTGTTCTCGCAGGGGCCCCAATGGGGCACCCACAAGCCGACCCCGAGTGCGAAAGCAGCCTCCCCTCCTGCGATTTCCAGTCCTTGGTATTCAGAAGGATGCTGTCTCTGACCCAGGGGCAGCCCAGGCGGCTTGAAGCAAAACAGAATATGGCAGCTCTTGGCCGCCTCCTCTTCCGCAGCCAGAGACGAGGGGGCAGCAGTGGGCTCCTCGGAGGCCGGTTCTACTGCCTGGGGCAACTGCCACAGCTTGCCTCATGGGTGCGCTGGCCCTGCTCTGACCATGGTAGCTAGTAGCCATTCCTAGCCATATCCTCCAAGAATTTGCCCAGTCTTCTAGAAACATCCAAGTTCATGCCCGTTATTGGCATTTACAGAGTGAATTCCATAGTTAAAACAGCAGCACAGAGCTTTCAGCGACTCCTCTGCCCTTGATTTTAGCGTGCAGTTGTTCAGTTGGCCAACTAGATACCCCAATGTAAACCCAAACACTATGGCAACTCTTCCCACTTGCGACTCTGGCGCCGATTCTGGAGGCAGAACATCCTGGCTAGTGGTCACCGATCGCCTTATTCCTCCCCGAATTTTGCATTGGCCAAGAGTCAATGGATAAATAGCAGAAAGCTCCACATGTGAGATCCAGACTTTTTTGGTAAGACTACAAAACTTGCGAGTGACGGCTGCCTGGAGAATTATGTAGCCAGAGTGCCACCTGGTGGTGCCACAAAATTAAGTACACCTGCAAAATCTCCCTCCACCCCATTGACCTTACCTGGCAGGTGAGAGTCTGAGTGCACTTTTAACTAGGTGAGTAAGGGGTCAGTCCCATGAGTGGTACTCCTTGAGGAGAAGAGCTCTGACATAGATGGTCCACTTGGTCCATTTCCCCCCACAATAATAATAATAAATTTTATTTATACCCCGCCCTCCCCAGCCAAGACCGGGTTCAGGGTGGCTAACACCAGGTATAAAAACAATTGATTAAAATACAACTTCAAAACAAGATTAAGTACAACATTAAAATTCACCCTCATTTCAGTAGAAACTCAAATCAAAAACTTTTTGGGGATGAAAATGTCAAATCTTCACCAAGGCCAACTATCCAGACTGGTCCTGCGTGGGCCAGAAAAAAGCCAGGGAAGTCCCCAAATAGGAGTTCCATCACAGAAGGAGAAAGGAAAAAGGGGGGAGGGGGATCAAGTTGATTCCAAGCCAAAGGCCAGGCAGAACAACTCTGTCTTACAGGCCCTGCGGAAAGAAATCAGATCCTGCAGCCAAAGCCCAACCAGATTCCCCTGGAAAGCTCAGAACTGTGGTGGACTAACATTTTTGGGTCCCCGAAGGTCGAACTGCTAAGAGGGCCCCTTCGCAACCACAAACGGGATCTGGGTAACCACTGATTTCTTTGCCACATCTGCACTACCGACTCTCAAACTTGGGGGTTCTTGAAATATACTGCAAAAGATAAATTGTGTGCCTCAAACTGTGTCTACTAGACCGCAAAACACTAAGCAGCATGGACTAAATTTGCTTCTGGGGTCTTTGGGGGATGAGGCGCTCTGAAGCTTAAACATCATTAGTTTCGTAGTAGATCCACTCCTGGCTCAGCAGCAGAGCAGGGAGGCAATAGCGCTCCCTGCTGTCGCCCTCCGGCAATTGCCACTGCATTGAGAGAGACTGAATCTGGGGGCTCTGCTTAGCTGCAGAAGGCAGGGTGGTGTGTCACAAGCTGCTGCTGAAAAGGATCTATACCCAGGAAGGGAACCAGGTCAGTGGCAGAGAGCACCTGCTGTCCATACCCAAGGTCAAAGGTTAAATCTCTGGCGTCTCAGGGTAGAAATGGGAATGCCCCTGTCTAAAACACTGTAGAGCTGTTGCTGGACAATGTGGACAAGACTGAACCAGATCAGCCCAGCAGTCTGGGCTGGTTCCATGTTCTGTGTCGTCCCCCACCCAAAAGGGCTTTCAGAATCCCACTCAGCAAATTTATTGATGTTCTTTAAAGGGGCTTCTGTTTCTGTTCGTTGGTTGGGGTGTGTGTGAGACTAGGGGGTACAAACCCCTGCTCCCCAATCCGACTTACCCCTTTCCCCATTCCCCACCCCTGACCAAACCCTTCTCCCTTTACAACTCGCCCTCTCTTCCTACTCCCAAATCCTTTTTGCTTGCTTCTTTAGCCCCTTCATCTATTTATTGATATTTTTAACATGCACACTGCTTTTGTGGAACAAGAGTTTGGTTTCTGTTCAGCGCTATTGTGTGAAATCTTTTCTTTTATATCGCAAAACATGCTGCTGCAATGGTGTTGACTATGGACCTTCTAAGGTTCCCTATTTTCCAGGGTCCATAGTCCCGGATTTACAGAAGCCGTCCCGGTTTCTGATTTGATCCTGGAATGTCCCATTTTCCCTTAGGACATCCCTATTTTCATCGGAGAAATGTTGGAGGTTATGGAGTTCTCTAACTCCATAGCCATCTAAAGGCAGCCCTGTATAGGGAAGGTTTTCTTTTAATGTTTTGTGTACAGTGGTACCTCGGGTTACATACGCTTCAGGTTACAGACTCTGCTAACCCAGAAATAGTGCTTCAGGTTAAGAACTTTGCTTCAGGATGAGAACAGAAATCGTGCTCCGGCGGCACGGCAGCAGCAGGAGGCCCCATTAGCTAAAGTGGTGCTTCAGGTTAAGAATAGTTTCAAGGTTAAGAACGGACCTCCGGAACGAATTAAGTACTTAACCTGAGGTACCAGTCTGTTGGAATCCGCCCAGAGTAGCTGGGGCAACCCAGTCAGATGGGCAGGGTATAAATAGATGATGATGATGATGATGATGATGATGATAATAATAATAGAATAGAAGGTGCTTATTTTCATCCGAAAAATGCTGGGGTGTGTGTTTGTGACTAGAGCACCAATGCTGAAGGTGAGAAGAGGCCTGGCGATAGGTCTCAGCCACATCTTCAGGTAGGTATGGGAATGGTTGCTGGCCTGAAACTCTGGACAGCTTCTGCCAGCTTGGACCACCTTGTGAATATAGGACCCCCCCCCCCCCCGGAACCCGCTGTTTGTAAAAATGGCGGCCATTTTGACTTATGCCACTCCTCTCTCCTACATCCATTTTGTGACTGACACCCATAGCACTTCCCTCAAAAATCCAGATATGCCCGCTGTTCTAAAAATATCGGTGATGCTGCTTTTAGACCACATTTGCACCATACATTTAAAGCACAACCTCCAACAGCCATGGCTCCCCCCAAAGGATTCTGGGAGCTGTTGTTAGTCAGGGGTGCCGAGACCTGTTATTCCCCTTACAGAGAGAGAGTTGTTGAGCAATCAATACCTCTTCCTCATGAAATTCTGGGAAATGTAGCTCTGTGAGGGCAAAGCATATAGTCAAAACACTGTGTGCAATGATGGGTGGGAATGCCCATCTTGCCCCCCCCAAAAAAACCGGTCCCCTTTTTAATTTCAGTTTCTTCCCTTTCCTTTTTTGCCAAGCACGTAAAGCTGAATGCGTAGGACTTGCGAGTTACCTGTTCACACACCATGGGATCTCTTTGGTAAAAGTCACGGGATGCGGAGCCAAATTTTACAAAACTTAAATTTTATTGGACTTGAAACCGCCTACAGAGGTATAATCCCGAACCACAAAGCCTCAACCCACCGGCGTGTACATTTACGAACTCAAAGCTTCGTTGTAAATCATTGCCAGGGCACCCAGGAAAGTGACGTATTCCTGGAAGTTCACCACTTGGTCCCCATTGCGGTCCAGATCTTTCATTAATGCCTGTATCTCTGAATCTTGCAGTTTCTGGAATAGACAACGAAATCACGAATTTAGAATGCTCAGTGGAACAAGGCCTTTGCTTTCCGTTTCAACATTTGAGGCGATTTTCTGGGAAACTTGTGGGGGGAGGCAAGGTTTAGTATGAATAATAGCATTATTTTTATCGCAGGTGGGGGGAAGCAATGGGAGATGCTGTTGGTGACACCTTGCTCCTCTAATGCTGTCTGAGTCTCACTCTGCACACGCACAGAACGCGTTCTTTATATCCTCCTTTTGGGATTAAGACCACGCCCTGGCACCTGACTTATCTCCTACACTTTCTCATTTCCTGAGGCCATCGCGTGACAAATTCGTCTATGTGGCTTCCTGATCATTTGATGGAATTTTAACTGAAAAGCTCCTTTCTTGAGGATTTAGCCCAAAGCGGAAGACTGCTGGGTCATGAAGGGACTGCTTCACCCGCTTCCCACCCATTCATATCCCCCTGCTCTCTCTCCATCCACCCAGATGCTTCTCCACTTGTGAGGAAAGGTCTAGGGTGGGTGGGTGTCCTTCTGTATCCGAGACCACATAACACCAGTCTTGAAAGACCTACATTGGCTCCCAGCACGTTTCAGAGCACAATTCAAAGTGTTGGTGTTGACCTTTAAAGCCCTAAACGGCCTCGGCCCAGTATACCTGAAGGAGCGTCTCCACCCCCATCGTTCTGCCCGGACACTGAGGTCCAGCGCCGAGGGCCTTCTGGCGGTTCCCTCGCTGCGAGAAGTGAAGTTACAGGGAACCAAGCAGAGGGCCTTCTCCGTAGTGGCACCCGCCCTGTGGAACGCCCTCCCATCAGATGTCAAAGAGATAAACAACTACCTGACATTCAGAAGACATCTTAAGGCAGCCCTGTTCAGGGAAGTTTTTAATGTGTGACATCTTAGTGTATTTTTGGTCTTTGTGGAGGCTGCCCAGAGTGGCTGGGGAGGCCCAGCCAGATGGGCGGGGTACAAATAATAAATTATTATTATTATTATCATTTCCCCCTCTGGGAGAAAAGCAACTGGGGCAAGCCGTTTTGAGTCAGTGGGGATATAGGTCATACGGCTTAATCTACCCCACCATGGTCACATTGCAGAGCTTTTTATTTGGTGGGGGGAAGAGAAAGCGAGAGACACAGGATGTGTCCCTGTGCACGCCCAGCTTCCTTTGTCCTCAAACAGGAACTCTGAGCATATTTGGTCCTTTTCCCCTATCCTCACCGGTCCAATGGTGAGCTCCTTCTGGATCAGCTCCTTCAATTCCTTCTTGCTTAGGGTGTTCTTATCGCCATCCTTGCCGGCGTACTTGTGGAAGGTGACAACCAGCAGGCCGATAGCTTGGTCAAGAGGTGCTGCCATGGCGAGAGATCTGAAAAAGGGGCAAGACAGAACGGGGGAGAGTTCAAGAGGCTGTACGGATTGGGAGGGGAAAGCCGGCCTTCCAAAGCTTTCCTGCTGCCTACCTCTCTTAACGCAAAGGGACGCGGGTGGCGCTGTGGGTTAAACCACAGAGCCTAGGACTTGCCGATCATAAGGTCGGCGGTTCGAATCCCCGCGACAGGGTGAGCTCCCGTTGCTCAGTCCCTGCTCCTGCCAACCTAGCAGTTCGAAAGCACGTCGTAGTGCAAGTAGATAAATAGGTACCGCTCCGGCGGGAAGGTAAACGGCGTTTCCGTGCGCTGCTCTGGTGCGCCAGAAGCGGCTTAGTCCTGCTGGCCACATGACCCGGAAGCTGGACGCCGGCTCCCTTGTCCAGTAAAGGGAGATGAGTGCCGCGACCCCAGAGTCGGCCACGACTGGACCTAATGGTCAGGGGTCCCTTTACCTCTCTAATGCATTTACTTTATTTTTATTTAATAAAAATCCGTTAAGCATCATTGCATCTGCGTGAGCGGCAGAGAACAAGTTTAAAGAGCTGCAGGCACAGGTTCGAGTTGCACTTGTTAATGTAAAACAGGGCTGGGGAACGTTTCTTCAGCCTGAGGGCCAGTCAGCCTTCCGGGGGCCACAGGCAAAAGTGGCTGACATGACAAATGTGGATTTTGCCCTTGTACACTAGGCAACTTTCTCTGTACACTACCCTCCATCCAGGCTAGGAAGAAGCCTCTGTTGGACTTCTAAGCCAGGCAGAAACAAGGAACGTGGAAATAAGGTCTGGCAAGGGGTATGGCTCAGGAGAAAGAGAGGGTCCCAAGGGCCAGACAGAGAAGCTGTAGGCCCACATTTAGTTCCTGGGCCTGAGGTTCACTACCCATATTCCTTTTCTTTTTAAAAATTGGTTCCAGTTTTTGTTTTGATTGCAACAAAGAAAGAAAATATTTAGATGAAGGGGGTGGGGATGTCAGTCTGGTAGCACCATATTCACTGCAAAAATAAGGCAATTGCTTTCCCCAAGGCAATTGCTGGGAGGGGGGCGGGACTTGTTCTACAAGCTTGCAATGTGGTTCGGTTTAAACCCGGAAGGTAGGCAGCAGGAAAGCTAGCTATTGGCTAGCATCTGTGATGTCACCTGGTTGCCTCTCCTCACAATCTGGGGGAGAGTTTCCCAATGCCTTTAGGATGCAAAAAAAAAAGGATTAGTATAATGCATCGCTTTATAAAACTTTTTAAAAAAAATAAAACGTTAGCCCATCTGAAAGAGGAGGTGAAGGAAGGACTTGTAGCTCAGTGATAAGAGCGTCTGCTTTTTATGCACAAGATCCAGGGTTCAATATCCAGCTAGACTGGGGGAGACCTTTGTCTGAATCTCTGAAGAGCCGCTGCCAATGGTTTGACTCAACAAAACAGCTTCCTATGTTCCGGGGGGCAGAGGCCAGGCAGGCTTATGACTGAGCTATGATTTGTCTTGCAACTAGGCCCACTCGGCCACTGTGATATCTTCTCTTGGCATGGCCTGGTGCCAGGAGACAGAGTGGCCATGTGGCACTCTCTCATCCCAGCTGATCACAGGGTGCGGTCTCTTAATCCTGGGAAGGAACATGCCCGTAGGGTTAAGGACCAGAAGTCTTAGCAGTCACAGCAAGAGGTATTATTTTAGGCTTAATGCTTCTCATGTGCTGCAAGCGGAGTGATGAAAGGAAGAGAATACTCTCTCGTCCCAACCCACATCAAGGGAGCCACTCTCTCGCTGAGCTGCCTGCGGGCCTTCCCCTAAAAATAAAGTAAGATTCCAGTCCTCATGGTTCCGGATTAATAATAATAATATATAATAATAATAATTTATTATTTATACCCCGCCCGTCTGGCTGGGCTTCCCCAGCCACTCTGGGCGGCTTCCAAAAAAATATTAAAATACTGTACTACATCAAACATTAAAAGCCTCCCTAAACAGGGCCGTCTTCAGATGTCTTCTAAAAGTCTGGTAGTTGTTGTTCTCTTTGACAACTGGTGGGAGGGCATTCCACAGGGCGGGTGCCACTACCGAGAAGGCCCTCTGCCTGGTTCCCTGTAACTTGGCTTCTCGCAGTGAGGGAACCGCCAGAAGGCCCTCGGTGCTGGACCTCAGTGTCTGGGCTGAATGATGGGGGTGGAGACGCTCCTTCAGGTATACTGGGCCGAGTATATCTCGGATTAAGGTCTGACTTAATTGGGAACAGAGGAAGCTGGCATATATTGAGTCAGAGCTGTGGTCCATCTAACTCACTACTGTCTACACTGACCGCCAGCAGCTTGTCAGAATTTCAGGCAGGGTTCTCTCCAAGTCAGGGATTGAACCTACAAGGTGCTGTGCCGCAAAAACTACGGTGAGCAGTGGTAGCCAACGCTGTTTCAAGATCCAGTTCCGCAAGTTCTCATTTTTGCACAATCTTAAGGAAGAATCAACAACCCACCCTGAATCTGTCATGGTTTATGAGAACAGCACTGGTTTCTAGATGGGGTTTTTAAGGTGGTGGTGATCTTATCTGGCCTCTTCAGGGAGAGTGAGAAAGCATAGAGGGTGTTCTTGCTGTGCAGAAAAAGATCACCACCTTATCTACAGGTGCGATAGCAAACAGAAGGGGCACGGAGGCAGCGCATCAAATCCTCACGGGGTCTCTGCCATGGGAGCATATTCACCCAGTGCTTTTCCAGCTGCACTGGCTCTCGGTGGAGCACAGGGTCAAATTTAAGGTGCTGGTTCTGACCTTTAAAGCCCTTCACGGCCTAGGACCATCGTACCTACGGGACCACCTCTCCCGGTATGCCCCACGGACAGCCTCAAGGTCCATAAATAGCAACACCCTAGTGGTCCCGGGCCCTAAGGAAGTCAGATTAGCTTCAACCAGAGCCAGGGCCTTTTCAACACTGGCTCCGGCCTGGTGGAACGCTCTGCCTCATGAGACCAGGGCCCTGTAGGATCTGATTTCTTTCCACAGGGCCGGTAAGACAGAGTTGTTCCGTCTGGCCTTTGGCTTGGAGCCAATTTGATTCCCTCCCCCTCTTTCTTTTTTCCCTTTCTCCTCCTGTGATGAAGCTGCATTTTAATGTTTTAATGTTGTATTTGAATCTTGTTTTTTAAGTTGTATTCATTCAACTTGTTTTTATTATTGCTTGTTAGCCGCCCTGAGCCTGGCCTTGGCTGGGGAGGGTGGGGTATAAATAAATATTATTATTATTATTATTATTATTATTATTATTATTATTATTTTGGCTCCCTTTGTTTGCGGTTTGGGGCATCCCCAGCACCATCACCTGGGAGGGCCCCAGTCCCCCCAACGCAGTAGCAAATGAAAACCACACGAGACCCGATGACATGTGCTCGACAGCTAGATTTGTGGAGAGAGAGAGAGAGCAAGGCCCAGCCACGCCCTACAGGTGTACTGCCTCACCCTTAAGCAAACTGCATAGGGACCAGTTGCCTGTGGAAATGAGGGCATTGGGGAGCAACCTGGCGCCCTACAGAACTACAGTTCCCATCAGCCTCGGCTGGCACAAGAAGTGGCTAAGGATGATGGGAGTTGTGGTCCAACCACTAACCTGCGGGCCCTTCAGGATGCTGCTGGACTACAATTCTCATCACCTTTGGCCATTGGCTGATGGGAGCTGTAGTTGTCCCATCCCTGGAAGGTCACAGATGCTCCCATCCCTGTTCTAGAGGATGGCACATCATCACACCCATCTAAAACACTCTTATTCCATGGCTTCCCCCTAGGCACCCTGGGAACTGCAGGTAATTTATTATTATCATTAATATCATCATTAATTTGTACCCCGCCCATCTGACCAGGTTGCCCCAGCCACTCTGGGCAGCTTCCAACATATATAAAAACGTAATAAAATATTAAACATTAAAAAAACACTTCCCAATACAGGATTGCCTTCATAATAAAAGACTGAACAGGGCTGTTTTCATGGAACTTTCAGCTCCCTGAAAGAACTACAGTTTACAGCATGGGTAGGCAAACTAAGGCCCAGGGGCTGGATCCGGCCTTCTAAATCTGGCCCGCAAACGGTCTGGGAATCAGCATGTTTTTACATGAGTAGGAAGTGTCCTTTTATTTAAAATGCATCTCTGGGTTATGTGTGGGGCATAAGAATTCGTTCATTATTATTTTTTTCCAAAATAATAGTCTGGCCCCCCACAAGGTCTGAGGGACAGTGGACTGGCCCCCTGCTGAAAAGGTTTGCTGACCCTTGGTTTGCAGGATGTTTGTAGGGAAATTAAAAGGGCATGGCAGCTAAAACCGGCATGAGAGTGCTTTAAATGTAGGATGCAAACGCTCTACTAATAAAGTAGCAACGAAATTACTGGGACTCTGACTGGAGGAATGGCAGATGAAATTGATGGACTATATGGAATTGGCGGAAATGACTGGCAGAATCCGTGACCAGGGAGAAGAGTCGGTGGAAGAAGATTGGAAGAAATTTAAAGACTATTTACAGAAATATTGCAAAATTAATGAATGTTAGAATGATGTCGGATTGAAGTTAAGTGGTTTCTAGCTGTACAGGTACAAAAGAATATGGAAAAATTGGTTTTTAATATGTAAAAATTTAATGTTATAATATATCAAGATTAAAGATTAGGATTAAAAAGGAGGGAAAGGAATTGCTGGATTAACAAATTGAATTGGAATACAAAAGAGGGAGGTATGAGGAGGTCCGGGAAACAAGTAAACGTAAAAGAAGTGATGAAAAGATGGAATTGTTTTAAACTGTTTTTTTCTTTCTTTTTTCTACTTTGTATTTTTCCTTTTTATTGTTAATCTTTTTATTAATGTGATTTTTCTTCTTTTGAAACTTTAATAAATATTATTAAAAAAACAAAAAACGAAATTACTGGGACTCTGTGTGCATTATCACGCCTCCCCACCAGAGGCCAGGAGGGCGTGTGGCGCAGGGTTGCTGCGCAAAGTTTGCAAGCGGCACAAGCTAAGCAAGCATGAAGGGGGGGGGGGGGAGCCGTGGGTGCGTGTGATGCCCCACCCTTGGGCAAGTCCCTATTTCCATCACCCAACACCCCCCCTCCCCACACATCCTTCCTTTTTCCTGCGCTCTTGCAGTACAGCTTCATGCGTCAGGCTCCAAACTCTCCCCGTTTGGACTCTGGGCGCCTCCCAGTTCTCGAGAGGGTTGCAAAATTCCTCGGGTGGGGAGCGCAATGCCCACCCGCTCCCTCCCGGCAGCCGTGGAAAAACCCCACATGGCAAAGGCTTGGGGTGTGTGGAAGCACAACTTGTCCAATGGGAGTAAAGCCGAGGGAATGTAAGTTTCCATTTACAAGGGAGCGGCTCCCTGAGCGCAAAAGAGCGACGCGCTCGCTGCTGTAGTTCGGCGGCGAGAGGACAAGCGCTCTGCGTATGCCCAGAGGCACCGCCTTTATTGCAGCTCAAATCTCAAACCGGCGGGTGGGGCAGAGGAGAGAGAGAGGCGTTGGATTCCAGAGCTGTTCTAACGCCGGATTTTCCCTGTTTGCATTTTAGCTTCTGGTTAAGTCGCTTTCAGACTTTCTGCACAAGAGAGAGAGAGTCTGAAAGCGACTTAACCAGAAGGCAAAATGCAAACGGGAAATCCGGAGTTAGAACAGCTCTGGAATTCAACGCCTCTCTCTCTCTTTTGCAGAAAGTGACGTCTAAATGAGAAGAGTAGAAGTAATGAAAAGGTTTTTAAGAAAGAGGTTTAAAACGAAAGGGCATCCAATATTTGAATGGAGGTGGAACATCATTAAATAAACCATTGCACCCTTAACTTGGGAGGGTGACCCACTGAGCTCAACGGGACGAAATACCGTTAAATAAATTACAATATCAATATATAATCAATTGCACGTTTAACTTGGGAGGGTGCCCTACTGAGCAAAATGGAACTTAACTTATGTGTGGGCCCCGGTAAGAATTACGCTGCCATCCTCTGCGCTCTTACTTCCGAGGAGACCCGTATAGGCTCGCGCTGCTAAGCTGCTCTCCTGTACTTAGCAGTATGCAAACCTCGCTGAACTCAAGGAGGCTTACTTCCGAGTAGACCTATCGGATCTCCCCCTTAAGAACGAGGGAGGGGAGGGCTAGGGAAAAGGATCTTTCTGATAGGGCAGAAAGGATATTAAAAGGTTCGACTTTTTTTCCAAACTATTCCTAGGTTAGCGGGGAGGAAACCGCATCTCTGAAATGGTCTCTTGACTGTCCCTAAGGAGGCAAAAAGAACAGGGGAACTAGGAATGAGGAGGGAGGGGCACATCTGGAGCAAAAAAGCGACACATCTGGCTCATGGACAAGGGAAATCTTCTGCAAAAGCTTAGGAGATGATGGAAACGAAATGGAGGCGCTGTGGATGGGAGGAGCAGGATTCAAGACTTACCAGAAGCGAGATGGTCCAGTACTGAGTGGCAGGAAGCGATGGGGAAAGTGGAAGCCCACAGCTGGGGCAGCCTGGACTTAATAGGCAGAGGCGGAGCCGAGGCTGTCCCAGGAGGCAGCTGATTGGATGCAAAGAGGAACAACGCCCCCCCACCCCAAAACTTTCTGTGTATTTAAAACTCCACCTTTATTTGCTGTATTAACTCTTTCCCAGGTTCCAGAACCCTCCAACACTTCTCAGGTGCAGAGAGAGAGAGAGAGAGAGAGAGAGAGAGAGAGAGAGAGAGAGAGAGGAGAGGGAAGAGAGAAGAGAGACCTTTTCCCTAATTCCACCCAGAGGGCTAGAAACTTGTCATTTCTTTCCTTTCACAGACTTTCTCTCTTTGCTCTGTGCCTCAGTTTCCCTTTCCAGGTGAGCTTCCTTCTTTCCCTTCCATCCACCCACCCACCTCTCTTTCTCTCTTCTTTTTCCTCCGTGCCTCAGTTTCCCCTCCAGGTGTTCGTTCGGTCCTGCGTTTGCTCTTGCTCTTGTGCCTCAGTTTCCCCTCCGTGTCCGTCTGTTCGTCCTTCAGATCAAACTGGGATTTGACGGGCCCTTAAACACACAGCCGGATCCCCCAATCATTTTCAAAGAAGGTGTGTGTATACATACATATACAGTGGTACCTCGGGTTACATACGCTTCAGGTTACATACGCTTCAGGTTACAGACTCCGCTAACCCAGAAATAGTGCTTCAGGTTAAGAACTTTGCTTCAGGATGAGAACAGAAATCATGCTCTGGCGGCGCGGCAGCAGCGGGAGGCCCCATTAACTAAAGTGGTACCTCAGGTTAAGAACAGTTTCAGGTTAAGAACGGACCTCCAGAACGAATTAAGTTCTTAACCAGAGGTACCACTGTACCTTTTCTAAGCATGGCAACAGGCAAAGACTTACAGCAAGACTCACTGCCCCATCACCCACATCCTCATATTTACAGAATACCCTCTGCCTGCATCGTACAAAACCAGTTGTACCAGTTCCTTTAAGAGCGATAAATGAGTATTTGGCCTTGCCAAGGAGATCTGCTTGGACGTCTCATTTTCACACAAGGGGCCACCTTCCCTTCTGAGTGACCGGCCAGTGGTTGGCAGGGCTGGAAGCAGAAATAATGAATATATGCATGCAACTTTTCTATTGTTGGGAACTGTAGTTTGCCAAAGGGTCTCTCAGCACCCTGAACAAACTACAGTGCTACCCTGTTACCTAGTCCCTGTTCCCCGCCCTTGTTGACACACAGACCTCTCACTCTCCCTAGCTAGCAACGTTCCTCAGATTCTCCAATACTTTCTCTCTGGGCTTTCACATATAGGACAGGTTGTGTGTGGAATGAAAGGATACCGGTTTGCATGCGAGTCGATTTGCTAACATGTACGTACTGGTGCCAATTTTAAAATGATTACTGTAATTTAAGCAGGAATCCGGGATGTGTCAGCCTCGTGGAGAAGACGGTGACTGGGTGATGTGGCTGCCTGTTCAGTCTGCCGCACGGGTGTTCGGTTACTGGCAGACGGGCTGTTTCATCGCTTCTCCCTTTTGGAGTTCCTTATCCTTAAGCTAGATCAGGTACGGCCGTTCAAATGGAGCTGGAATGGACCAAAGCGGCCCTCCAGCTTCTCTGCTTGGCCCTCGGAATTCTCTCCAGCCACACCCACCTTCTCCAGGCCACGCTCCCTCACTGCCCTTGCTAGACACGCTCCTTGAGTGTTTTTGCCTGGCAGGAACGTGTCTTTGCTCTCTGGTAATGTCTCAATACTTCCCCGATTGGAGGGATAAATTTGTGTGTGTGTGTGTGTGTGTGTGTGTGAGAGAGAGAGAGAGAGAGAGAGAGCTAGCTTACTGTACAAAGATAAAGTTGACTATTTTCGGACTATTTAAATAAATATGATAATATGATGAATTTGCAATCAGGATTCGAACTATGAGCAACAGAAAGAATTATGGTTATGATATTTTAAAAAGTGAAGATAGGGTGACACAAAGGGGTAGAATTAAAAAAACACTGCAGAAAATGGGATGGGAAGTCGATAAAACAAAAGAAAAAAATATTATGTTTTGGAATTTTATGTGAAATTTGTAAAAATTTAATAAAATGGTTTTTGATTTTTTTAAAAAAAGTTGACACTTGTTGCTCCGCACTGCTGTGTGGCCCCTAAATCATTACCAAGAAGGGAAGGCGGCCCTCAATCTGACAAAGTTCCCCCCTCTTTGCAATACAGGACAGGGCATGTGACCAGCCTATCCACCAATCAAAATTGAGATGCTCTTGTGCACAGTGGTAGTGGGGATTGACTGGTAGGGCAGAAGGCAGGGAGCCTGGCAGTAGGTGGCGCCAGAGTCGATGACAGGCAGAGCCCACTAATCCTACTTTTGTCCCCATCCTCCTCCTCCCTGCTGAGGAGCAACCCTGAGACTGAGGAAGAGGAAGCAGTTGTAAGAAGGAAGGAAGGCACCTGCAGACTTGGGGTGGGTCGAGGATGGTGGGGCAAGTACCCCCTTTCCCCCTAACGGGCCAGCCCCCTCACTGCATATTGTGCAATGCCTTCATTATCAGATCAAGGGGCGCTGGCTAAATTCCGCCCTGCAAAATTGCTGCTGCTTTGTTATTTTGGCCCTCTGTGTTCCAGTTTTCATTTTTTCTGCAACAGCCTCCTGCCTCACCCTGCACTGCCAATTAAAAAGTATTCCCCCCCCCCTTTTCTCTGGGTAAAAACACATTAGATCAAACGTAATTACCTCCCGTAAAATGCATGCACTGCAGCCCAGGCAAGGACCACACACCACGGCAAGAGCAGCCCTGCAAAATTGGCTTGGAGCAGCACAGAACCATTTGGAAGGCCTTCGCTTCCTCCCAAAACCGCCCAGAGGATTGTGAGCACATTTGAATGCATCCGAAACGGATGCAACCCACAAGGAAAGGTTGCAGTGTGTTCCCGCTGAGGGTTGTGGCTAACAAGCCGCACCCTCTTTTAGGAAATTCCATTCTGTTCTCCCTCCTTGCTGCCCTGGTTAATCTGTTCTCTTCCATCCCAAGTGAGCCAACATAGGAATTTCCCTGACACCAAGTCAGATCATTGGTACACCTGCACACAGACAGTGGTCTCTCCAGGAATTCAGACAGGGAGTCTCTCCCAGCCCTTCCGGGAGATGGCACTGGGGATCGATCCTGCGACCTTCTGCATGCCAAACAGCTGCTCTTGCACTGGGCCACGCCCCTTCCCCATAACATTTTGATGTATTTTTAATCCTTGTTGGAAGCCGCCCAGAGTGGCTGGGGAAACCCAGCCACATGGGCAGGGTACAAAAAATAAATTATTATTATTATTATTATTATTATTATTATTATTATTATCATCATTATTACACCCTGCAGCCACGGAGGACGTTCTGCCCTCGTTGGACAGGGTTCCCTTCCATGTAAGGTTTTCTTTTCCCAGCCTAAATATGTGCTTTTGGGTAGTTCTGCAAACTTTGATATGGCCGGCCCTAACATTAGGTAGCGCAAGGGTCTGCTTCAGGCTGGATGTGGGTAGTTCTGCAGGCTGAAAGCTGCTGGTTGCTGCCTTCTGCAGCCCATTGGTTTGTTTTTTATATATGTTTTGAAATAAAAAATTTAAGGTCTGATAGATAGATAGATAGATAGATAGCATCTTAAAAAGCAGAGACATCACCTTGCCAAAAAAGGTCTGTATAGTTAAAGCTACGGTTTTCCCAGTAGTGATGTATGGAAGTGAGAGCTGGACCATAAAGAAGACTGATCGCCGAAGAATTGATGCTTTTGAATTAAGGTGCTGGAGGAGACTCTTGAGAGTCCCATGGACTGCAAGAAGATCAAACCTATCCATTCTTAGGGAAATCAGCCCTGCGTGCTCACTGGAAGGACAGATCCTGAAGCTGAGGCTCCAATACTTTGGCCATCTCATGAGAAGAGAAGACTCCCTGGAAAAGACCCTGATGTTGGGAAAGATGGAGGGGACAAGAAGAAGGGGATGACAGAGGACGAGATGGTTGGACAGTGTTCTGGAAGCTACAAACATGAGTTTGACCAAACTGCGGGAGGCAGTGGAAGACAGGAGTGCCTGGCGTGCTCTGGTCCAGGGAGTCACAAAGAGTCGGACACGACTAAACGACTAAACAACAACAAAGATAGATAGATGATAGATAGATAGATAGATAGATAGATAGATAGATAGAGTGATACCTTGGGTTACATACGCTTCAGGTTACAGACTCCACTAACCCAGAAATAGTGCTTCAGGTTAAGAACTTTGCTTCAGAGTAAGAACAGAAATTGTGCTGTGGCAGTGCGGCGGCAGCAGGAGGCCCCATTAGCTAAAGTGGTGCTTCAGGTTAAGAACAGTTTCAGATTAAGAACGGACCTCCGGAACGAATTAAGTACTTAACCCGAGGTACCACTGTAGTTCATAAATGCACCAACCAAGCACGTACATCGATATATAAACCACATGTCTGAAACCCCACAGAAAGTCCTGAAACCATTTTGTCCCTCTCAAATTGACCTCAAACATTTCTCTGCAAGGTCGAAGGAAAATGGAAAAGCCTCCCCATTGTCTTTTCGTTCACAAATCCTGTCTTAAGGGTATGTCTGTGTATGAATCGGGTGAGCCTGTGACCTGGCTCAGGAACTAACTATTTGTCATTGCAAAAGACTGGCCAGGCTCCCCAGGGTATCCAACCAAGTGACCATTAACAGGTCTGCCCGACAGGAGATAAACAACGCAGTCAGATTTCTGTTGTAGACCGCCCTTTCTGTGATGTAGGGATGATGTATCTAGGGGGTGGTCTTGAGTTACACCCCTTCTGTGATGTATATATGATGTTTCTGGGGGTGGTCTTGGACTCCAGGGTGGGTAATTTAAAATGTCTATATAAGGGCGGGCACGCCTTTGTTCTGGGTCCTCCTCCTTCTCCTTGTGTGTGAAGGGAGCACCCTGTTGCAACAGATCAATAAAGATCAGGCTTACTAGCTGCCTTGCTTCTCAATATTCTCTGGTTGGCCTCTGTTATTTTCTCCGACTGATGGAGAACCTGCAAAGGACTCTATCAGGGCTCTTGTGTCCCCCATAAGGGAATAAGGGCAGATTTTTTGTTTATTACAGTTTAAATCAACCAGCCATTTGCATATTCGTCGGTGAATTCACCCCATCCCAGATGCTGGGTCTCACCTGGAACACAGCCCAGCTCCTCGGCTGAACAAACAACGGCCTTGAGTCCACATCAACCTGCTATGGCAATGAATAGGAAACCTGAGCACGCAGGAATGAGATCATGCCTCTGAGGGCTTCTCTGTTCTCTGTTCGCTCCAGGTGCAACAGGAAAACGTTGATTACAAAAGGAAGTGTTCTCGTGATGGACTACATGGAACTGGCTGAGATGACTGGCAGAATTCGAGACCAGGGAGAAGGGTCGATGGAAGAAGATTGGAAAAAATTTAAAATATATCTTCAAAAATATTGTAATATAAAAGACTGTTAGAAAGATGTTGGAAAAAGAAAATTAGGTCGTTTTGGGTAGATATGATATAAAGCAAAAATGAGTTGATGAAATTGATGAAACAGAGGATGTTTAACTATATTATTTTAAATTAAAATACGTAAATGAAAATAAGGTTAGAAGGATTTGCTGGAAATACGATCTGAACTAGAATACAAAATTGGGAGGTGAGAGGAGGTCATGGAAATAAGTAAAGGGAAAAGGTTATGTAAAGGTTTAATCTGTTTTTGTTCTATTTTAACACAATGCATTTTTATATCTTTTGTTTTGTCTTCTTTTTTACTCTATTTTCTTGTTCACTTTTTTCTTGTTACTTTCTGCTTTGTTATGGTTAAATTTTTCTTTGTATTTTGTATTGTTTTTCCCCCCTCTTTTTGTAATTTTAAACTTGGAATAAATATCATTAAAAAAACAAAACAAAAGGAAGTGTTCTCTAGCCAGGACTGGAGAGAGCCTGAGTCCCTCTAGGCATTGTGGGAACCTGACTCTGCTCCAGTCCTAGCTAAGGATGGGCGAATGTTGCCCATTTCGGTTTCTCAACTCCCCAGGGTTATCTTCTGTTCTCCACATTACCACACCTGTTATGTACTGAAGTTCTCAACCTGGGCAAGCAGGGGGATACTGTAGATAGTTATGCAAATGAAGGATCGAAAGTGACGTTCAGTGATTGGATAGTTTTTATGCAAATGAAGGATCGAAAGTGACGTTCCGTGATTGGATAGTTTTAGAAAGTTGCTACAGTAACGTTGTTCTGGAGCTCTATATAAGCAGGCTGACTGAGCTCCTCAGCCTAGTTCTGTTCTGGCCTCTGAATAAACAAGAGCTGTTTGAAGAATCGCTGTGTCGTCTGATATGTTCACCCACAACTTAACAACAGCGGCTCGTGGTTTTGCCTTAAAATGGGGGGTGTATGCTACCTTGATCATCTTGGAGGTAAGGTGGAATATAAATGTAAAAATAAATAAATTGGCTTTTGTACTGCTTAGAAGCCTATCTTGGCCTTTGCAGGATAAATAAATACACATTATTATTCGTAGCTCGGCCCCTCTCAGAAAACCCTCGGTTCACTTACTTTGGAGTAAGCCCTGTGGAACCCATTGGGACTTACTGCCGTCTTAAATGCAGATCTGAGTTTTTGTCTCAAAGGAAAGGGCACTGAGATTGTAGCTCAGCTGGGTTTCCACTGGGTATTGCCCCCTAGTGGCAGAAGGAAGCACTGCACTTCCTGTCTGCCTCCACGGAACTTCCTGCCTGCCTCATCTACAGAGACAGGTCTCCTTATCTAGAAAAGACTTTGAAGCATCTTGCGGGGCCGTTTGTCAACTCTTTCATTTTAAAGTTGGCAACTTGTGGGTGTGCTTGCTAATATCAAATCTGAGTGTTGGCCCATTGACAACACAGCTCAGCAGTGGCTTTCAAGGGCTTTAAACAGGAGTCTCTCCTTACCTGGAGATCTTGGGGGAAGCTTCTGCATCTAAAACTTGGGTGGGGAATCTGCGGCCCTCCAGGTGTTGCTGGATCCCAACTCCCACCAGTCCCTGCTAGCAAGGCCAATGGTCAAGGATGATGGGAGTTGTAGTCCAGCAACATCTGGAGGGTGCCAGCTTCCTCCATCTCTGGCGAAAACACCTATCCCAACCAATCAGGGACCACGTATTAAATGCCACTTAAAGGTAAAGGGACCCCTGACCATTAGGTCCAGTCGTGGCCGACTCTGGGGTTGCGGCGCTCATCTCACTTTATTGGCTGAGGGAGCCGGCGTACAGCTTCCAGGTCATGTGGCCAGCATGACTAAGCCGCTTCTGGCGAACCAGAGCAGTGCAAGGAAACGTCGTTTACCTTCCCGCCGGAGTGGTACCTATTTATCTACTTGCACTTTGACGTGCTTTTGAACTGCTAGGTTGGCAGGAGCAGGGACCGAGCAACGGGAGCTCAGCCCGTCGCGGGGATTCAAACGGCTGACCTTCGGATCGGCAAGTCCTAGGCTCTGTGGTTTAATCCACAGTGCCACCTGCGTCCACAGCGCCACCAAGCTGGCATCATCAATGGTCAGGGGTGATGGGAGTTGGAGTCCAACTACATCTGGAGGGCCACAAGTTGTAGCCTCCGTACTGATCCTGCCTGCCTTCTCAAAGGGATCCATGTTCCATGTGGCTACGAACAATCAACCCTCAGGACTAAATGGTTGAACCAGTTTCTGGAGGTCGAGACCTTTATTTAAAGTTGCCACATGGGCTCTGGGTGACGCAGGGCACCGACTGCTGGAGATTTACCCCACCCTCTCCCTTATTTTGAATCCTGCTGGAAGAAATCGTTGTAGGTCATGCAGAGGGCCGTCAGGAAGCCCGTGTACTCCTTGAAGTCAATCTCATCATCCTTGTTCTTGTCCAGGGTCCCCATCAGCTTGTCAATTCCGCCTGCCTTCATCTTCTGCGAGGGAAAGGGGGGCAAAGGAAAGAGAGAGGGGAGAGATTGGGGTACATGTCTGATTATGGGGGGCACTGAACCCCCCTCACAAATTTAACTCTCTTTCAAAACTTACGGTTTGCATCCAACCGAGGCCGTATTCACGTGATACATATAAAGCTCTCCAATACTTTAAATGGGATGTGGGTGGCACTGTGGGTTAAACCGCAGAACCTAGGACTTGCCGATCAGAAGGTCGGTGGTTCGAATCCCCGCGACGGGCTGAGCTCCCGTTGCTCGGTCCCTGCTCCTGCCAACCTAGCAGTTCAAAAGCACGTCAAAGTGCAAGTAGATAAATAGGTACCGCTCCGACGGGAAGGTAAACGGCGTTTCCGTGAGCTGCTCTGGTTCACCAGAAGCGGCTTAGACATGCTGGCCACATGACCCGGAAGCTGTACGCCGGCTCCCTCGGCCAGTAAAGCGAGATGAGCGCCGCAACCCCAGAGTCGGTCACGACTGGACCTAATGGTCAGCGGTCCCTTTACCTTTAATACTTTCAATTGTCATGACTTCCCGCAAAGAATTATGGGAGCTGTAGTTTGTTAAGGGGGCTGAGAGTTGTTATGAGACGCCGGCAATTTCCCGCTACAGAGCTACACTTCCAAGAGGTCCTGGGAAGCAGGATTGGTTGTTAAACCACTCTGGAAGTTGTAGGGGAATTGGGGCTTCCTAACAACTCTTGGCGCCTTTAACAAACCGCAGCTCCCAGAATTATTTGGGGGAAGCCATGACTGTTTAAAGAGGTATCATAGTGCTTTAAATATATGGCGTGAATAGGGCCTAAGCTGTACTCAGAGTTAGATCCATTGCCATTCACTGAACTATATTACATCATGCTCATTCCTTTTAATGGGTTTACTTTAAGACTGAGATGGGATATTGCCCTGAAAGAAGAAAGGAAGGATTATTGAGATATTTGTAGAATAAATTTGGAAGAAATTCTTCCAATTTTTCTTCTTTTTTCTTTTTTCTTTTCTTCCTTTTTTCTTTTTTTATTCTTTTTTATATATGTGTGCTTATCTGAAAAATATATGTACGTACAGTGGTACCTCTGGTTAAGTACTTACTTTGTTCCGGAGGTCCGTTCTTAACCTGAAACTGTTCTTAACCTGAAGCACCACTTTAGCTAATGGGGCCTCCTGCTGCTGCTGCGTCGCTGGAGCACAATTTCTGTTCTTATCCTGAAGCAAAGTTCTTAACCCGAGGTACTATTTCTGGGTTAACAGAGTCTGTAACCTGAAGTGTATGTAACCTGAAGCGTATGTAACCCGAGGTACCACTGTATTTGTATGTATTTTGCCTGTACTTTGTAATAATTATGTTAAATAAAGTTTAAACTTTTTTTTAAAAGGAAAGTCAGTCACCTGGAAGGAAACTAAGGCATAAAGTGAATAAGGGAAAGATGGGGAAAGGAAGGAAAGACTTATCCAAACTCCAAACTCCCCACTGTTTATCCCATGCGCAAGCCCCACATTTTGACTTGCTGCACCTCCTGTGTGTATCAAGGATGTGTATCAAGGTCAGCCCCTCGCCGCTGACTGTCCGTGGCTCTCCAGGGTTTCAAACTGGGAGTCTTTCCCAGTCCTACCAGGAGATGTCAGGACTCGAACCCGGGTTTCTGCATGCAAGGCAGATGCTCTGCCACTCAGCCGTGGTCCTGATGGAAGATGCACATCTTGAAGGTGGAACGCTGGTTTCCCCAACCTCACGTTGTGTTTTGGGGCCACTATTCCCCTCCCTCACCCGATCCGCTGGGGCACTGACCTCTCCAAGTGCCAACTCCTTCTTCACCAGCTCCTTCAGCTCTCCCTTGCTCAGAGTGAACTTATCCCCTTCTTTCCCTGAATATTTGTGGAAGGTGTACACAAGCGTCGCCAGGGCTTTCTCCAGGGGTGTCTCCATGTCCATTGGCCAGGCAGGATCTGAAAAGGAGAAAACAGGGAAGTGAACTGTATGGCGGGATTTGTTCATTTGTTCATTAAATTTATATCCTGCCTTTCCTCCTGAAGGAGCACACAGTTAAGAACATACGAAGAGCCTGATCCAGACCCTCCAAGTGTCCCTATTTTCCAGGGATGGTCCTGGATTTACAGAAGCTATCCCTGTTTCTAATTTGATCCCCCAATGTCCTTTTTCCCCGTAAAGGTAAAGGGACCCCTGACCACTAGGTCCAGTTGTGGCCGACTCTGGGGTTGCGGCACTCATCTCGCTTTACTGGCCGAGGGAGCCGGCGTACAGCTTCCAGGTCATGTGGCCAGCATGACTAAGCCGCTTCTGGTGAACCAGAGCAGCACACGGAAATGCCGTTTACCTTCCCGCCAGAGCGGTACCTATTTATCTACTTGCACTTTGACGTGCTTTGGAACTGCTAGGTTGGCAGGAGCAGGGACCGAGCAACGGGAGCTCACCCCGTCGCGGAGATTCGAACCGCCGACCTTCTGATCGGCAAGTCCTAGGCTCTGTGGTTTAACCCACAGCGCCACCCGCATCCCTGCTTTTCCGACACCCCTATTTTTACCAGAGAAATGTTGGAGGCCAACCCAGGAACGGGAGAAGGGCCCTTGGTTTCTTGATTTGAACCTGTGGGGCAGCTCAGGCCATAAAGCCTTTGATTATACAGCATTTGCCCTGGGTGCAAGCTTGGGAAGCTCATCATGCAAAGCAGAAAGTATACATAAAAAGAGATCTTGCAAGCAAGCGCACATTAGAAGCAGCAGCGAACAACTCTGCAATTAAGGAGGGTGGAAACAAGCTGATAAGAGCTCCATTAGCACAAGTAGGGATTTCCCTGGGAATGGCTGGCCAGCCCTGGGCGAACACACCCGGCACCAGCGTGTTCTCGACGCTTCCCACTCCCAGCACTTTAGATCTGCAGCTCGTAGCATTCAAGTTGGCAGGCGAGGCAGCCCTGATCATATGATGTAAAGGTAAAGGGACCCCTAACCGTTAGGTCCAGTCGTGGCCGACTCTGGGGTTGCGGCGCTCATCTCGCTTTATTGGCCGAGAGAGCCGGCGTACAGCTTCCGGGTCATGTGGCCAGCATGACTAAGCCGCTTCTGGCGAACCAGAGCAGTGCACGGAAATGCCGTTTTACCTTCCCGCTAGAGCTGTACTTATTTATCTACTTGTAGTGGTGTGCTTTCGAACTGCTAGGTTGGCAGGAGCAGGGACCGAGCCATGGGAGCTCACCCCATTGTGGGGATTTGAACTGCCGGCCTTCTGATCGGCAAGCCCTAGGCTCTGTTGTTTAACCCACAGCGCCGCCCGCATCCCTTCCAATCACATGATGTACTCCGTTGTATATGCTAGGGGTGGGAAACCTGTGGCCCATGGGTCACATGTGACCCGCCAGGCCTCTCTATCTGGCCCACAAGACTCTCCCAAGACCACGCCTCCCATTGGGCCCTTACGTTTCGCACCTTGAGTATTTTTGCCTGCTGGGAATGTGCCCTTAAACTCTGCCCATGCCTTTTGCTTGTATGGATGGAGAACAGAGAGGAATATGTGAGCGTTTGTGTGTGTGTGGAAGCTAGCCGACTGTACAGTGGCAAATTTTTACATTTTGTTGGACGCAGAGGAATGGTGGGAGGCATCGACTGGAGGACCCCCAAGGGATGGAGGTTCAGAGCCTGGAGAAGGGTGGTGGGATGACAATGCAAGTGGTCAGAGGGAGAAGAGGGTGAAGCCTGGGAGGAGGAGGTATCGGAAGCTGAAGAGGTAACAGGGTTTAGTGAGCAGGAAGAATTTGTGGCAGAGAGGAGTCCAGAATCAGAGGCAGAAGCAAAAACTGGAGTGCGTGCAGGAGCCAGGCCCTGTGACCCATAGGGCTTCGCAGGACTGGGGCTTTCCTAATTTTGTTCTGAAGAGGCAAGGCACAGCCACACAGGTGAGGCCGATTGGTAACTCACAGCACCAGGTGGCAAGAGCTGGGAAGGGATATAAGGTCAGCATTTCCTTTTGGCTCTTTGCCACAGCAGCACGCTTCCTGCTTTGCTGCTTTGGCTACTTGACTCCTGGTTTTCTGACCCTCTGACCTTTGGCTTCTTGACTCCCGGCTCTCTGACCCTTGGCTTCCTGACTCCTGGGTCTCTGACCCTTGGCTTCCAGACTCCCGGCTTCCGGACTCTCGTTCCTGCTCCCACCCTGCCATCTTGCCCCCAGTCCCGACATCCTCCACCAGGAATTTGACCGCCCGTAAACCAGACCGTGACACTGGAGAGTAGGAAGGCCAAGAGGCAGAGATGAGTCAGGCTGGTCTCCCTCTCCTGCTGCAACAAACTCTCCTCTCCTCTGGTCTCCCAGAACCAGAAGAGGCATGAAGAGGGTGGAGAAGAAGTTAGCTTTGCGCAGGCACAGTCTCAGATTGCTTGGGGGAAACCTGAGAAAGGAGAAGGCTTAGGCAGCTGTGGGCAGGAGGGGGCCTTTGGTCTCTGCAACTGCCTACCAAAGACGAATTGCTGTGCTTACTAGGCCTGGTACTCTTTAGCAGATCCGGTTTCCTCGAATAAAGAGTTACCTTCACTTACTCTGTGTGATTTATTGCTAGCTCGCCCTTGTCACATTTGTTGCCCCGCCCACCACTGGCCTGTGGCCCCCAAAATGTTTCCCAGAAGGGAATGTGGCTCTTGGGCCATATCCTTGAACTCTGATAACACCACTAGCTTCCCTGGATGGAGAATAGGGAGAGGGATTTGTGAATGAGCGTAGAAACTAGCTTACTGCCCAAAGTGAAAATTTACACCCATCACTCCACCCACTTTTGACACCCACCCACCACTGGCATGTGGCCCCTGGGAGGTTTCTCAAAAGGGAAGGTGGCCCTTAGGCTGAAATAGGATCCCCAAGCCTTTTAAGTGAATAGTGAACTTGCTCTCTGAACCCGGATCCTTACGCAGCCAGAATGGCATCCCTCAGTAATGAGGCGGATATATCAGCAAGCTTGGAGGGAGAGAGAAAGGAACTGAGCAGAGCCAAATAAGGGCTGAGCATGCCCAATGGCTGCAGAATGTTGGGGCTGGCTGTAGCGGAATGGAGTTGTTTGGAAAGGGTGTGGCTGGCAGCCTGAACAGAAGCACTTTCCCCTGAAGCATTTATTGTAGTGGATATATATATATGCATTCACCTCTCCCTCTGTGGATTAGCCTCTCCCCTCTCCGGCAGTTTCCTCCATTCATTAACCTTTACAACAAATTAACTAATAGCTTCTGGAAATCTCGGTGGATCCAAAGGGCAGATTTCCTTCACTAATCACCTCAAAACTGTGGACGGTGCCGCTTTTGGGAGCCACCCACACGCATGAGGGAGAGAGCAGCAGACCCCGAGGGAACCCCAATGTTTACGGAAATTACAAATAAATGAATGAACATGTTTGGGGGAAATAAAACCGATGGGGAAGGGATGCTGAAACATCTGAGTCAGTGCTGATCATACTCAACTTAACCCGAGGTAATACTGTAATAATAATAATAATAATAATAATAATAATAATAATAATTTATTATTTATACCCCGCCCATTTGGCTGGATTTCCCCAGCCACTCTGGGCGGCTTCCCACACAATATTAAAATACGATAACCTATTAAACATTAAAAGCTTCCCTAAACAGGGTTGCCTTCAGATGCCTTCTAAAAGTCTGGTAGTTGTTTTTCTCTTTGACATCTGGTGGGAGGGTGTTCCACAGGGAGGGCGCCACTACTGAGAAGGTTCTCTGCCTGGTTCCCTGTAACTTGGCTTCTCACAGCAAGGGAACCACCAGAAGGCCCTCGGCGCTGGACCTCAGTGCCCAGGTAGAACAATGGGGGTGGAGACGCTCCTTCAGGTACACTGGGCCGAGGCCAGTATGTTCTTCATAAGCAGACGCTTGTGAAATATTTGCTGGGGTGCTTTGTCCCTAAACTACACCCCACCTGCCGGTTTGGTGGGCCACAGATTCTACAGCTCTAAGCATCGGCACATGAAGAATGGAGACTGAAGCTGACTGACTATGCAGAATTGGACAGATTAACCGGGAAAATTAGATATCTTCGAGACCAAAAGTGCATCGAGGACTGGGGGAAATTTGTTGAGTATCTGAAAAGAACATGTGATGTGCAAACAACACTGGTGGGATTTCAAGAAGCACTGTGAAAGTTGAGATATATTGTTAAAAAGAAATAGGAGTGGGAGGGAAGTTTAATGGCAATATAAACAGAGGAATGCGTAAACTGAGAGGTAAATATGGATGATTGTCAGAGAAGCCGAAGGAAGTCTAAAAAGAAACAAATTTGTGAAAATTTGATAGAATTGTATATTTGTGTTGGAAAATAATAAAAATTATTTATATATATATAAAAAAAGCATCGGCACATGATGCTCGGCGCATCAGCTGGCAAAGTTTCCCACCTGTTCCCATGGCCTCCCTGGCATCGATCTCTGCTGCCAAGCCTTCGCTTCATCAGCCAAGAGGAACAACGAATCACATAAACTCTAAAACAAACAATTTTGAAACGGCTGCTTTGTGGTTAACCAAGCATTGAAGCCACCAGAGGGCCGAACCCACCTGTGAATCAGGCAGCTTGAATTCAAATCCAGTTAGCTGTGACCAAGGTGGGGCTGGGATCCTGTTCAAGGTGATGCAACCGTCCGCATGAGCTCATGCTAGCAAATAGATCCGAGAATGGTGTGTTAAAGATTAAGGTTGCCAGCATCCAGACTCGGGGTGTGTGTGTGTGGTGTTCCTGTGCCTTTTAAGGCAGGGGGTGCCAACCTTTTGGGGCCTATTTTAATTTTTAATTATTACTTTATTCAAAGAATAACAAATAGAAATATCCGTTATCTCCCACAAACTTGGAAAGCAAGCTGGAGTCCATGTAGATATTTTGATTAGTGACAGTGTTTTCCTTCTGTGACTTGTACCCCCAAGTGTGTTTTATAAGTTGGTCTCCGACCGTAATAAATTATCTATCTATCTATCTATCTATCTATCTAGTGACGGTGCACATTTGGATTCTAGAAAGAGTGATGTGAGTGCCACCAATTCTGGTCACTACTTCCCCCTCCCAACATTTCTCCGATGAAAATAGGATGTCCTATTCTGTTGTTGTTGTTGTTGTTGTTGTCGCTGTTGCTGTTGTTGCTGCTGTTGTTGTTTATACCCTGCCTATCTGTCTGGGTTGCGCCAACCACTGTGGGCAGCTTCCAACATATATAAAAACATAATAAAACATCAAACTTAAAAAAAAAAACTTCCCTGTACAGAGCTGCCTTCAGATGTCTTCTAAAGGTTGTATAGTTACCATATTTTTCGCTCTATAAGACGCACCAGACCACAAGACGCACCTAGTTTTTGGAGGAGGAAAACAAGAAAAAAAAATTCTGAATCTCAGAAGCCAGAACAGCAAGAGGGATCGCTGCGCAGTGAAAGCAGCAATCCCTCTTGCTGTTCTGGCTTCTGGGCTAGCTGCGCAGCCTGCATTCGCTCCATCAGACGCACACACATTTCCCCTTACTTTTTAGGAGGAAAAAAGTGAGTCATATAGAGCAAAAAATACGGTACTTATCTCCTTGGCTTGCATAACTCCATACCCTCCTACATTTCTCCGATGAAAATAGGGACGTCCTAAGGAAAAGTGGGACATTCTGGGATCGGATCAGAAACCGGGGCGGCTTCTGTAATTCCGGGACTGTGGAACCTGGGAAATAGGGACACTTGGAGGGTTGAACATACCGTGAGACAGGAAGAGAGAAAGTACCCACAAAATGCACCCGTCACAGTTCCCAAAAGTAGGACTCAGCTGAATTAATCTTGAGTTCCCTAAGAAGCCTGAAGATCTGAAAGAGGAAGTGGAAGTGAAAGAGGAACCTTCCTCCTTTAGATTTCTAGAGACTTTTTGAGGGAAGAAAAGAATAGGAACTTCCCTCGCTGCCTCATGACCAAGCGAAGGGCTGAAAGGTTTTATGGAGACCCTTGTTGTAAGAGTTACTGGGATTTTCACCCCGTACGGCATCACTCATCGCCAGGCTGACAGGCCTGTGGGTGATACAGCTGTATTTGAAGCTTAAAAACATGTCGGAGAAGGTATATGCCTACCGTATGGAAGTTAACTGGACAACAAAAAAGGATTTTACGCGCTCTCATGGTAGCCAAGAGGCTGATACTGATGAACTAGAAGACAATATATATCCTTTAATCAGTGGATTGATCATATGATAACACTTGCAACCTATGAACAGACTGCTTACAGACGTAGACTGCTTAGATAAACACAGCAATATCTGGAACGAATGTATAGAAAATGCAGTAGGCTGTTAATATTTCTACAGTGGTACCTCGGGTTACATACGCTTCAGATTACAGACTCCACTAACCCAGAAATAGTGCTTCAGGTTAAGAACTTTGCTTCAGGATAAGAACAGAAATCGGGCTCCGGCGGTGTGGCGGCAGCAGGAGGCCCCATTAGCTAAAGTGGTGCTTCAGGTTAAGAACAGTTTCAGGTTAAGTACGGACCTCTGGAACGAATTAAGTACTTAACCCGAGGTACCACTGTATTAGTATTGGGATAACAATCTCAAATTTTTGTCTATATTCATATAATGCTTCCCCTTCCCTTTACACAGTTCTGTGTTTTGATTTCCCCCCTTCTTTTTGTATCACTTTACTGCTTTATATTTGAATTTATGTTTCAATGAAATATCAATTAAGAAATGATGCAGGAGAACGGTGCGCCGGAGCATGGACAGAGTTACTGTACATCCCCTGCTTGCAAGGATCGCTGCCCACTCCTCCCCTGACCGTGCCTTTTAGCAACAGTCCAGAAATGTCACCTGCAGACACTTCTCACCCCCCCATTACTTTATCTGCCCGCGGACTGTCTCGCCAGAGTGGTGCATGCTCTAGTTATCTCCCGCTTGGACTACTGCAATGTGCTCTACGTGGGGCTACCTTTGAAGGTGACCCGGAAACTGCAATTAATCCAGAATGCGGCAGCTAGACTGGTGACTGGGAGTGGCCACCGGGACCACATAACACCGGTTCTGAGAGATCTGCATTGGCTCCCAGTACGTTTCCGATCACAATTCAAAGTGTTGGTGCTGATCTTTAAAGCCCTAAATGGCCTCGGTCCTGTATACCTGAAGGAGCGTCTCCATCCCCATCGTTCTACCCGGACACTGAGATCCAGTGCCGAGGGCCTCCTGGCGATTCCCTCATTGCGAGAAGTGAGGTTACAGGGAACCAGACAGAGGGCCTTCTCGGTAGTGGCGCCCGCCCTGTGGAACGCCCTCCCTTCAGATGTGAAGGAAATAAGCAGATATCCTATCTTTAAAAGGCATCTGAAGGCAGCCCTGTTCAGGGAAGTTTTTAATATTTAACGCTGTACTGTTTTTAACACTTGATTGGGAGCCGCCCAGAGTGGCTGGGGAAACTCAGCCAGATGGGCGGGGTATAAATAATAAATTTATTATTATTATTATTATTATTATTATTATTATTATTATTATCTCTGTGTCAGGCTCTGTGCCTGTTCACATGTTCATTCTGCTCTTCAGAGGCACAGGAGGCAGAGAGAAAATTTGGCAACGGCTGCCTCTGGAATCTAGGACCGTTACGCCTAGCAGCCCCAGACGAGTTAGTGAGATCTTTCCAAAAGGTCAAGAAACAGGAGCCCAGTTTCCTTCTGGAGTCCATCTCCCAAAACCCGAAGACGAATGAAGGATCTGGATTGATTTAGCTGGACTCTGACTCACAAAGAGATGTTGTAACGTGGAAAAGGCGTTGGCTGGCTTAGCGATTGCAGGCTGGGGATTTGCCAGCTTCTGATAGCCACGGGCAAAATCCAGAGCTCGACATTTTAACATGCAGGGTTGTGTGGGTGTGAGACCTCTGAGCAGCTCATGTGTCTTGCACATCTGGAATCTGCGTGGACATCTGGAGAGAAAAAGCCTCCTCTTCTTCCAGGAAGGGCTTGCTCCCAGCCAGAAATGAGGAGAGAAGGCTGTGATTCCCTGGCAGAGGACCTGCTTTGAGAGCAGAAGGCTCCCAGTTTGATCCCTGCCATCTCCAGTTCCGGCTGGGAAAAGAGGGCTGGTTGGCTGGGGGCAGTGCCGGATTTACGTATAAGCTAAACAAGCTATAGCTTAGGGCCCCACTCTCCTGGGCGCCCCCCAAAAAAATTAAATGGAAAAAACCCTGGATGTACATTTCCAAAATATAAGATATAAAATAAAACCTACATTCAGCAACTGTTTTTTGTGTTGTGTGGGCTCCTATGATGTAAGTAATGGGCCCTGCCTGCTAGCCTGCTCCCTAAAATATCACTGGTTTGCTCATTTCTATATCAATTACTTTGATAAAATACATATTTTGTTATGCGCAAATGGCTTTAGATACCTATTAGGTCCATAAATTACCGTATAGCATATATCCAACACAAAAAACAGCGACAATTTGTTGTTGACAAAGGACAGCTGGACATATAAAGGGCCCCATTACCTTCAGTAGCCGAGGGCCTCATCAAACCTAAATCAAACCTAAGTTTCCCAGGGTGATGGGGTACCGTTAGTGAGCACTCTTTGGGTTCGCTCAGCCAACCAGCTGCAAATCCACCTAACAGTTACCATGTCCAGCCCACATTTGACCAGCTTCTCCACAAGATTATCATGGGGGGCTTTGTCAAAAGCCTTACTGAAATCAAGATACGATAATGTCCACAGCATTCCCCTGATCCACCAAGCTTGTAACTCTATCAAATATGAGATCCATCTGGCATGACTTGTTTTTGAGAAAACCGTGCTGAAGCCAGCGCAACCGAACCGGCCGTGATCCCCTAAATTTGCCTACTGCCTGGCCGGTATAGTGCCTGGCTCCAATCAAGTCTTGGTTGCGAATTACTGCTATATTGCCTTTCTGGATCAAACCAAGGATTTGCCCAGCATCCTGTTTCCAACAGAGGGCATCCCGGAAGCCCCTAAAGCGAGGCCTGAAGGCAGCAGCCCTCCTTCCCTGCTGTTCATCCCCCAGAAGCAGGCATTCTGTGATAGACTGCCCTTGCACAAGGAGGCTCTGTTCGAGCTAGCATAACTAAAAGAGCCGCTGGGGGAAGGAGTTTGGGGAAGGCTGAGGTGGCGGCGGAAACAATCTAGAAAACATCACAGAGAGGAAAAGCAAGCCAGTTGATAAGTACAGATGGATGTGAAATTAAGGATGCATAGCCGTTTAAAAGGAGCTAAAAGCAACTCACCGGATGAGAATGTGTATGGCAAGCTTGAGTGGTGAAGCAGGGAACTGGGTGTGGTATAGCATCTCCCTCTTATGCAGTTTCATGGGGGGTCCCCAGAGATTGAAGCTGGTAAAAGCAGGAACATGATCTCGTTGCCAGGATATGTCCTGAGGGACTGCTGGCATCCAGCCATCTTCTCCTCGGGTTGTGGACAACTCTTTTTCTTTTCTTTTCCCCCCTTTCCCGCTTTTAAATTAACTTTATTTACTGAGGCTTATTCATAGATCTTCAAAAATACATACCCATCAGAAAGCATATTTTTTACAATATACTAAGACAGCTACTTGGTCTAAAAAAAGAAGAAATTCAGAAAGAAGACAAGGCAAGAAATGGAGAGACCAGGAAAAAAGAGAAAGGGAGAGAAAAGGGGAAAGAAAGAAATAACTATGGAAAGATAGGTAAAGGGACCCCTGACCATTAGGTTCAGTTGTGGCTGACTCTGGGGTTGCAGCGCTCATCTCGCTTTATTGGCCGAAGGAGCCGGCGTACAGCTTCTGGGTCATGTGGCCAGCATGACTAAGCTGCTTCTGGCGAACCAGAGCAGCGCACAGAAACGCCATTTACCTTCCCGCCGGAGCGGTACCTATTTATCTACTTGCACTTTGACGTGCTTTTGAACTGCTAGGTTGGCAGGAGCAGGGACCGAGCAACAGGAGCTCACCCGTCGCGGGGATTCGAACCGCCGACCTTCGGATCGGCAAGTCCTAGGCTCTGTGGTTTAACCCACAGCACCACCTGCGTCCCATTAACAACTCTTGCTTGAGCCTAAATTAGGATTCTCTTGGCCTTATCAATGTTCTGCCTGAAGGTGGCCAGCTTTTAATTTTAGGAGGCCTCCTGCGCCTTTAATGCAGGGAGGGTTCAGTTTCCTTGGAATGAAAGGAAGAGAGAGGCAGGCCGGTGGCAGAAAGAGGAAATAGCGGGTGGTTTCACCCAGTGGTGCAGACTACAAAGAGAGAACTTCCGTCGTGTCTTAAACACAAGCTGATTTTTTTTTTTGGTGGCGTGCTACTTTGTCATCTGTGAGGGTTGAGTCACGTTAAATTCTGTTTGCCATCGAGGCATAGCTGTCAAGTGTCCCTTATTTGAAGGGACAGTCCCTTATTCTAGCACCATGTCCCGCTGCGGTCCCTTATTGATGGATGTCCCTTAAATGTCCCTTAAATGATGTCCCTTAAATTTCAAAGGAAGCAGCTCCTCTCCGTCCCTCCCTGCCGGCCAGGGAGGAGGGAGGCTCCAACTGTGTTGCTTGGCTGTGTTGCTCACCCAATAAGAAGTCTAAGAACGACTGGGAGGGTGGAGCTTGCATGCCTTGTGTGTGGCTAGTTAATGCAAGCTGAGGAGGTTTTGAATGCTGGACGCCATTTTGTTGCACGTGCTGCTGCAAACTTTGCAGTGCAAAGCCAGGCCGGGGAGCCGTCTTAAGTTGAGGCTGCATAGGCCTTGTGGTGCATGTGATTCAGATTCTATTCAGTTGAACCTCTGGTTACAAAGTTGGTTGGACAGTGTTCTCGAAGCTACCAGCATGAGTTTGACCAGACTGTAGGAGGACAGGAAGACTGGAGTGCCTGGAACAGGTGAGGCTGCAGGTCCCTTATTTTGGCTGCTGGTCCCTTATTTTCAAGGCTGCTGGTCCCTTATTTTCAAGGCTGCTGGTCCCTTATTTTCAAGGCTGCTGGTCCCTTATTTTCAAATCTGTAAGTTGACAGCTATGCATCGAGGTGCCACGAATGGAGGAGAACTACATGCTGCAATCGAGGGCCGCATTCCTTTCTGAGCAACATTTGGAGGGCCATAGGTCCCTCCCCCCCCAAAAATACCCCACACAGCTAACTTACAGCTGGTTCTCAGCTTCTCTCTGCTCCACCGATTTCAAAGCAGAAAGGGCGTTTATTCTTTTGGCAAAAGGCATAATTTGAAAGGCGTAATTATCTTGCAATGTTATTACCAACAGTTGAAAGAAAAATACACATTGGCAGCTGCAGCTGCGTGTTTGTGGGAAGGAGCAGGTTTTACGCTGCCTTGCCACCCGCCCCCCAGGCACATGTTCACACTAGGGACTAGAAACTTCCTCCCACCTGAGCCTTCAGAGATTACACTTCCCAATAATCCCGGGGAGGAACTGTGAAGCACGACAAGTCTTGCACCCTGCATTATTATTATAATATGATTTCTTACATTCATGTACCACTTTTTCATCCAAGGAGCTCCAGGTTCCCCCCTCCCTCCTCATTTTATCCTCAGAACAACCCTGTGAGGTAAATTAGGCCCAAAGCCACCCAGAGAGCTTCATGGCTGAGTGGGGATTCGAACCCCAGTCTCCCAGGTCCTAGCCCATGCCGGCTCTCAGTCACGCTCTCTTAAAAGCACATGTGGGGATTTGAACTCACAGCCTCTGGATCCCCAGCCACTGGCTTTCCCTCCCTACGAGTAACAGGCCCAATGGTCTTCCTGGTGGGACAGTTGCCGCTGGCAACATCATAGAATCATAGAATCATAGAGTTGGAAGAGACCACAAGGGCCATCGAGTCCAACCCCCTGCCAAGCAGGAAACACCACCAGAGCACTCCTGACATATGGTTGTCAAGCCTCTGCTTAAAGACCTCCAAAGAAGGAGACTCCACCACACCCCTTGGCAGCAAATTCCACTGTCGAACAGCTCTTACTGTCAGGAAGTTCTTCCTAATGTTTAGGTGGAATCTTCTTTCTTGTAGTTTGGATCCATTGCTCCGTGTCCGCTTCTCTGGAGCAGCAGAAAACAACCTTTCTCCCTCCTCTATGTGACATCCTTTTATATATTTGAACATGGCTATCATATCACCCCTTAACCTCCTCTTCTCCAGGCTAAACATGCCCAGCTCTCTTAGCCGTTCCTCATAAGGCATCATTTCCAGGCCTTTGACCATTTTGGTTGCCCTCCTCTGGACACGTTCCAGTTTGTCAATGTCCTTCTTGAACTGTGGTGCCCAGAACTGGACACAGTACTCCTGGTGAGGTCTGACCAGAGCAGAATACAGTGGCACTATTACTTCCCTTGATCTAGATGCTATACTCCTATTGATGAGGCCCAGAATTGCATTGGCTTTCAGTCTCCCTCCCTTCTGTTCAGCCAGGTGTGGCAAACAGGATGCAGGGGACAGGTGGGGAATCTGTTGCTAAGCAACAAGAGGCCAGGGACCGCTCAGTGGGATGACGGGACTAGGAAAGATGCTGGAGTTCTGGCCGTGTGTGTGTGTGTGTGTGTGTGTGTGTGTGTATCTTTTTTTCTTCTGAAGTTCAGCATGCCTGACTTCGTCCTTAAAACCAGCAGAGAATGGAGCTGGTTTTCAGCTGTTTTCTTGGAGGCCGAACAATAAACCTCTTTGTGTACAAAATACACAGAGAGAGATCAGGAGAGAGAGAGAGAGAATTAAGGGGAGGTAAGGGAGAAAAACCGGCCCTTCGGCCTTTCAGGGTGCGGCAGGGTTGGGTTTGGAAAGGGACCCTGCAAAGGCAATAATTTTGAATCCTTTACAGTGGTACCTCGGGTTAAGTAGTTAATTCGTTCCAGAGGTCAGTTCTTAACCTGAAACTGTTCTTAACCTGAAGCACCACTTTAGCTAATGGGGCCTCCTGCTGCCGCTGCACCTCCGGAGCACGATTTCTGTTCTCATCCTGAAGCAAAGTTCTTAATCCGAGGTACTATTTCTGGGTTAGCGGAGTCTGTAACCTGAAGCGTATGTAACCTGAAGCATATGTAACCCGGGGTACCACTGTACTGGGAATTGAACGAGATCTACACCGAGTATAGGCCTGACCAGCCACTTTGTTCTACAGAACAGAGCTGTGCATTTAGTTCACTCCACACTTGCAAGGAATCCGTCTTTCAGGGTTGCAGGACCTAATCTCTGGAACTCCCTGTCCCTTGATATTAGCAGGCGCCTTCGCTGTTTCTGGCGTCTGTCTAAAGACTGCATTGCTTTCAGCAGGCCTAACCAGACGTGTAATTTGGACCGGTAATTATATTTTATAATGTTTGTTTTTTCAGAGCTGCTGATTTTGCTTATCTTTGGATCCATTTTGGGTTAGCTTCCTTTTACTGTTAGCTAAGTTCCGTTGCCAGTTCCAGCAGCCAAGCCCTTTTGATATTCTTACAGAGCCTCCATATCCAGGCACAGTCTATCTTGTTCCCTAGTTCTTAGGGGCATTTTGGCCACTGTGAGAACAGGATGCTGGAAAATGATGGGCCATTGGCCTGTTCAAGAACTGGGCTTTTCTGATGTTCTTAATTGTCTCCGCCAGTCCTTCTGGTACGCTGACATTCTCCCCAAGCCATATTGATAAGAATGACCAGAAACTGTTTTTATACGCAACAACAGCCGCGAGGCTTTTGCTGGCCCAGGTGTGGAAACAGCAACAATTGCCAACAGTAGAAGAGTGGCAGTACAAGTTTATGGAGTATGCAGAAATAGCCAAACTAATGGCAAAAATTCGACATCAGGGTAATGAAACATATCAAAAAGAATGGGGGAAATTTATGTTATATATAGAGAAGATGATGTGAAATAGGGAAATCAGTAGAACCGAAATAAACCTCATAACGGGAGAATACAAAGAAATTTATTGGACAATAATATCAAAATGAATTAAAAATGTATATTATGACCAAGGTTGAACAGTATTTGTAAATGAATATAGACAAACAACAAGAATTGTATATATAGAAATATTTATTTGTTTATGGACATTTCATGGACAAAAATTAAAGAACAACTATATACAAAATGGATAAAGACAATGCGAAAAGATAAAGACGACACAAAAAAGATGGAAGAAGGAAGGAGGGAAGTCAGCTCTTGAGAGCAAGAATAAATGTAAAATGTAATATAATATGTGTATGTATTTTTGTTTAGTCGTGTCCGACTCTTCGTGATCCCATGGACCAGAGCACACCAGGCACTCCTGTCTTCCACTGTCTCCTGCAGTTTGGTCAAACTCATCTTGGTAGCTTTGAGAACACTATCCAACCATCTCGTCCTCTGTTGTCCCCTTCTCCTTGTGCCCTCCATCTTTCCCAACATCAGGTTCTTTTCCAGGGAGTTTTCTCTTCTCATGAGGTGGCCAAAGTATTGGAGCCTCAGCTTCACGATCTGTCCTTCCAGTGAGCACTCAGGGCTGATTTCCTTCAGAATGGAGTGGTTTGATCTTCTTGCAGTCCATGGGACTCTCAAGAGTCTCCTCCAGCACCAGAATTCAAAAGCATCCATTCTTTGGCGATCAGCCTTCTTTACAGTAAGAGCTGTTCGACAGTGGAATTTGCTGCCAAGGAGTGTGGTGGAGTCTCCTTCCTTGGAGGTCTTTAAGCAGAGGCTTGACAACCATATGTCAGGAGTGCTCTGATGGTGTTTCCTGCTAGGCAGGGGGTTGGACTCGATGGCCCTTGTGGTCTCTTCCAACTCTATGATTCTATGATTCTATGATTCTATGGTCCAGCTCTCACTTCCATACATCGCTACTGGGAAAACCATACCTTTAACTATACGGACCTTTGTTGGCAAGGTGATATCTCTGCTTTTAAAGATGCTGTCTATGTGTGTGTATGTATAGTATGTAATTATAAAAAAACCAATAAAGATCATCTTTTTTAAAAAAAGACATTCTCCCTAAGCCACGCCAGCCACCCCTCCAGGCCCTGGACGCCAGTCAGCCCACCACAAAGATACTTCTCCTGTTTGACAAGAGAGCACCCTGAGCCGGCTGGGAATAAGCCCTGGGTGGCTCAGTGGAGTCCCGTCTGGGCTTGCAGGCCTGAGGGGAGCAGCGGTGGGGCAGGCGGGGAGCAGGGGTGGCTCGAGAACGCCTGCGCTCAGCAGAAACCTTTGCGTCCCGTTGAAAATGCAGCCCTGGCAGTTTCATTCAAAGGCAAAACTCTCTCGGGTGCTCAGCGTGAGCTAGACAGGGCTGGGGCTCAATTGGTAGCCGGAAAATCAGGCCACGCGACTGGAAGTTTCTACTCTTTCCCAACTTTTAAAGCGAGAGAGGGTGGCTGCTATGGGCAGGGTTGGTGTGTATAGCCCTCTATTTATTTATTTTTTCAAAAAAAATTATTGGTTTTGCAAGTTTATAACAAATATAACATACAAAAAATAAAAAAATTAACACAAGAAAAATAAAGAAAAAAGAACATACAAATAAACACTTAATCCTTCCAAAATCCAATTTAGTTTTCATTGTTAACTGACTTCCTCAACCCCTCCAACTGAATTCCATTGTATCCCCTTGTAACAGTTTTCCAATATCTTCTTTCTAACAAAATTTACTTTTTCAGATTACTTCCTTTACTTCTTTTCATAGTTTCTCCCACAACGTTTTACAATTTAGTCATATTCTATTCCTAAGCCAAATTGATAAATTCAAGTAGCTTCGACTTATCTTATATTACAATATTTAGCTAAATAATCTTTGAATTTCTTCCATTGGGGTGTATGGACCTCTAGGCTGCTCTGTCTGGCCCTTGTAACTTTCCCCAAGCCACGCCCCTTAAACACAGGCCACGCCCCCTCACCAGCCCTGCTTCTTACACACTCAACATATTATCTGCCTTAGCTTAATAACCACTTTTGTCTCTTTATGGCTGCTGTAAGTTCCAGAAATGATTTCCTGAAGCTGACTACACCTGAAGCCAGCACGTCAAATGCGGCCCTCCGAGGCTCTTAGCCCGGCCCTCAGAAACCTCCCCAGGGTCATGCCCCTGTTTTGCACACTCCCCCCCCCCAACTAAACCCTATAAATTAATAAATGGTGGGGTTTTGATGATTTGGAATGTGAAGGGAGAAACGCCAGCTGCAGAGGAATTCCTGGGCTAGCCTCTGCAAAAAATAAAATAAAAAAATGACCTGCCCAAGCCAGGGCTATTAAGAAGCAATGCAGGGCCATTGAGGGCACAATGCAAGAGAACTGTTCTTCTACCATGGTCCTGAGGTGTGAACAGAGACTGGGGAAGGTTGTCAAGGTAACTGGGTGTGAGGTGACAGGAAAAGAGGTGTTTTTGGAAGGAGAAGGAAAAGTGGGATCCATCTTTGGCAGGCTGGCCGGAGGCTGCTTGCAGTGCTGTGGGGGACAAGTCCCTCATGAAACGACCGTGCTGTAAGATCTGGACTCGCTCCATGCAGACTGAAGGTGTAAATAGGTGAATAAACCATATTTCTGAAAGCTACACCGGTCTCCGCCGTGTCTCAGTTCTCCAAAGGAGCACAGACCCTGGAAGACTGCCTGGAACCACCTGGGAGCTTGCTATCGCTCAGCAAAGTGTGAGGAGCAGTGCTGGATTTACATATATGCTAAACAAGCTATAGCTTAGGGCCCCAAAAAAATTTCAAGGAGAAAAAAACCCCTCAAATATTTTATTGGGGGGAGCAAAGAGACCTCGACCCTAGAAGTTAGGTCCTATGCCTGGAGAAACGGGGACTTCGGTAGCTGTGTTAAAGCAGGGACATTCAATCTCTGCAACTGCTTCATAGGCACAAGACCTACCGATGAGCATTCGCTGTGCTGACTAGGTCTGACATCCTTGTGCAAATCCTGTTTTTTTCTAATAAAGAGTTAACTCCCCTTGCTTTGTGTGATTTACTGCTGGCTTGATCCTAACACTGTGGTTTTCGGCAACTGATGTTCTAGGGCTGCCATAATTCAAACAGTGAAATATTTTAGTTTTGCCCAAAGTTGTTGAGCTTTTTTGGCAAGGCTGCTGACTGATATATCAAGGAAATGCTGGTTTTTCAAAATCATGGTTAGTAGCCATCGATAGCCTGCTCCATGGCTGCTCCACCCTCTTTTGCCTCTGGCATGTGGTCCCTGGAAGGCCCTTGGGCTGAAAAATAGCAGAATCAAAGAATTGTAGACTTGGAAGGGACCCACAAGGGTCATCTAGTCCAACCCCGTGCAAGGCGTGAATCTCAGCTAATGAAGCTCAAGACCACCCCTCTAGACATCATACATACATCACAGAAGGGGTGTAGCTCAAGACCACCACCCCCAGATACATCATACCTACATCACAGAAAGGGCGGTCTACAGCAGAAATCTGAGTGCTTTGTTTACCTCCTGTTTGCCAGGTTACCTGTTTAATGGTCACTTGACTGGATTGCCTGGGGAGCCTGGCCAGTCTTTTGTAATGATAAATACTTAGTTCCTGAGTCAAATGTGCCCTTAAAACAGGATTTGTGAAGGAAAAGACAACGGGGAGGCTTTTCCATTTTCCTTTGACCTTGCAGAGAAAACATTTGCTCAGTTTGGGAATCAAAATGGTTTCAGGTTGGTCTTCCTGTGTTGATCTATGTACGTGCTTGGTTGGTACACTTATGAACATTTAGCATATATCTAAGACCCCCAAATTCCTATCACAGCATCCAACCTCTATTTAAAAGCATCCCACGAAGGAGAGCCCACCACCTTCCGAGGTCGTCCATACCACTTGTTCCCCTGGCCCTAGAATGATGCAACGGAAACATTCATAGAATCATAGAATCCCCGAGCTGGAAGGGACCCAAGGGTCATCTAGTCCAACCCCCTGCAATGCTGGAATCTCGGCTAAAGCACCCACAGCAGATGGCCAATGAGGGCCTACAATACATAGTTGGCTAGAGCATGGTGTTGATAATGCCACAGCTGTAGGTTCGATCCCCGTAAGGGACAGCTGTCTATTCCTGCATTGCAAGGTGATTCGACTAGAAGTGTTGAATGGTCTCTTTAAATCTGAAGGTTCATTATTGTTCCACAAGATGTGTATTTCTTTAAAGGCCAGAGCAAATAACGTAATCAAGTTTTACAGCTGTGAAGCAGTATAGCAGGTGCTGTTAAGTTATGTTGAGTAAGCTGTTGGGTATAGTATATAAAGAGCAGCAAGTAGCTCTCTCAGTACCCTGGTGGATGGGTCATGCTTATTGATATATTGTAAAAAGGTAAAGGGACCCCTGACCATTAGGTCCAGTCATGGCCGACTCTGGGGTTGCGGCGCTCATCTCGCTTTATTGGCCAAGGGAGCCGGCGTACAGCTTCCGGGTCATGTGGCCAGCATGACTAAGCCGCTTCTGGCGAACCAGAGCAGCACACGGAAACGCTGTTTACCTTCCCGCAGGAGCGGTACCTATTTATCTACTTGCACTTGACGTGCTTTCGAACTGCTAGGTTGGCAGGAGCAGGGACAGGAGCTCACCCCGTTGTGGGGATTCGAACCGCCGACCTTCTGATCGGCAAGCCCTAGGCTCTGTGGTTTAACCCACAGCGCCACCCGCGTCCCCTGATATATTGTAATTTAGTGTAAAAGGAGTTTTTGTTATTAAAACCAAGCAAAAGTTATTTTGCATTTCTGGAATGTGTGGTCTCCCCAGCACGCCTTTTGCAGAGCAACTAATCTGCAAAATAGGCAACAAGAAAACCCTCAGGGTGTTTCTCAACCATGTCCTTGTATGAGTCTGTGCTTCTAATCTTGCCTCCCTTCTCTCCCCTCCGAAAAGAGAAGGCAGCAGCAATGAAACAAACCCAATGAAGTTTTAAAGCAAACTTTATTGTGGAAAGAGAAAGAGGCGTGGAATAATCTCCATCACGGCGGAGCCTCCAGATCAGAGAGGCGTCGTCGATGGGGCCTTTGTGAGGGAGAAGGAGAGAACAGGCGCGAGGCTGAGCTCTCAGGTCTCCGGCCTGCACAGACACCACAATTGCCCTTGATTCTGCCCCCCCCCCCCAGATCACTTGCCCCTGGGCATCTTGTCGGGATAGCCCTGGAAGAAATCGTTGCACATCATGGCCACGCAGGCCAGGAAGACGGCGTACTCTTGGAAGTCCACCTCGTTGTCCTTGTTGTTGTCTAAGTTGCTCATGATCCTCTGGAAATTCGTCTCGTCCTTCTTTTTCTGCGGGAGGGAGGTTGGATTTCATTGGTGGGCGAGGTTTAAAAAGAGATCTGGGGTTGCCACGACGTGGCCGGGAAGGAAGGGGGGCTTTCCAACCCTTGCTGCGTTGTGCAAGAGCTTTTGCCTCACCAGCTTTACAGGGGAAACTGGCTGTTTATTGCTGAATCAGAACGAATGCCGATTCGCAGAAAACCCAATTGACATTCATTCTGATTCAGCAGTAAACATTGGGGGGTAGTTCCCTGTTGCCCCAGCCACTCTGGGCTTCTTCTAGCCCCAGAGGCTAGGATCCAGAGAAGGTCTAACCTTTTTGCATGTACGTGTTTTTAATTATTGAGGTACCGTATTTTTCTCTCTATAAGACGCACTTTCCCCCTCCTAAAAAGTAAGGGGAAATGTGTGTGCGTCTTATGGAGTGAATGCAGGTGGGAGGCTCTGCTCAGCACTCCCTTTAAAGAGCCCCGTGGAGCATGTGTGAGGCTCTTGGGGGCTTTTCCCCGAGGAGGGAGTAGGGCTGCCCTTCTCCCTCCTCGGGAAAAAGCCCCCAAGAGCCGCACACACACTCCACGCACTCTTTAAAGGGAGTGCAGCTCTTGGGGGAGCCTTCATCCCCCTGCCCAGGAGAGGCTGTGCGCAGCTATCCCATAAGCCAGGATAGCAAGAGGCTATCCCAGAAGCCAGATCCCTCTTGCTGTTCTGGTTTATGGGATTCAGAATTTTTTTTTTTCTTGTTTTCCTCCTCCAAAAACTAGGTGCGTCTTATGGTCTGGTGCGTCTTATAGAGCGAAAAATGCGGTAAGTAGTGCCATCTGCTGCCTTGGTAAAATGCACACCTTGCTGAAATGCACACCTTTCAATTACGTCTGTCTCTCTGACTTGCTTATGTGCCCTGCTTCCCCATTGGGCTTTTGTATAGCCTGCACATGGATGGAGGACGATGGACACTCATAGCCACCAGACTGCTCCAATGGCCTGGAGCGCAAGGCACACCCGTCTGCTAGTTGGGTCTTGCCCAGGGACGGGGAGCCTGTGGCCTTCCAGACTCCAGCTCACATCAGCCCCAGCCATAATGGTCAGGGATGAAGGGAGCTGGCCATATCTGGAGGGCCGCAGGGTCCCGCACCCCTGTCCCGGACACATGTCCCAACCAATCAGGGATCACCCATTAAATGCACATGCAAAGGTGTGAAGCAGGAATGGGGAGCCTGTGGCCCTCCAGATGTGGTTGGACTTCAACTCCCATCAGCCACTGGCTGATGGTCAGGGATGCTGGGAGTTGTGGTCCAGAAGCAACTGGAGAGCTCTGCATTAGAAGACGCAATTGGGATAGATGTCGGAAAGGCAATTGCCAGTCTAGTTCAGGGATTGGGAGTCTTTGGGCCCACTAGATGTTGCTGTATTCCAGCTCCCATCAGCCCCATCACCCATCAGTCAGTGATGATGAGAGTTGTAGTCCATCTGGAGGGCCAGACGTTCCCCACCCTTGTCCTGGGCACATGTCCCAACCAATCAGGGATCACCCAGAGATTCTAGTCCTCATGGTTCAGAATAAAGGGCAGTGTGTCTCCAGAGTTTCAGGAAAAGATTCTGTTGCAGCCCTACCTGGAGAAGGCAGGGATCGAACCTTCTGCGCACAAAGCAGATGTTCTACCACTGAGCTGCCCCCCTTCCCTGAAAAATAATGTAAGTTTCTAGTCCTCATGGTCCAGTAGCTCTCCAGGATTTCAGGAAGGGATTCTTCTGCAGCCTTCCCTGGAGATGCAGGGGACCTTCTTGAGAAGGAGATGTTCTCCCCCATCGAGGTTCCCTCCTTTGACTTACCCCGAGGAACCCAGGCAGCTCCTTCAAGAGCAGCTCCTTCAGCTCCGCCTTGTTCAACTTGAACTTGTCTCCTTCCTTGCCGGAGTAGTTGTGGAAAGTTGTGACCATCACCTCCAGGGCCTTCTCCAGGGGACTCGCCATTTTCGGATGCTCTCGGAACCTGGCGGTGGCAGAAGAGCGGGTTGGGAATGAGAAAGCCGGTCAGGTGGTGGACGGTGGTGGCGCTTGCCCATTGAGACTGGCTGGGCAGACAACAGGGAAGCCAATGGGAGGTGGAGCCAGAGCCAAGGAGAGGCGGAGCCAACTAATTCCGCCTTTGTCCCCATCCTCCTCCTCCTCCTCCTCTCTTCTGCAAAGGCAACCCTAAGGCTATGTTTGCACCAGATATTTAAATCACTACGATACCACTTTAAACACTCATGGCTTGCCCCAAGGAATTCTGGGAGCTGCTGATTGTTATGGGTGCTGAGCATTGGTAGGAGACCCACCCCGCCTCCCTCCCAGAACTTCAATTCCCAGAGTGGTTTGACAAGCAATCCCTTTTCTTCCCAGGGAACTCTGGGAATTGTAGTTCTGTGCCTCGCATAGAGCCCCAAATGTTTGGAATCTGTATTGCAATATAATTTATATATTGGAGGAGATTCTTGAGAGTCCCATGGACTGCAAGAAGATCAAATCTATCCATTCTTAAGGAAATCAGCCCTGAGTGCTCACTGGAAAGACAGATCCTGAAGCTGAGGCTCCAAGACTTTGGCCACCTCATGAGAAGAGAAGACTCCCTGGAAAAGACCCTGATGTTGGGAAAGATGGAGGGCACAAGGAGAAGGGGATGACAGAGGATGAGATGGTTGGACAGTGTTCTTGAAGCTACTAACATGAGTTTGACCAAACTGCGGGAGGCAGTGGAAGACAGGAGGGCCTGGTGTGCTCTGGTCCAGGGGGTCACGAAGAGTCGGACACGACTAAACGACTAAACAACATCAACAACACGGGAGTCATGTAGACATATCTCAGGGTCAGTGTACTCATTTGAAGCATGGTGCAAGTGCTGTCAGTCGCATTATAGTCTATCCTTCATTGACAAGTCAATGCAAAGCAGCTAAGAAAGTTCTGGCTAAGACAACTGGGGATTCTTGTAAGAATCCATCGGAGGATTCCATGCAAATTTTGATCAAACGTACAGTAGTTTGGGATACAAGAGTCTGCTCAACAAGAAACAGAACATACAAAAGCCCAGTGGCAGGAACTGGGACTTCTTGTAATGGAAAAGAGAGGATGGAGACAAATTCTGGGAGCTGGTGGTCTAGGGTTTAAATTAAGTGAGATAAGGTGGTGGGAGAAATTTCAAATTGCCAACACCAACTGCAGATGTCTGCTATAGATCCAAGAGCTATGAAGCAATACAGGAATGAGGGTCAGAGTAGGTTTAAATGGTGGTACGACTGATGCCTTTAAAGCATCACGAGGAATGAATCAAGGCTGCATTCTGGCTCCCGCTCTTTTAACGTCTATATTAACGATTTGGTGCCATATTTAGCCAACGCAAACTTCCCCGCTGCAGTAATTAGGGACAGAAAGATCTCAATAGTGATGTAAACAGATGATTTAGGGCTCCTCTCTCTTTCCCGATTGGGTGTCAAAAAATCTCTTGGAGGTGCTCAGCACATACTGTAAGCAGGAAAGCCTATCCATAAATTAAGACCAACAGTATGATTTTTGGCAAACATAGTCCTAGGTATAAATGCTCTTTAGAAAGGGACACAGGTAGCGCTGTGGTCTAAACCACTGAGCCTCTTGGGCTTGCCGATCACAAGGTCGGCGGTTCGAATCCCCGCGATGGAGTGAGCTCCTGTTGTTCTGCCCCAGCTCCTGCCAACTTAGCAGTTTGAAAGCACACCAGTGCGAGTAGATAAATAGGTACCACTGTGGCGGGAAGGTAAACAGTGTTTCCGTGTGCTCCGGTTTCTGTCATGGTGTCCCATTGTGCCAGAAGCGGTTTAGTCCTGCTGGCCACATGACCCGGAAAGCTGTCTGTGGACAAATGCCGGCTCCCTCGGCCTGAAAGTGAGATGTGTGCCGCAACCCTATGGTTGCCTTTGACTGGACTTAACTGTCCAGGGGTCCTTTACCTTTTACTTTTTTACCTTTGCTGCTTAGATCAGCAAGCTAGGGGACAAATGCGCTCATTTAGAAACCTGTGTGTACTCTTTAGCAAAACCCTCTCTTGGAAGTGTCATATGGAGACAGTGAAAATCAAAGCACAGAAAACCATAGGGGCATTGATGAAGTTCTGTTGCAACGGCGGAGGGCAGGTGATTGAACCTGTCCTAAATATATTTGGTAGCAAAGTACTTACTCGAGTAAATCTGGGGCTCTGATTTGAATTCTTATTAAAATTTTGTAAATGGTGCAAAAGATATATTTTTGGAAGCTATACTTTCTACCATCAGGAATATTAGCAGTTCTTCTTAGTAAAGAATCCATGTGACCAACATTCAAGGCAAGAGCAGATGGCACTCAATTAAACTACCTTTTAAAAATGGCTCCTATGCATATTGAGCCATCATCAAAAGGTGATTTGGACTATTATTATTTCCCAGAACTGAGCTCTGCTTCGATGAGGAGTAAGTGTGAACTAAGGGATTGCCTTTTCTGGATAGAATCCAGAAGGAACTGCCCACAACCAATTTCCCCCTTGGTATCCGCTCTCCAGAAAAGAGCATTCTAGAGCTAATTTTCTGACCACACTCTCGCCAGACAAGAAATGTTTTGCTTGCGCTGCATCTCCCAAGTGATGCCCGCTGCAGTCGTGGATGGTCACTTCAACAAGATCCATCATTCAAACAGACTTTTTGGTTTGCCTCCGGTAGAAGATATCACTCATTATCTGTTAGCCTGTCCCTTGTATAGAGAGACCCAAGAGATCGCTTTCTGAAATCTTTGCACATATAAGCAAGCAGTCCCACCCTGGCAGAAATGGTTTGGTTTCTTTAGAGTGACAATAAGACCTTTGTAACATACAGAGTGGCCCTTTATGCACTGGCTGCGGGGGAAAAATCAGGAAAAAGGAGTTAAAGAAAATCACTATAAATCGTTGTGGTGATTTGGAGGCTTCATCTGGAGTCAAGATGGATTTGAGTTTGTTGGTGTCTCTGGTAACCATTCTCTCTTACATCATGGAGGTTGGCAAATTGGATTTTAAAAAGGCAAGGTAATATTAGAACTGCTGCTGTCAGAGATGCGCAAGGGAAACTGTGTTTTAACGCTGAGGAAAGTCTTTTTTATATTATGGATTTTTACGTTATGGGTGTACGTTCTGTATTATTTTCTTAACTCTATTGCTTAACGCAAGCCTTTGTCTAGAACAAGAAACTTATGAGGTGGATGGCATCAGAGTCTATATTTTTATTTTTCATCGCCTCCAGACTGAGGTTTGCTGGAGGGAGACCACACCCGGCTTTAGTCAACCACAGAATCTGGAGATGGTAAAAAAATGAAAGAGGAAACTCTGAGTCACGATGAAAGAATCGGTAGTAGAATTTGGTGGCAAAGTCGGGGGAGGCTTGAGTAAAACAGATGGGAGGGGGGAAACGCCAGAAAGGGATCTGTACTTATTGGGGTGGAGGTGATACGTCTGTCCCCTAAACTGATGGTTCTTCCTCTTGATCCCAGATGAGTTTAGTTGCAGTCAATCGCTGGTTTTGGAGGGCAGGAGTTGAGGAAAGCACATTGTGTGCATGTTCTGGCACACCTTTTAGAGTTAAGTGTCAAGAGGCCAGTCCTCATGACTAGGGAGTTCTATCTGGAGGGAGGGGCCGTTTTCGGGATGAGAAAATCAGCCCATTTCAGTTTCCCTCAGTTCCTTATTTTGCCAACTTTAAGTTCAGCACTCCACATTTCCACATCAGCTTTCTGCCTTGATCCCCGATTAAAAACCATTTAAAAAAAACTTTAAGAATTGACCCCTGAGCTTGCTTCCCCCTCATGAAAATTCGTCAGCAACTTATTGCAATATTTCCCCTAATAGACACATCCTTGGAAGTAATTTTGCCTAATATAATACATTCTATTTTCACAGATTAACACATTTTAAGGCACACATTCCCCTAGTCTATGCCTTTTTTGGGGGGGGGTACACATTACTTGGCTGGAGAACCGCCTAGCAAAATTCAAAGATGTTCGAATTTCCAAAGGTTGGCTGTTTTTGTGCTATTTTGGAGAGAGTGGGGTATATAGGTTTGTTTACCTTTAAATACAAACTGAGCTGAATCCGCCCTCCCCTTCACTACTTAGCTGATTGTGATCCAGAGGAGAAAAGTCGCTTCGTGATCAGCTGAATGCGCAGTCTGAGATAGGGCAGGATAGACACAAACAGGATTGCGCTGAGAATTGCGCACACAAAACCCTGAGGTCCCATCTGTACTGAGCATTTGAAGCACCCTTCTTTATTTAAGTGGTCCCCCACCACCACAAAAATCTTGGGAAACATCGTTTGTTGGAGTGCTGAAAGTTCTTAGGTGACACCCCCCCCAAAATTCTCCACACAGAGCCCCAATTTCCAGAGTCTATCCATCTCTCTCCCTGTGAAACTGGCAATTGCAGCTCTGTGAGGGGAATATTTGCTGTCACATACAGAGACACACTCCTCATTTGAAATGAAAGGTGAGGACCAGCTATCAGGTTCCAAAAGAATCAGTGCCTTCTAGTTGTCCAGAATCTGATCATGGGTTGTGGAAGGGCGTGGGAGCAATGCCTCCTACTTTAAAAAGCCACACCCTTTAGCCACTGGGAAACTGAGCATGCACAGAATGCTATTCTTGGTAGGAAAGTCCTGTTATACAGTCGTACCTCCAATGTTCTGGCTCCCAAACGATCGGAAACTGGAAGTGAATGTTCCGGTTTTGGAATGTTTTTTTGGAAGCCGAACATCCGACGGGGCTTCTGCGTCTTCCAATTGGCTGCAGGAGCTTCCTGCAGCCGACCAGAAGCCGCGCTTTGGTTTACGAACGTTTCGGAAGTCGAACGGACTTCTGGAACGGATTCCGTTTGACTTCCTAGGTATGACTGTATAGATAGATGAATAGACAGACAGGCAGATAGATACCTAGGCAGCCACACCCTTTATTCACTGAGCATGTGCAGAGTGCTGCTTGGGAATGGGGAGAGAAAGCCCTGCCTGCTATAAAAATCAAACCCACAGCCATTAGCTGCTGGGAACCTGAGTGCACGCAGAGTTTGGCCCTTTCTGTTTGCTGAATAACAGCCCTTTGCAAGCATATTGGATTGCGTAGGAATCAGGGGCGTCTTGTAGAGTCGCTGTTCTGCTCTCTGTTGCTACCTGTGGTAAGACTGGCTGAAGGGAGTGGAGGGACACGACGCCCATTTCCTCAGCGACTGCTAGCAGATTGCCGTGCATGACACACACTGGAGAAACAAATTGCACCTCTGCAAAATAGGTCCGCTTTGGATGAAAACAGTCGTTCTTACATCTTTCGAATACCGGTGTAACACTGAAGAACATCTGGGGACTTGAAGCTCCTTTCCAGGGCTGGTAGCTTTAAGATCTGGGGAAGATTTCTTGTGTGTGGGCGAGATCCCACATCAAGACTCATGCTCCGAAATGGACATATTGAAATCAATGGACTTACGTAACATTGAGTTGCAGCCGGTGTCACTCCTCCTCACAGCAGACCCACAGAAGTTAATCAGCATGGGGTTGTATCCAACCACATTCTGCTCAGGGCCATTGCAATTAACAAACCTAAGTTCGTGTCGATTAACTTCAGTGGGTCTACTCTGAGTAGGGCTACCACTGACTACAGCTCAACGGCGAATTTTGGTCCCTTAACTTCACCGCGTCTGCTCTAAGTAGAATTTAGTTGGGTGACCACCCTAAAAAACCACTGATTCCTGTGGGTCTACTCTAAGTAGGGCATATTTGGCTACTACTCCCAAGCCACAAGGAAGTTCTGCACTTCTGAAACGGCATCTGGACTCTGGTCAGTCATGTCAGCCTCTGCACAACATTAGGCTGAAACTGATGGCCTCATCCTTGTTCTATTTAATTTAATTTAATTTTTTTAGAAAAGCAGACTAGGCACGTAAAAATAACAAACAAGACTTACCACAGCAACCAAACACCGAAGCGATCGAGGAGGCTACAGGGCAGGATATGAGGGCTTGTGGCAACTCGAGCCATATTTAAAGCCTCGGCAAATCCACCCTTTTATTTCGGTTGCGAAAAGTGTACACCCACCGGGTTCAGAAAGAGACCAATAAGGATCTCCCCAGGGTGTGTTTTTTTGGGGGGGAGGCTGGTGAGGATGCGAAGGCCTTTGTGATTGCTGCCTCGCCCCTCTCTTTTGCACTCATCCCCGCAGCCCTCTCTCCAAATTCCCAGACCGATTCTTTCCATCTGTCTGGCAAAGAACGGCCTTGAAATGCCAGCTTTGGAAAGGCCAGCGTAGAAGTTCCAGAAAACAGGAGCGGGAGGGAAAGCAAGGCTGGCAAGTCAGAAGAAGGGAAAAGAATAAGCAATGGGAAATGATGACAAATGCATCTTTAATGCACCAGGTCCGCTGGTAAAATTATTTTTATTCTTGGTAGTCGAGCCTGCCCTGTGGAACGCCCTCCCATCAGATGTCAAGGAAATAAACATCTATCTGACTTTTAGAAAACATCTGAAGGCAGGGAGGGTTTTGTTTTAATGTTTGAGGTTATGCTTTTTAATACAGTGGTACCTCGGGTTACATACGCTTCAGGTTACATACGCTTCAGGTTACAGACTCCGCTAACCCAGAAATAGTGCTTCAGGTTAAGAACTTTGCTTCAGGATGAGAACAGAAATCGTGCTCTGGTGGCGCAGCAGCAGGAGGAGGCCCCATTAGCTAAAGTGGTGCTTCAGGTTAAGAACACTTTCAGGTTAAGTATGGACCTCCGGAACGAATTAAGTACTTAACCTGAGGTACCACTGTATTTTGATGGAAGCTGCCCAGAGTGACTGGGGCAACTGGTCTGATATAGAAATAATAAAATAAAATAGTTATTGTTGTTATTGTTATTGTTATTATATAAATGTCCAAGACTGATAAGTCTGAAAGTATCTAGTAGTCTCTCCTGACACATTAACTTCCACTCTCACAGCTTGGTTTTTGGAGACAGTTCAAGACAGCAATCACCCATGATCCTTGGTATATACAGTGGTACCTTGGTTTATGAACAGCCCTGTTAATGAACTATTCGGTTTACGAACTCTGCAAAACCGGAAGTAGTGTTCTGGTTTGCGAACTTTACCTCAGTCTAAGAATGGAAGCCGAAGGTGGAAGAGCACTGGCAGTGGGAGGCTTCATTAGGGAAAGCGTGCCTTGGTTTAAGAACAGTTTCAGTTTAAGAACAGACTTCCAGAACGGATTAAGTTCATAAACCGAGGTACCACTGTATTACATTTCTATGACATTTTACACTTCTAACTTTGCGGCTCTTTCCCTCAAAGGTATGAGATGCTAAGGATTTGTAGCTCCACTGCGTTGCTGTTACATTTCGTTTTATCCTTTCAGAAGCCATTTTTTCTTGTTTTATTTTCCAATTTTTTTGAGGCTCAAAACTGCTTTCTCGACTTAAGTAACAGAATGAAATAAAGACATAGTTGATGAGAAAGAAGACTTGTCTCGAGATTTCAGAGATGGACACGGGGACTTCCTGGCACGGTTTTTCCAACCGGGGTGAGGAACTTGCTTTGCAACCTTTGGTGAGTTGGGGAGCCATCTTGGTTTTCATAGCAGTCGGGGCTGGACCGGAGGGCTGTCCCGGAAGAAGTCGTGGAAGAAGGTGCAGGCCGCCGCGATGAAGCGGATGTACTCTTCAAAGTCCACTTGGTTGTCCTTGTTTGTATCCAGCAATGCCATCAACTCTTCGAAAGCACCGTCTTTTATTTGAAGCTAGGAAAGGAAAAGAAATGAATGGTTGAGAATGGAGAGAAATGATCGGGGACTGAGGGTCCCTTTCAGAATTATCAGCCTAATCATCACCGTCAGTGAATGAGGGATCATTAAAGAATTATTATTATTGTAATATCACCCCTATATACATAGAAATGTAAGTTTGTCATCATGCTGAAGTTCAGGTGGCCGCCAACTGCAGCATGATGCATAGCAGGCAGGCAGGAGGGTGAGGAAGCAATGTAGTCCGGATGAGGTGTTTGTGGTTTAGAAAGGAGGAGGAACTTGGGGAGAACTGTGGGAGGATATGCAAAGGGGGTGGGCGAGGTGTAAAGGAAAGGAGGCTAGTCAGATGTGGGGGAATGGTGGTTGGCAAAAAGGTAGGTGGGTTGGCCAGCAGTCCCAGCAGCCTCTATTTTTAGTCTTGACTGATGGGCCCTTTAAGAATTATCAGCATGGTACAACAACAACGGGACGCGGGTGGCGCTGTGAGTTAAACCACTCAGCCTAGGACTTGCCGATCAGAAGGTTGGCGGTTCAAATCCCCGCGATGGGGTGAGCTCCTGTTGCTCGGTCCCTGCTCCTGCCAACTTAGCAGTTCGAAAGCACATCAAAGTGCAAGTAGATAAATAGGTACCACTCCAGCGGGAAGGTAAACAGCATTTCCGTGTGCTGCTCTGGTTCGCCAGAAGCGGCTTAGCCATGCTGGCCACATGACCTGGAAGCTGTACGCCGGCTCCCTCGGCCAGTTAAGCGAGATGAGCACCGCAACCCCAGAGTCGGCCACGACTGGACCGAATGGTCAGGGGTCCCTTTACCTTTACAACAACAACAAGATGATCATAGAATCATAGAATTGTAGACTTGGAAGCAACCACGAGGTCTATCCAACCTCCCTGTAATGCAGAGTGACTGGGGCAACCCAGCCAGATGGGCAGGGTATAATTATAATTATTCTTAACCTTACATGGGGCTCAGACCTGTGACCCTAAGATTAAGAACCTCATGTTCTTATAATGAGTTGGGGGGGGAGTTTTAAATGACTTTTTCTAAAAACCCTGAAGCTTTTCTTTTAGGAATTCTAGGTGCTGAAATCCCAAGGGAGCAGAAAAGTCTATTTGTGTAAGCAACCACGGCTATGCGAATGTTATTGGCCCACAGATGGAAAGAAGATAAAGTCTCTACCAGAGAAGAGTGGCAGATCAAGTTGATGGATTATGCCAAACTGGCAAAAATGACCAGAAGAATCAGAAATCAGGAACACCAGAATTTTAATAAGGAATGAGGGGGGAAATATAATTTATTTTAAAAACCATTGTAAACAGTTTAAAATGTTAGTAGGACTGCAATAACACTTGTAGTTTAATGGTGAATTTTGGATGTAATGGAGATGTAAAGGATTTGGATTATCATAAAAGAGAAAGGAGGAAATGATTAACAGTAGGACCCACTAAGGGGAGGGGGAAAGTCCAAGAAATTCCTTGGAATTTTGTTTTTATGCTGTATGTTCGGTATGTGACTGTAAAACTTTGATTTGTAAAACCAAATAAACAAATCTTTTAAAAACACACCACATCTTCCACCAACTGAGCTATCCTGTGTGGTGATGTAATGATGATTGTGATGCTGTTGTTGTTGTTGTTGCTGCTGCTGCTGCTGCTAATAATAATAATAATAATAATAATAATAACAATAATAATAATAATAAAACAACTATTTATATACCACCTATCAACTAAGTCTCCTTTGCAGGGCTAATTTGGAAATCTACAAAACTGTCCCAGGCACCTCAAAATACCATTTTTCTTCTTTCCTTTTTTACGTTTTCAATCTTCATTTCTCAAAAAAACACATTTCACAGAAAGAATACTGGTGGCATTCAGAATTCCCCTCCAAAACAGGCAGACTTCTGATGAATTTTCATAAGGATTTTCACACACATACTGCTGCAAAAATGTGGAGAATGGATCGGAACAAATTCCATCCACAACCCATAATGCTCAGGAGACTGAGAATGGGGTCGGAAGGAGACCTACGGTTTTCAGGCTGGGAAGCTCGTTTTCCAAGAGTTCCTTCAGTTCCTCTTTGCTGAGTGCGCGTCTGTCGCCTTCCTTCCGGCAATAGCGCTGGAACGTGCAAACCAGCCCTCCCAGGGCCTGCTCCAGAGTCTGATACTGCTCCATCGCCGGTTCCGTTGGCCAACAGCCCTGCAAGGCAAGGAGACGGGTGGATGAAGGGGCTTGCCATTTTTATGCATTGATTAAGGACAAAACGTTTGCACCACTTCTCAAACGACGTTTCCCAAAGCCATGTAGAAATAAAAACCGTAAACAAAGGGAGGTCAGTAGTGCGTTTAATAGGCAGTCCCTGATTGGTTGGGACATGTGTCCAGGACAGGGCTGGGGATGATGGGAGTTGAAGTCCAGCAACATCTGGAAGGCCACAGGTTCCCTGCTAGGGATCTACCACAGGGATGGGGAAACTTTTCAAGTCCAAGTACCAAATTTCCTTTTTGGCAACCTTTGGCATGCCGGAGGTGGGCGGAGGCATAAGCAAAAGAAAGTGAGCAGAATAATATCAACCTTCACATATCATCCCCCTCCACCAAGGCAAGCAAGAGGATACCTTCTAGCCAGTTGAAAACACTGATGGAGGATGAAATTAATGGACTATGCGGAACTTGACAAACTAACGGGAAGGATCCGAAACCGGTGGGACCAGAAATTTACCGAAGACTGGAGTAAATTTACGGATTATTTGAAAAGTATTTGTGATGAACAGACGACGTTTGTAGGTTTGCAAGAAGTTCTGTGAGGAATGATATTAGAAATATTGTAAAAATGGAGAAGGAGAGACAATAAGTTAAGAGATGTAAAGGCAATATTAAGTTAGGAAATGCATAAGAAGTGATTAAGACGGAGGATTATCAGAGGTGCTGATGGAAGTCCAATAAGAATGTATTTGTGATAAATTGTATGGTATGTTTTATAATTTTGTATGTTAAAAACCAATAAAAATATTTATATATATATAAAAAGAAAACACTGATGGAAGGTGGGAAGGTGTGTGTCCTAGACAGAACGGGCACGGCAAGGAGAGAAGTATGACCTGGGAAGAAACCTAGGGACCAGATGGAGAGGCCTGGAGGACTGTGTTCATCTCCAGACCTGAAGTCCACCATCTATGTGATTCTCCCTTCTTGCAATTCCCAGCATATTGCCTCCAGCAGAGAAAGCAGAACATGACCATCAGGGTTAGTAGCCTCTGAGAGCCTTGTGAGCTTCCATCATTTAGTCTTATCCCCTTTTAAAGCCATCTAGGCTGGTGGCCATCACAGCAACGTCAACCATTTACAGGCTACATAAGGAGAGTGTTGCTTGGATCACACCAATGGCCCATCTAGTCCAGCATCCTGTTGTGTGGCAAGTTCCTGCCCCCCCCAGTGGAAATAAAGACACATGACACAGCTATTTAAGGTTAATAGGCTAAATATGGCCACAACTTTATTGGTTACAGGTGATGAGCGGTATTGGCTTAGGCATTGGTCTTAACTGACTATCCGACTTCAGCCCATCCGCTTGAAGTCCGGAAGGGTTAACCACCAGTAGGGGGAGTCCTGCTGATGCACATCAACTAGGAACTCCCCCGGGGTCACCGCCCGGGGGTGTGCCTTAGGCGCTCACCTCCCTAGGCTTCGGACAGGGCTGCGCCCCCCGGAATCCTTTAACAGACTACCCTTCAATATGTGGGGCAGGTGATGGCACTACCTCCCCTCTTCCATCTATAGAACAATACCAATGCCTAACCGCCAATACCAAGGAAGTTGTGACGATTTGCTACGAGGTAGGCGAAAAACCAAGTGGCTGGTGCCAATTTCCCAAGTGGAAAAAATCCTACCAGGCCCCTTAATGGCGACCAACCGACGCGGCCGGGGATTCCCTCAATTGCGCGGCGGTTGAGAGCCAGCCACCACGCACGTGGTGGGGGTGTGAAGCTCTCAACACCACCTCCTTTTAAGGCGGAAGTGGCTTTCTCACAGTGGCCACCCAAGGGAAGCCCCAAAGTGGGACTTGAGCAAAACAGCAGCTCTTCCGGTCCTGTGGTTTCCAGCCACTGGTGTTCAGAAGCAGAGAACCTCAACATTGGAGGTAGGCCATAGCCATCAGAGGTGGATAGACCTTTGGGTTGTTGAGTGAATCCTTGAAGACTTCTTCTTCCAGAGACTGTCTCTCCTCCCCTCTGGCTGAGCCACATTAGACATAGCAAGACACGACACCGACATGTAACAAAAGCATCAGCAACTCTCCCCCCTCCACACACAAAAACAGGTAGCAGCATAATACCCACCGAGATCTCCCAAGTCTCAAGTTCCCTTGTTCAGGAGGAAGGCTGAGCTTCAAGTCTCCCAACCTGTCCAGAATTGCCTTCTGCTGCTCCTATCAATGCCGCCAAGCTCTCCTGCGCCCAGACAGGCAGGCCTTGGGAACAGAGGTGACCCACCCATCAGTTGCATCACACCACCTGATCCTGATCCACACCCTGCCTTGCTTCAGGAGAAGATATACTGCTTTTGTCTGGCACCCTCAAAGCCCCAAGCTCATTTCTCAAATCACTCTTCCACCCAGCACCTCGTTTTCTCAAAATGGTTTTCTGCCCGGGAGGTACCGGGTACATCTCCCTGCCTGCAGTTTCAAATTCCTTTGTCATTTTCAGTCTGTTTCTGCCCATCTGCACCACACATTTAAAGCAGCATCATACGCAAATAATAATAATAATAATAATAATAATTATAATTATAATACATTTTTATTTATACCCCGCCTTCCCGGCCAGAGCCGGGCTCAGGGCAGCTAACACCAGTATAATTACAATAAAAACATAATTGGGGTGTGTGTGTTAAAGTAAAGGGACCCCTGACCATTAGGTCCAGTCGTGGCCGACTCTGGGGTTGTGGCGCTCATCTTGCTTTATTGGCCGAGGGAGCCGGTGTACAGCTTCCGGGTCATGTGGCCAGCATGACTAAGCTGCTTCTGGCGAACCAGAGCAGCGCACGGAAACGCCGTTTACCTTCCCGCCGGAGCCGTACCTGTTTATCTATTTGCACTTTGACGTGCTTTCGAACTGCTAGGTTGGCAGGAGCAGGGACCGAGCAATGGGAGCTCACCCCATCATGGGGAATTGAACCGCTGACCTTCTGATTGGCAAGCCCTAGGCTCTGTAGTTTAACCCACAGCGCCACCCGCGTCCCAATGGGGGGGGGGGGAGACAAATTTAAAATACGGGTTAAAATACAATTTTAATAGTAGCCCATAGATCAAAACCATAAGGGGAGGGAAACATAAGGGTCAGACTGAATCCAAACCAAAGGCCAGGTGGAACAGCTCTGCCTTGCAGGCCCTGCGGAAAGATGTCAGGTCCCGCAGGGCCCTAGTCTCTTGTGATAGAGCGTTCCACCAAGTCGGGGCCAGTACTGAAAAGGCCCTGGCCCTAGTTGAGACCAATCTAACCACCTTGCGACTTGGGACCTCCAAAGTGTTGTCATTTGTGGACCTTAAGGTCCTCTGCGGGGCATACCAGGAGAGGCGGTCCTGTAGGTACGTGGGTCCTAGGATGCACAGTGACACCTTTGCCCCAAGGAATCCTGGGGGCTGCAGTTGGTTAAGGATGCTGGAAGTTGTTTGGAGGTCCTTATTCCCTTCACTGAGCTACCATTCCCAGAGCGGTTTCAGGAGGGGAACAGGGGTGTCTCCTAACAACTCACAGCACCTTATTTAAGCTACAGCTCCCAGAATCCTTTGGGGGAGCCGTGACTGCTTAAAGTCATATCGTAGTGCTTTAGAAATCAGGCATGAATGTGGCCCAAGACTAAGGAGGAGGAAGTATGGTGGGGGCTGGTTGAGGGCAAACTGTGGGCAGCGGGGCAATGCCCCGCTTTCCCTAATCGGTGAGTCTCCGCTGGACTGAGCAGGCTCACTAGGACAATCACCTGGTCAGCAGCCATGCGACAGGCTGGAAGTCCACCTATATCAGAAAAGTCTGGGCAGTGCGACCGGGCTATCACTTCTTCTGCCTGAATGTGTGTTTTCACTGGGGTGAATTCTGAAAGTGCTTCTGTTTTAAACACAGAGGGGGTTTTGTGCGGGTGTGTGGAGTCTTTTAATTATGGAACTGCTTTTTAAAAAAATGTAAATTCTTATTGGGCTACGTATGTATGAAGAGTGGTACATAGGTACTTTAAACAAGATCCCTTGATGGTACAGTCTTCTTCTTCTTCTTCTTCTTCTTCTTCTTCTTCTTCTTCTTCGGCGATCACTCGTAGCCGAGTAAGATTGTCTTCCATGAACACGGTTTTAACAGTGTGTCTGTAGGTGACTGTGGAGGCCAATTCTGGACCCACACATCCTTCCACAGTGGGGACATAGGTTTCTGCGTGGGAGTCGATCATGGTGTAGGTTTGCCAAGCGTGCCTTCCTCTTTGCACGTTTCTCCCTTGTGTCCTGAGTTCGAGTGTCTTCAAGCAGTACAGTCATATACCAGTATACATATCTACGCAGATGTAAGCCCCATTGAACTTGGTAGGATTTACTGCCAGGTAAATTTGTAAGATCTTAAGAAGCAGGATTTGAAGAATTACTGACGGAAGAAGAATGGCAGATGAAATTGATGGACTATGCAGAATTAGATAAATTAACAGAAAGGATTTGAAACCTGCAGGACCAGAGATTTACAGAAGATTGGAAGAAGTATATGAATTATTTGAAGAGCAACTGTAATCAACAAATTACGCTAGTAGGACTGCAAGAAGTTTTGTAAGGAGGACTATTTGAAATATTGCAAGAAAGACTATGAGGAGAATTATTAGTGAATGATAATTAGGAGTAATAGAGAAATTAAGAAATGCAGAATAAGTGATAAAGAATGGAAAATCATCAGAGGTGTTGACAGAAGTCTAAAATATTGTGTAAGATAAGAAATTATGTTATATGATTGTTGGAAATGATATGTTTAAAAAACCAATAAAAATGTATACAAAGAAGAAGAAGAAGAAGAAGAAGAAGAAGAAGAAGAAGAAGGAGGAGGAGGAGGAGGAGGAGGAGGAGGAGGAGGAGGAGGAGGAGGAGGAGGAGGATTTGAACACAAGAGCAACCTCCCCTGCTGCGGTTTCCAGCAACTGGTATTTGGAAACATTTACTGCCTGCCACATGGGAGAGAGAGCACAAGCTCCACTATGGGCTAGTAGCCATTGACAACCTTCTCCTCCGTGAATTTGTTTGATCTTCTTTGAAAGCCATTCAAGCTGATGGCCACCACTGCCTATCTTGTGGCAGCGAGTTCCATAGTTCAACTATGTGATGCACACACACATGCACAAAGAGCCCAAGCCTACACCGGATTGTCTACTCGGAAGTAAGCCCCATTGACTTCAGTAGGACCCACTACCAGGGAAGTGTGTGTACAGGATTGTGCTCTAAATAATCTCACAGGAGGCCTGTTAAGATCATGCATGTTTCCCTCTCTGCCTACCTAGCATGAATGAGATCAGAATAGGGGGGGAAACAAAACACCTCCCCTCTTTCGCCCTTAAAGAAAGCAGCAAGAACATTCTGTCTTAAAAATAGTGTCCGGTGTGCATATAACGTGTCATTTTTGGACAAAGATAAATTATATGCTTCTCTTCTCTCTCTCTTTGGCTTCTGCTCATGAACTTTTCTGTCAATTACAACACGTCAGAGTTATAAATGCAGCAGAATTATGCCCACCTGAGTGCAATGCAGTTTTATATGAGAAATGTGTAAAAATCTAAAGCTAATTTGTTTTTAAGTGCCCTGGAAAAGTGAATTGGCTCCTCCCGAGAGATTTTGTGTGCTGCTGTGGAACTAGGAAGTAGGCTGGGTGGTTGTATAAGAAGAGAAAGCAGGAAGGAGAGTCAACAGTTTTGTTTTGGGGAAAACTATGGAAAAATTGAGCAAGGGCTTTTCTTCTTTTTTTAAAAAAATGGGAACTAACTCAGTGGTTCTGCTCTGTGGGTGTCTTTCTCAGCCTTCAGACTGGGCAAAAGTTTGTTAGTGGGTTTTTTTTTAAAGAAACATGCAAGTTCTATCCAAGACAAACACAGTTCCCAATTCTTCATGGGCAGAGAGGCTGCCTTTCATGGGAACCCCGTGTCACAGTGGTGTGAGAAAGTGACATTTTTATTTGGAAATACGGGGTGTCTAACCTAAGGAGGGAGGGGGGTGGGATTCCACAGTATTATATCCTGCACCGAGAAATGTCAGATCTTTCTGGATACAGAGAGGTGATGGAACAGAAGAAGAGACCAGTGAGAGGCAGGTCAGGGTGGATTTTCTCAGGGCGTGAGACTGAGGAAGAGGGAAGCTCTCCCAGATGAGAGCTGGGAGAATTCAATTCTCTGAATGTGGATTGAAAATTAAGATATCATGAGGGGTATCTATCTATCTATCTATCTATCTATCTATCTATCTATCTACCTATCTATCTATCATCTATCTATCTATCTATCTATCTATCTATCTATCTATCATCTATCTATCTATCATTATTTATCTATCTATCTATCTATCTATCTATCTATCTATCTATCTATCATCTATCATCATTATCTATCATCTATCATCATTATCTATCATCTATCTATCTATCTATCTATCTACCATCTATCTATCATCATTATCGATCTATCTATCACCTATCTATCATCTATCTATCTATCTATCTATCTATCATCTATCTATCTATCTATCTATCTATCATCTATCTATCTATCTATCTATCTATCTATCTATCTATCTATCATCTATCTATCTATCTATCTATCTATCTATCTATCTATCTATATCTATCTATCATCTATCTATCTATTATCTATCTATCTATCTATCTATCTATCTATCTATCTATCTATCATCTATCTATCATCTATCTATCTATCTATCATCTATCTATCTATCTATCTATCTATCTATCTATCTATCTATCTATCTATCATCTACCTCTATCTATCTACCTACCTCTATCTATCATCTATCATCATTATCTATCTATCCATCCATCCATCCATCCATCCATCCATCATCTATCTATCTATCTCTTTGAGCTTTATTATATTATTTTCCCCTTCCCCCCCATTTTTCTTCTCCTCCCACCTTCTCTTTCTTTCCTCCTTTCCTCCTTTCTACCTCTTCTTTTTTTCTGCATTATTTATTATTATTATTTTAGACTAGTTGGGTCCCCCCTTTTTTCCTTTTCCTCTGACCCCTTTCTCTCTCTCTTTCTTTATTCCTCTTCTTTTTTTCTGTAATTTTTATTATTATTTTAGACTAGTTGCGCTTTTATTGCATCCTATGTTGAAAACTCTTAATAAAACCAAAGTGGCGTCAGATGCCTTCCACAATTAACCTTCCTTGATGACAAGGAGCAGGGAGGGGTACCTATTATACCCTCTCTGATAATTCACGTTGAGGAACTTGCTTTCGTACCCGGTCACGCCATTGAATCCATCTGGCTTAGAGCTGTCAGCTCTGACTGGCAGCCTCCCTCCAGGGTTTCAGGCAGGGAGAGTTTCCCAGGTCTGCCTGGAGATGATGGGCATTGAAGCTGGTACATTCTGTGTGCAAAGAATGAGATTCACTCCTGAGCCCTGGGCCTTTCCCCTAAAGAACAGAGAAGTTATTGCCATCTTCATAATAAACAGCTGCTTTTTGAAATTAGCTAGCTGCCTTCTACTGAGTCAGACCATTGGTCTGGGCTAGGGATGTCAACACCGACCGGCAGCCACCCTCCAGGGTTTCAGGCAGGGAGTCTCTCCCAGTCCTATCTGGAGATGTCGGGTTTCGAATCTGGGGCCCTCTGCATGCAAAGCAAACCCATTATCTACAGTCCTTCCTCCTGTAAGAAACAGGCTGCGGTCTTACCCTTCCAATTTTCAGAGATGAAAACAGGAAGACCCCTGGGCAACTCGCTTTTTCTCTGCCAAAACCTGTTCCCTGTTGTGGCTTCTGAGGAAGTGTGGTATAAATAAGCCGGTCACGAGGTTCCTTTGAAAAAACAAGCAAAAACCCCTTTCAGGATGTTTCGTTGCACAATGCATGCTGTTGCGCTTGGTGCCACTGAAATCCACTTTGCAAGTTTTTGTGTTTTTGTTTTTAAATACAGATAAGCAGCTAAGCAGGGTGGAGACATTTAACATCTGATTTGTACCTGCTCTTTTATCACAGCTGCATGAAACGAGGGGACATGCAGGGACCTGCAACCAAATGTTGCAGCGTGGTGAAGTTGCTTCTGTGTCAGATTCCAGCTGTTTTGTTCTGTCCTTTCCTCCACATTTCCCATTCTCCTAGGAGCCGCAGCTGAGAGCTGAGTGCAGGGTGGGGACCAAAGGTTGACAAAGTACCACAGAAGGAGCACAATGTGTACCCCCCCACCAGAGGTACCGCCCCTCCCCAACGTTAGGGCTGCCATGCACCCGGAATTTCCCAGACTATCCGGGATTCGTCCCAGGTGTATGGCAGCCCATAAGTGATGGTTTTTTCTTTAAAAATAGCTCAAAAACTGCCCTGAGTTTTAGGAGGAGGAAGGTGGCATGCAGGGCCAATGAACCAGCGTCCATTGCCAATGAGCGATGGGCATTCACCTCTTTTCGCTGCCTTCTAGAGATCCATGAGAGAGGGCTTGCGCTTATTCATCATACAAGTATTTCTATACCACTATAGCATAATTTTTTAAAAAATTAAAAAGCAGGGACAGCACCTTGCCAACAAAGGTCCGTATGGTTAAAGCCATGGTTTTCCCAGTAGTGATGTATGGAAGTGAGAGCTGGACCATAAAGAAGGCTGATCGCCGAAGAACGGATGCTTTTGAATTCTGGTGCTGGAGGAGACTCTTGAGAGTCCCATGGACTGCAAGAAGATCAAACGCATCCATTCTGAAGGAAATCAGCCCTGAGTGCTCACTGGAAGGACAGATCCTGAAGCTGAGGCTCCAATACTTTGGCCACCTCACGAGAAGAGAAGACTCCCTGGAAAAGACCCTGATGTTGGGAAAGATGGAGGGCACAAGGAGAAGGGGAGGACAGAGGACGAGATGGTGGGACAGTGTTCTTGAAGCTACCAGCATGAGTTTGACCAAACTGTGGGAGGCAGTAGAAGACAGGAATGCCTGGCGTGCTCTGGTCCAGGGGGTCACGAAGAGTCGGACACGACTAAACGACTAAACAACACAATTGATTTGATGAAGATATGGTTTGATATGATACGACTAAGCAACAACATAGCATAATTTTGAAAAAATGAAAGTGGTTCACAAGAATATAATAAAAGACATAGCAAACGTTGACGACATTAAAAAATGTTACCTTTGCCGCTCTGCAAAGCGGAGGTGGCGTTTTGCTGGGGGCGAGGATAGGAAAATGCTGTAATGATGAAATATGGAGACCTGGAAGCCAGATATTCCCTAGGTCTGAATTCTCACACACAGCTTAAAATGGATGCAGAAGCTCAGGCTTGAGGGCCAAACGCGGCCCTCTAAACATCTCTACCTGGCCCTCAGGACTCTCCTCAGGCCACCCCCCCCAAAGGCACATCCCATCACCACCCCTGCTTCACACCCTCCTTGAATGTTTCTGCCTGGCTGGGATGTGTCTCTGAACTCTGATCTCGCCTCTTGCATGCCTGGGTGGAGGATAGAGAGGGCTGTAGAAAATAGCTCCGCCCCTTTTGCTTGTGGCCCTGCCCACCACTGGCACGTGGCCCCTGGATATTTGCCCACGAAATAAATAAATTAAGGTCTTATATATAATAAATGTTCATAAATATACCAAGCAAACACGTATATAAATATATAAGCCACATGTCTGAAGCAGCACAGGAAAGCAGTCCTGGAGATATTTTGGCTCCCAAACTGACCAAATGTTTTCTCTGCAAGGTCAAAGGAAAATGGAAAAGCCTCCCCATTGTCTTTTCCTTCACAAAACCTGCCTTAAGGGTATGTCTGTGTATGAATAGGGTGAGCCTGTGACCTGGCTCAGGAACTAAGTATTTGTCACTACAAAAGACTGGCCAGGCTAACCAGGCAATCCAATCAAGTGACCATTAAACAGGTAACCTGGCAGACAGGAGATAAACAACAACAGGAGGTAAACAACGCACTCAGATTTCTGCTGTAGACCGCCCTTTCTGTGATGTAGGTGTGATGTTTCTGGGGGGTGGTCTTGGACTCCAAGGCGGGCAATTTAAAATGTCTATATAAAGGCGGACACGCCTTTGTTCTGGGTCCTCCTTCTTTCCTGCATGAGAGGGGAGCACCTTGTTGCAACAGATCAATAAAGATCAGGCTTACTAGCTGCCTTGCTTCTCAATATTCTCTGGTTGGCCTCTGTTCTTTTCTCCGACCGATGGAGAACCTACAAAAGAATCTCTCAGGGCTCTTGCGTCCCCCATAAGGGAATGTGGCCCTCAGCCTTGGCTTAAAAATTGCCAGCCGAAAGAACACACACACACACACACACACACACACACACACACACACAATTTGAATAATCTTTATTACTGTACGGTTAGCCCCTCCTGGCAGGTTTTTGGTCAGGCTGGTGTAACAGTGAAAGAGGTCCCCTTGGAAACGCTGACCTCATCTCTTCCGGTTGTTCTCATCTGAGCACTCCTGGAAGAACTCATTGCACAGGGAAGCGGTGAGAGCCAAGAAGACAGCGTACTCCTGGAAATCCAGTTCCTCATCTCCATTCTCATCTAGTTTCTTCATCAAGTTCTTGAACCCGGGTTCGTCTATCTTGCCCTGCGGGAAAGAGATGAGAGTAAAGCAGATTTCCTTGCATAGTACCGATGCCCCGTGTGTGTGTGTGTGTGTGTGTTGAATTCAGGTTTTAAGGCATAAAGTGCAAGGTTCAACAAAAGATCTGAAACAAAAACTTTATTCAGCTATGCCTGGCAATGACGCTGGGAGTGGTCCGCTTGGAAAAAGCTTCCCTCCGGGAACTTGCTCTCCTTACCTTCAGTTCCATTAATTCATGGTGCGGAGAGACTAAGGGCCATGGTTCGGTGGGTGAAGCACCTCCTTTGCACACAGAGGCTTCCAGGTTCAATCCCAATACATCTTCGAGAAGTACTGAGAGAGAGCCACTTCTGCCAGTCAGTATGTTAAGATAGATGGACTAGTTGGTCTGCCTCTGTATAAGGAAGCTTCTGTGCTCCAAAGCTTTGCGAGTTCCAAGTACTCAATCCAGTTCCCTTATCCTTGACTTAGACCCTAAAGATGTATGGCAACATTATTTCCATTGTTTAGGGAGTTTCGTTGGATTTTGTTGCTGCTGCTGTTACTGATATTAGCTTTTGTATCTTTATTTTTAGATCTTAGAACGATACACATGGAAATGGTTCAATTACGGTCCTGCACTTTGTGATACGTTCTATTTCTTGTCTGTGGCTACTTTTACTATGTTTCTAGTTATGTATATCTTTTCACGTCAGGGATAGTTCAATCGGTAGAGCACGAGGCTCTTATTCTCAGGATTGTGGGTTCGAGCCCCACGTTGGGCAAAAGATTCCTGCATTGCCGGGGTTGGACTAGATGACCCTCGGGTCCCTTGTACGATTCTATGTTGTAAGCCGCCTTGAGCATGGTTTTAGCTATGGAAAGGCGGCGTACGAATAAAATGATGAGAATTATCACTACCTCCCTTCACCCCCCGCCACCACCTTGGAAGGGAAGTCTTTGATACGATACAATAATCTTTATTGTCATTGTCCCATACAGAACAACGAAATTGAAAAAATCTACACCAGTCATTCAAAAACCCACAAGCCTGCTATCCCAGCCTGGTTAGCCCCTAAAAACTCTGATACCCCACAGTTGAATACAATATATTCACATAAAGACTACCTTAAAAGGTAAAGGGACCCCTGACCATTAGGTCCAGTCGTGGCCGACTCTGGGGTTGCGGCGCTCATCTCGCTTTATTGGCCAAGGGAGCCGGCGTACAGCTTCCGGGTCATGTGGCCAGCATGACTAAGCCGCTTCTGGCGAACCAGAGCAGCGCACCGAAATGCCGTTTACCTTCCCGCCGGAGCGGTACCTATTTATCTACTTGCACTTTGCTGTGCTTTTGAACTGCTAGGTGGGCAGGAGCAGGGACCGAGCAATGGGAGCTCACACCGTCACGGGGATTCGCCGCCAACCTTCTGATCGGCAAGTCCTAGGCTCTGTGGTTTAACCCACAGCGCCACCTGCATCCGTAAAGACTACCTTATACTGCGTTTAAAACAAAAATCGCATTTGGATAGAAACTGTTTCTCAGGTGGCTAGTCCTAGTCTTTATAACCCTGTACAGTCATACCTCGTGTTGCGTTTGCTTCAGGTTGAGCGTTTTCAGGTTACATCCAGCAGCGACCCAGAAGTACCGGAAAGGTTTACTTCCGGGTTTTGCCGCTCATGCATGGGCAAACACTCAAAATGACGTCACGCGCATTCGCAGAAGCGGCGAATCACGGTACGTGCATGCGCAGACGCAGGTTGCGTTCTGCTCAGGTTGTGAACAGGGCTCCGGAACGGATCCCGTTCGCAACCAGAGGTACCACTGTACCTTCTTCCAGAAGGCAGAAGCTGAAAGAGATCATTTCCAGGGTGGGCACTATCCTGCGCTATCTCTGCAGCTTTCTTATGGCACCTGGAAGCATAGATTTGATCCAAGGTGGGAAGAGTGCACCCAGTTATTCTTTCTGCAGTCTTTACAACCCTGGACAGCATTGTTTTTCCCCTGACCGTTCAGCTCCCAAACCACACACACAGACCACAAGTTAAAACACTCTCCACAGTACAATGGTAAAATGCCATCGCCGTAGGATCTCACCCTGACAAAGGTGGGGAGTTCGTGGAGAAGCAGCTCCCTCATCTCAGCCTTGTTGAGCTTAAGCCGGTCTCCTTCCTTGCTGGAATATTTGTGGAAGGTGTTCACCAGAACCCCCAGGCACTCCTCAAGGGGAGCTTGCATCTCAATGTCTAGAAGGGGGGAAAAAGAGGATGCAGAGAGAGGAGTAGGATTAGAACTCAGCCCTCAGTGGTTAGAAAACTGGACTTTCAGGCTAGATAAATTCATGGAGGAAGAGGCTGTCAACGGCTGTCAGTCATGATGACTGTGCCCTTTTCTCCACGGTCAGAGGCAGTACAGTGGCACCTCAGGTTACAGACACTTCAGGTTACAGACTCTGCTAACCCAGAAATAGTACCTTGGGTTAAGAACTTTGCTTCAGGATGAGAACAGAAATCACGCGGCAGCGGTGGGAGGCCTCATTAGCTAAAGTGGTACCTCAGGTTAAGAACAGTTTCAGGTTAAGAACGGACCTCCAGAACAAATTAAGTTCTTAACCCAAGGTACCACTGTAATGCTTCTGAACCTCTGTTGCTGCAAACTGCAGGAATAATAATAATAATAATAATAATAATAATAATAATAATAATATTTATTTATTTATTTATTTATTTATTTATTTATTTATTTATATCCCGCTCATCTGGTTGTATTTCCCCAGCCACTCTGGGCGGCTCCCAACAGAATATTAAAAACACGATAAAAGATGAAAAACTTCCCTAAACAGGGCTGCCTTCAGATGTCTTCTTCTAAAAGTCAGATAGTTGTTTATTTCCTTGACATCTGACGGGAGGGTGTTCTGCAGGGCAGGCGCCACCACAGAGAAGGTCCTCTGCCTGGTTCACTGTAACCTCACTTCTCACAGTGAGGGAACTGCCAGAAGACCCTCAGAGCTGGACCTCAGTGTCTGGGCTGAATGACGGTGGTGGAGATGCTCCTTCAGGTATACTGGGCCAAGGCATACTGGGCCGAGGGGAGAGTGTTCTTGCACTCGGGTCCTGCTGAGTGTTTCCCACAGACATCTGGCTGGCCTCTGTGAGAACAGGATGCTGGACTTGATGGGCCACTGACCTTATCCTGCAGGGTGATTTTTGTGTCCTTGTTGTTTAGTCGTTTAGTCGTGTCCGACTCTTCGTGACCCCATGGACCAGAGCACGCCAGGCACTCCTGTCTTCCACTGCCTCCCGCAGTTTGGTCAAACTCATGCTGGTAGCTTCGAGAACACTGTCCCACCATCTCGTCCTCTGTCGTCCCCTTCTTCTTGTGCCCTCCATCTTTCCCAACATCAGGGTCTTTTCCAGGGAGTCTTCTCTTCTCATGAGGTGGCCAAAGTCTTGGAGCCTTAGCTTCAGGATCTGTCCTTCCAGTGAGCACTCAGGGCTGATTTCCTTAAGAATGGATAGGTTTGATCTTCTTGCAGTCCATGGGACTCTCAACAGTCTCCTCCAGCACCATAATTCAAAAGCATCAATTCTTTGGCGATCAGCCTTCTTTATGGTCCAGCTCTCACTTCCATACATCACTACTGGGAAAACCATGGCTTTAACTATACGGACCTTTGTTGGCAAGGTGATGTCTCTTGCTTTTTAAGATGCTGCCTAGGTTTGTCATTGCTTTTCTCCCAAGAAGCAGGCGTCTTTTAATTTTGTGACTTGTGTCCTTATGCAACAAAATAAAACGTGGATAGCTAAGATGATCCAGTCTCCTTGCAACAAGGAAAGGCTTCTAGCTCGGTGGTTGAGCCCTTGCTTTGCATGAAGAATGTTCTGGGTTCAATCCCCAGGACTGTGCCCTGCCTAAAACCCTAGAGAGCTGCTGCCAGTCAGTGTTGACAGCACTGAGCTATGCGAACCAATGATATGATTTAGTAGAAGGCAGTTTCCTACGTTCTGCCTCCGGGATGTTGCTGAACTCCAACTCATCTAGAGAAACCGGAGAACTATGTCAGGATGTTGTTTATTGATTATAGCTCGGCTTTTAATACCATCCTTCCGGACATCCTCATTAAAAAGCTGACCGACATGAACCTTTCTTGTACCATCTATGACTGGATTAAAGACTTTCTGATAGTTGAAAAAAAATGTTGAAATATGCATTTATAAAGAAACCAGAAGCATTTCTATTGGGCATTGTGGGGAGTGACATAAATAGAAAGAAATGTAAGCTCTTTTTATATGCAATAACAGCAGCAAGAATATTATTGGCCCAAAAATGGAAGCAAGAAGAGTTACCAACGATTGAAGAATGGAGGATGAAGTTAATGGACTATGCAGAACTAGATAAACTAACAGGAAGGATTTGAAACCTGCGAGACCAGAAATTCACGGAAGACTGGAGTAAATTTACGGACTATATGAAAAGCATTTGTGAAGATCAGACGACGTTTGTAGGGTTGCAAGAAGTTTTGTGAGGAGTATTATTAGAAGTATTGCAAAAATGGAGAAGGGGAAGGATGATTTGTTAAGCAATGTAAAGGCAATATAAAGTTAAGAAATGCATAAGAAGTGGCTAAAATGGTGGATCATCAGAGGTGTTGATGGAAGTCTAAAAAGATTGTATAAGTTTTGTGGTACATTTTATAATTTATATGTTAAAATTAATACAAAATATTTAAAAAAAGACTTTCTGATAGATTGGACACAAACAGTGAGGATTGGATGTGTAACATCTAATTCCTTAAAAATCAGCACTGGCACACCACAGGGATGTGTGCTAAGTCCCTACCAGTATTCATTGTATACATACGATTGTGTATCATCTGACCCGTCTACTGCAATTATTAAGTTTGCAGATGACACCACCATAATGGGTTTAATAACAGGTGGAGACCAATCAGTGTATAGAGGGAAGGTCCAAAAAATATCTACATGGTGCCTAGGGAACGACTTGCACCTTAATATAAGCAAGACAAAGGAGGTGGTGTTGGACGTTCGGAGGAAGAGAGGAGAACTAGCCCCGCTGTACCTAAAGTATTTCCAAAAAAGCAACTCCCACCAGCCCCAGACAACATAGCGGGTAGCCAAGGGACAATGGGAGCAGTAGTCTATCAACATTTGGGGGTGCCCCATAGACTTCCTCCACCACTGTCCTAGACCAATCATGTCCCAACCAATCAGGGATCACTATTGAATGCAAGGATGGGGAACTTGTGCCCTTCTAGATTTTGTTGGATTCCATCTCCCTGCCACCCTGGCCAGCACAGCTGTTTGTTTTTAGAAGATGGTGAAGAGAAGGGGGGGAATGACTCACCCAGCTAAGTAGAGGGAGAAACCCAGCCGTATGAAAGTATGCAGTAAACTCAGCTGAATGTTTCTTTTCTGGCTCCCAGCAAACAACTGCTCTGTATAGCCTCCGCTTCCAGAAATGCCTGTGTCTCGTGCTCAGTTCTGCAGCGAGAACCCTTGACTCTGAGCCACCTCTTTGCTCCCAGCAAGCCCTGAGTTCGAGGCTCCTCTTGTCAGAGCCTGAAGCAGAGAGAGGGAAAATATCCCTTTTTAAAAAACGAACGCTTCTGCTGTCAGAGTGACTCCAACAGCCTAGCATATGTTAGGAATGTTGTAGATAGAAGCCTAGATTTCAACAGGGACATGTTTATTATTCCCATCCCTGCAGTGCTTATGAAATAATAAACTGGATCTGCCGAAAGTCTGTCTCTGAAGCCTGGGTAGGCAGCCTGTGCGTGTGGGAACATGACTCAAAGGAAGGGCTCAGCGACAGGGTAGAACCTTTGCATGCAGATGGCTCCAGGTTTGGTCCCTGCCACCTCCAGGTTGGACTGGGAAAGACCATACCTTCCAACATTTTTCAGATGAAACTAGGGATGTCCTGTTCAATGATGATGATGATGATGATGATGATGATGATAATAATAATAATAATAATAATTTTTATTTATACCTCGCCCTCCCCAGCCAAGGCCGGGCTCAGGGTGGCTAACAAGCAATAATAAAAACAAGTTGAATGAATACAACTTAAAAACAAGATTAAAATACAACATTAAAATATTAAAATGCAGCCTCATCACAGGAGGAGAAAGGAAAAAGGAAAAAGAAAGAGGGGGAGGGAATCAAATTGGCTCCAAGCCAAAGGCCAGGCGGAACAACTCTGTCTTACCGGCCCTGCGGAAAGAAATCAGATCCTGCAGGGCCCTGGTCTCATGAGGCAGAGCGTTCCACCAAGCCGGAGCCAGTGTTAAAAAGGCCCTGGCACTGGTTGAAGCTAACTTCCTTAGGGCCTGGGACCTCTAGGGTGTTGATGATGATGATGATGATGATGATGGTACTCTGCCCATCATCCCTGTGGGTTGCCACAGCCACTCTGGGCAGCTTCCAACATATATAAAAACATAATAAAACGGCAAGAGTATTGTTAGCCCAGAAATGGAAGCAAGAAGAAATTCTGACGAAAGAAGAATGGCAAACGAAATTAATGGACTATGCAGAAGTGGACAAAATGACAGGAAGGATTCGAAACCTGCAGGACCAGAGATTTACAGAAGACTGGAAGAAGTATATGAATTGTTTGAAGAGCAGCTGTAATGAACAAATTACGCTAGTAGGACTGCAAGCAGTTTTGTAAGGAGAAATATACGAAGTGTTACAAAGTAGAAAAAGATAGAGATATTGGTTATGAATTTGAAATGTAATAGGGAAAATAAGAAATGCATACTAAGAGATTAGATTGGAAAATTTTCAGACAGGACTGATGGAAGTAAAAAAAATTGAATAAGATGTAAAAGTATGTTTAATTACTGTTGAAAATGATATGTGTGTGTGTGTGTGTGTGTGTGTGTGTAAATAAAAATATAACATAATAAAACATTAAACATTTAAAAACCGTCCCTATACAGGGTGCCTTCAGATGTCTTCTAAAGGTTGCATAGTTACTTATCTCCTTGGCTTGTGGGGGTCGCATAATTCCATACCCTCCAACATTTCTCCAGTGAAAATAGGGACGGCCTAAGGAAAAGTGGGACATTCCGGGATCAAATCAGAAACTGGGACGGCTTCTGTAAATCCCTGGGAAACAGGGACACTCGGAAGGTCTGAAGGCTCTGTCTGAAACCACGGACAGCTGCTGCCGGACAGATAGACTACAATTCCCATTAGCCCTGAGACCCTGACCGTTGGCCATGTTGCCTGGGGGCTGATGGGAGTTGGAGTCCAACCTCATCTGGAGGTCACCAGAAGGGAGCCTGCTGTGTTCATTCCAAAGTATTGCATTGGGTAAGTAGAGCTTTGTATGTGTTGTAAATAAAAATATGCCCTTTTCCCTTATGGGGTATCCAAGAGCCCATATAGAGTCCTTACATAAGTTCCCTATTGGTAGGAGAGAATAACAGAGGCCAACCAGAGAATATTGAGAAGCAAAGCAGCTAGTAAGCTTGATCTTTATTGATCTGTTGCAACAGGGTGCTCCCCTCACACGCAGGAGAGGAGGAGGACCCCCAAAAATGCTGTGCAAGGGCTTATAAAGACTTTTGAAATTCCCATCCTCTAGATCAAGACCACCCCAGAAACATTATACATACATCACAGAAGGGGTGTAACCTAAGACCACCCCTCAGAAAAGGCGGTCTAAAACAGAACATTTGCATGTTGTTTTCTCCTGTCGCTTTGTTTATTTCCTGTCTGGCAGGTTACTTGATTGGATTTCTTGGGGAGCCTTGGCAGTCTTTTGTAATGATAAGGCTCACACCCTTATTCAAACACAGATTAAGACAGGATTTGTGAAGGAAGAGACAATGGGGAGGCTTTTCCATTTTGACCTTGCAGAGAAACATTTGCTCAGTTTAGGAATCAAAATGGTTCCAGGTTGGCTTTCCTGTGCTGATCTATGTACGTGTGGTTATGAACGTTGCCATATATCTAAAACCATAAAATTCCTATCACATATGCAGGTTTTACCCCCCAGGAGCTCTAGGTGGGACCAGGAATGCCGCCCAGCCTGAAGCCCTGTAAAACCACTGCCGGCCAGTGCAGACTGAGCTAGGTGGACCAGTGGTCTGACTCAGTTAAGGCAGCTTCCTACGCTGGTCTGTCGTAGGGGAAGGCCTCAGCATCTACTCTGCATACAGAAGGTGTGAGGTTCAGTCCCTCCAGATAGGACTGCCATTGTACTCATGGTGAGTAATGATTTCTGTCTGGATTCCTTGAGAAACCCAGTAACCGCAGCCCTTTCCTTTTCTTTTCTTTCCTTTCTTTTTTAAAGAATAATACTTTATTTAGAATTCAACAATAACCAAGGAAAAAACCACAGTAATTGCTACATCAATTAATTACAATTAACCCATTTTAACAATATCTAAATAGTAATAGAAAAATTACACAACATCACTTTTAACTTACTGAAGTTTTCATATTACACTTTTGTCTCTTTATCTCTTTCTTAACAAATCAAAGAGAGAAAGACCAAGAAAGGAGGCACAAAAAAGAAAAAAAGAAGAGGAAGAAGAAGAGGGGGAGAAAAGGGGTGGGGAAGGAAAAACAAAACAAAACAAAACAAACACATTTGACTTCCAGGTAGACTCATTGTGTTATTATTTCTACTATTTTTTCACACACAGTTCCAAATTATTGTACTGCTTTCTTTGTTTTCGTCATATATCAAAAAACATTATATTTGTTCTTTTACAAGGTTCATTCTATTTCTGCCAGGAGATACTTGTTATTGTAATGTTTTTCCAGATACTCTTTAAAGATTTGCCATTCTTTCTGTACTTTCTGTTTTGGATTAACCGCTAATTCTCCCTGTCATCGTGGCCATCTGTAAATATTCTATCATTTGGACCTGCCACTCATTTATCATAGGTGTTTTGTCACTTTTCCAGTTTCTTGCAATTAAGAGAGCATATCTGAGCGCTGTTCCCTCAACCCCCAGTCCCAGCTGGAGACACAGCCTCAGGCCTTTGAGTCGAAACCTGCCGAACAGGTGTGTGAAAAGAGGCCCGCCCAGGTATCTGGACTGTTCTCAGGTTGCCAGGCTGCTTCGTGCCTTGGGTGGTTCATTTCCTGCCTTGCTGTGGTCTGTTGCCTGCCTATATGCACTGAGATGGTCACCTTCCAACCTCACCCCCTGCTTTAATTGTAGACACCAAATAAGAGTGAACAGCAAGCATCTCCTGTGTCCCCCCCCCCCCCCCCCGATCCACACAGACGTACAACTCAAATACTCATTACTGCCTCCATCCCAACCTACTAAATCCGGTAGAAAATCTGGAATGGATTATCTGGTAATCAAAGTTTTCTTTTTCTGGAATCACGGCTAGGAATAGAACAACAATAATTTTATTATTTATACCCCACCCACCTGGCTGGGTTTCCCTAGCCACTCTGGGCGGCTTCCAGAACTTATAAAAACATAATAAAATGTCAAACATTAAAAACTTCCTGATACAGGGCTGCCTTCAGATGTCTTCTAAAAGTTGTGTAGTTCCTTTATCTCCTTGAAATCTGGTGGGAGGGCGTTCCACAGGAACGGGCAGAATGGGATCTTCATCTCCCACATGGCAGCAGAGCCAAAGGTTCTCCAATGTGCCATTCAACAGTGAAAGCCTATAAACCAGCGGTTCTCAACCTGTGGCTCCCCAGATGTTGTTGGACTACAACTCCCATCATCCCTGAGCTCTGGCCTTGCTAGCTAGGGGTGATGGGAGTTGTAGTTCATCAACATCTGGGGACACACAGGTTGAGAAAGGCTGCTATAAACGGACAACTCTGCCAATGCCTCATCACCGTTCACAGCAAGAGAGGGGTTAAATAGCACCTTGCCCTGTCACCTGAGACCTGACTTGCACAGTGGGTGGAGCTAACTGCTGTGCCCCCACCATCCCTTTCTCAATCCATGCTACTAGTCCCTATGAGAATTTTTTTTGCCACAGTCCACTTTTCTGTGAATTGCGGAATCCTCTGCGTAAGGTGCCCTGACAAATAATCAGCAAGGGGAAAAAGGACAGGAAGGTCAGGGTTAATATTAAAAAGAAAATTTTATTGTTTTGAATTGAAATTGGAACACACTGCGAGTGAGATCCACCAGGGCTTATTTTTTGGGGAGTGGGCATTTGGGGCAACCCCGAAAGAATTCGTCGAATCCCATCGCCACACAAGCCAGGAAGCACAAGAACTCCTGGAAGTCTATTTCCTGGTCCCGGTTGTGGTCCAGGTCGTTCATGATCTTCTGGAATTCTGCCCCGTCCATCCGTTTCTGGGAGCATTGGAAAGAAAAAAGTAAACCATTAGCTTCAATAATTCAGAGCCTGTTTTTCTCTTCCTTCCTCTTCACCGTTTCCTTTCATGCCGTGTCTTTTCTTTCTTTCTTTTTTGGTTGTAAAAAGGAGGGTTGGGATTGCATTGAGATTTTAAAAAATAATAATCTTATGAGATCAACTCTGGGATCCTTTTTGCCAAAGAGTGGAGGTGTTTTTATAACAACAACAACAACAATAATAATAATAATAATAATAACCATTTTAAATAAAGATCCACTCAAACAGGCCAAGCAACAGGTACACTGAGAAGGCAGGCAACTAAATACAGTGGTACCTCAGGTTAAGTACTTAATTTGTTCCAGAGGTCTGTATTTAACCTGAAACTGTTCTTAACCTGAAGCACCACTTTAGCTAATGGGGCCTCCTGCTGCTGCCGTGCCGCCGGAGCCTGATTTCTGTTCTTATCCTGAAGCAAAGTTCTTAACCTGAAGCACTATTTCTGGGTTAGCAGAGTCTGTAACCTGAAGCGTCTGTAACCCGAGGCACCACTGTAAGCCCAAGTTCCTTTGCACTTCTTCCTTGGACATTCCCCTGTTACAAGCCTTTTAATTTTATTTAATTTGTGAATTTAATGAGAAGGGAAAGGAAGAAAAGATGAAACAGAACCTAAAGAAGAAAAATAGAGAAGAGAAAAAATACGAATGATATATAATAAGACACAAACAGTATTACACAGACTGCCATCAGGTCACATTGTGGTTATAGTGATCAGTAGCGCACAAATCTTAAACTTCATCCAGAATTTACCTTAGATGCCTCTGCATTGGGCAGTTTACATATACATAGGCCTTTGGGTTCATCCCTCTAGGACATGGGTAGGCAAACTAAGGCCCGGGGGCCAGATCCGGCCCAATTGCCTTCTAAATCTGTCCCGCAGACGGTCCAGGAATCAGCATGTTTTTACATGAGTAGAATGTGTCCTTTTCTTTAAAATGCATCTCTGTAGTATTTGTGGGGCATAGGAATTTGTTCATTTTTTATTTTGTTTTTCAAAATATAATCCGGCCCCCCACAAGGGCTGAGGGACAGTGGACCGGCCCCCTGCTGGAAAAGTTTGCTGACCCCTGCTCTAGGATATGACCACAAATTGCCACCAGTACATCCTCAAATTTCAGCCACTTACCACTTACCGTTTTCCATCTGAAAGCAAAAAAACACATCTTCAGCATAAAATGCCCCAGAAATGCATTGGGGGGTGTTTATAAAACATAAGAGCCTTTTGGATCAGGCCAACAGCCCATCTAGCTCAGAATCCTGTTCCCACAGTGGCCAATGCAAGCAGGATTCAAGCGCAAAAGCCCTGTCTCCCTTCCAGTGGTTTCTAGCAACTGGGATTCAAAAGCCTAGCCATCCTCTTTCAAAGTTACCTACAGTGGAACCTTGGTTCTCAAACGGCTTAGTTGATGAACAAATCGTTCCCGAACACCGAAAACCCAGAAGTAAGTGTTCCGGTTTTTGAACATTTTCCAGAAGCTGAACGTCCGTTGCGTCTGTCAGCTATTGTTTCCGGGGCGCCTGCACCAATCAGAAGCCGTACCTTGGTTTTCGAACGTTTTGGGAGTCGTACGGACTTCTGGAACGGATTAAGTTCGAGAACCAAGGTTCCACTGTATTTTGGTAGCCACCCCGCCTCCTATCAGAGGGTGTTCCAAAGTTTAACAATGCGCTGTGTGAAAATGTACTTTCTTTCCTCTTTCCTGAGACAGGTAAAAGACCAATGTTAGCGGATTGGGGCTGTAAAACACCCCATCATTTCCCCCACCCCCAAAGATAAAGCAGGCAACTATCTTAATTGTCCATTTAAAGACATCCAGATCCACTAATTCAAAATATCATCTGCCCTACCCTTTTCACGAACTGCCTTCTGGGTATTACAGTTTCAAGCTAATCAGCAGGGTCTGGATTCGAGATGCGGTACAGAGGCCTCTCACCACGTCCTTTGACATCACTAAACAACAACAAACCTCTGGTTACGTGAAGCATATTCAATAAACACACAAGACGTAACCGGCTGTACGTTTGAATAAATAAGGCACACTATTCATTGTATTAAATTGTAGATTTCAACAGAAGTAGCTCATAAAGTTCAACAAAAAAAGCAGAAGACCCAGTGGATCAGTTCATTCTCTAGTCAGTTCATGCATAAGGTCCATACAAGTATCTATTCCACCTGTCTGTTCATAGAATCCAATAATCCACACGAAAGGTTGTTACAGTTCCACAGAATCCTTTCACAGAGTCTAAGACAAGGATTTCTGGAATATTAGCCTTGTTTCGCCATCCTGGGCTTCATCAGTAGTACAAGGTAAAGGGACCATTAGGTCCAGTCGTGGCCGACTCTGGGGTTGCGGTGCTCATCTCGCTTTATTGGCCGAGGGAGCCGCTGTACAGCTTCCGGGTCATGTGGCCAGCAGGACTAAGCCGCTTGTGGCGAACCAGAGCAGCGCATGGAAACGCCATTTACCTTCCCGCTGGAGTGGTACCTATTTATCTACTTGTACTTTGACATGTTTTCGAACTGCTAGGTTGGCAGGAATCAGTAGTACAAACTCATATATGATATCATAGGACAGTGGATCTTATAGCATAGTAGTATCTGGTGTCCTATGACATTATATATGAGTTTGTACTACTGACGAAGCCCAGGACGGCGAAACAAGGCTAATATTCCGGAAATCCTTGTCTTGGACTCTGTGAAAGGGTTCTGTGGAACTTTAACAACCTTTTGTGTGGATTTTGGGACTCTATGAACAGACAGGTGGAATAGACACTTACACATATATGGACCTTATGCATGAACTGATTAGAGAATGGATCCACTGGGTCTTTTGATTTTTTTGTTGAACTTTGACATCACTAGACATGCACTACACGCTTCCCAGTTAATCCGAATGTTTTTGCGCAAACGATGACTTAACATCCCAGGGTTTTTTCTGATGGAAGGACTTACGCCATGGAAGGCGGGGAGTTCGTTCATCAGGAGCTCTTTCATCTCCGACTTGTTGAGCTTGTACTTATCCCCCTCCTTCCCGGAATATTTGTGGAAGGTCGCGACGATGGTGGCCAAGCACTTTTCCAAAGGAGTTGCCATGGTGAACCTGAAAAAGACGAAGGGAAGAGCAAAGTGGGAACATCCAAGGGGAAAAGAACCAAGGAGCGTGTGTTTAGGGGAATGGACAGACAAATCTGTAGGGTAGACAGACAGATGGTTGAAGAGAAGGCTGACTAAGATGATCAAGGGTCTGGAAACCAAGCCTTGTGAGGAGCGGTTGAAGGAGCTGGGTGGATTTAGCCTGGAGAAGACTTGGAGGTCACACAATAGTCACCTTCAAATCTCTGAAGGGCTTTCAGATGGAGGATAGGGCAAACTCGATTTCTTGAGCTAGCCGACCTGACTGGAAGAGTCTGTGACCAGAAGGAGGAGGATTATCAGCAGAAATGGATGAAATTTAAAGACTATTTAGTTAAACATGTTAAGTTAACTTAATTGGAAAAGCTTGCAAATATCAGATAGGCTTAGGATTTAAACATGTAATGTGATGAATCAATAGGTTTAATACCGAATTGGAAAGGGAAAAAAAGATGTTAAGTGATTAAGTTAATTTTATAATAATATCGGTTTTGGAAAACCGTTAAAATGATGTACACTGAAATTCAACCAGGGGGATACGAGGAAGTCACTTGACAATGTTACTAAGATTAGTTTAAATACGATGGAGATTTATGTTTGTTTGTTTAATTTTTTTTTGAAAATCAATACATTTTTTTTGGAAAAAAACAAACAAACTCGATTTCTGCTGCTCCAGAGGGTAAGACCCAAATTATAAGAAATGAGATTCCACCTAAACATCAGGAAGAACTTTCTGACAGTAAGAGATGTTTGACAGACTACCTTGGAAGGTGCTGGACTCTACATCTTGGGAGGTTTATCAGGAGAGGTTGGGTGGCCACCTGCTGGGAATTATTTAGCGCTGTTTCCTGCATTGCAGGGACTTGGACTACATAACCTCTGGGGTCCCTTCCAGTTCCATGATTCTAGCCTGTCAGCCATACCCTCTTGCAGGATACTCCATTCCATTTCTCTCCTGGTTTTCAACACCCTCATTCCATCTCCCAACAGCCGGTCAAGATTCTGTGACCACTGCATATCCTGTATCTTCTGCGGGTTGTTTGGGGTGGCTTTCCCCCCCATTAGGATCCCCCCATCCTAAAGTTTTGTATCTCTGCAAACCGCAAGGTTCCCCCCACCACACCGACACATCCTTCTTGTGCATGGCTGCTCCTGTTCTGGCTACACAAGGACCCATAATTGGTAGAATGAATTTGCTATCAGTATATCTTATAAACAGAAAGGATGGGCACCGTGGGGTATACTCAGAGGAGACCTACTAACATTAATGGACCTCAGTTCGTCTCGCTCATGGATTTCAGTGGGTCTGCTCTGGGTAGGATGAACATGGTTTGCACCGAGACAGACCATTGATCCACCTAGCTTTTAGCAGTCTAACCATTAACGGTCCTCTTCTTTCCTTCCTACCCGATCCTCTTGTTAAAGGTTGGAGGTGGGCAGTGGTTTGAGCTTGGGAGATCTTTCCACATGGAAGGGAAGCGCTCTACCATTGAGGTATGGTCCTCTCCTAAAGCAAGCCTAGAGGACACACGGTTCTCCAGATGTTGTCAGGCCACAACTCTGGCCATTGGCCAGGGATGATGGGGCTAGAGGAACTTGGGAGTCCATAAAACCTGGCAGAGCCGTATGTCCCTCTGTCCTGCTCTAATGGGATGGGCCCCCAATGCCAACATCTCCAGAACATCCTAGCATCCTTCACCACCTTTCCCTTACCAAAATACAGAGTCCCATTTCTGGCTGAGCCTCATGAAAAGACATGAGAATTTGAGCCACAAAGAGGAATTCTACAGGATTTGCGAACATCTGTCTCTCGACTTCGTTCCAAAGCCCTGGAGGGCTCTATCAGGGACATCTCCTCTCAGGACTTCACAAAAGCACACACACCACCAGCTGTTTTGAGTTGCTGATGGAAGGGAGGACAGGAAGAGACTTACCAAGAAGAACGGCAGCACGGATTCTGGAGCCAAAGTAGAGGGACGTTGTCTGAGTACAGTCGATGGAGGCCCTTATACCTTCTCCTGGTCCAACCTCCCAAGGCACCACCAGACCTGATTGATTCTGTATTGGCCAATAACAAAGCACATAATCTGTGGAGTGTTTTCCCTGCCCAACAGCTGATTGGCTCGTGGGGTTCTCTGGACACAGCAAACCAACCAACCAGCCTGTCCCTCGCCCATCCCGCATTGCCCACCGCCGCCCCATTTTTGCCCAGCCAGGTGTGTAACCTCATCAGGCTCCATACATGGGCCACTGGCCTCGCATCCTGACAGGTCTCAGGCTGCTGATGTGCCACCCCGAGATGCAATCTGACACTTGAGCAGATCCCGCGAGGCGCATGGAATCTGATGGTTCAGTCGCCTCGCTTAACCCCTTCTGATTGGGGGAACCATGAGTAAGAACATCGGAAGAGCTGGCTGCTGGATCAGGCCGGTGGTGTGTCTAGTCCGGCATCCTCTTCTCATAGTGGCCAACCAGTTGTCCCTGGGAAATCAGTAAGAAGAATTCAAGTACAATAATAATAATAAATTTTATTTATACCCCGCCCTCCCCGGCCAGAGCCGGGCTCAGGGCGGCTAACACCAATAAAATCACAGTAAAAACATAATGGGGGGCGGGGGAACCAAAATACAGGTTAAAATGCAATTAAAAATGCAGCCTCATTTTAAAAGTAGCCAATAGATCAAGACCATAAGGGGAGGGAAACATAAGGGTCAGACTGAGTCCAAACCAAAGGCCAGGCGGAACAGCTCTGTCTTGCAGGCCCTGCGGAAAGGTGTCAAGTCCCACAGGGCCCTGGTCTCTTGTGACAGAGCGTTCCACCAAGTTGGGGCCAGTACTGAAAAGGCCCTGGCCCTAGTTGAGACCAATCTAACCACCTTGCGACCTGGGACAAAAGGACGTCCTCTTCCTGTGGTTTCTAGGAACCCTGGATGGGCCACTGGCCTGGTTCAGGAAGGATCAGTTTCTGTTCTTATGTCCCAGGCTAAGTTTGGCAATCTTGGCGGCTGCCCCAAACAGGGAGAACAGGACCCGCGTATTCCGAAACAATATATGAATTGAAACATAGCTCTCCTTTGATAGCCCCACTCCTCTGAATTTTGTAGTGTAGTTCTCCTGCAATGAAACATGTCCCAAAATGCACATATAGTCGTACCTCGGCTCCCGAACACCTTGGGAGTCGAACGTTCCAGCTCCTGAACAATCGAAAACTGGGAGTGTTCCGGTTTTCGAACATTCTTTTGGAAGCCAAATGTCTGACAGGGCTTCCACGGCTTCTGACTGGCTGCAGGAGCTTCCTGCAGCCAATCAGAAGCCGTGCTTTGGTTTTCGAACATTTTGGAAGTCGAACAGACTTCCGGAACGGATTCTGTTCGACTTCCGAGGTATGACTGGACAGTGGTACCTCGGGTTACATTCGCTTCAGGTTGCATACGCTTCAGGTTAAAGACTCTGCTAACCCAGAAATAGTACCTCGGGTTAAGAACTTTGCTTCAGGATGAGAACAGAAATCGTGCTCCGCCGGCACGGCGGCAGCAGGAGGCCCCATTAGCTAAAGTGGTGCTTCAGCTTAAGAACAGTTTCAGGTTAAGAATGGACCTCCGGAACGAATTAAGTGCTTAAGCCGAGGTACCACTGTAAACAATATAAGAGGAGTGTGCTGGATCAGGCCAAAGGCCCGTCTAGTCTGGCATCCTGTTCTAAAATAATAATAATAATAATAATAATAATAATAATAATAATAATACTTTTATTGCCATTGTACAACATCTGCAGGACCCAAGAACAAGAGCACTCTTCCCTCTTGTGATTTCTAGAAACTTTGTGTGATACAGATAATTTCATTTGGTCTCCCAACCATGATTTTACATCTGCGTTATCAATTTCTCTTGGAAACTGGGCTGTGTGTTTTTTTTTAAAATATGTTTCAATTTTTGAGTATGACAACATTCTTCTTCTTCTTATACATACATATCCAATCCCAATTTGCATTGTTTGACTCCCCCCCCCTCCCACTGGTTTACAATTTTTCCCCTTCTCCTTGCATATAATTATATTTCTCCAAATAATTTCAACTCCTTTTCCAATCCTAATTCCATTACGACTTCATAAATGTTACATAAATCCTGCTAACGTTTTAATGTATTTACAGTGTTCTTTAAAGTAATCTATATATTTTTTTCCAATTCTTGGTTAATTTTTGGAACAGGATCACGGAGGGCTTATGCGTAGAATATCTCCTTGGTTCAGCAGCCAGAGTTTATTGTGTTTGTAAGAAGGGGCGGGGGGGGGAGAGATTTGCACAAATTGTTACCTCCTGTTTGCATTAGGTGAAAAAAATGTGAGTTTGTTTGATAAGGAGGTGGCAGGCTGGGTGAATCACTCTGCACCGATCCAGTTTATAACAGGGAGGCGTAGCCGGCATTTCATCCCGGAAGAGACAAGGGGTGGGGAAAAAACCCCACTAAACAAAAAAATTATTTGAAGAATCGTTATCCCACCTTTCTGCCAAACAAGGCTCCTAGAACAACCTACAGATCAACACAAAGAAGACAGTGCCCTGCCCTGGGGTTTACAATCCTCAAACAGACACGGCACAAAAGGAAAATGGATTGGGAGGGCGGAGGAAATAGCAAGATCTGAGTTTACAAGGTCTTCTCATGAGCAGCTGGGGTGGGGCATTTCAAGGCAAGGAGGAAGCAAAGGTCACTGGTATCTCAGGAGAGCTGATAGAATGTCCCTCTTTCCCTTCCCTCCCAGTATCTGCTGACTGATTGAGCGGCCGCTGGCAGGTGACAGCTGATGGAGAAAGGAGGCCATTGGAGCTGCCTTCTAGCGGAGATGATGGAGAGATCCTGCTTCTCCCCTCTCGCTCCATCTGCTACAGCCTGATGGATCAGTAGAAAAAAGACAGTCAAGGAACTGAGAAATTGCACAAAATGCCGTGAAAATCCCTGAAACGAGAAGCAATCGACTATAAATATTATTTTGTGGAAACCAACTAATTATTAAAAATCAATAAAAATCAAAAAGCTTAAGGGGAAAAATTAGGAAAATCTAAAATATAATGAAGCCTTAACGGGATGTCGGCTACAAACCTCATTTCACTGAACTATTCAGTTTCATCAGAAGGAAATAGAAAAATCATAAACTTTAAATGACCAAAATTCAAAGAAGGGTAGAACCCCCCAAATTCTGATGTATTATGATCCTAGCTCAACCTAGATAAAGCAAAGTGCAGTAATAAAGGACTGAGGACTCACAACTACAATTTCTAATACTGAATTTACAAAAAAAGGTTCGAAAACCTAAACAGCAAGTTTTAAACAAAGCTCAACTTGAAGAAAGCAAAGCGCAGTAATAGAGGGTTGAGGACTCAACTGTGAAAATTCCAGTGCTGCTTTTACAAAAAGGTTTAAAAACCTAAGTGGCACAAATTCAAAGAAAAGAATACAGGATAAAGCTGTTTTAGATTTTAAACTCAAGACCAGGGCTGAAACGCTCCCATGGTCTAGATGTTACTGCTGATGTTAAAGACTGCTAGTAGGTGACAGCTGATGGAGAAAGGAGGCCATTGGAGCTGCCTTCTAGCAGAGATGATGGACAGATCCTGAATCTCCCCTCTTGCTCCATTTGCTACAGCCTGATGGATCGGCTGCTCCTTAACAGGAGGGTCACTTTTTTCTGCACCCCACAAACCTTCATACGGGACCTTCTGAGGACTGCAAGACAGGGGTGGGCAGGGCCAGAGGCCACAAAAGTGGGTGGGGCCACAGTGGCGAGTCTCAACATTTTCATGCGAGGTTTTCTATTGATTTTGCGAAGGTGACGGTGGCGTGAGAGCTCTTTGTGAACTAATATTTTTCCTCCCCGCCCCCGCCTTGTATAACCGTGCCTAATTTTTCTGATTGTTCTAGCTTTCAGCGAACATTCTTTTTTTTTTTAATTGACCCACATGCCTTAAAGAACAGATCTAATCCTCACCGCCTTGTTCTCTGTCACTGAGCTAGCAAATCACCGAGCTAAACCACTCCCAAAAGCAAGATATAGTAAAAATTCATTTCAGATAATGAATGGATATAATTGAGGGGAGGGGGGGAGATTTGATCTGAAGCAGGATCTGTTCCAAAATTAATCTGGACGGAATGTTAATTTCTGGACTGAAAATTAATCCAATGAATTGAAGAACTGGTTTTGTGGTGATCTGAGGTGTGCGGCGGGTTAATTGATTTGGATGGAGGTCTCGGTTGTCTTGCCACCTGTCACATTTTAATCCTGGAATTTGCATCTATACCTACAAACCAGTGTTGGTACCTTTTTGCATCCCAGATATTTCCACTGCTTTGCCCCTTCCTGTTTAAATCTTGTGATTTACCGCAAAGGGCAGGGGGGCAGTTTTGCATGGAGGGATAAAAGCTCGCTCACTTTCTGTGGAAACCTCAATGCAAATGGAAATGATTGCAGAAAACCCTTGCGTAAGAAAGCAAAGGAGCTGTCCAAGAATGCAAATCAAGGATTCAAATTCATGTTCCCCTTCTTTGGATTCAGAAGTCTGGAGTTGGTACTATGCCAGTCCTGTGCGCAGCCTGGGAGTCATTCTGGACTCACAGCTGTCCATGGAGGCGCACGTCAATTCTGTGTCCAGGGCAGCTGTCTACCAGCTCCATGTGGTACGCAGGATGAGACCCTACCTGCCCACGGACTGTCTTGCCAGAGTGTTGCATGCTCTGGTTAGCTCCCGCTTGGACTACGGCAATGCGCTCTACGTGGGGCTACCTTTGAAGGTGACTGGGAAACTACAACTAATCCAGAATGCGGCAGCTAGACTGGTGACTGGGGGCGGCCACCGAGACCACGTAACACCGGTCTTGAAAGACCTACATTGGCTCCCAGTACATTTCTGAGCACAATTCAAAGTGTCGGTGCTGATCTTTAAAGCCCTAAACGGCCTCGGTCCAGTATACCTGAAGGAGCGTCTCCACCCCCATCGTTCTGCCCGGACACTGAGGTCCAGCTCCAAGGGCCTTCTGGCGGTTCCCTCACTGTGAGAAGCAAAGTTACAGGGAACCAAGCAGAGGGCCTTCTCGGTAGTGGTGCCCGCCCTGTGAAACGCCCTCCCACCAGATGTCAAAGAGGAAAACAACTACCAGACTTTTAGAAGACATCTGAAGGCAGCCCTGTTTAGGGAAGCTTTTAATGTTTAATAGACGATTGTATTTTAATACAGCGGTACCTCGGGTTACAGATGCTTCAGGTTACAGACACTTCAGGTTACAGACTCCACTAACCCAGAATTAGTACCTTGGGTTAAGAACTTTGCTTCAGGGTGAGAACAGAAATCGTGCGGCGGCGGCACAGTGGCGGCAGCGGGAGGCCCCATTAGCTAAAGTGGTGCTTCAGGTTAAGAACAGTTTCAGGTTAAGAACGGACCTCCAGAACGAATTAAGTTCTTAACCCGAGGTACCACTGTATTCTGTTGGAAGCCGCCCAGAGTGGCTGGGGAAACCCAGCCAGATGGGCGGGAAATAAATAAATAAATAAATAATAATTATTATTATTCCCCAGTGCACACGAAACCATGAGTCTCCACGTGTTCAAAAAACCAGTAAGGCGGGATGAATCATCATAGTAAGGGTCATAGCTCAGCGGCAGAGTCTTTGTCTTGTAAGCAGAAGGTCCCAGACTGAAATCTTGCAGAGCTTCTGCCAGTCAGATCAGACAGTGCTGGGCTAGATGGACCCAATGGTCTGACTCAGTACAAGACAGCTGCCTAGGAACCCACAACTGAGAGCTGCATCCCTTTTTGCAAGCGGCAAGCAAGACTTCCTTCCACGCCACTTCCCTCACAGCCTGGCATTCGGTCTCCATGCCAGGGCGCGGCGCCTCGGGGCAAAGGGAGTAGCTCCATCATGAGGAGATGACTCAGCCTTGCAAAACTTCGGGCAGCGGAGACTGGAGGAACCGCTCGGAGGAACACACACACACACACACACACACACACACACACACACACAGAGTAATCGCAGTGCCCATCCCAGCTGCCTGGGGCCTGGCCTGCCACGGGGAAAAGCAACAAAGCAGCTGCCATCTGGAAAGAGGCAGAAAACTGGACCTGAAACTCACAAGCTTCAGAAGCTCTGAATGGATTTCCTGCCTGGCCAGGAAAAACTGAAACCAGCTTTCTTTGCAAAGGTTCTGTCAGTGGGTGGACTGCACAGATTCCTCTGTCCCTTCAGCCCGATAAAGAGACAGGGAGCCTTTTCCCATTCAAGGGCCGGATTTCTTCCAAAGGAACATTCCAGGGGCCACCTGTCAGTGGCAGATGGATCCAGGGGCAAAGGCTGTAAATGTTGCTTATGTTTCTACGTGCACCTTGCTGCCCTCCGTCCATCCACACAAGAGGCACGGTCAGATTTCAAGGACACGCCCCAGCAAGGCAGAGATACTTGAGGAGGGTGATGAGGAAGACCACTGAGGGGGGGGGGGTGGCCTGGGAAGAGTCCTGAGGACCAGGCAGAGAGGTCTGGGCCCCCTTCAACACCCACCCCCTTGTGCCTGAGCTCCCTTATCCTTGTGTTAGTAGATGAGGAGGAAGTTTAATTTAACTTTACTTGAGTTCCTTTATCTGGGTTCTGAGTCCCTGTCCCAGCTTAAAGGTAAAGGGACCCCTGACCATTAGGTCCAGTTGTGGCCGACTCTGGGGTTGCAGCGCTCATCTCGCTTTACTGGCCGAGGGAGCCGGCATACAGCTTCCGGGTCATGACTAAGCCGCTTCTGGTGAACCAGAGCAGCGCACGGAAACGCCGTTTATCTTTCCGCAGGAGCGGTACCTATTTATCTACTTGCACTTTGACGTGCTTTCGAACTGCTAGGTTGGCAGGAGCAGGGACTGAGCAACGGGAGCTCACCCCATCGCAGGGATTCGAACCGCCGACCTGATTGGCAAGTCCTAGGCTCTGTGGTTTAACCCACAGCGCCACCCGTGTCCCTTGTCCCAGCTTAGAGGGCCTCTTATTCAAAGGTAGACTGCCCCTGCTCCTGGAGGCTTTGTCCCTAACTAGCTGGGCTATTAGCCTAAGCAGAGCTCTGCTGGGTCAGACCAAAGGCCCAACTAATCCGGCATCTGTTACCCACAGCAGCGAGACATATACCCTAGTGGGAAGCCCATTGCGTGGCGAGTTCCCGACCCCCCAGGTGGAAATAATGACACATGACACAATTATTAAGGTTAATGGGCTAAAAGAGGCCACAACTTTATTGGTTACAGGTGATGAGCGGTATTGGCTTAGGCATTGGTCCGAACTGACTATATCCGACTCCAGCCCGTCTGCTTGAAGTCCGGGAGCTTGAACCACCAGTAGGGGGAGTCCTGCTGATGCACATCAACTAGGAACCCCCTCAGGGTCACCGATTGGGGGTGTGCCTTGTACCCTCACCTCCCTAGGCTTCAGACAGGGCTGCGCCCCCCGGAATCCTTTAACAGACTACCCTTCAATATGTGCGGCAGGTGATGGCGCTTCCTCCCCTCTTCCAACTACAGAACAATACCAATGCCTAACCGCCAATACCCAGAAAGTTGTGACGATTTGCTACGAGGGTCGTGGGTGGCGCTGTGGGTTAAACCACAGAGCCTAGGACTTGCTGATCAGAAGGTCGGCGGTTCGAATCCCTGCGATGGGGTGAGCTCCTGTTGCTCGATCCCTGCTCCTGCCAGCCTAGCAGTTTGAAAGCACGTCAAAGTGCAAGTAGATAAATAGGTACCATTCTGGTGGGAAGGTAAACGGCGTTTCCATGCGCTGCTCTGGTTCGCCAGAAGCTGCTTAGTCATGCTGGCCACATGACCCGGAAGCTGTACGCCGGCTCCCTCAGCCAATAAAGCGAGATGAGCGCCGCAACCCCAGAGTCGGCCACGACTGGACCTAATGGTCATTTGGTCTCTTTATCTTTACCCTAGGCGAAAACCACATGGCTGGTGCCAATTTGCCAAATGGGAAAATTCCTACCAGGCCCCTCAATTGGCAACCAACCAAGGTCCATAGCAAGGTCAAGGAACGAAAACCTTATAGGGTGGGAGGGTGGGAAAAAGCAGGAACAGCTGGCGGGCGGCAAAGAGGGAGCTCCCCGGCCGCGTCCTGCCTTAAATAGGGCAGGCCACGCCCCCCGAGCCAGCTGATTGGCCGACCAGGGGATGACAAGGCCGGGAATCCCCCCAATCGCATGGGGCTGGCCTCTGCCCACCCGCATGAGGAGGGGCCGCAACCCCACCTCCTCTTTAGGCGGAAGTGGCTTAAGCATGCGAGCAATCAGCTTCTCCTGCTATTGTCCCCCAGTGATGGGTCTTCAAAGGTAGAGTGCCACTGTCCACGGAGGGTTCATTTAACAATTGTGTCTGGTAATTGTATTTGCACTACCTCCTGATGAGCAGTAATAATAACAGGCGCCATCGTCTTTTAAAGCTATTGACCACCCCAGGTCTTGTGGCGGTGAGTTCCACAAGTCAACAGGATTAACTCTAGGGGTGAGATGGGGATGGAATTCTGGCCTAGTCCTAAATCTCACGGCTGCTCGAATTCAACAATTGATCTTGAGTTCAAGCCTCAGGACGGAGGTACTGACCATCTCCACCTATTGATCTTCTGCTTCTTTTCACAGAACCATAGGAAGGGACACCAAGAGTTATCTAGTCCAGCCCCCTGCGATGCAGGAATTCCTGCCGGTGTCTTACAGCGCCGGGCCGCTCCATAAGTCAACGCTGCAATTTTATGCCTTTTGAATCTTTTGCCATTCGAAGCTACATTTTTTATGCAGCTTAAATGAATCAATACTTGCGTCTTCTCAAGAGCGCAGTTTAGGGCCGGAGTGTATTTTACCCCTGGATCAAGGCTGCCTGCACAAACTTGCAGACCTTAGTTCTCTGAGCTGCGCACGTGACACAGGCAGCTAGCCATTTATTTAGCTGCGCACGCAGGCACACAACCCCTTTTGTCTTCTTGTCACACTCTGTCCCGTGCCCGGCTCTCGAATCCTCTCTGCCTTTCCCGTCGCCCAGCACATCTGAATAAGCCCCTGCATTGTCTGATGGCCAGTCACCCGTAAAACAGGCCCCGATTTCAGCAGCACAGAGCGGTGACTCCCGAAACAAGCAAACACAGCCTGGTGGGAAACCACCCACCTTCTGGAACCTTGTCTGAGCCCTGCTCAGAGTAGACCTAATAGGGGCAACGGGCACGACAAAATCAAGTCGGCAAGGCTCATTTGACAACAGGCGAGAAGCCGAGCTTTCAGTGTCGGTCGGCACAGTCCTGCGGAACTCTCTGCCACTAGAGATTTCTGTGCCAGCTTTTCAATACCCGGCGGAAACTTTTTCTATTCTGCAACTTCGTTCTGCCGGTTAAGAATGCATACATTCTACAAATGGTGAATTAATGCCTGTTTTTATGGTTTTCATACTGCACAGATTGTACCTTTTATTGCTGTAAAGAGCTTTGATATCTTTTTTTTTAAATCCCCAAATGGCATGGTGGATTATTTATATATATATAAAAACAAATAAAGCAGCTGTTTGGTCTACTCTGAGTAAGAACATAAAGAGTAAGAGCCCTGCTGGGTCAGGGCCTATCTAGTCCAGCATCTGTTCTCACGGTGGCTAACCAGAAGCCGTTATGAAAAAGCCCGTAAGCAGGATCCGAGTTCAAGAGCAGCCTTTGATAATAAAATTATGATGATAGTGATTATCTGGCAGGACTTAGTGAAGAAGAGGGTTGGATGAATCTTTTAATTTTGTTTTTTCTCAGTTTTTCACCCCCCCCCCCCGCATTCTGGTCTTTTCTCCACATTTCCACATCTGTCTGTTGTTATTGTTATTTCTGCTGCTGCTGCTGCTATTATTATTATTATTAATAATAACCAATCCTCATGAAAATTCACCATCGTCTCAGTGCCTCTTCCTCCTGAAAACTCGTGGAGTATTGTTTTGCTTTTTTGCCATTTGTGTGCAGTTTTCCTTAAGATGTACATTATTCCAGTAACATTTCCCCTAAAATAATGGATTCTTCTGTGTCGTTTTCACTGGCAAGCCCATTTTTTAATGCACAAGTAACATTACCCAAGGGACGCGGGTGGCGCTGTGCGTTAAACTACAGAGCCTAGGGCTTGCCGATAAGAAGGTCGGCGGTTCGAATCCCCATGACAGGGTGAGCTCCCGTTGCTCGGTCCCTGCTCCTGCCAATCTAGCAGTTTGAAAGCACATCAAAGTGCAAGTAGATAAATAGGTACCACTCCGGCAGGAAGGTAAACGGCGTTTCCGTGCGCTGCTCTGGTTCGCCAGAAGCGGATTAGTCATGCTGGCCACATGAACCGGAAGCTGTACGCCGGCTCCCTTGGCCAATAAAGCGAGATGAGCGCCGCAACCCCAGAGTCGGCCACGACTGGACCTAATGGTCAGGGGTCCCTTTACCTTTACCTTTACCTTTAACGTTACCCAGATATATGCATTTATGTACGCATGATGGGGCGTGGCAAAATTCGAGTAACTGAAATCTTCGGAGGGTGGCTGCTTTTTAGTTTGCCTAGGGTTTCAGAAAGCACAAATTAGGTAAAATTGCCTTTAAATGTGCATCTCATCCACATTCACCCCCCACCTTCTCTCCCCAGACATTGTTAGACGCTGACTCCCCACAGCTGCAAACCCTTCAGTCCCTTGATGTTTGAAGATTTCAGTTAGTCTAATCCATAAAAGAACTTCTCAGGGCTAAGAGGAAACAAACCTGCGGCTTTTTCTTATTTCCTTACATCTGTCACGCATGCATGCAAATTTATGGGCGCGTTCCCATTTCTCGTTTACGGTCTTAAATCAGGCCAGCTAGATCTTGCATTTGGGGTCAGGAAATGGGCAGCCAAACGGCAATTAGAAAATAATTGATCCAGGGGCTGAAGCTGGGGGAAAGTTCACCTCCGCTGCATTTGAATGCTTACAGCGTGATCCTCTAACGTTTACTCACAAGGAAGCCCCACCAAGTTCAGTTGGGGCTCAAGTGTATTTATGGGATGCCTTTCCCCAAGCTGGTGCCTTCCAGCTGTTTTCAACTACAGCTCAGTCGGTAGAGCATGAGACTCTATAACTGTTTAAGGTGGTAACATAGGGATTGACGTCTCTGGTATGAACAAGGTCTTGCCTTTGGTTTCTTAGAACGTCGGCCACCATGGCCAAGAGGATTCGTGTATCTCCTCATCCACACACACACACTTATCCTCAGAAGCATGTTCCTCAGTTCTCTCAGAGTCACCATCCCAGTCAGCTGCCTGTCTCTTCCCTCTGCATAGGTAAAGGGACCCCTGACCACTAGGTCCAGTCGTGGCCAACTCTGGGGTTGCGGCGCTCATCTCGCTTTATTGGCCAAGAGAGCCGGCGTACAGCTTCCGGGTCATGTGGCCAGCATGACTAAGCCGCTTCTGGCGAACCAGAGCAGTGCACGGAAACACCGTTTACCTTCCCGCCGGAGCGGTACCTACTTATCTACTTGCACTTTGACGTGCTTTCGAACTGCTAGGTGGGCAGGAGCAGGGCCAGAGCAATGGGAACTCACCCCATTGCGGGGATTTGAACCGCCGACCTTCTGATCGGCAAGCCCTAGGCTCTGTGGTTTAACCCACAGTGCCCCTTGCGTCCCTCCCTCTGCATAGTCTGGTCCAATCCCTCCACTCTTCCGCCAAGTGAGTCAGCTCAACGCAGCAGTGTTCGGAAGGAGAGCAGGATGCCTGGGGAGAGGGAATGACTCACTCGGTAAACACGCACCCTCCTCACGTTGCCAGGAGACCAGTGGGAGGCTCCTCCCCACCTCACTCGTTTTATTTGCAAACAAGAAAGGGGATTTATTTGGTCCCTCGCCGCTAGCCAGGACAAAAGTAAAATAATTTATTATTTATACCCCGCCCATCTGGCTGGGCTTCCCCAGCCACTCTGGGCAGCTTCCAACAAAATATTAAAATACAGTAATGCATCAAACATTAAAAGCTTCCCTAAACAGGGCTGCCTTCAGATGTCTTCTAAAAGTCTGGTAGGTGTTGTTCTCTTTGACATCTGGTGGGATGGCGTTCCACAGGGCAGGTGCCACTACCGAGAAGGCCCTCTGCCTGGTTCCTTGTAACTTGGCTTCTCGCAGTGAGGGAACCGCCAGAAGGCCCTTGGCACTGGACCTCATTGTCCGGGCAGAACGATGGGGGTGGAGATGCTCCTTGAAAGGTTCGGAGGGTGGCAACACGAGAACGGGGCCTTCTCTGCAGTGGCTCTCCCTCTGTGGAATGCTCTCCCCAGGGAACTTCGCCTGGTGCCTTCATTATACACCTTTAGGCACCAGGCAAAAACGTTCCTTTTTAACCAGGCCTTTGGTTGACCTGATTGACAAGCAGCACGTCTGGGGGAACCCCAAAAGTTTGAAGTAATGCCTCTCTGTCGAAAGAAATAAAGCTTTGGGGAAAATAAGAATTTCCAGTGAGGAAAAACCCTCAAATAGCAGCTCTTTGAGGGCTGAGCACACTCAGTGGGCAGGGCTGACTGATTTATGGTTGACAGGAATGGGATGGAAGAGCTGGCTGGTGGGAGCAGGAAGGATCGGAGTATCACAGGAAAGAATGTGTGTGTTTGTCTGGTAACCCTAAACAGAGAGACTCCATGCAGCAAAGTTTATTAGCAACTCCCCCATCATGGTCTTCTTTTATGATGATGGTGATGTATATATTACGATGCGCCGAGTCTCGGGACTGGCACTGGCTGATGGGAACTGTAGTACAGATGGAGGGAATTGGGTTGTCCCAATTGCCCAAGATGTAGAGAGAAAGATTGGGGGCTTTTTACAGCTCCCTCAACATCACCTCTGGGAGTCGAGTTCAAATCCCTGCTTAGCTCAGGAGGTGACAGGGAAGCCTCTGAGCATGTAACAGAGAGCACACCAGGAGAAAACATTCCTCTTCTCCCAGGCCTTTGGCTAATCTATATAGCTTGTTAAAACTGTGTTGGCGGAGTTCTTGTTTTGTTTGTTTTTAGGCAGTTTATTATTATTTGTTTCTTTTTAATAGCTTTTTATTCAAAATTAAAACAAAACATATTATCCAGAAACATATCATCCTTATCCCCCCCCCATTTTTCCTCCCTCCCCCCACAAAACCCACCCACCCCCACCCCTGACTTCCCTTAGTTCCAGTCTTTGATTTCTCTAAAAATGCTGTTTTCTGCATGTTACACAGTTGTATAGATCCTCAAACTATCTAGCTGATAATTATCAATAAAAAGTTTGTGAATGTTTATTCAAAACCAGCCAAGGAGTCCAGTTCGCTTTGTTGTACTCTGGTTTCTCTTCAGATCGTATAAATCTTTCGCCTATTATTTGTTTTTTTTTAATACTGCAAACCACACCCTGTGATCCTTGGATGAAGGGCGGTATAGAAATTTAATAAATAAGCAAACAAACAAACGAATTTGAAAGGGTGCAAGCGTCTAGCTCTCATTTTAAGAGTTGTTCCAATGCTGGAAGCCATTTCAGAACCGACTTTGGAATGAGCATCACAGAGGGAGCGATCGGTTGGCCTGTGCTACCACCTTGCGTTGACCATCGTCCACTGCAGGAGTTGTGTGTTTGTGTTTTGTGTGTGTGTGTTTGTGTGTTTTGCACATTCCACAGGGGAGGCCCTGTGTTTTTTTGCCAGCTCCCTCTGCTGCCCTCTGGTGCTCAGGACGCAGAAGCGCATGAACATGCATTTCTGTTAAATGCAGCTGTCGTTCTGGAAAGCTCGTCATTTCGGCTCTCTTAACAGGGCTTAGGAAAGGGATGGCCCTTCAGGTGTTGTGGGGCCACATCCCCAGTCACAGGCCATCCTGGCTGATGGGTCAGATGGGAGTCAAACAGCACCAGGAGAGTCACAGTTTTGTCCATCTATTAGTTAGCAATTGTGTGAAAAAAAGGTTACAGATGTGGGATGGGGAACCTGTGTCCCTCCCCAGATGTTGTTGACCTTTTGGGACTTCTTAGCTTAGAGAAATGATGAGCAAGAGGTGGCATGACAGAAGTACAGTGCTACCTCGGGTTAAGTACTTAATTCGTTCCGTACTTAACCTGAAACTGTACTTAACCTGAAGCACCACTTTAGCTAATTGGGCCTCCTGCTGCTGCTGCGCCGCCGGAGCCCGATTTCTGTTCTTATCCTGAAGCAAAGTTCTTAACCTGAAGCTATTTCTGGCTTGGTGGAGTGTGTAACCTGAAGCGTATGTAACCCAAGGTACCACTGTATATAAAAATTATTGTTACAACAGTCGGGTGCCTGCCCCTCTCTCTGCCGCAAGACCCCATGGGGTTCTGGGCACACACATAGGGTCTGTGTAATAATAATAATAATAATAATAATAATAATAATAATAATATATTATTTATACCCCTCCCATCTGCCTGGGTTTCCCCAGCCACTCTGGGCAGCTCCCAACAGAATATTAAAAACACAATAAAACGCCAAACATTAAAAACTTCCCTAAACAGGGCTGCCTTCAGGTGTCTTCTAAAAATCAGGTAGTTGTTTATTTACTGGAGATCTGATGGGAGGGTGCCACTACCAAGAAGGCTCTCTGCCTGGTTCCCTGTAGCTTCACTTCTTGCAGTGAGGGAACCACCAGAAGGTCCTCGGAGCTGGACCTCAGTGTCTGGGCTGAATGATGGGAAACTGAGACACAGCGGAGACTGTTGTGGCTTTAAGAAATACGGTTAATTCACAGATTTACACCTCCAGTCTGCACGGAGGGGGTCCAGATCTTACAGCATGGTCATCTCAAGAGGGGTTTGTTCCTCACAGTAGTGTAGCACTTCAGTCCAAGACATCTCCTAATCTCCTTTATTCCGTTTCATTTAATGGTCCATTCTTTGGATGCTTTTAAGTACTAATTTAATCCCCCCAGGTATTAGCTAACCTGATATTATGTACTAAGCTTGGAAAGTTGAACAATAGGCAGGTAGGATCCTAGAATGCAACAACCTGATTGGCCTGCAGGAGCAGCCCAATCAGACCCCAGGAGGAAGTTAATCAGCCTATTAGGCCGGCAGGATCCTAGAATGCAGCAACTGATTGGCCTGCAGGAGCAGCCCAATCAGGCTCTAGGAGGGAAGCAGAATCAGCCAATCAGACGGGACTCATTGTATAAATCATGAGGTTTGGGGGGGAATTTCATTCACTGTTTTACGAGCTGCAATAAAGAGCCTGAAATCACTACGCGACCCTTGTTGATTAAAGATTAAGGATTAAGACTAGGATTAAAGAATGGTACAAACTTAGGACATTTACCTAGGTTAATTACCGTATTTTTTGCTCTATAAGACGCACCTTTCCCCCTTCAAAAATTAAGGGGAAATGTGTGTGTGTCTTATGGAGCAAATGCAGGCTCCTTGGCTTCAGCGATAGCAACGCGAAGCCTCCGACTTGCAGAGGGAGCGCTCCCCCCACGCTCCGGAGGCTTTGCGTTGCTTTTGCTGAAGCCGCCTGAAGCCCCCGGAGCGCATTGGGAACTCCCGCTGCACTACATTTGGTCCAGTTGTGGCCAACTCTGGGGTTGCAGCGCTCATCTCGCTTTATTGGTCGAGGGAGCCGGCGTACAGCTTCCGGGTCATGTGGCCAGCATGACTAAGCTGCTTCTGGCGAACCAGAGCAGCGCACGGAAATGCCGTTTACCTTCCCGCCGGAGCGGTACCTATTTATCTACTTGCACTTTGAGGTGCTTTTGAACTGCTAGGTTGGCAGGAGCGGGGACCGAGCAACAGGAGCTCACCCCGTTGCGGGGATTCGAACCGCCGACCTTCTGATCAGCAAGTCCTAGGCTCTGTGGTTTAACCCACAGCGCCACCTGCGTCCCATTGTTGGAAGATTAGACACAGATAAAAGAAAAGGGCCTCATGAGAAGGTGATATTTTTTCTGTTGCACGTCCACCCCTGGGGCTTAGCTCTAAGATGTTTGCTAGCAGCAAGGCACAAATCCTGAGAGCATCAAACAGCTGTGGACCCTCCTATGAGAGGCAGGCCCTGCTAGAGGAGGCATAGGGCAACAGATCCTTCAGTTCTGCACTGGGACTGAATTGCAACCGAAAAAAGGTCCTGGAATGCAGAACATGCCTGCAGTGGCCGGAAAGAAAGATGCTTTCTTTCTTTCTTTCTTTCTTTCTTTCTTTCTTTCTTTCTTTCTTTCTTTCATTGCTTGTACAGTGGTACCTCAGTTTACGAACTTAATCTGTTCCGCAAGTCCGTTCTTAAACCAAAACCATTCTTAAACCGAGGCACGCTTTCCCTAAAGAGGTCTCCCGCCGCCGGTGCCCTTCCTCTGTTCAGATTCCGTTCTTAGACCGAGGTAAAGTTCTCAAACCGTGACACTACTTCTGGTTTTGCGGAGTTCGTAAACCGAATCGTTTGTAAACACGGCTGTTCTTAAACTGAGGAACCACTGTACATGCAAGTTATCAGGTTGGCAAGCCCAAGGAGAGTAAGTTTAGAAGGTTGGAGAGAGAGTCTTCCATCCTGGCCTGTGCAGGCCACGATGTTAGGGAATGTACTGCTTCTGAAGGAATGGGAAACTCCAGCAGTTGGCGCTGCTTTTAACAAAGCGAACCAATACACCAACTTGGATTTTCATGCGCAAGGCTCTGTTGTAATACAGTAGTACCTCGGGTTAAGTACTTAATTCATTCCGGAGGTCCGTTCTTACCTGAAATTGTTCTTAACCTGAGGCACCACTTTAGCTAATGGGGCCTCTCACTCCCGCCACACAATTTCTGTTCTCATCCTGAAGCAAAGTTCTTAACCGAGGTACTATTTCTGGGTTAGTGGAGTCTGTAGCCTGAAGCGTCTGTAACTTGAAGTGTCTGTAACCCGAGGTACCACTGTAAATGGTGTTGTTGTTTTTTAAGTGCCTGAACTATGGAACTCACTGCCACAAGACACAGCTGTGGATGACCTTAAAAGAGGATAAGAACATAAGAAGAGGCTGCTGGATCAGGCCAGCATTCTGTTCTCACGGGGGCCAACCAGATGCCTGTGGGAGGAGAGCGGCGAGCAGGATCCAAGCGCAAGGGCCTCCTCTCCTCCTGAGGTTTCCATAAACTGGTATTCAGAAACTTTGCTGCCTCTGACCATGGAGGTTGTGCATGCCCTTCTTCTCCTCTAACCCTAGGACATCGAGCTTAACTCTGAGCTGATCAGAGAGGAAGTCACACGACTCTGACACTCAGAGTCCAGTCTTTATTGTCACAGTCTGACAGTCTGGCTGCAACTCCCCGAGGCGCGGCCAGCCCCTCCCTCCAACTGCCCACCACCCTCCTAGACATGGCGTCCCGAGTGCAGCCGTCAAGAGGCATTGAACAGACGGACAGGCAGTTTCCACGGACAGGTCCATGTTCCCGATCTTCTGTAGAGTTCGGCTTCCAGAAGATCTTCCATTGGGAAATGTCCTGTGCAGCCCGGCCAGTAGGGAGAGCTGGAACGATGGCAGAGTTAAGGCAGGAATGGGGCAGGGTGGGACTTGGGGTGGGGTGGGGAGCAGCTGACATGTTCTCTCCTGCGGGCTCCCATTCTCCATCATCCGTCACGCTCCTGAACCTGTTGCTTCACGTGCAAAAGTTGGTTGATGATGCCACCGATCAGCCTCCAATATTCATCAAAGCTCATCTTCCCGTCCTCATCCAAATCCATGTCAGCAAACATTTCTTGGGCAGCAGTCTTGCTGTCGGTGTTCTGGATGGGAGTGACAGGGAAGGAGCAGGGAGGAGAAGGAATGGAACTAGTGAGAAAAGAAGATGAAGAAGAAGAGTTTGGATTTGATATCCCGCCTTTCACTCCCTTTTAAGGAGTCTCAAAGCGGCTAACAATCTCCTTTCCCTTCCTCCCCTACAATAGACACTCTGTGAGGTGAGTGAGGCTGAGAGACTTCAAAGAAGTGTGACTAGCCCAAGGTCAGCCAGCAGCTGCATGTGGAGGAGAGGAGACGCGAACCCGGTTCCCCAGACTATGAGACTACCGCTCTTAACCACCACACCACACTGGCAGGAATGAAAGACCTAACGCCTAAGGGTTTGGAAAACCTCCCACTCCCTGCCACAAATAAAATACAATTACAGTCATACCTTGGGTTACAGACGCTTCAGGTTGTGTTCTTTCAGGTTACGGACTGCCGAAGCCCAGAAGTACCAGAACGCTTCAGGTTGCGCATGCGCAGAAGCGCCAAATCGCAACCCGGGTGTGCACAGATGCGCTGCTGCAGGTTGTGAACACTGCGGGTTGCGAACATGCATCCCACACGGATCACGTTCGCAACCTGAGCGTCCACTGTAATCAAATACTTTCCAGCATACATTCACTGTTAAAAGTTGACTTTCCTCCCTCCCTCCCATGGTTTTGTCCTGGTTATCTTCAGCTGCTGTATATTATAATTATAACTTCTTCCAGTCGTACCCTGGAAGGCGAACGGAATCCGTTCCGGAAGTCCGTTCGACTTCCAAAACGTTTGGAAACCAAAAGCGTGGCTTCTGATTGGCTGCAGGAAGCTCCTGCAGCCAACCAGAAGCTGCGGAAACCATGCTGGACGTTTGGCTTCTGAAAATAGTTTGCAAACTGGAATACTGACTTCCGGGTTTGCGGCCTTTGGGAGCCCAAACGTTCGGGAACTAAGCTGTTCCAAAACCAAGGTACGACTGTATTCTCAAAGTAACTTTTGCCGCTGAACTTACTTCAAACCTGCTAGTGTGATAACGTGTTTACATTTTTTTTTTAACAATCTACAAACATTTTCCAATCCTCCTTGAAAGCTGTTTCATATTTTTCTCTGATTTTACCAGTTACAACTTGCTAATTCTGCATATTCCATCCATTTCAACTGCTCTTTGGTACATCTGATGCGGTTAACCCTAAAAGAAAAGATTCCGGTCTTTTGGGGGAGAGATCTCTTAATTACTATTTTTATCTCATTGTATATCGTCTCCCAATATCCCATGGCGACTTTACAAGTCCACCACATATGATAAAATGTACCTTCTGTTTCTTTACATTTCCAACATGTACCTGATGCTGACTTATACATTTTAGCCAATTTACTTGGTGTCAGGTACCATCTATAAATCATTTCATTAATTTTTCTCTCAAAGCCATGCCGTAAACTTCATACCTGTTTTCCACAATTTCTCCCATAGATCTAAATCTGTGTTGTGATCCACACCTCTAGCCCACGGAATCATGGCAGATTTAACCATTTCATCTTTTGTTTCCCAGTCTAACAGTATCTTATACATCCTAGAAATTAGTTTTTCTCTATTTTCTACTAGTTCCCTCTCAAACTGGGAACTTTGGTCCATAAGCCTGTGTTCCTTGTTGCCTTTAAACACTTCGTTCAACCCATCACATAGTTTCTGACTTCCTCTAGTTTCTTCAGTTTTACTTCTTGGTTGGTAAAGTCCAAAACGTCCAAAATATTAAGTTTTTTCAACGAGATTGCTTCTATAGCTGAGAGCCATAGAGGTGTTTTACTTTCCAAAAGGAAATTCTTTCTAATAACATGGCTCAAATGTTCTTATGTATTCTAGCATTGTCATACTATAGACCTGCATGCCAACCAAACTTAATACCATAGCCCTCCAAGTCCAACAACTGAGTGTTTTCCAACACAATCCATTCTTTTAACCAACATAGACAGGCTGCTTCATAATATAAATGAAAGTCTGGTCGGGAAAAGCCACCTCTTCCTTTAGCATCTATCAAAATTTTATACTGTATTCTCCATTTCTTCCCCTGCCAGACAGATCTAGAGATTTCTTTTTGCCATTCTTTAAAGCAGCCCGTGTTATTAACAGTTGGCGCAGTTTGAAATGAAAACATTTTTGGTAATACATTTGTTTTCATGACTGAAATTCTTCCCAACAAAGAGAGTTTCGCTCCCCACCCCCCCATATTCCCAAATCTTTAAAAAAATTCTTTCCATACTTTAACATAGTTGTCTTGGAATATATTGGGGTCCTTTGCTGTCAGCCATACTCCTAGATCTCTCTGCCTCAAATCCTGGCAAGCTGTTGCCAGTCAGTGCTGGAAATACATAGCTAGATGAGGAAGCATGTTCTGTAGCCACCACCACCACCACCACCACCACCACCACTGCCCTTCGCCTCACCGACAGCACGTGGCTGAGCTCCTCGTTGAGCATCTTCCCAAAATTCTCCTTGCTGATCTTGCCCTGTTTCCCGAAAAAGTATCTGAGGAAAAAGGACTTCTCGGCGTATTTGTCGTAGTTCCTCACCAGCGTCAGGAGGGCCTCCTCCAGCTCAGAGAGGTTGCTGGCCATGGCCTCTCCTCCCTTGGCTCCTAGAAGAAGAGCGGAGGTGCGTCACTCACCAGCAGCATCCCTCCCCAGTTCATGTGTGGTGTAGCGGCTGGAGGGTCGGCGTAGGACCTGGGAGAGACCTGGGTTCGAATCCTCTTTGTGGCCATGAAGTTGCTTGGCTGCCCTTGGGCCAACTGCATTCTCTCCGCCTAACCTACCGTATTCTTTGCTCCATAAGACGCACCAGACCATAAGATGCACCTACCGTATTTTTCGCTCTATAGGATGCACCAGACCATAGGACGCACCGGACCATAGGAGGGGGAGAACGGGGGGGGGAATTCTCCCCCTCTCTGCTCAGCGCCCCTTCAGCGAAGCGGCAGGAGAAACGGAGCCCCTTCCATTTCTCCTCCCGCTTCGCTGAAGGGGTGCTGCGCAGAGAGGGAAAACTGTGCAGCGCCTCTCCAGCGAAGCGAAGCCTGAAGAGCAAGAGGGATCGGTGTGCACCGACCCCTCTCGCTCTCCAAGCTTCAGGCAGCTATCCGCAAGCCTTCGGAGCGCAGCGGGGGGTCCAAAGGCTTGCGGATAGCTGCCTGAAGCCAACGGAGTGCAGCGGAATTTCCCGCTGTGCTCCGGGGGCTTCAGGCGGCTTCAGTGAAAGCAACGCAAAGCCTCCAGGGCACGGGGGGAGCTCTCCCTCTGCGCTTCGGAGGCTTCGCGTTGCTATTGCTGAAGCCAAGGAACCTGCATTCGCTCCATAAGACGCACACACATTTCCCCTTACTTTTTAGGAGGGGGAAGTGCATCTTATAGAGCGAAAAATACGGTACTTCGCAGGGCTGTTGTGAGAATAAAATGGAGAAGAAGAGAAGCCTATAGTCCGTCCTGATCTCTTTGGAGAAAAAGGGAATATAAATAATAGAATCACGGAATTGTAGAGTTGGAAGGGACCCCGACGGTCATCTAGCCCAACCCCAGGCAATGCAGGAATCTTGACTAGATCATACATGACAGGTGGTCAGCCAAGCTCTGGTTAAAGACCTCCAAGGAAAGAGAGCCCACCATCTCTTATAGGAGACCATTCCTCTGTTGAAATGCTCTTATAAATAAAAAATATATATTATTATGGAATGGGACATCGGGAGAATTTTGGAGGGTATGCAAGGTTACCCTTTTGCTGTGAAGTCGCCCTTACTTCTTCCCACCCACCCACTTGGACATACCTCTAAGTTTAATGCACGTGGGGTCTGGATCTCTGCAGGAAGCAAGACTTAGGAATTTTTCATGAGGATTTTTTAAAAATGCAAATTTCTGCAGAAATTTGGAGAACTGGATTTAAGTTTGGGGGGAGAGGGAACGAGAAACTGAAGGAAGCTAAGCTGCCAGACCCTTCCCTTGAGCTAGGACAGGGAAAATCTCTCACGTCGAGGTTCTCCTTTTTCCAATCTTAAGTCCAGTTCTCAACATCAGTTTGCAATGTATTTCTTTAAAGTCCTTGCGTTTCCGTGCGAATTTCTCCCGCTAGGTACAGGTTTGAGATGGAATCGTGTGCCTGGTGCACGCACATTTCTGCAGAGCGATGGGGGTTCGTTTTTGCAAGTTGATGCCTTCGGCTACACCCTTCTGCACTTGTCCCTTGGCACACTGCAAAATTCAGAGATGTGAGAATTCGGAAGAACGGCTACCGAACTAGGTGGCTCGCAAACCGTTGACCGACCACCCAGTGGTGGTATTCTTGCTAGGAATGTAGAACTAAGTGTGCCATGGTGGGATCCAGCTGAGAGCACTTTCTTTTTTCCCTTTTTAAATTTTTTTTTTTATTGGAAATTTCAACACAATGGTTTTATCAAAAATACATCATCCACATTGTTATTATTTTTTCCCTCTATTCCCCCCCTCCAAACAAAAAAAAAATTCCAACCTCCCACCCCCAGACTTCCCTCAGCTCCTTTCTCCGGTTTCTCAACACATATTTCTATCTGCATGTTACAAAACTGTAAAAATCCTCAAGTTGTCTATCTCTATATTACAATAAATAGTTTGTGAATGTTTATTCAAAACCTGCCAAAGAGTCCAGTTCATTTTTTTGTTTCTTCAAATATTTCATAAAAGGTTCCCATTCATCTTTGAAGTCACAGTTATCCTTATCACGTAGTCTGTGTGTCAGTTTTGCCAATTCCGCATAATCCATCAATTTTTCTTGCCACAGTTCTTTCATCAGGATTTCCTCAATCTTCCATCCTTGTGCTGTTAAGACTCTTTGACAGTAAGAGCTGTTCAACAGCATTTGAACCGTTGTCGCATACATAAAGATATTTTTAAATTTCTTTGGCGGGTCTTTTCCCATCAGCTGAGAGCACTTTCGATGCTCTTAACCAAAGTGGAGAAGTGGAAAGAGCGCAGCCTAGTGGTGAATCACGTGTTTTGCACGCAGAAGGGTCTAGATTCAACTCCTTGAATATCCAAGTAGGCACGAGAGCGAATCCTGCCTGAAATCAGTGTGGACAGCACTAATGCCCTGACTCAAGTATTTGGCAGCTTGCTCTGTTCCTATCTTATCCAGCCCTTTCTTCACAACCATGAGGACTGGCGCCTTACTTTATCAATAGGGCAATTCTCTTTTCTTTTTATTACATGTACAGTCGTAGCTCGTATCTCAAACGCCTTGGCTCCCAAACAAATTGGCTCACGAACGATTGAAACCTGGAAGTGAGTGTTCCAGTTTCCGAACAATTTTCAGAAGCCTAACGTCTGGCATGGCTTCCATGGTTTCCGATTGGCTGCAGGAGCTTCCTACAGCCAATTGGAAGCTGCGCTTTGGTTTCCGAACGTTTTGGAAGTCGAACGGACTTCCGGAAGGGATTCCGTTCGACTTCCAAGATACAACTGTATATACATACCACCTTTTCCTCCAAGGAGCTCAAAATGGTGTTCCTGGTTCTCCGCTCCTTGTTTTATCTGTACAACAGCCCTGCAAGGTGGCTGTGGCTAATTTGCAGATCACATCCTTCCCGTGTGGAAGGTTGGATCCCCAGAATCTCCAGGCAGGGCTGGGAGAGGGAGCGAGACTAACTTCCAGAGACCCTGGAGTGCAGCTGCCAGCCCATGTAGGACTCACTGAACTAGACAGACCAATGTCAGACAGAGATGAGTTAGTGGGGAATCCTTCGCCTTGTGTCAACTTAACTCACCTTGGTGGGCCTAGGGAATACCAATGAGGCAATTATATGAGACTGGCGTCAGCCCAGCTCAGGTCAAGACCTAGTGGCTTGGCAAGGTAAAGGGACCCCTGACCATTAGGTCCAGTCGTGACCGACTCTGGGGTTGCGGCACTCATCTCGCTTTATTGGCCGAGGGAGGCGGCGTACAGCTTCCGGGTCATGTGGCCAGCATGACTAAGCCGCCTCTGGCGAACCAGAGCAGCGCACGGAAATGCCGTTTACCTTCCCGCCAGAGCGGTACCTATTTATTTACTTGCACTTTGACGTGCTTTGGAACTGCTAGGTTGGCAGGAGCAGGGACCGAGCAACGGGAGCTCACCCCGTGGCGGGGATTCAAACCGCCAACCTTCTGATCGGCAAGTCCTAGGCTCTGTGGTTTAACCCACAGCGCCACCCGCGTCCCTGGCTTGGCAAGACCCTTCCCCAAACACCAGATCTGAGTTCTTCATTCCCGATTCCTTCCCCCTCCCTCCCGCCTCTTTTATACCAGATGTTTTCCCTTCTGTGGAGTCATTTCTTTGGCATGCCAGCGGGACAATGGCCTGCAGAGGCACGTCCTTTAGCTCAGAGTTTGAAAGAAAGTTTTGCATTTCACCCTTTCCGGACCGTCCGATAAGCAAACAGACAGCGGCATGTTGAACATTCCTTACCTCGCAGAATTGCCAAGTGTGTGGCGTGTTGGCCAAAGAAATCTGGGTCTGTCTGTCTGTCTCAGTCCTGTTCCCCCAGTGCTTTGTCAGAGTGGGGGGTTCTATGAGATTAGGCACCTCCCAGCTCCAGTTTAGGTACCTACGTCACGAGGCCGGCTCCCATTTCCTTTTAAAGAGGAACATTCCCTCCCACCCCCCCCTTTCCCCAGACACTCCCTTCGGGACTTTTCCTCTGAATAGCACTGTACGGCCCACCTGGCACTGGGATCAGGAAGCAAGTCAGAGACCAAGGCCGTTGCAAAATCAGAATATCCTGTGCTCAAAGGCAACTGCACTGGCTGCTGATTTGCTACAAGCTGGGACAAGTTCAAGGTGTTGCTGTTAGTAAATAAAGCCCTTAACAACTTGGGACAAGTTCACCCGAGAGATCGCCTTGCCCCACGGCAGGCAAGTGGGGCCACATAAGAACCATTCCATCTTTGGAAGAAATCAATATTTTAGTGTGCCTATTGCTATCTCTGAATTCTGTTTTTGGCACCTGCTGAAATCATGCTGATCTTTTGACAAGCCTACCTACATGTTAAGAAAGCTGGTGCAAATTTTGACCTGGGTTTAATTTGTTGAAGTTTTAAATTATCGCCGTTAATTATTATTGGTGATTTTTTTTTTTTGTAAACCGCTTTGACTTCTTTTTTTAACAGTCAAGTGGTGAATAAATTTTTGCGAAACAAACAAATAAAGCAGGATGGGCTTTCTCATTCTTCCTGCAGGAGATAGAGAGTAAGGAATCTCAGCTAAAGCATCCATGAGAGATAGCCCTCCAACTGCATCTTTAAAAACCTCGGGTTAAGAACTTTGCTTCAGGATGAGAACAGAAATCGTGCTCCGGTGGTGCGGCAGCAGCAGCAGGAGGCCCCATTAGCTAAAGTGGTGCTTCAGGTTAAGAACCGTTTCAGGTTAAGAACAGACCTCCGGAACGAATTAAGTGCTTAACCCGAGGTACCACTGTATATTCAACACAAAAAAACAGTTGTTGACAATTTGTTGTTGACAAAGGACAGCTGGACATATAAAGGGCCCCATTACCTACTGTAGCTTAGGGCCTTATTGAACCTAAATCCAGCCCTGATCCCATCAGTATTATCAGACAGAGATCAGTTGGACTTTAGCTGTGGAGAGATCCAACTATGTGAGCTTGCTCCTCCAAAGCCTAGGGAGGCGCATCCTACTGCTCAGGAGGTACCTAGCTATGTACTAAATGGAAAGAAGACTAGCACTTTGTCATAAAGGTAAAGGTAAAGGTAAAGGGACCCCTGACCATTAGGTCCAGTCGTGGCCGACTCTGGGGTTGTGGCGCTCATCTCACTTTATTGGCCGAGGGAGCCGGCGTACAGCTTCCGGGTCATGTGGCCAGCATGACTAAGCCGCTTCTGGCGAACCAGAGCAGTGCACGGAAACGCCGTTTACCTTTCCGCCAGAGCGGTACCTATTTATCTACTTGCACTTTGGCGTGCTTTCGAACTGCTAGGTTGGCAGGAGCAGGGACCGAGCAACGGGAGCTCACCCTGTCGCGGGGATTTGAACTGCCCACCTTCTGATCGGCAAGCCCTAGGCTCTGTGGTTTAGACTACAGCGCCACTTGCCTCCCTAGCATTTTGTCATAGGGTCCTCTAAAGGAAGCCTTTCCCCACCTACCTGATAAGCAAATGGGCTGCCACCTCCTGGATGTTCCCTTACCTTGTAGAACGGCGGTTTGTGCGGTGTGCGTTACGCCGGCCAAAGACTCCTGCACCCGTCTCCCTGTCTGTCTGTCTCGTCAGCGTTTGCTAGAGGAAGGCTAGAGAAGATTGGGCGCCTAAGACCTCTCACCCAGCATTTGTACCATGAGGCTGGCTCCAACTTCCTTTGAAAGAGAAAAATTCCCTCCCTGCTCTTTGTTCCAGGGGCGTTCCTCCAGGTTAATCTCTGCAACTCACTTGACACTGGAATCAGGGAGCAATGAAGAAAGCCATAAAGTTGCAAAATCAGAGAATCTTGTAATTCTTGCAGGAGAGACGGAGTATCGCTCCGTGACAGAGTGCAAGGTGAAAAGTATGGCTGCCTACCCTCCAACCTTTCTCCGATAAAAATAGCTAAAATGTATAAGACAAAAACAAATCTGTGCTGGAGGTGTGGTAAAACAGAGAGGACACTTATACATGTTTGGTGGACCTGTGAAAAAATCAAAAGCTTCTGGAATATAGTGTATGATGAGCTTAAAAAAATGTTTAAGTATAACTTTATGAAAAATACAGAAGCTTTTCTACCAGGGATAACAGACACAGGTATAGCAAGAGAAGATCAGAAAATATTCCTCTATGCCACAGGAGCGGCATGGATCCTAATTGCTAAAAACTGGAAAAAAGAAATTGTGCCAACAAAAAGGGAATGGCAAGACAAACCGTTAAAGAGTATATTGAATTGGCTGCATTAGCAGAGGCAATTAGAGACCACACTAGGCAAGAGTTTCAAAAAGCATGGGGGAAATGCAGAGAATACTTCACAAAACAGTGCCCTAAAATACATACCTGGTACTGAAGAGGTAAAATTTTAACGTTATATTACAGTGAGATTAAAGATTAGGATTAAAGAAGTCTAAGGAAATGGAAATTTGGTACTTAAGAGGTAAAACTTTGATGTTATATTATATTAAGATTAAAGACTGGGATTAAAAAAGTGGAAAAGAAATTGCTGGACAAACAATTTGGACTGGAATACAAAAGAGGGAGGTATGAGGAAGTCCAGAAAATAAGTAAATTTAAAAACGGAAACAAAAAAGTGATATTGTTTTTAATTGTTCTGGTTTCCCCCCCCCCCCCTCTGCTTTTTGTTTTTCTTTTGTGTTTATCTTCCTTTTTTTGGATTATGTATTGTGTATTTGTGTATTTCTTTTTTATGTCTTTCTGTCCAACTTTTTATTGAAACCTTAATAAAAATCATTTATAAAAATAAATAAATAATAAAAAATAAAAATAAAATACATACCTGGACTTGTTTATATTAATGTCTGCAGGAGACTTTGTGGATGTTTAAGTTATAATTAGGAAAATCTTAATAATTATTCATAAAGGAAACAGCTTATAAGAAGTAAATAACGAGGCCAGATACAGAATAAAGGAAGTCTTTTATTTGGTTGTTTGTATTGTTGTATGTTATGTTTATTGTGTTTCTGTATTGGGGGGTGGGGGGGTTATGTTATGTTGTAAATAAAATTTCCAATTAAAATTAATAATGAAAATAGGGGCATCCCATTCCATAAAGGTAACTTTACTAATTATACCCCACCCATCTGACTGGGTTGCTCCAGCCACTCTGGGCAGCTTCCGACATATATAAAAAACATAATAAAACGTCAAACTTTAAAAAAACTTCCCTATACAGGGTTGCCTTCTGATGTCTTCTACAGGTTGTATAGTTACTTATCTCCTTGGCTTTGGGGATAAGATAACTCCATACCCTCCAACAATTCTCCAATGAAAATAGGGACGTCCTAAGGAAAAGCGGGACATTCTGGGATCAAATCAGAAAACAGGACGGCTTCTCTAAATCAGGGATGTCCCTGGAAAATAGGGACATTTGGAGGGTCTGTGGATAGAAAAAGCAGTCAGGGTGTATTGGATTCATTTTTTTAAAAAAAGCATATTTTACACCACCTAAAAAACAACAAAACCCATCAACTTAGCCTTCAGTCAGTAGTTTGGGGAGCTTTTGTCCTTGATAGGTTTCCAGGATCTTAAAATATTTTCTCTCTGATTCCCCAGAATAGGGACAGGGTAGCTGTGGAACTTCAGACATGCTTGGACTCCAAATCACTTCAGCCCCTGGCAGCTGGCCAATGTTCAGAGGACTGGAACTATTTACTGACTTTCTTTCAAAAAACAAATAAATTGTACACCACTTGATTGCAAAAAGAAAGGAAGGAAAGCCTTTCCCTCAAAGCAGTTTACGAAAAAGCTGAAACTATAAAGTTATGGATAAGAAGAATTAACAGCGAGGATGTTTTTTTTTTAAAAAAAAAATTATTGATTTTCTTTCTTGCAACAAATATCCATCATCATTACTATACATTCATTTTCCAATTTCCCCCCTCCCTGTTGACTTCCCTCAACCTCCATTTCTGGTTTATTTATTGTTGTATGTATCATTTATACATCAAATGATACAATCTACTATTTGTACATAATACTACGTTTTCCCATTGTTCTATTTCTTGCTCTCTGTAAATAAAGTCGTAAATGTTTATTTAAATCCTGCCAGTGAGTCCGTGTTTTTTGTTGTTTCTGCAAATATGCTGTAAAGGGTTCCCATTCTTTTTCAAAGTCACTATTGTCCTTTTCACGCGACTTGTCCGTTAATTTTGCGAATTCTGCATAGTTCATCAACTTTTCTTGCCGTTGCTCTTTGGATGGTACTTCTCCAGTCTTCCAGTTTTGTGCTATTAACATTCTTGCTGCTGTTGTGGCATACATAAATAATGTCTGTTTTTCTTTTGGCAGCTCTTGTCCCAAAATACCTGACGAGAAAGCTTCTGGTTTTTTAACTAACAGCGAGAATTTAAGATTTTTGAAACGTGGGCGATGACCAGCCCTTGCACACAAGAGATCCTGTGCTCTTTTTGCTGGGGCCCCCTCTCGCTTGGTTGGGTCCCTAAACTGGCACACAAATAAATGGTGTGTGTGTTTTTGTGTGTGTGTGTGTGTGTGTGTGTGTGTGTGTGGCTAGCCTGGCAGCGTGGATGTTGGGCTTTATGGCTGTTGGCAAGGAAAAAGGCAGTTGGCCCAGAACCTTTCAACACACAAAACACCCTTCGCTCTCCTTCTGATTCAAGCTGCCCTCATCTGTATGAGAACCAACACATTGCTCCCTCGCTGGTATTCAAAGCTTGCAAGTGACCATCTTTGGGGTAAGTGGCAACCCTTTTGGAGGGGAGGGGGCAAGATTTCAGCTTGTGACAAAGGCTGATCTCCCCTGCTTTGCTATAGGGAGTGTGCATGTGTGTGTGAAGGGATGTGGGTGGCGCTGTGGGTTAAACCACAGAGCCTAGGACTTGCCGATCAGAAGGTCGGCGGTTCGAATCCCCGCGACGGGGTGAGCTCCCGTTGCTCAGTCCCTGCTCCTGCCAACCTAGCAGTTCGAAAGCACGGCAGTGCAAGTAGATAAATAGGTACCGCTCGGGCAGGAAGGTAAACGGCATTTCCATGTGCTGCTCTGGTTCGCCAGAAGCGGCTTAGTCATGCTGGCCACATGATCCGGAAGCTGTACGCCGGCTCCCTCGGCCTGTAAAGTGAGATGAGCGCCGCAACCGCAGAGTCGGTCATGACTGGACCTAATGGTCAGGGGTCCCTTTATCTTTATGTGTGTGGGGGAATGTGGCAAATTCTTCTGAAAAGCTGTCGAAAGCTCTGATTCCTGTGTTCGCAGACGTTTGGGCTAGATTAACCTTTCCAACTCAGCAATCCTCTGATCCCACAAAAGCAGCCAGTAACTCGCCGCCCCTGCATTTTGCTGCTCTCCCTGCATTTTCCCCTCTTCTTCTCTTCCCTCGCATTCCCTCCCCCTGTTCTCAGAGCCTGTCTTACACAACAGGGTCACCCACACACAATCCCCATCCCTTGACCGATAGCCTCATCGAGGGAGGGAGGAAGGAGCCCAACAGCGCTCAGTCACAAGATGGCCAGTGAGGATGTGTCAGAGATGAAGATGGCCATCGATAAAATTGCCAGCATCTTATTGGTCCATACGGCCGCCGAGGGCAAGAAGGAGACACTGACGGCCGGCCAGTTCAAGGCGCTTGTGAACAAGCAGCTCCCTAACTTCATGAAGGTAGAGTGGGGTCAAAGGGCAGAGGGCAGGAGGGCGAAGGGAGGCTATTTTTTTAGGTCAAAAGCAGTGCAAGCAAAGGTATTTTGCTGTTTAAGACAAAGAAAAAGATGGGGACCGTTGACTTCTCATTTCAGAAGCTTTGTAGACCAGGGAACCTTTTTTCTGAATTAGGGCCACATTTCCTTCCAGTCAACTTTTGGGGGGCTGTATCACTGTCACAGCAGTCACAAAATTAATAGACGCCTGCTTCTTGGGAGAAAAGCAACGACAAACCTAGACAGCATCTTAAAAAGCAGAGACATCACCTTGCCAACAAAGGTCCGTATAGTTAGATCTATGGTTTTCCCAGTAGTGATGTATGGAAGTGAGAGCTGGACCATAAAGAAGGCTGATCACCGAAGAATTGATGCTTTTGAATTATGGTGCTGGAGGAGACTCTTGAGAGTCCCATGGACTGCAAGAAAATCAAACCTATCCATTCTTAGGGAAATCAGCCCTGGGTGCTCACTGGAAGGACAGATCCTGAAGCTGAGGCTCCAGTACTTTGGCCACCTCATGAGAAGAGAAGACTCCCTGGAAAAGACCCTGATGTTGGGAAAGATGGAGGGCACAAGGAGAAGGGGATGACAGAGGACGAGATGGTTGGACAGTGTTCTCGAAACTACCAGCATGAGTTTGACCAAACTGCGGGAGGCAGTGGAAGACAGGAGTGCCTGGGGTGTTCTGGTCCAGGGGGTCACGAAGAGTCAGACACAACTAAACGACTAAACAACAACAACAAAATCACTGTGGTGGGCGGGGCCAGAGGCAACAGTGGGCGGAGAATAGGATGCTCAGATGCTGAGCTCAAGGAGGAGGAGAAGAGAGAGGGTAAATAAATCCCTCTCCTTTTTCTCCATGTCTTGCATGATCTTACAAATGGCTCCTGCGACAAAATGGCAGCAGTGGGAACTGCTCCTGTTTGCTGCTCCTGCCAGCCAGCCAGCCAGCCAGCCACGCCCTTCTGAAAGATATTCCATTCCAATTCCACAACTTTCCCTTCTATACGGTCAGCCAGCATTCCATCGCCACGGAGCATGCTCAGTCCTCAGGGGGTGTTTTCAGGGCTTTTGGTTGTTGTTCTGCAAACCTTGGGGTATCCCTGAGTCTGCCAATACCTCAATCTCTTGCCATTTTTGTCGCACATGCCTCACGAACGTGGAAAGTGGCAGGAATAATTGTGCAAGCACTTTCATAGGGTGGTAGCCAATGCTCATCCTAACTTAGAGGAGACCCACTGAAGATTAACTTAAGCTCATTCATTTCAGTAGGTCTACTCTGAGAACCAGGCAGAGGGCCTTTTAGAGGACATCTGAAAGCAGCCCTGTATCGGGATGTTTTTAATGTTCGATGTTTTATTATGTTTTGATATGTGTTGGAAACTGGGGCAACCCAGCCAGACGGGCAGGGAATACGTAAATAATAAAATTCTTATTCTTATTCAGTTAAATCCATCCAGAGAGAGACAATCTCTCACTGACTGTTTCTGAGCTTTCTGTTCCTCTTGCCTCTTCTGTAGGATGCTGGCGATCTCGAAGAGAAGATGAGAAGCTTGGGGACCGACAGTGACGGGGAGCTGGAATTTACGTCGTACTGGAAACTGATGACGGAGATATCCAAGAAGCTTAAGGAGGGGGAATTGGGGAATATAAAGTGAAATTTGGGGTATACGGTCATGTTTCTGGGTGTGGGTAAGAGAGAGGTGAGTGGGTGGGACCAGGAAATACTGATCCTAGGACTTGCAGGAGGATGAAAATACTACGACATATCAATCAATCTCTTGGCCAGTTGCAACAATTCGAATAAAAGCCTTTGCTCTGAGAAGCTGCTGCCTGTTGCTTGCTTGGTGGCACGAAAGCTCATACCAATAACAAACTTAGTTGGTCTCTAAGGTGCTACTGGAAGGAATTTTTAAATTTTGTTTTGACTTTGGCTGGCCAACACGGCTACCTACCTGTAACTATTCATTAGAGAGGCCACTGTACTCCCTGCTGCCCTCTGGTGCTCAGGGCGCAGAACTGCACAAACCTCCACCTTGGTTCAATGTGAATTTCAAAGTGCGAATCAGGTTCAACCGCAAACTGAATGGAATTTCTTCCCACATCCTTATAAGTTAATTGGCTATAAACCACCAACATCCTGATATCTGCCCATGTCCTTTTGGGAAGGAAAAAAAATTGTGTGCTCCCGAGACAAAGCAGGAGGGAGAGGCTGATCTGACTTTATTCTTTCTTATAAGGGGCGCGGTGAGAGGGCAGGGGCCCAATTTAAAGGGAGTGTGCGCCTTCACATGGGGAGTGTGTTTGCAGGGCCCAAGGCATGGACTCCTTGCGACTCCCTCCAGGAAAACAGACCGGCGTGAATACACAGACAAAACCTCTAGGCCAATCTGGTTTTCAAGTTTCTCTGGATCTCCCCTACAGTTTACAAATCAACAGAGAGTGTAGTGGTCATGTAGGGTTGCTATAGGGGCGCAGGTGGCACTGTGGGTTAAACCACAGAGCCTCAGACTCGCCGATCAGAAGGTTGGCGGTTCGAATCCCCGCTACGCGGTGAGCTCCCGTTGCTCGGTCCCTGATCCTGCCAACCTAGCAGTTCGAAAGCACACCAGTACAAGTAGATAAATAGGTACCAGTCCGGCGGGAAGGTAAACGGTGTTTCCGTGCGCTGCTCTGGTTCGCCAGAAGTGGCTTAGTCATGCTGGCCACAGGACCCGGAAGCTGTACGCCAGCGCCCTTGGCCAATAAAGCGAGATGAGCGCCGCAACCCCAGAGTCGGCCACGACTGGATCTAATGATCAGGAGTCCCTTTACCTTTACCTTTTAGGGTTGCTATGAGGAATTATGAAAAATGAAGCAAGCCATTGTGTCAGTGGTGAAAGCATCGCTTTGACTGGGTTTGGGTCACTGACATGATTTCTGATCGATCCCATAAGCCTCTGCATCTCTGCCCTGTTTTCTCTACGCCTGACAGTCACGTGCGAAGCATTCTAACACAGATCAGTTGCTTACCAGGCATCCTGGGCCATAAAGATAAGGAGGTAATAATAATAATAATTTATTATTTATACCCCGCCCATCTGGCTGGGCTTCCCCAGCCACTCTGGGCGGCTTCCAACACAATATTAAAATACTGTAATACATCAAACATTAAAAGCTTCCCTAAACAGGGCTGCCTTCAGATGTCTTCTAAAAGTCTGGTAGTTGTTGTTCTCTTTGACATCTTGTGGGAGGGCGTTCCACAGGGAAGGCGCCACTACCGAGAAGGCCCTCTGCCTGGTTCCCTGTAACTTGGCTTCTCGCAGTGAGGGAACCGCCAGAAGGCCCTCAGCGCTGGACCTCAGTGTCTGGGTAGAGCGATGGGGGTGGAGACGCTCCTTCAGATATACTGGACCAAGGCCGTTTAGGGCTTTAAAGGTCAGCACCAACACTTTGAATTGTGCTCGGAAATGTACTGTGAGCCAGTGTAGGTCTTTCAAGATCGGTGTTATATGGTCTTGGCGGCTGCTCCCAGTCATCAGTCTAGCTGCCGCGTTCTGGATTAGTTGTAGTTTCCGAGTCACCTTCAAAGGTAGCCCCACGTAGAGCGCATTGCAGTAGTCCAAGCGAGAGATAACCAGAGCATGCACCACTCTGGCTAGGCAGTCCACGGGCAGACAGGGTCTCAGCCTGCGTACCAGATGGAGCTGATAACAGCTGCCCTGGACACAGATTTGACCTGTGCCTCCATGGACAGCTGTGAGTCCAGAATGACTCCCAGGCTGCACACCTGGTCCTTCAGGGGCACAGTTACCCCATTCAGGACCAGGGAATCCTCCACACCTGCCCGCCTCCTCTCCCCCCAAAACAGTACTTCTGTCTTGTCAGGATTCAACCTCAATCTGTTAACTTTGATGTAGCTTTTGTTAATCTTTAGGCAGGTCTTTGGGCCAGGAACAGAGTTCACATGGAGGTGGTAAAATGCTCGTCTTTCCTTTCCTATGGGTTATTACGTTCAGGGTTTGCTAAATGCATTCTTACTTGGTTCCTGTTTATTTAGCCTAAACATGTATGCATGCTCAAATAGTAAATAGTTCTTTGTCGTTAAGAGGCTTCCTCTGATCTGACTTTGTCCCCACCTGGGGATTTTTTGAAATGCTCAGAGGAAATCTGATTGGTTCTTACAAACGCTGTGTTAAAGTTCTTTTGTTAATAAAAACTACCTGGGCCAGGGAGTGGGATGCACACTTTCTCCCAGGGTCTTGCTGGTCAAACGTGTCTATTGTATTAATCAGGGTCCAGTCCTTCCTTTGCCTTCAGAACGCAACAAGAGAGATAGGTTTGTAGAGATTTCTCCCCCCGGCACCTGCTTTCATACTACAAGAACTTGGATTCACTTGATGAAGATGCTCTGACTTCTGCCAAGTCAGACAGAAGAAAATGCTTCACCCAACCCATGGTTAGTCTGCGGGACTCATTGGCACAAGATGTGCTGGTCGCTGGGACTTCTGGTTCGCTGCGGAGGCTAATGGCGGTGAGCTCTGTGTCGTCCGCTTAAGGGCGAGACGCTTCAGGGCAAATAGAGCCTTGGAGGAGTGGGGGTGCTAGGGGTCCAGCAGAGCATGGGAACTCGTCTCCCTGAATTCCCTGGCTGTTTTAGGGGGAGGCTTGAGTCTGCCCACGGCTCCAACGCACTCTGTTGCCGATCGCCATGATCACAGATGGCTCTATTTAAGAGAGAGAGAGCCAAGGAAATGTATGGGGGAAGAAGAAGAAGAAGAAGAAGAAGAAGAAGAAGAAGAAGAAGAAGAAGAAGAGGAGGAGGAGGAGGAGGAGGAGGAGGAGGAGGAGGAGGAGGAGGAGGAGTTTGGATTTGATATCCCAAAGGAGTCTCAAAGCGGCTAACATTCTCCTTTCCCTTCCTCCCCCAGAACAAACAGTCTGTGAGGTGAGTGAGGCTGAGAGACTTCAGAGAAGTGTGACTGGCCCAAGGTCACCCAGCAGCTGCATGTGGAGGAGCAGGGAAGCGATCCCGGTTCCCCAGATTACGAGTCTACCGCTCTTAACCACTACACCACACTGCTCTCATTGGAAGAGGAGCTCATTGGAAGACTAGCTACATGGAGCCTCCAGGTTGAGGGACTGCATATGTCAGCTGGTGACAAAGGGCAGGGATAGGCTCTTCGGGTCTGCCTGGCATAGGAGCACCCAGGAGTAGAATGCAGCAACTAGAAAAGTTTCATTGGGAATTCAGTGTCCTCAATGAGCACCGGAAGCTTGCTCGAGAAAGGTTACCCCCAAAAGGGAGAGGCAATCGCATGACTCTGACACTCTGATCCGACTCAAGGCTTTATTGCAACGCTCTTCACAGTCTGACACAGCCGGCTGGATCCCCACGGAACAGGGCCACCCCCTCCCCACAACCACCCGTCACCCTCCCAGACGCGATACCCCAATTGCAGGTGTCGAAAAGAATTAAATAAGTGGACGGATATTTTCCAAAGGAATGGTAGAGTTCAGCTTTCAGGCCCAAATGGCGATGGGCCGTGTGATGTGCAGCCCAGCCAGCAGGGGGAGCTGGAATGACGGCAAGGTTAAGGCAGGGAGTCGGAATGTGGGGGGAGAGATAGAAGGGGCTCGGGGTGGTGCGAGCAGCTGACGTTCTCTCTCTCTCTCTCTCTACTTGGTGAACTTCACGCTCTCCTCCTGCTGTCGGATCAGGCAGGAGATTGGGCTGGCGATGCCGCCAATCAGGTTCCAGTACTCGTGGAAGCTGATGAGTCCGTCCTGATTCTCATCCAGGTCACAGATCAGTTTGTTGGCGGCTTGCTTGTTCTTGGTGTCCTGGATGGGGGAAGAGGGGGAATGAAATGAGTCAGAAAAGTGGGACTGGAAGACCTGGAGCCTAAGAGCGTAGACACTTCCACCACATGGGGAAGCAGAGGTCCGCCTTACTAGATGTCGTCTCAAGACACACTTGGGACACCTCTCTGCAAAAGTGGATATGGAAAGTCGAATTGCTCCCTTTAATCGGTGGGTCACAGGTGAGCTTGACTCCTAGCCAAGGAGTGCAATAGACCCTCTTCTCACCACCTAACTTATTTCATTTAGAAGCACCATGCAATAGCTTTTCACTGCCCACGTCTCCATTCATCTCCTAGTCCAAGGGTTCAATAGTCCCCCTTCAGACTACTTTTGGTACTATTGCCTTTTGATGCTATGCTACCGCTTGTTGCTACTCACATCTTAGGGTTGGACCTACACGCAGGAAAAAATCACTATAAGTAATTCAGAAATTGAATCGTTATAAGAAAAAAATCGCTATGTAAAATTGCATAGAATTTTTTTTGCTCTCCAGCGCCATCTTGTGTTGCATGTTGATAACGCATTCAAAACGTTGTTTCACTAATGTAGCCGAGTCCTTAAGTTTGCAACACAGCCTAAGTGTGAAATAGTCCAGGTTATTCTTTTTGTGACCGTTCTATTGCTTATCATTGCTTTCCATCTAATTGCTGTGCAGCTTGTACCCCTTTAAGGCTTCCCCATTCAAGTCCTGCCTGAGTTGCTGTGGCACCATGAAACGTTATTCCTATCATTTCTCCCCATCTCAGTGCTGACCTGCTTGCCACTGGGGAAAATGCCCGATTCTTGCTTCTCGTTGGTTTCCCATCTAGAGTGGAGGCTGCCTGGCTTTCTGTCGCCCCCCACATTCCAGCCTCTAAGTGCCACTTGGACTAAATATTGCACCCACTTTCCAATCAACTTGCAGATCAAATTGTTACTGTGCTGACCAGCGGCATGCGGTCAATGGACTAGGGGGACTAGGCTAGTCCGTTTGATATTCCCCTGGTGCCTCCTTCCCAAAGCCCAAGAATCTTCTGCCCAGCTTCAGGAAGGAAGCATGATGCTCACATGTGCGAGGTTGGGACATCATAATGTCACCCCCTCACAAGCTGGCGCCTCTAGCCCTATCTGTCGCCCTACACAAAATTTCACCGCACACTGCTGGTGCTGAGAGAGAGTCATTGCCAACCCGTGTCGGAAAACCTGGGCTAGACACAAGGCCAGATTTAGGTTTGATGAGGCCCTAAGCTACTGAAGGTAATGTTGAAGATTCATTCCCCGTATCTGCAGTCATGGGATTGTTGTCTATCACATGACTGTGTATGTTTTCATTCCACAGAGTGGGAAGTGACGGAGACAGGATGTTTGTGTTACTGTGTGCAGTGAAGTGGGACTATTGTCCTTTGTTCTTTCTCTTTGCTGTCTGATGGTGGAGAGAAAAGGAGCCATGTTGCAGTGCTCCGTGTGTGTTTATATGTAATAAAGTAGATTAGCCAAAATGCTGAGTTGCTGAGGTCTGTTACACAAGCTACAAAGACTCTGCGGATCCCTAAGTGTGTCGGTTGGCATCGGTCGCTGTGATGTTCAGGCTGAAGAAAGCTTTTGAAGCTCCCGAACAAAAGACCAGGAGGGAGAGAGCAAGCCAGTTGGGCATGTGTCCTACTTGAGTGTAGGCTGACCTCCTGACACTTTATATGTCCATCTGTCCTTTGTCAACAATAAATTGTCACTGTTTTTGTGTGTTGAATATATGCTATATGGTAATTTGTGGACCTAATAGGTATCTAAAGCCATTTGCACATAACAAAATACATATTTTATCAAAGCAATTGTTGAACTGAAATACAATTAAGAAGAAGTATATTAATAGTAGGGACACAGGTGGCGCTGTGGGTTAAACAACAGAGCCTAGGACTTGCCGATCAGAAGGTCAGCAGTTCAAATCCCCGTGACGGGGTGAGCTCCCGTTGCTCGGTCCCAGCTCCTGCCAACCTAGCAGTTTGAAAGCACATCAAAGTGCAAGTAGATAAATACGTATTGCTCTGGTGGGAAGGTAAACGGCGTTTCCGTGAGCTGCTCTGGCCACATGACCCGGAAGCTGTACGCCGGCTCCCTCGGCCAATAAAGCGAGATGAGCGCCACAACCCGAGTCAGTCATGACTGGACCTAATGGTCAGGGGCCTCTTTACCTTTACCTTTATATTAATAGTGAATTGGGGGGGGGGGCAAGAGAGTGGGGCCCTAAGCTATAGCTTGTTTAGCTTGTACGTAAATCCAGCACTGGCTAGATGGACTGACGGTTTGATCTGGCAATAGGTAGCAGCGCCCTCTGAATCTCCCTCCATCCTTCATCTCACCGTCAACATGTGGTTGAGTTCATGCTTGAGCATCTTCCGGAAGCCACCCTGGCTGATCCCCCGCTTCTTGCTGCAACAGCACCCTTTGCCGGCGTACTTATCGTAGTTCTTCGACAGCGTCTGGATGGCCCACTCCAGCTCAGAGGGGTCGCCGCCCATGATGTCTCCTCCTTTGGTTCCTCCTCCCTTGCATCCTAGAGGGAAAACGGAAGTGCGTCATCGATAAGCATCCCTCCCCAATTCATGGACAGGACATATTCCCCAGGTGTGGGGAAGCTTGGGGCCTCCAGATGTAGCTCAGAATGCCAGGGGAAATAGGAGATCTGTTCCAGCAATATCTGGGAACCCAAAGATACCCTGTACCTTATACAATGCATAATATTTAGTGCATAAGCCATTCTTTAAAGCATTTCACACAGGGCAGTCTTTAACATATGTGCCGCCAGGGTGCAAAGATCCGCCCAGGGCCCCCAAATTTAGTTACCGTATTTTTCGCTCTATAGGACGCATCCGACCATAGGACGCACCTTGTTTTACAGCGGGAAAACAAGAAAAAAAATTCTCCTCCTCTCTGCTCAGCGCCCCTTCAGCGAAGCGGCAGGAGAAACGGAGCCCCTTCCATTTCTCCTCCCGCTTGGCTGAAGGGGCGCTGCGCAGCTCTCCCTCTCTGCTGAAGCCAGGAGAGTCTTGCTCTCCCGGCTTCAGCAAAAGGAACCCGAAGCCTTTGGAGCGCAGCGTGAGTTCCCGCTGCGCTCTGGAGGCTTCGGGTTCCTTTTGCTGAAGCCGGGAGACCCCTCTCACCCTCCAGGCTTCAGCGAAAGCAACGCGAAGCCTCCGGAGCGCGGAGGGAGCGCTCCCTCTGCACTTTGGAGGCTTCGCGTTGCTATCGCTGAAGCCAAGGAGCCTGCATTCGCTCCATAGGATGCACACACATTTCCCCTTAATTTTTGTAGGGGGAAAAGTGCGTCCTATAGAGCGAAAAAATACGGTAATTTCGCGTGCACGGCGCCATTGTGAATGACAAGTGCCGCCGCTGGCATGGCGCGTCTTTGGTAAATGAGCGCACAAAGTCGAAAGTCCTTTAGTGAAACAGTAAGTATTAAAAAACTGCTTTTATTCTCACCAATCTTTAGGTACACCACAGGTTGTTGTCTTAAGTATCACTAAAATAGATCTCTTCCCCTTTGTAATAAAATGTAGTTGTTTGTGACAAAATATAGTACATAATTATGTGTACATAACTGAAGCAAAAAATGCATTCCTGACTTTCTTGCATGAATATAAGTAGCTACTGCTGTAAAGGCAGGAGGGATAAGGAACCAGGATGTTGATTGGTTAAGCAAAGGACTGGTTAAAAAGGAATGTTTTTGCCTGGCGCCTAAAGGTGTATAATGAAGACACCAGGCGAACTTCCCTGGGGAGAGCATTCCACAGACGGGGAGCCACTGCAGAGAAGGCCCTGTTCTCGTGTTGCCACCCTCCTGACCTCTTGAGGAGGAGGCACATGAAGAAGGGCCTCAAAAGATGATCTCAGGGTCTGGGTAGGTTCATACTGAAAGAGGTGGTCCTTGAGGTATTGCAGTCCTGAGCCGTTTAAGGCTTTATAGGTCAAAACCAGCACTTGGAATTGGGCCCGGAAACTAATCGATAGCCAGTGCAGTTGGACCAGGATTGGAATATGCAGCTGTCTCGAAACTGCCACCTTGGCATTGTTAACACCACTGACAACTGTACTAACATTGCAGGGGATGATTATTTATCTTATTCATTTCAGACTACTTGATCGTAAAGAAAACCAACCCGCAGTGCAGTTCACAAAGAGAATAAAACGATAACATTATGAGTAAAAACAGTAAGAACAACTATGTGGAACATTAAGTAACCAAGAATAAATTAAAAACATGTTGACATGAATCATCATCCAACATGTCTGGGTAGGCCTGTTGAAACAAAAATGTTTTTAGCTGGAGCTGGAAAGAGGACGGGGAAGGAATGATGACTCATAGCAACCAGGGTTATCTCAGGGTGACCTGACGTTGCATCATTCTGCAGGGAGATGGATGTCTCCAGTGGTGGAAGTCACTTCCTGGCTGGAAGATCCTTGAGCAACCAACATATTGTTATGAGTTTGTGAGTGCCAGACTATAATCCTTGGCTCTAGCTAGTGTTAGAATCTAATTAAGTCTTAGGACTTAAGGTGCTAAACTGTGTGCTAGGCACTTCTAATCCCTGGAATCAGCAAGTGTTAACATTGTATTAAATCAGGTTACCTTCCTCGTTTGTTAATCCCCTGGGTGACGGGTCATTAGGAGAACAAAGGGATCAAGGGGAGTTGGTATGAGACGGCAAATGGGTGGGGTCCCTCTCCCACAACAGAGCTTAGAGTAGAGAATGAGGAGTTAGGCGACACAGAAGGACCTTTTTGGGGGTATTAATTCTGTAAGCCCCTCCATCATAGGTTCAGGTTGTACATATGTGTGAATAACCCATATATCATAAAGACACCAGTCTTTGCTGTGCCCGATTCCCAAAAGGAAACACAGAATCTGAGTGAGAGCGTGGAACCCGCAGCACTTTGATGTGTGGCAATATTCCCTGTATTAGTTTCATACCCTCCTTTGTTTCTTTATGGCCATTGAATGTTCCTGAAATGATGGCCCAAATCTGACACTGTCTCCTCAAATAGGTATCTAGATCAGGGTCAGGGAATTTCAGGCCAGGTTGTCGAATGCGGCCCTCTAAGTCTCTTAAACTGGCCTCCATAAGTCTCCCCAAGTCACCCCCTGGCATGCAAAGGAAATGTTCAACCACTGAGTTTGCACAGAGCCTTGCCTTCCCAATGGTCTCCCGTCTTTCCTGCACAGCGACCTCCAGTGGCTGCTCCTAGGAATGCAAGCCAACCGGTTTGCAGGATCCATCCTTCTGCCCTGCAATCTGCCTGTCTTTCCTTCCTTCCTTCCTTCCGACCCTCCAGGTCGCAACACCCACACTCCAGCACAGGCGATTAACGATAATTATATTTTGGCAGGCACTCTGCCTAGCCCCAGTGAGGCGGGTGCCGGGAGCGAAATCTGCCGAACCAGTCGCCAGGCCTTTGTTGGAATGGAATGCCGCTCCCTCCCAGCCAATCAGAGCGGGTGTAGGAGGGCGAGAAGGAGGAGTGGGGCCAGGCAAAAGCCGCAATTATGGGCTATCCTTGCAAGGCACATCAGCAGCACAGGGTTGATAAAAAGGCACCCGCCGTGTTGGAATCTGCCGTGTCCTGAAATCTCACCTTCCTATCGCTCATTCTATCCCATCCTTGGGTGTGGAAGCTGCCTGGGAAAGGCTGGGAAAACTGAAGCGATTGCACCGTACATCTAAAGCACATTTGATGCAAATGGCTCTCCGCTGCCCTTTCACCCAAGGAATTCTGGGAGCTGCAGATCCCATGCGGATTCCCCCAGAATGCCCAGGGATTTGCAGCTCTGCGACAGGTGAAGCTCCAGGAATCTTTGGGGGAAGACAGGTGCTTTAAGCCCAGGGCTCCCACCAAGGGAGCCTGTTTATTTATTTTATTTTATTTGGTAAAATTTACACACCAATTGATTGTTAAAACGGAAACCCTCAGTGGTTTGCAAAGAAGATAAAACAATGCTATTATCGCTAAGAAGAATTGGCAGACAGCTTGGTTCATAAAATACAGAATGTTTGGATGCTAATAACTGAATACTGTACTTTCTTTAACTGCAGGACAGAGAACTGAAAGTATTTTTATCTGTTTTTAACCTTATCTCTCTCTCTCCTTCCTTCCTTCCTTCCTTCCTTTCTTTCTTTCTTTCTTTCTTTCTTTCTTTCTTTCATTCATTCTTCCTGCCTCTGTTCTTTTTTTAGATTAAGTATCTGTTTTATTTCTGTATATTATAAAAATATACTTTGTAATGGGTACAGATCTCTCCCCCCCCCCTCTCTGTGTTAGTTATAAAAAAGATAGGAAGAATCGGCAGCCACAATTTAAGACTTTCAGAAAGTTAAAATGCCAACAGGCTAAAAATATATATTAAAACTCTCATCAACTTTCCAAACATTGGAGTAGACTTATTTTTATCTGCCCTGAGTCCTTGTCAGGTGGAGTGTAGATAAATATATTTCTAATAGTAATAGTAATAGGCTTGCTGAACAAGAATGATTTTAGCAGGCGCCGAAAAGAATGCAGTGAAAGAACTTGCCTGGTGTCAATCGGCAGGGAGTTCCAAGGTGAACTCAGCCCAGTAGCAAAGGGGCAACCAGCACCGATCCCTGAGCAAAAGTGTGATCCGACAACAAGGACTCGCTTTTGCCAGCGATTGCGCTGCATCATCCTGCACTCAGTGCAACTTCCCTAGATGTAGGGACCACATTTCAATATGAGGGCCACATTGCCTTCAAAGTAACCTTTCAGGGGCCACACATGATGCCAGCATCAGACCGGGGCTGGGCCAACAGTGGGCAGGGCAAGAGAATTGTCAGTTTCCTTTAGAAACTGCGGGAGGTTTCTGAATGCACATCTTGTTTTTTGGGCAGAGTTGTTGAACTTTTTTATTCAAAATCTCCAAAAAAGAGAGAGAAGATTTTGAGCCATTTCCCAGTAAATTCGCCAAAAAATGAACACTTCCGACATGAGCGGCCATACACCTGGGATTTACCGGACATTTCCCCCCAATTTCCTGAAATTCTGCGCTATTTTCGAAGGACTAATCCTGGATATGTCGGGGATAATTCCAGATGTATGGTAGCCCTACATTATCCCACTTCAAAAACTGAAGCATGGACATAGGCCAGTGCTGGAGAGAGAGTTCTGAGGGCCAGTCAGAGAGACACAGAGGGCCACATTTGTAGAGTTGCTAGGAATTATGCTTTCTTCTAGGCTCAATAATCCATACAGCATGGCTATTCACAGTTATCAAATTGACTAGATTTATTGCACGCCCTTTGGAAAAGATTCAAAGTCCAGAGCTGCTTTTCCCAGGAAAAAGGGAGGAGCCTGAAGTGCTCAAAGTCGTTAAGCAATAAAAGCCTCATTAAGTGTTTCCCCACTTTTCAGGATGGGCTGACGTCACAGGATGTCCCAACATCCAGGAAGAAGAAGGAAAAAAACCTCCCACAAAATACAGAATAAGAAGGTGGGAGTTGGCCTAGTTGTTTTACCTTTCCTGATCTGGATGTCTGGATGATTTATTTATTTTTAATCATAATGATACAGTTGTTTACTCAGATCTCCTCCGTAAGTGACATCCTGTTCATTGTGGAAATCAGGGCAAATTCTGCCCGAAGGGACAGGCATCTTGAATTTTCCTTCAAGCACCAGGAATGGGAAACAAATTCTCTGTTGCCCCTAAGTGGAGTTTGGAGCGGGTGAGAATCAGAGCAACATGACAGGCTGCAGGGATCTCAACCAGCTCTGGTCTCTAGCAGAGGCAAAAGATCTAGAGGAATGAACCTCTGCTCCAGGAACCTAAAGTGGCCCTCCAGTTGTCTCTATGTGGCCTCCTTGGAATGCTCCCTAGGCCACATGCCTTCGATCCAAGCCACGTCCCTCATTGTCTCACACCCTGAGTGTCTTTTCCTGGCTGGAATCAGTCCTTGAACTCTGATACTTACCGTATTTTTCGCTCTATAAGACGCACTTTTTCCCTCCTAAAAAGTAAGGGGAAATGTGTGTGTGTCTTATGGAGCGAGTGCAGGCTGCGCGGCTATCCCAGAAGCCAGATCCCTCTTGCTGTTCTGGCTTCTGGGATTCAGAATATTTTTTTTCTTGTTTTCCTCCTCCAAAAACTAGGTGCGTCCTATGGTTTGGTGCGTCTTATAGAGCGAAAAATACGGTATATTCCTATTAGCAGTAATAGCAGTAATACAACAGCAGCTGTATTGTATTGTATTGTATTGTATTGTATTGTATTGTATTGTACAGTCGTATTTGGTTCTCGAACAGAATGTGTTCTGAGAGTCTGTTCGACTCCCGGAACTGTTCTAAAACCAAAGCATGGCTTCCGATTGGCTGCAGGAGTGTCCTGCAGCCAATCAGAAGCCACGGAAGCCACGCCGGACGTTAGGCTTCCGAAAATCGTTCAAAAACTGGAACACTCACTTCCAGGTTTTGATCATTCGGGAGCTGATTTGTTTGGGAGCTAAGGCATTCAGCTTCCAAGGTACCAGTATAGTATAGTATAGTATAGTATAGTATAGTATAGTATAGTATAGTATTTAGTCATTTAGCCGTGTCCGACTCTTCGCGACCCCATGGACCAGAGCAATCCAGGCATAGTATTAATATAGTATAGTACTAAAAGTATTAGTATTAATTAGACGTGATAGTTATTGTTACCCAGAGGTCTTCAAGTGAATTACATTTTAAAAGCATTAATATAAACATCATAAAAACAGCAATTGCTTCTTGCTTGCCCAGATAGAAAATTGAGTAGATTCTAGTCTATTTTACAGAGGTAAAATTTGCACCCATTGCTCCACCCACTTTGCCTGTGGCTCCACCCAACACTGACATGTGGCCCCTCAAAAGTTGCCCAGAAGTGAAGGTGGCCCTCAGGCTTTGAAAAAGGTCCTGGCCTGGTGGCAGGAACAGTCTTAATCAGATGTTTCTTGGGATATGATTCTTATCTTATTATTATTATTTTAAAAGTAACAAAATGCTGATTAAATTAAAGGCGGGATGACATTTCTGGGTCACCACCTGTTTAGCAATTTGGTCCCCCGCCCTCCTCAAATTAAACTCTTCCGGCCTACAGTTCCAATCCAAAACAATGCTTAGACATTTGCGGAAGATTTCAATATCACTCCGTCCCAAAGGTCCCATCAGCAGAATAACCTGAAGAAGGGGTGAGCGAAGAACTCTTAGCAGGTCTCTCCAGCATTTTTGTTACCATTACAAAAAAGTATCCTAGGACATTGTAGGGATTCATTCATAAATGAGCCACAGGGATTCGTTCACATAATGACCACGGCGATTCATTCATAAAATAACCTGGGATGCATTCATAAAATAACCATTGCAAAACATGGCAGAAATTCTGAATGCGATCATTTCCCACTCGTCTCCCTGGCAGGGATGTTCTGCTTTGGGGTGGGTATTCCACCCTATTGGCCAAGCTTCTCATGGAGATTTTTCGCCGTCAAATTGACCCCATCCAGGTGTCCTGGACCATAAAAAGGCTGAAAGCTGGACCATATAGAAGGCTGATCGCCGAAGAATTGATGCTTTTGAATTATGGTGCCGGAGGAGACTCTTGAGAGTCCCATGGACTGCAAGAAGATCAAACCTATCCATTCTTAAGGAAAGCCCTGAGTGCTCACTGGAAGGACAGATCCTGAAGCTGAGGCTCCAATACTTTGGCCACCTCATGAGAAGAGAAGACTCCCTGGAAGAGACCCTGATGTTGGGAAAGATGGAGGGCACAAGGAGAAGGGGACGACAGAGGACGAGATGGTTGGATAGTGTTCTTGAAGCTACCAGCATGAGTTTGACTAAACTGCGGGAGGTAGTGGAAGACAGGAGTGCCTGGCGTGCTCTGGTCCAGGGGGTCACAAAGAGTCGGACACGACTAAGCGACTAAACAACAACAACAACAGGTGCCTTGCAGCCCTTTCTGCCCCATCCTTGGAATTCCTCCTGTCCTTAGATGCCACCCCACTTGCAAGTGCATATATGTGACACGTCACTGCCAGCAGCATTGCTCTGGGGTGATAAGGCAGGAAAGCGTGGGAGGCCGTCCCCACCCACCACGATAGGGAACCAGGACAGGTTCCTAAAACTCTTGCCCAACTGCCAGGGATCTGGTCTCTCCGGCCCATCCTGACTCGGCGGAGGAATGTTTCGATGCAGATGACGGCATCCTGCAAATTAGCCGCACATGCGCGAGAGGAAACAGAAACAAGTTGTCTCCTTTAATTCTAGCAACAGGGGGGTTAGCCAACATGGAACCGCCTGGATGTCTCTGGGCACCGGCTGCTGGCACAAAAGCACCTGCTTAGGGCAGAATTTGGTACACCGACATTTCAAATGGATCAGAGAGACGCAGGAAATGTTTTCTCCCACAGATAAGCCGGGTGAGGAGGTGAAGCCCAGGTGTGTGAGGTTTCAAAGGCATTTTGTACCTAGCAGACTGAGCAAGAAAGGGCTTGCCCATGTCACACCCTCGATGGGTTTCTCCGTTCCTTCCCACCTGGTCTGGCAAGCTCTCACAAGGTTGATTTGATTTTCAAGAACACCAGGAGAGCCTGGCAGCAGGATCAGGCCAAAGGCCCATCTAGAACAGCACCCTGTCCTCGAAGCAGCCAACCAGATGGGAAGCCAATGCAGGGCGCATGACAGCAATGCTCCCCGCTTGCAATTCCAAAGGACACATGTGTTGGAGCCTTGGTTGTTTCCAGTGTTTAGCGTTCAGCGGTAGACTGCCTTAGAACATGGAGGTTCTCTTCTGAACATAGCAAGAGTTCTTCCTAACCTGGAAGCTTCCTGCCATCGCTACCTGTGATGGGTGGGAGTCCTCTCTCCTCAAAGGAAGAGGGTTCAGCACTCTGCACATGCTTAAAGGTGCCTTCCTCTTTCCTATGAATCTGTATTTCCTGGCACGTTGCTGCCCGGTCTAAGTCACAGCATGCCAGGGAAGCCCTCTTCCAAATTCCAGTTTATTATTTAGAGCTCATCAGCAATTTTAACCAGGTTGCTGAGGCAGTATAACAGGCTGGATTCCTGCGGGCCTGGGAACGTTTTAATTACTGCTTCCAATTCATCCCAGCTAGGAGCAAATGGGCTGTGTTCCAACCCGAACCCTTAACCTTACTTTTGGGGGTGTACTGCCTGATGATAAAAGCAATCATTTTTAAAAATAAATAATAATAGACCCCCCAAAGTTGTGTCATCCTGGCTTTTTATTCTGTGGCTGAAGACCCATCGCAAATTTGGTGGCTGCCTACGCACTTATCCGTCCCTGACTCATTCTTTTTTTAAAATGAGAATTCATTTATTTTAAATATTTGTACACCACATCTTCATGATTGGGGCTCAAGGCAACTTTCTGGGGTAATAAATGATCGTGGAAAAAAATCAATGAATTAATGAGAGGAAGGGCAGTAGCTATTGGAAATGGGAGAAAGCAAGAACTGAAATTGATACTTTTGCCCAACTAGGAACGGAAGGATTTATCAGTTTAAGTTACTCATTTTTGGAATCCTCATTTTTCCAATTTGAAATTTGAGCCTCCACATTTCTGCAGCAATTTTCAGTTTTTAAAAAACCCACGTGAAAACCCACCAGCATTTCAGAGTGGATTTCACCTAATAATTACATTTTTCCCCATATACAGTTTTGACAATGCTACATATTTTTGTAAGCCTTTCCCCTAATAGAATGCATTCTTCTAAGTTATTTTCATCAAGGCGTCAACTTTCATGCACACTTTGCCCTAATAGAAGATTTCTTTTTGTCAACCTTGGTTTTTGGGAGAACTGCGTTGCAAAATTCAGAGAAACTTCAATTGCGAAAGATGGCTCCATTTCAATTCTCAGATCATTTCAGCAGCCGCAAACCTGATCAGCTTGCCTTTAAACTTGAACTGAATTGGAAACCACCACCACCACCCATGTCTACTCCTCATCATTCCAGTTCCAAAGAACATCCTCTTCCACTGAGTTATGGAAGCTCCTTGTTTTCCCAGTGGACCTTTCCCACGCCTTTGCCCTGTCTTTTTGAAAATCCCAATTTGGAGATGGTCAAGAGCTGAGAAACAAACTCGCTTATGGAAGCTATACTTCTGACACTGCTTCCTGAAACATGGGGATCTCTAGATGGTGTTGGCTATTTATTTTAGGATGGTCGGATGCATATCCAGATGTGGACATCTGCATAGAAGCTTCCTTCCTGGCCGTAAAGACGTCAGCTTTCAGAACTTACATGAAATGTCCCACAGAGCTATTGGCAGACCCACATTGAAACAGATTCATTCAGTACAGAGGGGTGGGCAAACTTTCTTAGAGGAGAGGCTGTGTCCTTCAGACACACCCTCCACAGAGAAGTCTCTAAGTATTATTGCTGGGCTGTGATTGTTCGTATTTGGTCAATCAAGCTGAAACTTGTCGTAGTTTTTTACCCTTCCTTCCCTCCCGTTGGCTGTTTCGACAGTTCGTCACGATCTGAGGCTCTTTCTGAAAAGTGTGTGCTCCTTTGAACATAGGATGGTATGTTCATACAGAGGCAGACCATTGATCTATCTTGTTCAGTATTGTCTGGCAATTGCCCACCAAGGCTTCGGGGAGGAGACATTCCCAGCCCCACCTGAAAAAGCCATGGGGTATTGATCCTGGCACCTTTTGTGGGCAAGAGAGTTGTACCCAGTAGTCGGACATCTGCCTTGCATGTCGAAGGTCCCGAGTTCAAAATCTGGCATCTTAAGGTCGGACTGCATCCTCCAGGTGGTGTTGAACTTCCGCTATCATCTGTCCTGACTGTTGTCTGAGGCTAATGGGAGTTGTAGTCCAAAATGTCTGAAGGCCACCATGGTGGGGAAAGCCCTCAGCTAGATGGACCAATTCAATTATTCTGCAACGATTCTGGGCATGCTTACTTGGGAAAAAATCCAGCTCTGTTCTGTGGGACTTAGGTCAATGTGTAATAATAATAATAATAATAATAATAATAATAATAATACCCTGCCTGTCTGACTGGGTTGTCCCAGCCACTCTGGGTGGCTTCCAACATACATAAAAACATAATAAAACAGTACACATTGAAAGACTTCTCCACACAGGGCTGCCTTCAGATGTCTTAAAAGTCATCCAAGTGGCTTAAAAGTCATTCCTTTTTTAAGCTGTCCTAGGACCATTAAGGGACGCGGGTGGCGCTGTGGGTTAAACCACAGAGCCTAGGACTTGCTGATCAGAAGGTTGGCGGTTTGAATCCCTGTGACGAGGTGAGCTCCCGTTGCTCAGTCCCTGCTCCTGCCAACCTAGCAATTCGAAAGCACACCAGTGCAAGTAGATAAATAGGTACCGCTCTGGCGGGAAGGTAAACGGCATTTCCGTGCACTGCTCTGGTTCGCCAGAAGCGGCTTAGTCATGCTGGCCACATGACCCGGAAACTGTACGCCGGCTCCCTCGGCCACTAAAGCGAGATGAGCGCTGCAACCCCAGAGTCAGCCACGACTGGACACAATGGTCAGGGGTCCCTTTACCTTTACTAGGACCATTAAACCTAATCTGATATAGACAGGCAGCTGCCTTTCATCCTTGGGAAGGGGGCACCTAAACCAACGTGCCCTTTCAATCATCATCATCATCATCATCTCAGACAGGTGGTCAAGAGCAATGGGTTGGGCTCAGACCAAACAAGTTGCACTTAGACCCTATGGAAATCCATGTTTTCAAAAAGCGGTTAGCCATGGATAAGCAAACATGTCGGCTTCACTGTTTCTCAATTTCTCATTTCCCCAGTATTAAAGTTCTCCATATTTCCACATGTGGTTGAAGCTTCCTTTTAAAATCCTCTTGAAAACTCACCAGCCATTTCCTAAAGATTTCTCCCAATACACACATTTTTTTTCGTCAAGCCATCTTTGTCAAGCCAGCTTCGCAGATGTGCTATGCACATTTATATACTTGCTTCACCCTGACGGGTGTGTTTTTCAGACACATCGCTGCACCGCAAAATGTGGAGAAGTGCAAGTTCTCTGCGCAGAACGCCTGTCCTTAAGAGCCGGTTGCTGGATCAGGCCAAGAGCCCATCTAGTCCAGCATCCTGTTCAAACAGTGGCCGGCCAGAGGCCTGCAGGTAACCCACAACCAGGATTCGAACACAAGCCCCACCTGTGGATCCCAGTAACTGGTATTCAGAAGCTGCTCAGTCTCTCTTATACCAAAGCTTTAAAAGTTAGGAAGCTGCCTTGTACCAGAGCACATCACTCATGGGCCATCGGCTGACCACATAGTGGATGGATTCTTGCTAAGAATGCTGGACGTGACGTGATCCAGCCAAGAGGTGCTCACAAACAGGACTTGCGCACTTGTTCAGGGGAAAGGCTGTAGCTAAGGGGTAGATGGGATGATTTTCATGGAGAATGTCCTCAATTTAATCGCAGACATCTCCAGGAAGGGATGGGAGGAACAGATTCCCTTCCCCAAGCTGGGAACTGTGGACAGTTTTGGTCCTAGATGGACCTTTGGTCTGACTCAGTAGAAGACATCTCCCTATAGTCCGAAGGTATCATCAGACGCAGATTGGTTAGGATTTAGATCCGAGCTCTGCATAACTTTAGCACACATGGGTGGGCTTCTGGAATCCAGTAAACGAAGGAGATCGCACAAGACTTTCAGCGTAGCCCAACCCAAGTCAAGACCCAGTGGTTTGGTGAGACCCTAATACCACCTCTGGGTTCTTTATTCCTTTCCCCGATTCTGATCCCAACCCCCCAACCCCCACATCTCTTTCATCCCAGATCTTTTTGCTTCCCAGGGACATTTCGTTGGCACGCCAGTCAGACGACGGCACTTGCTCCACCAAGACCTGTAGAGACATGTCCTCAGAAACTTCCTAGCTACATTCCAGGTTGAAAGAAGACCAGCGTCTCGCCGTAGGGTCCTTAGAAAGAAGCCCTTTCCCCCATGCGATAAACAAACAGACGGTGATGTGTTGGGATATTCCTTACCTGGCATGGCTGTGTTGTGGGCTGTGTGTCTCTCGTCGACCAAAGACTTCTGAGTCCGTCTGCCTGTTTCGTCCTGGCGCTGGCAGGAGTTGGGCTATATGAGATTAGACACCACCCACCTCTTGAATCCGCCCAATGCCTGTGTCACGAGGCCAGTCCCAACTTCCTTTTAGAGAGAAACATTCCCTCCCCTCCTGTGGCTCAGACGCTCTTTTTGGGGCGTTCCTCCTCTGCAACTCACCTGGCATCAGCAGGCAAGCCATTGCAAAACCAGAGGATGCGCCTCATGGTCCTTCTCGTTCTTCCTGCTGGTGATGCAAAGCATCGCCCACGCTCTGCGCTGGTGTGTAAGGCCCAAGGTATGGGCAGCCAGAGCGGCCAGGGTGTATTAAAAAAAACCTTACACACCAACTATACTTTAAACAAAAAAGCATTAACCCAGTATCTTGCCTCCAAGAGGGGGCAGCAGTACCAGATATTACAAAGTGCACAGCGGTGCCAAAGCCTCAATGGTTAACTCCATTGTCAGTGGAGACATTTGGCGAGCAGAAAAAGAGGGATGTTAGTATATAGATGGACCTCTGGTGGGAACAAAATTGCTGAGTATAACTGGACCGTTGATCTGAACCACGGTCTTGGTGATTCATTGCACTGCCAGGGCTGATGGGCTTTTGGGAGACAGCTGGGTGCAAAGAGGATGTTTGGCATAGATGGACCTCTGGTCTGAACCAAGATACAGTGGTACCTCAGGTTAAGAACTTAATTCGTTCTGAAGGTCCGTTCTTAACCTGAAACTGTTCTTAACCTGAGGTACCACTTTAGCTAATGGGGCCTCCCGCTGTCACCGCGCCACCGTCGTGCGATTTCTGGGGAGGGAGGCAAAAGGTGCAATTTCAGTCCATGCACAATCTAATCCTTCCCCCTGTCCATCAAGTTGATATCGATGCCAGTGACGCCAAATGATTGACATGGGGGTGTGGATTGGGGGAAATGGCCTTTTAGGCCAAACTGGGTATATTAGATATACAGGTGGATAGCAGTGTGTTGATCTGTCATAGTCATAAAAATAACAAGGTGAAAGATGGAAAAATCTTTTTTAATAATTCCAGTGGCACCTTCCCCCAGACCACATCCCCAGACCACATCCCCATGTCAATCATTTGACGTCACTGGCATCGATATCAACTTGACGCACAGGGGGAAGAATTAGATTGGGCATGGGCTGAAATTGCCCCTTCCTCCTCCTTCCCCAGAAAACTGGTATGCAACTAAAGCAGCAAGACTTAACCCCCACTCATCAGCTGATGAGCAGAGAGTTCAATCCTGCAGGGTGGTGCACTTCCTGTGGGGGAAATCTGGCAGGGAGGTGCGGCCATCCAACTATCAGTTACCTGACATTATCAAGGCCACAGATGATGGTGACTTGATAAATCACCTTCATGGTGATTAGAGTGGTATTATTGTTTACCTTGATCTGTAGGCGAACCGCCTTAATTTTGCACAGATATCCACACTTCTCCAGATTTCTGGAGTGCAGCCAATTTTTGTCTACAAAAAATGCTTCTGCTGGGGGAAAATTATGCCCCCAAAATGCTTACGTTCAGGAACACGACATACAAAAATGCATTATATTGTGGGCAGTGCCGGATTTAGGTTCGATGAGGCCCTAAGCTACTGAAGCAAATGGGGCCCTTTTTATGTCCAGCTGTCCTTTGTCAACAACAAATTGCCACTGTTTTTTTGTGTTGAATATATGCTATATGGTAATTTATGGACCTGATAGGTATCTAAAGCCATTTGCACATAACAAAATAGGAGCCTACACAACACAGCATCTTAAAAAGCAGAGATATCACCTTGCCAACAAAGGTCCGTAGTTTTGTTTTCCCAGTAGTGATGTATGGAAGTGAGAGCTGGACCATAAAGAAGGCTGATCGCCGAAGAATTGATGCTTTTGAATTATGGTGCTGAAGGAGACTCTGGAGAGTCCCATGGACTGCAAGAAGATCAAACCTCTCCATTCTGAAGGAAATCAGCCCTGAGTGCTCACTGGAAGGACAGATCCTGAAGCTGAGGCTCCAATACTTTGGCCACCTCATGAGAAGAGAAGACTCCCTGGAAAAGACTCTGATGTTGGGAAAGATGGAGGGCACAAGGAGAAGGGGACGACAGAGGAGGAGATGGTTGGACAGTGTTCTCGAAGCTACAAACATGAGTTTGACCAAACTGCGGGAGGCAGTGGAAGACAGGAGTGCCTGGCGTGCTCTGGTCCAGGGGGTCACGAAGAGTCGGACACGACTAAGCGACTAAACAACAACACAACACAAAACAAAACACTGTTGCTGTATGTAGGTTTTATTTTATTTGTTTTTTATCTTATATTTTGGAAATGTAAATCCAGGGTTTTTTTCCTTTAATTTTTTTTGGGGGGGCACCAAGAGAGTGGGGCATTAAGCTATAGCTTGTTTAGCTTATACATAAATCCGGCACTGGTTGTGGGGAACAGCCTTGCATTTCAATCAGCTCCCCCCCACTTTCCGCAGTTTTCCTAGACTTAAAACGATATGTATTTTATGTACATGTTTGCTAGTTTACATACTGGGGGGGGGGGCAGTGCCCCACAGTGTTTGGCTGTCTAGATGTGACATTGCAATTAAAGAAATCTTTGTAGAGTCGACATCGTCTGAATTGATCAATCAATTAAAGCATTGTCATAGAGTAGGAATATTGCAATAGTGCTGAAGCAAGAAGGATTTCCCTTCATTTTTAAAGGTGATTAAGTATGCATCGCTGAAGGCCTTATCTTTAATAGAAGAGGCATTTCCTGCTGTGTGTGAGAAAGAAAGAGGAATGCTAAATTAATCCTGAGGTCGGAGAAGAATTTGAGGTTTTGCTTTTAAATCAAGGTACGCATATCTAAGAACCTTGCAATGTAAGTATTCGGTGCCTGGCTTCACATGTTTTCCTTTTCCCTTCCCATTGCATTTTCCTTTTGTGTTGTGTCTTTTTAACAGGCAAGCCCCAGAGCAGGGACTCTGTTCTTTTTATTGATCTGTAAGCTGTTCCGGGAGCTTCTCTGGCCAAAGAGCAGGAATGCTCTGAATAAAAAAATAAGTAAATAGACAGATTACAGTCTGTACCATTTTAGGAGAGATGTTCCTCTTGGATTTTTGAATGATGCTTGGCATCTGGGAGTTTATGGGATGTGAGGCATAGCTTTTCATACATGAGAAAACCATTCTGAAGTACAGTGGTACCTCGGGTTACATACACTTCAGGTTACAGATGCTTCAGGTTACAGACTCTGCTAACCCAGAAATAGTACCTCGGGTTAAGAACTTTGCTTCAGGATGAGAACATAAATCATGCAGTGGCGGCACAGCGGCATCAGGAGGCCCCATTAGCTAAAGTGGTGCTTCAGGTTAAGAACAGTTTCAGGTTAAGAACGGACCTCCAGAACAAATTAAGTACTTAACCCGAGGTACCACTGTAATGACCAAATGGTTCAGGGCAGCAGAAAGGCTCCACAAGATCAGTATAAATTTAGACGCCAGCACTGAGGGTATGAATGAAGCCATAGATTTTATTTTCCTCGTGTGAAAAGCGCAAAATAAAAATAAAAATGGCAGGGACGTTTCAGAACACAAATAAAAGATGGAATGAAAAAAATAACCCAGGTACAAATAGAATTAGAATCAATTTTACTTTTATTGACCTATACTAAATCCCTGTACATTTAAGAGAACTTATGTGCTTTAAGCTACAGGAAACCAGATGTTCCCTACTGGAGCTACAACTTCCATCATCTCTGCCCTTTGGCCATGCTGACTGAGTCTGATAGGAGCTGGAGCCCGAGGACATCGCTGAACTACACCTCCCATAATCCCCGTCCACTGGGCATGCTCATTCAGCCTGATGTGAGTTCGGAGTTCAAGAACATTGTGGAACTACGACTTCCATCGTCATTGAGCATTGACCATTCTGGCAGCAAGGGCTGATGGGAGTCAGAGTTCCTGCAACAATCAGAGGACACCAGGCTGGGGAAGACAACTCTGGATGACGACGTTGGATTAAGAGATATGGTAGAGGGTTAATGTATTGTAGTGATTAGAGTGCCTGGTATAATAATAATAATAATAATAACAATAATAATAATAATAATAATAATAATAATTTATTTTTTATACCCCGTTCATCTGGCTGGGTCTCCCCAGCCACCCTGGGCGGCTTCCAACAAAGTATTAAAGTACAGTGGTCTGTTAAACATTAAAAGCTTCCCTAAACAGGGCTGCCTTCGGAAGTCTTCTAAAAGTCTGGTAGTTGTTGTTCTCTTTGACATCTGGTGGGAGGGCATTCCACAGGGCAGGTGCCACCACCTAGAAGGCCCTCTGCCTGGTTCCCTGTAACTTGGCTTCTCGCAGTGAGGGAACAGCCAGAAGGCCCTTGGCACTGGACCTCAGTGTCTGGGCAGAACAATGGACGTGGAGACGCTCCTTCAGGTATACTGGATTGAAGCCGTTTAGGGCTTTAAAGGTCAGCACCAACACTTTGAATTGTGCTCGGAAACGTACTGGGAGCCAGTGTAGGTCTTGGCTTTAGTTCTGTTAGGGGTAAACTACAGTTCCCAGGACCATGATCTGGGAGACCAGGGTTCAAATCCCTCCCACTTGGCCATGGAGCGGACTGGGTGACCTTGGGGCAGTCTCTCACTCTCAGCCTGATGTACCTCACAGGGTTGTTTGGGGGGAGTCAATGGTGAGGAGGAAAAGTCAGAACTGAAATGCAACAAATGAAAGGTTAAATAATTCATGTCTTGTGTTTTCAAGGGAATCAAAGGACTCGCCGCCCAGTCCATGAGGATGTCCTTCCCGAGGTTCTTAATGCAGGAGTTTCCCCGATTTATCAGCTCTGAGCCTTAAATATTTATTTTTATTTATTTGCTTATTTTGCTTATTTATGAGATTCACATCCCGCCCTCCATTATAAGATCCTCAGGGCGGTTCACAGAATAAAACGCAGGATCAAAACATGAAACTATCCTATTGTAAAAAAAAGAAAGTGTGAGGGGGGAGTGTGGGATATTTCCGATCAAGCCACCCTCCGGGGAACAGCTCACACCCTGGATCATTATGGGATGTGTGTGTCATCACTCCAGTTTGGCTGGCAAGGAAGGCCTTGCTGTCATGACCGCGTTGAGCTTCTGTGCTTCAGTCTGCAATTCTGACAAGGAGCTCAAGGTTGGGCAGGTGTGGCACCTGTGAGACAAGCCTCCTTTGTATAACAGGGATCCCAGTCCTTGTCTGAACCTAATCAGACTCATTGCTGTCAACAGAAGGAAAGGGGGGGGAAATGCCCTTATTCCAAGCGCATCAGGAAATCCTTTTAACATAGTGTGTGGGAAGCTGTCCAAAGGTTAACACCAGCGTCACACCAGGGTGATACAGAGGAGAGGGTAGACCGCATCTTCTCTAGGAGACTGCCTGACTTTAGGGCCAATTAAAGATCCAGTTAACAGGAGAACCTCTGCTTCTTAATGGTAGCGTTGGAGGGTTTTCGCCAGGCAAAGTGCTTTTGCACTCAGCGCCTCCCTGCCCCGCGCAGTCCATGCCAGAGCGAGAGCCAGGTACCAAGATGGTCTGCGAGTGAAGCCCGTTCCCCCCTTCCCTGGGAGGAATTTCCAAGAATGATTTACCCTCTGTCGTTCTTGTTTTTCTCCTCCTTCGATCCCCGCGATGTCGTGGGGGCTGCCTCCATTAAGGCAGATAGGAACCGGAAACCTGACTGTCTGGATAGACTCGACTAACCAAAAATGTTTATAGCAGGTGCTGAAAAGAGTTCAGTGAAGGCATTTGCTTGATGTCAAGAGGCAGGGAGTTCCCAAGGTGCTGCCACACTAAAATAATGAGTTCTTATATGGGGAATGGCTAGTTGTCCCCCATGTTTCAGAGTCCAGAAGTTCCAAGATTCAGCAGGAATCCTTGCTTTCGACTTTCTTGGATACTTCTGTATGTATTTAAATTGCGTAGGTTAGATAAGTCACATGATTTTGTATCACAGAACAGCAAGACAAATACAGTGGTACCTCTGGTTAAGAACTTAATTCGTTCTGGAGGTCCATTCTTAACCTGAAACTGTTCTTAACCTGAAGCACCACTTTAGCTAATGGGGCCTCCTGCTGCTGCCGGAGCACGATTTCTGTTCTCATCCTGAAGCAAAGTTCTTAACCTGAGGTACTATTTCTGGGTTAGCGGAGTCTGTAACCTGAAGCGTATGTAACCCAAGGTACCACTGTAATGTCGTTTTTGGTGGAAGACGAACTGCGGCAGAAGAGAAGCAAGGCTGCGTGTGGAAAATGCAGGGCAGAATGGAGAAGGATGCCTTCTTGTACCCTATAATCACTGCCAATCAATTCAGTCTTCCCAGGACTAGGGATCTTTTTTAAACTAGCCCAGTGAACTTCATTATAACAAACTGCTTCATTCCTATGTAGCCCTAAAGAGTGTCAAGATGAGCTGGAGGGCAGTATTGAGCAGTGGTTAGAGTGCATACGAGGGAAGAGCTTTGTCACTTGCAAGGCTCCCTGGATGGCCTTAGGTAGGTTCCAGATCTCAGCCAAATTATCACAGCGCAGATAAATAAGATTAGAATAATAAAGCACTTTGCATGCCGAATGATGGCAGCTGGTGATAAACAGCCTTTGGTTTGAGCCTCAGAAAATTGGATCCTTTGCATTCCATCTTTGAAACTATTCAAGGCATGAAATATTTCTGGCGTCACCTTGGCATGTCTCCATCTGGAGGCTTCCCAGATTCCTGGCCTCTCAGGCACCCACATCCTGTGGCGGAGAGTTCCACAGTGTAATTGTCACGTTTGTCTGATTAAAAAAAAAAAAGCACTTCCTTTTCGTAAGTCTGGAATGTGGTCCCATCAACCCTCTCATCATTAGTAGCAGACAACAGATGACATCACCTTGATGGGGATGGAAAGGTGGGTTTTTAATTAGCAGGAAATGAGCTGATGAAAACAAAGAAAGAAAATAAGCGAGAAAGGGAAACAGCATGTTGACATCGGGTGTAGTAACACCACATGGCCTCAGCCTAGATGATAGAGCTTCTGTGAATGAATGACCCTGTGAATGAATGAAGCCCTTCTGAACATTCCATCCTCAACGTTCTATAAATGTCCCCTTGGAAACAGCATTCCCTCGTTTTGATCAGAGCAGCTGGTGAAGGAAACATTTTGCCACATTATTATTATTATTATTATTATTATTATTATTATTATTATTTTAAAAAACAACACTGTTTTGTTAATCATATACAGTGGTACCTCAGGTTACAGACACTTCAGGTTACAGACGCTTCAGGTTACAGACTCCGCTAACCCAGAAATAGTACCTCGGGTTAAGAACTTTGCTTCAGGATGAGAACAGAAATTGCGCTTCGGCGGCGTGGTAGCAGCAGGAGGCCCCATTAGCCAAAGTGGTGCTTCAGTTAAGAACAGTTTCAGGTTAAGAACAGACCTCCGGAACGAATTAAGTACTTAACACGAGGTACCACTGTATCTATTTATATCATAAGATTTATACACTGCTTTATTGTAAACAAACAAACAAACAAACAAACAAACAAACAAACAAACTCAAAGCTATTTCCGGAAAAAAGAATTAAAAAACGATCAAGAAAACCAGTCAAGGATGCCAGGAAACAGGGGGTTATGTTCACATGTGGTGAGGGTGTAAATATGTACTTTGGGAGTGGGGGCAAAGGGTGTTTAAGGATATAACAGAAATCACCGGGTTAAAGTTGACCGAAAGTCCAGAGGTAGCGTTATTATCAATTTACGATGGGGTGGAAGGATCACAGGCTATGAAGGACTTGCTCACAAATGTATTGACAGCTGCACAAATTATGATAGCTAGGAAGCGGAAGGGGCAAGCAGAATATAAAATGGGAAAATGGTATAAAGAGGTGTGGGATATAACTATTAATGATAAATTAACATGTGCCATTAAGGTAAGAGGGGGAATATGCAGGAGAAATGATTTTAAGGAGTTATGGAGGGTGTTTGTTGAATTTGTACTGTTAAAACGGGAAGGGGTCAAGCCATCGCAAGAGGTGTTGAAATTTTGGGAGGCTGGATAGTTACAACGGAATGGTGGGGTGCACGTTTTTATTCTTATTCATTTATTATTATTACTTTGTCAAAATAAAATTTAAAAACAGTCAAAAACAAATATTTAAAACAAATAAAATCAGTGATACACTAAAAAGAGATCAAAGCGCACATCAGTGCCCTATGCGTGTAAGTAAGATAAAAGTAAAGGGACCCCTGACCGTTAGGTCCAGTCGTGGCCGACTCTGGGGTTGCGGTGCTCATCTCGCTTTATTGGCCGAGGGAGCCGGGGAACAGCTTCCGGGTCATGTGGCCAGCATGACTAAGCCACTTCTGGTGAACCAGAGCAGCGCACGGAAACGCCGTTTACCTTCCCGCTGGAGCGGTACCTATTTATCTACTTGCACTTTGGCGTGCTTTCGAACTGCTAGGTTGGCAGGAGCAGGGACCGAGCAACGGGAGCTCACCCCGTCGCGGGGATTCAAACCGCTGACCTTCTGATCGGCAAGTCCTAGGCTCTGTGGTTTAACCCAAAGCGCCACCCACGTCTGAGTAGGTGTTGCCTAAACAAACATGTTTTTATCAGGTGCCAAAAAAAAGAGTTCAGCGAAGGTGCCCGTATGATGTCAATAGCCAGGGAGTTCCAAAGTGTGGGTGCAGCCACACTAAAAGATTGTTTTCTTACAAATGCGGAATGGGTGTTTCGCGGTTGAGTAGGCATCAATGGAATAAGGCGATCTTGCAGGTCAGCTGGCCCCAAGTTGCTAAGGGCTTGGTATAGTAATAGTAACAACTTGAACTTGGCCCAGTGGCAAATGGGCAACCAGTACAGATCTCTGAGAGCAGGATTTTTGTGCTGACAAGGCTTCACTCCTTTCAACAATTGTGCTGCAGTATTCTGAAATGTAGGGTGGCGCTGTGGGTTAAACCACAGAGCCTAGGAATTGCCGATCAGAAGGTCGGCGGTTCGAATCCCCGCGACGGGGTGAGGTCCCGTTGCTCGGTCCCTGCTCCTGCCAACCTAGCAGTTCAAAAGCACATCAAAGTGCAAGTAGATAAATAGGTACCGCTCCAGCGGGAAGGTAAACGGCGTTTCTGTGCGCTGCTCTGGTTCGCCAGAAATGGCTTAGTCATGCTGGCCACATGACCCGGAAGCTGTACGCCGGCTCCCTCAGCCAATAAAGCGAGATGAGCGCCGCAACCCCAGAGTCGGCCACGACTGGACCTAATGGTCAGGGGTCCCTTTACCTTTACTTATTCTGAAATGTACCTTTCTATGTATCTTTTTTTGTGCTTTTCAGTTTTATACATTTCACTAATTTTACAATCATTTTAACATTTCAAAACTTGGCTTCCTTCCCCCTCTTTCTGTGGTCCATTTATTTTTTAAAAAATATCTTCTGCATATCCAAATTAACTTAATTTGCTCATTTATTCAATATATACTCTTATAAAACTGCAGGTGATTACAATAATCCTGCCAATGTTCTTATCTGTTTACAACTTATCTGTAAATATTCAATAAACCATTTCCATTCTTTTGTGAAAAGATTGTTATATTGATTTCTTATTCTTCTGGTAAGTTTTGCCATTTCTGCATATTCCATAAGTTTTTGTATCCATTCTTCATTTGCTGGGACTTCTACTTCTTTCCATATTTGGGCAAGTAACATTCTTGGCTTTCTTTCTATGTATCTCTTTATTATGGTCAACGGCCAATATTCGAAAAGACGCGTTGTTCAAATATATAAAATAGTACTAATCAAAACAGAGAATCATCACAGTGATAATTACTAATAATTGCGTCATACTAAAAGACTCCAGGCACAAGTAACAAAATGGAAAGTTTACTAAAACCACTCCCTGGTGAGATTTACATTCAGCGACACAAAAGGAAGGGATGATCTGAAAGGAGCAGCAAAATATTAAACATACTGGAATTTCTGTGAAAAGTGTTCAGTATATACAGATGTGTGTGTATGTGTGTGAGAGAGGGCGAAGCGAACCCTAACCCTAAAATACAAAAGAGTAGTATTTTAGGGGAGATCGCTTTGCGAAATGCATATATTAGGCACAACCTGCATGCAAGCATGTATATATTGGGAGAAATATGACTGAAATGCAGTAGAATTTTGTTGCAGACTTTTAATTAAAAATAAATAAATCCACAAATTTCACTATAATGGATAAAATTACTCGCAACCTGAGATTTTGACAAGGGCTAGAACCACCCAGACACTTTTTATATGATTTGGCATTCCTTTATCACATGTCACCATGTTTTAGACCAGGGGTGTCCAACGTCCAAGAGATCTACTCCTACTATAAATAACCTGGCAGTGATCTACCCATTGGGTTGGCCACCGTTGTTAAGCTTTTTTTAGGGGGAGAGAACAAAGTGGTTGTGCTTTCTTCTTTTTTCGGGGGTGGTGCGCTCGATCGCTGAAGATCATGCGATCGACCAGGATCGACCAGGGACAGCCCGTGATCGACCGGTTGCACAGGCCTGTTTTAGACAATCCTCGCCACAGGCCTGGCTGATCTTGAACTAGACTTGGTAACCAGAAAAGGCTAATATTCTTTATGTGAAAGCAAAATTAATGACACTTTTCTTCTCATGACTAAAGGTAAAGGTAAAGGGACCCCTGACCATTAGGTCCAGTCGTGGATGAGACTGGAGTTGCGGCGCTCATCTCGCTTTACTGGCCGAGGGAGCCAGCGTACAGCTTCTGGGTCATGTGGCCAGCAATACAATAATCTATTAAACATTAAAAGCTTCCCTAAACAGGGCTGCCTTCAGATGTTTTCTAAAAGTCTGGTAGTTGTTGTTCTCTTTGACATCTGGTGGGAGGGCGTTCCACAGGGCGGGCGCCACCACCGAGAAGGCCCTCTGCCTGGTTCCTAGTAACTTTGCTTCTCACAGTGAGGGAACCACCAGAAGGCCCTCGGCGCTGGACCTCAGTGTCCGGGCAGAACGATGGGGATGGAGATGCTCCCTTAAGAGCGAAGGCATGGCAGGGAAGATGTTGCCCCAAACTCCTTGGAATGTGCAACAATCCGAAAAGATTCATCACCACCGCAATATTTTATCCTCTGTCCTTCTCCTGTGACATGGCGAGAATCTTCGGTAAACATTCCTGGAATGTTTCCATCCCCTCCTCAACAATGATGGAGCGGGATGCCTTGATGATAAAGGGAGAAACTAGTTGCAGGGATTAGGGAACGGTTGGCTCAGCCGTAGAACAAGTCATTGCCTTCATGCGAGGAATTCCAGAGTTCCTTCGTCCTAGTTTCTGGTCACATATCTGAGTGGCTACATCATTTCTTAGAAGCAGACAACCGATCCAGCTTTTCATTGCATAAGGATGACACAAGGGTTGCTAAGACAAGGACAGGGAACCTTTTTCAACCTGAGGGGAGCATTCCCTGCTTCTCAACTTCCTGGGGACTACTTGGGCGGGGCCAGGGGAAACAGTGGGCAGGGCAACAACCGCCAACTTTGTGCAATTTATACAATGTATTGAACTGCGCCTTTGTGCAGACACTGAGGTCCAGCTCCAAGGGCCTTCTGGCAATTCCCTCACTGCGAGAAGTGAAGGCACAGGGAAACAGGAAGAAGGCCTTCTCGGTAGTGGCACCCGCCCTGTGGAACGGCCTCCCATCAGATGTCAAGGAAATAAACAACTATCTGACTTTTAGAAGACTTTGGAATGCAGCCCTGTTTAAGGAATTTTTTAATGTTTGAAATTTTAACATGTTTTTATATATTTTGGTTGCCATATTTCAAATGTTGTTGAGCTTTTCATAGTTTTGCCCAAAGTTGTCGAACTTCTCTGAGCTATTTTTAATGAAATCCGTCCGGACACTGTTTCCGACTCCCAGATGTCCAGGAAATTCCAGATGTAGGGCATCCCTATTACAGTGGTGCCTTGGGTTACATACGCTTCAGGTTACAGACGCTTCAGGTTACAGACTCCGCTAACCCAGAAATAGTACCTCGGGTTAAGAACTTTGCTTCAGGATGAGAACAGAAATCGCCCTGTGGCAGCGGGAGGCCCCATTAGCTAAAGTGGTGCTTCAGGTTAAGAACCGTTTCAGGTTAAGAACAGACCTCCAGAACGAATTAAGTTCTTAACCCGAGGGACCACTGTATATACTTTGGAAGCCGCCCTGAGTGGCCCCAGCCAGGCAAAGCACAAGAAAAAGCAACAAAGCCAATGAACTAAAACTCAAACGACTCAGCTGGCTAACACAAAATATCTAAGCAAAGTATCACGGCACACCCTCGTTATCCTAGCTCATCAATATGCATCAGTATTGCCTTGGAATGTTTTCTTTTTTTCCTCCAGGAGTTTTCACATTGTGTGTGCGTGTGTGTTGATACAAGGAATGAAGCACCATAAAAGGATTGTTGTCTCCTCCTGAGTCCGGGCTTCCCTGTTCTGACACATAGGCTGGTGACAAACCAATTCCCTCCCACTCTTTTGCCATCCCCGATTCCGAAATAGGACAGCCTCTGGGAAGCCTGCGGGCGAGACATGGAGGCACCAGCCCTTCCCTGTTGTTTTGCCTCCAGCAGGTGGAAGTCAGAGGTAAACTGCCCCTGAACATTGAGGCTCGACGATTATTGTGTGACTGTTGAGTACCATTTTCCAAGTGCCGATCTTCAATACAGTCAAAAGCAGGGGTAGGCAACCTAAGACCCATGGGCCGGATGCGGCCCAATCGCCTTCTTGATCTGGCCCTCGGACGGTCCAGGAATCAACGTGTTTTTACACGAGTAGAATGTGTCCTTTTATTTAAAATGCATCTTTTGGTTATTTGTGGGGCCTGCCTGGTGTTTTTACATGAGCAGAATGTGTGCTTTTATTTAAAATGCCTCTCTGGGTTATTTGTGGGGCATAAGAATTCGTTCAATTTTTCCCCCAAAATATGGTCCAGCCCCCCACATGCTCTGAGGGACGGTGGACCGGCCCACGGCTGAAAAAGGTTGCTGACCCCTGGTCAAAAGCATTCTTTCCCTTTAGACCTTGACGCTGGCTTGATAATAGAATCACAGGATCACAGAATTGGAGGGGGGGGGCATAGGATCATCTAGTCCAACCCCTTGGTGCATATTTTGAGAACCCATTTGTTTCTGTGATTGTAGGTTGTTTTAAGCTGTTCTTAATATTGGACTTTAATGTTGCAACCTGCCCTGGAGCCTTAGGGAGAAAGGTAGGTAAGTAATAGCAGTAGTAGTAACAACAACAACAACAACAACAACAACAACAACAACAACAACAACAAACAGGTGGCTGGCCACTGTTTTAAACACTGGGTTTCATCAAATGCCATCCAATTGGGCCAAAACAACATTTTAAGGCCATCTTTTCAAGTGGGCTGAGTGAAGGACAATTTTTATTATTTGTTTCTTACGTTTATATCCCACATTTCTCCAAGAAGGTCAAGGTGGCGTACATAGTTCTCCTTCTCCCCGTTTGAGCCCCACAACAACCCTTTGGGGTAGGCTAGTCTGAGAGTGAGTGACTGGCCTGAAGTCAGCTCATGGCTGTGGGCTCAAAGACTCACTTGCCAGTCTTGTGCGGCTGTGCCTGTGACTTCCAGGGAGAAGATCTCTCCAGAGGTCTGCGAGATCTCGCCAGAACCCAGAAGCCACTGCTTCTTCTGGCTTTTCTGGTGGCAGCAGAGAAGCGGGGAGAAGCGGCTGCTTTTCCCCTGTGAGATTTTTGCAAGATTCGCACGAGATCTCTGTTGTCCTTGTCCATAGAGTTTGGCCACCTCATGAGAAGAGAAGACTCCCTGGAAAAGACCCTGATGTTGAGAAAGATGGAGGGCACAAGGAGAAGGGGACGACAGAGGATGAGATGGTTGGACAGTGTTCTCGAAGCTACTAGCATGAGTTTGACCAAACTGCGGGAAGCAGTGGAAGACAGGAGTGCTTGGCGTGCTCTGGTCCAGGGGGCCATGAAGAGTCGGACCCAATTAAACGACTAAACAACAACAACACGAGATCTCTCTGACATCCTCAGCCGCCTCTTCTCACTTATCACGGGGTGGAGGGGACCCCTGGCTACTCTGGAGAAGTGAGGAAAAACAGAAGCAGAGGCGGCTTTCAGAAAGAGCCTTGCAAGATCTCAGGTGGGGCTCTCACTGGATCTCGCCAGAACCTGGAAACGGACACTTCTCCTTGCTTCTCTGGTTGCTGGTGAGGTAAAGGGTAAAGGGACCGCTGACCATTAGGCCCAGTCATGGCCGATTCTGGGGTTGTGGTGCTCATCTCGCTTTATTGGCCGAGAGAGCTGGCGTACAGCTTCTGGGTCATGTGGCCAGCATGACTAAGTCGCTTCTGGCGAACCAGAGCAGTGCACGGAAACGCCGTTTACCTTCCCGTCAGAGCGGTACCTATTTACCTACTTGCACTTTGAGGTGCTTTCGAACTGCTAGGTTGGCAGGAGCAGGGACCAAGCAACGGGAGCTCACCCTGTCGCAGGGATTCGAACCACCGACCTTCTGATCAGCAAGTCCTAGGCTCTGTGGTTTAACCCACAGCGCCACCCGTGTCCTTGCTGGTGAGGTGCTTGCCCTTAAATTCCACCACCCAAGATGGCTACCTCCGTCTGCCTCATGGATGCAATGCCCTCTCCTTCCGAGCCCCTTCCAGAGACCTTGTTCCGCTCAGATGGGTCCCTCGACAACCTTTTCTCCCAACCAGGTTCCCAGCCCCCTCACCTCCTCTCATCCTGTGACACACTCCCTGCCCATCTAATTAGTCACACTCCACACCTTTGCATCGCAATGTCTATTTACCAGTTCCCATGGAGGCTGAGCAACTTGGCAACTCCATTATGAAACCGCCCCTCGGGCAGAAGAACCTCGGCAGGTGACGACGCAGCCCTGCCTCCGAAGCTCGGCTGAGGCCATCTGGTTCCTTGGCTCTTGGCCGCGTATGCGAACCAACTCCCAGTGAATTGTACGGGGATCTTGAACTCGGGTCCTGCTTGCAAATTTCCCACAGGTGTCTAGATGGCCACAGTGAGAACAGAAAGCTGGACCAGATGGGTCATTGGCCTGATCCATTGGGCTCTTCTTATGTTCTCAAACATTCTCTCAAAGCTCACAGGCTTTACACCTCTTTAAGTCCAATTTAATATGTGATCCCTGATAGGTTGGGACATTTATACCACTTGCTGGAAACCTCAGGAGGAAAAAGTTGCTCTGGTGCTCAGCTTGAGAGTTTCCTGTTGAGACAGCTGGTTGGCCCAACAGGCTCTTCTTAAGTGTTTTCAGACAGAATAAGAATAAGAATAATTTATTATTTATGCCCTGCCCATCTGGCTGGGTTTCTCCAGCCACTCTGGGCGGCTTCCAGCGGAATATTAAAATACAATGATTCATCAAATATTAAAAGCTTCCCTAAACAGGGCTGCCTTCAAATGTCTTCTAAAAGTCTGATAGTTGTTTATTTCTTTGACATCTGATGGCAGGGCATTCCACAGGGCGGGTGCCACTGCCGAGAAGGCCCTTTGCCTGGTTCCCTGTAACTTGGCTTCTCACAGGGAGGGAACCGCCAGAAGGCCCTTGGCGCTGGACCTCAGTGTCCGGGCAGAACGATGGGGGTGGAGACGCTCCTTCAGGTATACTGGGCCAAGGCAGGATACTCGTGCACCATACATTAAAAGTAAAATAGCACATTAAGAGTCATAGAGAATCTTGGGAACTGTAGTTTCTTAAGGCTGCTGAGCTTGCTAAACGACCATTCCCAGCACCTTCAACAAGCTACAGTTCCCAAGATTCCATCATGACTCTTGAAGTGGTATAAAACTGTTTTAAATTGATGGGAAGGTTGTGGCCTGAAAGGCAGAGCTGTGCCAGAATTGTTCCCCTAGTTTCATCAGTTATTATTGTTGTTGTTGTTGTTTTTATCACTATTATTATTATTATTATTATTATTACCCTGCCTTTCTCTCAGAACCAGGACTCAGGGCAGCTTACACAAATTAAAAACAACACAGGCAAAGTAGAAAAGGCTAAAAGCATATAAAAGATCATCATGAAAGAGCAATTAAACTCTCATAAAATTACAGCAATATATAAAAAAACCACAAATCTTATTAAACACAGGCAGTATAAACAGCACAGTGCCATTAAAAGCTCTTTCCTTTAAAAACAGTTAGTTCCCAAAGGTCTGCTAGAATAAGACAGTCTTCACCTGCCAGTAGAAAGCAAGCAAGGAGGGAGCCAGTCTAGCTTCTCAAGGAAGGGAGTTCCGCAGCTTGGAGGCAGCCACCGAGAAGGCCCTGACCTGCATCCCCACCAAGCAGGGCTGTGAGGGCAGTGGGACTAAGAGAGGGGCCTCCTCCGAAGGTCTTTCACATGGGCCTAAGCTGTATAGGGCTTAGAAGTCATAACCAGCGCTTTGAATCATGCCCGGAAACAGACCAGAAGCCAAGGGAGCTGTTGTATCAAGGGAGCTACTCACTCCCTATAACTGACTTAATTTCGTAGAAATCATTTGGGAATAGGGTCACCATATTTCAAAATGTAAACATCCAGACAGAAAGGGCACCCCTATATTGGAAGTAACTTTACAATACCGTAAAAACATGAAAAATGATTGCATCATGATATGGTGTGTTTATGTTTTTAAACTCTGAGTTGCATGGATATATTCCTGTGTTTGTAGTTACTGTTGTGTTATCCGTTTGTATGATTTTAACAATCTTGGCTGCACTAATTTTCAAGGTGGATGGATTTTGTTCATCATTTCTGAGGGGCTGTGACAAGAGGTGAAAACCAGGGAAAAAGAGAGAGAGAGAGAGAGTATGGTTCTTCTGGAAGAAGGTACAGGGTTATAAAGACTAAGACTAGCCGCCTGAGAAGAAACAGTTTCTATCCAAATGTGATTTTGGTTTTAAATGCAGTGTAAGGAGTCTCTATGGGAGTATATTGTATTTAAAAATGGGGTATCAGAGTTTTTAGGGGGCTAACCAGGTTGGGATAGCTGGGATAGCAGGCTTGTTGGTTTTTGAATGTCTTATGTAGATTTTTTTCAATTTCGTTGATTTGTATGGGACAATGACAATAAAGATTATCATATTGTGTCTGTGTGTGTGTGTGTAGCCTTTGTCTGTAGTGGTGCTTCCTGTCTTTATTTGATTCATTGTATTTGATTTAATGTACTCCTGAGCTGCTCAAATCTCAAAGCAGCTTACAAGCAATGCATAGCAGTAACATAACAAAATGTAACAGGACATCTTTGGCTACATCAGGAAAAGCTTTGTGTGGGGAGGAAAGAGGGGAAATCTCTATTTCCAATACTGTACTCAGTTCCCATCTGGAATATGAGACCTGGAATACTGGAGTTTTTTAAGCAGAGGTTGGATTTAGTTGAGATTCCTGAATCGCAGGGGGTTGGACTAGATGACCCTCGAGGTCCCTTCCGACTCGACGATTCTACGATTCTATGTATGGTAATTTCCACTCTCACAGTGTCCCTGCGAGGGAGGTCATTAACAGGCTGACTGAGCACGAGGGAGAGTGACTTCCTCGTGGCATCAAAACATCACTGCTTAGACGAATAGAGCGAAGTGGCAATCCTCAGTCTGTAGGACAAAATGTGGCCCTCCAAGGCTTTGTAGATGGCCCTCAGAACTCTCCCTAAGTAGCAACGCTAGCCGGCCCTGCTTTGCATCCCCCTTGGGTGTTTCTGGCTGGCTGGAATGTCTCCCTGACCTCTGATCATGCCTCTTGCTTCCCGGGATACAGAAGGAAGGGTGAGTGTGTTGGAAAAACTAGCTTGCTGTAGAACAGTAAACTCTATATCTGTTGCTCTGCCAGTTTTGTCAGTGGCCTCACCCACCTGTAGCATGCAGCCCCCAAAAGATTGCTCAGAAGGGAATGTGACTCTTGGACTGGAAATAAAAGGTCCAGTAGGGACATGGGTGGCGCTGTGGGTTAAACCACAGAGCCTAGGACTTGCCGATCAGAAGGTCGGCAGTTCGAATCCCCGCGACGGTGTGAGCTCCCGTTGCTCGGTCCCTGCTCCTGCCAACCTAGCAGTTTGAAAAAACATCAAAGTGTAAGTAGAGAAATAGGTACCGCTCTGGTGGGAAGGTAAACGGCATTTCCGTGCACTGCTCTGGTTCTCCAGAAGCGTCTTAGTCATGCTGGCCACATGACCCAGAAGCTGTACACCAGCTCCCTTGGCCAATAAAGCGAGATGAGCGCCGCAACCCCAGAGTCGGTCACGACTGGACCTAATGGTCAGGGGTCCCTTTACCTTTACCGTTAGAGTAGAGATCTAGAATCATTTCAGCAAGGCAGGATCCTGCCAGGCTAGCAACAACATGGATCCGTCCTTAAAGATCCTGTCCCTTAAACGAGATGTGATGAAGGAAAGACAACAAGCCCCTTGCAATCTTTCTTTTCTTATTTCTTTATTTCATGGATTTATACAAAATAATAATAATAATAATAATAATATGGCAAGCAACACAAGAGGTCAAAACGTTTGGCCATCCGCCCAGCCCAGACTTTGGAAACCGAGGATAATTCTTGCCAGATGAGGTGGAAAGGAATGGGACGGATCCAGACCTTACTTGGACACTCGGTGGATGGCTTCGTGATGACCACAGTGGACCAGATTCGGCTGCAGGGAAGGGTTTCTTCAAAGCATTTGACGGCGGTTCCCATTTGGCGAGTGTTTAGGTCTCAGACCTGTTTTATTTGTCCAGCGGCGACGTCAACCCCAACCCAGAATGCCCTTTGCTACCCAACCTCTGCTCTCTCCAACTCAAGAATCACACACAGACCCAACTCCTAGCCTCTTGCTCTAACCGCTAGCCTCTGCTTCCCTTTCTAGGGCAGGAAATTGAAAGCCATTACCCCTGAGCTTTGCACCCTCTCCCTTAGGCCCCCAGTAAATTGTGCAGAGACGAGTTGAAGGGCCACAGTAAGTATTGGGAAGAGGGAACTGGATCTTCCAAGAATTCACCCCCTGGTGGCTTATCAGGAGGTGAAGGGAAGACCACTCATGTATTTCAAATGCATTGAGATTAAGGACTGCATTCAACACAGCTAGACCTGATGTTGGAGGCTAGAGGATGGGGCCACGTTGGAACTCTGGCAGATCAAGGGGTGGAGCCAGTGCAGGAATTGGTGGGTTATGGGCGGAGCCTATATAAATCCAGTCTCTCCAAGCTGGTTCAATCACAACCCATGTTGCCACAGTTGTAGTTGGTTGGGCCAAGATTTGCATTTCTCCAGTGGTCGTAAATTCGGGTTGAGTGCTTGCCTAGGTCCAATCTCCATAGCTTCTCATCTTCTTCCGCCCACCTGATCTAGCCAAATCCAATCCATTTAATTCAAACTCCATAGCTTCTTTGCTTTGTGAATTTAGAAGACTAAAATAACACCCAAGGAGGAGACCAGGAGCTTGAAAACACAGCTAATGGAAGAAGCATCATCAATGCTATGGAAGCGGGCGAACCAAGATGGACTGGCCACGCAGGGAACGAATTCCACCACCGAGATCAAAACTTTGGATTGAATGTATAGGTTTATTTTTAAAAATAATAATAACATTTCCAAGGTCTGGAGCAAATAGTATTCTGGATTCCGGATCTAGAGAGAGGAGGGAAACATGGTGCTCTGGGCATTCTAGATCCAGGGGTGAGAGAACTGAAACATAACAAATCTAGAGGCAAGGGCTACTAATTTATTTTAAAAGTAAATCTCTAAAGAGTTCTGGATCAAATCTGGAAGATCTCAAACAAACAGACATGCAGAAGAAGAAGAGTTTGGATTTGATATCCCGCTTTATCACTACCCGAAGGAGTCTCAAAGCGGCTAACATTCTCCTTTCCCTTCCTCCCCCACAGTATGGAGGAGTTTGGGGGGGTCGGCCTGAATTATCAAAACCAGAAAATAGGAAATTCGAGAAAGCATGCAGACGGTGAGCTAAAATGACCTCTTAAGGGTCCAGAGCTCCTCCGTTTGAAGGTTCTCGAGTTGAGCGGTCAGGAACCGAGAACGTCAGTGTACCTAGAAAGCTTACAACAATGCCATTCTAGAGTGGACTGGAGTGGTTAGGGTGGGAACCTGGGCTGGGAATTAAAAGTTCCCGACTTAAAGGCGATCAAGCTCTAGACTTTGATATCCCAGAACCGAGCAAGGGGAGGGGATGGAGAGCACCCCAAAATATTAACACTGCATTGACAACGCATTGACATCATGGCGGACAGTCTCTCGTTCTTCCTGTGTAAACGGTCCGAGGCCTTGTGGTTCTGATCCTCTGAGGTGCGCGTTACTTCTTACTCTTTGTGACTCGGCACCCCTTTGCTGCGTCTCCCATAACGCTCCAGTACTCGCCGAATTGCAGTTTGGCCTCGTCGCCGTCGCCATGGCATTCAATCTTATCGTCCAAAGTGCCAACGCTCTGTTTGAAGAAGAGGAAGAAGCTGTCAAAACCCAGCAGGGAAACCGGAGCTTGGATCTACAGTTTGCGGATTCTTTTCCAGACTTGGGGGGTTGGACTAGAGGGGCCCAGAGAGAAAAGTGGGCGGGGCAGCAAAGGTCAATAATTTCACCTCCACGCAGGAGGGCAGTTTCTGTGCCCGTACTCACCCCCCCCCCGTATCCTGGCAAGCTAAGAGGCATGGTCAGAATTCAAGGACATATTCCAGCCAGGCAAAAACACTCAGGGAGGATGCCAAGCAGGGGCAAGAAGAGGGCATGACCTGGAGAGAAGGGGCAAGGCTTAGAGATGCCTGGAGGGCTGAACCTGAGGTTTTCTAGCCCTGCATTAGAAATCTACCACTTCCATTGCTTTTTTCATTTTTAGCCAAGTGATAAATACCGTATTTTTTGCTCTATAAGACTCACTTTTTCCCTCCTAAAAAGTAAGGGGGGATCTGTGTGCGTCTTATGGAGCGAATGCAGGCTGCGCAGCTATCCCAGAAGTCAGAACAGCAAGAGGGATCACTGCTTTCACTGCGTAGTGATCTCTCTTGCTGTTCTGGCTTCTGAGATTCAGAATAATTCCCCCCCTGTTTTCCTCCTCCAAAAACTAGGTGCGTCTTGTGGTCTGGTGCATCTTATAGAGTGAAAAATACGGTACCCCTTTATTTTTTGGAGGGGGGGTCCTTTCTCCTTTCCGCTACTCCTTGGAAAAACTGCACCTCTCCCTTTCCCTGCTCCATTCAATGGATGTTTCTGTTCCATTCGTTTGTGTCAGGGATGGGGAATCTGCAGCAAGTCTTCCATACATTGTTGGAATGGGGCAACCCAGCCAGATGGGTATTATTATTATTATTATTATTATTATTATTATTAGCTTCTAACTCCCATCAGCCCCAGCCAGCAAGGCCAACAGCCAGGTACTGTGGGAACTGAAGTCCAATAACATGGAAGAGCACAGATTCCTCCTTCCCAACTTGTATGGAACAAGAGAAACAAGGCTGCAATCAAAGCAACGTTGGAGGAATGTGGACACATTGACCTACCATTACTTCCACAGCTGAGTGTCTCACAACAAGGATCTAGGCCTCTGCTCCCCCCACCCCAAACTGAGGCCCTGCAGGTATTGTTGAACACTCATCACCCCTGACAATTGGCCATGCTGTCCAGGTCTAATGGAAGCTGGCGTCGAAGAACATTGTTGGACTACAACTCCCATCATCCCTGGCCATTGGCCATTGTAGCTGAAGGGGCTGGTGGAAGTTGTAGTCCCTACGACACGTGTCAGGCCCCAGGTTGAGGGAAGCTGATCTAGGCTGAAGAGAGGAATTGCATCCCTTTGGTTTGGAATTGTTCCCCGACATAACGCAGAAACACCCCCCCAAAAAAAAACTCTGCCACCCCCCGGCGGACGCCTGTCTTAGATTCTAGGTCTAGATTCTCTTCACCTCTGCTAAATGTGGCAACCTCTGTCCCACCAGGTCCCTCAGCTCGTTGGGGGTGATGCACTCTTTACGGCCCTTGACGGCGTAGCAGTGGAAGTTGTTGATGACGATTTCGATGGCCCTTTCCACATCAGTGAGCTCTTGAGAGTTCTGGGGAAGGAGAAAGACAAGGGGTGGAGTTATTGCGAGACGCAAAGCATCAGCACAAGTCTGTGATCTCAAAAGAAGGCAGTCAGACCGGCCCGACTCCCTCCTACGCAGTTACACCCTCCCCGAAACTCCATTAAGACTCCCAAGATTGCATACCATCTCTGGTGAGCAATCTGGAGATGATTATCCATTCCATTTGCACCAAACAGCTCAGCTCCATTACAGAGGAAACCACAACACCCATCCTCTTCTGTGCTAGACTAGATAAGATGTGTCCCTTGTCCACAAACATATCAGTCCAGAACGAATCATATCCTTGTTTACCGTATCCTGTGTTGAAACTCATTCATTTCCTGACTCACATTCTGCCTGCATTAGAATGAATGAAAACTGAAGTCAAATCCATCCCAAATCTTCTGAAACTTCAGGAGATATCCAGAGTCTTTCTTCAACCGCTGGACATATTCCAAATCATTTTAAGACCTGGTTGTTGTTGTTTTTTTACCACAGCTGCACCATACATTTAAAGCACCATGATCCCAATTTATACAGTCATGGCTTCCCCCAAAAGGAATCCTGGGAGTTCTAGTTTGTTAAGGGTGCTGCTGAGAGTAGTTAGGACAACCCCCTATTCCCCCCTCAGAGCAACAATTCCAGGAGTGGCTTAACAATCAATCCCTCTTCCCAAGGAACTCTGGGAATCGTAGTTCTGTGCAGGATTCTCCTAACAACTGTCATCCTATTTCACAAACTACAGTTCCCAGAATTCATTGGGAGGAGGGACATGACTGTTTAAAGCAGAATAAGTCAAAAGGGCATGGAGAGTCTGTGTTGAGGACTGAGATTCTCAAAGGGTACTTCCCCCAAAGTTGCACTCCAGTTCCCATAAGCCCCAGCCAGCAAGGCTAATGGCAATGGATGATGGGAATTGCAGTCCAATGACATTTGGAGGGGTATCAGCACTCTGATATGATACTGTGGGTGTCAGATGTGCGTCAGGTGGGCATTCTATAGCCTCAAAGGATGGATGAGAAATCTGATTCTGTTCACATTTAAAGGCAAATTGATCAAACTGATGCATTACGAAACAAAATACAAGCATGAAAGACAGCCATCCTCCTAATTTCGCACTATTCTGAATTTTGCAACACATTTTTCTGGCCAAGTAAAGGTGTACAAAAACACAGGTATTGGTAAAAATCGTGTGCAGAAAAGTCTCATATTGGAGACTTTGCAGAAATGTGTCGGTCGCAGCGAAATTGCATTCAAAAAGAATTGTATAGTTAGAGAAATTCGCACTGAGGTGCTGACGAATTTTTGTGAGGACTTTTAAAAAAGGAAAAACCCTGCAAGCTGATCTGGAAATGCAGAGAGCTGAATTTCAGACTGGGAAAATGAGGAACAGAGAGAAACGGAAATGATTTGCCCATCCTGACAGCCACGATTATTTGATGCTCAAAAAAATCTCCAAAGCCAACTGATCCATCTGATCATGTGAGCTGCAAACAGGATTAACAGTGGAGTGGGAAAGACCCAGGGCCTCTTTTTACACCATGGTGTCTAGGGACATATCCTGACCCTCAGTTTTCAGCCATAAGAGCACCATACCACCAGGCCCACCAAGACCCAGCCTGAGAGAGAGTTTGTGGCCTCTCACCTTAACATTCCCACCCCTTGCCTTTCCTACTTATTACACAGGAAGTTGCCTTGTACTGAGTCAGACCCCTGGTCCATGTAGCTCAGTGTTGTTTACACGGACTGGCAGCTGCTGCTCTCTAGGATTGCAGGCAGGGGCCTCTCCCAGCCCTACCTGGAGTTGCCGGGAATCGAACCTGCGACCTTTGGCATTCAAAGCAGACTCTCTACCCTTGAGCTATCGCCCTCCCCTGCTGTCGGATATACTTTTAACTGTGGGTGCCAGGGACTGAACCCCAGACCTTTGGCATGGAAAGCAGATGTGCTGCTATTTTGCCCTATAAATAAAGTAAGGCCCTAGTCCTCATTGTTTGGAAGAAGGCCCTGATTAAGACAGGAATGGAGGGAGCCTGTTCTGCATTGAGTCAGACCTCACGGTCCATCTAGATCAGTGTTCTCCAAACTGTTTTTGGACTACAACTCCCATCGTCCCTAGCTAGCAGGACCAGCCATCAGGGATGATGGGGACTGTAGTCCAAGTTGGAGACCCAAGTTTGGGAAACACTGATCTTGTCTGATATTGCCTGCGCTGACCACCAGTGGTTTCAGGCAAGGAGCATTCCCAGTCCAATAGGTCTTACTCTTGAGTAAGTGTGCGCAGGACAACAGCCCATAAATAACAAAAGGTTCTTGCTTCCTGCGACTGCCACCCTTACTTGGGGACTGAGTCCCACTGAAGTCATTGGAAGCAACTTCCGAGTAGACCTGTATAGGACTGTGCTGCGCCAGCATCTTTTTTAATGAAATGAAAGGAAATCCCGTTTTGAATCCTGAAAATCCATATGAAATCTTCCTTCTACACCGTGCTGCATTCTGTCGAGAGCTTACTGAATGTTTTGTTAAAATATATATAGTTTTAAAATCAGCAGGGAAAACCTGTTTGAACGTCGAGAGAAGCCAGAGCATTCGGGCGTTTCCCTGGATGAACGTCTTTCTCCGACCGCAAAGCTAGTTGATCCAGAATATATATTTAAAATCAGCTGAGGGATCTGGTCTCCATGACAGAAGTCACTTGTGGAGGCTGCTGACGTCATTCTGGACCCAATGTGCTATTCGTATTCAGGGCTGCTGGGATAGGAGGTGATCTGAACCTCCTTGGTTGCTTTTCTAATCTGCGTCTTCTGCTGCTATTTCACCTTCATGCACACGCACATACGGGGTTTGCACCAATCTTCCCCAGTCTGGTGACCTCCAGATGTTTGTGGACTGCAATTCCCATCAGCCCCAGCCAAATGGGACAACGGTCAGGGCTGATGGGAGTTGTAGTCCAGCAACATTTGGAGGGCCACAAGCCTGCCCGCCTGCCCCTTTCCTAGACAAATGTCCCAGCCAATCAGGGATCACATATCAAATGCACTTACAGAGGTCTAGAGCAGGGATGAGGAGCCCCTATGTTGTTGGACTACAACTCCCATCAGCCCCAGTCAGTACTGGTCAAGACCAGGGGTAATGGGAGTTGCAGTCCAACAACCTCTGGAGGGATTCCCCTTCCCTGCTTTAGAAGGAAGGCAAATGACGATTTAGTTCAGGGACAGGGAACCTGTGATTCTCCAGATGTTGTTGGGTCCCAACTCTCATCACACCCAGCCAACATGGCCAACAGGCAGGGGTGATAGGAACTGTAGCCCAGTAATATTTGGAGAGCCACAGGTCTTCCCACCCCTGCTGTATACACATGTCCCAACCAATCAGGGACCACATATTAAACGCACTTGCAGAGGTATAGAGCAGAATGGGGAGCCTGTTGACCTCCGGTTGTTTGTTGGACTACAACCTCCATCAGTCCCAGCCAGGATGGCCCAGTGGTCCGAGATAATGATGGGAGTTGTAGTCCAGCAACACCCGGAGGGCACCAGCTTGGGAGAAAGCTGGATTATGCATTCCCTGTCTGCAAATTTTGCCATCTGATTTCCCCTTTCACAAACCATGGCCCATGCTCAGTTGGCAGAGCACGAGACTCTTTATGTCAGGGTCGTGGGTACGAGCCCCACGTTGGGCAAAAGACTCCTGCATTTCAGGGGGTTGGACTAGATGACCCCAGGGTTCCTTCCAACTCTATGTTTCTATGAAATTTTCCACCTTCTCTCCTCATTTCTAGCCAACAGCATCCTAGGCGAGGACAATGAACTCTGACTCAGCACTAGACTTGGCAACCATCTCCGCTTCTAATAAAAATATTGCCAAGATATTCTCCCCCACCCCAAAACCCCCCCACCCCACCTACCAAACCCCTCTCATTAGGACATTTTTCCTTAAAACATTTCAACGTGTCCCACGAGGAGGACCATTCCAGAGGAGATGAGAACGTTGCCAAGGTGGTAGACAAGTCTATTCTAGGCCCCAGAAAGTCAGTGTCTCACACAACTAGAAAGAGCTGGTTTGGCCGAGGAGATCCCGAAATTTCCTTAGAGGGAGTTGGTTGCGCAAGAGGATCTCTCCCTCTCTCCTGGGGAAGGACTGGGTCTCGGTGGCAGAGTGTTCCTAACCAGTGGCGTAGCGTGGGGGTGCAGGGGGGGCCGGACGCACCGGGCGCAACATCTGGGGGTTAGGGTTAGGGGCGCAAATCCACGGGTTAGGGGGCACAAATCCACGGGTTAGGGGGCGCAAATCCACGGGTTAGGGGGCGCAAATTACTTGCCTTGCCCCGGGTGCTGACAACCCACGCTACGCCACTGTTCCTAACCACATCAACCCTTTCTCCAGAATCATGAGGACATTAGCTATGGGGCAAGATCATAGCTGTCAACTTACAGATTTGAAAATAAGGGATCAGCAGCCTTGAAAATAAGGGATCAGCAGCCAAAATAAGGGATTTCCCGGGCACAGGTATGCTCAACTTCTGAGCCCCTCTGAGCCAAAGGAAGAAAGCCCAGCCAGCAGCCAAATGAAGCCTCATCAATAAGTGACAGCAGCGGGACATGGCGCTGGGTTAAGGGACTGTCCCGCCAAATAAGGGACACTTGACAGCTATGGGCAAGATATGTAGCCAAGTTACAAAGTACACACTCCGTATGCAGGAGAGCTGCTGCCAGTCAGTGCAGGCCACATTGAAGTAGATGGAGCAATGGTTTGACACAGCGTATGACAGCTTCCTATGATCCCTGGAATATTAATGGAGGAAACTGACTCCTGTATTTTAGCCAACCCAATCTGGCTCCCTATGACCTGGGTTTCTCTGTTTCTCCCAGAAGCTTTGCTGAGTTTAAGATCCACAGATGTTCCAAGAGGGCATCCTTTCCACACACACACCCCCCAAAAACCCTACGCGCATCCCCCCTTCCAACACAGAATGAATCCACAATTTCTCCTCTCCCTTCCCCAGAAAACCGAAAGACAGTCCCATTTCCCCACTCCAATTGACCTTTCTCTTCTTGCAGCAACCAAAGCCCATTGTTGATTCGGTTTGGTTCGTTCGGTTCGGCAAAAATCCCCTTTTCCGGAGCAAGTTGTGGAGAGTTGGTTCCTTGAGATCCGCTGGGTAGTTCCCACAAAGAGGCTCTTAGAAATCCAACAAACGGCTGTTTTTCCTACGTGCGGCCAACAGAAGGGAAGAACGGAGACTTTTAGCTTTCCATCAGATCCTGCCTCTTTTATTTCCCCACTCCCCCACCCTAGTCTGAGCATGTTTGGGAAGGCAAATTGTTGAGCTCTGCCTGAACGTGTCCTGAGCGACGAGGCACGCCGCTGAGCGAGAAAAGGATTGGAGTTCATGGGGAAGGGGTGGGAGTCCGGAAGAAGGGAAAAGCCCATTGCCACTACTATCCCAAACAGCAAACACCCCTTGCACCCCTTCTGTTTTGGGATGGGAGTCCCGGAGGAGTCACAAAGGAGAGAAGTCCTGCTTACCTGCTCGAAGGGATCAGCTGTGCTGGATAGAACTGCCTCTCCTGCCACGGTTTTATATCTCAAGAAGGCGGGTGTAAGAGACACCTTCGGGAGATACCAGGAGGCGGTGGTGGCGCAAGGCATCTCCCTGCGACGCCTGGCATCCTGCCAGCGTGGAACTCCAGCGCCACCCATTTCCTAATTTTTTAGTCACGGTGTGGCGGGTGAGCAATTGGTATGACAGGAGGCCAGTTTACGTGACTCTTCTTTCCCCTCCCCGCCCCCTCCAGTTTATCAAACTCGCCGGCTTTCCTCATCTCGTGCTCTATCCCAGTGATCGCCAAACATTAAGGATCTAAGAATGTACATCCGTGGCTCCCAATTTTTTTGCTGCCACACCTTATGGATTCCATAAACTCATCTCCAGCACCCCCCTCTAAAAGAAGGGGTGTGGGTGGCACTGTGGTCTAAACCACTGAGCCTCTTGGGCTTGCTGATCGGAAGGTCGGCAGTTTGAATCCCCGCGATGGAGTGAGCTCCCGTCGCTCTGTCCCAGCTCCTGCCAACCTAGCAGTTCGAAAGCACACCAGTGCAAGTAGATAAATAGGTACTGCTCCGGCGGGAAGGTAAAAAGTGTTTCCATGCACTCTGGTTTCTGTCATGGTGTTCCGTTGTGCCAGAAGTGGTTTAGTCCTGCTGGCCACATGACCTGGAAAACTGTCTGCGGACAAACGCTGGCTCCCTCGGCCTGAAAGTGAGATGAGCGCCACAACCCCATAGGCGCCTTTGACTGGACTTAACTGTCCAGGGGGGGACGTGGGTGGTGGTGGGGACGCGGGTGGCGCTGTGGGTAAAACCTCAGCGCCTAGGACTTGCCGATCGTCAGGTGGGCGGTTCGAATCCCCGCGGCGGGGTGCGCTCCCGTTGCTCGGTCCCAGCGCCTGCCAACCTAGCAGTTCGAAAGCACACCCAGGTGCAAGTAGATAAATAGGGACCGCTTACGAGCGGGAAGGTAAACGGCGTTTCCGTGTGCTGCGCTGGCTCGCCAGATGCAGCTTGTCACGCTGGCCACGTGACCCGGAAGTGTCTTCGGACAGCGCTGGCCCCAGGCCTCTTAAGCGAGATGGGTGCGCAACCCCAGAGTTGGACACGACTGGCCCGTACGGGCAGGGGTACCTTTACCTTTTAACCGTCCAGGGGTCCTTTACCCTTTACTCTTACCTATAAAAGCATTGTTCAGAATAGCGGTTTGCGCAACCCCCTGATTCATTGCACATTTATTCGAAATCCAGTTCAAATTGGTTAGTTTTTTGTAGAATATTTGAAAAAGAAATATCATGGTTGTGTTCAAACGTAGGCAGGATTTGAAGTATAGCGGCAGGTGGCAAGTGGTAGCTTAATAATTTATAGTTTTTGCTCAGCTTAAACTATCTCACCAGGTTATTGCGAGGTCAAAACAGTGAGGAGGAGGGCTGTCGTATTTTTTCGTGTATAAGACAATGTTTTTTGCTTAAATTTGTTAGGCAAAAAATGGGGGCCATCTTATTCACAGATTGTGAATGCAGGGGGGGCAGGTGATCAGTGGCGACAATTGGGCAGGCAGGTGAGAGATTGGCAGTGGGGGACCTCCCCCAAAAAAACTTTTAAAAACCCCTCAAAAGATCAATAATTATTGATTTCTTTATTTGGGTTAAAAATGATAGGGATCAACTTATACACGGGGGGGATCTTATACACGGAAAAATATGGTATGTAAGCCACCCTTGAGTAGGAAAGGTGGGATATAAATGTTAGTGTAAAATTGCTGTGGCAAAAAAAAGCAGCGAATAAATTTAATAAACAGTCATAACAATGCAAACGAAGCAACCACCATGAAATATAATACAAATAATCATAAAAGTGACCGGTCAAATAGGGACAGAGGCAAAATCCAATTCAGTTTGCATTCAAAGGCCAGCTGCTCTCATTTGCACTTCCTGAAGCAAAACACGAAGCGAAACTCAGCCATCCTTCAAAATCCAAACTGCCCTGAATTTTGCAACGCAGTTCTTCAACCAAGTTGTAGGTATGAAAATGTATACGCTGGGTAAAGTTTGCATGTTGGGAAATGCATACTTTTATTAAAAGAATGTATGAAAATGCATTATGTTTTGGGGGGGTGGCTTGCAAAAAACTTGTCTTGCACAAATTAGGCAAAATTTGCATTAAAATGCTGGTGAATTTTCATGTTATTTTAAGAAAAGAATTTGCAAACTGATGTGGAAATGTGGAGAACTGGAAAATGAGAATCAGGCCCCATCTTCCCTGTGCATCTAAAGCAGTAGACTAACACATTCAGCAGTCATGGCTTCCCCTAAAGTATCCTGGAAGCTGTCATTTGTTAAGGGTGCTGAGAGTTGACAGGAGGCCCCCTCCATTCGTTCACAGAGCTATAATTTCCAGAGTTGTCTCTTTTCCCAGCGACCCGAGAGAGAGACTGAAATTGATAGATTATTCCATCTGTATCGGCTCATCAATTTATATAGCTGCATAGACCTGTGGACATAGAAAGACATAATTCAAGGAGTGTCTGACAGTCTATTATTATTATTATTATTATTAATAATAATAATAATAATTCAGTGCTTTTTCTGGGGGGACACAGGGGTACGCATACCCCTAAACATTTTGTGAATCTAAAATTTTAAACATTTTTAGTTTCTTCGCTAGCACGGTGAATCGTCAGTTCCGTCGCTACCCCCGATGGCGTCCTCATTTCCTCTCATGGCATTTCCTGAGTCTCAGACGGAAGCGAGCGTTTAATGTGTGAAGCAGTGTGGAATGTGGATGTGTGGTGTTTTGCTGATGAAAGTTTGGCCTCATTGAGGGGCAGTATTTCAATATGAGTAGGAAAATCACTGTGAGCTGTCAAGCTGTGTAATATGAGGCAAGGCATGTTCTTTGTACTTTTGCCCATTGATGGTATTTATTTCCCCCGATTTGAACTATAAAATGGTGGTTTTCTTGAGCCAAAATGAGAGTGCCCCTAAACATTTTTTAAAAAAAGGGGGGGAAAACCACTGATTAAATTAATTGCTTTATTTTGCCCAAGGTAACTCAAAGGGACACGGGTGGCGCTGTGGGTTAAACCACAGAGCCTAGGACTTGCCAATCAGAAGGTCGGCAGTTCGAATCCCCGTGACAGGGTGAGCTCCCGTTACTCGGTCCCTGTTCCTGCCAACCTAGCAGTTCGAAAGCACATCAAAGTGCAAGTAGATAAATAGGTACCGCTCCAGCGGGAAGGTAAACGGCGTTTCCATGTGCTGCTCTGGTTCGCCAGAAGCGGCTTAGTCATGCTGGCCACATGACCCGGAAGTTGTACGCCGGCTCCCTCGGCCAGTAAAGCGAGATGAGCGCCGCAACCCCAGAGTCGGTCACGACTGGACCTAATGGTCAGGGGTCCCTTTACCTTTACCTTTTAACTCAAAGTGACTTACAAACAACAGACAGGCAGACAATAAACCCCAAATAGATAGGAGGAGGCACAAGAAGAAGGGCCTCAGAAGATGATCTCAGGGTCCAGGTCTCATGTGGAGAGAGGTGGTGCTTGAGGTATTGCAGTCCTGAGCCGTCTAAGGCTTTATAGGTCAAAACCAGCACTTTCAATTGGGCCCAGAAATGAATCGGCAGCTGGTGCAGTCAGGTCAGGATTGGTGTAAAGCATATTTCCCCAGTGAGCAAAAACGAGGATGCTACAGGGAACCAGGCAGAGGACCTTCTCGGTAGTGGCGCCCGCCCTGTGGAAGGCCCTCCCATCAGATGTCAAAGAGATAAATCTGACATTTAGAAGACATCTGAAGGCAGCCCTGTTCAGGGAAGTTTTTAATGTGTGACATTTTAATGTATTTTTAATCTTTGTTGGAAGCCCCCCAGAGTGGCTGGGGAAACCCAGCCAGATGGGCGGGGTACAAATAATAAAGTATTATTATTATTATTATTATTATTATTATTATTATTATTACAGTGGTACCTTGGGTTAAGTGCTTAATTCGTTCTGGAGGTCCGTTCTTAACCCGAAACTGTTCTTAACCTGAAGCACCACTTTAGCTAATGGGGCCTCCTGCTGCTGCCGCGCTGCCGGAGCACAATTTCTGTTCTCATCCTGAAGCAAAGTTCTTAACCTGAAGCACTATTTCTGGGTTAGCGGAGTCTGTAACCTGAAGCGTATGTAACCCAAGGTACCACTGTGTTATTATTGCTGCATCTTTGCTGGAAGTGTGTTCCACAGCATGGGACCAGGAGGACTAGGGGCCCAGCTTCTAGCAGAGGCCAGTTAGTCTGCTGTAACACACAGGACAACGAGCAACACTCATCTGGATTCTCTCAGAGACTGAGCCTCAGGTGGTCCTTAAAATATGCCTGAGAAGCTCATACACCAGCCATGAAAGGGAACAATTCCTCCCCAACAGCGCCCTCTTAGATATATCCAAATTGCATCAAAATGTTTCAGTGCCAAGTGCTTGTCTTCAACCAGCCATTCCCTTCCCAGGATATTCCATTCAGGTCTCCCTCCCTCTGCCTGCCAGTCTGCATTTCATGTCGACTCCTCACTGGGCTGTTTTGGGTGTAATAATAATAATAATAATAATAATAATAATAATAATAATTTATTTATACCCCGCCCATCTGGCTGGGCTTCCCCAGCCACTCTGGGCAGCTTCCCAAAAAATATTAAAATACTGTAATACATCAAACATTAAAAGCTTCCCTAAACAAGGCTGCCTTCAGATGTCTGTACCCCATCCCTTAAGGGTCCCCTCTCAAAACCTAGCCCAAAGCTCGCTTCCTCATGTGCATCGTTGATTTTGGAACCACTGCATTGATGTAAGGAACCATTCTTGCAGAATCGAGCCTGCTAGGGCATCCTGTGGCCCTCCAGATGTTGTGGAACTCCCACCAGCCCCTGCTTATCAAACATGCTGACTGCTGGGGCTGCTGCGAGTTCGAGTCCTGACACAACTGGAGGGCCACAGGTTCCCCGGACGCGGCTGTGAGTGTACAGGGTTGCCTCTGGGTATATAGCCTGGTTCGCCTAACAGTCATTGACAGACATATCCGTTGCGAATTTGTATAAACCACATATAATCATTTCCCAGTAATAAAATCTAGCACCCTGTTTCTGCTGACAGTCCCTAGACAGGAGCCTTTAATTAAAGAGAGTTAACCAATGAGGATTATTGTTCTCAGTCTTATTTACCCACCTTACACCCTAAGGTCCCAAGGCAGGCGACAACAGTTACAACCCAACGTTAACAGTTTAAGGCAGCTTATAATCACAGACATCAGGTGGGTCCTAAAAATATAGACCTTTGTGGTCGGAGGCATTACCACTCCGGAATACCAGTTGCCAGTTTTCCACAAGTTGGACAGGATGCTGAACTAAATGGACATTGGCCTGATCCAACAGGCTTTCCTTGTGTTCTTAGGATTCAGTTTGCCTTTAAAAGCAAGCCCATCTACCCTGATGGCACTATGGGTTAAACCACAGAGCCTAGGGCTTGCCGATCAGAAGGTCGGCGGTTCGAATCCCCGTGACGGGGTGAGCTCCCGTTGCTCAGTCCCAGCTCCTGCCCACCTAGCAGTTTGAAAGCACAAAGTGCAAGTAGATAAATAGGTACCACTCCGGCAGGAAGGTAAACGGCGTTTCCGTGTGCTGCTCTGGTTCGCCAGAAGCGGCTTAGTCATGCTGGCCACATGACCCGGAAGCTGTACGCCGGCTCCCTCGGTCAGTAAAGCGAGATGAGCGCCGCAACCCCAGAGTCAGCCACGACTGGACCTAATGGTCAGGGGTCCCTTTACTTTTAATAATATACCCTGAACTTTCTGAAAGAGTGCATGAACCAAAAACACATTCTTCAAATCCCTCCTTCTCTAACTTTTGTAGTGTGGTTCCCCAGCCAAGCTTCAAAAACAGATAATATAGTTTTCAGGGAAATGCATGCGTGAATAAAAAGAGCCTAAAATAATGGCTTGCGGAAGGGAGAATTGTTTCGCAAGACAAAAACCAAAACCAAACCCTGCATATTAGGAGAAATCTGCCCTAAAATGCTGATAAATTATCACGTGGAGTTTTTCTTTCAATGCAGACTGATGTGGAAATGTGGAAAACTGGGGAAATGACATAGATTTGCCCATTCCCTAACTCAGCTGAAATTAGACAAATCATTGGTTCAGGAGAGGGTCTGTCAATGACTACAACTCATCATGATGGCTCTATGAGCCCTCTAAATTCAGAGGCACTCAATTTATGGATGCTGGTTTTGGAGCGGGTGGGCAAGCAGGGGTTATGGTTATTCTCAGCCCCATCTTGTGTGGGCTTCTTGGAGGCACCTGGGAATGTGGGAGCCCAGTGCGCACACAGGGAAGCTTCCATGTGGGTAAGGGCCAGGAAAGGCACTTGCGCACGGGACAGCTCCATGAGCGCATGGGGAATCTTTCTATACTGTGAACCTTTTCTGTGGATAAAGGATGGGAAGGATGCTTTTGTCCATATGGGCAAAGCTCATTTGCGTGCACGAGCAGCCTGCAGTTCAGGTGCCACTGGTGCCACCTCTGTGCCCACACAAAGCTTGGAATCAGAGGCCGTGTGGATTCAGGAGACGCCCCTGTTGTCATGGTCACCTGTGGCGGAGCAACACCCTCGGGGGTTAAATTCCGGAGCGCATTCCTTTGTCCTGCCGAAATCAGCCTCCTTATACAATACGCGTCTTGGAAATCATTTCCGGCTCCAAAGGAACAGCAGGTTGTCATTCCTGGGCTCTCTCGCACCGAGCCCTGGCCTGAAGCCAAACGTGTTTCTCTTACCTGTCGAGCTGGTCCTCTGTCTTAACAGATGCTCCGCCTTCCCCCCTCCAGAGGTAGACACATCTTACTCTCATCAGTACAAAAGGAGGTGATGGATTTCTTGCTCCTCCTCCTCCTCCTCCTCCTCGAGGAAGGGGCTGCCAGATTTATATACCACTTAATTCAAAAGAATATTTCTAAGCAGTTTGCAAGAAGCAAAATGAAATGGACCACTGAGTAGCTCAGTCGGTTAGAGCATAGTGCTGATTACACCAAGGCTGTAGGTTCGAGCCCTGTTTGGGACAGCTGCATATAGAATCATAGAATCATAGAGTTGGAAGAGACCACAAGGGCCATCGAGTCCAACCGCCTGCCAAGCAGGAAACACCATCAGAGCACTCCTGACATATGGTTGTCAAGCCTCTGCTTAAAGACCTCCAAAGAAGGAGACTCCACCACACTCCTTGGCAGCAAATTCCACTGTCGAACAGCTCTTACTGTCAGGAAGTTCTTCCTAATGTTTAGGTGGAATCTTCTTTCTTGTAGTTTGGATCCATTGCTCCGTGTCCGCTTCTCTGGAGCAGCAGAAAACAACCTTTCTCCCTCCTCTATGTGACATCCTTTTATATATTTGAACATGGCTATCATATCACCCCTTAACCTCCTCTTCTCCAGGCTAAACATGCCCAGCTCCCTTAGCCGTTCCTCATAAGGCATCGTTTCCAGGCCTTTGACCATTTTGGTTGCCCTCCTCTGGACACATTCCAGTTTGTCAGTGTCCTTCTTGAACTGTGGTGCCCAGAACTGGAGACAGTACTCCAGGTGAGGTCTGACCAGAGTAGAATACAGTGGCACTATTACTTCCCTTGATCTAGATACTATACTCCATATTTCTGCATTGCAGGAGGTTGGATTAGATGAACCTCAGGGTCCCTTCCATCCTACAATTCTATGATTCTATTCATTTAAATCATTGCTATGAAAAGTCCCTGGCAGTTAAGAAATAAAACATATAGCAATAAACACAAAAATTGAGAAAGGACAGCAAAAATAGTAACATTATCAAACTTAAGATAAAATCAATCATTTGAAAAATAAACATATAATGAAATCACTTGGATGGCTTTAAAAGAGAATTAGACAAATCAATGGAGTATCAATAGTAACAATGGAGTATCAATAGTATCAATGGTTACTAACCACAGCAACTATGTTCTCCCTTCACTGCTGCAGGTAGCATGTCTTTAAATACCAGTTGCTGGGAAACACAGGAGGGCAGAGGGCCAATGGCCTGATCCAGCAAAGCTCTTCTTATGTCCATATGTTCTTATAATATTAATGGCCTCTCCACAACAGAGGGGAGTGGAGAGTGGGTCTCAAGACCCAAGGAAGAGCAGGGCATGGGGGTTGGGGGTGGATAACTACTGTCACATCTCCTGTTGTCATTTAGCTTTTGTCCAGGTTGCAAAGTGGCAGCCCCAAGTTGGAGGAGCGTTAGTGATAGGGAGGAGTAGTGCTGAGACCAGCTCACCCTAAAGAGCAGGCCCCACCATGAGGCAAAGTGAGGGGGCAATATGGGAGGCAGAGCATTCAGAGCTAGGAAGCTCTAGCACTTCTGATAGTGACAATAACATCTCCATCCCTTGGGAGCTCTCCCAGGTCCTGAAGAGCCTCCTCCTTGCCCCTAATTAAAGACCTTGCTCCAAGACCACCTCCCTCCCTCCCTTAGGAGCTCTCCCTGGTCCTGAAGCGTCTCATCTCCAATCTTCCTCCCTAGAACAGGGATAGGGAACCTGCAGCCCTCCAGACATTGTTGGACTCCAAATCCCACCAGCCCCAGGCAGTCAGGCCAATGGCCGGGGTGCCGGCAGTTTCATTAATAGCGTTTTTCTGATGTAGGCTTGGGGGTCAGGGTGGGGAAGAAAACGGAAGGGATAGGGTAGAACCAAGAGGGAGTGTCACATACAGCCAAGATCACTCTTCCCCACCCCTTGACCAATGACACAATGATTCTGCAGATATACTGACTGGTGTCAGGAGAAAATTATCCCCTGGCATGATTTGGGTTGGGGGGGCATTGGCAGGGAGATGCAAGGTGTCACACCCACTTTAAAACACAATTGCAAGAGATTAGGGGTGGCAGAGGGTGAGGAAGAATGAAGGACTAAGCAGATTGTCCTGGGTGCTAATGAGTAGGTGCTCCCCAATAGCCTAAAATAAGAACCGACAATCACTTGCAGCAGCAACACTGGGAGTTGTAGTCTAACAACGCCTGGAGAGTCACAGGTTTCTCAGTCGTGCCCTATAGCCTGCAACCCCAAACCTGATGCCTACTTCCCACAGCTGTTGAAATTGTACGATAAAGACCCTAAGAACCCAGGAATCCGAATAGACTGTTCCTGGACTTCAGAAGAACCTGGCTGCTGGTTCAAGTCAATGCCCATCTAGTCCAGAATCCTGTTCTCACGAGAGCTAACTTTTTGGGGAGCCTGCAAACAGGACCTGAGTGCAACAGCAACTCCCACCACTTGTGATTCCTAAAAACTGATGTTTAAAAGCACATTGCCTCTTTAGCATATCGGTAGTCATTATGGCTCATTGACAGACTTCACCATGAATTTGCCCCATCCTCTTTTAAAGCCATCCAAGTTGGTGGCCATCAATGCTTCCTCTGGAAATGAGTCCTCTAGATTAACTATTCACTTTGTGGAGCGAAACTACTTTCCTCTGTCTGTCTGGAATCTTCCAACATTCAGCTTCATTAAAGGTAAAGGTAAAGGGACCCCTGATCATTAGGTCCAGTCGTGACCGACTCTGGGGTTGCGGAGCTCATCTCACTTTATTGGCTGAGGGAGTCAGCGTACAGCTTCCGGGTCATGTGGCCAGCATGACTAAGCTGCTTCTGGCGAACCAGAGCAGTGCACGGAAATGCCGTTAAACTTCCTGCCAGAGCGGTACCTATTTATCTACTTGATGTGCTTTCAAACTGCTAGGTTGGCAGGAACAGAGACCAAGCAACGGGAGCTCACCCCGTCGCAGGGATTCGAACCGACGACCTTCTGATCGGCAAGTCCTAGGCTCTGTGGTTTAACCCACAGCGCCACCCACGTCCCCAGCACCACCAGCTTCATTGGACGTCCACAAATTCTAGTGCTATAAAAAAGGGAGAAAAACTTATCTCTGTCCACTTTCTCCACACCATGTATGATTTTATACACCTCAGTCATGCTCCCTCTTCCTTGCTTGTGTTGGTGCTGACCTTTAAAGCCCTAAATGGCCTCGGTCCAGTATATCTGAAGGAGCGTCTCCATCCCCATCGTTCTACCCGGACACTGAGGTCCAGCACCAAGGGTCTTCTGGTGGTTCCCTCACTGTGAGAAGCCAAGTTACAGGGGGCAGAGGGCCTTCTCGGTAGTGGCACCCACCCTGTGGAACGCCCTCCCACCAGATGTCAAAGAGAACAACAACTACCAGACTTTTAGAAGACATCTGAAGGCAGCCCTGTTTAGGGAAGCTTTTAATGTTTGATGCATTACTGTATTTTAATATGTTGTTGGAAGCCTCCCAGAGTGGCTAGGGAAGCCCAGCCAGATGGGTGGGGTACAAATAATAAATTATTATTATTATTATTATTATTATTATTATTATTATTATTATTACTTTGCCACCAAGCAAGCAACAAACAAACAACAGTATCTCAGAGCAAATGCTTTTATTTGAATTGCTGCAGCCTGCTGACTGACAGGTTGATATTTCCTGTTATCTTCCTCCTCCTGCAAGGACTCAGAATCAAGGTGTCTTGGTCCCACCCACCCAACTCTCTCTCTCGCACGAGCCACGGCCACCCACCCGTGCCACGACTTTCACTTCTTTCTCCCCACTTTCTCCCTCTTGATATCCTTGGCCAGCTCCCCGATCAGCCTCCAGTACTCTCCGAATTTCAGCTCCTCGTCGTTGTTGACATCCAAGCTCCTCATCTTCTCGTCGAGGTCGCCAACGTCCTTCGGAAAAGGAGGAAAGGAAAGGAAAAGTCAGGGATACGTCTAATTTGTTAATTTGTTAATTAGACAAATTAACAGGAATTAGACAAATTAACAGGAAGGATCTGAAACCGGCAGGACCAGAATTTTACTGAAGACTGGAGTAAATTTACGAACTATATGAAAAGTATTTGTGATGATCAGACAACGTTTGCAGGTTTGCAATAAGTTCTGTGATGAGTATTGTTGGAAATATTGTAAAAATGGAAAAGGAGAGATGATAAGTTACGAGAGGTAAAGACAATATAAAATTAAGTAATGCATAAAAAGAGGTTAAGTCCAAAAAAAGTGTATTTGTAATAATTTGTGTGGTACGTTTTATAATTTGTATGTTAAAATTAATAAAAATGTATTATTATTTTTTTTTAAAGGAAAAGTCAGGGATAGCAAAGGCGCTGCGACGTTTTGTCACACGAACCCGCTTGTAAAAATTATGTAAGGTATGGAGAAGACAGTCTGAGGAGAATTCTCTCTCTCTCTCTCATCATACTCCTAGAGCTCAGAGTCATCCAAGAAAATTGATTGGCAGCCCTCGGTTCAGAACCAACAAAAGGAAATACATCTTCATAACTATGCATAATTAACTTCAGGAATTTGCTCCTGCAAGATCTGGTCATCGCGGCAGCAGGTGTCTCATGTTTGCATCACCCCATGGATGACACGGAGTCTGGTCCAACTTCCCACAAGCAGCAAGTGAGGGGGTGGTCTGAAAGTTACACGCACACAGAGTAAGAGAGGAAAGGAATTCCTTGCACACAGAAATCTAGCAAGTCAGGTAGAAGGTGGTCTAGCTGCAATTTATTCCCTGAAGAACTAGTTTTCTACATGCTCTTTCTTGGCAGAGTAGACTAGGTTAGTCGTGTTGATTAATTTCAGTGGGTTTACTCTGAGTAGGAATAAGAACCCCATATAGCTATAGCATTTTTATACCACTTTAGCAGTCGTGGCTTTCCCCCTCCTTAAATAATCCTGGGAAGTATACAGCAGTTTGTTAGAGGCACTGGGAATTGTAGCTGTCTTAAGGTCTCCTAAAATCTCTCAATTTAACAAACTACAGCTCCTAGGATCCTTTTTTTATTTTGTGGGGGTGCCTTAAATGTATAGTATACACAGCCGGGACCATAACCCCATGGCTTAATGTAGATAATCAAAGGGAAGTCAATGTTTGTTTTTCTTTTTAGTGTTTATATTATTAACTTGTAGGATATGGATTTGTTTTGTTTGTTTGTTTTGAATGTCGGTTTTAGTGTTTTTGTGTACTGTTATTTTTTGATATTTTTCATGTTGTTGTTGTTGTGTGGAAAATACTAATAAAATTTATATATAAAAAGAAGAAGAAAAGAAAATCAAAGGCAGCAGGGGTCATATCCAAACCATCAATTGAAATCACATTTATACCACTTTTTAAAGTCAAGGCAGTTTCCTCCAAAGAATCTTGGGAACCACAGTTTAAGGGTGCTGGGAATCGTAGCTCGGGGGGGGGGGTCTCCTAACATCACCCTTAATAAACAACTCCTCCCAGGATCCTATGGAGGCAGCCATGGCTGTTAAAGCGGTATCACAGTTCTTTGAACAGCTAGTATAGGTGGAGCCAAGCATTAGTCATTACTCAGAGTAGACCCACTGAAATCAATGGATGTGACTAACTTAGGCTCAGTGGGGTTGCTCCCAATCTTCATCCCACTCAGAAATAGACCCCCGTTGACTTTAATGAACTAGACTAACGTAGGTCCATTATTTCCAGTGGGTCTACTCTGAGCACAATGGCAACTGTCAAGTAGGCTCACTTTTAAAAGGGACACGAATCAAGGCCTCATGAAAATCCATCAGCGTTTTAATGCACATTTCTCAAAATGGACACATGCGTATATGCAACGTTGCCTAATAGTTTTGCAGAGCACACATTTTTCTATGCAATTTTACCTAACACACACACACACACACACACACACACACACACAAATCTTTGCAAAGCAATTTTCCTGAATACAATGCATTTTTCTATCTTATTTTCACTAAGAGACGCATTCATACACATCTTGGTGTAAAAGGCTGTGCTAGAGAATGCATTGCAAGATTCAGAGAAGGGTGAATTTTGAAGGCAGGCTGCATTTAAGTCATTGATTCCGAAAGCACGACTTAGGTTCTCCTCCAACTGCGACATGAATCAAATACAATACCTCCCCTGTCCTTAGACATTGCGACTGCTGCAGCTGCCAGCTACTCAAAACTTTTGCAATCCTTCACCTTACCTACTGGAATGTAGCACACGAGTGAATCCCTCCACTCTTGTCAGAGTCAGACCATTGGTTCGTCTGGCACAGTATTTCCAACACTGACTGGCAACTGCTCTCTAGGGTTTGAGGCAGGGTTCTCTCTCAGCTGTTGGAGACTAGCTCGATGCAGAGGAGAGGTGAGAAGCAGTAGCTGGAGAACCCCGAAGGGAAGATGGCTCGGAGCCAGGGGACTGGTCGTGGGTGGTCAGAAGGAGAAGGATGTGTCGGAAGCAGAACATGCAACAGGGTTTAGTGAGCAGTAAAGGTAAAGGTAAAGGGACCCCTGACCATCAGGTCAAGTCATGACCGACTCTGGGGTTGCGGCACTCATCTCGCTTAACTGGCCAAGGGAGCTGGCGTACAGCTTCTGGGTCATGTGGCCAGCATGACTAAGCTGCTTCTGGTGAACCAGAGCAGTGCACGGAAATGCCGTTTACCTTACCTCCGGAGCAGTACCTATTTGTCTACTTGCACTTTGATGTGCTTTCGAACTGCTAGGTTGGCAGGAGCAGGGACCGAGCAACAGGAGCTCACCCCGTCATGGGGATTCGAACTGCCGACCTTCTGATCAGCAAGTTTAGACCACAGCGCCACCCGCATCCCTTAGTGAGCAGTAGGGCGGTTCATAAAAAACTTTTCTTTTGTAAATGCCTGCTCCAATGGTCTTATCTTACTACACTAGGGATTATATAGCTATATCTGAAATTTCATGCATATCAGTTAATATCTTGACCCTGCTCCACTGAATTGAAATTTCACCCTTCACGACATAGGAAAACGGCCAAGTAAACAGCTATTTCGTGGAGGAGGGTCAAGATATTAACTGATATGCATGACACTTCAGATATAGCTGTATAATCCCTAAGATAGTAAGATAAGACCTTTGGAGCAGGCATTTACAACAACAAAAAAGTTTCTTATGAACCGCTGTAGTGAGCAGGAAGAGGCTGTGGCAGAGAGCAGTTCAGAATCAGAGGCAGAAGCAGAGGCTGGAAAGGACAGGGCCAAGAGGCCGAGACGAGGCAGGCTGCTGAAGAAGCCAGGGAGACTCCCCTCCTGCTGTGTCCAGCTTCCCTCCCTGCTGGTCTCCCAGGACCAGGAGAGGTGTGAAGAGGGAGTAACAAAGACAGGCACGTCGACTGAGTCTCAGATTGCTTGGGAAGGAACTGGGGAGAAGCAGACTTAGGCAACTGTGGGCAACCCTCAGCTGCCTCATAGGGGGCAAGGTCTACCAGGATGAGTTGCTGTGCTCGCTAGGCCTGGCCTCCTGAGCAGATCTTGTTTCCCTAACTTCACTGACGCTGTGTGATTTATTGCTGACCTGCACAGGACACCATCCCAACTCTAATAATGCCTCTTGCTTGCTTGGATGAAGGATTCATGAAGGGAGGTGCAAGTGAGTGTGCGGGAACCAGTTTACTCGGCAAAGGTAAAATCCGCACTCGTTACTCCACTCACTGTTGCCTCTGGTCCCTGCCCAACACTGCAACACGGCCCTGGAAGGCTGCTCAGAAGGGAATGTGGCTCTCAGGCAGAAAACTTTTCCCTGCAGAGCTTCTGGGACATTCAAATGAGAGGCAGTGGGTCTCCAACTTGTCCTTCAGCAAAATGCTTTCGGCCTAGCGCTGCTTATCCTGATTTTAAAATAAAAGTCTCCCCCATCCTCCTGGTCTTGCACCCTATAATATGTGTTGCCCCCCCCTACCTTCATGAGATTCGGGAGCTGCTCATGAACAAGTTCCTTGAACTCCCCAGCTGTCAGAGTCCCCTTCTTGCCCTCACGGCCCGCATGCGTGAAGAAGATGTTCACGATCTTCTCGATGGCTGCCTCCAGCTCTGTCCATTCGCTGCTGGCCATCTCAGGACTGAGGAGTGGTGAGTTCCTTCCTTCCTCGCTGAGGCTGTGGCTCGACGGATGGAGAGTGTGTTTGTAGCAACGGGCTGTGTAAGACAGGCTCTGTGAACAGGGGAAAGAGGCAAGGTGAGGCAGTCAGGAGGAAATTAACAGGGGAAGAGCAGGAGGAAAGCAGCAACAAAGCAGCAAAGGACATAAGAAGAACTAAGAGACCATATAACACCGGTCTTGAAAGATCTACATTGGCTCCCAGTACGTTTCTGAGCACAATTCAAAGTGTTGGTGCTGACCTTTAAAGCCCTAAACGGCCTCGGTCCAGTATACCTGAAGGAGTGTCTCCACCCGCATCATTCTGCCCAGACGCTGAGGTCCACCACTGAAGGCCTTCTGGTGGTTCCTTCACTGCGAGAAGCCAAGTTACAGGGAACCAGGCAGAGGGCCTTCTCAGTAGTGGCGCCCTCCCTGTGGAACGCCCTCCCATTAGATGTCAAAGAGAACAACAACTACCAGACTTTTAGAAGACATCTGAAGGCAGCCCTGTTTAGGGAAGCTTTTAGTGTTTGATGTATTGCAGTATTTCAATATTTTTGGGGAAGCCGCCCAGAGTGGCTGGGGAAGCCCAGCCAGATGGGCGGGGTATAAATAATAACTTATTATTATTATTAATAGTAGTAGTAGTAGTAATTTTTCTGTTGTTCTGCTGTTTTTTTTATTGCTATGTCTTTTTATTTTTTTAACTGTCAGGGTCTTTCCATAGCAATATTTTAAATGAATCGAATCATAGCTCTGGCTAGTTAAAACATCACCATCAATCGACAACAAGTCAACGAGAGAGACCAACGTCACTTGTTGCTTTGCCAAACGAATGCACCATGGGCTGGTCTTTCAGCTTTTCATAGAATCACAGAACGGTAGAGTTGAAAAGGATCTTGAGAACCATGTCATCCAACCCCCTGCCGTGCAGGAAACATGTCCTGCTGTTCCATACAGGGATCAAACCTGCAACCTTGGCGTTATCAGCACCATGCTCCAACCAGCTGAGCTACCAGTTTGCGATACTGCCTAGAGGCAAAGGCGAAAACGTTCCAGAAGGCCTGTAAACACCACCTTGCTAGCCAAGATAACCCCAGGACCAATTGTCACTTGCTGCAAGAACAAGATCACATCGTATGTGGTGGGAATGCAGAGAAGTTAAAAAATTTTTGGGAAATGATAGATAATGAATTGAAGAAAATGTTTAAAATAACATTTGTAAAAAAAAACAGAAGCATTTTTGTTAGGGGTTGTAGGACAAGACCTGCCAAGGAAAACAAAGAATTTATTCATGTATGCTACAACAGCGGCAAGAGCACAAGGATGGAAGAATGAGGAAACCCCGACAAAGGAACAGTGGCAAGAGAAACTGATGAACTATGCAGAATTGGCTAGACTGACATACAAACTGCGAGGTAAGGACAACGGTGACTTCAAAGAAGAATGGGAACTTTTTACAAAGTATTTAAAAAGACAACAAAATGAATTGTGACTCCTTGGCAGGTTTTGAATAAACACACACAAATTTAGTGATTGATAACATGGTAGATAGATAATATAAGGATTGAAATAATTTTATAATATGCTGAGAAATCAGAGAGAGGAACTGAGGGAAGTCTCGGGGGGGAGAGGGTTTGATGGGGAATGGGAAAAGGGGGGAAATAATGAATATGATATGTTTTGATCTATTGTTATGTTGAAATTGTTAATAAAAAAATATTTTTTTTAAAGAACAAGATCAAATCGGCTTATTCACGTGCTTGGGCATATACAGTATTAGTTGGCTTGCTTGGGATGCTTAGCAAGTTGGGAGAAGGGAGACCTCTCACACTGATTGCCTGCTAGCCTGAGATGGATGAGAGATAAGCTTCTACCTTATCTGAGAGATGGATGAAAGCTTCTACCTTATCTGAGAGATGGATGAGAGATAAAGTACTACCTTATCTGAGAGATGGAAGGGGGCCTCTAAGCCAGGGGTGAGTTAACTGGATTATTGGTGCCTGTTTACGTAGTTTGCTTTGTGCATAAGTAATGCTTAACATAATAGCAGTGAGGCTTTGCAGGGCTTGTTGTAAGCTTACACTTTCCTTTAATAAAGCACTAGAACTGGCCATTCTGGCATTCTCCCATCCTCCTTCAGCATATCTGCATCAACCAACTCTCACAAGCCCTCGACCTTTGGTGGAGTCCCCTTCTTTGAAGGTCTTTAAGCAGAGGCTTGACAACCATATGTCAGGAGTGAGTGCTCTGATGGTGTTTCCTGCTTGGCAGGGGGTTGGACTCGATAGCCCTTGTGGTCTCTTCCAACTCTATGATTCTATGATTCTATGATTCTATTACCTTTCTTTTCTTCTCGTGAAAACCTATTAGCATATTCGCTCAAACTTCTCCTGATGTTCGCAATCTTCTTATGCACCTATTTGCAACGTTTCCCAGTAGAGTGCATTTGTGGCGGGTTGGTTTCATTAAGAGATCCATTTCTACACACACTTTAACGCCAGTCTGTACATGTTACTCCGCTAAAGAAACTGGATTGCAAAATTCAGAGAAGCACAGATTTCCTAAAATGGCTGTGTTTCCATTTGTGAATCATTTTGGGATGTGGAAACTAGGGAGATTCATTTTTAAATGTGAGCTGAATCACATTTCTCCCCATCAACTCTGACTGTGGGTTGATCCTAGTACATTTCTGCAGGACATTGTATCCCCAAAATATTAGAAAGTGGTCAAGTCCCAAGGAGAAGGGAACTGGTTGTTAAGAGGGCAAGGAGCTCACCCCCCTCTGTGGAAATTAGGAACTAATAACACCACTAAAAAGAATTAACAGTAAGAAATAACAATGCGCACATCAGAGTTGTATCTTTCCATCCATAGATTAATCAATTGCATTGTGCTGCACGCTGACTTGGGAATAAGCCTCCTCCAACTCAATGAGGCTTACTTTTGGGTAAATATGAGGAGGTGAATTCAGTTGCATGGACGTGTGGGCCAGATCCTATGAATGCCCTCTTGCAAGCCAGTCCTGCTGAATTCAGGGCGAAAGCATGGATAGGATCACACCACTTTCCTCCTGGGGCAACTAAAGCACTTCTAAACGCGACTTTGGGGTCAGGGGAGACACTTTCCCCTCCGTCCCACAGCCCTGCGATCTGGCTCCCCATACCACACAAGCTAATTCTCTTAAAAGGCAATTAGCTCCAAAATAGGTGACCAACGTCCAAGCTGGCTGGTCCTTACGCCGGTTAGCTGGCTGGACTGAGAATTAATAGCACCCTTTAAAATGTAAGAAAAGCCCTCCTCAGCGAGAGACCCAGGAATCTCCCAGAAACCCACCAGCAAGGCATGGAGGCAACGTTCCACGTTGTTGTTTTTTGCAATTTGTCTTTAGCACCTGGTTTTCATAGAATCATAGAATGTGGGTATGCCCTTACAGACACACGTCTGTGATTCTATCTAAGCTAGTGGCTATGAAGCACATCTTGTGGGCTATTTTGGATTCTGGTGTGTTATGTCACTTCCACGTGACGGGTTTATCCGGCACTCATCCTGATTTGTTTGCTGGGAGGTTAGATGGCCTTTGCTATTTCTTGAGCATTTCGTTCTGATTCGTTAGATGATGTTGTGTCAATCAACTGCGACCCAACACTCTCTCTCTGGTGCTTTTCCCCATCACTTTCCTTCCTGCAAAAAGTCCAGGGTGGGGTGGGGAAAGTAGGTTTATGCAAGACCTCCCAATTGATTTTAATTGCCCAACCCAGATTTGCCAGTACATCATTGGATCTCATTAGAAAACAGCATCTGTCTGGAAGTGCCCTTCATATAATACAGTATTATTACAAGAGAATAAATACCATATTTTTTGCTCTATAAGACGCACTTTTTCCCCTCCAAAAATTAAGGGGAAATGTGTGCGCGTCCTATGGAGCGAATGCAGGCTCCTTGGCTTCAGCAATTGCAACGCGAAGCCTCCGAAGTGCAGAGAGAGAGCTCCCCCCGCGCTCCGGAGGCTTCGCGTTGCTTTCGCGGGAACTCCCGCTGCGCTCCGAGGGATTCAGGCAGCTATCCGCAAGCCTTCGGAGCGCAGCAGGAGTTCCCGCTGCGCTCTGAAGGCTTGCAGATAGCCGCCTGAAGCCTGGAGAGCGAGAGGGGTCGGTGCACACCGATCCCTCTTGCTCTCCAGGCTTCGCTTCACTGGAGAGGTGCTGCACAGTTTTCCCTCTCTGCCCAGCGCCCCTTCAGTGAAACGGGAGGAGAAATGGAAGGGGCTCCGTTTCTCATGCCGCTTCGCTGAAGGGGCACTGAGCAGAGAGTGGGAGAATTTTTTCCCCTGTTCTTCCCCTCCTATGGTCCAGTGCGTCCTATGGTCCGGTGCGTCCTATAGAGCGAAAAATACGGAACATATAGGGAGATAGCTGAATGGACAGAGACAGACAGTGCAGTCATTAACATATTTACTTAGGGTATATATCTCCCAAAGTTCACTGGCTCTCAAGTCAAAGTGCTTAGGATCGCATTGCCCACTTGTTTCTTAAACGTAAGAGCAAAGGGATCCTGCGGGATCAGACCCCTGGCCCATATAATCCAGAATCCTGTTCTCACAGTGGTCCTCGCCCCTGCTGCAGGTTCCAGTAACTGGCGTTCAGAAGCACTGCTGCCTGTGGAGGCAGAATCGAACCATCATGGCTAGTAGCCATCGATAGCCATCTCCTCCTCCCCCATGAATTTCTCTGATCCTTTTTCTTGAAGGCACCCGAGTCGGTCGCCATCGGCCACTGTCTCCTGCGGGGAGTTCCACAGTTTAACTCTGCACTGTGTGAAGAAGTCCTTCTTTTTATCCGCCCCGGCCCTTCCCACATTCAACTCCACTTCAAACTCTGGTGTTATGAGAGAGGGAGAAACGCTTTTTCTCTGTCCATGTGCATAATTGTATAAACGTCTCTCGCGCCACCTCTTAATGGTCATTTCTCTAAGCTAAAAAGTCCCAGAGGCTTTAATAATAATAATAATAATAATAATAATAATAATAATTTATTATTTATACCCCACCCATCTGGCTGGGCTTCCCCAGCCACTCTGGGCGGCTTCCAACAAAATATTAAAATACCGTAATACATCAAACATTAAAAGCTTCCCTAAACAGGGCTGCCTTCAGATGTCTTCTAAAAATATTTCCTCATGGGGTGGGGGCTCGCTCCAACCCTCTTGATCATTTGCGGTTGTCCTTTTCTGAAACTTTTCCCATTCTGCAATATATTTTTTTGAGGGGAGGAGCCCAGAACTTCTTAAACCTCTGAGCTTATCTCAGAATCTCACCAGTACAGTGGTACATCGGGTTAAGAACTTAAATCATTCCGGAGGTCTGTTCTTAACCTGAAACTGTTCTTAACCTGAGGTACCACTTTAGCTAATGGGGCCTCCCGCTGCCACCGTGCGATTTCTGTTCTCATCCTGAAGTAAAGTGCTTAACACGAGGTACTATTTCTGGGTTAGCGGAGTCTGTAACCTGAAGTGTCTATAACCTGAAGCATCTGTAACCCGAGGTACCACTGTACCTCAAACAGACGACCCTCCTCTGCTTGCAGATTTTTCTAACACACCTCAATGCATGCATGTAATCCATGAATGCAATGGTGGATTGGATGGGTGTTTTCAAGTGATTCATCGCCTCCCAAAATTCTTTTCGTTAGTCAGCAGACTTTGCACTCCCATAACTGCACTGCCCCATATCTCTCTCTCTCACACACACACACATGCACATCCCATGACCAAAGAAGGGGGCCCAGCCTCTGTCACCAACTGGCACTGTGCCCCTTCCCAAGGATTGCCACTTACCCTGAAGACGGACGCTTGCAAGGATAATGTCAGTGGGGGAACAGGGCGGTGCTTTTTATACAGCTGTGGGCAGCCAGAATCGGGGGGGGGGGAAACGAGGAAGGGGGGGAGTTGTTCAAAGGATCAGTGCTCCATTAAGCTAAAAGACTTTGCTGGTGTACGGTTTCTCTTTCCACAGACACCGCCCACGCCCGGACTTCCCCCCCCCCCCCCAGGCTGCAGCCCGCACTGCTACTGACACATGGCACTGCCTTCCTGGCTTGTCAGCAACAACCCACAAAGCTCAGCAGCCAGCCTCAGCCCTGCCCAGCTGTCCACAAACAAACTTTCTTTTTGCAAGATTCGGCATGCAACCAAGGAAGGGCTGAGAGGGGGGGTGGAGAAGCCCCCAACAACAGCACCTTGTGTGTGTGTGTGTACAGGCTGCAGAAGACACACAAGGGGAGAGTTTGTGTTACAGACTCTCGGCCGAGGCCTCGGGATGAGTTAGCAGGGAAGGCGGTGGAAGCCCTCAAGGAAAATCTATTTCATGAGCTGACTCACTCGCCCAGCCGCCGTTTGCAGAAAAACACGACTGGCCGTCGCTCGCGCTGGGACATTTTTTTGTGGGGGGGAGGGGTAGTTTGATTTTGATTTTGGCCAGGAAAAGTAAACAGGATGCCCTAGCAAGGTTTGGACTTGATGCCAGGCTCGGACAGGGTGACCTAGCAAGGTTTTGAATTATATTTCAGGCTTAGAAAGGAAGATCTAGCAAGGCTTGGATTTAAGTCGGGTTGAGACAAGTATACCCTCCAACGCTTCTCCGATGAAAATAGGGACATCCCATTCCACAATGAATTTTACTATTTATACCCCACGTTGGGTTGTCCCAGCCTCTCTGGGCAGCTTCCAACATATATGAAAACATAATAAAACATTAAACATTTTTTAAAAACCTTCCCTATGTAGGATTGCCTTCAGATAACTCAGGGGTTGAATAACTCCATACCCTCCAGTGCAAATAGGGTCATCCTACCATACCCTCCAACATTTCTCCCATGAAAATAGGGACTTCCTAAGGAAAAGCAGGATGTTCCGGGATCATATCAGAAACCGGGACAGCTTCTCTAAATTGGGGACGTCCCTGGAAAATAGGGACACCTGGCGGGTCTGAGACAGGATGATCTAGCAAGATTTTGAATTTAATTCAGGATCAAACAGTTTGATCTAGCGAGGCTTGGATTTAAGTCAGATTCAGTCAGGACGACCTTGCAAGATTTTGAATTTAAGTCAGGCTCAGACAGACTCAGACAGGAAGTTTAGCATTTATGGGAGTTGTAGTATAATAATCGCTGGATAGATGTAGGTACCTTCCTGACCCAGGTGTGCCAGCTTACCACTGAAGACCAGGAAATCACAGCATCCGATTATAGGGGTTCTGTCAAGATCACAGATCTGCACTCCGAATGAATGTATGTGGAACATCGCCTCTTTCCCTTCAACATTCAACAGTTAAAGGTAAAGGGACCCCTGACCATGAGGTCCAGTCGTGGCCGACTCTGGGGTTGCAGCGCTCATCTCGCTTTATTGGCCGAGGGAGCCGGCGTACAGCTTCCGGGTCATGTGGCCAGCATGACTAAGTCACTTCTGACAAACCAGAGCAGCACACGGAAACGCGGTTTACCTTCCCGCTGGAGTGGTACCTATTTATCTACTTGCACTTTGATGTGCTTTTGAACTGCTAGGTGGGCAGGAGCAGGGACCAAGCAACCGGAGCTCACCCCATCGCGGGGATTCGAACCGCCAACCTTCTGATCGGCAAGTCCTAGGCTCTGTGGTTGAACCCACAGCGCCACCTGCGTCCCATTCAACAGTTACCGATGGATTAAAGTTGACCACATGAATGATACATCCATCCCCGCCAACAATTAGCTGGCATTTTGTGGCCACTGAGCATGCTCAATTCTTGTTTTGCTGGAGGGTTTGTTTGTTTGTTTGTTTCCCTCCCCTTAGCATTTCTCCCTAAATAGATTTCAGCATCTGTAAACCTCAGGATTCCCCAAGCCAGTCGATATCTCCCTCTTGCAGAAGCATCCTGCCATTTTCATGACTTAACCATCAGCGATAGAAGGAATTATGCATCATGGAACGCTTGGTGCGGAAAATATTTTTATTTTGTAGAAGAATCAGTGCCTGGCTTCAATGCCCAGCCCGTTAGAGATCCACAATATTTACCAACCTTCCCAAGGATGGGGTGGGGGACGACCCCCACACACTCATCCTTTCCTCACTGCCTCCAGATCTCCCTTTTCTAAACAATAAATTGATTGATGCTAAATTGCTATATTATCACAATTCCAAACTGTTTTATATATCAAACAGCCTTGTTTCCTAAGAAGAAAACTGCACAAGAACGTGGCAACACGAGAACGGGCCTTCTCTGCAGTGGCTCCCCGTCTGTGGAATGTTCCTTTTCAACCAGGCCTTTGGTTGATTTGATTGACACCATATGCCCTTTTAAAATGTGGGGGTTTTTGGGGAGAGGGTGTTATTGGGTTATTGTTTTTATTTTGATTATATATTTTGTGGTTTTGAGTTCTGGTTTTGTTCTGTGAGCTGCCCTGAGACCTCCAGGTATAGGGCGGAATATAAATTCAATAAATAAATCAAATGAATGAATGAATAAAAAGAAAACAAATCAAACAGAAAGCGGGGGAAAGAAAATGGCATGTGGGAGGGGAGGGATAATATAACAAAAAAGGCTATAGCGCCATGAGATGATACAATCATTTACATTGTCATTCCAGAAAAGCCTCACTTCTCAACAAGTGTGTTTTCTTGAGTATTACATATTGCATTTTTCTTATGTGTAAGGTTTATCGTTAAGATAGTTTGCCAGGTTTTCCTTAGCCAATCAGATATGGGGATGGGGATGGGGTTATATTTCTGTTTTTGTGCAATATACTGTTTTGTTGTCGTTAGCAGCATCGTAATCAGCGGCACTTCAGTGTTAATGACCTCAGAGCGAAGTATCAAATGGAGAGTTATTTTTCAATGTTCTCAAATGACGATGCTAAGCTGCGGCTTTCCCTCGCTCCGACTCTGCAAGCTCATAATCTCTTTCCCAAATCCACTCACATTTAGTTCAGTCTACAGCAGTCACTTACCTGCTATTGGAAAAATGCGGTCACCGACCCCCCACCACCACACACACAAACACAAACACACAAACACTCCTGGGCTCCTCCCCAAATCACCAGCCTCCTCCAGTCCTTCCTGTTTTTGAACACTGCTTTAGCAGAAGCGGTGCAAGTTCAGTCCAATATCTTATTGGTTTATCCTGAGCAGCTCAATTTGTTATAGACTGCTTTGGGAACGGGAAGGGGTTCAGAATGGGCAAATCCATTCCTCCTTTCCCCAATATTCAGTTCAGTTCTCCACATCTGCACATCAGTTTGCAGATCCACACCCTCCCCACAAAAGGCTTTATGAGAATTCATCAGCTTGAATCAAAGAATTCAAAGACTCCTGGCATACACAACTTGGCATGCAATTTTTTTGTGTGCATTTTTGCAAAGCAGTTTTCAGTAACACAATGCATATTTGACCTGTTACTTCCACTAATGGATGCAGACTTTGGTCTCATGGGTGACTTTTTTGTATGCATGACTCAGCTGCAGAATTGCACTGCAAATTTCAGAAAAGCACAAATTTCAAAGGTCGGCCACAATTCGACTCATGTATTGCTTCAGGTGAATCAGTAGGTTTGACTTTAAGTTGGAACCAAAACAATTTCCCTTCCATCCCTATACCTGACCACTGGCTGTGCTGGCTACACACTCATTCTAAATGTATACCAATGTGTCCTACCTCCTAGACCAGCACAAGAGGCAGATATCAGAAGGAAGGGGGAAAGAGGCAGCGGTGGTGCAGTGGTTAGAGTGGATAACTAGGTCCCAAGAGGGAGATTGAATTTTGAATCCCACCACTCAGCCATGAAGCTCACTGCGTATGATCTCAGGCCCAGCCACTGCCTCTCAGCCTAACCTACCTTTCAGATGGCATGGAGAGAACTGTGTACAGTGGTACCTCGGGTTACATACGCTTCAGGTTACATACTTACACATACGCTTCAGGTTACAGACTCTGCTAACCCGGAAATATTACCTCAGGTTAAGAACTTTGCTTCAGGCTGAGAACAGAAATCGTGCTCCGGCGGAACGGTAGCAGCAGGAGGCCCCATTAGCTAAAGTGGTGCTTCAGGTTAAGAACAGTTGCAGGTTAAGAACGGACCTCTGGAACGAATTAAGTACTTGACCAGAGGTACCACTGCATGTCACTTTGAGCTCCTTGAGGGGGAAAAAGCTGGGATGGAAATCAATCAATCAATCAATCAATTAACGAATACACACAATTTCCCCCATTAGATACATTTTTGTCAATATGGTTTGATTGATGGACTGCACAGCAAAACTCAGAGAAGTGCGAATTTTGATGGATAGCTGTCTTTTCGTTTCCGAAAGTGAGGATTTGATAGATTTGGCTGAAACCTGGATCCAATTTCTCCCCCCGCCCCCATCACTGAGGAGAGCCTCAGGAAGTTCCCCCTCAGGCCTTGCTTAGGCATTCCTGGGCCTTATGGACCAATTGCCTGACTCAGTATTAAGTGGCATTGTAAAACAGCTAAGTTATTTGACAATAATAGTAATAAGGCTATGTTTTGCTGCTTTGGCCCACAGAGAGATAACACTGGAATGCAGAAGAGGCAGCCGGACAAGAATTACCGGAAAGATCCTTCGGCGTACAAAGCAACAACCCCTATGCGCTGCCGAGAGGCCCGGTGTTTTGACTCTGACATGTCACACTTAAAAAAAGGGGGGAAATCAAATTAAGATTGTGTAGGTTTTGCGAGACCTGGCAACGCATCTCAGGTTGTTTTATTCATTCATTCATTCAAAATTGCACTTATGGTCCACTTTTCCCTCCAATGAGCTGAAGGTGACATACATGGTTCTGCTCTTCTCATTTCATCCTCACAACCGCCCTGCGAGGTAGGCCAGGCTGAGACGCACAGACTGTGGGAAGGTCTCACTCTGTGAGCTTCAAGGCCAACCGGGATTTGAACCCAGCTCTCTCCTAAGTCCTAGTCCAGCACCCCAAGGGGAAATGATTAATGTGCTGACAAGGTGGACTAGACGGACCATTGCCCTGATCAGACAGGGATCGTCTTAAATACCCTTCAACATTTCTCCGATGAAAATGGGGACTTCCATTATTATTATTATTATTATTATTATTATTATTCCCCGCCCATCTGACTGGGTTGCCCCAGCTCAGGGCAGCTAGGCAGCTTCCAACTTATATAAAAACATAATAAAGCATTAAACCTTAAAAAAACAAAACCCTATACAGTGGTACCTCGGGTTAAGTACTTAATTCGTTCTGAAGGTCCGTTCTTAACCTGAAACTGTTCTTAACCTGAAGCACCACTTTAGCTAATGGGGCCTCCTGCTGCTGACGTGCCATCGGAGCACAATTTCTCTTCTCATCCTGAAGCAAAGTTCTTAACCTGAGGTAATATTTCTGGGTTAGCGGAGTCTGTAACCTGAAGCGTATGTAACCTGAAGGATATGTAACCCGAGGTACCACTGTACAGAGCTGCCTTATATGCTTGGCTTGGGGGTCACATTATTCCTTCAGTATTTCTCCAGTGAGAATAGGGACAACCTAAGGAAAACCTAGGGATGTGGGTGGCACTGTGGGTTAAACCACAGAGCCTAGGACTTGCCGATCAGAAGGTCGGCGGTTCAAATCCCCGTGATGGGGTGACCTCCCGTTGCTCAGTCCCTGCTCCTGCCAACCTAGCAGTTTGAAAGCACATCAAAGTGCAAGTAGATAAATAGGTACCGCTCCGGCGGGAAAGTAAACGGCATTTCCGTGTGCTGCTCTGGTTCGCCAGAAACGGCTTAGTCATGCTGGTCACATGACCTGGAAGCTGTACGCCAGCTCCCTCGGCCAGTAAAGCGAGATGAGCGCCGCAACCCCAGAGTCGGTCACAACTGGAATTAGTGGTCAGGGGTCCCTTTACCTTTACCTTTAAGGAAAATCTATCCATTCTGAGGGAAATCAGCCCTGAGTGCTCACTGGAAGGACAGATCCTGAAGCTGAGGCTCCAATACTTTGGCCACCTCATGAGAAGAGAAGACTCCCTGGAAAAGAAACTGATGTTGGGAAAGATGGAGGGCACAAGGAGAAGGGGATGACAGAGAACGAGATGGTTGGACAGTGTTCTCGAAGCTACGAACATGGGTTTGACCAAACTGTGGGAGGCAGTGGAAGACAGGAGTGCCTGGCGTGCTCTGGTCCAGGGGGTCATGAAGAGTTGGACACGACTAAACAACAACAAGGAAAAGCGGGACATTCCAGGATCAAATCAGAAACCAGGACGGATTCTGTAAATCCAGGAAATTCGCTGGAAAATAGGGGCACTTGGAGAGTCCGTCCTTATGTTCTTAAACCAACAAGCCCCATTATCAGAAGAGAGCTTCCCACATTTTTCATTGTCATTCCTCGCCCCCTGTCATGATCAAGCCCGGCAAACGCTGATTGATTGGCACACATTCCTTCCTTCTGTGGAGGCTTGCAATAACAGGGGCTTTTTTTAGTTTTTGCAAACCATCGCCAGCCTCCTGTTGCTGAGCCCTAACACGTTCAGATGACCCGGGATTCTGGGAACACCAGCAGCAAGGAACACCGGCCCGGCCTGTTTCGTGTGCCCACACGCGCATAACTCTGTCTCGCTCACCCATATGCTAATCCGGGCCAGTCGAACTCCATGCCATCGCCAAGGGTAGATAATAGATTTCCGGAGAACTGGGACAAGGCGAGGACGTCACAGCTTTCCAATCCCGGAAGGAACCACCTTTGGCTGGAGAAACAGAGGCACGTGCTGTGGGACTCAGAGGATAAGCGAGGCCATGTGTCACGCACCAGCTCCCCAATGAATAATGGCCAACTGCTTGTGACAGCCTTGCCTCCCCCCCTCACAATATTTATTTATTCAAATTTCTTTTTTTAAAAAAAATGATATTTATTAAAGTTTCAAAGAATACAAGAATTACACAAAAACAAAAAATAAAAATACAAGAAAATACAAAATACAGAAAAAGGAGTAAAGTTTTTAAAATATAACAAAAAAATGAAAAATAAAAAGAAACATACAAACTAAAAACACGTTAATTCTCCATAGCATATCTTCCTTACCCTTATTTCCCCGGACCTCCTCGTACCTCCCTTTTTTGTATTCCAGTTCAGTTTGTTAGTTCAGCAAATCCTTACCATTAAGCTTTTACCCATTTGTGAACCTTTTTTCGTATCTCTTAAAGCATTACAGCTGGAAACCACTTAGTTTCTATCCAACATCCTTCTAAGATTCATTAATTTTACAATATTTCTGTAAATAGTCTTTAAATTTCTTCCAGTCTTCTTTCACCGACTCTTCTCCCTGGTCTCGGATTCTGCCAGTATTTATTCAAATTTCTGAACCACATCATATTTTGAAATTTTCGAGGCTACATTCACACCATACATTCAAAGCGTAATAATTTCCCTTTAAAAAGCCAGGGGCGTCCTCCCCCCAAAAAAATAAAAGAATTCTGGGAGCTGTTGTTTGTTAAACTCGCAACCCCCCCCTCCGTATGTCAGGAGTGGCTTTACGGTCGCCATTCCCCTCACAGAACTACAATTCCCAGAGTGGTTTCAGGATCAAGCCCTCTTCGCAGGGATTTTTGGGAATTGTAGCCCTCTGAGGGGTATAGGGGGGGTCAGTTCTCAGCTCCCTGAAGAAAGGAGAGCTCCCATAATTTTATTTTTTTGGGGGGGGGAGCCTGTTTATAGTGCAATGATACCACTTTAAACAGTCATGGAGCCCCACAAAGAATTCTGGGAGCTGTGGTTTGTTAAGGGTGCTGAGAGTTGTTAGGTAAAGGTAAAGGGACCCCTGACCATTAGGTCCAGTCGTGACCGACTCTGGGGTTGCGGCGCTCATCTCGCTTTATTGGTCGAGGGAACCGGCGTACAGCTTCCGGGTCATGTGGCCAGCATGACTAAGCCGCTTCTGGCGAACCAGAGCAGCGCATGGAAACGTCATTTTCCTTCCCGCCGGAGTGGTACCTATTTATCTACTTGCACTTTGACATGCTTTCGAACTGCTAAGTGTGCAGGAGCAGGGACCGAGCAACAGGAGCTCACCCCGTCACGGGGATTCGAACCACCGACCTTCTGATCGGCAAACCCTAGGCTCTGTGGTTTAGACCTAACATCCCTCCCTGAGAGTTGTTAGGAGACACCCATTTCCCCTCCCTGAGCTGCAATGTATGGTGTGAATGTGGCCATTGTGATGTGAAAGCAAAGACACAAACCCCTGATACACAAAGAAGGAGAAAGGGGGAGCCTCAGCGAGCTCCCTGGGAAAGAAGGAAACAACAGTGTGGTGTAGCGGTTAGAGTGCTAGACTAGGACATGGAAGGCCAGGGTAAAGCTCACTGGGTGTGGCCTTGGGCCAGTCACTGCCTCTCAGCCTAACCCACCTCACAGGGTCGTCGCAAGGACAAAATGGGGGGAGGCAGAGAAGCATGTATGCCATCTTGAATTCCGAGACGGAAAGTTGGGATATAAATGTAATAAATACATACATAAATCTTCGGAGAAAGGCTGACAATAAATCAGGCCTGTATTTCAGCAGGTGAGGAATCTTTCTCATCCCCGAGGGACACATTCCTTTCTGGGCAACCTTCTGAGGGCCACATGTCAGGGGTGAATTTTTACCTTTGTGAATTTTTTACCAATGTGAATTTTGTACCTTTGCATAGTAGGCTATTTTCTGCACACACGCACACACACACACACACACACACACACACACACACACACACTTTTTCTCTCTATCCTTCATCCAGGCAAGCAAGACGACCTATCTCCAGCCAGGCCAAAATACTCAAGGGTTGGTGAGGGTGTGGCTTGGGGGGTGGTTCTGAGGGCCGGATAGATATATTTGGAGGGCCACATTTGACCCATGGACTTAAGGTTCTCCATTCTTGCTGCATCTAAACACTGTGCTGTTTCACACACACCCCCACACAGAGAGAAGCCAAAAATATGCAATTTCTACATCTTTGTGAACCAGAGTCAGAGAGGGAAATTGGGGGAGGCAGCTCCCCATTATCTCCACCATCATATTTTGAAACCTTAAGGCATGTCAGAGAGTAACTACTTTGCCAGGCACGGTTTGAGGAATGCATGACATCATATCATCGGAACTCACTGTTACAGTTTGCTTGATGAGTATTAAATGAGGCGACTGTCAACTTTTGATTTCACAATGACTGCCAGAGGTGTAGCCAGCTGGGTCCTGACAGGATGTGTTGCCCCATGGGTGGAGCCTAGCAGCTTCAAGATGGAGTCAATAGTGAAAGGAAGGAAGGAAATTTTGTTGAGCCAATTTCTGGACTTTAATGGGCTGTTTAGTCTCCAAATTCTTAAACCTGAGCATAGGAGCCAAGTCCTAGAGGCCAAGGTCCCTTTGGCCCCCAAAATAAAATATTTGAGGGCCCCCCAAAGTTGTTGGGCATTGCCAATCAAATGGGGGGTGATCAATTATGCACGGCAGGGCTTACCTGGAGACCCTGCCAATATTTTATTCAAGTTAGCACCCCTGTACCTGAGACAAAAGGGATACGGGTGGCACTGTGGGTTGAACCACAGAGCCTAGGACTTGCCGATCAGAAGGTTGGTGGTTCGAGCTCTCGTTGCTCGGTCCCTGCTCCTGCCAACCTACCTAGCAGTTCAAAAGCACGTCAAAGTGCAAGTAGATAAATAGGTACCGCTCCAGTGGGAAGGTAAACAGCGTTTCCGTGCGCTGCTCTGGTTCCCCAGAAGTGGCTTAGTCATGTTGGCCACATGACCCGGAAGCTGTACGCCGGCTCCCTTGGCCAATAAAGCGAGATGAGCGCCACAAACCCAGAGTCGGTCACGACTTGACCTAACGGTCAGGGATCCCTTTACCTTTTATACTTCCCCCAGTTCCTACCTTAAGTAGGACTAAGGCTCTGGACCTAATGGTCAGGGGTCCCTTTACCTTTACCTGAGACAAGGGTGGCTGGTGTCCAATGGGACTGAGAGGGCAGAAGGCAGGGAGACCAACAGCAGGTGGAACGAGAGTCAGTGATAGGCAAAAGTGTCCCGTCCTGACTGGTTGTAAGAAGACAGGTGGATCAGCAGCAAACATCTGGGGAAACATTCTGACCAGAGCAATATCTTAACATAGAATAAAAATGTTGGGCTGTTGTCAGGCTGCAGTTTGCATGGCCACAGACAGGTGGCACTGTGAACTGCAACGTCAGGAGATGCAGTGGATGGTCACCCCTAGTGAGCCATGGAGGGGCAGCCAGAAGAGTCTGTAGCCCCACGGTTCCCCTATCTCATCTGTTGGATCCTCTGCTTGTCAGCCCTGGCAACAGGAGCAGCACGAAGATGAAGAATTTATCCAGAAGAAGCAGCCTATTTCGCATTTTTGTACTGATTTTTAAACATATTTAAATTTGTATATCATAAACCACTTTGAGATGGCTCGTTAATGCTAAGCAATCTATATATATTATGAAATAAATTGCTATAGAATTGCATGCAAAAAGAGTTGCATCAAAGTTACACTCAGAGTAGACTCAGTGAAATTAATAGGCACAAGTGAGTCATGCCCATTATTTTCCATGAATCTACTCTGAGCAGAACAAATGTTGCATACAACCCATCATGTGTATATAAGGCAGAAATGTTCGCAGAAATGCATGGGAAATTTTGTGCAAACTTTTTTTTTAAAATCCAAGGTTTGATGCAGAAAAGGTACAAACTTAAAACTGGGGAATGGGGGGGGGGAGAGAGAGAGAATTAGGAAGTTTGAGAGGTTTGACCATCCCTAGAAGAGTAAAAGGTAAAGGACCCCTAGACAGACAAAGGCGACTATGGGGTAGGGCGCTCATCTCGCTTTTCAGGCCAAAGGAGCCAGCGTTTGTCCACAGACAGCTTTCCGAGTCATGTGGCTAGCATGACTAAATCACCACTGGAGCACATATGACTGTGACAAGTGCCAGAGTGCACAGAAATGCCATTTACCTTCCTGCCACAATGGTACCTATTTATCTACTTGCACTGGCGTGCTTTGGAACTGCTGGGTTGGCAGAAGCTGGGACAGAGCAGCGGGAGGTCACCCCATCGAGGGGATTCGAACCGCCAACCTTCCGATCGGCAAGCCCAAGAGATTTAGACCACAGTGCCACCCGCGTCCCTCCCTGGGAGGGTGGCACTATGTGATGATCCTGCATCGGCAGCATAGCAACCTCCCAGTATTATGGGAGCTGTAAAGGGACCCTTTCTCTCTTCACAGAGAGAAAGGTAAAGGTAAAGGGACCCCTGACCATTAGGTCCAGTCATGGCAGACTCTGGGGTTGCAGCGCTCATCTTGCTTTACTGGCCGAGGGAGCCGGCGTACAGCTTCTGGGTCATGTGGCCAGCATGACTAAGCCGCTTCTGGCGAACCAGAGCAGCGCACGGAAACGCCGTTTACCTTCCCACCGGAGCGGTACCTATTTATCTACTTGCACTTCGTGCTTTCAAACTGCTAGGTTGGCAGGAGCAGGGACTGAGCAATGGGAGCTCCCCCCATCGCAGGGAATCAAACCGCCGACCTTCGGATCGGCAAGTCCTAGGCTCTGTGGTTTAACCCACAGCACCATCCGCATCCCTTCACAGAGAGCTATTGTTCTCCAAAATGGTTTAATAATCCACCTCTCTTTCCAGGGAATGCTGGGAATTGTAGTGGTGAGCGGCGAATAGGGGGGTCTCTTAACCATTCTCGGCACCCTGAACTAACTACAGTTCCCAGAATTCTTTGGGGGTCACATCTGGCCCTTAGGCTGGAGGCCCCCTCCCTCTGCCCAGTGGAGCCAGCCAAGTCGGCCTGGCAGCATCTGGTGAGCTGGCCTATGCTGGCGCTGTCCCCGCGCTGCCACGTTCAGCTGGCAGAGATCCTGGCATTTATCTCCCCTCGGTGCCAAGAAATGGACCCAGCCTTCACATCAACATTCTTCACCCCCACCCCGGGAGAGAAAACTGCAAACTCATCTCAAACGCTTCTTTTCTCTTTGGCTTAAAAGCCCTGGCACTGTGTGAGTTATGCAGAGAGGGAGAGAGATCTGGAAAGCGGTGGGTGGAGGGTTAGCAGAGTGCAGAAAATAGGCAGGTCTTATTTAGGCTTCATGGGGAGGGTAGCATCTGGTCCCAACTGTATAGGGTTGCTTTTTGTGAGTGCAAAAAACCCAAACTTTTAAAGCTATTTTTAAAGGAAATCTGCCAAGAAATCAACACTTCCGACATGGGTTGCCATACGACATGGAATATTTTTTACTGATTTTGAGAAATTCCGCTTGGACGCTATTTTTGACGGACGAATCCTGGGCGTATGACAGCCCTGTTTAAAGGGGTATTTGTTGTTGTTTAGTCGTTTAGTCATGTCTGAATATTCGTGACCCCCTGGACCAGAGCACGCCAGGCACTCATGTCTTCCACTGCCTCCCGCAGTTTGGTCAAACTCATGCTGGTAGCTTCGAGAACACTGTCCAGCCATCTCGTCCTCTGTCGTCCCCTTCTCCTTGTGCCCTCCATCTTTCCCAAAATAAGGGTCTTTTCCAAGGAGTCTTCTCTTCTCATGAGGTGGCCAAAGTCTTGGAGCCTCAGCTTCAGGATAGTTCCTACTTTAAGTAGGACTGAGGCTCTGTTCTAAGCATGCAATGCACCCTAGGAACTGTAGTTTGTAAAACGTGCTGAGGGTTATTAGGAGACAGTGATTCTCCTCACAGAGTGGCAGTTCCCAGAATTCCCTGGGAAGAGAGAGTGATTCTTAAACCACTCTTGGAATTGTAGCTCCGTGAGTCCTCTCCCCTGTCGCGGGTTCCTCCATCATCATCATCATCATCATTCCTAATCCACTTTTAAAACCATCATTATTCCTAATCCACTTTTAAGGCCATCACTGTCCCTTCTGGAGCAAGTTTCAGAGTCCCTTTCTGTGCTGCACAAAGAAGCACTTTATCTGTTAGAATCTTCCAACATTCAGCTTCATGAATGCAAGTCCACGAGTTTTAGTGACTCCCTCCTTTGGTTGCCATCAATTTGATTTTAATTAATTTTTATAACGAAATGTTTCTAGAATGCTGCACTATTTTATTGTTGTTAGCTGCCCTGAGCCCGGCTTTGGCTGGGGAGGGCGGAATATAAATAAAAATTATTATTATTATTATTATTATTATTATGAGAGACAGAGAAAAACTATTCTGTAAGCTTTTCTTAGAGACAGATGGTTGCTCCTGGGTCACCCACTCCTGAAATGGACAACAAACCGGTTGATCTGGGTTGCAAAGACTTTTTTATTCTTAAGGAACCTGTTTGGAAAGAGAGAAAGAGAGAGAGAGAGAGAGAGAGAGAGAGATCTGATTTCGTGAACTTGCAAGCCGTATCTCTCTCTCTCTCTCTCTCTCTCTCTCTCTCTCTCTCTGTCTCTCTCTCTCTCTCTCTCTCACACACACACACACACCCCAATCTGGCTTGTCATGTCATCATTCATTCTTGCTAGTGTGAGCATGTCACTAATTGCTTGCGTGCCTGGCTGCCCTCCTTTTTCTTCAAGGTATTCAGCAAAAAGAGAGTGAATCTGATTTGAATGGTGTTCAAGAAGAAACAGCAGAGATAGAGAAGGCCAATCCAGCCAGGGTTATCGAGAGGTAGCGCAGCATAGTGGTCACGGCAATAAGATTTGGGAGGCAGGTCTGTTTAGATGGGGAGGCCCACCTGGCAAAAGGAGACTGCATCTAATAGGAATGACAATCCATAGGAAACCACGAAAACATAGAGGGTAAATCTAGCCGGGATTATTGAGAAGGCAGTGTGGTATAGTGGTTAGAGTGTTAGACTTTGGAGAGGGGGAGTCCATTTGGATAGGGAGGTTTATTTGGCAAAAAGATAATCTTTCTAATAAGGATGACAATCAAGAGGAAACAGCAGAGATAGAGAGAATTATTACTCCAGCTCCAACTTATATCAGCTCCCCCATCCCTGCCGATGGCCAGGGATCCTGGCTGATGTAATTCCCCATTCCTGTTCTAACAGATCTGTCAACAGCTACTGGTTGTGGTGGCTATATGTTGTTATAGGTTTGAGGGGTCAGTCTGGATGATGCCTCTTGGTCCCTTCCAGGCCTGTGATCCTGTATTTGTGAAGTTAGACTCTATGACAGGCAACAGGTCAAACCAGTTCCTTTGTTCAAGTACTGGCCTTCATTGCTCAGCAAGATACTCGTCATCAGCATCTTAAAGAGTGAGCTCTGTTGCCATGGAGGCAAATGGGTGGACCTTTTCTTCACTTCACCTGGCTGGCTGTCACACCATTCTAGGAAGGAGAATGACAGGCCAAAGGGAGGCTGGGGAGGGGGTGGGTTTGATGCTGGCAGCTGTAGAAACAGAGGCATGTCTTGCTCTGTGCTGGACCCCAAAACTATGGCTTGGAGACCTCCCTGGGAACCCAATGGGGAGGCAAGATCTGTTGGCGTGTTGGTGCTGTAAGTGTCTCCATCCTACGCTCAGGTTGTGCGTGTGAATAAGACCATACATCCTAAAGGCACCACAGTCTCCGTTGACCATCATTCCAAAGAAAGCAAACTCAGAGTAAGGACTGGAACCTCTGGAGCAGCCTTTCTCAAGATGTGGGTCCCCAGATGTTGTTGGACTACAACTCCCATCATCCCTGAGCTCTGGCCTTGCTAGCTAGGGGTGATGGGAGTTGTAGTCCAACAACATCTGGGGACCCACAGGTTGAGAAAGGATGCTCTGGAGTCTCCCACCACTTGGAAATTGGGTGCGTGCAACACTGGTGTCAGAAGTGGGAGTCTGTTGCTGCTCAGAGATTAGCATAGATGCAACAGCATAAACAGTCGGTTAGGAGTAACCATAAGGAAGTAAACAATAGGAAAGGCTTGCTGCCTTCGTGGCCTGTTTGTGGGCATCCCCGAGGCATCTGATTGGCTGCAGTAATTGCAGGCCTATGATGCAGCCACATTGCTGAAGCTAAGCAGTCGTGTCAGGCCCCAAGCAGGAGACCTTCCTTTGAACCTCATCAAACTTTATTTATTTATTCATTTATTTATATACCACTTTTTCTCCATGAACCTCAAGGTGGGGCACATGGTTCTCTTCCTCCCCATTTTATCCTCACAATAACCCTGGCCAAGAGAGACGGTGATTGGCCCAAGGTCACCCAGCAAGCTTCATGGCTGAGCGGGGATTAAAACCCTGGTCTCCCAGGTCATAGTCCAAACCTCTAATAACTACACCATAGCGGTTCTTCAGGGACGCGGGTGGCGCTGTGGGTTAAACCACAGAGCCCCGGACTTGCCGATCAGAAGGTCGGCGGTTCGAATCCCCGTGACAGGGTGAGCTCCTGTTGCTTGGTCCCAGCTCCTGCCAGCCTAGCAGTTCAAAAGCACGTCAAAGTGCAAGTAGATAAATAGGTACCGCTCCAGCAGGAAGGTAAACGGCATTTCCGTGTGCTGCTCTGGTTCGCCAGAAGCGGCTTAGTCATCCTGGCCACATGACCCAGAAGCTGTACGCTGCCTCCCTCGGCCAATAAAGCGAGATGAGCGCTGCAACCCCAGAGTCAGCCACAACTGAACCTAATGGTCAGGGGTCCCTTTACCTAAAACAAAACATATTATCCAGAAACATATCGTCCTTATTCCCCCCCCCATTTTTCCTCCCTCCCCCCACAGAACCCACCCACCCCCACCCCCGACTTCCCTCAGTTCCAGTCTTTGATTTCTCTAAAAATGCTATTTTCTGCATGTTACACAGTTGTATAGATCCTCAAACTATTTAGCTGATTATTATCAATAAAAAGTTTGTGAATGTTTATTCAAAGCCAGCCAAGGAGTCCAGTTCGCTTTGTTGCGTCTTCAAATACTTTGTAAAGGGTTCCCGTTCATCTTTAAAGTCACAGTTATCCTTGTCCCGTAGCTTGTATGTCAGTTTTGCCAGTTCTGTGTAGTCCATCAATTTTTCTTGCCATGATTCTTAAGTTGGGGTTTCTTCAGTCTTCCATCCAGGACTCCCAACTCCTATTAACCTCAGCCAGCATGGCAAACCGCTGGGGATTGTGGGAGTTGGGAGTCCAGCCACATGCCCACCCCTCTCCTAGACACACGTCCCAACCATAGCTGTCAAGTGTCCCTTATTTGGCGGGACAGTCCCTTATCCCAGCGCCATGTCCCGCTGCTGTCCCTTATTGATGAGGCTTCATTTGGCTGCTGGCTGGGCTTTCTGCTTTTGGCTCAGAGGGGCTCAGAAGTTGAACATATCTGTGCCCGGAAAATCCCTTATTTTGGCTGCTGATCCCTTATTTTCAAGGCTGCTGATCACTTATTTTCAAATCTGTAAGTTGACAGCTATGGTCCCAACCAATTAGGGATCACACATTAAATGCACATAGAGAGGCGCAAAACAGAGATGGAGAGCTTGTGGTTCTCCAGTTGTTGCTGCTGAAAACTCCCATCAGCCCCTAGTCAGCGTGGCCAACCGCAAAGGTTCATGGGAGTTGTAGTTCTGCAACACCTGCGGGGCCACAGCTTCACTATCCCCAATCAATAACCCCTTTTTTGCTTTCCCTGTCCCAGAATTTTGGACGCTGTGTAAAAAAACAAACAAGCGAAAAGCACCCAGGCACCGAATATTTGAGCTTGGCTGCTTGAAAAACCTCAGAGGGTTATTTTTTTTCCCCCACCTTCATTTTATGAAGGAAGAATTGAGAGGTAGCGGGTGTGAGAGCCGGCTGTTTTTCGGAGATGGGGCACAATTGGCCTTTGTTATGCCCACGGCCTCTTCTGCTGGGCCACAGCAGGCTAGACAAACAGACTTCTGTGCTTTCTGACCGGTTGCCGACTTCCCTTCATTGGTGCTCAGAGGTGGGGAGGGTCCGGGGGGAGGGTCCAGACCCGGGTACAAGGCAAGTCCCTCTGGCACCCACCTATCCCAGACCTGCTGCAGCAGCCGCACGCAATATCCCTCCAGGTTTTAAGTAAGTGGTTTCGATTTAAGGGGATTGGGGAAGGGGCAGCACTGGGCTTGGCTTTCCCCTCCTCTCTCCTCTCCCAAGAAGAGGACACACGAAACAGAGCTCCTCAGTGTCTGGGACTTTTCAGCTTAGAGGCGAGGGGAAAGGGCGGCTTGACAGAAGTTTACAGAATTACGCATCACATTGATAACATGGAGAGAGGCTCTTCTCTTCCACAACAGCAGAACTTGCAGGCAAAGCTGAGTGTTGGAAGATTCAGGACCTGTGGAACTCTCTGCCACAGGAATGCAGTGATGGCCGGCAACTGGAATGGCTTTAAAAGCGGATTGGGCATATACATGGGAATAGAAGGCTATTCATAGCTACTAGCCACATGGGTTACGCTCTGCCTCTGTGGCTGGAGGGAAACACAGGAGGGTAGAGGGCCATTGTGCTTGCGGGTTTGTCGCTGGGAGATATGGTTGGCACCTGCAAGGACAGGACTAGAGAGGGGCTGGGGGTCTGATCCAACAGCGTCTTCTTTTGCTGGTCTATCTAGATCAATATTCCCTCTGTCTCCACAGACAGGCAGCTGCATTCAAGGGTTTCAGACAGGCGGCACTGCCAATAAGTCAAGTTAAGATCCTAGTCCTCATTGTTCTGAATAAAAAGCTGTGTTGATAAGGAAAACAGGAAACTGCCTTATACGGCACCAGGTCATTTGTTCGTTTGTCTTAGCATTTGCTACACTTGAATGTCAGGGTTTCAGGTGAGAGACAAGACCTGGGACCTTCTGGGTACAAAGGAGGTGCTTTTCCACTGTGTGACGGCCCTCCCTTAAAGGGCAGCTGAAACGGTCCAGATGTTTGGAGCACCTATCAGGAAAAGGCAAACACATTTGGTGGGTTAGTTTGGGGGTGGGGGCAGCTGGGTGATGGAGGGGATAGGATGGAAAGTTGATATTATTATTTTTATTGTCTCTCTCTCTCTGCTGGAATGTCGGCACTGCCGAGCCAGCACGTTTAGGAGAGACCAATCAAAGCACTGCAAATCTGCACTGTGCGGTTGTGAATCTATGGAACTCACTGCTGCAGGGTTTTTAATTGATTTATTTTTGTGGATTTTATTACATGGTTTTATGATTGTGCTGTTTTCTCTGTGACATAAATGCAGTAATAGTACTTGTAATTTAATAATAATAATAATAATATTTAGTAGTATTTTCTGATAGCTGCTGTGGGGGTACGGCCTAGCACAAAACAGCTGCAGCATTTGAGAGAGTGAAAATGGCATTCCCGCCCCCCATTGGCTGCCCCCCAACAGGGAAAAGGGACCCACATCACGGACCACTGTGCTTTCTCGCAGAGAGAAACTCTTTACACCTCTTCTCTGTCCAGAATGGGAAGATTGAATCCTGGCATGTTTAAGAGGGTGCTTTCAGTGTATGAGAATGAGCCAGTGCAAACAGGAACTGAGCTGGAAGAGCAAACCACCCCTGGATTTTGAAAGAGATATTTTGTGGGCACCATTAGAGGGGCTGGAGAGCACACTGGCACCTGTGGGCACCTAGTCCCCAAACCAGCTTGCCTCTGTGCCCATGCCTTTCCCCTGGCTGGTGATTAGGTGGTGGTGGTGGTGGTTACTCAGTTTGGCAAGCAAAAGGCACTCTGCACCTGCCCAGAGGCATTTCCTAGATGCAAGCCAGAGTTAAAGGAAGCCCTAATTTTCTCTGATTCAGGTCATCTACCCACAGGTGAATGGGTCTTTCTGAAAAGGGCTGTGGCACTTAATGCCTAGGCAGGGTAACTGTCGGCTACCCCAGAATTGGGATCATCCTCCTTCACTCCAGATCATTAACAAATTGAATAATCCAAGCGCTAGACCAGTGTGGCTTCTCTGAGCAAGGAGCATCTCCCATGATCCCTTCAACGCGCTGAGCTGGCAGTCACCATGGCTGCATGCGTTATGTTGACTTGGCTTCGCCATCTGCACCCATGACTCATCTCTGAGCCAGAAGATCCTGCAAGCGTGGATCTGTCAACCACGTCGCATATTAGAGAATAAAAGCAAATGTTCTTCCTCGTAAGTTTAGGGAGCAGGGGTGGAGAGCCTGCTGCACTCCCAACCCCTGGCAGCCAGCATGCCCAATAGTCAGAGGTGATGGGAATCATAGGATCATAGAATTTTAGACCCTGAGGAACATCTAGTGCATAGCTGTCAACGTTTCCCTTTATTTAAGAGAAATTCCCTTATTCTGAAAAGGATTCCTCGCAAGAAAAGGGAAAAGTTGACAGCTATGATCTAGTTCAACCCCCTGCAATGCAGGAATATGCAGCTGTCCCGTCCCAGGATCGAACCTGCAACCTTGGCATCATCCAAATCCGGTGCTTGCGTTTGAGAATTGCTTTGTGCCCATTGTCCCTTTGCAAGGGACGAGGGAGGGAGAATGAGATGGCTCCCCCTCCCATTAGATGCCCTGCCCACCACCCCTCCGGCTTCAGTAGTTATCAGCCGCCACCAAATGGTAGAATCATAGAATCTTAGAGTTGGAAGGGACCCCGGGTCATCTAGTCCAACCCCCTGCAATGCAGGAATCTCAGCAAATAATAATAATAATAATAATAATAATAATAATAATAATAATTTATTATTTATACCCCGCCCATATATCCAACTCTACCATTCTATGATTCTATGATAGGCTGAAAGGCTGGCCCATGGCGCATTCTCTCCGCCAAACAGCAAGTGACGTTGGTCTCCCTCCTTGACTTGCTTGTCGATTGATGACGATGTTTTAGCAAGGAACGCTGGCACCCTTAACGCAGGCGGCAGTGACCAGGGGTGGGGTGGCCTCTAAATCCACCCCTGGATTTGAGACACTGCTCTTCTTGTGCTTCGACATCAGATCCAACTCCATCCGTTCCGACCCACCCCGTGTTCTTGCAAACATCTCGCTCGTTCCACTGCTCCCCCCCCCCCGGTTCCTGTGCACACACAGAGAGAGACGCTTTTCCAAAATCCCACGGGCAAAGGAAGGGGCGAGGCTCAGCACCGCTGGTGCTACTGGACCAAGGAACTGAATGAGTTCTCTGTCTTGGCAGAGGGAGAAAAAAGACAGTTGTAAACAGCTCCCCTTCTCCCCCTCCCAACCCTCCGTTCCCAACCCCTTCCTGTTCAGAAAGTACCAGAACCGGCTCTGCTATTCAGTAAAGTGACACATCTGCCTCAGGTGGCAAATGATAGGGGGACGGTCCTCCCTTCCCCCCTAACTTCACTAAACCAGCTTGCTTTGTAACCCTCCATGCTAGCCTGTGGCCTGCAGGTATGGTGAGGGATAATGCCCCACTGCTGGTCTAGAAATAAGACAAAACTGCTAAACTGGTCAGATTTTGTACATGGCATTTTTTTGGGGGGGAGGCAATTTTTCCTTTGCCTCAGGGAGCAAAATGGCTTGGGCACGATGAGCCACTAGCAATGTAAGAAGGCATATTTTCCCGTCCCACCCTGTGTTTGTCTCATGCAGTTAGTCCTCTGCCCAAAACTGTACTGTTTGTATTGCTGTCGTACGTAAGTTACTGAATTAATTTTATTTATTTATCTGTATTTATATTACATTTGTATACTGCCCTTCATCCGAGGATAACAAGGCAGTTCACAGTATATAAACACAAAAATACATCACATAAATGCAAAGGAAGCACAGGGGGAAATAATCAAGTATCGCTTGCAGACTGAGAGCAGAAAATTATAGCAAAGGACTGATCATATTTGCCAGACTGGTTTGTATTCTGGACAGGGGACAAGTGAGCAAGCACTAGCAATTTCTGATCCCCATTTTGGTCAGAATTCTCTGACTTCCCTATGAGCCGCTAAGGAGGTACAAATCTGTAAGTCGGTTTCCCATCTCTCCAATTTTAAATTCAGCTCTTCACCTTTCTGCAGAAATTTGCATAGTTTAACCTTCCTGCGGATAGGTTGACCAGGAGGGTACAGCGCACAGTTACTCCACGTTGACCAAACACAACAAGCTTCCGATTTTCGAAATCAAGCCTATGGAAGGATGATATCCTAGACGCTGTGTTGTTGGAAAACGACACCTTTCTAGAAAGCTTATACTGCAGTGAAGAGCTCTGGGTTTTCTCCTCCCTGCCATTAATAATTAGTTCAGACAATATATTATGGCAGCTTTTGAGGGGTCAACAAGATAGATATCAATAGGCTATAATAGGCCTTTCTGGGACAACTAGGTCCTACTCAGAGTAAACCCACCGATGGGTCTTCTCAGAAGTCCGCTCACCTCTTTAATGGTGGGAGGCATTGCGGCCAGGAAACCAAGCCTCAATGGTTGTCCAGCTTAGGGGTGGAGGTACTCTACTTCACCCCTACGTCATGGCCGGCCATGTTGTGGCCTGTTTGAACCCAAATACTTCGTGTCAGTGTGTTTCATTGTTCTCCTGGGAACTTTGTGGCTCGGGTGCCTAGGCACATAATAGGACTTGCCTGGGTACCCCCATATAAGTTATAGCTCTCCATGAGTGGACTGTACATTAAGGTTGCCATATTTCAAAAAGTAAAAATCCAGATGGACGCAAATGTTGTTGAGCTTTTTTTTTTCCAAGATCTCCATAAAAAAGTATGCATTTTAGCTATTTTTTAAGGAAATTCACCTGGCCCAGGAGTTGCCAGTTGCTGATAAAGAGAATGTCAGCAATGGCCAGAGAGCTATAATTCTCAGAGTGGTTTAGCAATCAACCCCTCTTCCTAGGGAACTCTGAAAATGTTAGTTCTGTGAAGGGAAGCAGGGCCACCTACTAACACTCAGCACCCGTAACAAACAAAAGCTCCCAGGATTATTATTATTATTTGGGGGGAGGGATATGACTGTTGAAGTGGTATAGGTAAAGGTAAAGGGACCCCGGACCGATAGGTCCAGTCGCAGATGACTCTGGGGTTGCGGCGCTCATCTCGCTTAACCGGGTCATGTGGCCAGCATGACTAAGCAGCTTCTGGCGAAGCAGAGCAGCGCACGCAAACACCGTTTACCTTCCCACCGGAGTGGTACCGATTTATCTACTTGCACTTTGATGTGCTTTCGAACTGCTAGGTTGGCAGGAGCAGGAACCGAGCAATGGGATTCGAACTGCCGACCTTCCGATCAGCGCGTCCCTTGAAGTGGTATAATCCTCTGTTAAATGTACGGTGCGCAGTGTGACCGTGATGTGCCACCGTGCTCCGATACCACAGGAATGACTGTGCTTTTCTTTAAAAAACCGAAACCTTTTACATGTATTTCATAAAAGAAAATAAATCAAGGGCCATGCGTAAGGCTGGGTGGAAGTGGGAACATTCCAGAACGTCGTTCCATTCTGGAAAAATGACAAGGCTCCATTGCACAGCGCCGCAGCGCAATTACACAATTACACAACTGTTTGGGGACAGGAAGCAAGAGAGAAATATTAGACCGTGGAGGAATTCAGAGAGCGATGGAATGCTGGCAGGTCTCTGGAGCATCTCTGGTCCACGCCTTAAGCTCTTGCAAAATCAGCTGCAGTTCTCAGTGGCAAAGGCCTGGGAAGCAGTAGAGATAACAGCATACATTGCCCACTAGTGGCCGATGACCGGTACTTTAATGCAAAGCTGGGCCAAACATTTCACAACCTTTCTGGTAGAATTTGATGTGCTTCTTCTTTTTTTAATTATTAAGGCCCTTGTCTACTCATCGAAGGCCATTTTGTAGACTATTCGTGGAATATCCTCCACATTCTCTGTGTGCGTGTTGGTGGCGCCTGCCATTTCCCCTCACCATTTCCAGTGCATTGTGGGGGAATACAAAATGGCGGCTGGCTTGCCAACTCAGAAGCAGAACCAACCGAGGTGTGCTCGTGTTGGCAATCTGGAATTTGCCCTTGGTTTCATGCTCTGGCTAGTCATTGTTCGAAATGGCATGCAAGCAACCGTATCAATCGCTACCCAGTGATTCACTATGTTGACTGTAACATATCCGTGTGGAGAGGCAAGCCAGGAGTAGACCCAACTCCCACACTCTGTCAATGTTGTTGTTGTTGTTGTTATTTCATTGCATTAATAAGCCATGTTTCTGCCAAGGCACCCAAGGTGGTTTACAATTTTAAAGTACTAAGACAAATCATATAACATGTAAAATTGGGGGGGGGGGGGCTTTACAATCTGACTGGAGCAAGCCCTGATGTTTTCAGATCCGCCAAGTGTCCCTGTTTTCCAGGGACGGTCCTGGATTTACAGAATCTGTCCCAGTTTCTGATTTCTTAACCCTGCAATGTCCCACTTTTCATTAGGACGTCCCTATTTTCATCAGAGAAATGTTGGAGAGTACAGTTATGTGACCCCCCTGAATAGATAAATAACTATACAACCCTTAGAAGACATCTGAAGGCAGCCCTGTAAAGGGAAGGTTTATTTAATGTTTCATGTTTTATTATGTTTTATATATGTTGGAAGCCACCCAGCGGGGCTGGGGCAAACCAGTAGGATGAGTGCTGTATAATAACAACAACAAGTAATACTACTACTATGGAATTGGACATCCCTATTTTCATTGGAGATATGTTGGAGGGTGTGTGTGTGTTTTGTGCCTGACTGCTTCACATTCTCCTTCGCCAGACCAGAGAAGTAAAATCTTAGCTGCCAGAATAGCCTGACGACGATGTCATGAGTCCCAACTGCTTTATAAGGCGATGGGGCAGGATGGGGTGGGGGGCAAAGAGAGACAGTAGCAAATGCAGCCCCACCAAACGAAGGGGCTTTTGCGTGTAATGGTACCACGAACTCGGAGGCAACAGAGAAAGCCAAGATGAGGCAGATTTGCAGAAAGCAGAACGGAACATATCACCACATGTGGTGGCCGTGTATCTTTTACACAAATATAGTGGAAGGTGATCATTAGAATAACAGCGACAATATTGAAATATGAAGTTCCCTTAGATCCGGTATTGATAGGGCAGAACTATATGTCACCTATCCTAAAGAAATAACATAAGGAACAGGCCTCCTATCTGCAAATACCTGTAAGAATGTTAATGGCTCAAAACTGGAAAGTTCCATTACTCCCTTCGTGGAAAGAATTTCCTAAGAAACTTTGGGATTTGGCTGTAATAGGAAGAATAACACCTAAGAGTGAAAACTGCAAGCGACTCTAGAAATAAATTATGGGGAAACAGGTTGCCCCTTAATACAATATTGTATTAAGAAAATAATGACCTTCCATAAAAGCTAATTCAAGCAGTTTTTGTCTTTCTCTTTTTAGAAAAAAATGTTGTTTTACGTTGCCGTATTTTATTGCAGCATATTAAGGATGCGAAGGCTTTTTTTTCTTGAGCAGATTTCTTGATTATTTTTAATGACTGTCAAATGATTATATCTATTTAAAATAAACTAGCAGTTGGGGACCTGCTAATATAGAGGATGGTGAGCAGAGTGATTGTAGAGTCTGAAACACCGTAGAGAGCCTGGGTGGAACAGAAGGTGCATGTGAAACTTTGTGCGGCAATAGAAACTTTACCATTCAGCCTTGCAGGAACCTGTATAATGCAGTGGTCAAGGGAGACGTGGACTTAAAAAGGTTGAAATCCTCTGATATAATGCAAAGAGACTCAGACCTCCCCTCGATAAGAGTCTCGCTGAGTCTTCTCTGCAAATCTGATTTGACTCCTACCAGGCTGCTAGAACCAAGGGCAGAGGTTGTCTGTGTGTCCACCAGCACCTCTTAAGACAGCCATTTTGAGTTATGCCACGCTCCCGTGGCATCCATTTTGTGACATGCCACATCCACGCAGACGCCATTTTGTGAGCGGCACCCACGGCAATAGCTCGGAATTTTAAAATGGTGCCCTCTATCCCGAAAACCTGGACTAGGGCATGAACTAGGAAACTCAAGGAGGCTAAAATATCATCACCATTATGAATAATAATCATCATTAACAATAAAAGCAGGAAAGCACATGAGGCCACCAACTTGCTGAAGCCTGGGCCTGGTCAGTGTCTGGATGGACAGGAACAATATGGTTTCTGACATGGAGTAAAAAGCAGGATAGGCTATGACAAAGCTACTCCTGTGCCTTCAAATTAGACTACTGTACTGAATATTGTAGGGAGGCCGGTGGTGCTGTGGGTTAAACCACAGATCCTAGGACTTGCCGATCGGCGGTTCGAATCCCCGCGACGGAGTGAGCTCCCGTTGCTCGGTCCCTGCTCCTGCCAACCTAGCAGTCTGAAAGCACGCCAGTGCAAGTAGATAAATAGGTACCGCTCCTGCGGGAAGGTAAATGTTGCTTCTGTGTGCTGCTCTGGTTCACCAGAAGCGGCTTAGTCCTGCTGGCCACATGACCCGGAAGCGGTACGCCAGCTCCCTCAGCCCATAAAGCGAGATGAGCACCGCAACCCCAGAGTCGGCCACGACTGGACCTAATGGTCAGGGGTCCCTTTACCTTTACCTTACTGAATATTGTGTTATGTTTTTTCTCTTGTATACACAATGCTTGGCTCATGGGCTGGCGTAGCTTGGGTTTTGAATGTCTTATGTGATTTTTCAGTTTTGTTGTTCTGTATGGGACAATGACAATAAAGATTAACGTATCATAGGTAAGTATTTTCCCCACTGCAAGTTCCCAAGCTCTGTTGTTGGCTGGGCTCCGTCCCCAGTGCGGCCATGTTGAGCCTAGCTCTGCCCCCATGAGCCGCCATTTTGCACCAGGCCCCCCCACCCCAACAAAGTTGATCCCGCAACTCTGAAGCCTTCCCACACTTTGCTAAAAAAATGTGCCCAGCCCTGCCTTTCGCCACACCCCTGGGGTGCCCTCGACATTTCCCCACACGGCAGCCGACTGAGAACTGCATCCCCGCCTGCCCTGAGCTGACTTTGCCTCATGTGTGTGCCCAGGGTGGCATGAAACATCGTGACTTATGCCTGAGAACAAGGATGCCAAATCCAGCTCTGGAGGAGGAAAAGGCACAATAACACGATGCATGATTAATGGTCTCCCCCTTGCATCTTTAATGCCAGGACGGTTTATTCTTGCCGCAAGCTCCAGGTCTCGTAACCGGACCCGAGGCGTGTGGGTGGGTTGTGGTTTTTTTTGTTTTTTGTTTATTTCCAGTTGGGCTTTGCTTGTCCCGGCTCCAGGCCCGGAATCCGGTTTCGGGTCTCCTCCGTTTCCGCGGCAACCATTGAGGGCAGCACGTTTTCATTCAACAAGGGCCCTTTCTCATCCCTGCGTAACCCAGAGTCAGGTGGGCCCGGATCCGTCACCCGAGCGGCCTCCTCTGACAGCACCCTTTGTCCGATAGGAAGCTGGCAGAGACACCCAATCGCGGGCCCTCCTTATCGAGAGGATGGGTTACAGGTCCCCGGACAATGCCACTGTTACGGCAGAAACCGTACTCGCGGTATTAATAGACCGGGCGCAGAGCAAAAAAAAAAAACCCTCTCAGGAGTCACGCCCGGCCAACGTGCCGCTGCCGAGATTTCGCAGGATGATTTCGGTCTGATGCCGGCCTGCCCAAATATCCTGGGTTTTTTTGGGAGGGGGGTTCTTCTTTGACCATTGGAAGAAAATTTGAAGGCGTCTTTGGAGAAACAAACTCTCTTAACAAAGAGCTGATATGTTGGTGCAGGCAAGCAGAAACAGAAACACATATATTACATGTAGTTCACAGAGTCGAGGACTCCTAGTGAGAGCCAGTGGTAGGAGTTTCAGACTAGGACCTGGGAGAGTTCAGGGTTCAAATCCCCCCAACTTGGCCCCGTGAAGTTCATTTGAGGGACCTTGGGCCAGTCGCTGCCTCTCATCCAGACCTACTTTGCAGGGTTGTTTTGGGGGTTAAATGAAGAGGTGGGAGGCCCATGCATGGCACCTTAAGCTCTTTGGTGTATAAATGCAATTAATAAAATAAAACTGTATTGAGGTATATTGTTTACATGAGGTGTATCACCTCAGCTAGCAAGGTTATCAATTTAGATAATTCAGGTATGACATCTTTTCTTACATTTATCTGCTATGCAATAAAAAGGTAAAGGGACCCCTGACCACTAGGTCCAGTTGTGACCGACTCTGGGGTTGCGGCGCTCATCTTGCTTTATTGGCCGAGGGAGCCGGCGTACAGCTTCCGGGTCCTGTGGCCAGCATGACTAAGCCGCTTCTGGCGAACCAGAGCAGCGCACGGAAACACCGTTTACCTTCCCGCCAGAGTGGTACCTATTTATCTACTTGCACTTTGACGTGCTTTCGAACTGCTAGGTTGGCAGGAGCAGGGAGAGAGCAATGGGAGCTCATTCGAACCGCCGACCTTCTGATCGGCAAGCCCTAGGCTCTGTGGTTTAACCCACAGCGCCACCCGCGTCCCCAGCAATCCTAGGTCTACTTACCGAGTAGGTCTTAGAGAAAAGGCGAGGAAGGGGGAACGTGAGAGAAGAGCTGTCCAAAATTATGCATGTTGTGAAGACAGCGGATAAGTTTTTCCTCCCTCTTGCATCGTACTAGAACTCAGGCACATCCAGTGAAGTCGAATGTTGGGTAGATTTGGGACAGACAAAATGAAGGACTTCTCCCTATTCATGCTCCCACAAAAGGCAACAATGGCCACCAACTTGCGACAGCTTTAAAAGAAGATTAGGAACGTTAGCTTAGCTGCAGCTGCTAATGTTCTGTCAACCGCAGGAGGGGAGAGTTGATGTTGTTCGCAAGCCTGGCTTGCAAGCTTCCCAGGGTCATCTGGTTGACCCTTAGGCCGCAGAGGCTGCTCCATTAGGGTAAATGGGTCACTGCCATGGCTTCTTACTTCCAGGGTGACCCTGGCTGTCAGCTTCCTCCTCCTGCTTAGTCTCAGGGTTGCCCCTGGTAGAACTCAGCAGGGAGGAAGAGAAAGGATGGGACCGTTGGCTCTCTGGCGCCACCTACTGCTGGGCTCCCTGCCTTCCGCCCTACCAGTTCTAACAGCCACCACTTGAGCTCTTAGGACAGGACACTGGACTAGATGGGCCTGATTCAGCACGGCTTTTCAATGCTCTTATTGAACTCAGAGTTCGGAGTAAACATGGATAGGATCAGGACCGGCGGTAGCGACCGGCTTCCAACTGTTAACGGAGAAATATGAGGGCTCCCTTGGACCAAAAAAAAAACCAACCAAGGACACCAGCCAGGAATACCAGAGCAAACAGCAGCCAGTAGGCTTGGTCTTTATTGAAGACTGTCGCGACAGGACTCCCACCTGCCACCAGGTGGAACAAGATGGAAGCCCCGTACAAAAGAGAACCCAAATTTTTATTAGCTGCTAATCCCCATGTTAAAGGTAAAGGGACCCCTAACCGTTAGGTCCAGTCGCGGATGACTCTGGGGTTGCGGCGTTCATCTCGCTTTATTGGCCGAGGGAGCCGGAGTACACCTTCCGGGTCATGTGGCCAGCATGACTAAGCCGCTTCTGGCGAACCAGAGCAGCACACGGAAACACTGTTTACCTTCCCGCCGGAGCAGTGCCTATTTATCTACTTGCACTTTGACGTGCTTTTGAACTGCTAGGTTGGCAGGAGCAGGGACCAAGCAATGGGAGCTCACCCTGTCGCAGGGATTCGAACTGCAGACCTTCTGATTGGCAAGCCCTAGGCTCTGTGGTTTAACTCACAGCGCCACCCGCATCCCTAATCCCCATGTTACACCCCCCCCAAACTACATCATTAATACATCATGGTTACATCATGAAAGGGGAGGTCTGGTGGCAGTAATCTGAGCATCCTGGACCCTGCCCCATGGTTCCCCTTGCCCTCCACCATACACCTATCAAGTGAAACAAAAGAGATATTTACATTTCCCTGTTTCCCAGCCAAGTTAATCCCACCCTTTTGTCTTCATCTGGGTTTGTTATTTCTGGAATGGCTACCTGTCTGGCACTCAGGTATCAGGATGCCAGGAATTATCACTCAGGCAGAGGGGCTGCTGAATAGCTGAGCTCACAGGTCTATATGAATTTCTGAAGTTTTCCCAGTGTACATAGATACATTTATCAGTGAATTGTTACGTTTGGTATTGTGCAGCAGAGGCGCTTTGAATAGATACGGAGAAACTGTGACGAAGTGTTTTGTGGGGACAAGTCACAAAAGTGTGCTGATTTTGGTAGTGGGGTGCATGTGCGTGATATCTGCTGGAGGGGCAACCCCCCCACAACCTATACATAAATTCCTGCAATATTACAACAGGCGCTAAGACCCCAGGTGGGCCCACCAGCAGCTGCCCCTAGCACACATTGGGCAGTTGGGTCTATGAGCTGCCATTTCAGTTTCCCAGAATGCCCCTGAGTGGCCCTGGGGCATTGTGGGCCATTAAAACGTCAGGTCCTGGCCTCGCTTTGACACCACTGGTTCCCAGTGAGCCCCTCGGGGCTCCCCAGGTGTGGAACTGCCCCTGCCTAGGATTGAGCTGATAGTCTGAGTGGAGGAAGAGAAGTACCCCGACTTCTGCACACTTGAACATTTGGGTGCCACGTAGCATGAGGCTTCCTTTTTGAGCTTTCAATGTATGCCAGAGGACAATTGCGCTCTTTGATCGGGCCAAGGAGCAGACAAATATAGTGGGCGATGGAGGGAGAAGAACTTCCAGTGGCGGTCAAGTAAAACAGAGAAATACATCTGTGAAAACAAGGCCAAAGATTTGCTTTGCTGTGTTGACCACGGGGGTTGCAGAACCCCAGCCTTTTTCCACTTGTGGGTTTTTGGGGCTCGCACAGGGCAGATTTTATTTGCTAGCCTTTTGGGGGAGCGACACAGTTCCATCAAAAAGCGTGAGGGTTCTCTGGATCGCGTATTCGGCAGGGAGTAAAAAGGGGGAAAAAGGACTCCTGTTTGCATAGGATGAGAATTTTTCCACTGTATTCAGTCATTCCCCGGGCTTAGTGGCTCCATCTGGGTGTGGTGGAGAGAATCCTGCCTAATCCTGCACCCACCCTGCCCCTTTAAATTTGGACACTGCCTGCCCGGTGAGCTCCCAGCCAGATTGTCCAGCTGCCGGTATCGGTTTCTTCCTTTGGGGGAGGGCGCTGGGATCGTATTTAAAGCCACTGACCAGCTATTTTGGACTCGCTTTGTCAGAGGCAGCTGCGACGCACAGAACTGAGGACAGAAAGAGAGGTGAGGGTGATGGTTTTGGGGTTGCGCCCGCACAGGTGAGGGTGGGAGGCAGGTGTGGTGGGAGCAAGCGAGGGCAAGGGTTTTCGAAGCCAGGAACAGGTGGCCCCAACATTTAAGCAGCTGTAAAACTGAAAATGCAAGAGTCTTCTTGTGCCATTTAGTTGATTGTAGTTATACCCCCCCCCCCGAGGAGTTGAGGATGGCCAATGCAGTCTCCCCTATCTACCTTTATATCTTCCCAACAAGCCTGCAGTGCTAGTTACAGTGACAGAGTGACTGGCCCAAAGCCAACGAGTTGGCAGGGGGATTTGAACCAGGGTTTATCCAGCCCCAGTCCAACACACTAATCTCTACAGAGCTGTATGAGCAAGCCTGCCCTTTCCCTGTCGCTGTGCTTTATGCCTGGGACTCCAGTCCAGAATGCCAACATGGCAGAGCCTCACTCTCTTACTTTGGATCTCTCTTCCTTGATTCAAAACTCCTGAAAGGTAGCCTGAGAATACGGGTGGGAAATTATCTGTGTACACACCATACGTTTAAAGCGTATTCCCTGCCCACCCTCCACCCCCCAAGAATCCTGGAGACTGTACTTTGCCCTTCACTGAGCTACAACTCCCAGCGCCCTTAAACTACAGTTCCCAGGATTGGGGGACGTCATGTGCTTTAAGCATGCTTCAAATCTACGGTGTATTTCTGACTACAGAAAGGGGTCGTCAGGAGGTTTGGGAGAGGTAAAAGAAAGTACCGTATTTTTTGCTCTGTAAGACTCACTTTTTCCCTCCTAAAAAGTAAGGGGAAATGTGTGTGCGTCTTATGGAGCGAATGCAGGCTGCGCAGCTATCCCAGAAGCCAGAACAGCAAGAGGGGTTGCTGCTTTCACGGTGCAGCGGGATCCCTCTTGCTGTTCTGGCTTCTGAGATATTTTATTCCTTGTTTTCCTCCTCCAAAAACTAGGTGCGTCTTGTGGTCTGGTGCGTCTTATAGAGCGAAAAATACGGTACTTCTTCGTGCGGTGCAGTTAAACTACGGAACTTGCTGCCACAGGAGGCAGCGATGGCCGCAGCGAGTTGCATGGCTTTAAGAGAGGACTGGATAAATTTGTTGAGGATAAGGCCACTGATGGCTATGCTTTGCATCCAGACAGAGGCAGCAAATCTTCTGGATACCAGTGGCTGGAAACCATAGGAAGGGAGAGGGCTCTTGTGTTCGAATCCTGCTTGAGAGCTTCCCATTATGGCATCTGCTTGGCCACTGTGAGAAACAGGACTAGATGGGCCATTGGCCTGACCCAAAAGGCTCCTGTTCTTATAGCATGGGGTAGGTGGGTTTTCCCACCTTATGTGACATTTCCGGGCTGTGTGTTAATGGCTGCATGCATGCACCCAGGGAGTTTGATGGTCAACTTCCATTCCTCCACAGGGTCAATTCTTTTATCGGGCTTCTCTCCTCCTCCTCCACCACCACCGCAGAAATGACGTCGCAGCTGGAGAGCGCAATGGACGGCCTCATCTCCGTCTTCCACAGCTACTCGGGCAAGGAGGGCGACAAGTACAAGCTGAGCAAGAAGGAGCTGAAGGATCTGCTGCAGAACGAGCTCGGCTGCTTCCTGGAGGTATGGAAAGTTTTAATGGGGAAACGGAATGGAGTAATCCCCGAGGAGGGCAAGCCTGACTGGCCGGCACAGCGATACCGGACCTCTCCGCAGCACACAAATCCGGCATTGGGTGGATTTAAACAGAGGGATGATGCACAACTTCGTCTGCCGTCATTCGTGCATGCCTTTCTTGGGTTCTGTTCGCATTGCATGCCAATGCAAACTGCTTTACTTATAAAGGATAGTTCTATCAGTGCTTCTTTGTCAATACAGTGAAATAGATCTTCCATGTTCAAGGGTAGTTTGCTGCAGAAAACCAGGTGTTTGAACAGCACCAGGAACTTTCTGCTAGTCCTGTTAAATATTTTGGAATGCTGTTTGTTTGCTATGCATTCGGACACATCTTACAATAATGTAACCAAATTTTGAATGGGGTTTCCTGAGATCAAGGAGCAGGTTTTCTGCCTGTGTTTGGCTATAACTGGGTGCCATTTTGAATCAAGGTGGATTGATGAATCCTTCAAAGCAGTGCTCATTCTAACCAAATTTTGCGTGATGGTTCCAGAGATCAAGAAGAAGGTTTTTCTTCTATGTTTGGATGCAGCCGGGTGCCATTTTGATTCAAGATGGCAGGCTGAACCTTTTGAAAATGTACCGATTTTAACCACTGTTTTCAAAACCGCTCTCATCTTTTTGGTTCCCGGGAATTCCCAAGCAATGCTGTGTACGGGACTGGTAGTATACAATCTCACTGCATACATAAAGAGGTTAGGAAGTCAAAGCACAGCTCCCATTGGATGATTTGTAGAGCAGCATCACAATCCTGGATTTGCAGGAAGTCAGAGCAGGATAGGGGAGTGGGAGAGAAGGCAGGTTCTTAAATGGTTTCTAAACAACCGCAGAGTAAAGCAGAGAGGGAGAGATACAGAGGAGCTGTGAGAACAGGGAGTGGGTTAGATGGAGCTGTGAATACATGGGGCAGGGAGTAAGCGGGGTTGGGGAGCAATGCAAACAGCAGTAGTAAAACGACACAATTGTAAAAAATGAACCCCTTCTCTCCTGTGTTGCAGGCCCAGAAGGACACAGAAGCAGTGGACAAGATCATGCATGACCTGGATGAGAACGGCGATGGGGAGGTCGATTTCCAGGAATTCGTGGTCCTGGTGGCAGCCCTCACTGTGGCTTGCAACAACTTCTTCTGGGAGAACTCCTGAGGGGCTTGAAGCCCTGGCGAGCCACGGAAGCAGCTGCTTTGCCAAGCCTGGCATGGCACCCCTCTTGCCGTCTCCTTCCCGGTCCCCCTCCTAGCCTCCTTGGCTTCTCCCTCCAGCCTGGAGGAAAGAGAGCACCTTTCAGTGCCATGTAATCGCTCGCCAGACAACGCTGCTTATTAAAAGCCATCCCCCACCCAACCCTTTGCTGGTGGTCTGGTCTGCTTTTCTTGCAGGGGAAAGTGGGGAGGAGCAGATTTGGGGATGGGCCAACCACCTCCGGTTCCAGGATTGGGACCTTTCACGGGCTTTCTACTCAGCTATCCACGCAAGGGCTGAAACTAAAAAACAGAAAAATTCAATTTCACTTCTACCGCTGGCGGCACCAACTGATGCGGCCAGTGTTGTTAAAATAAATACGCCCACAAATGTCAGTAGCCTGCCATTAATTTTACTGGCCTGCAAAAATATTTTGCTTAGAAGCCCACTCTTCAACCAGCATGGAAATGTTGGCTACAAGCCTTGTAGGGATTTTTTTCTTTTTACCAGTAGATTGAGCAATATGTTTCTGCTGTGCTGGCCTGCATAATTTGTTTGTGTGTGTGTGTGTGTGTGGTCGTGGAGGAAGGTCATGTGTATGTGACTAACATAACAGAGTAAACCAGTATCTCTGTGACCTTAGTCAAAGATATGGTTTCATTGGTGATTAACAACATCCTTCCAGGATACAGAACAAATTTATCCAAACTGCTCTTTGATGCATTAAAAATCATCTAAAAAGGTGTCCCGATTAATATATATATAGGGTACTTTTTTGTTACTCAAAATAGATTAAACTTTGTTGCAGCTCTAACTTTACTATAAACAAAACAAAACCAGAGAAATGTTCACTGCAGCAAGGGATTGGCAGACTCATGTATTGCACCCAAGATTTTTCAGCACCTTCCATCTTCAAAGCTGCAATCCTACCCAGTTTCCCAAAAAGGTGAAGTCCCAATCTATTCAATGGGAATGAATTCTGAACAGACTTGTACAAGATAGCACTGTGAGGCTACAATGCACACTGTGGAATTAATCTCATTAAATTCAGTGAGATTTACTTCTGAGGAAACCTGGATAGGCCCTGCAGGAAGTGAAGAAAACCTTGATCTGGGAGTGGACGAGCATCTCTCTGACTGTAGAGGACTGCCACCTTGTGGTCAACCAATAAATACAACCAATAAATGATACATCTTGATCCTATGCATTTTTACTCATAAAAGTTTCAGAAAAGAACAACCCAAATGATCAAGGAGTTAAAGCAACTCCTCTACTAGGAAAGATGACATTTAGAGCTTTTTTATTTTAGGAGGGAAAGGTAAGTTGGGAAGACATGACAGAGGTGCTTAAGATTATGGGCCGCATACACTGTTGGTTTTAAAGGATAATAGATATGGTAAAAGGAGTATTCCCTGGATGTACAGATCCAGGTTTGGGGCAGGTACTCTTTGGTGAGAGAGCCCCAGCAGAGATTTAAATTAAAACCACAAAACAGGCAGGAAAGTAAAGTGTGGGAATATAAACTGATGGGACTTTAAAATATCCTCTCCTAAGACGCTTTCAGAGTTCCCAATTTCCCTTAGCATAGACAAAGCCCATGTGTTTGAGAAGTTAAAAAAGACTCAGGACAGACAAACGAAAGTCCTCCTTCACACAGCACATAGCTAAAACTATGAAATCTGCTCCCACAAGATGCAACAGCAGCCACCAATTTGGATGGCCTTAAAAGTAGACAAATTCACAGAGAATAAGGTTATCCGTGGCTACTAGCCACAATGGCTCTGTTCTACCTCCATAGTATATACACAAAGTATCAAATGTGGTGACAGTAATAATAATGCAACAAAACAACACCACAAACTGGCTTATGAGTATAAAACCAAATTTACTAGAATAACAAGTAGAATAGACTTGTAACCATTCAAGCAACAAACATACTAAGGTGCCATGTGCAAAACAAAAGCTTGGAGATACTGTAAACATGGAGTGGATAAATGTACAACTGTATCTTAACAAGTTACATGTGCAATAAACGTTATACAGACTGGATAATGAACCGTTCAACAAGTAGCATAAGTCCAATCACAGAACCAGTTGTACATTTGTCCACTCCATGTTTACAGTATCTCCAGGCTTTGTTTTGCACATGGCACCTTAGTATGTTTGTTGCTTGAATGGTTACAAGTCTATTCTACTTGTTATTCTAGTAAATTTGGTTTTATACTCATAAGCCAGTCTGTGGTGTTGGTGTTCTGTTCCACCTCCACCCTCCGAGGCAGGATGCATCTGAATACGAGTTGCTGGTACTGTATTCATGCACAGCCTAGCATCAAACCTTAGCAGGGTATGTGCTGTTGTGCTCAGGTCCTGTGTGCAGGCTTCCCAGTGAGGCCATCTGGCTGGCCACTGTGAGACCAGGATGCTAGATAGCTCAATCGGTAAAGCATGAAATTCTTAATATCAATCAGGGTTGTGGGTTGGGCAAAAGATTCCTGCATTTCAGGGGATTGGACCAGATGGTCTTCATCGTCCCTTCCAATTCTACAATTCTGAGATTCTATGACTTAGATGGGCCGTTCACCTACTCCAACAGGAAACACCTTCTGTTCTTATGCACAAACCTCAACCCACTGTATGCAGGCCTCGCTCCGAAACCCCCTCGCACTTAAAAGCAGCCGCGCCCCTTTAAACCAAACCGCGCCCGCTTCTAAACCAACTCCATCCATTCACAAAAAAAGCTTCCTCTCTTGAGAATGAGCGTCGCCCCGGCAGAGCCACGCCCCTCCCTCAGCTCCAACCACTCAGAAAGCGACAAACGGCCAACCACTCTACGTAGCACGTCGGAGCCCGCCTTCTCCCTCTCTTTCTAGGAGACGTAACCACGGTGCGCTCCGGGTCTCCTCCTCCCATCCGGAGAGGACGTTTCTCCGCGCATGCGCAGAGAGGCAGCCTCGCCTCAACCTCCTGGCGCACGCGCGGCCGCTGCTTGACGCGTGCGCAGCTCCGGCCTTTTTTATATATATATATTAATTTTTTTGGGGAAAAAAAAGCTCCGCCATTTTGCCGGGCTCCTTTCTGAAGGGGAATTTGAAGCGAGGAAGGCTCCGAGCGGCTGAAGTGAGAGAGTCGTCGCCGTCGTCGTCCTCCCGAGAGAGAGACGACGGGAGGTTGGAGGAGGAGGGGAAGCTGAGGGGGGAACCAACCACCGCCACCATCTTTGCGTTTGGGGCGCCTGACGGGGGAGGCCGGGCTAAGCCTGAGCGGAGCCTCCCGCCGCCTCCGCTGGCCCCGCCGGAGCCGCAGACAGAGCAGAGCGAGCCCCGCCCCCGACGGTGAGTGAGGAGACCGTTGGGTCGTGTAGGCCGCGCGCGGAGGGGGCGGGGCCTCGAGGACCGTTGGCGCCTTCCAGCAGGCCGCGCCGGGTGGGGGGGGGGAGAGGGAGGCATTCGCCCCGGCCGCGCACGTGACCGGTTCAGAAGCCTGGCGAGCAGCGGGGGAATGCCCGGATGCAACGGGGTTCTGTGGTGGGCGGGGCGACTCCAGTGCATTCCCATGCGTTCCCTTCTCTCCAGAATGAATGAATGAATGGGTCTCCTGTAAAATCAGTGTTTTTTTTCGGGGGGGGGGAAGAGGTGGGGGAAGTTACCGCGAAATTTATTGCGGGCCCAGTCGCAGTACCGACACACACAGCCCAGCAGTGGCTAAATGTTAAGTTGTGATTAATCAGCTCAAGCAGACAAGGATCTGAATTAGAAATGGCCACGAATTTATTGATTACAGATATAGGTGGATTTTTGGCTCAGGCATTGGGTGTATCTCCATATCAGCCCCGTCAGACCAAAAAAAAAAAAGATTTAATTTTTTAAAGGTCAGGAAACTCAGTTGCCCTCAGTTCCTGCTTAAAAAAGAAAAAAAAAACCTGTATAAAATCACTTTTGATGTTGGCTCTACTCTGCCCTCCTTTATTATTTATTACATTTATATCCCACTTTTTCGCCAAGGTGGTGAACTTGGTTGTCCACCCCACCCCCATTTGGTCTTTCAATGACCCTGTGAGGTAGGTTGGGCTGAGAGACAGTGATTGGCCTAAGCTTCATGGCTGAGCAGGGACTAGAACTCTGAGCCAGATTTGATGAAGTGAACGTGTTTGAGGGCCAACCAAAGCTGTTGAGCTTCTTTTAGGATTGAAGTTGTTGAGCTTTTTTTTTGGATTTTACCCCGGGACATATACTGCCATGGGGGCCGGATTAAATCGACTGGCGGGCCAAATTAGGCCCCTGAAACACCAATGAATGCAGCACAGTGTAGACTCCTCCTGTAGCACAGTAATGCTCCTTCTGGGAAATGAATTTGACTGGCCAACTAAACTAGGCGAGGGTCAACGATAGGTCTCAAACCCTCAGTGAGTTAGGAACTTACCCTGCATGTGAAGACAGGCTCAGGTAGCTGTTGATAGCCTTCTCCTCCATAATTGTATTGAGGAATCTTGTTTGGCTCTTTTAAAAAGAGGGGGAAAGTTCCCTGAGACTGACTGTGAGGCAGATGCTTTTGCTACTAGCAAGAGGACCAATGAGCTCCCTGCTTCCCAGAATATAAGAGCCCGATGGATCAGGCCAAAGACCCATGTAGTCCCTCCACTTGTTCTCATAGTGGCCAACCAGATAGCAAAAAGCAGGGCCCGAGTGTAAGAGTGCTTTCCCCTCCTACCAGTTCCCAGGGCTGGTATTCAGAAGCATTACTACCTCTGATCATGAAAGCAGAAATTAGCCATCATGGCTCGTATCCATCCATAGCCTTTATCCCCCAGGAATTTCTCCAATCCTCCTTTAAAGCCAGCCAAGTTAGTGGCCATAACTGCCTCTTGTGGGTGAATTTCAACATTTAGCTGTGAGCTGTGTGAAGAAGCTCTTCCTTTAGCAACAGTTAATGTTTTTTTTCTTTTTTCTGAACTGGCCCTGTCTTCTTCTTTTGCAGATTCTGGGGACCTGAGATGGCCGCGCAGTCAGCGCCGAAAGTCGTGCTTAAGAGCACCACCAAGATGTCCCTCAACGAGCGGTGAGGAGCCCAACGGCCAACTTCAGCTCATAAGATTTTTTTTAAATTTTTATTTTTGCTTAGTTATCACTGTGTTCGATATCCAGAGCCAACATGGTCCTTGCCCTGCTTTTAACCTACCCAGATGCAGAGAAGCAGGGGGCAGCTTTGCGTCTGCCTTAAATCCGACAGCAAGCGATGGTACACAAGGTTAAAAGGGCCAAAATTGTCTGTCTGATGATAAAGCTGAAAACGGTAATCTGGTGGGATGTGTTCTAAGGAAAACCTCGCACCCTCCTTTTTTTCTTCCACATGTGTTCACATTATATAGGTGACCCCTGCAGTGCGGTAGCATGTGACCTAAGCTGCAGGAGGCTTTGCTGCGGTGTCCAAGGCGGACACACATCCTTGTGTGGTCTGGCCTGTAAGAGGCAGGCAGCTGGCCGCTCTGATCAGCCCGAAGGCTCCTTGGCCACAGTCCTTGGACCTTGTAAGAGGCAAGTGCTCCGCTCCATTCATCATCTGCTTCCTTTGCCCTCTGCATGCCCTCTCTTCTCCTTCCTTTTTCTCCTCTCCTCTCCAGTGCATTCCTATATGTAAATTTTCCAACTAATAGGTGGTGCTTACATTGTGTGGCCCTTGTGTACTCTGTCTCTGTTAAGAGGGTTGGTAATCTTAAAACCTGGTCATCTCTCTGGGAAACGCACAGCTGGTTTCAATGGCAGGCCAGGAGAAGAGGGATCCAGTGTACAGAGGTATGGCAGGCTTGGATTATCTGAGAAACTCCTTGAGCTGCTCTGTAGGGGTGTAGTTGTACTTGGAATTGGTCCCTTGAAACAGTTGGGCATCTACATCCTTTCTGTCCATTAATTTCAGTAGGTCTGCTCTGAGGAGACCATACAACTCACAGTCAGCTGCTCTTTGATCAGGGATGGGGAACCTGTCACTCTCCAGGTATTGCTGGACTTCCAGTTCCCCATCCACCCCAGCCAGCCTGCTCAGTGGACAAGGAGTTTTAGTCAAACAACGCCAGGAAGACCATGGGTTCTGCCCACCTTTGGTATAAATGCATGACATTACAATTGCAAACAAAATTCTTTCTAGCCTTACATAATGTCTATTCTGTTAGAGAATAAATTCTGCCTTTTTACAGCCATGTTGCTGAATAACATATCTCCTGTTCTTGGATTGGCATTTCATTTGTGTCCTAAAGTTTTCATCAGGCGTTCTTTGAGGGTGTAGGGATAGTCCTTTTGCAATCTGCAGAATACTATTTAATAAACAGTGCAGTCCTACATAAGCTTATTTGGAATTAAGTCCCACTTTGCTCAATCAAGTGCACTTCCAAGTAAATCTTCATAGCATTATTGGATAGGAATACACACACACAGGCAATAGGGTTTGCAGCCTTTCTGAACAATCGGGGGAGCCTGCTAGCTATGCTGTAGACCAGGAGTGGGAAACATGCCTTTCGGCATTCAGAAAATGAATTCTAAGTTTCCATTTGAATTTTTTTGGATTTCTTGCCCCTTCTCAAAATTGTAGGTGTGTGAGTTTTGTTAAACCCTGGGAGTCATGGATCCTAGTGCCCTCCAGATGTTGCTGGACTACAACTCCCATCATCCCCGGCTGTTGGCCATGCTTGCTGGAGCTGATGGAACTTGGAGTCAGTAACATCTGGAGGGCCGGTGGTTCCCCACACCTGCTGTAGACTCTATTCCAGAGTTTTCCAAACTCTGTGTCACAATACGTTAGTGTGTCAGCTGCAGTGTGTAGTTGTGTTGCACGAACGCTCCCTGCGCTCCTCCTGGCAATGGAAAGGGTTAGTTTAACCTCCAGTTTGATAGTAAAACTGAATTACTGTGTTGCAAAATGATGCGTGTCCAAAAAGCGTGTCACCAACTTGAAAAGTTTGGAAAGCTCTGCTCTATTCCATAGCAACAGGTTTGCACTTGTGGCCATCTCTCCCATCTCTCCCACCCCCTTCAATTGGGGAACCAGTGGTCAGGCCACACCACACTGTAGGGGGCTTCCTGTATGTTAGTGGCGTGCGCTCATATTTTTGATTTATTGGAAGGCTTCACCAACGAGATTGGGCTCCACCGTCAGGGGGTAGCTGCTTCCCATCGTATTTTGAAGGTTGTATTAGTACTATTTGATATTGAGCCCTTGCTAACTTGGCAGGGTGAGTGGCATCATAGACGTGGAAAGGGGCTAGGTCCTTGCCCAGAGAAAATCCGTTTGATTTCATTCAGCCACTCAATTTGTATGCTGCTTTTCCAGAAAATAAATCATGCTCAGAGCGGCTTATAACAAAGAAAACGGGAACACATTGCAAACGAATGCTACAAAGACTATTTTTACAATAACTTAGCAAACATTAACAATTATAATAGCATAGCAAAACCCCACATTTCAATACTAAAAAACATCACAATATTACTTAAACAGCATCCAGAAAACCAAAAGCAAAAATGGCAAAGGAGCTTCATAGTTTCGCCTTAGTCCGAGAAATACCCCTCCCGTAATGTGATTGATTTATGACTCATTTTTAACAGTTGCTCACCAGTGTGCCCTTGTCCTGTCTGCATTTGACCTTGTGGCTCTGGGCCTAGATTGGGCAGCAGGCTCCAATTGCTTGCTCTGTCCCTGCACCTGCCAGGGCATGGAGTTTTTGTGGGGAGGGGGATCTCCATGTGGGGAAAACCTGTTGCCCTTCCAGCTGCAGTTGGGCTCCTGACTTCCACCAGCCCCAGCCAGCATGGCCAGTTATTTGCTGAAGGAACCATTTCTGGAGCCAGGTCCAAACTTTACTTCGAAAGCACATCCTGTGTGCTGTTTGAGATCCTTACTCATAGGGTTTGAATGCCCCCGGCATGAGCAGAGAACGCTTCCTGCCAACGACTGGTTTCTTTCCAGCTGGCAGCCCTTTGTGTCTCCTGGTTTAGGGTGCTGCTCAGGCCCATAAAGGGAGAGCTGAAAAACCTTGTTTGTGAGCAGCAGCCGCCTTTCAGAATCTGGATCCAAACCTCGTTTGGACTGGGTGCAAATCTAGCAGTATGCTAGTTGCCGATTGGCAGTTTGTGTGTTCCCTTATGTGTCCAAAAGATGGAAACTGCCATAAGAATTGGAACGGCATTTTTGCCATAGTATTAGAAACCCCTGGGATTGTAGTTATGGGGGGGACACGTCCCATGTCGTAGCTCCCTCATAAATAAGCTAACGAAAGTGACTAGCTTGCTAAGAAACTAGTAGTTCTCACCTCTCAGCCCCCCATCCTTCCGGCACATGCCCTGCCTAAAAGTACTCACTGTATGTGGCTGCCAGGAGAATTATTAAATATAGGGCTGGTTCTTTAATTTTGCTACCTTTGGAGCATTGTATAATAATAATAATTATTATTTATTATATCAGTCATTTTATATAGCAAGTATCAGAGCAGCTTGACAAGGTGAAATACAACTTATAAAAGCAATGTAAATCCCTAGGAGTGAGGGGGATTCTGAAACCATGAACCATACCAAAATATAGCAACATATAAATAAGGACCAAGGCCTGCCTGCCCTGCTTAAAGCTGAGCACTGCCACAGACGGCAACATTAATTAATCAAAGGCCTGGTTGAGTTAAAAAGTATTGGCCTGATGCCTAAAGATTGGCAAGGTTGGCATCAGGCATGTCTTCCTGGGACCTCCAGGTGGCAGCATGGGACCACTAGAAAAGGCGTGTTCTTGTGTGATCACCCTCCGCACCTCCCTCAGGTGGGGCACTCAATGAGAAGGGCTTTAGATGAAGACCGCAAGGTCTGGGCTGGTTCCTATGGGGAGAAGAGGTCCGTTGCAGCTTCAAGATGACCTAGTGGTTCAGAGCAGCTTGATTTGGCAATTCCTCTCTTAGCCTCCCTTTGCTGGCCAATTGAGTCAGTCCATTTGCAACCAGCACTGCTTTCCCTTCACCTTTCTCTCCATCTTGCTTAACTGCTTTGTGTGCTTTTTCCATCTTTGCTTCTTCATTTTGAGATCACATGAAATTTGATTTTTTTATTTAAAAAAATCACTTCTGTTTTAAATATACTGCACTAATCCATACCCTTTTGAATGTCCTGTCCTTGCACGTCTTCTGGAAAACGAGGAAAAGTCTGTAGCTCATTAACCTGCGATAAATTAAAATGTGTACCACGTTGTTGGCGTTAAAAAAAAAAAATTGTGGGCCGCGGCCGCCCACTCTTAAGGGCCATGAAATGCCAGTTGAGATGCTTTTGTAATGACAAGCTTTTGTTTAAACACCCGTTTTGTTCGACCTTGAAGCTTTACTAATATGCTGAAGAACAAACAGCCGATCCCCGTGAACATTCGAGCCACCATGCAGCAGCAACAGCTAGCCAGTGCCCGGAACAGGAGGCTGGCCCAGCAGATGGAGAACAGACCTTCTGTGCAGGCTGCGTTAAAGCTCAAGCAGGTGAGAGAGGCGCAGGAGAGCCAGCGATGGAGCCTTGGCAGCCGGGGGCTTCATTTGGGTGGGAAGCACAGGTGTGATAGATGGATGCCAGCTTCTGGAAACCACAGGGTCCTGCTTGCAGGTTTCCCACAGCGTGGTCCTCTTGTGAGATTAGGATTCTGGGCTAGATGGGCCATTGGCCTGACCCAGCAAGGCTCTCCTTATGCAAATCTTTGGTCGATGTTCCTGCTGGTGGGCCACGTCCCACGACACCTCCTGCTGCCTTCTAGGAAATAATCCTTTGTCCAGGTGGTCTGATCCACCAGGGCTCTTAAGGAAGGACTGCATAGCAATCACCATATGGCTTCACTCAGGGGTTGCTAACCTGGTGCCCTCCACCTGTTTCGGGTGGCCACTTGCATCAGTCCCAGCTCAGTCAGTGATGGAGGGTGTGTGATGGGAGCTGTTGTTCACGACAGATCTGGAAGGCACCACATAGACGTACCCATTATTTGTTTACTTCTAGTATTCATTGTGTGAAAAATAACAAAAAAGAAACCGCAAACACAACCACACAAAAGGCAAGAACGATTGCATGTCATCCCAGAAACAGAAAATGGCCGCCTATGTCATTGTGCTGCGTAAGGTTAAAGCAACGTGGGTTGATCTCAGGGACTTGGCTACAGCAGAGGAGGTTCCCTTGCACCTCGCTGTGGTAGGCCCCAAAAGATTACAGGCTTGTGACCGAAATCCCATTCTGGGAGAGTTTGCCCTTCTGAGTTTGGGCCTCAGAGGACCAGGGTGGTGGTGCAGCTTTGCTGGTTTTGATCATGCAATCATTTCCCCCCCTGTGTAGCTTTAGTCTCCATCTACATTTGGGCCCCAGGGTGGCGCAGGCAGCCGTGACACGTGTGTAGCAGGTGCTGCTCCATTGCACGACTTGTGTGAAATGACCCTTTTCAAATGAGAACATATGGCAGGAGCTAAAATGCAGTAGAGTCCTGAACGGGTGCTGCTCCCTGAAAGAGGCATGGTCATCCCCTACTTGCAAAAGGTGGCTCTGATTTATCTCGGGGTGCATCTGCGGTCCCCTCCTTTCCCTTTGTCTGATCTTGTTAGGATGTAAAGGTAAAGGGGCCCCTGACCGTTAGGTCCAGTCGCAGACGACTCTGAGATTGCGGTGCTCCTCTCGCTTTATTGGCCGAGGGAGCCGGCATACAGCTTCCGGGTCATGTGGCCAGCATGACTAAGCCGCTTCTGGTGAACCAGAGCAGCACACGGAAACGCCGTTTACCTTCCCGCCGAAGCAGTACCTATATACCATATTTTTCGGCCCATAGGGCGCACCTAGTTTTTTGGGGGGGAAATAAATAAAAATTATTTCCCCCCCAGGTGCGGGGCTGGGGCGGGGGAAGCCCGAGCTTCCCCAGCCCCCAGAACAGGCTGCTATCCACTAGCCGTGGGAGAGCTGCGCAAAGCCCGAAGCCTGGGGGGGCGCTGAGCTCAGCGGGCCCCCAGGTTTCGGGTGCAGGCACCTCTCCCCAAGCCGTGGGAGAGCTGCGCGACTTCGCGCAGCCCTCCCACGGCTTGCGGATAGCTTCCTGAAGCCTAGAGAGCGAGAGGGGTCGGTGCACACCGACCCCTCTCGCTCTCCAGGCTTCAGCGAAAGCCTGCATTCGCCCCATAGGACGCACACACATTTCCCCTTCATTTTTGGAGGGGGGAAAGTGCGTCCTATAGGGCGAAAAATACGGTATCTACTTGCACTTTGATGTGCTTTCGAACAGCTAGGTTGGCAGGAGCAGGGACCCAGCAACGGGATCTCACCCCACGTGGGGATTTGAACAGCTGGCCTTCTGATTGGAAAGCCCTAGGCTCTGGTTTAGACCACAGCGCCACCCGTGTCCCTGTGAGGATGTACCTTGGTATGATTTCATGAGCTACCAGGTGACTTGTGAGAGCTGGAGAACCATGTTTAACATTTCATATATTTACCGCCACTCACATAATAATCCATTATACACTAGTCTGCTGATGTGATAAACCATTGCATAGGTTTTATGTAATGGTATTTAAAATAAAAATGCAGCGCATCTCTCAAAATGTTCTGGGCACATCTTCATTCCCTCCTCAAACCAAACCATGTTGCTTCACCCTTTTTCTTCCCCAGACCTTTCCTGCATTGAACCAAGAGCCGTGGTGATCACATGTGACCCTCTCTCTCTCTTTTCCCCCCATTACTCCCATCTCAAGCAGCTTGCGCCCGCCCTTCCGTGCCCGCTGCTCGCTGCTTGTTTCTGTGCGACGTTTTCCTGTCTAACACTCTCTTCTTCCAGAAGAGCCTGAAGCAACGCCTGGGGAAGAGCAACATCCAGGCGCGTTTAGGCCGGCCGGCGGGACCCCTGGTCCGGGGTGCATTAGGGAGCCGAGGCTTGCCCATGGGTCAGAGAGGCTTGCCCCGAGGAGCCATGCGCGGCGGGCGTGGCACCAGAGCGTTGCTACGGGGAGGAATTCCCCTCCGAGGTTAGTGTGTCAGTGAATTAGTTCACTTAGGACTGGGGGGGCGGCACCGTTTTCTGTCTGGAGGCAGCAATCCTTTCTGGGTACCCTTCCAAGAAGGGCCACGTGCCAGTGTTGGGCAGGGCAAGGAGGAACAATGGGTGGAAAAGTTAAGGCCAATTTTACCTTTGTACCGTAGGCTACTTTCTGCACATACACACGCGTGCCCTTCTCCATCTTCCACCCAGAGAGGCATGGTCAGAGTTCAAAGGCACGTCCCAGCCAGGCAAAAACACTCAAGGAGAGGGTGTGAAGCAGGGCCCAGGGGCCTGGGAGCAGGGGTGGGGCCTGGGAGAGTTCTGAGGGCCAGATAGGGAGACCTTGAGGGCCACATTCAACTCAGCCCTCAGGTCTGAGGCTCCCCAAACTTTACTTGCCAAATATCACTTGACACCCCCCAAAGATATATCTGATGAACAATAATACTATGGGGGGGGGCCAGAACTGATGTCCATTCTTCACACAGCCTGTTTGCTGTGTGCTCTGCTCCCCCCGTTTGGGGGCTCAGTGCATAAACTTTGACATAGTCCACATGTTAATCTACATGAGTCTGATTGCATGGCGTGACTTCAGTGGATTTAGTATACTTGGTGCAAACTTGAGAGAGGGGTGGGAGAGCAAGGAGTTGAGGAAAGAGAAACTTGGGAGCCTGCCCCCAACAGATGAAACAGTTTTCCGGTGCCAGATTTAGGACATACTACCAAGGGGGCTAATAATTATTATTACTATTATTATTATTATTATTATTATTATTATTATTATTTAAAAACATGTATTTACTAAGATCCATAAAAATGCAACTGTACCAAAAGGAAGTATTACTAAAATAAGATATTGGGGGTGTGTGGATTTTTGTCCTTGTTCAGGGCACCATATTACCAAAGACTCAGCCGCCTTTAGCAGAGCTCTGCTTCTCTTCAGCTAAGTTTGCTATCCTGGAGTAAGCTCTGCTTGTTTTGTTTTTTTTTTAAGTCCCTAGCTTCTGTAACTGCAGAGAGAAGCCTGGAAAATGGAAAACGAGGCTGGTAGGCTTTGAAGCCCATAGGTAATGGGTGGTGAACTTTCAGCTGTGACTCCCATCATCCCTGACTGTGGCCATGCCAGCTGCTGGGACATGGGAGTCCAACAACAACTGTAAGGCTACAAAGCCTCCCCACATTTGCCATAGCGCATTTTGGCATAACAGTTACCTGGGCTGTTGCAACTTTTTTTGAAATAGGAAGCCGACAACCAGTGAAGGGGCTAGGATCCAAAAGAGAATTCTCAAGCAAAATGTGCTTTGGAGACACCATTATTATTAAGCCACTGTAGAATTTGAAAGTAGACCTGTAGTGCAGAAATATCCTGAGTTTGCTGGCAAGACCTTTTCTTCAAAAGCTCAACTGATGGTTGACTCTCTTTCTCTCTTTCTCTCTCTCTTCCCCTTTAAAGGACAGGGTTTACTTCGGGGAGGACGCGGCATAGCTGCTCGAATGGGCCTGAGAAGAGGAGGCCTTAGAGGACGGGGTGGGCTTGGCAGAGGAGGGCTTGGCAGAGGAGCCATGGGCCGGGGTGGCATTGGCGGCAGAGGTGAGCACAACTAACTTGGGATGTTACACTCACTTTCATTTTATTCCTGCAGCCTCGTACCTGGCATTGCAGAGAAATTCTAAGAAGCGAAAACATCAGTCCCGTACTGAAAAGGTTTAGTCTGCCATCTCGAGTCAGAATGGCTTCCAGCTGTTTCCAAACTTTAGACGAAAACTTGCTCCGTCACCTCAGGAACCGGCATGCCAAATTTGGTGGTGGTATCTTTAAGAGGCATCTAAATGCTGAGCGAAGGAACAAACAGCTTTCCAAAAATATACAGTAGATTTACTGCATGTGTGAAAACCGCAGCACAGGAGAGGTCAGTTATATTCGTTTGCCGCTTTTTACACCAAGCGACTTGAAATGAATAAGCAGGAATAGCAAAAAACGTTAAAACCAAACACAGGAAAAACATTGAAACCCAAGAGAGCTCTGTGGGATAGACAAACATTATTATTCAACATAAGGCAGCTTTCTATGAGGACTAGAATAGGCCATTTAATCGGGAAAACTAAGATCTGGGATCTTGCTTTAACTTTAGGAGACAAGCCATAACTCAATGATAGAACATCAGCTGTGAATGCAAAAGAGCCACAGTTCAGTCACTGATATCCAGGAAGGGCTGAGAATATCCCCTTCCTCAAACACTGGAGAGCCCCTGCCAATCAATATAGACCGGGGTTTCCCAAACTTGGGTCTTTCAGCTGTTTCCCATCATCCCTAGCTAGAAGAACAAGTAGTCAGGGATGATAGGAACTGTAGTCCAAAAACAGTTGGAGACCCAAGTTTGGGGAACCCTGATCTAGGCAATGCTGAGTTAACTAGATGGACCGATAGCCTGGTGCAGTCGAAGGAAGCTTTCTGTGTCTACTCTGATTGACAGCAGCCCTCTGATCGCATTTTAGCCATCTTTTGCACTGGGGAGGCTATGGGGCGGGAGCGGGGGGCGGTTTGAACTTTATCCTAGAAGAGGAGGCAGCTGAGCTCCAGTGGTGCAGTGCCTAACCCTGTCCTCCTCCTCCTCCCGCCCAGGTCGTGGCATGGTGGGCCGGGGACGAGGCGGCTTCGGCAGCCGTGGGAGAGGCCGGGGCAGAGGCAGAGGCGCCCCTCGCCCCGCCCTGACCAAGGAGCAGCTCGACAACCAACTTGACGCGTACATGTCAAAAACGAAAGGACACCTGGATGCTGAACTGGACGCCTACATGGCCCAGACAGACCCCGAAGCCAACGACTGACCCACCCTTGCTGTAGACACTTGCTGAGGTTGTGTGTTCTGTGCGCTGGTCCTTCCCCACCCAAGCCCTCTCCTGTAAGCCACGACCGGCAACAGCCGCCCTGACGGCGTGGGGAGGGGTAGGAGACAATAACTTTCACGGGTTTCTCTTGCATTTTGATACTCCTGCGTTGTATGAAACTGGCGGGCGGGAGAGAATTGTGTGTTTATCTACATGCACGCGCACACACACACACACACACATTTCTTAAACGACTTCCAAAAACAAATGTGACTGACCTGCTGTCTGTAGATGGCATCATCTTGAAGCTCCTCAACAGGACATTACATGCATGACTCTCCCCCTTCCTCTCCTGTCTTCCTCAACCCCCCCCCCAAAAAAAATTTTTTTTGACCTTGCTGTAGACAGAAGGTCTCAGGTGCTTATAAATTGCAGTCTCGGCAGCTACAGCTGCTGTAAGAGTTGGGTTTCAAGGTGGCTGCTCATGCACAGTGATGCTGAATCCCATATTTCGTTTCCGATGTTTCTGCTTACGTCCACACCCCAGGCCCAACAAATAATTCTGTGACTTTTATATATGGTGAGCACAAATCAGTGGAGTTCTTCCTTCCCTGCCCCTCTCCTTCCTCCAACCCCCAACCCTCAAAAAGGATTAGGCCCAACTAGTGTTTAATTCACCAAACCTGTTGTGGCCGAAAGCAGATTTTTTTTTTTTTAATAATAATAATAAACAATGGCAGCAAACTTTTCATTTTTATGTTTATGCTCTTGTGGCCAGCCTGCTGGTTGGTATTTTGTTTGTGTGTGTTTGAAGACACTAGGAAGGCAAATGTCTTTCTCTATTTGCCGCCCAGTGTCTTGTGAGCTCAACTGTTCTGTTCTGGTTTTGAACGGCATCTTGTATTTTCTGGTTTACCATAAGAAACAATTGCAGGGAAAAGGAAAAAAATGCCTTTGTCTTGGTTTTTTGTTGTTGGTGGGGCGGGGACTGTTGTTGGAAACTTACAGTAAATTGAATAAGCCACTACTACTATGACCTTTTTGGTCATCTTTTAATAGGTAGGTGGAGCACCTACCTGCCTATCATTTCATATCATGAGGGTGTCAGCTAACTGATAGATGGGCAGTCCTACACACTTGCCAAAGTTAACCCACCGGTTGGGAGGAGGGATCTGCTTTGCCAGTGTGTTCCCTGCAGGAAATGCCCTGGTGCATCTACCGTATTTTTCGCTCTATAAGACGCACCAGACCACAAGATGCACCTAGTTTTTGGAGGAGGAAAACAAGAAAAAAAATATTCTGAATCTCAGAAGCCAGAACAGCAAGAGGGATCGCTGCGCAGTGAAAGCAGCAATCCCTCTTGCTGTTCCGGCTTCTGGGATAGCTGCGCAGCCTGCATTCGCTCCATAAGACACACACACATTTCCCCTTACTTTTTAGGAGGGAAAAAGTGAGTCTTATAGAGCAAAAAATACGGTATTTCATTTTATATATTCGTATCCCACTTTTCTCCCAGGTTGGGATTCAAGGAGGCTTGCTGCATTTAAAATACACCAATTACAAATACAGAATAATACAGAATGCAGTAGTACCTCGAGTTACAAACACTTCAGGTTACAAACGCCACTAACCTGGAAGAGTTAAGAACTTTGTCCTAGGATGAGAACGGAAATAGTGTGCCAGCGGCGCAGCAGCAGCAAGAGGCCCCATTAGTGAAAGCACGCCTCTAGTTAACAGTTTCAGGTTAAGAACAAACCTCCAGAACGAATTAAGTTTGTAACTAGAACTACCACCGTGATAAAAACACACTAGTTAAAACAATAATGAATATACATTACAACATATTGAAAACCAGCCACTAAAATAAAATTTGCAGCCCATTGATCAACTTTGTCTGCACGAGCTTCTAGAGGCCTGTCTAAACGGAGGGATAACAAACACAGCCAATTTAACCTCTCTTTCGAGGAAACTCCACAACATTAAGAACAGCCGCAGGAAGGTCGGCGGTTCGAATCCCCACAACGGGGTGAGCTCCCGTTGCTCTGTCCCAGCTCCTGCCAACCTAGCAGTTCGAAAGCACGCCAGTGCAAGTAGATAAATAGGTGCCACTGTGACGGGAAAGTAAACAGCGTTTCCATGAGCTCTGGTTTCCGTCACAGTGTCCTGTTGCACCAGAAGTGGTTTAGTCATGCTGGCCACATGACTCGGAAAGCTTGTGTGTGGACGAATGTCGGCTCCCTCGGCCTGAAAGCGAAATGAGTGCCACAACCCCATAGTCACCTTTAACTGGACTTAACCATCCAGAGGTCCTTTACCTTTCACCATCTCTGAAACAACCTTGGCTCTGGGTCCCTAAGCATAGAAATGAGCATTGTTTTGCAATTTAAGTATCTGTCTCCCAGCTTGTTTCTAGTGTCTGAAACAGGGAGGAAAAGATGCAGAAATGGATGGATTTGTACATATGTTGCATTTAGATACAAGCCACCTCCTTCTCTCCAGACTACCAAAAACAAACAATTTAACAGATTTCTTCTGGACTCAAGTCTACTTTTGTTAGGTGCATCTGTGGACCCAATCCACAAAAGTTGATGCGACAAGATCCTTGAGTGATTGCAGAAAAACAAATAGTCCCTTAACACACTTACCCCTCCGGAAATTCATCCAAAACTATAATAATGGTCAATCTCTGGAGTTTTGAAACTTGCCGAACACAGAATGTGAAACAAAGAAGATTTCAGTATTTCATATTTGGAGTCAGTGGTACCCCATCTAGCAAAAATGCAAGCTGTTCAAATATTTCTTTGCCTGTTGATACCAGCAAAGAGATCGCAGGAAAGTTCTTTACCAGCCACTCTGCTTAGTTACACACCTCTGTTTTCCATCCACCATTAAATTTGAAGGAGCTTTGAGGGTATGAATGAAGAGTGCAGCTTACGATGGGACACAGGTAAGAGGCGAGTGGTTATGCAATGGGGTGCAAGCCTGTGATTATGTGTGGGGACACCGCTGCAGCTGTAACCATGGTTATGGGAGCAGATTTGAGGACCACAAATGCCCTCTGGCTTAGAATACATCCTCTAAGCTTGTTATTTTTTTAATCAATGTAGTTTGCTATGAAGCATTGTTAGCAGCTGGCTTTAAATAGCTGATCCATGGGGAATCTCTTGTTCAGAACTAGCTGGAGCTGTGAGATGTTTGCAGAGGTGATGGTATTTGCTGCCCTCTGGAAATGTGGAAGAATACCCCATTAATGCTAAAAAAAATTGCCTAGCCACTTTGGTGCTTGTCATGCAAAAATGCATTCATGTTTTTATTTTGGTAGCATCTATAGAGGTGTTGAGCAAGGAGTGTTACTGATGCAGCAAAGTAGGGGAAGTAGCTCAGTGGTAGAGCATCTGCTTTTGCATGTAGAAGGGCCCAGGTTCAATCTCCAGGTAGGACTGGTGGGAAAATACACCTGTATGAATTCCACTGACTGTGTAGACCCGTGTTTCCCAAACTTGGGTCTCCAGCTGTTTTTGGACTACAATTCCCATCATCCCTGACCCCTGGTCCTGCTAGCTAGGGATGATGGGAGTTGTAGTCCAAAAACAGCTGGAGACCCAAGTTTGGGAAGCCCTGATGTAGATGGTACTAAACCTAGATGAACCAACGGTTTGACTCTGAAGCATCTTCCTTTGCTCCTAACAACACACACACCCCTTGATCATTCAGGACTGGTAGCTTTGCCGAAGAATTGATGCTTTTGAATTCTGGTGCTGGGGAGTCCCATGGACTGCAAGAAGACCAAACCTCTCCATTCTGAAAGAAATCAGCCCTGAGTACTCACTGGAAGGACAGATCCTGAAGCTGAGGCTCCAGTACTTTGGCCACATGAGAAGAGAAGACTCCCTGGAAAAGACCCTGATGTTGGGAAAAATGGAGGGCACAAGGAGAAGGGGACGACAGAAGACGAGATGGTTGGACAGTGTTGTCGAAGCTACCAGCATGAGTTTGACCAAACTGCGGGAGGCAGTGGAAGACAGGAGTGCCTGGCGTGCTCTGGTCCAGGGGGTCACGAAGAGCCGGACACGACTAAACAACAACTACAATGCCCATCGCTTGCAGCCTTGCTAGCCTCCAGAGAAAACACCTTCAAAAACCTGTCACTTGACCTGACCTGAACTACCAGCACATATGTCTTGCCTTGTTTCCAGAACTAAGAGAAGATTCTCTTTCTGCCCACCCCAGGGATTTTCATTTAGTAGTTCACATGTAAAATGGTGCGTGTGGTTCAGGGTTTATTTTCTATTTCATGACATTTACATGTTGCTCTGTCGGTAGAATAAGTCTCAAGCCAGTTTCTTGAGCTGAGAAGTCAGATACTGTATATATATTTGCATCAGCTGCAGAGCTCGCAAAGCCTAAAATAACCCCCCCCCCCTTTCTGCTGAAGAAAGTGGTACAGCCCAAAACAAAAGCTTTTGCTCCCTTTCGAGTCCGCCGAACGTATATATTGCCTTTCATGGAACGGGCTGGCCACGCCCCGCTTCCCCCCCCTCCCCAAGCTTTGATGGGCCCGAGGCGCCTATTGGCCGGAATCTTGGCGGCTGCCTGTGCCGACGCTTCCCATTGGCTGCCGGCCTTGGTGTGCTTCCACACGTTCCCAAAGGCTGTTCTTTATGTTATTGTTGTGAACAAGTTGCAAAGCGGAGGGGCTGATTTTGATTTTGTTTTCCCAAGTGTTGGGAAGGCGGGTGGGTTGCTGAGCAGGAGGGACCAACCAGCGCCTATGGGGTGAGTACCTAGCTCATTCCCAACGGCTTCCATTTTTTCTCCCCCTGCATATTATTTTATTATCCACCCCTTATATGATTTCTTTGCGCCAACTGATGCGCACACCTCTCCCCAGGTCCAGGAATAGCTGGCTCGCCCGACTACTGTCAACTGGTTGTCTAAAGAAAGTCAGATCTGAACTATAACTTCCCTCCCCAATTCCCTTCCCCTTCACCCAGCACCATCACCAGAGCCCGTAAGAACATAAGAAGATCCCTTCTGGATCAAACTAGCAGCCTATCTTGTCCAGCATCCTGTCCTCACAGTGTCCAGATGCCCGTAAGAACCCAGGAATCAGGTAGACTGGCCCTGGCGCTGGAGGTTCCACAAGAGCATTAAAACACCCTGGCTACTGGATCAGACCAGCAGCCCATCTAGTCCATGATCCTGTTCTCATAGTGGCCAGCCACGCACCCCAATGGGAAGCTGCAAGCAGAACCTGAGCACAAGAGCAGCTCTCACCTCTTGCGGTTTCTAGTAGCTAATATTCAGAGGCACATCACTGCCTCTGACAGTGGAAGCAGACAGCATAGTCATCAGGGTCAGTAGACACTGAAAGCCTTGTTTCCCATGCATTTGTCTAATGCTCTTTTAAAGCCACACAAGGCTGGTGGCCATCAGTACACCTTGTGGGAGAGAGTTCCACAGTTTAGCTGCTCTGCGAGAGAGAAGAAGGGCTTTTCTTTTATACGATACGATAATCTTTATTGTCATTGTCCCATACAGGAAACCAAAAATCTACACCAGATATTCACAAACCAACAAGCCAGCTATCCCAGCCCGGTTAGCCCCCTAAAAACTCTGAAACCCCATAATCAAATACAATATACTGTCATAGAAACTACCTTACACTGCGTTTAAAACCAAAATCGCATTTGAATAGAAACTGTTTCTCAGGCGGCTGGTCCTTATCTGTGGGTGGCGCTGTGGCCTAAACCACTGAGCCTCTTGGGCTTGCCGATCAGAAGGTCGGCGGTTTGAATCCCCGTGATGGGGTGAGCTCCCGTTGCTCTGTCCCAGCTCCTGCCAACCTAGCAGTTCGAAAGCACACCAGTGCAAGTAGATAAATAGGTACCGCTGCAGCGGGAAGGTAAAAGGCGTTTCCGTGCTCTCTGGTTTCCATCACGGTGTTCCGCTGCACCAGAAGCGGTTTAGTCCCTCTGGCCACATGACCCAGAAAGCTGTCTGTGGACAAATGCCAGCTCCCTCGTCCTGAAAGCGAGATGAGTGCCGCAACCTAATAGTCGCCTTTGACTGGACTTAACCGTCCAGGGGTCCTTTACCTTTTTTACCTTACCTGAACCTTCACCTTCATTGGATGTTCAGTGTTATAAGAGAGGGAGGGGGAAAACCTTTCTATTCACTTTTCCCTCCCTCCTGTGTTTTTCCAGCGACTTGGATTTGTTGCTGCCTCTGGCAGAGACAAAGCATAACCATAATCAACAGATGTGTAGTTTGTGGGACTTTTTTATTATTCTCTTGGAAGGGAGAAGGGTTTATAGGGTGTGAAAACATTGTGTCTGCTATCTTATAATGTCCCAGGCTCGCAAGAGATTAATTTCTCTCCTCCTGTTGTTGTGTCTGCGGAACCGCCAAGGATTTTCCCAGAGTTTGCTCGGAAATCAGCTTGCTGAGACACAGCAATGCACAACAAGAGTGTGTTATATGGAGGGAGGATTTGCGTTCCCACACCTGCCCCTCACGCAATATTTCCATCTCTGCCCCATGAATTCTGGTGTTTGTCTTTTTCCCATTTGCAAATGCTCCTTTCAGAAAAACACCGGCTCTGTGTTCTCCCTTATAAGGAAAGATTGCCACCTTTGGGACTCTTTCGTTTAGAGAAAAGGCGACACGGTTTATAAAACGATGCGTGGCATGGAGGAAGCGAGTAAAGGAAATCTTTTATCCCTTATAACACCAGAAGTCGTGGAAGTGCAGTGAAGCTGAATGTTGGAAGATTCAGGACAGATAAACATTCAGCGCTTAGTTAAGACTGTGGAACTCATGGCCACTGGAGGCAGCAATGGCCACCAACTCTGTTTGTTGACATCCGTCTGTCTTGAGAGACAGTGGAGGGGAGTCAAACCAGCACCAAAGTGATCTCTTTGGGGCACAAGCCTGGGCCGTGTGTCTGGAGGTCCTGGGCTGCGCAGACCCCCCTCTCAGCCTCACTAATGTAGTCAAAAAGAAAACAGCAATACATTTGACACCAGCTTGGCTACAGGAGTTGCCAGAAGGAGGCGTACAAGGTGCCGTCCAACCGTCTTAGGGGCTCCACTCTGGATTTGTGTAGGATTTATTCCTAAGCCTTTTCTTCTCCCAAAGGTAGAGGTTTAGGATCAGAGTTTTCCTTCTTCTAGATGGGCTCCCTTCCCAGGTGGACGAGCCCCATCTGCCCCTCACTTCTTTCTACATCAGGGGTCAGCAAACTTTTTCAGCAGGGGGCCAGTCCACTTCCCTCAGACCTTGTGGGGGGGCCATACTACATTGTTTTGGGGGGAAATGAATGAATTCCTATGCCCCACAAATAACCCAGAGATGCATTTTAAATACAATCATACCTCAGGTTGAAGTAGCTTTGGGTTGAGCGTTTTGAGGTTGTGATCCATGGCAACCCGGAAGTAACGGAGCGCGTTACTTCCGGGTTCTGCCACTTGCGCAGATGCTCAAAATGACATCATGCGCGGAAGCGGCGAATCGCGACCCGCGCAGACGCGGGTTGTGTTCGCTTCAGGATGCGAACGGGCTCTGGAACGGATCCCGTTCGTATCCAGAGGTACCACTGTAAAAGCATACATTCTACTCATGTAAAAATATCAGGCAGGCCCCACAAATAACCCAGAGATGCATTTTAAATAAAAGGACACATTCTACTCATGTAAAAACACGCTGATTCCTGGACCATCTGTGGGCTGGATTGAGAAGGCGATTGGGCCGGATCCGGCCCCCGGGCCTTAGTTTGCCTACCCATGTTCTACAGCCTTCTCGTCCCAAAAGAGACCCACTCTTGGTCTCGTCCGCTCAGTCCTCCAGAGCCTGTTTTCGCATGCAGGGGAAGCCCCTAACTCACCTAGGGTTTGAGACCCATTGACTCCCCTCATCTGCTTTAGCTGGCCAGTCAAAGCCGTTTCCCGGAGTGTGGGCGCTATCGCATGCCGACAGCTTCTGGGAGCCGCAGGTGAGAGCTGAGTGCAGGGTGGGGACCAAAGGTGGACAAACTGCCCCAGAAGGAGCATGGTGTGCCCCCCTATCAGAGGCACTAGTAAAGTAAAGGGACCCCTGACCATTAGGTCCAGTCATGACCGACTCGGGGGTTGCGGCGCTCATCTCACTTTATTGGCTGAGGGAGCCGGCGTACAGCTTCCAGGTCATGTGGCCAGCATGACTAAGTCGCTTCTGGCGAACCAGAGCAGCACATGGAAACGCCGTTTACCTTCCTGCCAGAGCGGTACCTATTTATCTACTTGCACTTTTGTGCTCTTGAACTGCTAGGTAGGCAGGAGCAGGGACCGAGCAACGGGAGCTCACTCTGTCACGGGGATTCGAACTGCCGACCTTCTGATCGGCAAGTCCTAGGCTCTGTGGTTTAACCCACAACACCACCCGTGTCCCTTATCAGAGGCACTACCTCTCCCCTAACACCCCACCACCAACTCTGATGGCTTTATAAGAGGATTGGACAGATTCATGGAGGACAGGGCTATTGAACAGCCTGGATAGCTCAGCTGGTTAGAGCATGGTGCTAATAATGCAAAGGTTGCAGGTTCGATCCCCATAAGGGGCAGCTGCGTATTCCTGCAATGCAGATGATCTTCAGGGTCCCTTCCAGTTCTATGATCAATGGCTCTGCCAGAGGCAGTGATGCTTTCGAATCCCACAGAGGGGGAGAGTTGCTCTTGTGGTCAGATCCTGCGTCCTGGTTCCCCAGTGGCCGCTGTGAGAATAGGATGCCATTGGCCTCATCTAGCAGGCTTTTCCTGTGTTCCCCTTAAACGTCTAACGCCCCCCAAAGAAGGATGCTTATTTTCTGAATTAAAATCGGAATTGCCTGTGACTCTCGCATCTCCCCAAAACAGTTGACCTGGGGTAATCAGTGTGAATGGTTACCCTCTGGAGGTTGTGGATTACAAAGAGAGCCAGCATGGTGTAGTGGTTAAGAGCAGTGGACTCGTAATCTGGGGAACCGGGTTCGCTTCCCTGCTCCTCCACATGCAGCTGCTGGGGGACCTTGGGCCAGTCACACTTCTCTGAAGTCTCTCAGCCCCACTCACCTCACAGAGTGTTTGTTGTGGGGGAGGAAGGGAAAGGAGAATGTTAGCCGCTTCGAGACTCCTTCAGGTAGTGATAAAGCGGGATATCAAATCCAAACTCTTCTTCTTCTTCTTCTTCTTCTTCTCCCATCATCCCTGAACTTTGGCAATGCTGGATGGGTCTGGTGGGGTACACAAAAGTCTGGCGGGTGCAGCCTTGAGAGCCCTCAGCCCTAACTACTTTGCAGGGCTGTTGTGCAGGTTAAGACCGGGGAGAATCCTTCATTCTTTTGGAAGAGTGAGCAAAAAAAAAAAAGGGTAACAGATACTAAATAAATGAAGGAGGCAAAATTTGGGCAGTGAATCACCCTGAGATACAGAGGACAGGTGCTTCCACAGCTAGTATTTTGGGTTTTTTTGTGCCTAATGAAAGACTTTTACACATTTAGTCAGTCTGACACTTTAGTCTGCGCCTGGCACACACTTTGGGAAATGTTGATAGGGACTTTCTGGCTCAAGTCAAGGTTCCTGCTGCCTGATTTTGATGCCGACAGGCTGAAATTCAACAGGCGCAGTTCCCAACTCTACCCCCCCCCCCCGACCTGGGATACGACAATGTGGGGAGCCAAGGCCTGTGAATTGGTGGGAGGAAGGAGAGACTGCTCTGATCTTTTATAAGTCTCAGGAGAGAGGTAATAACCAGGGGATATTACAGGGGAGAGGGACGTGGGTGGCGCTGTGGGTTAAACCACAGAGCCTAGGACTTGCCGATCAGAAGGTTGGTGGTTCTAATCCCCACAACGGGGTGAGCTCCCGTTGCTCAGTCCCTGCTTCTGCCAACCTAGCAGTTCAAAAGCACATCAAAGTGCAAGTAGATAAATAGGTACCGCTCCGGCGGGAAGGTAAACGGCGTTTCCATGCGCTGCTCTGGTTCGCCAGAAGCGGCTTAGTCATGCTGACCACATGGCCCAGAAGCTGTACGCTGGCTCCCTCGGCCAGTAAAGCGAGATGAGCGCCGCAACCCCAGAGTCGGCCACGACTGGACCTAATGGTCAGGGGTCCCTTTACCTTTTTATTACAGGGGAGAGCGAAGAATAGAAGCTGCTCAGTTATTGTTGTTAAGTTCTGGAAGAGAGAAGAAGGGCTAAAGGGGTAATCCTAGCTATGGTTGCCCAGATTGAGAAAAGAAGCAGGATCTGGTGAATAAAGAATGCATGGGGAACTTCAGGTCTGGGCACTGAATGTGGCCCTCCAGGCTTCTTTCTCCAGCCCTCGGGGCATTTCCCAGGCCTTCACTGGTCCTGCTTCATGCTAGGTTTTTTGGAGGAGGCTGACTGGAATGTGTCCTCAAACTCTGCACATGCCCCTCGCTTCCCTGGACAGAGGATAGAGAGGTACGTGCAGGTGTGGAAAAAACTCACCTGCCATACAAAGGTGAAATTTGCATCTGTTGCCCTGCCTACTTCCCCTTAGCCCCTCCCACCCCTCAGCCCTGGCTTACAGGTTCGGGTGCGGTTTAGCAGCTTACAGTGCCTGGGAATTCAGGGATATCTTTTTTTAAAAAAAAATTAAGTTGTGTGTCCTTGTTTCTCAATTTGATCCTTTTACATGGTTTTGTATTTTATGCATTTTATACATGGCTGTTATTTTTATTGATTATAGTTTAGTAATTATTGCAAATGCTAAGACTGGATTTGCTTAATTATCATTTTCTGATTTTTAATTTTGCTGATTACTATTGTATTCTAATGGAGTGCTGAACATCGCTTTCTTGGATAGAAGCAGTTTGTTCCAAAGTTATGTCTTTAGTATGACATTTTCATATTGGATCAGATTGTGATCAGGCGCGTGTGTGATCTCTCGCTTGTTTCTCCGGCTTTGCAAACCCGCCTCGCGCGCAGTAATCTGGAAAGGCGGTATGCAAATCAAAATGAACAGAGATGGCAACGTACAGGGTTCGAATCCTCCCCACTCAGCCATCTGCGCGCTCTCCCCCCAGCCTACCTCCCAGGGTTGTTGTAAGGACCAAACAGGGAAGGGAAGCGTGATCTCCTGGGATAAGAAAGACGGGGGTAGAAATGTCAATAAATATCTCGTTCGGTTAAGAGAGAGGCGGGAGATGGGGAAGCGGGAGGGCGGCAGGGGCTGCGCTCAGCCTGACCCCGTGGAGAATTCGCTATTTGCTTTTTCCCATCTCCCTCCCTCTCCCTCTTTCTCTCTCTCCCCCCGAGGCGAAGCTGCGGCTGACAGCATGACTAGCAGGCAGGCGATTGTCTGGCTCGGCTGTGTTTAGTCTGCGCCTTCGCCGCCGCCTCCTTCCCCGTCTTTCGCTCCCATTTGGAGAAGGGAGCGCAAAGAGAGCGCGCGCGCCTCTCCAAAAGCAGCCGCCGCCGACGCGCGTCCCGCCGCCTTCAAGGGGGGCTTTCTGCGCCTGCCACGTCCAGGGGAGCATGCCTGAGCCCCGGGGAGAGCATCCGTGCACCCGGGAGAGGGATCGCCCATAGCCGGTGAGTTTCCCCCCCGTTTGATTTGGTAGGAGGGTCTCCCGCATCGCTGCCCCCCAACCTTTCCACGCCACTTCTGGGCACCGGGGTCCGGAGTTTCCTCTCCTCCAGCTTCAGATCGCTGCCCCTCATTTCCCTGTCCCCCACCCCACTTCTCCGGGAGGGGCCGAAGCAGCTCATCTGCTTGGCCTTCAAAAGGTCCCAGGCATCGCCAGGTAGGGCTGGGAGGAGAGGGCCCTGCCTGAAACCCCCGAAGAGGGCTTGTGCTTTGTTCAGAACGATGAGGACTAGAAGCTTGCATTGTTTATGGGGAAAGGCTGCAGCGCGGTGGCTTTGCACGCAGGCGGTGCCAGGTTCGATTCACGATGGCATCCTCCGGGTAGGGCATGCATGGAGAGATGCACACACACACCCTCCTGCCCGAAGCCCCGGAGAGCTGCTGCCGGCCCGTGTTGACAATACTGAGCTAGATAGACCAACCGTCTGACTCAGTGCAAGGCAGTTTTTTGTGTTTCTGTGTCATTTCAAGATGATTCCCGCCTCTAAGTCTCTGTACCTGGATGTGCTGCTTGGGGGACATTTATATGTTTGACTGGGCTACATTATCCCCACCAGCTTTGACCCATGCTTGGGCCCAAAGAGAAAGTGCAGGGAGAGAAAGAACCCAGGAGTCCGGGACCTCACATTCCACTCCCCCCCCCTCCTCGGCACCACGAGTCTTCCCTCTGCTCACCCCTAACCACTAGGCTCTACTTCTCTTCTGAGCGAAAGAAGCCTGGGTCAAGTTTGATGCTCTTTCTGCCCTGAGCAGACACAGTCAAACAAAGCAGGCTAGTTTTTAACTGTTGATTTCAATGTGTGTCTACTCAGCGTAGGATAAACACTGCACCCCAATATTATTTTATCTGCCCACCTAGAACATGGAAAACAAAAACAAGACAAAACCTTTAGTCGATCTGCTCTTTTCCCCTTTTCTCTTTCCCCAGGGAGCTCAGACTGGTGAATAAATATCCTTCTCTTCTGAAACTTATTAAAGGGCAGGGAATCTTGCACGTGACCCACCCACAGTCTCCAGTTTTTCTGCCTCCCTGTCCCTCCTTCCAAAGTTACAGGGAGGAATCCTTTTCCCCTCGCATGACTCCCATCATCCTGGCACAAGCACGTTCCTTTATTGCTGCTACATCCGTTCTTGTTTTATTCCAGGATTAGGTGGGTGATGGTCGCCTCCCTGAATGTGACCTTATGCCAAGTCAAAATGTTGGTCTGTTCAGCTCGGACTGGCAGTGACTCTTCAGACTCTGGGTATCTTCTGTGTGTGCAAAGCATATTCTCAACCAGTGACTTTGTGGCCTTTCCCTTAAATGTAACGCTAAGTTTCTAGTCCTCATGGTCAAATGTATTCTGTGTTGTAAAGGTAAAGGGACCCCTGACCATTAGGTCCAGTCGTGGCCGACTCTGGGGTTGCGGCGCTCATCTCGCTTTATTGGCCGAGGGAGCCGGCGTACAGCTTCCGGGTCATGTGGCCAGCATGACTAAGCCGCTTCTGGCAAACCAGAGCAGCGCACGGAAAAGCCGTTTACCTTCCCGCCGAAGCAGTACCTATTTATCTACTTGCACTGGCATGCTTTGGAACTGCTAGGTTGGCAGGGGCAGGGACCAAGCAATGGGAGCTCACCCCATCGTGGGGATTCGAACCGCCGACCTTCTCATCGGCAAGTCCTAGGCTCTGTGGTTTAACCCACAGCACCACCCACGCATTGCAGGGGGTTGGACTAGATGAACCTTGGGGTCCCAAATCTACAATTCTAATAAAGGCCTGATTTAAATGTGGATGTAGGAAGCCACCTTGCGCTGACTCAGACCATTGCTCCGTCCGGCTCAGCGGTGACTGTTTTTCCACCTCACTCCTTCCAGAAATTTTTGTCTTATGTCTCACGTAGGTTCATTTCTGGCTTAGATATATCTCTGACTAGTGAGGCCATTCAGTTACGTTCCAAAGAACCTTTGCTTTCTTTCCTTTCTAAGCTGGGCAAACTTACTAGCTCTCATGGTTCTAAGCAATGATAGAAGATAGGCGGGTGGAATCTCAGAAAGCCTCAGGGAGTTTCTGAAAGAGGTGCCCGTCTTTTAGAAGAGAATCGGTGACTCTCCAGACATCGCTCGACTACAACTCCCATTATCCATGACCGCTGGATGCCCTGCATGATGGGAGTTGGAGTCCCACAATATTTGGAGAGTTCCCTGTCCCGCTTTAGAAGGCGGATACTTCAGAGCCTTGCTCATGGCCCCTTATCTCTGCTCTCTGTGAATTCCAGAATAATTCCTGGAAAGTAGTAAAAGCAGTTGCATAATAAATTGGGTCAAGGCAACAGAGGTTTTGCTGGAAATCTGCATAATGTAAACATGCTTATATAAAGTGTAGTACAGGCAGCCCTCTTCCTGAGTTGTAGTACTCTGAAGGGACCCTGTTTGTGTGTGTGTATAGTAGGGGAGGGAGATATATATATAAATTGGAACGTTGCCAGCCCCGACCCAAATCTCTGCTCCAGTCCTTAAGAACCTAAGAAGATCTTTGTTATGTCAAATGCTCATCTAGCCCAATATCCTGACTCTGAAAGGAAGAAGCCACAAAGCTCACAAGCAACAGCTCACCCCTGCTCTCTCTTCCTAGTACCTGACCTTTGGAGGTAGACTGCGTCTGAATAGGGAGGCTCCATTCTCAACAGCCATGGCTATTTCTGTAAGGAGAGGCCTGCTGGATTAACTCGTCCCCGTTTCCAGGATGCCTGTAGGAAGCCCACTGTTTATACCCCCCTCCAGGACAGGAACTTAAGAGGTAGACTGTCCCTGGACCAGGAGGCTCAGTTTATTCACAACCCTGGTGGCTTCCACCCCCAGCTGTTGACCTCTCTTTCTGAAGCAAACCAATGACCGCCCTCGTTCACCTATTAGCATAAATTTCCCATCATGCACTTCCCCCAAAACGCTTCAAGAGACTCCCCCCCACCCAATCCAGTGCTGAGTGCATCAATGTTTGCAGTGAGTAATCTGGTATTCAGCTCAGATATGATGATGATTTCAATTTATATAGCGCTCAGTTGGTTAGAGCGCGGTGCTGATAACTTCAATGTTGCAGGTTTGATCCTAATAATAATAATAATAATAATAATAATTTATTTATACCCTGCCCATCTGGCTGGGCTTCCCCAGCCACTCTGGGCAGCTTTCAGCAGAATATTAAAACATAATAGTCTATTAAACATTAAAAGCTTCCCTTAACAGGGCTGCTTTCAGACGTCTTCTAAACGTCAGATAGTTGTTTATTCCTTTGACATCTGGTGGGAGGGCATTCCACAGGGTGGGCGCCACTACTGAGAAGGCCCTCTGCCTGGTTCCCTGTAACTTTGTTTCTCGCAGCGAGGGAACCACCAGAAGGCTCTTGGAGCTGGACCTCAGTGTCCGGGCAGAACAATGGAGGTGGAGACGCTCCTTCAGGTATACTGGGCCAAGGCCATTTAGGGCCTTAAAGGTCAGCACCAACACTTTGAATTGGGCCCCGAAATGTACTGGGAGCCAATGTAGGTCTTTCAGGACTGGTGTTATGTAGTCTTGGCACCCGCTCCCAGTCCCCAGTCTAGCTGCCGCATTCTGGATTAGTTGCAGTTTTCGGGTTACCTTCAAAGGTAGTCCCACATAGAGCGCATTGCAGTAGTACAAGCGGGAGATAACCAGAGCATGCACCACTCTGGCGAGAGAGTCCGCTGGCAGGTAGGGTCTCAGCCTGCATATCAGGTGGAGCTGATAAACATATAGGACAGTTGCTTATTCCTGCATTGCGAGGGGTTGGATGAAATGATCCTTGAGGTCCCTTATAACTGTGATTATGTGACTCTATGAAAATATCCCCGGGCATTTTACCACACTAAGAACACATTTTACAGAGCATAATAATAATAAAACACAGCGGTAGCTCGGTTTCTGAGCGTTGACAAACGTTTCGGTTTTCGAACACCGCAAATGCTTTGGTTTTCGAACGCGCCTCAGAAGTTGAACATGAAACGCTGCTTCCATATTGAGTTTTCTGTTTTGAGGCTTCTGTACTGAGTTTTCGGCTTTCGAACATTTCGGAACGCAAACGGTCTCCTGGAACAGATTATGTTCGGAAACTGAGGTACCGCTGTAATCATGTGAGCATAATCTTACAAGCATCCTCAGAATGCCCCCTTTCGGTAAAAAGGATCAAGTAAGTTTCTAGCCCTCAGTGGGTAGTGGAGAGCAATAATATAACTGCTGGATCAGGCTCAAGGGCCATCTGTTCTCGCATTGGCCAGCCAGAAATCTTAATGGGAAGCCCACATCGAGGACAAAGCTCAACAGCGTGCTCCCTGCATGCGATTCCCAGCATACTGCCTCCAACAGTGTAGTTAGAGCATGGGTAGGCAAACTAAGGCCCGGGGGCCGGATCCAGCCCAATTGCCTTCTCAATCCAGCCTGCGCACGGTCCAGGAATCAGCATGTTTTTACATGAGTAGAAGGTGTCCTTTTATTTAAAATGCATCTCTGGGTTATTTGTGGGGTCTGCCTGGTGTTTTTACATGAGTAGAATGTGTGCTTTTATTTAAAATGCATCTCTGGGTTATTTGTGGGGCACAGGAATTCGTTCATTTCCCCCCCCCCCCCAATATAGTCCAGCCCCCGCTGGGTCTGAGGGATGGTGGTTCGGCCCCCTGCTGAAAAAGTTTCCTGACCCCTGTGTTAGAGCATAGCCATTGGTAGCTTTATCCTGCGTTCATTTGCCTAATCCTCTTCCAAATTATCCATCCCAATGTTTTGCTGTCACTACATCTTGCAGGAGCACATTTGCCGTAAAACCTGCGCTGTGTGTGTGTGTTATCAGTGTTTGTGACAAAGTGTTTGGTATTGAGCACAGAGCTCATCCACCAAAGGACGTCCCTTTTCATTAAAAAAGAAACGAGCAAATTTCTAGTTCTCAAGGCAATGGAGATAAGTTTGAATCATTTGGGAGGGGGTTGTTTTGTATCCCCCCCCCTCCCAGTTCATACTTGCCCTTGACACACAAAAACAATCACGTGAATTTTTTTAAGCCGTGTTATAGAATCCTTGAACTGTGGCAGGTTTTACCAGGTTCACCCCCAACAGCTTGAAATTGTTTATGTGTGCTAAAACATTTCTCTGAACTGTTGAGGGTCCCATAAACACACCATACATTTAAAGCATGTGGCTTTGCCCAAAAAATCCTGGAAACTAGTTTGCCCCTTGCACGGCTACAATTCCCAGCACCCTTAACAGGTCCCAATATCAGCCCTTGTGAGACTCTACTTTCCACATCTCTCCATTGGGAGCACTGTCCATTTATTTCTTCTCTCTGTTCCTTCTCCAGTTGCTGACCCACCAGCCCTCTCATCTCATGTTCCCAAATAATCAGGAGTCTTTGGTGTGTAGGACTTTATCAAAATAAATTTCTTTTTTTTTTAAGCCCACAATAATGACTGGATCCACCTCTATAAGCTTACTGACACTCTCAAAACTCTCTCGGGTTGGTGTGACGGGACCCATCCTTCAAGCAGCCTTGCTGGTTCTGCTTCAACAAGGCTTGTTCTTCTTCTGTTCACTAGTTACCGTATTTTTCACTCTATAAGCACTCCTAAAAAGTAAGGGGAAATGTGTGTGCGTCTTATGGAGCGAATGCAGGATTCGCAGGCTATCCCAGAGCTGTGCAGCGCTCCCTCTAGCTGTTCTAAGTTCTGGCTTAGCCGTGCAAAGCCTCCGCAGGGCATGGGGAGCCTTCATCCCCGTGCCCTGCGGAGGCTTCATGGGGCTATCCAAAAGCCAGAACAGCTAGAAGAAGAAGAAGAGTTTGGATTTGATATCCCGCTTTATCGCTACCTGAAGGAGTCTCAAAGCGGCTACCATTCTCCTTTCCCTTCCTCCCCCACAACAAACACTCTGTGAGGTGAGTGGGGCTGAGAGACTTCAGGGAAGTGTGACTGGCCCAAGGTCACCCAGCAGCTGCATGTGGAGGAGCGGAGACGCGAACCCGGTTCACCAGACTACGAGTCCACCGCTCTTAACCACTACACCAAACTGGCTCTAGAGGGAGCGCTGCGTCGCGCGACGCCTCCACAGGCTCTCTCACTTCCCCCACCTCCCGCAAAAGCCCCCAAGAGCCGCGTGGAGCGTGTGTGTGGCTCTTGGGGGCTTTTCCCCGAGGAGGGAGAAAGGCAGCCCATCAGTGACAGGCTGCCCTTCTCCCTCCTCGGGGAAAAGCGAGCAAGCACCGCGCATATGCTCCACGCGGCTCGTGAAAGGGAGCGCTGAGCAGAGCCTGGAATGCTGAGCAGAGCCCTTTAAAGAATCCCCCCCCCTTGCATTCCCCCTCTAAAAACCAGGTGCGCCTTATGGTCAGGTACGTCTTATGGAGCGGAAAACACGGTAATTCTGTCTTCAGCAAGGCTTTCCACCAGTTTTCCTGAATCTGGTTGTGGTTGTTTTTTTAAGAAAAAAATTATTATTGTAAGTTTGTTTACTAAAAGAATTTTGTAAGTTTATTGACTAAAAGAGTTTCGTCAGCCAAAAAAAAAAAAAGGGCTCCCGGAGCATTTTACAAGTTCACTAAAAACAGAAAAGAAACCCAATGTCTGTCCTCAGGTTTATAATCTAATAAAACACAACCCGGTGTTTTGAGTCTGGAGGCTGCCAGCCTTTTGAAACACTGCATGGAGCATTGAGCAGCTCTTGAATAAAGTGTTCCTGTCCCATAGCTTGAAAGATTCGGACAAGCCATTGTTTGTTTATTGATTTTATTTTGTGAAATTTAGACACTGCTCAATTGTAAAAGAAAAGAAAAGAAAAGTAAATTAAAGAAATCCAAGGTAGCTCAGTTGGGTAGAGCTTGGTACTGATAATGCCAAGGTCGCAGGTTCAATCCCCATAAGGGACAGCTACATTGCAGTGGGGTCAGACTAGATGATCCTCAAGGTCCCTTCCAATTCTACGATTCTAATAAAATTATCTCTCCTTTTTTTGTCTACTGTAATTTTAACTTCTCAAAAGTCTTAAGCTGTTGTTGTCCATTTTTCCTATTGACGATTTCATTGCTTTATCTCCTCCCTCCAGCAAGCTGCCTTGAAATAAAATGAATAAAGTGATTTTTAAAAAGTTAAATTAGAAATAGATTAAAACACACACCAGTCTGGGCAGGCTTCTCTAAACGAAAACCTTTTTAGCCGATGCGGAAAAGAAGGGAAGGGACCTGCCTGATATCAAGAGGCGATGAGTTCCAAAGGTGGTACTCCATTAAAAGATCAATTTCTTCTTTGGGGAAACTTGACGAATTATGTATCTCCATATTATTATTATTATTATTATTATTATTATTATTTGGTGTGGGGGAGGCTGATGGCTGTCTGCTTGGCTTCTCCCCCCCCCCCCCCCCCGTCCAGAACAACGCTGCTCCCGCCATGTCCCTGAACCAGCCCAGCAGCAGCGATGCGTGCCTGAGCATTGTACACAGCCTGATGTGCCACCGGCAGGGCGGGGAGAACGAGTCGTTTGCCAAGCGGGCCATCGAGAGCCTGGTCAAGAAGCTGAAGGAGAAGAAGGATGAGCTGGACTCCCTCATCACGGCCATCACCACCAACGGCGCTCATCCCAGCAAGTGCGTCACCATCCAGCGCACCCTCGATGGCCGCCTGCAGGTAAACCCGTGGCGCTGGGGTTTCTCGGGGTGGCACAGCCGGCGCATGGGAACAACTGCGCCACCACCGCTCCACCAGCTCAGCTAGAGGCATTACCGTCTCCCCAGTGAGGCCACAGTCACACAACACATTTAAAGCGCTATGATACCACTTTATTTATTTTTTCAATTAATTTTTATTCCTTTTTTTTCAAAAAATAGAAATTAAACAAAGAACACTACGTAACACTGTAAACACACTTATATACACATTTTCCAAAATGAAAACTAATAAAAATTATTTATTTTTTTAATTGGATTTTTAACAATGCCAAATACATAGCCGCATTTTGAGATTTCGCTTCATCCCGCCACTGGGTCCTAATTTCAACATTTTCAGCTGCATATGATATCCTCGTCTATGTTTTATATCTATCCATATTACCCACCTTATCTGTCACATTGCAAGTGCGATTAAAATCCTGCTAATGTTTTCATCTGCTTACAGCGGTCTCCTAAGTAAGTTATCAATTTCCCCCATTCTTTCTTGAAGTTTTTGTCTTCTTGGTAGCAGTTTAAACACCCATGGCTCCCCCCAAAGGATTCTGGGAACTGTTGTTTGTTAAGGTTGCTGGGAGTTGTTGTCAGGTCTTGTCACAAAGCTACAACTCCCAGAGTTGGTCCCTCTTCCCAGGGAACTCTGGGAACTGCGGTTTTCTGAGGGGAGCAGGGATCTCCTGACAACTCCCAGCACCCTTAAGAAACTAAGGTTCCCAGGGCACACGAAATGCACCGTACAGTTGTATTCAACTAAGTTCCAGCCTCCCCAAAGAATCCTGGGAACTGTAGTTTGTTAAGGATGCTGAGAGTTGCAAGGAGGCCTCACTTATTCTCCCCACAGAGCTATAGTTTCCAGAGTGGTTTAGCCCCTCTTCACAGGACCCTCTGGGAATTGCAGCTCTGCAAAAAGGGGAAAAGGGGTTCTCCGAACCACTCTCAGCACCCTTAACACGCTACAGCTCCCAGAATTAATGGGGTGGGGGAAGCCATGACTGTTTAAAGTGACGTAATGGTGATTTGAATGGTTGCATTAATTTATTTCAGCCAATAACCAGTTGAGGAGGAGGGAAGAAAACAAAAAGACAGAAAACACAGTAGGGTACATTAAGTACAATATTAAATATAGGCATTAGAAACAATGTAAAATATAAAAAAAACAGTGGGGAATATGAAGTAATTATATTAAAATGATGAGGAACAATTTGAGGTGTCAGTAGTTCGGACAAGATCCTGCGCCGATAAGCTATGGTTGCTGCACAAGAAATCTAGGTATTTTGGCAGTAATCTCAGGAGACCGATCAGTCGAAAGATAATCAATATTTGGATCTTCCTACTTTGTAAAATTGGATTACCGTAATGAAACGGTGGCAGATATCACAACAGAAAGAACAAGAAAACATGCCCCACGATTTCTATTTAAATGTATGCTGTGAATGCGTCTCCCAGGTGGTGGTTTGTACCTTAGGATCAGAGTCTCTAGCTAGAAATCTTGTTCAGGCTGAGGGCTGCTGTCCCTCCTGGGCCACCTTTGAAGGGCCACATGCCACTGAGTGAACGGAGCAATGAATATAAACATTACTTTTGTGCGGTAGGCTAGTTCACTCGCTCGCACCCACTCCCCTCTTGATGAAGGTTCAGTTATGGGATAGCCTGCGAATCCTGCATTCGCTCCATAAGACGCACACACATTTCCCCTTACTTTTTAGGAGTGCTTATAGAGCGAAAAATACGGTAACTAGTGAACAGAAGAAGAACAAGCCTTGTTGAAGCAGAAACAGCAAGGCTGCTTGAAGGATGGGTCCCGTCACACCAACCCGAGAGAGTTTTGAGAGTGTCAGTAAGCTTATAGAAGTGGATCCAGTCATTATTGTGGGCTTAAAAGTGTGTCTATGAGAGTTGCCTCATTCTGCATGCCAAGCAGGTGCTCTCTGCCACGGAGCTACAGCCTTACCCGCTGTGGAAAACAGCATGTCTGAAGCAAGTTTTTCAGCTTCTAAAATCTAGACGGAGCTTTGAACTTTCTAAACAACTTCGTTATTGGAGATCTTTTTAAAAAAAAAGATCCCGTGTGGCCCAAAAGCTTGCACCTATTTTAAACCATTGATGGGCCTTCCAGATGTTGAAGGGTCAGGCTCCCATCATCCCCAGCCAGCATGGCTGATGGTCAGGGGCTGGTGGAGTTGGGAGTCCAGCAATGTCGCTGGAGCGCCACAGGATCTTTCATATCCCAACCAATTAGGGTGGTCCACTCAAGAAAAACCCCTCTTAAAGCAATTCTTTTGCGTTGTCAGTGAAAGCACGCCCATCTGTTTGTGTATTCAATTGGCTTAATAATGAAATACATTAAGACTACCAATTGTGTCATGTTATACACACATACAAATAATATAAATATATAGTGTAAATTAAATAGTATCAAATATATCTCAAACACTTTAATTTACAATATGGAAATTTGAATCAGTGTGTGGCCTCCTGTCAAAGGACTCTTGCTTCCCACTTGGTCTGAGAGGTTGGATTTATATTAATTGTTTTGTTTAGTCGTTTAGTCATGTCTGACTCTTCATGACCCCCTGGACCAGAACACGCCAGGCACTCCTGTCTTCCACTGCCTTCCGCAGTTTGGTGAATCTCATGTTCGTAGCTTTGAGAACACCGTCCAACCATCTCGTCCTCTGTCGTCCCCTTCTCCTTGTGCCCTCCATCTTTCCCAACATCAGGGTCTTTCCCAGGGAGTCTTCTCTTCTCATGAGGTGGCCAAAGTCTTGGAGCCTCAGCTTCAGGATCTGTCCTTCCAGTGAGCACTCAGGGCTGATTTCCCTAAGAATGGATAGGGTTGATCTTCTTGCAGTCCATGGGACTCTCAAGAGTCTCCTCCAGCACCATAATTCAAAAGCATCAATTCTTCAGCGATCAGCCTTCTTTATGGTCCAGCTCTCACTTCCATACATCACTACTGGGAAAACCATAGCTTTAACTATACGGACCTTGTCAGCAAGGTGATGTCTCTGCTTTTTAAGATGCTGTCTAGGTTTGTCATTGCTTTTCTCCCAAGAAGCAGGCGTCTTTTAATTTCGTGACTGCTGTCACCGTCTGGATTGATATTAACATATATTTATACACTTTCTGACATATATTAATGGACGTTTCAGAGGTATAAAGCAGGGTTGAGGAGCCCAAAGCCTTCCAGATGATATTGGACAACAGTTCCCATCAGCCCCAGCTATCATGGCTGGGGTTGCCATATTCCCAAAAGTGAGAGTCTGGACAAAGTCGTTGACCACCCTCCTCCCATTTCTGTCTTAAACAATGAGTGACTCAGAACTGCCAAGACCGACAGATGTTTTGAACTACAGTTCCCATCATCCCTGATCATTGACTGTGCTAGCCAGGGGCTGATGGAAGTTGTAGTGCAAAACACCCAGTGTTGGGGGGCGGGACAATAAGAGCATCAGAAGAGTCCTGGAGAAGATCCAGCCAATCGGATGCCCATCCAGCCCAGCATCCTGTTCTCACAGCAGCCAATCGGATGCCCTAATTCAGCGCTTCTCAACCTGTGGGTCCCCAGATGTTGATGGACTACAACTCCCATCATCCCTGAGCTCTGGCCTTGCTAGCTAGGGGTGATGGGAGTTGTAGTTCAACAACATCTGGGGACCCACAAGTTGAGAAAGGCTGCAATGGGAAACCCTCGAGTTTGGCCAAGGCTAGAAAAGTGTGTGTGTGTGTGTGTGTGTTACAACCCCTTGCTCTACAAATAAGGAAGGAGATTTAAGTCCAGGAGCCCCTGCCCCACATCTCCTGGGGATTGTTGAATCCCTTCTTGACCTACTTTTTTGCCTTAGGATTTTGCCTCTTGAAATCGGACAAAATAATAATTACCGTGATTGGGGTGGGGTAGCGGCGATTTGAATATACTATCGATTGGCAAAGAGGTTTCGAGGCAGTTTGAAGTATTAAACCAATTATATTCCTGCGCGCACACATCCCATGAGGTAAAAGTAATCTCTCTTTAGAAAACAGCAGTGAAGATTTCTAACACAGAACCATTGCAAATCTAAATATATGTTTGGATTTTGTTGCTTTTATAGTTATTTGTTGTTATTCTTTGCCGTTGTAAGTGTTTGCTTTTTTTAATCTAATACAACCCAGCCTGGGACTTTAGGGTGAAGGGTTAGGGTTAATAAATTAAATTAAGAATAATATTGGGGGGCGGGACAAGGAAAGGCGACAGCTGCGTCCGTTTTTTTGTCTCCTTAAATCGGAGCCCACCCAAAGAGCGAAAAGCAAATCCTTCTCAAAAGGCCTTGAAATTTGGGAGGGATTATTGCTGGCTTGGATGGAAGCAGCGTGTGTGTGTGCGTGTCCCATTTTTGACCCCCGCCCAACATATCACCAGATAAAGAGGACTCTTGAGGTTTCGTTTTGGGGGGTGGGGGGGTCACCAACCCCTTCCCTTTTAACCCTCACCCCCAAACAAATCTCTTTCTTTTTCTCTGCTAGCCACGCTGTGCCCCCTCCCTCCCTGTCTGTCCAGAGGATGAGTCACTGTCTGGTTCTTGAAGCCGCGGGGAAAGGGGGGGGGCTGTTGTTATGTCTGAATTCAGCGTCAGCCAGAAACCGTATGGGGAAATATGAGTGTGAGGGCCAAAAATGAGTGTGAGGGCCCTGTCCACAACTCATGCATGCACCGCCCCCCCAGGAAAGAAAGGAAGGTTCTTGCGGAGGGTGGAGGGGATAAAACTACGCCTGTTTGTTTTGTATTTTCTTGCATCGAGTTGGAGGAAAATGGGGGTTGATTCCTTCTCTCCCTTTGCTGTGAGATACATGGAATTTGCAGCTCTGGCAACAGGAGTGCCTGAGCATTACGTTTAGGAGCACAATTCAAAGCACAGCTGTCAACGTTTTCCTTTTTTCAAGGGAAATTCCCTTATTCCGAATAGGATTCCTCACAAGAAAAGGGGAAAGTTGACAGCTATGATTCAACGTCTTCGTGCTGATCTTTAAAGCCCTAAACAGCCTCAGCCCAGTACAGTGGTACCTCGGGTTACATACGCTTCAGGTTACAGACTCCACTAACCCAGAAATAGTGCTTCAGGTTAAGAACTTTGCTTCAGGATGAGAACAGAAATCGGGCTCCGGCGGCGCAGCGGCAGCAGGAGGCGCTATTAGCTAAAGTGGTGCTTCAGGTTAAGAACAGTTTCAGGTTAAGTATGGACCTCCGGAACGAATTAAGTACTTAACCTGAGGTACCACTGTATACCTGAAGAAGCGTCTCCACCCCCATTGTTCAGCCCAGCTCCGAGGGCCTTCTGGCGGTTCCCTCCCAGCAAGAAGTGAGGTTACAGGGAACCAGGCAGAGGGTCTTCTCGGTGGTGGCACCCGCCCTGTGGAACACCCTCCCACCAGATGTCAAGGAAATAAACAACTATCTGACTTAGAAGACATCTGAAGGCAGCCCTGTTTAGGGAAGTTTGTAATGTTTGATGTTTTATTCCGTTTTTAGTGTTCTGTTGGGAGCCGCCCAGAGTGGCTGGGGAAATCCAGCCAGATGGTTGGGGTATAAATAATAAAATGAGGAGGAGTCGGAGTCGGAGTCCTGTGGGGCTTTCAGTGGGGAGCTCAGCGGAGGAGTGTGCCAAGATCCAGGCAACTCCACCCTGGCCGGAGCGTCTCCTTGACCCGAATCGTGCTTCCTCCTTGCCTGGCTGCAGGATGTGTGAGTGTGTTGAAGCCAGCCTACTCTACAAAGGCAACATCTACATTCATAGACCTCCATTGCCCCACCCACTTTGGACCTCTGGCCCCGCCCACCACTGCAAGGTGGCCCTCGGCAGATGGGAAAACGGCCCTCAGTCTGTAAAAGATTCCCTGACTCTTCTCTATGGGGTCAGAGGTTCCCCGGTCCATATCTGTCCTGCGTGTGAGTGGAGAGCCCATGTGAAGCAATGTCGGGTCTAGGGCATGGAAAACATGGGTTCAAGTTCCCCCTCAGTCATGAAACCTGCTGGGCAACTTGGGGCCAGTCACTGTCTGAAGCTACCTCTCAGGGTAGCAACCTCTCAGGGTTGCTGTGAGAATGAAATGTAGAGCGGGGTCGTGTTGAGCTCTTCAGTGGCATAAAAATGTAATAATAAATATGTAAATAACCCCCTGCCGCACAGCAGAGGCCCTCGTGTCCTTTAAATCTGCTCCAGGTGGGCTCCTCTTAACATACCCTCCAACATTTCTCCAATGAAAATAGGGATGTCCTATTCCATGATAACAATGATGACGTTATTTATACCCCATACATCTGACTGGGTTGCCCAAGCAACTCTGGACAGCTTCCAACATGTATAAAATAATAATAATAATAATAATAATAATAATGGTAATAATTTATTATTTGTACCCCGCCACTCTGGGCAGCTTCCAACAAAGATGAAAAATACATTAAAATGTCACACATTAAAAACTTCCCTGAACAGGGCTGCCTTCAGATATCTTCTAAATGTCAGGTAGTTGTTTATCTCTTTGACATCTGGTGGGAGGCCGTTCCACAGGGTGGGCACCACCACCGAGAAGGCCCTCTGCCTGGTTCCCTGTAGCTTTGCTTCTTGCAGTGAGGGAACCGTCAGAAGGCCCTCGGCGCTGGACCTCGGCGTCCGGGCGTGGAGACGCTCCTTCAGGTATATACCTGATGCTCCTTTCAGGTATATAAAAACATAATAAATCGTTAAACATTAAAAAAACAAAACTTCCCTATACAGGGCTGCCTTCAGATGTCTTCTAAAGGTTGCATAGTTACTCAGGGGTCACATAACTCCATACCCTCCCACATTTCTCTGATGAAAATAGGGAAAAGTGGGACGTTCATGGATCAAATCAGAAACCAAGGACGGCTTCTGTAAATCCCGGACGGTCCCCGGAAAATAGGGAGACTTGGAGGGTCTGCATCTGCCCTCGCCATCTCCGCTCCTGCGCTAACGGTGTCCTCTGCCATCTTTTCCCCTTCCATGTACCCCCTGCTCCCCGCAACCAGGTGGCCGGGCGCAAAGGCTTCCCCCACGTGATCTACTCCCGCCTGTGGCGCTGGCCGGACTTGCACAAGAACGAGCTCAAGCACGTCAAGTTCTGCCAATTCGCCTTCGACCTCAAGTACGACAGCGTCTGCGTCAACCCCTACCACTACGAGCGGGTGGTGTCTCCGGGCATCGGTGAGTGGGTCCCTCGTGGGTGGCGCCTACAGAAGCCGAGAACCCCCACAGCTGCCTCAGTGGATCTACTTCGGAATAGGCCAATGGGGTGTCAAGAGTGGGAGCTCAAGTTCGGGAACCCAATGCGGCCCTCTGGGTCTCTCCATCCGGCCCTCAGAACACTCCCTCACCGGCCCTCGCTTTGCACTCTCTCCTTGCACAGCTAGATCACGCCTCTTGGATAGAGGAAAGCGAGGGTTGTGTGAATGTGTGTAGCCTACTGTACGAAGGTAAATTTAGCACCCCTTTTGCCTCTGCCCCCCCACCCTCATGTGGCCCCCAGAAAGTTGCTCAGAATGGGGTGCGGCCCTTCGTCTGGAGACAGAGAGGAAAGTTTCTCTGCCACTGTTTCTGAGCCTCCTAACATCACCTCTGCTCCCAAGGCAGGCTGGCAGGCAGGGAGGCAAAGGGCACTTGGCCGTTTCCACCTGCCTTCTTAAACGTAAAGGTAAAGGCACCGCTGACCATTAGGTCCAGTCGTGACCGACTCTGGGGTTGCGGCGCTCATCTTGCATTATTAGCTGAGGGAGCCGGCGTACAGCTTCCGGGTCACGTGGCCAGCATGATGAAGCCGCTTCTGGCGAACCAGAGCAGCGCACGGAAACGCCGTTTACCTTCCCGCCGAAGCGGTACCTATTTATCTACTTGCACTTTGACGTGCTTTCAAACTGCTAGGTGGGCAGGAGCAGGGACCGAAGAACGGGAGCTCACCCCGTCATGGGGATTCGAACCGCTGACCTTCTGATCGGCAAGTCCTAGGCTCCGTGGTTTAACCCACAGCGCCACCCGCGTCCCATACCTGCCTTCTTACCTATCTGTAAATGGAAATATTCGACTCCACGGAGCACACAGTGGATATTAGCAGGTTGCTATGCCAACCGATCCAAATTTATTATGCCCAGCCTGGCATCTCCACCGACTGAAGATTTGCCAGAACAGGAGGGCAGGAATTAAAATAATAATAACCTACATTGTGTGCTCCGTGTTTTCATTATTCCGCCCCCCCTCCCCGCAACAATACCTTAACTTACAGATTTTCAGCATAAGGTGTTTTCTGGATGAGACAATCTTCAATTGCCCGGAGGCACCATGTCCTTAAATTCATTCTGGTGTTGCTTTTTCAAACCACCTCATTCAGATGAAAACTGGCAGTGTACACACTCTGAGGCAACTTGACTGTAGCTGCTTTTCAAAACAAAATATTAATTGCTCCTCTGAGAGAAAATGTACTTTGCATGCCCTTGGAAGGTATTTAACCTTAGCTATGTGTACACACGGGCCATTTGTCTCTCTGTTGCGTGCTGTCTGGACATGCTCAGAGGCAATTCGGCCACAGTTCGACTTGAATTGTAATTTTTTATTGTTTTGCTGAGGGAGAGTTTGTTTCTTTTTCTTACCCTTTGAATATCCCAACCCTACTTTGGGGCCCCTGAAAGGGCTCCCAAGCCAACTCTGCACATGGTCAGAGGCACCCATCGCGAGGCACTGGGTCGGGGTGGGGCGCAGAAAAGATGTCTGCCCATGTCGTTTGGCCTAGGAGGTTGGCTGGGGAGAAGGGAGGGGGTTGGACCAGAAAGGGTCCCACACTGGCTCCTCGTTGAAATGTCAGTCAAATCGAGCCCCTAGGCTGGACATAATAATAATAATAATAATAATAATAATAATAATAATAATAATAAATTTTATTTATACCCCGCCCTCTCCAGCCAGAGCTGGGCTCAGGGCGGCAAACACCAATAAAATTACAGCAAAAAAATAATGGGGGGGACCCAATTTAAAATACAGGTTAAAATGCAATTTAAAATGCAGCCTCATTTTAAAAGTGGCCCATAGATCAAAACCATAAGGGGAGGGAAACATAAGGGTCAGACTGAGTCCAAACCAAAGGCCAGGCGGAACAGCTCTGTCTTGCAGGCCCTTCGGAAAGATGTCAAGCACATTTCTGGCCTCAGAGAATGTCGGCTGGAGCTCATAACGCAACCACTTTCTTTTCTCTCTCGTTCTACAGGACTGAACATCCAGAATACAGGTGAGATACAATCCTGCATTGTTTTTCTGGATGATGGCCTAGGACAGGACTGGGGGCGGACCTCTGACCTTCCAGGTATTGCTGAACAACAACAACAACAACAATTTATATGCTATCCATCGGACTGTGTTTCCCCAGCCACTCTGGGCAGCTTCCAACAGAATACAGTCGTGCCTTGAATCTCAAACGCCTGGTGACTCAAACGTTTTGGCTCCTGAACGCCGCAAACCCGAAAGCGAGCATTCCGGTTTGCGGACATTTTTGGGAAGCCGGACGTCCGACGCGGCTTCCAATGGAGTGCCGGAAGCTCCTGCAGCCAACCGGAAGCCGTGCCTTGGTTTCTGAACTTTTTCGGAAGTCGAACGGACTTCCGGAACGGATTCCGTTTGAGAACCAAGGTACGGCTGTATACAAAAACACGACAGAATATCACATCCTTAGAGCGTTCTGCCGATGATGAGGCGGCAGGTTCGATCCCCGCAAGGGACACCTGCATATTCCTGCATTGCAGGGGGGTTGGACTAGATGACCCTCGGGTCCCTTCTAACTCTGCGATGCTATAATTCTATGAAAAGCTTCCCTGTGCCTTCAGATGTCGTTCTGAACAGCAGTTGCTGCTTCAGCCGGCTTGTTTTCTCCCGTCTTCACTGTGTTTGAGCCGCCTCCTCTTTCCGCCCCCCTGCAGCGCCTCCCCCGCGGCTCGTGAAAGAGGAATTCATTCCTGACTGCATCCAGATGGAGGTCCCGCCTCCTCCGCCGGCAGATCACCCCGGCCCTGGGATCAAGGCCGGTCTTCCTCAGGCAGAGCCCTACCAGCCCTTATCGCCCCTGCAGCTTCCGGAACCGCCCCATCCTACCGCTGGCATCTACCCCGCATTGCCTTTGTCTCCCCCAGGTAAGTCCTTTCTTTTTCTTTTTGGGGGGCAGCAGCAGGGAGGAAGGGAGACATAAGGGAAAGGGAAAGGAACGGTTCTCGCCTCCTCTCAAGTGGGTTGGATTTGTGATGGGGAAATGCAATGGACCTGTGAAGGGGAAATGCAATGTGACTGGGAAATGCAATATGTTGGGAAAATGTGTGGGATCTGCAATGGGAAAATGCAATATGATGGGGGCAGTGCAATGGATCAGTGATGGGGAAATGCAATGTGACTGGGAAATGCAATACGATGGGGAAATGTGGTGCATCTGCAACATGGAAATCCAATATGATGGGGGCAATGCAATGGATCTGTGATGGGGAAATGCAATATGACTGGGAAATGCAATACGTTGGGGAAATGTGGAGGATCTGCAATGGGGAAATGTGACATGTTGGTGAAATGTAAAAGAGAAATGCAATGTGATGGGGAAATGAAATGAATCTGCAATAGTAGCTTGCAGATAAAATTGATCTCTCTCTCTCTCTCTCTCTCTCATGCTCACTCTTAGGCCCTCCTGGGGGGCCCCTGCTCCCTCTTCTTCATGGTGAGGGTCTTCTTCAGATCTCCACCCCCTCGCACCCCCCAGCCCCTTCTCCGGCTCCCCCGAGCGCCCAGCAAAATGGGTGTGCCCCCAAACTGCCCTACCAGAGTAAGTATAGGGTGCCATTGTCGGTCCGGGTGCAGGACGGATGCGTTCAAATGATAAGCTCTCATCTGTTTCTTCTCTTCCTTCCCTGGGCCTCTGGAAGATTCGACAACCAGCTGGACAGGGAACGGCAGCACCCCAAGCTACAGCTCCGGTGGGAGGAGCCAGGAGCCCACCCCGCCTCCGCTCCCCGCTCCCCAGCAGCAGCAGAACGGACGGAGTTACCCTCAGCCTCCTCTTCACCATTCAAATCATTACTGTGCGTCTTGGCAAGCAAAGCAAAGCAAAAAAGGAGGGCTCTGGGTGTCTGCAGCACTGTTTCGGTTCCACTGCAGTTCACTTTCCCCCACAAAACGGCATTATTCATCTTGCTGCCCCCTGTGTCAGAATCATGTAACTGTACCAGGAGTTATACTACGTTATACGGTCCTGGCTTCCACCAAAGAATTCTGGGAACTGTAGTGCTGGGGCTTGTTAGGAGACCCCTGTTCCCCTCACAGAGCTACAGTTCGCGAAGTGGTTTAAGAGTCAGTCCCTCTTCTCTGGAAATTCTGGGAAATGTAGCTCAGGGGGGTGGAATTGGGGTCTCCTTTTAGCAACTCTCAGCTCCCTTGACAAAACTACAGGTTCCCAGGAATCAGCTGGAGTCCAAGAACACTGTTGGAACTACAACTCCCATCATCTCTGGCCATTGGCCATGCTGACTGGGGGCTGCTGGGAGTTGGAGTCCAACAGTAGCTTTGAAGCTCACAGGTGGTTTAGGGAGCGTCTGTGGGCCAGGAGTCCTGGGTTCAAACTTCCGCTCTGGGAAGCGGAAGGAGTTACAGTGGTACCTCGGGTTACATACGCTTCAGGTTACATACGCTTCAGGTTACAGACTCCGCTAACCCAGAAATAGTGCTTCAGGTTCAGAACTTTGCTTCAGAATGAGAACAGAAATTGTGCTCCGGCGGCGCGGCAGCGGCAGGAGGCTCCATTAGCTAAAGTGGTGCTTCAGGTTAAGAACAGTTTCAGGTTAAGTACGGACCTCCAGAACGAATTAAGTACTTAACCCAAGGTACCACTGTATAGTGAATGTAGGAAACAGAAGAGCAAAGGTCTTGGCATTCCTGTCCCTATTTACCGCAAAACCCCTCCTTGCCTTATATTTCAGGGCCTGCTCATCACAGTTCTCCTCCCTACCAGCCACCAGTCTCCAGTCACCCTGGTAAGGGACACAACCTCCCTCATTTGACTTTTTCTCTCCCCCATTCCCACAACGGCCCGGATTTTTAAGATGAATGCCCGTCTCTCCCCAGGCCCTGAGTTCTGGTGCTCGATCGCCTATTTCGAGATGGACGTGCAAGTGGGCGAGATCTTCAAGGTGCCTGCCAACTGCGCCGTGGTCACTGTGGACGGATACGTGGACCCTTCGGGCGGCGACCGCTTCTGCCTGGGACAGCTCTCAAACGTCCACCGCACTGACACCAGCGAGCGCGCCAGGTCAGGGCAGTGGGGAGGGAGAGATATAATAATAATAATAATAATAATAATAATAATAATAATAATAATTTATTATTTATACCCCGCCCATCTGGCTGGGTTTCCCCAGCCACCCTGGGCGGCTTCCAACAAAGTATTAAAATACAGTGGTCTGTTAAACATTAGAAGCTTCCATAAACAGGGCTGCCTTCAGATGTCTTCTTAAAGTCTGGTAGTTGTTGTTCTCTTTGACATCTGGTGGGAGGGCGTTCTACAGGGCGGGTGCCACCACCGAGAAGGCCCTCTGCCTGGTTCCCTGTAACTTGGCTTCTTGCAGTGAGGGAACTGCCAGAAGGTCCTCGGCGCTGGACCTCAGTGTGAAAGGTGCACGCAGAGAGCAACGGGTTTCCATCGCAAAAGAACCCTCCCGCTATTTCTGATGTTGAGGGGTTGAGTGCCTAAGTGGCAGCGACCGGGCACAGAATGGGGTTTATCTGCAGGGTACGTGGAGGAAGGCTTAAGGTTTGCGGAATGGCAACTTTAGCTAAACACCGAGCAGCACTGAATCGTGGCTGTTGCAGCAAGCGGGAGTCATTGACCGGCTGGGTGCTGAGGAGTGGTGGGAGGTACCAGCTGGGGAACCCCCAAGGGAGCCCCCAGGGGAAGAAGGCTCAGAGCCCGGGGATTGGTGGTGGGGTGAAGATGAGCTGCTGGAGGGAGCAGACTGGTAGGAGGAGGTGTCGGAAGCAGAAGAGGCAACAGGCTTTGGCGAGCAGGGAGAATCTGTGGCAGAGAGGAGTCCAGAAGCAGAGGCAGAAGCAGAAACTGGATGTCAGGAGTGCGTGCAGGAGCCAGGCCCTGTGACCGGTAGGGCTTCGCAGGACTGGGGCTTTCCTAAGTTTGTTCTGAAGAGGCAAGGCGCGGCCGCACAGGTGAGGCCGATTGGTAACTCACAGCACCAGGTGGCAAGAGCCGGGAAGGGATATAAGGTCAGCATTTCCCTTTGGCTCTTGGCCACAGCAACACGTTCCCTGCCTTGCTACGTTTGACTCCTTGAGTCCTTGCTTCCTGACCCTCCGACCCTTGGCTTCTTGACTCCCGGGTCTCTGACCCTTGGCTTCCGGACTCCTGGCTTCCGGACTCTTGTTCCTGCTCCCACCCTGCCGTCTTGCCCCCAGTCCCGACATCCTCCACCAGGACTGTGACACTGGAGAGTAGGAAGGCCAAGAGGCAGAGATGAGTCAGGCTGGTCTCCCTCTCCTGCTGTAACAAACTCTCCTCTCCTCTGGTCTCCCAGAACCAGAAGAGGCATGAAAAGGGTGGAGAAGAAGTTAGCTTTGCGCAGGCACAGTCTCAGATTGCTTGGGGGAAACCTGAGAAAGGAGAAGGCTTAGGCAGCTGTGGGAAGGAGCCTTCAGTCTCTGCAACTGCCTCTTAGGGGCAAGACCCACCGAAGAATTGCTGTGGCACTCTTTAGCGGATTCTGTGGCAGAGAGCAGTCCAGAATCAAAGCGGAGGCTGGAGAGGAATTGGGGCAGGTTGCTGTGACACACACAGAAATGAAAAGATAAGATAGTTGTGTGCAGACATGGTTTGAGACTGCACGGGAAAAAACCGAGAAAGGAGGAGCCTTAGAGAGGGATGGGAAGGTCTTTGCAACTGTGTCGTTGGGGCAAGACCTCCTAGAAAGAGTTGCTGAGACCGTTAGGCCTGAGCTGTGGTTCGTCTCCTGGAATATAGATTTGCCGTATTTTTTGCTCTATAAGACTCGCTTTTTCCCTCCTAAAAAGTAAGGGGAAATGTGTGTGCGTCTTATGGAGCGAATGCAGGCTGCACAGCTATCCCAGAAGCCAGAACAGGAAGAGGGATCGCTGCTTTCACTGCGCAGCGATCCCTCTTGCTGTTCTGGCTTCTGAGATTCAGAATATTTTTTTTCTTGTTTTCCTCCACCAAAAACTAGGTGCGTCTTATGGTCTGGTGCGTCTTATGGAGCGAAAAATACAGTAATTTCACTGGCCCCGAGTGATTTGTTGTTGTTGTTTTGCTGACCTCCCCCTGGCAGTGGGGGATAGGGAACCAGGCAGGAAGGGGAACTGGAGTATTCTGTTTTCCAGGCTGCACATCGGGAAAGGAGTCCAGCTGCAGTGCCGTGGGGAAGGTGACGTCTGGATGCGGTGTCTCAGCGACCACGCCGTCTTTGTACAGAGCTACTATCTGGACCGGGAGGCTGGGCGTGCTCCAGGGGATGCTGTGCACAAGATCTACCCTGGCGCCTACATCAAGGTCAGGGCGGGTGCTGGGTTTTTTTGAGGGCCCGGGAGCAAGAGGGTTGCCAAGGGCAAATCTAACAGGGAAGGACCATAGCTCCGAACATCTGCTTTGTGTACCGAAGGTTCAATCCCCAGCATCTCCACATAAGGCTTGGAATTGTCCCTTGCCTGGTACCCTGGAGAGCTGCTGCCAGACAGTGTAGGCAGCATAAAGCTGCATGGGCTGTTAGTTTGACTCAGTATAAAATAAAGAAAATTTAAAAGCAATGTAACTGAATCCTGTGTCTGAATAGGTTTGCTGGTGTCTGTGCACACCACAAGTACCTCTGCCTGTCTAATTATTATTATTATCAACATCTTATCATCAATATTATCACCTTGCCACCTTCCTGGTGGTACGGGTTGACAGCTGCCATCCTTCCTGAGCATCGCTCGCAGCAGGTGCTGAAGTTTCTAACGCAGAGTCCCCGCTCCTGCCTTTCCATGCAGGTCTTTGACCTTCGCCAGTGCCACCGCCAGATGCACCAACAAGCAGCGACAGCGCAGGCGGCAGCGGCAGCTCAGGCGGCTGCTGTGTCGGGGAGCATCCCTGGGCCTGGTTCCGTGGGGGGCATCGCACCAGCTGTGGGTAAGTGCCAAGTGGATTCACCCCCACTGAGGTGCCCCCAGATGCTACTTCCGACTGCAGTATTCTGGGCATATCTGGGAAATCCCGGGCGTATGGCAACCCTACGAAGCGGGGGGAAACTGTGAAGCCAGCCAATGCCTCTATGGAGCTCTCCGTCCTTATTTTAGACACGGCAATATATCGGTACAGTCATAGCTCGGGATACATACATACGGGATACAACCCGTATTTTCGGGTTGCGCTCCGCGGTGACCTGGAAGTAACGGAACGCGTTACTTCCGGTTTTCGCCACTCGCGCATGCGCAGACGGTCAAAATGACGTCACACACATGCGCGGAAGCGGCGAAACGCGACCCGCGCTGACGTGCAGTTGCGTCTTACGTCCTGTTCAGGATGCGAATGGGGCTCCGGAACGGATCCCGTTCGCAACCCGAGGTACCACTGTATAGCGCAATGTTTAGCTGGTGATCTATCACGATGTTGAAAAACAGGTATCACTCATCCCCTGGTGTGCTGCAACTGCAGTAGCCGCAGCCGCAGCCAAGCCTTGCACTCTTCCCTTTCTTTCCCTCCAGGCCTCTCAGCAGCAGCCGGCATTGGCGTGGACGACCTCCGCCGCCTGTGCATCCTCCGCCTGAGCTTCGTCAAGGGCTGGGGGCCGGACTACCCCCGCCAGAGCATCAAGCACACTCCCTGCTGGATTGAAGTCCACTTGCACCGAGCCCTGCAGCTTCTGGATGAGGTCCTGCACACCATGCCCTTGGCTGACCCGGGCTCCATCAACTAGATTAAATTGCGAGGCAAGGAAGACGGAGAGGTTTTCGCCCATCCCGCAGCCTCTGGGGTTTGCAGAGGGGCGGGGACTGCCGTCGGCGCTGCGGAGGAGGCCCTGGTCCCCACGCTCATGAAAGCAGTGGGGGCAAGTTCCCTGGAGTCCCCAAAAGGACGGAGACGGCGGAATTTGCCCTTGAACATGCCCTGCCGCCTTTCGAAGGGGTGCCGCGACTTTCTCTGTTCCCAGACCAGCGGCGGAATGAATGACTTCGAAGCGGGTCACCTTTCCGGCCATCTCAAAGGACTGGTCCTTTTCTCGCCAGCTTTTCTCTCCTGAGCGCCAACGACCCGGTTGCGGCTCGGCTGAGCAGCTGAGAATTGCCAGAGAATCTACACCCCCCCACATCTGAAAATCTGGCTCTTAGAGACGTTCTTCTAGGAGCCGGTCCTACCGCTAGATAGAGGGAGGCAGGTGCTTCTCAGGTGGCAAATGCTGGGAGGCGGGAATGGCAGCGAGGATGTGAGTGCAGAGCTGGACTTGCAGCATGGGCTCCTTCGCAGCCCCTTAGCTAGCCCCCCCCTAAGTTGTTGCTGCCCTAGGAGAGGATGGTGTGCTATTGCCAGCATTGAAGAGAAACCCAGCCACCGGTGATGCTTCCCAGCACGCAAAATGGAGGGAGCCATATTGTCCTTTGCCCTGTCGTGCAAGGACATATTTGGCCAGCTCTGATTTTTATGCTTTAAATCCCCAAATGGAGGCTGCAATATATGACTTTAATCAGTTAAAGTAATCGAGTCGAACGATGCCCCTGACAACTCGGAAAGGACAAAAATGAAGCCCTTGCAAATTTGGGTGTGGGGAACCTCTGACCCTCTAGATGAGGCTGAATGGCAACTCCTATCTGCCCCAGCAAGCATTGCCAGGGGTGATGGGAGTTGTAGTTCAACAAGGCCTGGAAGGTCAAAGATTTTCCTGCACACACACCTATTATAAAGGGTCGCAATCAACGAACTCCAACTCAGAGTAGGCCCGTTGAAATCTGCGGGCTTTCATTTGTCATTCCTGTTGATTTCAAGTGGTCTTACTCTTCCGTGGGACTTGTATCCCCCCACATCTGCAGGTGGGGAGCACAGTCACGTCGTAACGAAACCTCTAAAATGTTGTCTGCCAAGATGCGGTCATGCATCATCTGGAAACCAAGCCAAAATGTTTGCTTCTAGACTCAGAAGCAGTGTTTCCCTATCCCATGCAGATTCCGTCTAGTGAATGTCGCAGGATCTATTAATCTAGATTTCTTGAATCTACTGGGTTGCAGTTCAAAACACCAAATAATTGTGCCGGGGGGCGGGGACCAAAAGCCTAACTGATCAAACAACCCATTTCAAATCTCTGGGGTTTGCCACCCAAACTGGACCTCTTATCTCTGTGGGAGGCAACAGTCAGCCTTGCCCCCCAAATTCTGCCCCACGACATATCCGTTGGTTAGCTGGTTGGTTCCTTCCTGTGCCACTGCAGACTTAACTGGAGCTATGTGCGTGGGGCCAATTCTGCAGGAGCTCAGGAAAATAGGTTGAACGTGGTATCAGGCATAGCATTTCTGGAAAAATTCATCTTTGGTGGCCAAGTTTCTAGCCCTTTGTGACTGTGAGGGTAAGCAGCAGGGTGGTGGGGGAATGGTGTTTTAAGCTGCATGACCTTATATGAAGATTGCAGGCTCTTGACTGGCTTGGGAGCAGAATCACAGAGTTGGAAGGGACCCGGAGGATCATCTAGTCCAACCCCCCTGCAATGCAGGACTATGCAACTCTCCCATACGGGGATCGAACCCGCAACCTTGGGATTATCAGCACGATGCTCTAACCAACAGAACTGTCCAGACTGACTTATGGAATGGCTTCTATGCTCATGACAGACCTGCCAACCAATCACCAATCTCTGGTGGTGACAGGCACCAGCTCAACTGGTGCAGCCCCTTTTTCTTAGCAGGGAGATGAGGTTATGGGGGCAAAGACTCGTATATATTTCTGGCCGTCAGGAAAGCCAGGAGGGGTTTATGTAGTGTGATTCCTTTCCTTTTTTTTTTAACAGATGTCTAGTTTGCCAAAATTCAACAGCCGCAGCTTTGCTCCTTAGGCAGGTTGTGTGTAAAAGCTGTACCTGTTGCACTTCTGCCTGCTACTCTGACCAAAAAAGGCACATGAGCCCTGAAAATGGAGGGAAAGTAGCTGTCTTCATTCTGCTCCTCTGCTCCGTAGACCTGTGTGACGGCTGCCTAGGTCTTTCCAGCAGATGTCACTCATGTTGTGACATCCCCCTGTCTATCTGGGACCGCTTACAGTAGAGCAGAGCCACTTGGTAGCTGGATCCTGGACTGCATAAATCCAGGAGCAGCTAGCATAGCCCCCTCCAGATGTGGCAAGATTATAATCCCATGCTGGGGAAGGCTGATGGGATATGTAGTCCAACAACATTGCAGGGCGCCATGTTGGCTACCCCCAGCACAAGTAACAACATATGTTGCTCCCTCCTCAGAGGGAAGTCTGATACCTTGCCAACACCCCTGCAAAAGACTGCACCAAACACCCCCCATCAGCCATTTTGTTGTGAGGACAGAGGGGAATGGTGCCACGCTGAACCGGATTTGCCAAGGGAGATCCACTGGGAAGATCGGATGTGATCACCCCATCTCTTGACTCAGCAACGTTGCCAACTTCCTGACGGGCCTTTGTAGCTGCGTCTTTTAACCATGGCTTGATCTGAAATGAACAAACCACATAAAACACTGCAGATGATTTTTTTCTTAATTTCTGTGCTGTGAGGACATTTCACCGACGTTTCTGTAGACGAGGGGGCTTTAAAGGTACAGGAGTGGAGCCCCCCAGAATGGTTTTTATATATTCCTGATAAGAGGGCAGCCTTATACGGTCCTTGTGTCTTGCACAGGGCACGGCACTCAGCCAGGAACAGATTAAGACAGCTTTTGCCAAAGTGGTGGGAGCCCTCTCAAGACGTTTTGTTGACAGGCCCAGCCAGCGCTTTTGGAGAGGGCATCAGGTCAGCAAAGGCTGGCTTAGGGTCTCCAGTCCCGGGCCCAATCCTGTGGTTTCGGGCCTGTTATTTCGCACTGACATTCCTCTGTAATGCACTTGTTTGATTCCTCTTGTTTCACCTCTGACAGTTCTGTCGTTTTTAGTAACCATTATTTAAAGGAGATTTTGCTTTTCACGTGGTTTGTGTTTTGCTTCTCATGGTCAAAAAGGCAGCTGGGCTTTACCTTTGGATTTCTGCCTCTGCTCAAAACAAGATTGACCAAGATGGTGGGGAGCCTCTGGGGTAAGGAGGTGTGTGCCAAGTAAAACAGCTGGCTTGCCTAGTAGTGCAAGCAAGTTCTCTCACGACAGGAGCAAAGGGCCTTTTTTTCAGGCCAGGGGCTAGATTTGCCTCTGGGTGACCTTATGGAAGCCATATGCTAATGGTGGGCAGGGCAATAATAATAATAATAATAAATTTTATTAATGGTGGGCAGGGCAACAAAAGTAGGCGGGGCAACAACTGTAGATTTGTTTATTTTTTTACCTCTGTGCACTAGGCTAGCTTCTTCACCCTCTGACACTCCTCCCCTATTGTCCATGTAGGGAAGATGGAGGCAGCAATATCAGAGTCCAGAGACACAGCACAAAACACGGGAATGTGTGAAGCAGGGCCACTTGAGGGTGCAGTGGGGAGATTGTCACTGGGGCCAGACAGAGAGGCTTGGGGGCCACATTTGAGCCTTGGGAGCTGAGGTTCCTTATTTTATGGGTATAGCTGTGGCTATTCCGTGAATGTGTCTGTGTGTGTTTGAGAGAGAGAGAGAGAGAGGACTCAGCTATACAGCAGCAAATAAAACGTTTGCAGTGTGTTTTAAGCACAAAATACAAGGTGACACTAGATGGCAATGGTCAGCCTTATGGAAAATTCAATGTATTTTTAAAAACGCTTTTTAAAAAAAGCATTTTCAGAACCTTTTTTATACGTATGTGGTAGTGGGTGCAGAATCCTATATCCCGAATATCTCACAGTTTTGTTTTGAATGCAAGTTTCTAGTTCTTAAGAGAAGAGTTTAAAATGTGTGTACAGGCTGGAGGAAGCAGAAAAGGTGGAGAAGCGGCCAGCCTAAGTGACATCCCAGCTTTTTCTCTCAGTGCAGGATCGTGGAAGAGGGAGAGGCTGTAGAACACAAGACTTGTGTTCCAGGCAATCCCCAGGCAAGCAGGTCTGGTTAAACTGATTGGGCATCAGGTGATAGGAAAGGCCCTCCAGAATAGCGTGTATCGGGGTTGATGGGCAAACAATCTGGTATTAGGCTGTTTCCCCCCATCCTCCCATCGGGTTAGTCTGCATTATATACAGGTTGCAGGATTCTTAATGCAGAATCTGAGTCTCTGTGGAACAGAATGATTGCTTTTAATGTGTGTTCCCCACCTCCCACTTTAAAGGGGTTGTTTCTTATTAATCATTTGGAACAGAATGGTGTTTCCCCCCCCCCCCCCTTCTAACGTAGCTCTCCCTACCTGTATTGTTGCATTTATTTCTCGCCTTTGCTCCGAGCATCTCAAGGGGGCATTTCATCCTCACAACAGCCACGTATTAATATGTAGCGGGGGGGGGGGGGGGTTTGCCAAACAGCCACAGCCCACGGATTCCAGCAGGGCTTAAGCTATGCAAAAAAGTCACAGCAACATATTTAAATTGCAATATATATATATATATATATATATATATATATATATATATATTATATAATATTATATACAGTGGTGCCCCGCAAGACGAATGCCTCGCAAGACGGAAAACCCGCAAGACGAAAGGGTTTTCTGTTTTGGAGGCGCTTCGCAAGACGAATTTCCCTATGGGCTTGCATCGCAAGACGAAAGCCCATAGGGAAATGCTGGCGGTCGGGAGCAAAGACTTTCGCCCACAGCCGGCCTTCAGAAGAGGACCTCTTCTGAAGGCCGGCGGGGGGCAAAAGTCTTTGCTCCCCCCCGCCTGCCTTCCCCCCCGCCTGCCCCGGGCGATCTTAAAATGCTGGGGGTCGGCAGCGAAGCGTTCACTGCCGACCCCCAGCATTTTAAAATCTCCCCGGGACAGCAGAGAAGTCTCTGCTGTCCCGGGGAGATTTTAAAATGCTGGGGGTTCGCTGCCGACCCCCAGCATTTTAAAATCTCCCCCTGTCCCGGGGAGATTTTAAAATGCTGGGGGTCGGGAGCGAAGCGTTCACTGCCGACCCCCAGCATTTAAAAATCTCCCCGGGACAGCAGAGACTTCTCTGCTGTCCCGGGGAGATTTTTAAATGCTGGGGGTCGGCAGCGAACGCTTCGCTCCCGACCCCCAGCATTTTAAAACGCTGTTTCGAAGCGGGGCGGGGGGCGGGAACACCTGCCCCAGCCGCCCCACTTCGTAACGCTGTTCCGAAGCGGGGCGGGGGGCGGGAACACCTTCTGAAGGCGGGCGGGGGGCGAAAGTCTTTGTCCCCCCTGCCTGCCTTCCCAGGGGCTTTTAAATCGCCCCGGACAGCGGAGAAGTCCTCCGCTGTCCGGGGCGATTTTAAAATGCCGCCCGCCAGCATTTTAAGATCGCCCGGACAGCGGAGAAGTCCTCCGCTGTCCTGGGGTTTTTTAAAATGCTGGGGGTGGGAAGAAAAGCCCTTGTCCCCCCCCCCCCCCCAGCCTTCAGAAGAGGTCCGGGGACAGACTGGTCTGAAGGCGGTTTCCCTAGGAACGCATTGATTGATTTTCAATGCATTCCTATGGGAAACCGTGCATCGCAAGACGAAAAACTCGCAAGACGAAGAGACTTGCGGAACGAATTAATTTCGTCTTGCGAGGCACCACTGTATATACATATGTGTGTATGTGTGTATATATATATATATATATGTATATATATATATATGTAATATTATATATATATATATATATATATATATATATATATACATATATATGGACTGCACTGAGAATCCCACAGCGTTCATAAAAGGCGACTTATTTCCCGTCTGAGTAAAGAATGATACATGCAGCAAGTTGAGTCACCCGCCCCAAAAAGTGCAACCCTCTCTCTATGTTCTACTTTTAAAAAAACAACACAACCCTGTTAAAAAAAAAAGCACAAAAAGCCAGTGGCGTAGCGTGGGGGGTGCCAGGGGTGCCGGCCGCACCGGGCGCAACTTCTGGGGGGGGGCGCGAGTCCAGAGGGAAGGGGAACGCCCCTCGCTCAGCCCGCGCATCCCTCGCCCGCCGGCAGCTTCTCCTCCTCGCCTCGCTCAGCGCCGCCGCCGCGGATGCCGCCCAGACCCCCCAGCGCCCAGGGCCATTTCCCGGGGAGCCTCCTCTGGCACATGCCCCGCGCAGGAGGAGGAGGGGGAGGCGGCTCCGGGATGCTCCCTCCCGCCCCGGGAGGCAGAACGCAACGCACAACACACACACACCCTGTCGCCCCCGCGGCAGAGCAAGGCAGCCAGACGCGGAGCAGGGAGAAAGGCTCGGGCTCACCTTGGGGCAGCCTCCGGAGAAGCGAGTCCCGAGGAGGAGGAGGAGGAGGAGAAGCCGCCGCTGCCGCTGCCGCCGCCGCCGTGCGCCCCCAGCACCGGGAGAGAGGCCGCTGGCCGCCCGGCGGGCCGTGGTTCCTTCCTCCGTCGGGCGCCCAAGGGGAGGGGGCTTTGGCTGCCTCGGCCCGCGGGGGCTCCACAAATAATAAATTTAATAAATTCCTTTTTTTAAAATAAGATATTTATTAAAGTTTTCAATTTTATACAAAGAGAAAAATGCAAAAAATAGAAAAAATATATATTAAAAACACATAAAATTCACAACTTATTTTTCAATAACATATTTCCCTGACCTCCTCATACCTCCCCTTCTTGTTTTCTAGTTCAAATTATTTGTTCAGCAAATCCTTATCTCATAGCATTACCGCTAAATAACACCTTATTTTCTATCCAAGTTCTTGAAACTTAAACTTTTACTTTAAAAAACCATTTTTTCATAACCTTTTATACCATTACAGCTAGAAACCACTTAACGTAATTTCAATCCAACATCATTCAACATTCCTTAATATTGCAGTATTTCTGTAAATAGTCCTTAAATTTCTTCCAATCTTCTTCTGCCGACTCTTCTCCCTGGTTGCGGATTCTGCCAGTCATTTCTGCCAATCCCATGCAGTCAATCAACTTCATCTGCCATTCTTCCAGAGTGGGTAAATCTTGCGTCTTCCAATACTTTGCAATGAGTATTCTTGCTGCTGTTGTAGCATACATAAAAAAAGTTCTATCTTTTTTAACACCAACTGGCCAACCCAGTGGCGTAGCATGGGGGGTGCAGGGGGGGCCGGCCACACCGGGCGCAACATCTGGGGTTAGGGCAAATCCATGGGTTAGGGGGCGCAAATCCACAGGTTAGGGGGCGCAAATCCATGGGTTAGGGGGCGCAAATTACTTGCCTTGCCCCGGGTGCTGACAACCCACGCTACGCCACTGCAAAAAGCTTCACAATTAATACATTTCCTAGCTGCCTGCAGAGGACTTCATTTCCCACAATCCCACTGGCAGCGTTCCCGTCCTTCCCTCGGAACTCCTCGCGAGACTTCAGCTATCCCGCCTTCTCCTTCCCCCGCCCCGTTCCTCGGCCGTTCTCTGGCCTCCCGTGATCCTTTGCGGCGTTGCTCTCGCTTCCCTTGACCAAAGTTGTCCCGGCAGGCCTTGCGGCGGCCAGTCAAGTAAAGCGCGATGGCGGCGGCGGCGGCGGCGGCAACGACAACAACAACCAGCACAACGACGGAGGCGGCGGCGGTTCCTTCGGGTCCGGCGAGCCCGGCTGGCCCCGCGGCCAGAGACCTCTTCGCGGAGGGGCTGCTGGAGTTCCTGCGGCCGGCCGTGCGGCAGCTGGACACGCACGTCCACGCCGTCAGGCAAGTTGCTGCGCGGCAGGCAGAAGTTCTCCAGGTGCAGCGGCTTCGCGCCAGCCCCGCCCCTGCGGAGAGCGGGGAACGCAGCCTCTCCAAAGCGGCTGCCTGGCTCAGAGCCGGCACTTGATAGATGTGCGCCTTGGCAGGCAGAAGTTCTCCAGGTGCAGCGGCTTCGCGCCAGCCCCGCCCCTGCGGAGAGCGGGGAACGCAGCCTCTCCAAAGCGGCTGCCTGGCCCAGAGCCGGCACTTGATAGATGGGCGCCTTGGCAGGCAGAAGTTCTCCAGGTGCAGCTGCTTCACGCCAGCCCCACCCCTGCGGAGAGCGGGGAACGCAGCCTTTCCAAAGCGGCTGCCTGGCCCAGAGCGGGCGCTTGATAGATGTGCGCCTTGGCAGGCAGAAGTTCTCCAGGGTCAGCGGCTTCACGCCAGCCCCGCCCTTGCGGAGAGCGGGGAACGCAGCCTCTCCAAAGCGGCTGCCTGGCTCAGAGCCGGCACTTGATAGATGTGCGCCTTGGCAGGCAGAAGTTCTCCAGGTGCAGCGGCTTCGCGCCAGCCCCGCCCCTGCGGAGAGCGGGGAACGCAGCCTCTCCAAAGCGGCTGCCTGGCCCAGAGCCGGCACTTGATAGATGGGCGCCTTGGCAGGCAGAGGTTCTCCAGGTGCAGCTGCTTCACGCCAGCCCCGCCCTTGCGGAGAGCGGGGAACGCAGCCTCTCCAAAGCGGCTGCCTGGCTCAGAGCCGGTACTTGATAGATGTGCGCCTTGGCAGGCAGAAGTTCTCCAGGTGCAGCTGCTTCACGCCAGCCCCGCCCTTGCGGAGAGCGGGGAACGCAGCCTCTCCAAAGCGGCTGCCTGGCTCAGAGCCGGTACTTGATAGATGTGTGCCTTGGCAGGCAGAAGTTCTCCAGGTGCAGCTGCTTCACGCCAGCCCCACCCCTGCGGAGAGCGGGGAACGCAGCCTTTCCAAAGCGGCTGCCTGGCCCAGAGCCGGCACTTGATAGATGGGCGCCTTGGCAGGCAGAGGTTCTCCAGGTGCAGCCGCTTCGCGCCAGCCCCGCCCTTGCGGAGAGCGGGGAACGCAGCCTCTCCAAAGTGGCTGCCTGGCCCAGAGCCGGCACTTGATAGATGGGCGCCTTGGCAGGCAGAAGTTCTCCAGGTGCAGCTGCTTCACGCCAGCCCCACCCCTGCGGAGAGCGGGGAACGCAGCCTTTCCAAAGCGGCTGCCTGGCCCAGAGCGGGCGCTTGATAGATGTGCGCCTTGGCAGGCAGAAGTTCTCCAGGGTCAGCGGCTTCACGCCAGCCCCGCCCTTGCGGAGAGCGGGGAACGCAGCCTCTCCAAAGCGGCTGCCTGGCTCAGAGCCGGCACTTGATAGATGTGCGCCTTGGCAGGCAGAAGTTCTCCAGGTGCAGCGGCTTCGCGCCAGCCCCGCCCCTGCGGAGAGCGGGGAACGCAGCCTCTCCAAAGTGGCTGCCTGGCCCAGAGCCGGCACTTGATAGATGGGCGCCTTGGCAGGCAGAAGTTCTCCAGGTGCAGCTGCTTCACGCCAGCCCCACCCCTGCGGAGAGCGGGGAACGCAGCCTTTCCAAAGCGGCTGCCTGGCCCAGAGCGGGCGCTTGATAGATGTGCGCCTTGGCAGGCAGAAGTTCTCCAGGGTCAGCGGCTTCACGCCAGCCCCGCCCTTGCGGAGAGCGGGGAACGCAGCCTCTCCAAAGCGGCTGCCTGGCTCAGAGCCGGCACTTGATAGATGTGCGCCTTGGCAGGCAGAAGTTCTCCAGGTGCAGCGGCTTCGCGCCAGCCCCGCCCCTGCGGAGAGCGGGGAACGCAGCCTCTCCAAAGCGGCTGCCTGGCCCAGAGCCGGCACTTGATAGATGGGCGCCTTGGCAGGCAGAGGTTCTCCAGGTGCAGCTGCTTCACGCCAGCCCCGCCCTTGCGGAGAGCGGGGAACGCAGCCTCTCCAAAGCGGCTGCCTGGCTCAGAGCCGGTACTTGATAGATGTGCGCCTTGGCAGGCAGAAGTTCTCCAGGTGCAGCTGCTTCACGCCAGCCCCGCCCTTGCGGAGAGCGGGGAACGCAGCCTCTCCAAAGCGGCTGCCTGGCTCAGAGCCGGTACTTGATAGATGTGTGCCTTGGCAGGCAGAAGTTCTCCAGGTGCAGCTGCTTCACGCCAGCCCCACCCCTGCGGAGAGCGGGGAACGCAGCCTTTCCAAAGCGGCTGCCTGGCCCAGAGCCGGCACTTGATAGATGGGCGCCTTGGCAGGCAGAGGTTCTCCAGGTGCAGCCGCTTCGCGCCAGCCCCGCCCCTGCGGAGAGCGGGGAACGCAGCCTCTCCAAAGCGGCTGCCTGGCGCAGAGCGGACATTTGATAGATGTGTGCCTTGGCAGGCAGAAGTTCTCCAGGTCCAGCTGCTTCACGCCAGCCCCACCCCTGCGGAGAGCGGGGAACGCAGCCTTTCCAAAGCGGCTGTCTGGCCCAGAGCGGGCGCTTGATAGATGTGCGCCTTGGCAGGCAGAAGTTCTCCAGGGTCAGCGGCTTCACGCCAGCCCCGCCCTTGCGGAGAGCGGGGAACGCAGCCTCTCCAAAGCGGCTGCCTGGCCCAGATCTGGTACTTGATAGATGTGCGCCTTGGCAGGTAGAAGTCAGCCAGGTGCAGCTCCTCTACCCTGCCCAGCCCCTGTTGGTAGATCAATAGGGATGCAGCTTTCTAAAGTGTATTTCCCTCCGTAAGTTCTGCAGCAGCAGAGAACAAGCCCTGCTGCCGTCTTCCGAGGGAGGAAGCCTTTCCCATATCTGAAGACAAGAATTCACAGGATTATACCGTGCAGTGCCAGATTAAACCACAGAGCCTAGGACTTGCCAATCAGAAAGTTGGTGGTTCGAATCCCCATGACGGGGTGAGCTCCCGTTGCTCAGTCCCTCCTCCTGCCAACCAGCAGTTCAAAAGCACGTCAAAGTGCAAGTAGATAAATAGGTACCACTCCAGTGGGAAGGTAAATGGTGTTTCTGTGTGCTGCTCTGGTTTCGCCAGGCTTTGTCATGCTGGCCACATGACCCGAAAGAACTGTCTGTGGACAAACGCCGGCTCCCTCGGCCAATAAAACGAGATGAGCGCTGCAACCCCAGAGTCGGCCACAACTGAACCTAATGGTCAGGGGTCCCTTTACCTTTACCTAAACAAGCTATAGATTAGGGCCCCACTCTCTTGTGGGCCCCCCAAAAATTTAAAGGAAAAATATAGGTTTGCATTATTAAGTTTATTATGAATAAAAAATCATTTTAAGTTAGAGCTTAATAATTATTTCACTGTTAATATACTTCTTAATTGTATTTCACTATTAATATACTTCTTAATTGTATTTTAGTTCGACAATTACTTTGATAAAATACATATTTTGTTATGTGCAAATGGCTTTAGATACCTATTAGGTCCATAAATTACCATATAGCATATATGCAACACAAAAGAGCGACAATTTGTTGTTGACAAAGGACAGCTGGACATATAAAGGGCCCCATTACCTTCAGTAGCTTAGGGCCTCATCAAACCCAAATTATACGGAGTCCATCTAGCTCAGTATTGTCCACACTTACCGGCAGTGGCTCTCCAGGGCTTCAAGTCAGGGAGTCTCCCAGTCCTACCTGGAAAAAGCAGTTGAACCTGGGAATTTTTGCTTGCAAGACAGACACTTTTATCAATGAGCTGTGGCTTTTCTCCGAACTCCTTTGATTCGTGTTATTTGTGGTCCCCTCACCCCGTGAGAGGGAACGAACCTCCCTCTGGTATTTTAGTTCATTGTTACTCTTCTAGCCCACTTTCACTTCAAGGTCGTGCATGTGGTTCGCTATTTTATCCTCACAACGACCCTGTGAGGTAGGTTAGGCTGGGAGAGATGGTGACCGGTCTGAGGTCACCCCAGTGAGCTTCCTGGCTGCATGGGGTTTTTGGAGCCCGGTCCTCCGGCATGAATGTTATTTTTTGTGAGCTAGTAAATTTCCATGACATTCCCCCCACCCAACTCCCAGGCTGTTATATTCCTTTCTTGTTTCTCCTTGCAGGGAGAGTCAAGTGGAATTGCGGGAACACATCGACAGCCTGGCCACAGGTAAAAATATCTGCACAGTGGGAAGAATGTTTGATGAGAACATAACTGGGAGGGCAGAAGAAACTGGTTGCTTCTGGGATTTGTTAAATACTTTACCCCCTTTTATCCCAACCAGGAAGTAACAGCAACTTCAATATGGGTTTGTAAAATATTTCATTCCTTCCTGTATAAGCTCATTGGAATCATATCCAAGGGGACTTAAGTATTGCCCCACCTGCTAGAGAAATGAAGCAATAACTGCCCCATATTCACTGAGCAGTAAAGAGTCTGCAGTGTCTTGTTAGAAGAGGCCTCTTTAAGCAGCAGTTTCTGTCCCAAAGGGCCAATATTGTTAAAATTGTTATTTATTTATTTAGTCTAGCTGAAGCTGTTATAAAAGTTAAAATACATTACACAGTTAAAATAATTATTAAAATCGGACATTTTGTCAGATAAGAATTTGCTCCCCTGAAGAATTTAGCTTTTTATCTCCATAAACTTTTCTCTTTAAAATTGCTCTCTAAAGGCAAAACAGACCACTTTTTCAGAGGTGTAGGAGGACCTATCCTATAATAAAAAGTTAATTAAATACCCAATTGATCTAACTGGGAGATTTAAATCTTTGAACGAAGCTGCTCTTAAGTCCTAGTAGACTGGGCAAACCAGTAAGTAATGGGGTAAGTCTTCAGGCACATGGGCAAACTCTCTCTTAATAGGGAGATCTGGCAATAGCATCTTTCACCTGTGGCAGCGTACATAGACAGGAGTTGCAGAGCTGTAAAGGCTTTTCTGTTTGGCATTTGTGGTGCTGGTTACGTAGTGAGGGCGAGGGGTCTGAATGGGTAGTTTGGCATACCAGGCAGAAGTGTGATCAGCACAAAAACAATGCTTTAAAATAGAATATTTCATGTGGTGAGATGCCATCTCAAAATGTAACAAACTAAGAAAGTCCAAAGAAAGATCATACTTATCAATAACATGTAGCATTCCCTGATTCCAAGATGGAGTCACCCCTTTGTTAAGACTCAGCATCTCCTTGAAAGTAGAAAGTGCTAAAATGGGCCCTATCCCCTTTTAAAATTTTAGCCAATGCCAACCTAGCAGTTCGAAAGCATGTCAAAGTGCAAGTAGATAAATAGGTACTGCTCCGGCGGGAAGGTAAACGGCGTTTCCGTGCGCTGCTCTGGTTCGCCAGAAGCAGCTTAGTCATGCTGGCCACATGACCCGGAAGCTGTACGCCGGCTCCCTCGACCAATAAAGCGAGATGAGCGCCACAACCCCAGAGTCGTCCATGACTGGACCCAATGGTCAGGGGTCCCTTTACCTTTACTGGCAAGGATATGCACTCTGGCCTTCAGCAGAGGGCCAATAATACATTATAGTGCTCCTGTAAACAATCTGAGATATTTCCCCACCATACACCTCCAGGGAATAGTGTTAAATCTGTGTGGCATCTTTTATTTTAGGGGAAGGAAAAATGAGGCCCTCCAAATGTATCTGGACTATAACTCCCATCTACCCCTGTTGGGCCCTGCTGGCTGTGATTGATAGGTGCTGGAGGGCACGTTAGTAGCCAATTGGCACTATTTCATATTGAATTCAGGGCCTTTTGATGCCCAAGATGTGTGTTTTCAGGGCCCACCTTATTCCTACAGCTGTAATTTGTTTTACATTCTGAATTTCAAACTGTCGGAACCTACCCTGGGACCTATGGTGAAAGGTGGGTAAAATAAATGTTAACAACCAATCCTAGATCTTCCCTTGTAGGTCAGTTGCTGAGGTCTACTCCGCCATGGGCGATGTGGAAATTCATGGTTCAAATCCCGATCGGACTCGTGCCTAAAAAGCTTTCCCCCTTCTCTCTTCCCCAACTAGAGCTGTGTCGCATCAATGAAGACCAGAAGGTAGCCCTCGACCTGGACCCTTACGTCAAGAAGCTGCTCAATGCCCGGCGCAGAGTCGTCCTTGTTAATAACATCCTGCAAAATGCTCAGGTGTGTGTGAGAGAGGGATGGACTTTTTATACCAACTTTCCTCTTATGTAACATGTTACAGCACTTTAAGTTGCTGGAGCTAGCAGCCAGAGTAGGCCCTCACTGCTCTGTGATAGAAAATCTGTCTTGCCCGCCTTGTATTTGATCCACAGCATCTTCAGGTAGGTGGAAGGGGGGGGGAAAGGGGGGGCTCTTAGCCTGAAAATCCAGAGGGCTGCTGCTAGCGAGAGTAGACAGTATTGAGCCAGATGGACTAGTCATTGGACCTGGTTTAAGGCAGGTTTCTACGTTCCTACCTGGAAACTCAGGACTGTAATTTATTTATTAAATTTATATACCACCCTTAGTATCTGAGGGTCACAGGGTGATTTGCAATATAAAAATATTTAACTGTGATGATCGGGACCTAGAGGTTGGGCATGTAGAAGCACATTACACTGATTCTGTTCTAGTTTTGGTGGTTCATTTGCTTCCATGCTCAACATCTCCTATAGTCCTTTTCAGCCCCAGTAATTATAGAAACACGCGGAGGTGTCAGCATGTGCTTGGGGAAAAAAGAAGTCTTGACGGTCTCCTTTGTTAACCCACTGCCTTCCAGATATTATGGATGGCACTTAACACTATGGATTGATTTAACTGCTATGATACTCTTTCTCCCTCACCCTTGGACTATAGGACCAGCAGGCAGGCTATTTAGAATGCTGACCCTTCATTTTTTCACCGAGATATTGTTGGAAGGTGCAAGTCCTAACTGAAAACCTATGGTACAAAGGGCTGGCAGCACAACGACGTAGCTCTGCCCAGTTGGCGAGTGTCTCCTGCACCTCAAGAACTTGTAAATGGAGCTGCCTTCGCTGCTTACGAAACTCTTGCTGAAACCATTTCCTCTCCTTTACAGGAGCGCTTGAGAAGGCTCAGCCATGGTATAGCGAAGGAGACTGCCCGCAGAAAAGCCATGCTTGAAGCCGGCGGTAGCTACCCCCAAGGCTCGCCCAGCAAATGAGAGGACCTTTCCTAAGGGAAAAGTGGTGCAATTTCCAGAGCTGCCATTTCCTTACGGATGCTGCCAGCTTCTAAGCACAACACGGAGAAAGATAAAGAGTTGGGCTGTTGGGCACTGCATGGTGCTAGGAAAAGCTCCTGCCCCGCGGACAGGAATTCCTGCATATGGAAGACTCCTCATCTCATAAAGAAAGAAAGGTTTTGGGCACAAATTTCCTATCATGCTTCCCCCTGCCGAGGTACTCTTTCAGGTGGAGTTGGTGCAATTGGGCCTGCTTATGGCTGCAGAGTGACACGGAACGTGGCCGAGAATGGTGCCTCTTGCTTGTGCAATAAAAGTTCACTGCTAGTTAACATGGGACAAGGCCTCCTGTGCTCGGTCTGTTGCACTTTGGGGGTTTCTGAAAGCTGTTGTAGGGAATGCGGGGTTAAGCCGCTAGTCACAGGAACTTTTCATGCAAAGGAAAAGCAAATGGGAACAAAGATGATCCAAGCTAAGGGACATACAGTGGTGCCTCGCAAGACGAAATTAATTCGTTCCGCGAGTTTTGTCGTCTTGCGATTTTTTTCGTCTTGCGAAGCACGGTGTCGGGAAAGTTTTGGAAAAGCTTCAAAAATCACCAAAGTCTTTAAAAACCTCAAAAAAGGCTACCACACCGCGTTCTATGAGTTGCTCCTCGAAGTCAAGTCGCAACTGTATTAGCGGTGTTAAGAAAAAGGAAACAAACTTGCAAGACGTTTCCGTCTTGCGAAGCAGGCCCATAGGGAAAATCGTCTTGCGAAGCAGCTAAAAAAACAAAAAACCCTTTCGTCTAGCGAGTTTTTTGTCTTGCGAGCCATTCGTCTTGCGAGGTACCACTGTATTTGGGAATAGCAACACGCTGGAAGTCTGACTTTTAAATAGATTTTGTGCTTTTCTTGAGCATCCCCTGGCCTGAAGTTCCAAGCCTGGTGCTCAGTGCCCAATAAGCTTGGTTTCAGCTCCGTTTACTATTTCTTCTGCTAAAAAAAAAGTCTCCTAGTTCTCACTCTTGATCTAAATAAAGGAGGTCCTGCTGAGAGATAGCTAAGAGTTTGCAAGAGTTGCTAACCTTTTCATCAAAAAAAGTTGCCATTTTAGGAGCTTGACCATTTTCTGGAGGTCACTTTTGTAACAGATCTTGGTTCTCATCAGTTGATGTAACCAATTGGTAGATCCAGCACCCAGACAGACAAACCAACTAACAGCTTTTAAAAGGAAAACACAATTTTAATAGCAAGAATTTTAAAAAACAAGACAATTAGAATAACACACAGTAAAGGGAATCAGGTTTGGCCTTCTTCAGCTGTTCATCCATCAGTAGCAGAGGCAAGGGGAGAGGGTCACTGAAAGACAGAAGCAAAACAGCTCTTGAACACCAGCTCAGGCCATTTCTCCTCTTCTTTGCTCCTAAATCAGCATTCTAAGCAACACAGGTATTCCACACCATAATTATCCAGGGGTCACTAGTCTCTTATCCACCCCACCCCCCACCAGTCAAATAAAACAAGCAGGCACACTACTTTTAAAGGGGTCCTGGGTAAAAAGTATGACCCAGGAAATTTAACCTTGGCCTTGGAAAGCACACACCACTCCAAGAGGGTGTGGGACAGAGTGCCATCTGTAGCTCTCACCACCAGGGTGAACATATCCAGAATAGACACCAAGTCAATGGGCTCAGTGGAAGGGAAGCCAGGAAGAGGGAATAAAGGTGGCTGGAGTGGAGCTCTTGGCATAACCAGCTATCAATCAGGTGTGCTGGGAGAGCTGTGTTACTGTCGGGGGTGAGAGAAACCAGAGAGGGCTGCCCCCTTGAATCCACCACATCACACCTGGCAGGTCACTCTTGGGTTTCCATGCTCTCTTCCTCTTCTCCGGTAGCGGTCTCTTCCTGGTTCTCTTCCTCTTCTTCCCCTTCCTTCTTCTCAGGTGGTTTCTCGTAGGCTTTCTCCGACGGGGTCACAATCACACCTTCCCAGGTAGACATTTCGGTAGCCAGGTCTGCAAAACAAGGAATGTTCCAGGGTGGTTGTGAGTCAGGTAGTTAAGCCTGTACAACGAACACTGCACTAGAGCAGGAACCTTTGGCTCTCCAGATGTTGCTGAACTACAACTCCCAGCAGTTTTAGCAATTATGACCAGGAATGAGGGGAGTTGTAGTTCACCCACAGGGCCATGGGTTCCAAATACCTGGGTTAAGTGCACCGAGGAACGAGCAGCCGAGGGCCAGCATGCAATCCTATGCTCGTCTTATTCTGAATTTAAGTCATATCAAGTTCAATGGGGCTTACACTCAGGATAAATGTGATTAGGATTGTTGTTTGATGCTGCTGACAAGCCATCTGTCGGCCATGGCACATCTCCCCTAAGATAACTCTCCTGTTGGATTTTCGTTGCCTATTTCTAAACATCTTTCACCTCAGCTACAGCCAAAGGCTGCAATGTAGTAGAACAAAGTGTGGCTTTATTCCTATATGTAGACCACCCGATCCCTCTAGCACAAGACTTGGAGCCAATAATATTTTAACACCAGAGGCTGCTGCTGCTCACTTGCCTAGAGGTAGACTAGTTACTTCCTTGGTTACAATAGCTGAGTGATAATGTGTGCCAGTGCCCCCACTCTTCATTTTATTTATTTATTTATTTATTTAGAACATCTGCACCCTGGTTTTGGCCCAAAGGGCTCCCAGACTGGCTTATGTACAATCAGTTAAAACAAGACAGACCCTGCCTGTATACTTGTAATTTAAAGGAACACTGCACACAAAAGGAATTGGGGGACAAAAAACTTGGGCACTGCTTCTTAAACAGTTGTTTTTATAATGGCCAGGTGGCCCAGTTCAGGGGCAGGAGGCACCTGATGAAACAGGAGTGAGTGAGCCCTTCTTCCTATCTCCCATGGAGGCAGTCTGAAGAAACACCTGCTCCCAGGTGACAGCTGAAGGAGAGGAGGCCTGATTGAGCAGGCCTGTCCCAGCAAAACTGTTTGAGAGAGCCCCACTTTCCACCTGTCTTTCCAACATAGGAACCTGCCTTGTACCTGGTGAGACTCTTGGGTCCATCTAGCTCTATACTGTCTACTCTGACTGGCATTCTCCAAGGTTTCCATCTGGAGGGTGTCCCAGCCCAACAAGGAGATCCCGGACATATGCTCCAGCCACTGAGCCACAGCTCCTTCCAAGAGCTCCTACTTACAGTTGGCATCTCCTTCTTGCCCAAGGATCTTCCGGTATCCGCCATGAGAGAGAATGCGGACCAGGGTTTGGGCTGTGTAGCAGACCATATCCTAGATGGAAAGAGAAAGGCCAGTCACACATCGCCCCCTCCCTGCACTTTCAGAGCATCTTCAAGGCTTCTTGAAGATCCACCTGCACAGCACATTTCTCTCTAACCGACAGCAAGGGCACACACGCTTGCCTCTTCAAACAGTGCACGACACACAGTAGTTGAACTTCATGCTTTTGTAATCTGCAAAGCATCTCAAAGCATGTGTGAAACCTATGGGCTCATTGCCAACTCTGACAATCCTATGCAGGCATTTTAGCCATGAGGATTAGAATTATTTGTAGGTGGCCAAAATCTGCTGATAAGCTGGAGGCATGGTGCTCATCTTGCTCCAGAAAGTATTTGAATAGTTGACACCTCTTTCACAGAGTGTACTTTGAAACAGCCCTGGCAGGCCGGCCAATGTTATTAAGAGTAGAGGTTTGGCTAAAGCCATGTATGCTAAGTCTGTGGCAGAGGCAAGGGCTTTCAGCTCATGTTTATAGCCACTATACCAGCGATGGTCCTCCATGTGGTGTTGAGCTCCCATAAGCCCCAGAAGGGCCAGTGGCTAGGGATAATGTGAGCTGGGAGTCCAGCAGCATTTGGAGGGCTACAGGATCCCCACCCCCTTTCCCAGACACGTATCTCAACCAATCAGGCGTACATATGTAACTGGTGTATGTGTGTGTGGATCACGTGGCCCTGCAGAAGTTGATGGGCTCCCAACTCCCATCAGCCCCAGCCAGCATGGCCAACGGTGAGGGACGATGTTGAGTTGTGGTTCCAACAACACTTGGGAGAGCCACAGGTCCTCAACCCTTCTTGTACATTCTTGTACGGGTGTCCCCCCCCCCCAACCTAAATCCTTGGACTGTACGGTATCTCAGTTAAAGGAGGGGGATGGGTTACCTGCTGCTCCAGGGTCATAACTGTGTGGACTCTGAAGTTCCCGCTCTCACAGGGGTCAGTGATGCCGACAGAGCCAGGAAGGAAGAGCCCAGCAGCCAAGATCTGAAGGCAGCGCCTGTGAAGAAGCAACAAGGTTAGTAATAATAATACCCCCGCCATGTAGCACTTGGAAGACACAAATTCTCTTCTTCCCCCCTGAATTTTAAAAGGGTTTTGACTATACCTGTAGGCGACATTGAGAGCCAAGGGCTGCCGTGTGGGGTTGTTCATCACAGCATAGTGTCCCTAGAACCAAAGAGAAGAGCAAATAGTAGAGCTTTGTTTTCTCCATCCTGCTTCCCCAGTTACTGGCAATACAATTCTGTCTGTGTTGGCTTGGGAAAGGATTCCAACTAAATTCAGTTGGGCTTACTGAGAAGACAGTTCAACATTTTATTTCACTAAGCACTGGCAGCTTCATACCTGGAGCTGCTCAGGAATTTTAGGAAACAAACGAAAACCAGTGGAGTTTTGAAATCGGTGGTTTGGCAAGGTTCAGTCTACCATCTTGATTCAAAATGGCATCCAACTGGATCCAAAGGTAAGTGAAAAGCTGCTCATTGATCTCAGGAGACATCATGCAGCAAATTGGTTCCACTGCCTAAAGAGGTGTCCAAATGCACAGCACACAACTTTCCAGTATATATAGTAAATATGTTGTCACCCTTTCCTTCCCTACAGAATATTTATATTCGCAGGGGGGGAAAGTTAAGGAGCAACTCAATCTTATGCAATTACCTGCAAATGAAAAACAACCCTTCTAAGTATGCACTACGTTATGGATTAAATTATTCAGGAGACTGTCTTTGACCCAATGGAGTCTCCACATTCATTTCCTGTTTCTTCATCGTCTCTGCCTTCCTTAACTGTTTTAAATTCATGATTTTTTTTAAAAAAGATCAGTCCTAGTTCTGATCTACAACTTCAAAGTGTTGTCACACAGGAAAAAGGGATGCAGATCGCTGCCAAGCTTCTCCCAACTGCAAAAACAGAATCCTTGAATGTTTTGATCAAGAAAGCATAACATGAAGCAGCCACCATTAGAGAATCAGCCCACAGTGGAAGCCAAGCACCTGCCCTTGATCTCTCCACATACCAGCAGGTCAAGAATCCAGGGTGTGAGGGGTTCAAAGCCTGGGAACCGCATCCTGAGGTCCTTCAGCAGACGGATCAAGACTTTCACTCTGAAAGAAGGTAACAATGTCATCCCCAGAATATGTATCTATCTATTGTGTTGTTGATACTATCTTTGTTTTAAAATGATAGTTTTTGTGTGTATTTGTTTTGAATTAGCTTGTGGGCTGTAGCCATGTTTTATTTATTTGAACCATGCTGGCTGGGTGTGTGGGTGGGTGGGTGGGTGGGTGTGTGTGTGTGTGTGTGTTTGGATCAAGCTGTTTATAAATTTTCTAAAACAAATGGTGGTGATGGTTTTCTCTAGAATACTGGACTCTATACTACTAAAGAGGAGGGTGTCCATTGGTGGATTAGCCACAAAAGCTACATGAAATCTCCCTATTTAGAGGCATTTACCTCTGAATGACATCTGCAAGGGGGCAAATTCTGTGTGTAAGTGTGGCTTCTGTCTTCATATACTACTTGTGAGCTTCCCAGAGACATCTGGTGAGCCACTCTACAAAACAGGATGCTGGACTAAACTGACATTTTGATCTGATCCAGCAAGGCTACTCTGCTCTTATGCCAACTTAGGAGATCCAACTGCAAAGGCATGAATCTTGCACAAGCAGCACTAGAAGCGAGCAAATCTACACAAAGAACACCTCATCCTTGTGCCTCAACTGCCCCCATGCCAGAGTCTGGAGAATCAGAAGGAGGCTCATTGTGAATAGACATACGTCCCCAAGATATGGGAGTTCTGCCAGGGGTTAGGACCTGGACCAAGAGCACCAGAAGCAAGCAGCTGGAGCAAGTCCAAACTCAGAGATGCATCAAAGCCTTGATGTTTCCCAGTGTAAGAGCTAAGGTTGACCCTAGTCTGCCTTAAGTTTTACAGATTGGGGAGCTTCCTCCCCTATGTCCTTCCACAAGGGCAGGAGAACCTTTTTGAGCCTGAAGGAGGCATTCCCTTCTGGTGGGCGGGGGGCAGAGGCAAAATTGGGCATAGGAACAAATGTAAATATAACCGTTATGCCATAGGTTAGTTTCTTGCACACACCTCTCTGTCCTACATGCAGACAGCAAGCGACATTATCAGAGCTCAAGGACACACTGCAGTTAGGTGTTTGTTTTTTTAAAAAAAAACACCTTGGGGGCAAAAGCAAGGCTAGAAGGCTTGGAGGGCCACCTCTGCAGGAGGAGCAAAGGTGGCTCCCCAGGCACAAAGGGAGAGAGACTTACGTGGACTGAACTTACGTGGACTGAGACGCGTTTTCCTCAAACCAGCGAGCATGTCGGATAGCTGCCAGAGCACTCTGAAGCACTTTGATATCCACTGGTGAGTGGAGAGAAGACAACAGAAGTGGCGGCATTAGGAAAACTGTGTTCAGCAGGGAAACACTCCTGCCTTCTATGCTGGGCACACACACCTCAACCCAATAAAAACAGCACACAAGGCCCTCTGGGCAGGTTGCTCTTTTCTACTCTTCTACCAAAAGCACAACCTATTTAAGCAAGGTCAACCTCCATCCATCCTGCCCTTCCCCCTGCCCCTCCACTGCAGAGAAAACAAACTGCCTGGATTTCCTTACGGTGCAGCTCGGGATCCAGCTTGCGGAGGTTGGGGGGCACAGTGGTTATAAGAATCTTCACTGTTGCGTCTGCAGAACTGATTTCGAAGCCGGTCTCATTGGTGAGCATGGTCAATACTAAGGGGAGAAAAAATCAGGGATGAAATGAGCCAAGAAGTGACTGAGGAGTAGCTACAGATCTCAAGGCTTGGTGAGATTTCTCTCTGTACTGTGGAACAGATAGTACTCTGGACCCCAGTAGTGAATCTTGCCCAAATCAGTGGTCCTTCAGATGTTGCTGGACTCCAACTCCCAGCAGTTATAAGAGATGATGGGACTTGCAGTCAAGCAGTATCTGGAATGCCACAGTCTTCCCATCCCAAATCCAGCAAATTGCATTTGAGGCAAAAGACAGGTGTTTTCCTGAGTGTTTGTTTCCTGGCTGTGCCACTAGCATATATCTTTCCCCCTGGGGTTATTTTGCTTGGAATGCAGCACTGAGTGTGCTGATGCATAGAACAGGGCAATGGCAGACAAAACATGCTGCTCACCTTCAGCAGGATCCTGCGTCCTCAGGCTTTCCACAACTTTGTTTCCCAAGGCGGCAACAGCTTCCACTGTGGATGGAAGCAGAAGTCAAAATTCATTGCAGAAGGCTCCATTAGAACACACTCCCCACCCCAGTCTGCCATTTCCCCTTCCCTTTGCGAATAGAAAAACTTACATGTAGGCAAGATTTTCAGGATCACAACTAGATCTGCCACATTGTGGCCAGTCATCATGGTTCCTTTCTTGTAGGATCCCACTTGGCGAACCTCTTCGATTTGCTGGTAAGGCAAGAGAGAGAGAGAGAGATGTACACATAAATATGCTGTTCAGATCTTCCCAAGTTGGCCCACAAAGCCTCCAAGCCCACTGCCCTTCTCTCTTGAAAAGAACATAGAGCTAAAAAAGGAAGTTGGAAAAGTGACACTCTTTCCGACTTCCTCTTTCAGCTCTATGTTTTTTACAAGCTCAGAGCCTGTCACTTTTGGGGTGGCTGATCAGGGGAGTGGGGAGAGAGAGGAGCGGAGAGGATGGTGCCCACAGCACTTGCTCAGAAATTCAAATGTAAACTTTAAAAAAGCTGTTGCCTGTGACACTCTGAAATCTAGGCTAGAGGGACTGATGCGATCCTGTCTGGAGGTTGGCTCAGCGGACATTCTGTTTCAATCCCAGTTTGGCAATTGTGTCTACTGAGAGAAGTCTCACAGCAAACCACAACCCTTCAGATGAAAACACATACTCCCTTGTTAAATACAGTGGTGCCCCGCAAGACGAATGCCTCGCAAAACGGAAAACCCGCTAGACGAAAGGGTTTTCCGTTTTGGAGGTGCTTCGCAAAACGAATTTCCTATGTGCTTGCTTCGCAAGACGAAAATGTCTTGCGAGTTCCTGTGGGGTTTTTTTCCTTTCCCCCCCTTTTTCCCAAGCCGCTAAACCGCTTATCAGCTGATGGCTAAGCCGCTTATCAGCTTATCTTTAAGCCGCTTAACAGCTGATGCTAAGCCGCTTATCAGCTGATCTTTAAGCCGCTTATCAGCTGATCTTTAAGCCGGCTAAGCCGCTAATACTGTAGCGCTAAGCCGCTAAACCTCTAATGGGCTTGCTTCGCAAGACGAAAAAACCCGCAAGACGAAGAGACTCGCGGAACGGATTCTTTTCGTCTTGCGAGGCACCACTGTACGAGTATTCTCCTAATGTCTTCTCAGTGAAGACTGACTTACCACTTCAAATGTTCCTGGAGCCACAATCAAGTTGTCAATCACATTGTTGATCTTGGTCACCAGAGAGAGGATAGAAGCCTAGTACAGAAGGGGGAAATAGAGTAGTATGTAGCCATTTGTTTATTACCTGATTTATATACCGTATTTTAATGTGCAAATGGCAGTTCAACGCAGCTGTGCAAAATTTAACATACTAATAAATAAAACATCCAATCAAAACCACAAATTACACAATAGCAGTTAACTGTATCCTTTGCCCTTCATATTACAATGTCTAAAGTAAAAAAGACAAGACTATGTTCGTATATCAAGGAAGGACTGCAATGTATCCTAACTAGGAGATTTAGTAACTATTATTTCGGGAATAATTTAAGTCTTAAATTCAGGAACGTGGCTTATTTTTCGAGAACGGGTGGTGAAAGGCCTCTAAGAAATTGTAGGCAATGTGACGTTTAATGACGATTACTGCTTTCAATTTTTAGCTCAAAGAGCATTACTGCCTTTTAATTTATTGTTTTATTTTAACTCCTAGAGGAAACAGAGGTCTGACCACCCCTATGTAGGAAAAGCAACTGAATAATTTTATCCAGGGTTCCTATCCCACCTCCTTGACAGAAACCTCTTAATTCTACCGGGGAGAGTGCAGCAATCATGCAGAACACACCTGTTCAGCAGAAGTGGGAGCAAGGTCCTGGTTTCTCTTTAGCAAGGCTTCGCTGAAGGCAGTCTCATCTGGGGCTGGTTTCACACGGGGGAAAGCCATTTCGCACTGAAGGAAGGAGGACACCTTTATGAAGACTTTCACACACACACACACACACAGTGCACTATGTTCATCCTCAGTGGTCCCATTTAAGCAGTGTTCATATATGTGGTTTCACCACTCAGCACCACCAAACAGCAATCTGTGCACATGACACAGCCACCAACAACAGGCAGGTATTGAACAAACAGGACAGTTTTTGTTTTTTAAGGCAAGGTAGGGCCTCCAATTTGATCTCACCCATCTCTTTATGCGTACTTATGCGTGGGTCTAAAAGTCTGATTCCTGCTCCAAGGCATTACAAAAATTGATGTCAACCCTGCACACTACTTTTTTCCTAGCATATTTTGAGAATGCAGGCGCACCATTTCGTGGCTGTATCCAGAAAGCTTCCAAGTTCTCCAATCCCACAGCTTGCTGGGTTGATTTTTAATTTCCCAAGACAAACTTCTCAAACTTAGGACTGCCAGCTACATTCAAAAGCACCCATCAGGCCTACTCACCACATAGAAGTCAAAAGGGATGTGAGGCACGAAGGGTCGGAACCTGAAACACAGTTAACATAGGAAGGTGAGCTTTGATTTTGCTCTTGCCAGAGTTTACAGTACATTCAAGACCTATGTCACAGGTTTGATCATGTTCTTTAGCTTATCCTGACTTTACTTAAGGGATGTTATAAGGAAGAAGGATGTGTAGCCGACACCAAGAGCCTATGTGTGATTATTCAGCCCCAGTATATTCAGTGAGTTACTCCCAAGTAGGCACACATGCTTGGGAGTAAGCCACAGCAGAAGAACCAATAAGGCTTCCTGCCTAGAAAACTTGGCCATCTAAACCATAGTGTGTTCTGTCTACTGAGACACACAGTTTCAGCTGTTCCATTTTGGCCTTGTATGGATGGAAATGTCTCCTGTCTGAATGCCTGCCTGCTTCCAGTCATTGCAGGTAAAACTTTGCTGAACAGACCAGTGGGCTTCCTTCAGTATTCCCTGGAGAAAACCCTGCTTGAAACCCTGGACAGCCGCTGCCGTTAGTGGAGACAATACTGAGCAGGTAGATGGACCAATGGCCCTGCACAATATACGGCAGTTTCCTGTGTTTGTGCTGCTAGAAATGGACAGATGCCTAACTTTCATGTGGGACTTACCCACTGCCAGGACCACCCCGAGAACCAAAGCGTCCGCCACGACCACGGCCTCTGTCACCCCTGAAAGAAATCATGAGGGAAGAAGAGGGGAAAAAATCATAAGTACAAGCAAGAGCCACAATCTGCTATCAGTTGTTCCCAGAGGTTTGTTTCCTTACACCCTTTTCTCCCCATTTACATTAAGCATAGGGCAACTGGTGCCGTCCATTCGGAAGCCCATCATTCATGACTATTGTCCATGTTGGCTGGAGCTGATGAGAGTTGGAGTCTAGCAACATCTGCCGAGCCACAGGGTCCTCACGTGTGGGGTTGACAATACCAGGTTGGGCAGACCAAAGGTTATCCTAAGTTCACTTCTGCTATCCAGTGAATAAAATAAAAATTAAAAAATCCTTCCAGTAGCACCTTAGAGACCAACTAAGTTAGTTATTGGTATAACTACCAATAACTAACTTAGTTGGTCTCTAAGGTGCTACTGGAAGAATTTATTTTATTTTATTTTGTTTCGACTACGGCAGACCAACACGGCTACCTACCTGTAACTATTCAGTGAAGTCACACATGCCTTTCGAAGCTCAATAACACCCAAGCCCATGAAGCCCCAAGCCCAACCCGCTCTTGTTGTGAAGTCTATCTCCCCATTATCTGCTGATTGCAGAGGTAGACTTCATCTGCCCCTGGAAGCCTCACCTTCAACTATCTCACGCCTCTCTGTTATCTGATGCTGGGAGGGTAGATTACTTCAGTACCTGGGGGTCCACCCTTTGGCTGTTGTATCTCTCTCCCATAGGAGGGCAGTGGTGTCCACCAACTTGGATGGCTATCAAAGTGGATTTGGCAAATGCATGGGAGAAGCAAAGTACCCATGGCTACTAGCCATGATGCCTCTGAATGCCAGTGGCCAGAAAGGGAGAGGCAGCTATTTGTGTTTGTTGGAATCTTGCTTGTGTGCTTCCCTTTGGGGCAGTTGTGGGACCAGGATGCTGGACTAAGATGATCCAGCAGCTGGGCTCTTGTTCTGTTCCTGGAATGATAGTACAGTGGTACCTCGGGTTAAGTACTTAATTCGTTCTGGAGGTCCGTTCTTAACCTGAAACTGTTCTTAACCTGAGGTACCACTTTAGCTAATGGGGCCTCCCGCTGCCGCCGCTGCACGATTTCTGTTCTCATCCTGAAGCAAAATTCTTAACCCGAGGTACTATTTCTGGGTTAGCGGAGTCTGTAACCTGAAGCGTCTGTAACCTGAGGCACCACTGTACTGTGGGAGTTGGAAGGGGGCACCAAGGGTCAGCTAGTCCGACCCCTGTTGGAATCTCGAGTCCTGCCCTCCAGAGCAGAAGAAAACAATCTCGCTCCGTCTTCCATGCGTCCTTAGGAAGGGCAAGGGGAATTCCATCTTTAGCCGTCCTGTCCCTCCCCGTTATATGGCAGTTGGCAGGGAGATAGGGCAGGCAGACGACAGCCGGAGGTGGAGCTTCCAAGCGCAGCAGCAGTCTATCTCTCTCGCGTGCGCGCTCCCATATTCAGGTAGAAAAGTAGACTCCTTCCGTCTCTGGAGGTTCGGGGGTTTCCCTGTCCTGCTTTTTGAGCACAGTTCGCCCCAAATAAGCGCCCTCCTCACAAAAAGTGAGCGCCCGCCTTGACCCCCAATCCTTCCATTCCCTTCTCCCTTCCCCTCCCCCGCCACGTGCCAGCCCCTCCCCCATTTCTCCCCCCCTCCCTTTACTCGCCTCATGATTCCGACGAGCAATAACCGTCGCTGCTCCTCAGGCGTTAAAAAAAGAAAGAAACGGTGCAGCGAATGTGGGGGGAGGGGGCCGAGGAAATATGAAAGAAAAGCCGCCCGGCCTACACTTGCGCCCGCCGCTCTGCGCACCTCGCAACAAGCTGCACCGCTATTGGTCCCCTTAGGCAGTAGCAGCCGCCGTTATTGGCTGCCGCCGCGGCAACCTTCCTTCAGCCAATCCCGTCCTCGTGTCCCACAGTGGCTTCCCGCCCGCGTCTTAGCTTCCGTCATCTCATTGGTTCCTTTGGACCGTCTGTCATTCGGAAGACTCGCGCACGCCCCGCGAGCGGCGAGCCAATGGCAAAGTTGGCAGCAGGAAGTGTGACCAATAGGGCAGGCTGAGTGGGAGCGGGAGGGGAGGAGGGACCGCGCAAGGGGAGGTGGGGAAGGCGCATGTGCGGCTTCTGGGCAGCGGAGCTCTTTGGAGACCGCTAGAGGGAGAGAAGGACGCCGAAAGAGGGAGACAATAGTGCTTAGCGCGCACGCGCAGAACATTGTGCGGCACTTATAGAGCATCAATGAAGCACTTTGCTCGTAAGCAGCAGAGTGGCGCAGCGGAAGCGTGCTGGGCCCATAACCCAGAGGTCGATGGATCGAAACCATCCTCTGCTAGCCCGGTATTTTTAAAATTAGTTCGAGTTGGATTATTTTAATGAAAATATTTAAATTAATTTTTAAAAACTCTGTTGAAGCCAACGCAGCACATTATTTTGCAGCAGTGTGATTACTAAGACCCAGCATGGGTTTATCAAAAAAAGACAAATATTCTTTCTTTTTTTGATAAGTGTTATGTAGCATATCATGATTTCAGTAAGGTCCTTATCTCCTACAATTTTTACCCATATATCAGGAACATGGAAAGCTGCCTTATACTGATTCAGACCATTGGCCAGTCTAGATCTCCTGGGGTTTTTCCCAGCCCTTCCTGGAGATGTCCGCAATTAAACCTGGTGCCTACATGCAAAGTAGATCTCTACCTGTTGAGCTACAGTCTTTAGTATACAGTCATTGCAAAATTCCTGTTATGAACATGGGCTGGAACAAGTCCCATCCAACTCTACAATTCTACAACTCTGTTTTCTAATTATTAAGATTTTTATTAAATTTTCATAACCTTGACCAACTAATTTCAAACCTCAAATTGGTTATGCATTCATCTTATAATTTGACCTCCCACCTTCCCTTCCGTGCTGTTTTCATAGCCATCCCTTTTACCTACGGTGTAATATCACAATTTTCACCCGATACATATTCCTCGATTACATCACACATTTCATCCAATATATTCCTCTATTTCATATATTATCATTTCCCCCCATTGCTCAGTTTTCAAATCCCTTTCAATTGGTTGTTATATTCAATCAATCAACCTTTATCAATCAAAGGTTGTTATATTCTACAACTCTCATTGTGTGTTCTTTTCGGCCTGAGCTGGTATATGCTGGAGCAAGCAAGGATTCTTCAGTCCTACAGGTGGCAGTGTTGTCCTTCAGATGGCGAAATTCGCACTCGGTGCTCACCTGTTGAGCATAATGCTAGTCCCCTACTTTTGAGGCATGTGGAGAGCAAGGCACTCTGAATGGACTCCCTAAGACCTTTCGGACCCCTCTGCTCCTTACCGGGTCAGTATTTTCATTATAAAATGATTTTTTTTTATTAAAAAAACTATACAGAAAAGTATGAAGTAGCCCAGACATCAAGGTAGTGTTTATCGAGGTGTTGGTCATGCCTGATTATCATCTTCCAAAGCAACAACTCTATTCCGAACTTAAAAATGGAAAGTGTAATGCTGGTGGTCAACAAAAGAGGTTTAAAGACTCTCTCAAAAAATGTAATATAAACACAGACAACTGGGAAACACTGGCCTGTGAGCCCTCCAGTTGGAGAACAGCCTTTACCAAAGGTGTTGTGGGCTTTGAAGACGCTTGAACTCAGGACGCAAGGGAGAAACGTGCTAAGAGGAAGGCACGGTTGGCAAATCCACACCATGATCAACTCCTGGCCAGAAACCAATGTTTCTGTGGAAGGATGTGTGGGTCCAGAATTGGCCTCCACCAGGCATAGGCAAACTCGGCCCTCCACATGTTTTGGGACTACAGTTCCCATCACCCTGACCACTGGTCCTGTTAGCTAGGGGTGATGGGAGTTGTAGTCCCAAAACATCTGGCGGGCCGAGTTTGCGTATGCCTGGCCTCCACAGTCCCTTACGGACTCATTGTTAAAACCGTGTTTACGGAAGACAATCTTACTCGGCTACGAGGCATCGCCGAAGAAGAAGAAGGTCATGCCCACAACTTCCTCTGAAGAACCTTGCGAACTGTAGTTTAGGAGGATGAGATGACGCCTGGCGCGCGCCCTTCCAACGCTAAAATTCCCTGGATGCCTCCAGGGTGCTCTGCAAAAGTGGAAGGTCAAGGAGGTCACTCGGTTTGTGACTTATCTCTCTGATCAGTGTGTTCGGCTTGGAGGCATTCCTTGCCATGTTTACTCAGAGGTAAAGTCAGTTTGCCACAACTTAACTTCCCCTGATAACAGTGCCTAGCCGCGCAGCCCTCTGAAGTTGAGAGTCAGGATTTCACCCAGTCCTGGAGTGGGAAACTTTTCCCAGCCTGAGGGCCAAATCCTCTCCTAGGCAGCTTTCCGGGGGCCGCACCTCTTAGGTGGGTCAATGGGTGTGACCATTACCTTTGCACAGAAGGCTCTGAAATGTCATGTTTTACGCAGAATTGGATAAAATGACGGGAAGGATTCGAAACCTGCAGGACCAGAGATTTACAGAAGATTGGAAGAAATATACGAACTATTTGAAGAGCAACTGTAATCAACAAATTACGCTAGTAGGACTCCAAGAAGTTTTGTAAGGAGAAATATATGAAATATTGCAAAATAGAGAAAGAATAGAGACATTAGTTGTGAGATTTAAATGTAGTAGAGTAAGAAATGCAAATTAAGTGAATAGATTGGGAAATTTTCAGATATGACTGATGGAAGTCAAAAAATTGTATAAGATATAAAAGTATGTTTAATTATTGTTGAAAATGATATGTTAAAAAACTAATAAAAATTTATATATAAAAGTGGGGGGGGAGAGAGAGAAAGAAATGTTGTGTTTTACATAGAGAGGCTGTGGGGGTGTAGTGCTTAGACTAGGACCCGGAAAAGGCTAGGGTTCAAATCCTGTACTCCACCATGAAGCACTCTGTGTGTGACCTTTGGCCAGTCTCTCTCTCTCTCTCTCTCTCTCCTAACTTACTTCACAGGATTGTTGTGAAGAATCATAGAACTGGAAGACACCCCGAGGGTCATCTAGTCCAACCCTGTGCACTGCAGGGATCTTTTGCCCAGCGTGGGGCTCGAACCCTCGCCGGGGTTCTTGTGAAGCCAAAAGAAAAAAGAATGGGGGAGAGAAATCACATAGGCAGCCTTGAGCTATTTGGTGGAACAGCAGATAAAAACCTGTAGATGTGAGATCCGACTCGGTAAAATAAAACTGCAAACTGCTTGATGCCGCTGGCAAGATTTTTCTTCTTCAAAATTACACAGCGCCTGGCACTCATTTGCAGTGCTAATAACAATCATAGTGTTCTTTGATTCGTCCTAAGTTAAAATACTGCTACTAGAAGAATTATTATTAATTACAAGAACAACAGTAACTCTTGTTATTACTCTATTTATTATTGAATTTACATCCGCACCTTCCTACCCATGGAGCCCAGGATGGCAAACCTAGACTCAATTTTTTTTGGTACGTGTGTGTTTTTTAATAGTTGTTTTTAATCCCCAATGATTTTACTGTTTTATTCCTTTTGCAAACCACTCGGAAGTTTCCCCCACTGCCGAGTGGTATATAACTTTTTACGAAACGAATAAACAAAACGTGCAGTTAAAAAGAGAAACCCTAAGGGGCAAGCAGATTAAAACATTTCAGGATATAGTGACATTAAAAAAACTAACTAAAACAATCTAAAAATTATGGCAATTAATTTAAAAGAGGATGGCTAATAATAACAAGAGGAGAGGATTAAAAAATCTCGGCTCTCCTCTCTCAGGCTGCTTTATTGTTCCTTGATATTTAGCTGAGCTGCCACTGACGTATTTCTTTGCATTCCCGACTCGCAGGTACGTCTCCCTTCCTTTAATTCCCCCACTTTAGGTTAAACCGCTCGGGGACTCTGCATATTAAGCGGCATATAAATATTGGCGGTGACGGCTGCGATGTCCGGACTTGAAATCCCGCAACCCGTCGTCGTGGGTCCTTTGCTGGGCGATCTTTGTTTGGAAAATCCCATGTTCCTGCTTTTAATGGGAAGGAGAGGGGGGTGAGTCGCGGGCAGGAAGGAGTTAAGGCGCCTTGTCGGTGGTGCTGATGATCGCAGCAGCCCTGTCATTGAATGAAGAGAAGAAGAAGGAAAGAAGCAACTCTGGACCCTGCAGTTAGATAAACCTCTGCTCCTCTCTCTCTCTTCACTCCAGGCTGAGTTACGGCAAGGAAGGCGGCAGGCAGCGCGGGCAGAGGCGGACGCGAACTCGGGGCAGGACCCCCTACGCCAGGCAGACGAGCTCAGCGAAACTCAGCACAACTTCTTGGGGACCAGAGATTGGCAGAGGACAGCCGTGGGGTGGGTTGTGTTTTGGTGGTTCTTTTGCACGGCTTGAGAGGAGAAGAGTTTGCAGAGAGGCGGAAGGGAAGGGGTCAAGCGTCAAAATGCAGGGAGCTGGCACGGTGGGCATAAGCGGGCACCCTTGAGAGATTGGCAGGCTTTAGCACACCACACCCTGTGCCACCTGCTGCGGAGTTTTGGGCATCAGTTGGGTTCTGAAGGGGTGAGGAAGCTGGGGGCATCGGGGTGGCACCCAGGGCGAGGCCAGGGAATGAAGGCCTGGCGTCGTGGCGGCAGCAGGGTGGCCCTTTGTGGGCCGTGGCTCTGCCCGGGGACCCCGCTGAAAGCGGCGGCGCCCCACGGCCCGGCGTTTGTGTGGTGGATCCTAGTGGCCCTCTGCCAGCTGGGCCCGGCCGGCGCAGCCAACTTGACCATCGCCGTGGTGCTTCCAGAGCGCAACACCACGTACCCCTGGGCCTGGCCACGGGTGGCGCCCGCCATACGGCTCGCCGTCCGCAAGGTCAACGCTCGGCCGGACCTGCTGCCCGGCTACACCGTCCAGCTGGTCTTCGGCACCAGCGAGGACGACCACGGCGTCTGCTCGGACATCCTGGCGCCCATGTCGGCCGTGGACCTTCAGATGAGCGCCAACCCGGACCTGTTTGTGGGGCCCGGCTGCGTCTACACGGCGGCTCCTGTGGCCCGCTTCACCCGGCACTGGGGGCTGCCTCTGGTGACCGCCGGGGCCGAGGCTGTGGGCTTTGCCAACAAGGCCAGCGAGTACGCCTTGACCACCCGCACCGGGCCGAGCCACGGCAAGCTGGGCGAGTTTGCGGCCTACCTCAACCAGCACTTCAACTGGACGCGCCATGCCATGCTCCTCTACTGGGACAACAAAAACGACGACCGCCCCTGTTTCTTTGCCGTGGAGGGTCTGTACCTCAGGCTGCCAGCCTTGATGAACATGACGATGGAGGACATTCCTTTCCTGGGGGCAAACTACACCGCGCTGATACGAGACATCAGGCGAAAAGCCAGGAGTAAGTACAGAGTCTCTCGGCTATATCCTTGTTCCTCACCTGAGATTTGATTTTCGTACCTGTAGGACTCACCTGGCGCATTGCGTCCACCTCAGAAGGCAAAGAGGTTCCTTGACAGTATGGTGGAGTGGTTAGAGTGCGGGGACTGGGTTCGAATCCCGCCGGGTGGGCCAGTTGCTCGGTCTCAGTCTGGCCTACCTCTCAGGGTTGTTGTCCGGGCAGAATGGGGAGGGGGCAGAACGCCATGCGCCGCCTCAAGCTCCTTCCTTGGGCAGGTGGGAATGTAGTGACCGAAGAAATCTCCGCATGCCCTCTTTTCGGTCTGTTCTGAGGGGAGCCCAAAATCTTGGGTGAAGCTCTGGGTGCCTCTGTGTCCCGGACGCTCTGCTCCCTTGGTTGAGAGTTGGACTGCAGAGCCTTTTCCTCAGGAGTACCCAAAATGAGTACCTCTGGGCATGTGCAGAGACTGAGAATGTTCACAGCTGCTGGGAGCCCAGCTCCTTAGGGGGCACGTTCCTGTTTAGAAATGGGTTTGCCATTATCTCCTCCCTACTTTAGCAAGTGCCCCCCCCTCAAGTAAATCATTTTTTGCCACTACAGATCCCCATCAACAAAACAAAACTCCTTGCCCACCTCAGCCCCACTGATTTTCCACCCCAGATTTCCCTATTCAATCTCCCTTTCTCCCTTCCTGGGCAAGAATTCTCACCCTGAGGCAAACAGGGTGAGAATTCAGGGACAGCGTTGGCAGAACTGAGCCAACTTCAACCGAGCCAATTTTAAACACTTGTTTTCCCTGCTGGATTTCCTACCGTCAACCCCCACCACCTCCAAGTTAAACAATTTAGGGTTCCCTTTGTACATTTCATAAAATCCCAGCCTCCTTCAAGGAGCTTGGAGCCGCTTGCAAAACCCATACTCCACATTATCCTTGCACAACAGCTCTGTGAGGTAGGCTCAGGGACTCTGCTGCTCCAGTGCACCGGCTTATTTTGGCGGAATCCACTGCACAGATCCTTTCCCCAATCCTTGGCTAGCTGGGTGGGGGTGGAACTGAACTTCCCCTGTGGTTGTTTCTTTATTTTGAAGCAGACACGCTCGCTCTTTCTTCATAAGCCTGGGCTGGCGTCCTGTCGGGTGGTGGAATAGCTGAGGTTCAGCAAGGGGAGACCTGCATAGCTCAGTGGCAGGGCCTTTCCCCTTGCATACAGACGGTCGTGGGTTCAATTCCCACATCGCCTCCAGGAATCAGAAGATTCAGGGCAGGTAAAATAAAGTCGTTAAACTGTGGAACTCCTTTCTGCAGGAGACAGCGATGGGCATCAAAGAGGTTTGGGCAAATCCACAAAGCAGAAGGGCTATTAGCCACGATGGCTATGCTCTGGTTAGAAGCAATTACGCTTCTGAAAGCCAGTGGCTGGAAGCCTCATTTGGGAGACTGCTCTTGTGTTTAAATCCTGCTCAGGCTTCCTACAGGCATTTGGGTGGCGGCTGTGGAAACAGGGCGCTGGACTCGATGGGCCCCTTTGCCCTGATCCTTATGTTCTTAAAGGAGCCTTTTATTGGACTCAGATTGCTGCTGCACCTAGCTCTCTGTAATCCCTACACTGGCTGGCAGCAACTCTCAGGCAGGGAATCTCTCCCAGCCCGGGTTGGCGATGGCGGGGATTGAACCTGGAACCTTCGGCATGCAAGGGAGAAGCTTTGTCCCTGAGCCACATCCCTTCCCCGGCAGCCTGGCTCGGTATAAAGTGTTTTCCTCTGTCCCCAAGCAGAGTAATTAATCCGGCCTCCCACGGGGGTCTCCTGCTGTCCCACTGCAGGAGGTAAGCAAGGAAGGATTTTTCTCGGAAGAAAACAGCCTCTCCCTGCCTCTTAAATGTGTGCATGTTTAGCATGCTGGTATGATTCCATTTCAAGAACGCTGACCCCTATAAGATGCATCTGCTATGGTATTTGTGAGGTCGTTCTTTTCCCTAAACAGAATCCGACTTTGGGGACACGCTCCTCTTTCGGCCAACAGCCTCCTCTGTCATCTGAGCCTCTTTTGTATTCAAAGGTAGACTGCCCCTGAAAATTGAGGCTTTATCTGGAGTCCACACTTAGCTATGCAGGGTGATGGATGGAGGTGGGAACTGCCCTCCGTGGATCTGCACATCTAAGTGTTTGCAGGGAATGTTTGCCGATTAGCTGCCGTTTGGGCAAGAACCCTGTTGCGTCCAAGAGGCTCATGGTCGGGGGACGAAGGGGGCACCTCCACACACTCCCTCCTTGAAAAAAACCCTGATTATAATCAGAGGTAGGCTGCTTCGAGGTTCACTTTGAGGTGACCCTGCCCGATCTCTGCAATTAGATCTCCTCCCAGAATGTGCCTAGTTAGTTATATACGCACAGACATATTGTGGCGGTGAGTTCCGTAAGTTAAACCTGCATGGTGCACATGCTTTTTGTCTGGCGAACCTGCGGATATTTCCAGCCCCGCCGTCATTTGTTGATGTTTCTGTTCTCGTTTTTGGGGGGGATCTGAGCTCGCTGCTCTTAATGAAGCCTCGCTTTTCCTTTTGTGACGGGTCTGGATCTTCCTTTCCTGTTAAGCAGCTGGACGCACAAATCCAGGAGCCCACGGCCTGCAGATTGGAGGGCCAGCTTGGCTCTGACCTCTGTGTGCTTTTCCGCATTGGGAGTGTGTGTGTTTGTGCGTTTCTGCAACTGCATGGGAGTGTCGAGCCGTGGAATAAATAGGTGAGAGTATTTTGGGTCCGGGGTGAGGGAACAGCTCACGGCTCACTGTGTGTTTAGCTCAGTTGCCGGTCCAAGGACAAGGTGTTTTTGTAAGTTCGTACATGCCGAAAAACAGCAAACCGTGCGTGTTAACAAATTTATCTTCACATGAGAGGAAGAGCATTGCAGCCCATGAGTTGAAGTGGGAGAGACTGAGGTATTTCACTGCAAAACACACACAGTCTCACCCAAATAATTCACTTAAATCTCACGTATACCGTGGTTCATGTCTCTTTTCGGTAACGGCTGGCGAAACCCAGCCAGATGAGCAGGGTAGAAATAATAAATTGTTGTTGTTGTTATTGTTGTTGTTGTTGTGCAAGAACCCTGAACGGCAGACCCTTGTTCTTATTTATCCCTGCAGTGGGGATGGGGGAGAGGCCATAAAATCCACTTCGCTGCAGCCCCATGGAATGTTTTGTGTATACATGCTCTGCACTCCTTCACAACGACCCTGGAAGGTAGGCCAGCGCTGCTTAGTTTCATCCCCGTTTTGCAGCAAGGGGGGTGGGCAGCTGAACGGGGCTGCGTGAGTGAAGTTGCAGCCAAGGTCAGATTTGAACCATAGCTCATAGCTCAGGGATGTCACTGCTATGCTCGATGGTAACCTGCTTTTTTTTTAAATTATCCTTTGGTTATAAAAAGAGGGCAGAGAAAGGGATCGTGCAAGCTGCTTAGAGATGTGTTTATACAGTGGTACCTCGGGTTAAGTACTTAATTCGTTCTGGAGGTCCGTTCTTAATCTGAAACTGTTCTTAACCTGAAGCACCACTTTAGCTAATGGGGCCTCCCGCTGCCGCTGCACGATTTCTGTTCTCATCCTGAAGCAAAGTTCTTAACCCGAGGTACTATTTCTGGGTTAGTGGAGTCTGTAACCTGAAGCGTATGTAACCTGAAGCGTATGTAACCTGAGGTACCACTGTATTTAGATATGTCCAGTCGGTTTGTGTGGCTCAGCGCCAGAGGACCTAGATACCTGCAGAAGGTCCTGGGTTCGGCTTCCGACTTCTGCACCAGAAACTGCAAAGACTCACTTGCCTGCCAGTGTATACTTGCTTAGATCTGACTTCTGGTAGGCAGCTTCCAAGTTGCTCTTGAAAGCAGACTTTTTATCCAACACCATGAGGACTAGAATCTTACTTAAGTAGGGGAAGAGTTATAGGTGGGTGATAAGACTCTTTGCCTGAAACACCAGAGAGCTGCTGCCGGCCAGTGCAGGCAATACTGAGCTAGATAGACCATGGGTCTGACTCAATATAAGGCAGCTAGCTATGTTCTTTATACAGTGGTACCTCAGGTTAAGTACTTAATTCATTCTGGAGGTCCGTACTTAACCTGAAACTGTTCTTAACCTGAAGCACCACTTTAGTTAATGGGGCCTCCCGCTGCTGCTGCGCCGCCATAGCACGATTTCTGTTCTCATCCTGAAGCAAAGTTCTTAACCTGAAGCGCTATTTCTGGGTTAGCGGAGTCTGTAACCTGAAGCGGATGTAACCTGAGGTACCACGGTATATATTCCCCCCCCATTGTATTTTACTAAATTTCAACATTTTAAACATATACAGTCCAATACACAACTGCATTTTTTCCCTTTTATTTTTGTCGACTTCCCACCACGCTTTCCATGGAGTTGTTGTTTTCCCTCTGCTGCTGAACCCTGTAAAAGACTATTAAATCATAACCACCATTCTATAATCTAGTGGCTTCTGTTGCTCGTAGTTCAAATCCTCGCAAATTCATCGTGCTGTAGTATCTTAGCAGTCTGGTGGGGGAAAACATCCATTCTTCCACAAAACACTCATCAATGGAGTCTCTTAATTTTGCTGTTGATTTTGCTAATTCCGCATAGCCCGTTATCTTGCTTATTAGTTCTTCTTTAGTGGCAACTTCCTCCTTCCATTTCTGCGCATAAAGAATCCAAGCTGCTGTTGTTACACATATATTAAAAACTTTAAACTTTTTTTTTCTGCCCCTATAATCCGCAGCTGGCTATGTTCTATCGATCCAAAGGGACGTGCTGGGCTTTTCCAGCTAAAAAATTACATAAAAACTGAAGTGCTAGAGCGCTGCCTGCAAAGCACCTCTGCAACCTGGCCCCAAACGAGCACTCTGCACGTGTTCTGGAGACCTGCTTCTTAGCCTCCCGTCCCAAAGCCACGGTGGGCGTTCGCTAAAGGGCTGTGCCTCAACTTTTAAGACCTTGGGGCGTTGCGCTGAATCGCATGACTGATGATCCCTGCCATGGGTGAAAGTTAATTTTTTTAAAAAGGTTGGCAGATTTTGAGAACCGTGGGGGAAGAGGCTCTTTCCACCACCACCCCTCGCCCCTGCCGTCCGCCTGCCCCGGTTGCCAGAGCGGAGTTTTAATAGCAACGGGGTCCCGACCTCAGATGGGTGTTAACCGCAGCACGCCTGATAACAGCTGGGAGAGGAACAGGGACGTCTCCGCAGCGGGGTGTGGGTTTTGGAAGGCGTTTGGGGTTTCGAAAGGGGCCTTGTTCGCGGAAGAGCTTGGCTCTGCTATCTTACTTTTCCTGTCAAAGGTGGCGGGTGGAGTGGGGCTGCCCCATAGCAGGAGGGTCAGGGATTCTGGCCAAGGCAGGAGAGCTGTGGAGGGAGTAAACCTGACCCTGTGCTTGGCTCTGGCTGTCTGACTTCTCCCTCCTCTCCCAGATTGGGGGTGGGTGGGCTTCATTTGCCCTGGCACCTTTGCATTTACTGTATTTTTCGCTCTATAAGACGCACCAGACCATAAGATGCACCTGGTTTTTGGAGGGGGAAACAAGAAAAAAAAATTCTGAATCCCAGATCTGGCTTCTGGGATAGCCTCTTGCTGTTCTGGCTTCTGGGATAGCCGCGCGCAGCCTCTTCCGGACAGCGGGATGAAGGCTCCCCCAAGAGCCGCACTCCCTTTAAAGAGCATGCAGAGTATGTGTGCGGCTCTTGGAGGGTTTTCCCCGAGGAGGGAGAAGGGCAGCCCCCAAGAGCTGCACACACGCACCACGGGGCTCTTTAAAGGGAGCGCTGAACAGAGCCTCCCGCCTGCATTCGCTCCATAAAACAAACACACATTTCCCCTTACTTTTTAGGAGGGGGAAAGTGCGTCTTATAGAGCGAAAAATATGGTATATCCCACGCCCTTTCCCCCTCCAATCCTGGCATAGCTCAGTTAGCAGAGCATAAGACTCCTATTTCCATGGTCGTGGGTTCGAGCCAAAGATTCGTGCACTGCTGCGGGTTGGACTTGATGACCCTCAGGGGTCCCTCGACAATTCCATGATTCTAAATCCAGGACATAAGAAGAGGCTGCTGGATTAGGCCAATGACCCGTCCAGTCCGGCGTCCTCTCATCACAGTGGCCAGCCAGGTGCCCCAATAGGAACCCACAACAGGACTCGAACACAGGACCCCTCTCCCCTCCGGAGGTTTCCAGCAACTGGTATTCAGAAGCATTATTGCCCCCAACTGCGGAGGGAGAGCACAGCCGGCCTGGCTACCAGCCATCCATAGCCCTCAGCCGCCATGAATTTGCCTACAGCTCTTTTAAAGTCATCTAGGTTGGTAGTCAAAGGGACGCGGGTGGCGCTGTGGTTTAAACCACAGAGCCTAGGGCTTGCCAATCGGAAGGTCGGTGGTTCAAATCCCCGCGATGGGGTGAGCTCCCGTTGTTCAGTCCCTGCTCCTGCCAACCTAGCTGTTCGAAAGCACGTCCAAGTGCAAGTAGATAAATAGGTACCGCTCTGGCGGGAAGGTAAACGGCGTTTCTGTGCACTGCTCTGGTTCGCCAGAAGCGGCTTAGTCATGCTGCCCACATGACCCAGAAAACTGTCTGCGGACAAATGCCAGCTCCCTCAGCCAGTAAAGCGAGATGAGTGCACAACCCCAGAGTCGTCCACGACTGGACCTAAAGGTAAAGGTAAAGGGACCCCTGACCGTTAGGTCCAGTTGTGGCTGACTCTGGGGTTGCGGCGCTCATCTCGCTTTATTGGCTGCCACATTCTGGATTAGTTGTAGTTTCCGGGTCACCTTCAAAGGTATCCCCACATAGAGCGCATTGCAGTAGTCCAAGCAAGAACCGTCTTGCCCCAAAATGGGAGCCTTTGGTGCCTAGCTTATAAATATGAGTTTCTAGCACTGTTCCTGTCACAATGCCTCTTATTCGCAGTTGATTGGGAGGTCTTGCGCTGCAGAGATTCTTCCTCTTTAGTTATTGGGCTTTTTGCCATAAGAGGAGCGATGGGGAAGCTGCGCTAGAAAGTGTGGGATATAAACTTGCTTTGAGGCAACCTCACCTCACCTCCCTGCCAACAAATCAGAATGAAACCTCCTTTGAAAGCTGAGCTCATCCCATCGCCCTGCTCAGAAATGAAGGCGATTGCTACATAAAGAGGTTGTCTGGAAACGTCTGCTGTCCTGCAAAGAATGGCTATACCAGATGCACATTTACGCTTGCAGTTAATTCCTGCTAGCGGGCTGCATCTGGTCGGCCACTGTGAGAACAGGACGCAGGGCTAGATCCAGCAGGTCTGGTGTGTGTGTGTGACATTTTTTGAAAAGAACTGGGTATGTTTAGCCTGCAGAAGAGAAGATTTAAGAGGGGGCATGGCAGCTGCCTTCAAACAATGGGCTGTCTCTCTCACACAAGAGGCATAGCAGAGAGAACGTAAGCCGGGTCTTCCTGATACTCAGATCGGTGGTTGTTGCAATTTGCAATAAGAAGCCTGGTTCTGGTTTTCCTTCTGTGCCTCCTTGTTAAGTTGCAAATGGATGGAGAAGCGAATGTGGCCGGAAAAAGGAAGAAAACAGGATCTCCCAGCCACAGGGGTGCAGCCCATTCAAATATGTCAGACCTGAGACCTCTACCATGTACAGAGTTCCCTGGGAAGCGGGGGATTGGCTGTAAAACTTTGGTAGCTTTGCGAGGGAAGACAGTGTCTCCCAATAACTCTCTCTCCCCCTCTCTCTTTTTAAAAACAATACTTTATTGAAATTTGTATATAACATAGATAATGTACACATTCTTGAATGAACAAAAATATAAACAGAACCGTATAAACAAAAACCATATACGAATAGTTTTCTATATGTTTACAAAAGATTTATGCTGTCTCTCCCCCCCCCCCAATCTTTTTACTAGCATAAATTAAAATAAATGAGAATAGACTTCCTATCATTTCCCGGTGCATACTCTTTTTCTGATGATGAATGTACCTATCATTATTAGCTGACACTTTCTATATTTTCTAATACATTCTTACAACAATTCGTACCTTTTGTCTTGTTTCTTATGGGCTACTTTAGACGAGGGTCAGTCAAATTCTTCCATAGACATTATACCACTGTTATGGTTTCGTAGATATCTCTTATATTTATTCCGTTTTTGAACAAACACTTGTCTTGTATTACCTCTCAAACTGTTAGTCAATTGCGCCATTTCTGCATATTCCTGTAATTTACACTGCCAGTGTTCATTGCTACCAGTGTTTGAGCATCCTTAGCAAACTATAGCTCCCAGGATTCTTTGGAAGCCGGGAGGGTCAAAGTGGTATCTCAGTGCTCAGAGCCAGGGGAGTGGCGGTGGAACGACAAGGAGTGGTTAGAGGGAGAAAAGGGAGAAGACCGGGAGGAGGAGGTGTTGGAATCTGAAGAGGCAACAGGCTTTAGTGAGCAGGGAGAGTCCGTGGCAGAGAGCAGTCCAGAATCGGAGGCAGAAGCAGAGGCTGGAGAGGAGGGGGCCAAGAGGCCGAGTTGAGGCAGGCTGCCGAAGAATCCAAGAGGTCTCCCCCTCCTGCGATGGGCAGCTCTCCTCCTGCCCCCTGGACTCCCAGGACCAGGAGAGGTATGAAGAGGGCCGAGTACAGGCAGACAAGGCATTGGAGTCTCAGATTGCTTGGGAAGGAACTGGAGGAGGAGGAGACTTAGGGAGCTGGGGGAAGTCACAGTCCTCGCAACTCTACCGGGAAGAGCTGCTGCGCTCACTAGGCCTGGCCTCCAGAGCTGCTTTGTTTCTTTGAATAAGAGGAGAACTTCCCTGGCACTGTGTGAGTTATTGCTAACCTGGTCCTGACAACACGTAGCTTTGGAGAGTGCAGAACAAACTGCTCCTGAGTTTTCCCCACGCACCTTCTCCAAAGTGACCCCGGGAGCCCATCCTCAGTGGCCGACTCCCCTCCTTCCATTCTGATTGGCCCCAGCCAGCACAAAGGATGAGAAGACTTCTCAGTGGCTTAAAAACTTCCCTTTTATTCAGGAAACTGAGCCTATCTCTCAGTTGGGTTGCAGGTTGTGTTGCTAGAATTTGCCACAGCATCTTCCAAGTGACCTCATTTCCATTTCGAATATTTCAAATATTTCTCCTTATAGTTAAGTATTTTTATTTTACTTGATTTGGGGGGGGGGTATGTGTGGATATGGCCTGGACTTTTCACCTCTAGGGTGACCCTTTCTGTTTTGGGTTGATTCCCTGCAACAAAGGGAGCCGGTGTGGTGTAGTGGTTAAGAGCAGTAGACTCGTAATCTGGTGAACCGGGTTCGCTTCCCCGCTCCTCCACATGCAGCTGCTGGGTGACCTTGGGCCAGTCACACTTCCTTGAAGTCTCTCAGCCCCACTCACCTCACAGAGTGTTTGTTGTGGGGGAGGAAGGGAAAGGAGAATGTTAGCCGCCTTGAGACTCCTTCAGGTAGTGATAAAGCGGGATATCAAATCCAAACTCTTCTTCTTCTTCAAAGGACACATCCACACCAAACACGTAATGCACATTTAAAAGCACACGTTTCCACCCTCCTGGATCCCGGGAACCGTAGTTTAAGGGTGCTGGGAATTGTAGCTCTGTGGCAAGGTACCCAGGACTCTTTTTTGGGGAAGCCGCGTTCTTGGAATGCACTGTGTGAATGCGACCCAAAATGGCTGGGATCCCAGAGGTGCTTGTTTGGCCTTCCCCCTACCCCCCCCCCCCAGCTCTGGCTCACTTCCACCCACACCCCCCTTTTTGCTCGAGATTGTTTTCTCAGCCTGGTGTGGGTCTTTGTTGTTGTCTAGGGCGGCTGCTATTTCTGGGGCTGCTCTGCGTTCCGTCAGGAATGTTCCCCGGAGTTTCTCACCGCCGAGGGAAACGTAGAGCTGGTGCCTCCGGAACGGCAATAAAACGGTTGGCTGGCGCTGCCAGGAAGGGCTCACAAGGCCTTCCTGTTCCTTAGATGGGAGATGAGCCGTAGCTCAGTGAAAGAGCACGTGCTTTGAGTGCAGAAGGTATGGGGTTCGATCCCCAGGCAGAGCTGGGAATATCCTGTATTAAACCCTGGGCCAGGCTTCCTTAACCTCGGCCCTCCAGATGTTTTGAGACTACAATTCCCATCATCCCTGACCACTGGTCCTGCTAGCTAGGGATCATGGGAGTTGTAGGCCAAAAACATCTGGAGGGCTGAGGTTGAGGAAGCCTGCCCTGGACAGTTGCTGCCGCTCAGTGTGTACACTATTGAGCTGGATCATGAGTAGACAAACTAAGGCCCAGGGGCTGGAACTGGCCCAATCGCCTTCTAAATCCGGCCCGCGGATGATCCGTGAATCAGTGTGTTTTTACATGAGTGGAATGTGTCCTTTTATTAAAAATACACCTCTGGGTTATTTGTGGGGCCTGCCTGGTGTTTTTACATGAGTAGAATGTGTGCTTTTATTTAAAATGCATCTCTGGGTTATTTGTGGGGCATAGGAATTCGTTCATCCCCCCCCCCATATAGTCCGGCCCCCCACAAGGTCTGAGGGACAGTGGACCGGCCCCCTGCTGAAAAAGTTTGCTGACCCCTGAGATGGATGGACCAAAGGTCTGAATTGGAATAAGGCAGCCTTCATTGGTCCTAGGAACTAACAGGTGACCATCATCTACAGAAGCACAGGTCCCCACTTCTGAACTAACCCCATATTGCGAGCTTTGACCGGCAGGGTCTCTTCAGCATCTCAGGCAGTCTTGTGCCATCGAAGGCCTGTGGCCTACCAAGGGATGGAGCTTGGTGGCACATCGCCTGCCTTGCTTGCAGAAGGCCTCGGGTTCAATATCTGATAACTTTAAGCAATAAGCTGATAACCTTGTGGAGGACACTCCAGGCTTCTTCTAAAGCTTATCTTTAACCAGAAGAAGAACCAAAGCTCTCCAGTCTTCCCTGGATATAAATAGACCTTTGCTTGCAAACTGCACCACCTATCCCTGGGCCAAAGGTCAGTGCCGGGTATGTGTGTGTGTCCCTCTTCTCTGAACGCATCTTGTGGAAGGCTGTCTTCCGCCAGTCGTTTTACTCTGCAATTTTTCTGTTTCCCCACATGTCTGGAGGCCAGAAGGACGTGTTGTTGTTGTGTTGTTGTTTGAAACGAACAGCAGAAAACGGGAGGGGCCACACTAGCGATATCCCCCACATTTGAATATGGATGGATGGCGGCTAACAGATTGAGGTTGAATCCTGACAAGACAGAAGTACTGTTGTTGGGGGACAGGGGGTAAGCAGGTGTGGAGGACTCCCTGGTCCTGAATGGGGCAACTGTGCCCCTGAAGGACCAGATGCACAGCCTGGGAGTCATTTTGGACTCACAGCTGACCATGGAGGCGCAGGTCAATTCTGTGTCCAGGGCAGCTATTTACCAGCTCCATCTGGTACGCAGGATGAGACCCCACCTGCCCGCAGACTGTCTCGACAGAGTGGTGCATGCTCTGGTTATCTCCCGCTTGGACTACTGCAATGCGCTCTACGTGGGGCTATCTTTGAAGGTAACCCGGAAACTACAACTAATCCAGAATGCGGCAGCTAGACTGGTGACTGGGAGTGGCCGCCGAGACCACATAACACTGGTCTTGAGAGACCTACATTGGCTCCCAGTATGTTTCTGGGCACAATTCAAAGTGTTGGTGCTGACCTTTAAAGCCCTAAACGGCCTCAGCCCAGGATACCTGAAGGAGCATCTCCACCCCCATTGTTCTGTCCAGACACTGAGGTCCAGCACCGAGAGCCTTCTGGTGGTTCCCTCGCTGCGAGAAGCAAAGCTACAGGAAACCAGGCAGAGGGCCTTCTCGGTAGTGGCGCCCGCCCTGTGGAACGCCCTCCCACCAGATGTCAAAGACAACAACTACCAGACTTTTAGAAGACATCTGAAGGCAGCCCTGTTTAGGGGAGTATTTAATGACTGACGTTTTAATGTACAGTGGTACCTCGGGTTAAGAACTTAATTCATTCCGGAGGTCCGTTCTTAACCTGAAACTGTTTTTAACCTGAGGTACCACTTTACCTAATGGAGCCTTCTGCTGCCGCTGCGCGATTTCTGTTCTCATCCTGAAGCAAAGTTCTTAACCCGAGGTACTATTTCTGGGTTAGCGGAGTCTGCAACCTGAAGCATCTGTAGCCCGAGGTACCACTGTATTTTTAATCTTTTGTTGGAAGGGGTATAAATACTAAATTATTATTATGAATATCCCCCCCGTGTCTGAATGCACCCCAGTAAAGTGGAACGATTGGTATTATTGCATCAACTGCTAAAGTGGAATGATGTTTGGAAGGTGCAAGTCACTGGAGCAACAAGAGACAAGCCTGTACAAGACATAAGATACTTGAAGGCATCATGTCTCTCTTTAAAACCTTCGATTCTCCCGGCTATTGAGCGCTGGGGTCTTCCCCTCCGGACAGTTTGCTAGTGCCCTCCTTAAAGTCCTGCATTGCATGGGGTCTGGCTAGATGTCCCCTGGGGTCCCCCTTCCAACTCTACGATTCGATGTGGTGCCCACAGCTGGGCACAGCAAATCCCAGATGCAGCCTGAAAAGTGTAGCATGATTTATTCTGTCTCTTATAAGAAAAAAAAACTGCTCCTTTTCCCTTATGGGGTACCCAAGAGCCTATATAGAGTCCTTATGTAAGTTCTCTATCGGGAGGAGAAAATAACAGAGGCCAAGCAGAGAATATTGAGAAGCAAAGCAGCTGATCTTTATTAAACTGTTGCAACAGGGTCCCCACTCACCACACGCAGGAGGGAGGAGGAACCCAGAACAATGGTGTGCAAGCCCTTATATAGACTTTCGAAATTGCCCACCCTCTAGCTCAAGACCACCTCCCCAATACATCATACATACATCACAGAAGAGGCGGTCTACAGCAGAAATAGATCACAGGAGGCGGTCTACAGCAGAAAACCTGTCTGCCAGGGTACCTGATAATGGTCACTGATTGTATTACTTGGGCAGTCTGGCCATTCTTTTGTGATGGTAAATACTCAGTTCCTGAATCCCGGTCACAGGCTCACCCTATTCATACACAGATACGCCCTTAAGACAAGATTTGTGAGCAAAGAGGCAATGGGGAGGCTTTCCCATTTCCTTCCCCCTTGCAGAGAAATATTTGAGATCAATTTGGGAGAGTCAAAATGGCTCCACGATTGTTCTCCTATACTATTTCAGACAAGTGGTTTATATTTTATATCTTAGACCTTGTAATTCTCATAACACTCTCCAATATTGCATTTGGGTGCGACTGGATTCTTCAAGCAGAGGGGCGTCAGACTGACTCGCCTTCGGGGGAAGGAGCTTCCCTGTTGTGTCTCTGTACGTGTCACTGATCTGGGCTGAATCCCTGCTTGAGAACAGAGATTCGGACCGAAAATACTAAGTACCGTCGCTCCTCTGAGGCCCAGGTGTCCCCCATTCTCCCACATGATTGCATTTCAACAAAAATGTTCTTTTTTAGAGCCAACATGGTGTCAGTGTTAGAGCAGTGCTTCTCAAAGGGTGTGGCAGGAGAGGCTGGGAAGATTCAAGGACAATCACAGAAACATTTAAACATTTCAGTGCAGCGTAGTATAGTATCAATATAAATATATTTTTTATTTGCAGAATGTGGAGAGATATCTTTTGGAAACGAGAGCATCAAAAGATATTTCAAGCTCACACCTCTCATTGTAAGCATGCTTAAGGTACTTATGCAAGAGGCTCCTTTATAATTATATTTTGGGAATGACTCGTGTTCTTGTGTAGCTGCGTCGCATTATCCTTTCTAGATGTCCCATGATAAAGCAGACTCCTGGACAAAATTCCTGGACTAGACCATGGGTAGGCAAACTAAGGCCCGGGGGCCGGATCCAGCCCAATCGCCTTCTCAATCTGGCCCACGGACGGTCTGGGAATCAGTGTGTTTTTACACGAGTAGAATGTGTCCTTTTATTCAAAATGCATCTCTGGGTTATTTGTGGGGCATAGGAATTCATTCATTCCGCCCCAAAAAAATATAGTCCGGCCCCCCACAAAGTCTGAGGGACAGTGGACCGACCCCCTGCTGAAAAAGTTTGTTGACCCCTGGACTAGATGACCCTTTCGGTCGGCCTTCCAACTCTTTTTTAAAAAAATATGTTTATTAAAGATTTTATCGGTTTACAAAAGTACACACCTTCGATTCTGTGCTTCTACGATGCGAAAAGAGAACGCTGCTGCCGGCCTGAGTAGGCAGCACTATGCGAGGTGGACCTGTGGCCCGACTCACAAGAATAAGCCAAGGCACAGGAGCCCTTTCCCAACTGGGAGAAAAAAGGTGACAGGACTTTCTGTGCCCAACTGAAGGCGGAAGCAGTGGTGGCGAAGGGCAGGGTGTCCAGGGCTTAGCCTGCGCTCCTTTCACTAATTTTCACCCTCTCTTGGGCCCCCGGCCAAGAGACATCCTGTTATTTTCCTGCTGAGCGTCCTTCCCGCCCGAACTCCGGCTGCTGAGGTCAAGGGGCGCGTTCTGTCCACGGGGAGGGGTCACCGCCGCAAGCTTGGCCCCCCTGAGCCAGCGTTTTCCTGTTTTGCTGAGTCGCCGTTTCCTGATCCTGGTCGGACAGGGGTTTTTTTTCAGAGAGCGGTTCAGTGACGAGGACTGGCCTCCATCCTTAGGTGCCTTTGTCCTGGGCCCCATCCCAAAGGGAGAAGGTGTGATGGCCTGGGATTTGGATGCTGAACCTGAGGAATCCCAGCCTACACAGGATTCCCCGTGAAATATACTCAGAGTCGAGTGTGGATTTCATGCTCTTTATTCAGCTCATTGTAGTGAGGAATGAAAGTTCCCCCAAGATATCTGCTTTATATACAGTGGTGCCCCGCAAGACGAATGCCTCGCAAGACGAAAAACTCGCTAGACGAAAGGGTTTTGCGGTTTTTGAGCTGCTTCGCAAGACGATTTTCCCTATGGGCTTGCTTCGCAAGACGGAAACATCTTGCGTTTTTTGCAAGTTTGTTTCCTTTTTCTTAACACCGTTAATACAGTTGCGACTTGACTTCGAGGAGCAACTCATAGAACGCGGTGTGGTAGCCTTTTTTGAGGTTTTTGGTGATTTTTGAAGCTTTTCCAAAACTTTTCCGACACCGTGCTTCGCAAGACGAAAAAATCGCAAGACGAAAAAACTCGCAGAACAAATTAATTTCGTCTTGCGAGGCACCACTGTACGTTATTTACACAGTGGGCCGCATGTGATTGGCTAATTCTGGGATTCTCCTGCAGGCCAATCAGGTTGCGGATTCACTTCCACCTGGAGTTGGATTGGATGGCTCCTGCGGACCAATCCTACTGCTGCATTGTTCTAGGACCAATCAGATTGCTGCATTCTTGACCTTATTGTTCTAGGACCAATCAGACTGCTGCCTTTTGGATCCTATTCAACTCAGTACATAACACCCCGCCTCCAGAACCAGCTGAACCAGGGCTGGGGCATGAGCCTGAAGGGTCCTCACCTGTGCTGGGTCCTCAGGTGCAGGCACCAGCTGAGTCTGCTCTGGCTCCTGAGGTGATGGAGGACCCATTGCCTGCAGGTGCTCCACTCTCAGCCCCGTCAGAGGAAGCTGAGGTTGCCTCTAGGTCCGGTGACCCTCCAGCCTCTCCTGAGCTGCAGAGGCTCAGGGCAGAGAGGCGGAGGGAACTAAGTTCCTGCAGGAGGAGTGCTCGCCTCCAGGCCAGGAGAGGCGAGTCACCTGAGGATTGGGGCTGCCCTGTACCTCGGGGCAGATAAAAGCCAGCCAGACCCAGTCCCAAGTTGTGGAAGCAACATTGTTGGTCGCCAGTTCCTGCCTGAACCCTGTCCTGCTTTCCTGCCTGAGCTCCTGACCCGCCCTGTCTCCCTGCTTGCATACCTGTTCCTGACTTCACCCGACTCCCTGCCCTGCACCCAGCTTCAGCTGCTACGGACTGCCTCCACGTTGCACCTTTGACCACAGACCGGACTTGGACCTCGCCTTTTGGCTAACCCATGGGACCAGCCCAGAAGGCAAACTTGTGCATATTAGCACCCATCTCAGTGGGTCTCTGGCCCCCTCCCTGAGACTCACCTGTTTCCCACTGCCAACTCCCCAAATCTTTTCTCTCTCTGCTGTGGCCTGCAGGTTCATTGACTCCGCAGTTGGTTCTCTTCCGGTGATTTATCAGCCCATTTATCCCTTGTTTATCAGTCTATTATTATTATTATTATTATTATTATTATTTATTATTAGAGTTATTTTTCTTAACAGCAGCAACACAAAAGTTCCAGCATAACAAACAGAAGAGAAACCACGAATTGAACATTTTAGCCTCGCAGTCCGGAAGCGCAAAAGTACGAAAACACAGCGCAGCTCCAAAGGGATAATGAAGGATTAACTCCTGCAAAGATCCCCTTAAAAATTAATAGCTAAAAAAAACAAAAGTGTTTCCCCACCTGTGAGTTCCATCTTTGCTGAGAATAAAGGTTCTTTATAGGTTTGCATAGATTGGTCGCCCAGAGCGATCATGCGCCTCAACATTTTGTAGAAGAAATAAAATCATAGCATATATGGAAGGGGGAAAATGTCATTTCAGCTCTGTTCAGTTTGTGAGATATCTTTTCCAGCTGGGCAATCTGCCAACCCCTTGAATGCCAGCAATCAAAATCATTAATATTAAAGCTCTCCCGGGATTTGGCAATACAGCCTTGTAAGATAAGAGAAATAAGTTATTTGCTTTTCAGATCTGTTTTCCATATACAGGTCCAGATGCTGGGGTTCCAGGACCCCAAATTTTGCCCTCTTTTCTTGCCCTCATGACAGGACAATCCGGTTGGAGCTGGTAGCAGAGGCGTGCAGGAGAATACCTTTCAGAGGCTGAATGAGGGAACGCTGCTCATGCAGAGAGGCAACAGGGAGACTCCCTTGAGGACTAGTGCCTTATTATTATTTATTCCATTTATAGGTAAAGGGACCCCTGACCATTAGGTCCAGTCGTGGCCAACTCTGGGGTTGCGGCGCTCATCTCGCTTTATTGGCCGAGGGAGCCGGATGAGAACAGAAATCGTGCTCTGGCGGCACAGCGGCAGCAGGAGGCCCCATTAGCTAAAGTGGTGCTTCAGGTTAAGAACAGTTTCAGGTTAAGTACGGACCTCCGGAACGAATTAAGTACTTAACCTGAGGTACCACTGTAATGGGTATAGAAATGGATAGACTGGGGCAAAGCAGGTGTAAAAATGCACGATGGCTTTGCTCTCAATTCTTCCAAATCCCAGATTCTGGAAGCTGCAGGAGGGAGAAAAATTGCTGCTGCTGTGCTTGGGTCTCGCTTCCCGGTTTCCCATTGAGGCAGCTGGTTCATTCATTCATTCATTCATTGTGTTTATATCCCATCTTTTCCTCCAAGGAGTTCCAAGTTGAACCCACGTTTCTCCATTGTTTAATCCCCACAACAGCCTGGTGAGGTAGTGGCTGGCCCGCGGTCTCACCCTGTGAGCTGGGTGAGGGATTTGACCCTGCGTTTCTCCCAGATCCTAGTCTGACACTCCAACCACTACACCACGCTGTCTCTGGTTGGCCTCTGCAACTGATGGGCCGTGGGCCTGATCCTGCAGGGCTCTTCTCCTTACGTTCTTGCATTCGTGAAGATAAAACGCTTCTTGCTGGAGGAAATCGCTTGCCTATTGTGTCTATTCGGTCAAAATTGCTTAGCGACGTGTGTGTGTGTCTCCAGAGATATTTGTGCTGAAATGTTGATGAATTTTGGGGGGGGGGGCTTAAAAATAAATAAATAAATAAATTGCAAACCCACGTGGCGTTGTGGAGAACAGAAGGCTGGGCAAACACGCCATTCCTCCGAAGCACATCCAAAATACTTTCTTTCCCTCAAAGGATTCTGGGCAATGTATACCTGAAGGAGCGTCTCCACCCCCATTGTTCTGCCTGGACACTGAGGTCCAGCGCCGAGGGCCTTCTGGCGGTTCCCTCGCTGCGAGAAGTGAGGTTATAGGGAACCAGGCAGAGGGCCTTCTCGGTAGTGGCACCCACCCTGTGGAACGCCCTCCCACCAGATGTCAAAGAGAAAAATAACTACCAAACTTTTAGAAGACATCTGAAGGCAGCCCTGTTTAGGGAAGCTTTTAATGTTTAATAGGTTATTGTATTTTAGCGTTCTGTCGGAAGCCGCTCAGAGTGGTTGGGGAAACCCAGCCAGATGGGTGGGGTATAAATAATAAATTATTATTATTATTATTATTAATCATCATCATCATCATCATCATCATCATCATCATATGTAGTTTCACCCCCTCACAGAGTTCCAATTCTCAGCAACCCCTTAACAAACAGCAGTGCCCAGAATTCTTTGATGGGGGAAACATTATTTAAAAGTATAGCATGTATGCAGCCTGAGACTAAGAAAATGAGAATCTTAAATTGGAGAGGATTCACCCACCCGCTAGGTTTGGGGGCCAGCAAGGGGTGTGGCCTGGAGGAGATTCCCAAGGGCCAGGTTTAGAGGTTTGGGGGGCCGCACTTGCCTCCTGGGTCTTCAGGTTCCTCTTCTGGATTCGCCTGGCAATAATTTCGCTCGCCAAGTGCGAGAAGGAGGGATTTGTATCTGCTAGGTGGGGAAATGTCAGGCGCTTGCCCTTTCACACGTCTTGCAGCAGCCGAGCTACATTTCAAGCTGAAGATAAGCTGTTGTAGAACAATAACTTTCTCCCCCACCCCTTAGAATAAGGGCGACTGACCTCTAGGTGTTTAAATCACCCGCTGAATAATGCATAGACCGTCTGTGGAGGCTGCCAAGAGGCTACTGGTTGAGGACGCAGCAAGATATTTTGGTTTATCAGGGTGGAGAAGGGCCTTCCTTGTTTCAAGAACCTCAAAAGACCCTGCTTTTGTCCAGCATCCTGTTCTCACAACAGCCAACCAGATTCCCCTATGATTGATGGATTTATTGCATTTAGATCCCACCTTTTCCTCCAAGGATCTCAAAGTGGCCTATATGGTTTCCTGCCTCCTTATTTAATCCCTTCTCCATTTAATTCCCTGAAAGTGACCAACCTAAGGTCACACCCAGTGAGTTTTGTGGCCGAGCAGAGATTTGAACTCTGGTCCTTGCCAGGTCCTAGTCTGATGCTCTAACCACTATACCACGCTGTACCAAGCAAGACCCGAGCCCATAGACCCCTCTGCCCACCTCTGAGCCCTGTCAACTGGCAGAGAGAGAACACACGTCAACAGCCTCGTTTTCGTTGGAGAAAGGTTGGCGGGTGCAAACGCGGTCGTGCTTTGAAATGGCTTCCATCCGCACTTGCAACTGCCGCAGGAAAATTGGGGGTTGGCTTTTACAGCTCAACTCTCCACCAAGGAATTCAGTGTCCCCTAAATCAGTTATCAGTCAGAGGAAAATGAGTGGAGGCAGGAACCTGCAGAAGAAAAAGCAAGGCGGATCTTTAGTTTTCTGTTGCAACAGAGGCCCCCTCCCCCCTCCCCTCCCCATCTTGCAAGGAGGTGAGGACCCTGAACAAAGTTGTGCGAGAACTTTTAAAGATTTTCGAAATTGCCCCGCCCCTTAGCCAAAGGCCACCCAAAAGCACCACAGAAAGAGGTGATGAAATAAAACTGAACTCTGAGAGTGTGATTTGTCTCCTGTTGGTCAAGATACAATGGTCACTGCATTACCTGGCCAGTCTGGGCTACTCTTTGGAGATGCTAAATACTTCAGGTCACAGACTTACTCTATTCCTACAGAAAAGATGCCCTTAAGACAGGAGCTGAAGGATGTGTAAGTGAAAAGAACCATTGGGAGAGATTTTCCTAAGATATTTCCTTCTGCAGAGGAAATATTTGGGGTCATTAAGAGTCAAGATGGCTTTGGGACTGCTGTTCTATTTCAGACATGTGGTTTATGTACTTATGGATGTATTCTTAAAGGTAAAGGTAAAGGGACCCCTGACCGTTAGGTCCAGTCGCGGACGACTCTGGGGTTGCGGCGCTCATCTCGCTTTATCGGCCGAGGGAGCCGGCGTACAGCTTCTGGGTCATGTGGCCAGCATGACTAAGCCGTTCTGCTGAACCAGAGCAGCGCACGTAAATGCCATTTACCTTCCCGCCAGAGTGGTACCTATTTATCTACTAGCACTTTGACATGCTTTCGAACGGCTAGGTGGGCAGAAGCTGTGCCATTAAAAAAAGAAATACGGTAACTAAATTTAAAGAATGAAATGAAATGAAATAACCCAACATGTTAGTGATTTGCTTTCTCTCGTCCCAAAGCAGGGACATTTCACATTTCCCACCCCGGTGTGTCGAGACGTCTTTGCGACCGCAGCGTCCGCCCTGCTCACAGCCTTACTTTCTCTGCCTTGCAGTCGTGTTCGTCTGCTGCGCCCCCGACATCTTCCGCGAGCTCATGGTCCACGCGCATCGCGAGGGGCTTGCCGCGGGCGAATACGCCTTCCTCTACATCGACCTCTTTGGGGCGAGCCTGCAGGGCTCCACATTCCCCGACCGGCAGCTTCCCTGGCGACGGGGCGACGGGAACGACACCGTTGCCCGCGAGGCCTACAAGGTAAGACTCCCGTGCAGCCGTCAACGCCACCCCTGGCGGGCGGTCCTTTTTCCGCCGCACGTGGTTTGAGCTGAAACGAATATGCATTTGTACGTATTTGACAGAGTTTGTCCATTGTTTCCCCCCCGCAGTGCGGACTTCTGGGTTGTAGGCAATTAAGCCCCTCTCAGAGTGGAAACCCGCTGAGATTAATGGCCATTTTGACACTGTACATTTAAAGCGCTGCGATGTCACTTTAAACCTGGGAAGAGGAATTGATTGTGAAGTCACCTCTGGAAATTGTAGCTCTGTGAAGGGGAATGGGGGAGTCTCCTAGCGACCCTCAGCACCCTTAACAAGCTACAGCTCCCAGAATTCTTGGGGGGAAGCCGTGGCAATTAAGCCCCACTCAAAGTAGAGACCCATTGAAATTAATGGACTTAACATTCACACATTCACACCATGCATTTAAGAGTACTTTGATATCACTTTAAACGGCCATTGCTCCTCCCTCATTGAATACTGGGAATGGTAGTTTGTTAAAGGGCGTTGAGGGTTATTAGGTGGCCCTTATTCCCCTCACAGAGCTATAGTTCCCAGAGTTCCCCGGGACTGATTGATAAACCGTGTCGGGCATTGTAGTCTTTTAATAGGCGGTGTGTGGAAAATTCTGACTTTTCTTGGTGTGTGTTCAGTGTCAGGGTCCCATCTGTTGCTCCGCCCACTTTGCCTCTGGCCCCGCCCACGATGGAATGTGGCCCTCGGGGCCTCTCTAACTGGCCCTTGGGCCTCTGTGTGGCATATGCCCCACTCCCCATGCCCAGGAAGGGAGACCTCTGGCTGAATATAGCCTTCAGTTACCCTGCCCACCACAGGCACGCGGCCCCTGGAAGGTCACCGATGAGGGGAAGCGGCCCTCGGGCTGGGAAAAAAAGCCAAGCGACAGGCAGAAATTCAACCGGGGAAGCTTGTTCCTGGCAACGGCAGGTGACAGGGAAAGCTGGACTTCTGGAACTTCTGCCAGTCAGGAAGCCGTTAAAAGGCGCGGATGCTTTGCCAGGAAGCGGCCGCCGAGAGAGAAAGAGAGAAATGTGGCCATTGTGCCAAGAACACCTGGCAGAGGAGGCCTTGCGGAGGTTGCTGTGCTTCCGTGGGGGAACTGCGAGTGCCTGGCGGGGATCCCAGCGCCTTGGGAGCATCGGGGACGGGCATGACAATGAGGCTTTGTGACGGACTTGGAAGCTGCCCTGAGGCCGAGGCGGGCCGAGGTTGGCAGCTGAGCTGGCCATTGTCAAGACTTGCCGGGGTCTCAAGTTACTAGGCCTCAGTTCTGCGCTTGGGAATCACGACGCCCTCTCCAGGCACAGAAGGGAGCTGCGGATCGGGCAGTATCCTGCTTACAAGAGAAAATTAATCAATCTTTATTACGGTCCAGAGACCCAACAAATCGTTAAAAAGCAATGCACAATTCAGGCAGCCTACCTCCAGGTTAAACAAGCATTTTGTTCCGACTTAAAGATAGGGATTGTTGGTTCTTGCAACCACCGATAAAAACTTCGCCACTGCTAATGTTCTAGCGTATGTCCGGTCTTCCAATAGGAACCTGACATAGAGAGCCTCTGATTTTCCCGGGAAAAGTACCAGCAAGGGTAATATCAGTTCAGCCCTGGCTTGCTGGTATTTCGCACAGTGCAGCAAAATATGTTTTATAGAATCGATGTCTTGAGCACACGAGCAAAGTCTGTCCTGGTAGGGAACTCCTCTCAACCTGCCAAAGAGAAAAGAGTTGTGTGTATCTGCACCTCAGAATGAAGTTTCTGAGTTGGTCAAGCCTGGTTAGGAATCTTGCAAGGCAGGCTTTGGGCCTTACAGCCGGTCTTAGGCAGTGCTTGAAACCAGGCATTTATTCCGAACAATGAGGACTAGAACCTTACTTAAATCAGGGGAACGACTATAGCTCCTGCTTTGTGTGTAGGAGGCCCCAAGTAGGGCTGCGAAAGGCTCCCTGTGAGCTGCTGCCAGTCAGTGTGGGTAACCCTGCGCTAGCTGGAGCAACGGTCAGTCTGCGTGAGGCAACTTCCTATGGGCACGAAGGCGATGGATTGTATTCTCGGGCCTCGGCAAATTCTTTATTCTTCCTTCCTTCCTTCCTGCCACCCACCCACCCACCCACCCATTTAACTCCTGGAGTACTGGGTTTCAATCCTACCCGGCATCCCTGTTGTGCCTTTTTGGACTGGGACTCCCTCCCCGCACAAGATCCCGTCGGAGGAGAGGGGCGCTGAGGGGAGTTTAGGGTGGAGGGAAAGGGCGATGACTTTGGCCAGACCTGGCCGGCTTTGCTTTTCTCCGGCGTGAGAGGAAGGAAGCAAGATAATTCCCCCGGAGTAGCGGGCAAGTTATAGGCTATTAATAGCCCAGGGAGCTGAGAGCCGGCCTGAATATCTATGGGGCGAGGGGCAGGATTCATTGCCTCTCAATGCCTGTTGGCTTGGTGGTTGGGAGACACACAACTTTGTTTTCAATCTGAGGGCCACATTTATGTCTGGGAAGCCTTCCAAGGGCCGCACGGCAGAGGTGGGCAAGGCTAGCGGGGGAAGTGAGCAAGGCAACAGGTGGGAATTTCACCTGTGGTTCGGTAGGGCTAATTTCAGCACACTTGCGCACCCCCCCTCACAAAAGGCAGGATCTGAGTTTGAGGAGAGAGAGAGGCTTAGGGGGCCACTTTCAGCTGTTGGGTTCCAGGTTTTCCACCTCTGGCTTAGAAGGCTTTAAAAACAGAGGGGTTTCACAAACTGTGAAAAAGATTCTATGAGCTGAATAATGGAGACACTGTATGTATTTTCGCTTGTTTATTTGTTTGGTAACACAAGAAAATCCTTAATACAAACTAGTTTTGATTTTTGAAGCCCACTGTTATATCCAGCGTTAAACCCAATTAAATTAACAGCCATGACTACCTTAAAAGGTAAAGGGACCCCTGACCATTAGGTCCAGTTGTGGCTGACTCTGGGATTGTGGCACTCATCTCGCTTTTTTGGCTGAGGGAGCCGGCGTACAGCTTCCGGGTCATGTGGCCAGCATGACTAAGCCGCTTCTGGCGAACCAGAGCAGCGCACAGAAACGCTGTTTACCTTCCCGCTGGAACGGTACCTATTTATCTACTTGCACTTTGACGTGCTTTCGAACTGCTAGATGGGCAGAAGCAGGGACTGAACAACGGGAGCTCACCCCGTCGCGGGGATTCGAACCGCCGACCTTCTGATCAGCAAGTCCTAGGCTCTGTGATTTAACCCACAGCGCCACCCGCATCCCTTCTATGACTACCTTGTTAGAGGTAAAGGTACCCCTGCCCGTACGGGCCAGTCGTGTCCGACTCTAGGGTTGTGCGCCCATCTCACTTAAGAGGCCAGGGGCCAGCGCTGTCCGGAGACACTTCCGGGTCACGTGGCCAGCGTGACAAAGCTGCATCTGGCGAGCCAGCGCAGCACACGGAAACGCCGTTTACCTTCCCGCCAGTAAGCGGTCCCTATTTATCTACTTGCACCTGGGGGTGCTTTCGAACTGCTAGGTTGGCAGGCGCTGGGACCAAGCAACGGGAGCGCACCCTGCCGCGGGGATTCGAACCGCCGACCTTTCGATCGGCAATCCTAGGCACTGAGGCTTTTACCCACAGCGCCACCCACGTCCCTATGACTACCTTAGGCCCATGAAATTCAGGGGGTCTACTCTGAGTATAACTTAGTTTGACACAACCTCGAATGGCCACAGCTTTGCCACCCCTGGGTTAGACTGTTGGTTTCTTGAAACGAGGGGCTTAAGGTATGTTCATGAAGGTCTCTCAATTGCTATAAAGCAAAATAGCTAAGTGGAAACTCCATAGACAGGAGCAGTGTAACTCCAAGGACCTGATTTTTGGGGGTGAATCACAGAGGGAGGGCTGTTCCCATCGCCCCTGCTTCCGAACTTCCAAGAGGAGATTCCAACTAAACATTAGGGAGAACTTACTGAAGGCAAGAGCTGTTTGATGATGAACAGATGGCGGCGGACTCTCCTTCGTTGGAGGTTATTAAACAGAGGCTGGGTGGCCGACAGTCAGGGGGGTTCCTTAGCTGTGATTCCTGCATTGTTGGTCCCTACTGTTCTGTGATGATTCCAAGTGATTTTGAGCGCACGCCTCCCTCTCGCCCTCTGCGCAGGCCGTCATGATCATCACGTACGCAGAGCCCACCAACCCGGAATACAGGCCGTTCCTGCAGGAGGTCAAGGAAGGGGCTCAAGAGCAGTTCAATTTCACCATGGAAGACGGGCTGGTAAGGAAGCAGCGATGGTAGATTTGCCCTCCCGGCTCCCCACACCAGGCAAAGAGGGTCTGGGGGAGGCCTATTGACTGGGAATGCCTGCCTAGCAATCCATTATTTTGCAACGGTGCGTGTTTTTGTTATTCATTTATTTAAATCAATGCTCTGCCTTTTCCTCCAAGGGGGTGGCGTATGTGGTTTCCCCCTCCCCGTTTCATCCTCACAACAGCCCTATGAAGTTGTTGTTGTTTAGTCGTTTAGTCGTGTCCGACTCTTCGTGACCCCCTGGACCAGAGCACGCCAGGCACTCCTGTCTTCCACTGCTTCCCGCAGTTTGGTCAAACTCATGCTGGTAGCTTCAAGAACACTGTCCAACCATCTCGTCCTCTGCCGTCCCCTTCTCCTTGTGCCCTCCATCTTTCCCAACATCAGGGTCTTTCCCAGGGAGTCTTCTCTTCTCATGAGGTGGCCAAAGTCTTGGAGCCTCAGCTTCAGGATCTGTCCTTCCAGTGAGCACTCAGGGCTGATTTCCTTCAGAATGGAGAGGTCTGATCTTCTTGCAGTCCATGGGACTCTCAAGAGTCTCCTCCAGCACCATAATTCAAAAGCATCAATTCTTCGGCGATCAGCCTTCTTTATGGTCCAGCTCTCACTTCCATACATCACTACTGGGAAAACCAGAGCTTTAACTATACGGACCTTTGTTGGCAAGGTGATGTCTCTGCTTTTTAAGATGCTGTCTAGGTTTTTCATTGCTTTTCTCCCAAGAAGCAGGCATCTTTTAATTTCGTGACTGCTGTCACCACGTGCAGTGATCATGGAGCCCAAGAAAGTAAAATCTCTCACTGCCTCCATTTCTTCCCCTTCTAAGAGAGCTTCATGCCCAAGGTCACACCCAGCAAAATTCACGCAGCCAAGCGGGATTCGAACCCTGGCCACTCCTGGGTTCTAGTACAGCACTCTAACCGCTACACTGCATTCCATGTGAGAAAAGGACATTTCAGAGATTTCCGTATTAAGGTGACGGTCGCACCCATTGACCCACCTTCACTGACCTCCCCCCTCACCCACTTCCACCTCTGGCCCATCCACCGAAGGCATGTGGCCCCCAGAAAGTTGCCCCGGAGGGGATTTGGCCCTCGGGCCGGGATGAAACGGTGTCTCTCAACTTCAGAGGGGAAGCAAAGTTGTAGGAAACAGGTTTGACCTCTGGGTAAACAAGCCAAGAAATGTCTCCGAGTTGAGGTGCATGGTTCTCCGCTCCCCATTTTATCCTCTGTGAGGTAGGCCAGGCACCCTTCTCCCTCCCACGTCCTACTCCAGCACTCTAACCACTAGGCCAGGGGTCAGCAAGCTTTTACAGCAGAGGGCCGGTCCACTGTCCCTCAGACTTTGTTGGGGGCCAGACTATATTTTTTGGGGAGAGAGCCAGTGTGGTGTAGTGGTTAAGAGCGGTAGTCTCGAGGCGGAAATGACTGGCAGAATCCGAGACCAGGGAGAAGAGTCGGTGGAAGAAGATTGGAAAAAATTTAAAGACTATCTACAGAAATATTGTAAAATTAATGAATGTTAGAAAAATGTTGGAATGAAGTTATATGGCTTTAGTAGAAATGTTATAAGGAATTAAGTACAGATAGGTTAATAGAGTATTAAAGGAAAAATAAGGTTAGAATGAGTTAAGATAAATATAGGATAGAAAACAGAGGAAGATGGAAAGGAATTGCTGAAATAATTAATAGAAGTGGAATACAAAGAGGGAGGTGTGAGGAGGTCGTGGAAATAAGTGAATGAAAGATGGGGTAATGAAATTGTTTGATTTATTTTATTGTTTTTGTTTTGTTTTGTTAGTTTGATGTGTTGTGTTGTATTGTATTGTCTTTTTAGTGTTTAAGTTTTTGGAAAAATAATAAATATATTATTTTTTTTAAAAAAAAAGAAAGAGTGGTAGTCTCGTAATCTGGTGAACCGGGTTCGCGTCTCCGCTCCTCCACATGCAACTGCTGGGTGACCTTGGGCCAGTCACACTTCTTTGAAGTCTCTCAGCCCCACTCACCTCACAGAGTGTTTGTTGTGGGGGAGGAAGGGAAAGGAGAATTTTAGTCGCTTTGAGACTCCTTAAAGGGAGTGAAAGGCGGGATATCAAATCCAAACTCTTCTTCTTCTTCTTCTTCTTCCTGGGGGGGGGGGAATGAACAAATTCCTATGCCCCACAAATAGTCCAGAGATGCATTTTAAATAAAAGCACACATTCTGCTCATGTAAAAACACCAGGCAGGCCCCACAGATAACCCAGAGATGCATTTTAAATAAAAGGACACATTCTACTCATGTAAAAACACGCTGATTCCCAGAACGTCCACGGGCCAGATTTAGAAGGCGATTGGGCCGGATCCTGCCCCCCAGGCCTTCGTTTGCCTACCCAGGCACTAGGCCGTTACTGGCTCTCCATTGTTATAAACCACGCCGGCACCCTGTTTATTATAAACCGAACCCCCCCAGACATTTTGACCCAAATACCGCAGTCCCACAGTGAGCAGAGGTACGTGCCCCATTGATTCTAACCTCGCCGATGAGTTGGCATTCTGAAGTTGGTGCTGTGGCCGGAAAGGACGCCCTCCTGGTCTGGTGGCACCCACCCTGTCTCCCCCCCCCCCCCCGGGCTGAGTGGCGCAGAGGCAAATCTAACTGGCTTGGCCGTCTTGCTTTCCAGAAAAACTTCATCGCTGCTGCCTTTCACGACGGAGTGATGCTCTACGCTCAAGCGGCCAGTGAGATGCTGGAGCAGGAGGGATCCTTCTCCAACGCCACCTTGACCACCCGCCAGATGCAAAACCGGACTTTTTATGGTCAGTACCTCTCATCCCTCCCAGGTTTCGTGCTGTTGGTTTTTTTTGTTTTTGTTTTAAATGTTTCCCCCCTTTTTTTGTCCTCCCAACAACCCTGTGAGGTAGGCTTGGCTGAGAGGAAGGGACTTTGCCCCCAAGGTGAGTTCCGTGGCTGAGTGGGAATTCGAACCCTGGCCTCTCCCAGGTCCTGGTCTAAACTTGGGTCTCCAGCTGTTGTTGGACTACAGCTCCCATCATTCCTAGCTAGGAGGACAAGTGGATCAGGGAGGATGGGAATTGTAGTCCAAAAACAGCCAGAGGCCCAAGTTTAGGAAACCCTGCTCTAACTAACTGTTATGCCACAAAAAAATGGTTGCTGGGCAGGGACTGTAGTTCAGCGGTAGAACTCCCGTTTCGCATGCAGAGGGGTCGTGGGTTTGATCCCCGCCATCTCCTCTTAAAGATTCAGGGTGGATGAAAGAAAGTCCTTCTCAGTGCAGCACATAGCTGACCCGTGGAACTCGCTGCCACAAGATGTAGTCAGGATGGCCACCAGCCCGGACGGCTTTAAAAGAGGATTGGAGAAATCCATGGAGGAGATCCGTGGTCAGAGGCAGAAATGTTTCTGAATTCCAGTTACTGGAAACCACAGGAGGGGAAAGGGCTTTTGTGGTCCAATCCTGCTCAGGGGTTTCCTGTAGGCATCGGGTGGGCTGCTGTGAGAACAGGATGGCCGGACTAGAAGGGCCATTGCCCTGATCCAGCTGACTCTCCTCATGTTATTGTGTAGAGCCATTAATTTCAGTGGGTCTCCTCTGAGTAGAACGTAGTCAAACACAACCTCATACATTTAAAGCACATGACTTCCTCCGGAAGAATCCTGGGAGCTGTAGTTTGTAGGGTGCTGGGATTTGTAGCTCTGCGAGAGGGGAACTGCAGTTCCCAGCATCTTTTGTGGGAAGCGACATAGTTTAAATGTATGGCGTGGGTGCGACCACATTGCCTGCTGCAGCCAGGAAGTCCCATCCATCCAGCCTTGGTGCTTTTCCTTTTGAAAGAAAGACCAAGTCAGAAGAAACGTGAAGGTTCTAGAACAAAGGTTGGATGTTTCAGGATGTGCTCAGAGTAGACCCATTGAGATGCGTGTGGCAGATATGTTCACCTCTCCTCAAGGACCAGTGTGGGATTCCTGTTTTTCCTCCTCTCCTTCCTTCTTTCGGCAGGGGTCACAGGGACCCTGAAGATCGACGAGAGCGGCGACCGGGAGATGGATTTTTCCCTCTGGGACATGAACCCGACGGAGGGGGAGTTTGAGGTTTGCTCCTTTTGTTGCTTGTCTGTCTGTTCTCTCCACTCCCCACAACATGTATTCAAAGGTAGACCCCTCCCTGAACGTGGGGGCATCATGGGTAAGCGCCAGTGATGAGACCCCTCACCCACAGAAATCCCCCGTCTCCTTTTCAGAGCCATTTAAACTAGTGATTGTCACCATGCCCTTGTGGCAGTGAGTTCCACTGGTGGGGCAGGCTGTGTGAAGAAGCTCATCAGACTTGAAGACCTTAACCCACGTCCATAGAGCAGGGGTCCTCCATCATGGGGAACGAATGTGGCCCTGCAGCCTCTTTATTTGGCCCCCAGGACTCTTCCCCAACCCCACTCTGGAGGCTGCGTCCTTTATCATTCCTGCTTTGCGCAGTCCCTCCTTGGGTACTTTTGCCTCTCTGGAATTTGTCCTTCAACTCTGACCATGCCCTTTGCTTGCCTGGATAGAGGATGCAGAGGTGAGTTTGTTTTGAAGTTTATTTCTAAATTTCAAAAGTTTTCAAGACGATACATACTTCCAAATATACATCCATTTCACGTTTGAGTTCCCCTCAACCCTTCCGTGGATTCCCTTGCAGTTTCTAAATTTGCTGCATATTATAAATATTCTATGCTTTATCTTTTCCACACTGTACCCCAACAAGTATTCAACTGCTGTTATTCATTCAAATCCTACTGAAATATACTCGGAGTCGAGAGTGGATTTCATGCTCTTTATTCAGCTCATATTGGTGAGGAGGAATGGAAGTTCCCCCAGATTGTCTGCTTTATATACATTATTTACACAATGGGCCCCACGTGATTGGCTAGTTCCGGGATTCTCCTGTAGGCCAATCAGGTTGTGGATTCACTTCTACCTGGAGCTGGATTGGGTGGCTCCTGTGGACCAATCAGACTGCTGCATTCTGAATCCTATTGTTCTAGGACCAATCAGACTGCTGCATTTTGGATCCTATTCAACTCAGTACATAACACCTACGTACGTTTTAACATGTTTACAATAATTCTTCAGATATTCAGCAAAAGGTTTCCACTCCTCCTTGAAGTCTACCTCTTCATGATGTGTGTGTGCTTGTGTATTTGTGTGTGCTTGTGTGTTTGTGCATAGAAACCAGCCCACTGTCCAAAGCCAAAAGTTACATTTGCGGCTCTGCCCACTTTTACTCCTGGCTCCTCCCCCACCACTGCTGTGCGGCCCCCAACATGGTTCCCAGAAAAGAATGCGTCCCTCGGGCTCCTCATCCTCACCAAGGAGGAAAAATGGTACCCTGCCTCCATCTCCTTCTCTTCTCCCTTCTCTCCACGCCCCCGCCCCCCCGATCCCTTTCTTTCCACAGATTGTCGCCACTTACAACGGGATCACCAAGAAGATCAAGATGGTTCCCGGAAAGGATATCCACTGGCCAGGGAACGGCATCCCAAGGGATGTGCCCTTCTGTGGTTTTGAGAACACCAACCCGGCCTGCCAAAAAGGTACTGGAGGGGATCCCAAGAAGGCCCCTTCTGCTGGCTGTGTGGGGTTACCTTGGGGGCTGATCCAGTTGGGCTTAACCCAGTGGTTCCCAATTAGCTAAGGACTGTGGACCCCCTGTTTTTCAAAAACCAAGCATGTGGCCCTTGGAAGGCTGCTCAGAAGAAGATTTCCGGCCCTCAGGCTTTAGGAAAAGGCTCTCCTCCCTAGTTTTAAGGGGAAATAGCTGGCTAATGGTTGTCCCTCCCTCTCCCTTCATTTCCTTCTCTTGGCTACAGCCTCCTTCTCTCTGCTGGAGATCCTCTCCCTCACGATGACCTTGGTCCTGTCCGTCATCATTGTCACAGCTTTCTTCGTGTACAGGTGAGTGGCTGGGCGGAGTTTGTGGACAGGTGCTGCCAAAAGTAAGAACTGGATTCAACCTGATGTCCTTCTGTTTGTTTGCTGGCCTGCTACCTGACACAGGTCCTGCTGGAAAGTAATGAGTTGTATTCAGGGGCTAATCCTACTCAGAGTAGACCCACTTAAATCAGTTAACGTGGCTAACTCAGCTCCGTTCATTGCAATGCGTGTAAGTAGAACTTAGATGGATGCCACCTGGTGCCTATTCCCCTTCTAACTTGTTTTGTCCCCTGTGTCTGACAACTCGCAAACATAAAAAGTAAGGCGGTTCCTAAAAATGGAACACAATGCAGCTTACAAAAAAATGAACATGGAAAACAAGGATAAACCAACCTAATACAGTACATAGGAATTTGTGTGTGTGTATAAGATGCAAGGACGTGGGTGGCGCTGTGTGTTAAACCACAGAGCCTAGGACTTGCCTATCAGAAGGTCGGCGGTTCGAATCCCCATGACGGGGTGAGCTCCCATTGCTCGGTCCCTGCTCTTTTGCCAACCCAGCAGTTCAAAAGCACGTCAAAGTGCAAGTAGATAAATAGGTACCGCTCCAGCGGGAAGGTAAACGGTGTTTCCGTGCACTGCTCTGGTTCTCCAGAAGTGGCTTAGTCATGCTGGCCACATGACTCAGAAGCTGTACACCGGCTCCCTTGGCCTATAGAGCAAGATGAACGCCGCAACCCCAGAATCGGCCACAACAGGACCTAATGGTCAGGGGTCCCTTTACCTTTACCTTTTATAAGATGCAAGCCCACTGCACGGCAGAAAATTAAGATCTGGGTGAATATGAATTCCCCCCTGGCGCCTAAAACAGATAGTGATGGCACCAGGCGTGCTTCCCTGGGGGGAGCATTCCCTAAACAGGGAGCCACCACCAAGAAGGCCTGTTCTTTTAGAAGACACCTGAAGGCAGCCCTGTTTAGGGAAGCTTTGGATGTTTAATAGATTATTGAATTTTAATATTAATATTCTGTTGGAAGCTGCCCAGAGTGGCTGGGGAAACCCAGCCAGATGGGCGGGGTATAAATAATAAATTATTATTATTATTATTACTTGTGTCGCCACCATGGGAGAGGGCCCACGGAGCAGGACCTCAGATAAAGAACGCAGTTTTGCGAGGCGATACGTTTGCGATTGTGCATTTGCAGTGATAAAAGAGGAAGGAGGCAGCAGGGTGGGTGGGAAGCTTGCCAGGCCAGAAGTCCGTGAGCCCTGACCTCTGCCGCTGCCCTCCCCTCCCAGGAAACTGAAGCTGGAGAAGGAGCTGGCCTCTGAGCTGTGGCGGGTGCAATGGGAGGACGTCCAGTCCAGCAACTTGGAGAAGAACCTCCGCAGCATGGGGAGCAAACTCACTCTCTCCCTGGTGAGTCATCGAACCCTAGAAACGTAGAGTCGGAAGGGACCACGAGGGCCATCTAGTCCAACCCCCTGCAATGTCAAAATCTTTTGCGCAGTGTGGGGCTTGAATCCAAGACCCTGGGATTAAGAGTCTCATGCTTTACCGACTGAGCTATCCCCAGGTCCCATCCATCTTCCAGAAGCCCCTTCCTCTTGTTTCTAACCAATATTATTTACCATATTTTTCTGTGTATAAGACTAGGTTTTTTTAACCAGAAAATTAGGTTTAAAACGGGTAGTGCTGAGGGGGTGTTTTCTTAATTTGGAGTCCCCAAAAATAGGGGGCGTCTTATACATGGAAAAATACAGTATATGTCAAAGAGAAAAACAACTACCAGAATTTTAGAAGACATCTGAAGGCAGCCCTGTTTAGGGAAGCTTTTAATGTTTGACGCACTATTGTATTTTAATATTTTGTTGGAAGCCGCCCAAAGTGGCTGGGGAAACCCACCGACATGGGTGGAGTATAAATAAATTATTATTATTATTATTATTCATTTCATTTATATCCCGCCTTTTCCTCCAAGGAGTTCACGGCAGCATTCGTGGTTCTCTTCCCCATCTCACAACATCCCTCCCAGGCGGGTTAGGCTGAGAGGGAGAGGCCGTCCCAAGAGCTTCATGACTGAGTGGGAATGTGAACCCTGGTCTTTTCCCAGGTCTTCCTCCAGCACTAACCACTGCACCATGCAGCCTCTGCGCTCTGCTTCAACCACTTTGGTGCCACTTTAAACAATCATGGTTTTCCCCAAAGGATTCTGGGAACTCTCATTTGTTAAAGGTCCTGAGAGTTATTCAGGAGAACCTCCCTCCCCTAATTCCCCTTGCAGAGCTGCAACTCCCAGAGATCCCTGCCGAGACGGGTTGGTGGATAAACCACTCTGGGAATTCGGATCCTCACACCTGAAATGTTCAGATTTGTAGGTTTTAACGCTGTTCAGGCTGCGCTTGTTCAGCAAATGAAGATCTGGGGTGTGGGTGGGGAGGTGTTTTGTTTTGTTTTTGCTCTGCTGCCAGACGTTCCCTCTCTGCTTTCCTTCCGCAGAGAGGCTCGAACTATGGCTCCCTTCTCACCACAGAGGGACAGTTCCAGGTTTATGCCAAGACAGCTTATTATAAGGTAAACCTTGGAAAGAAGATTGTGTCCTTATTGGAAGACAGGACACGCCGATGTTTATTGCGGGTCTGGTGGACCAGGTAGGGCCAACCCATAGCGCATGGGTAGGCAGACTAAGGCCCGGGGGCCGGATCCGGCCCAATCGCCTTCTAAATCCGGCCCGTGGGCGGTCCAGGAATTAGCGTGTTTTTACATGAGTAGAATGTGTCCTTTTATTTAAAATGCATCTCTGGGTTATTTGTGGGGCATAGGAATTCGTTCATTTCCCCTCCCAAAAATATAGTCCGGCCCCCCACAAGGTCTGAGATTCAGTGGACCGGCCCCCTGCTGGAAAAGTTTGCTGACCCCTGCCATAGCGCCTCTTGCTCCTCTCGTGGTGGATAAAGTCATCAATGGCCACTAGCCACGATGTCCGTGGTCTGCCTCGGCGGCTGGAGGCAGCAGTTCTTCTGAATTCCAGCTGCTGGAGTTCCAGTAGCTGAAACCCTGGGGCATCTGGTTGGCATCTGTGAGAAAATGATGCTGGACACTGATCTAGCAGCCAGGCTCTCTGGCGTCTTTAAACGGCCTCGGTCCAGTATATCTGAAGGAGCGTCTCCACCCCCATCGTTCTACCTGGACACTGAGGTCCAGCACCGAGGGCCTTCTGGCGGTTCCCTCCCTGTGAGAAGCCAAGTTACAGGGAACCAGGCAGAGGGCCTTCTCGGTAGTGGCACCTGCCCTGTGGAACACCCTCCCACCAGATGTCAAAGAGAAGAATAACTATCAGACTTTTAGAAGACATCTGAAGGCAGCCCTGTTTAGGGAGGCTTTTAATGTTTGGTGTATTACGGTATTTTAATATTTTTTTGGAAGCCGCCCAGAGTGGCTGGGGAAGCCCAGCCAGATGGGCAGGGTATAAATAATAAATTATTATTATTATTATTATTATTATTATTATTATTTGGAGCCTCCAGGTCCAGAGGCAGTCTATCTGGATCCCTAGGTTCTTTGGGGCATATGGCCACTGCGAAAACAGGATGCTGGACTATGGTGAGCCTCCACTGGCCTCATCTTTCTGAGGTTAACCATTGAGCTGGCCCAGGTGGATGAGTCGATGGGTAGGCGGACGGCTCCCTTGCAAAGCGGCCGAACTGGCCAGTCTTCTTTCCCCCTGCAACCTCAGCAGCACGATTCCCTCTCTCCTCTTCCCTGATTTCTGCGTCTCCTTTCAGGGGAACCTCGTGGCCGTGAAACATGTAAACAGGAAGCGGATCGATTTGACGCGGAAGGTGCTTTTCGAGCTGAAACATGTAAGCAACTGGCTGGAATGCCCTTTGAGAGTGTGGCAAAGACTCCGGAATGGCTGGTGGTGGAGGGGCTGGGTGGTGTCTGTCCCTCTGGGATGGGGAGGGGTTGCTGATGGAGCTGGAAGATTATTGCGATTATTTTGTACATGCACCAATTCCTTTTCAGCTGAACAAGGTTCTCTAAGCAAACAGCCACACGGTGTGCACAATACTCTTTTACAGTGGTACCTTGGTTCTCAAACTTAATCCGTTCCGGAAGTCCGTTCCAAAACCAAAGCGTTCCAAAACCAAGGTGTGCTTTCCCATAGAAAGTAGTGCAAAATGGATTAATCCATTCCAGACTTTTAAAAACAACCCCTAAAACAGCAACGAGACCACTTATCCATAAAATGAAAGCAATAAACAATGTGCTGCAGTCACACAATCAGTCAGTCAGTCAGTAGCTGAATTGGGTTCCACACAGTCACAAAAACAAAACAAAAAGAGCCACAAAAACAAAAACACAAAATAAATGGCAAAAACAGACAGATCTCAGCGTAACACTCAAAACGGAGCACGTTCGACTTCCGAAAAAAGTTCACACACTGGAACACTTCTGGGTTTGCAGTGTTTGGGTTCCAAGTTGTTTGAGTACCAAGGCGTTTGAGAACCAAAGTACCACTGTATTAACATTTATCTAAATTGTGATAAGATCTTCTTTTTTTAATCCCTTATCTTCCAAAGCTATAAGGCCTGATCCAGCAGGGTCTCCTAATGTTCTTATGAAAACCATGATTTCCTCTTTATGCCTTTATAAATACAGCAACCTGTAACTCTGGACAGTGTGAGACTCCTCTTGTCTAGACCACCCCTCCAGAAAGTGCATTTCCTTCCATGCTGTGTGTGTGTATATATGTAAAGGGGTGTGTCGGAGAGACAGAAAAGGGGGTGGCAAGGAGACAAAGAGTGATATGGATTCTGGCAAGCCCCTCCCACTTTGGGGCCATGGCCCCGCCCACACCAGGTTCGAGGTTCTTGTATTAATTTATAAGGCCTGTAATAATAACAACAGCCCCCAATGTTGCATTGGGTCCGTGCATCTGGCAGTTAAACAGAAGGTTGGTGGTTCGAGCCCAATCAGGGACGGCTGTGGGCAGGATTTGTGCATTGCAGGGGGTTGGACTAGATGACCCTTATTGTTCCCCTCAGCTCTACAGTTCTTTGATTCAAACTTGGGTCTTAAGGGCTAGTGGGGCTCCGGAGGGGGGGGTGTCACTCTGGCAGTGTGAGCAGCTGGCCTGCCCCGGTCTCCAGCAACCCACTCTATGCCACTGGTGGTCTCTTCCAGGGCTTAGTGTGAAGGGAAAAACTGCTTCTCCCCTGTTATTTGGAATTGCTCCCCTCTAAAACCCCTTGCATAATAGACACTTATAACAGAAGTAATGAAAACTATGGATTGACCTTGTTCAGGACAAAGGGCATTTGCTTTTGCTTTTGCAAACACAAGGGTGAGCAAAGGGTTGTTGATTTAATGCCGCGTCTGCTGCAGAAGCACCGCAAATGGTAGCAAAGGAGCTAATGGGATTAGGAATAAAAAGTCATTAGAGGTTGTTAATGTTTCAGATAATTCAATGTATGAGCATCTATCCTATTTCTTGATACATATTCGTTCATATTTGCTAAGCATCAGTTAGCTTGAACCTGATTATTACAAGGAAGAGGTGTAGAGGCCCTCGCTAATGTGTAACTATGCCTATTGAAGAGAAAAGGGTGATAAAAGATTTGCATGTTTGAATTTAAAGATCAACCTTTTTGTAATCTGTTTGCTGTGACTGTCCTGATCTGAAGTTAGTTTATTGTACCAGCTAATGACCTGTAAGGGGGTTTGGCAGTGGCATAGCGTGGGTTGCTGGCATCCGGTGTGGGCGAGACACCACCTCCACTGAAACGCCCCTCCGCTGGAGCCAAGTGGGGCCGCCCTGCTCCACCTGCCTGTCCACGCACACCCACTCACTGTGGGCCTGAGCTGCTCTGCCCCTTTGCCAGGGTGGGGCAGGGATCCCTGTGGAAGCCAGTGCCTGTGTGGGGGTGCCTGGTTGTGCCCCCTCAGAATTTTGTGCCTTTGTCCGTGGCCCCCATCCCATGCTACGCCACTGGGGTTTGGATCAGAACCTGAATATGTCATGTCGTGGCTGGCTGACGTGGAATGGCCAAGGCGGATCTAGTTATGCAATTAACATGATGTAGCGCTGTGGGTTAAACCACAGAGCCTAAGACTTGCCGATCAGAAGGTCGGCGGTTCAAATCCCCGTGACAGGGTGAGCTCCCGTTGCTCGGTCCCTGCTCCTGCCAACCTAGCAGTTTGAAAGCACGAAGTGCAAGTAGATAAATAGGTACCGCTCCAGCGGGAAGATAAACGGCGTTTCCGTGTGCTGCTCTGGTTCGCCAGAAGCGGCTTAGTCATGCTGGCCACATGATCTGGAAGCTGTCCGCCGGCTCCTTCAGCCAGTAAAGCGAGATGAGCGCCGCAACCCCAGAGTCAGTCACGACTGGACCTAAGGGTCAGGGGTCCCTGTCCCTTTAAGCTGTATGTATATAAGTGTCAACCTTGTGGTCACTTTACTACAGTAAAGTTAATATAAGGGTATGGTCTTGTAGGAATCTTGGTTGAGTTTCTTATTGAGCTCCCTAGCTGGGACCAACCTGAGGGGTGGTTCTAGCCACTCCCTTGCCTAGTCCGATACTCTAGCCCAGCCTTTCTCAACCTTGGGTCTCCCGATGTTGTTGGACAACCGCAGATGGGTACTTCGTTGTGGTTTTTCTCCTTTCAAGGCAATTTATGTATATTTAGCCCGGAAGAGAGGAGACTGAGAGGAGATGTGCTAGCCATCCTCAAATACCTTAAGGCATGAGTAGGCAAACTAAGGCCCGGGGGCCAAATCCGGCCAAATCGCCTTCTAAATCCGGCCCGCGTACGGTCCAGGAATCAGTGTGTTTTTACATGAGTAGACTGTGTCCTTTTATTTAAAATGCCTCTCTGGGTTATTTGTGGGGCGTGCCTGGTGTTTTTACATGAGCAGAATGTGTATTTTTATTTAAAATGCCTCTCTGGATTATTTGTGGGGCATAGGAATTCGTTCATTTTTTTTTTTTTTCCAAAATATAGTCCGGCCCCCCACAAGGTCTGAGGGACAGTGGACCGGCCCCCTGCTGAAAAAGTTAGCTGACCCCTGCCTTAAGGGCAAACAACCTTAAGGGCTGTCACATGGTGGAGCTTGTTTTCTCCTGATCTGGAGGGTAGGACCCGAACCCATGGCTTCAAGTGACGAGAAAGGAGATTCCGACTAAACATCAGGAGGAACTTTCTGGCAGTAAGAGCCCTTCGACAGTGGAACGATCCCTCTCAGAAGATGGTGGGCTCTCTCCTTCTTTGGAGAGGTTGGATGGCCGTTTGTCATGGATGCCTTAGTTGAGACCCCTGCATTGCAGGGGGTTGGTCTAGATGAAACCTGGGGTCCCTTTCAACTCTTCTGTTCTATGATTTTATGAATTTAGTGGGGCACCAGCAAGGGGCATTGAGCTGCTGGGGTATTTGGGGGGGGGCGGGCGGCAGATTCATTAGCGGGGAGAGAAAGCGCACAGGGAGCGGGCAGCGAGCGGTGCAGAGTGGCACCCGGGTGCTGCTACAGCAGCGCAGAGGGCTAATGACTCATTAGCGAGGAAGCGGCAAAGAGCCGGCCATCTGCTCCTCCTTAATTAAGAGCCGGAGCAGCTTAAAGCAACAGGAATTTACGTGTGTGCGAAGGAGAAGATAAACAAGGGGTTTGGCTCGCGAAAGGGGCATCTGAGCAAGCAAAGATAATAGCTGGCTGAGGGAGAGATATTTGCAACCTGCTTGCTTTTGACGTGTCTGTGTCTGTGTGTGTGTGTGTGCATGTGTGTGTGTGTGTGTCTGAAAGCATGCTTTCCCTCTGGCAAGGCGTCCGCACATCAATCACATGCACACACTCTGTCATGTGCTCAGCTCCCCACGGCGCAAATTCCTTCCGTCCCAAACTGATGCTTTCCCTGCTTCCTGGAATTGGGATGCTTCCCTCCCAAGTTCCCCCTGCTTCTCTTGGCGCTTATGCCCATGGGTGTCCTCTGAGTGGGGGAATTCCTTTCCCTACCACCCCTATCATGACCCCCAAACCCCCAGACTCTCAGCTGCCTTAAATAAAAAAAGACTTAAGTAGCCTGATCTCCCTCTTCCAGTGTTTTATTCCTCCTCCCCTGCTGAAAAATTCTTGTGGACTCCTGTTTATGGATTCCTCCAAAGTTTCTATTTTTAAAACCATGTTGCATGTGTGCCAGGAGAGGTTCCACATGCAGCAACCAATTATTTTATTTGTGGCGAACGCATGGACATCACACTCCCTTGCGAAGTCTCCCATTTGTTTGTTTGCTTATGATGCTTTCTGGAATCCTGCGCTGGGTTGCTAAACTTGTGGAATTTGTTTGTTTCTTCGTTTATTGCATGCGTATCCCACCTTTTCCTCCAAGGAGTCCTGGCTGGTGTACATGGTTCTCCCCCTCCTCACAACAACCTGGTGAGGTAGGCTAGACTGGGAGGCAGTGACTGGCCCAAGGTTGAACTTGGTAGCCAAGTGGAGAATTTGAACCCTGGTCTCCCAAGTCATAGTCCAGTACCAACCACACTGGCTCTCTGGTGGGTTTTTCGTTTGGCGGGGAGAGCAGAACGTGCTTGCACCAGTTCTGGAAATCCTAGATGGAAAGGACCCCAGGGGCACGAAATCCTTCTCTTTGCCTCCCGTCCCTGAATAAATTACATTGTGCTTTATCATAGGTCTCACTGTCAGTAAATCTCCTGGATTTAATTTTTCCTCTGCTGCCTGCAGAGTTAAGTCGTGGGGAAAATAAGTCTTCGGTTGTTAATGCTGGACAGAGAGACGGTTCTGTAGGGATGCTGTCAAAATGCGCACTGACACATCTGCGATTCTATTCAACATCTCATTGGATCTAGTTAAATGTTCAGGAGTTGCAGCCGAAGGTTCTTGGCCTTCACCCAGCCAGAGGGGTATTAAAATTATGAAGGTGCTCTCATATGAGATTTTACAAAAACCTCTGCTTTCGGTCAAAATGTAGAAAAACCTCAATAATTTTGAACGAACGAGTCCCCAAAGCATGGGATATGCACCTCACATTGGGGCGTTTGCAATAGTAGCAGTCAATAGTGATTTCAGAAAAATGTGGCGCTTTTCCTTTTATGTGGGGTTTACGTTCTGAGACACCACACATTTAAGTGAAATTGCATATATTGGGAACACCATTGAAAAAGCCTGCACCCTATTCCACCCCTTTTGGTGACATTTTGGGGTCATTTCCGGGTTCAGCGCGATGTACGCCTGCGCAGTCACACACATATCAGACCCGCCTAAAACGGTCATTGCCTATATAATTTTAACCCTCTGGCTAGGGTTAAGTAGCTTCTGCAGTGGCTCTCTGTTTGTGTTTATGTGTTGCTTGGGTCGCCGGCAAGATTTGGGCACTTTAACCTCCATGTTCTTTCCAGATGCGGGATGTTCAAAACAAGCACCTGACGCGCTTTATCGGAGCATGCATTGATCCCCCAAACATCTGCATCTTGACAGAGTACTGTACCCGTGGCAGTCTCCAGGTACGTGAGAGTTGTGGCGAAAAAGCATGCCTGGATGTTAACAACTCTTGCCCTGTTCAACTTCTCTCCTTATAGGTGGGTGAGGCCAGTGCCAGATTTACGTATAAGCTAAACAAGCTATAGCTTAGGGCCCCACTCTCTTGGGGGCCCCCAAAAAATTTAAAGGAAAAACAACAACCTGGATGTACATTTCCAAAATATAAGATAAAAAACAAATAAAATAAAACCTACATACAGCAACGGTGTTTTGTGTTGTGTAGGCTCCTATGATGTAAGTGAGGGGCCCCGCCTGCTAGCCTGCTCCCTAAAATATCACTGGTTTGCTCCTTTCTATGTATAGGGTGCCTACATTCTGCGTGGACTGGTTGCATGGCAATACGTGCAAATGGCTTTAGATACCTATTAGGTCCATAAATTACCAAATAGCATATATTCAGCACAAAAAAACAGCGACAATTTGTTGTTGACGAAGGACAGCTGGACATATAAAGGGCCCCATTACCTTCAGTAGTTTGGGCCTCATCAAACCTAAATCCAGATCTGGGTCTTCTAAAAGTCTACCAGACTTTTAGAAGACATCTGAAGGCAGCCCTGTTTAGGGAAGCTTTTAATGTTTAGCAAACCACTGTATTTTAATATTTTGTTGGAAGCCGCCCAGAGTGGCTGGGGAAACCCAGCCAGATGGGCAGGGTATAAATAAATTATTATTGTTGTTGTTATTATTGTTATTGTTACTTCAGAGGTTTTCAACCTTTGAGGGTCCACTGCTCCCTTGACCAACTATATTCTTTTGATAGCACCCCTATGGGGCTCAGGAGCCCTGTTATGTCACCCCTCGCCTGCTGAGCTGGCAGCCTCTAATCCATTTTTGAACACCATCCCTTGGAGACTGTCCCCTCAGCCTCCTCTCTTCTCCCCTCTCCTTGGGAGTCCTCTGGGCAGCTGAAGCTACCGCCCCTGGTCTCTGAGCTGCCCCCCCTGCCCCAAAGAGAGGTGCCACTGCCCCACAGGGGCCTGGGAAGCACCCCCTGGCCAGCCCCAGAGGCACCATTCGCCTGGGGAGCTTGTAACCAGGGCTGCCGCAACAAACAGCTGGGCAAGCCTTGGGGAGGCAAAGACTCAAGAGGGTATCAGAGGAGGGAGGAAAGGAAAGAGGGACAGAGGCCGGTGTTGCCCGCAGCACCCCTGACCATCATTCAAGGCACCCCAGGGTGCCATGGCACACTGGTTGAAAACCACTGGGTTACTTAGTTGAACCCACACTTAAGGCACTCGCTTTTCTTATTACTGCTGCCAATGAAGACCAGTCTGGCCATTCGTTTGGCAATAGGGCAGCCATCTTGCAGGCCTAAGGAGAGCGTAGTGTCCCTCAGCCTTAATTACTAATGCTGCTGGCAGTGGAGGCTAATAATGTGGCCAATACCTCAGCAAAAGGACGGCCATTTTGTAGGCCTGCGGGAGGCCTTGCACTTCCTATCCTTTATTATTGATGGTGCTGGCAATGGAAGATGGTAGGCTGTTCCCTCAGCTACGGATAACCCATCATGTAGACTTGAAGAAAGCTTAGCCTTCATTAACTTTGGTGCTGGAAATGGAGGGCATCCATCTTGTAGACTTGGAGAGAGCCTAGCCCTCAGTAACGATGGTGCTGGCTGATTTGGCGGGCATACTCTTGAGTAGGTCTGGTGAAATTAATGGGCCTGAGATTTGTGTTTGTTAGTTTCAGTGGGTCTGCAATGGGTAAGACAAACACTACCCTTAGTCTTTCCCTTGACCACAGGGTGGCCATTTTGTAGGCCTGAGGAGAGTCTGGCGCTCGCTGGCCATCGTTGCTCACACTGCTGACATGAGGGCAGCCACCTAGAGCAGTAAAAGGAACCATATTTTTAGCTTTGCAAGCCTCCTGTGCCAGCCAGCCAGCCTCAATCCTCGGGCGTCGCTCTGGCTGTGTGTTGCCAAGCGGCAACCAAATGTGTCACGCTGGCAGGGATGATGGAGGATTCTGTTCGCAAGAGAAACGGGAATTGGCACTGTGGGCGTTTTTGTCCCACAACAGGAATAAAAATCAAACCAGCAGATGTAATCAGTATCGATCCAGCGAATACAATCAGTTGTTGGGTTTTTTTTAAAGCCTCCAACCAATGCGTAATTAATGAGTTTTTTTTAAAAAAACACACACACCAAAAAAACCACACCACCATTATTTTAACACTTCCTTTACATTGAAATTAGACCTCAGGCCTTACTACTTTGAGATGTTCATTTTTTTAAAAAAAAAATTCTTTACAATCAAGCGATATGTGTTTAGAACGTTGATGTGAGTTTTAATCTGTTTTTATCGCCGTTTTAATTTTTCAAATGCCCTAAATTATTGTTGTCGGGTTTTTTCCTGTTGATAATGTTATCGTTTTATCTTTATCGTAAAGCCCCTTGGGGCTTTTATTCTTTCTTTCTTTCACAAACAAGCGGTGTATAAATTTTATGAAACAAATAAATAAATACAAGCTTTATGAACTGAAATAAATAAACGGATGGGCCACTCCTTCTGTTAAACTCACAATTTATGTAAACAATCTACATAGATTGCATAAATAACTAAATAAACCACGCTAAATGGCGGGACGAAAGGCGTAGCAGGAACCGAACGGCGTAGCAGGAACCGAACCGCAGCGGAACAGAAAGAGCGTGGATTGCGAGGAGAACGGAAAACTTATTGTGTGTCTGCTTGTGGAGAACGTCGGCTGCGCACATGCGTGGCCTTGACGTGTGGCAGCCGACATGTGGCTATTCAATGCAGGAATTGTGCTGCAGAGAGTGAGGCTCAGGATCAGGCCTCTTTCGTGTGTGTAGGGCCGGAAAGTCCTCTGGCGTGGCGGCGTTTCTTCCGCACCCGCCACCTCGACCGCAGCCCAGCCGAGGGCTGAGGCGGGGGCAGACGAAGCCTTTAATTAAAAGGAGCGCCAAGGGGGTACTGCAAGCCTCTCTGCAGAGCCGATTCCAAGAGAGATGATTTATAGCGCGGTGGATGAGCGAGAAGAATTGGCGGCGTGCGGGGGGGGGGGGAGATAGGGAGATTTCGACAGTCCTAGATTCCTGGCTGCCTGCTGAAGATAAGCATTTCCTCTTATAAAAGAGAGGAGGCAGAAACGGGGAGGCAGGAAAGAGGGGGAAGGAAGGAAAGAAAGTAAGAAAGAAAGAAAGAGCGAGCAGAAGGGGAGAAAATGGTCAGGCGGCTGGAACCGGGATGGGCTCCGCATGGGGAGAGGGGCTGGAAGTTGCAGGACAGTGTTGTGTAGTGGTTAGAGCTGGGTTAGGACCAGGGAGACCTCAGGTTCAAATTCCACCCTAAACACTTACAGTTCCATAAAACATTAACTGAACCACTTTTAGCTGGTTGTGCTCTATCCCCTGTTCCCTTGTTCTCTTTCTTTCTTTCTTTCTTTCTTTCTTTCTTTCTCTCTCTCTCTCTTTCTCTCTTTCTTTCTCTCCTTCTCTTTCTCTCGTTCTCAGCTGCAACCTACCTTACAAGGTTGTGAGGATAAATGGAAAGGTGGGAGAGAACCTTTAGAGTTCTTGTTGATGGTGATGATGATGATGATGTTGACTCTCCCTCTACCTTGAGGTCCCAGGGTGGGTTACAACATTCAAACACAACCTTAAAAAACCCAGTTTAAAACAACTTACAACCGCAAAAATAAACTGGGTAGTCAAGATGCCCTCAGGGCATTTGTGCTGAAAGGTGGGGTTATGGGAAATAAAATATATTCTCAAATTTAATAGAGGGGAATATTTCAATGTGTAGTCTCCTAGCGTGTGTGTGCTTAGATTGTTTGAGAAACTGGATGTTGTTGAGACTTGGGTTTCCTGTTTTGTTTTCATAAAAGAAAAAGAAAATTCCCCAAACAAGCAGGATATGTAAAGTGCTGAGTTGGGAAAAATTCACACCAAACGTTTAAAAAATAAATAGATAGACAAACCTAAAATTTCTAAGCATTCTGTGAAATCAAGAGTTGGACTGTGCAGTCTCAGGTTTAGTTATTTGCAAACGGCGCTAGGTTTTGAATTTGCGGGACGAAGGCCTTAAGCATAAAAAAGCCATGGATCAGAATGCATTGGGCTGCGTGTGCAAAAAGAGATTTGTGCCCTCAGCAGCATATCTTCAAGACAGTCCTCCTGAACTTGTGTCGACGCCTCCATCTTTCTAGGCTTCATTCACACATCACTTCATTCCATTTCTCTGTTTTCCTGTTAATTTCCACATTACATTTGAGCTTCCTCCACGTGAGAAATGTGAGCTGAAAAACCAATGGAATATGGCACACATGTTTAGCGCTCATTTCTGTCTTATTTGATTCCCAGGGGGTGGGGATAATGTTTCCAGCCCTCTTAGCCTTGGAAAGTATGTCAGACTCAAGTGACGAAATTTAGGGTGGTTGTACCAGCATCCGGTTCTTTTTTTGCCATCTTCATGGGGGAATTGCGGGGGGAATGGATGCATGCATTTGCGGAAAGGGCAGAGGAAAGGGGACGTCGTCCAGTGACGTTCATTGCTGTGACACCACGCCCTCTGACCTGAATAACATTTAGCACGACAGGCCAATATTTAGGCCAAAAAGCCACCATTCCATAACAAAACAGGGACTGCCCATGGTTGGAAAAGGGAAACAAGCAAAGTATTGGAAGACACAAGATCTACCCACCTTGGAAGAATGGCAGATGAAGGTGATGGACTATATGGAACTGGCGGAAATGACTGGCAGAATCCAAGACCAGGGAGAAGAGTCGGTGGAAGAAGATTGGAAGAAATTCAAAGATTATCTACAGAAATATTGTAAAATTAATGAATGTTAGAATGATGTTGGATAGAAACTAAGTGGTCTTTAGCTGAAAAGTTACAAGGGAAGATGAAAAAAGGGTTTATTATGTAATATGTAAAAATCTAAAATTACAATATTTTTTGATTAATGATTAGGATACTAAAAGAGGGGAGGGATTTGCTGAACAAAATAATTGAACTGGAATACAAAAAAGGGAGGTGCGAGGAGGTCATGGAAACAAGCAAATGAAAGATAAGATATGGAAAGACTAATCTGTTTTTTAACTGTTTTTATTTTGTATTTTCATTTTTTATCTGTTTTCTTTTTTCTTTTTTTGCTCATCTTTGTAATATGTTGAAATTTTAATAAATATCTATAAAAAAAAAAAAAAGGAAAAGGGAAACAGAAGCGCTGGAATTATAATCAGGAAAAATCTAACCCAATATTCCCCACCTCTGGCTGCACCCTAGGATATCCTGGAGAACGAGAGCATCACCTTGGACTGGATGTTCCGCTATTCGCTCACCAGTGACATCGTCAAGGTAATTTTAAGAATGCCTCCATCTGCCTCTGGAAAGCCCACAAGCAGGGCATGAGCAACTGGTGCCCAGAGCTTGTGAGTGTGATAGGAATTTTATGGTTTTAGATATATGGCAACGTTAATAACCACATGTACATAGATCAACACAGGAAGACCAATCTGGAACCATTTTGATTCCTAAACTGACCAAATCCTGGAAAAGCCTCCCCATTGTCTCTTTCCTCACAAATCCTGTCTCAAGGATATGTCTGTTTGAATAAGGTGTGAGCCTGTGACCTGGCCCAGGAAATAAGTATTTTACCACTACAAAAGAATGGCCAGGCTCCCCAGGAAATCCAATCAAGTAACCTGCTAGACAGGAGATAAACAACAACAGGAGAAAAACAATATTTAAATTTCTGTGATGTAGGGGGATGTATCTGAGGGGTGGTCTTAGGTTACACCCCTTCTGTGATGTATGCATAATGTTTCTGGGGGTGGTCCTGATCTAGAGAATGGGAATTTCAAAAGTCTTTATAAGGCCTTGCACGCCATTGTTCTGGGTCCTCTTCCTCTCCTGCGTGTGAGGGGAGTACCCTGTTGCAACAGATCAATAAAGATCAAGCTTACTAGCTGCTTTGCTTCTCAATATTCTCTGGTTGGCCTCTGTTATTTTCTCCTACCAATAGGGAACCTATGTAAGGACTCTATATGGGCTCTTGGATACCCCATAAGGGAAAAGGGCATATTTTTATTTACAACATGAGGCCTTGGCTTAGCTTCAAGAAGGGTTGCCGCTGGGGTCCAGTTGAGGGGCAAGCAGGCGAAATTCAGGAGGGCGGTGGATGCGGGCCACCCACACCTTAAAACCGCGGCCAGACTATTTTGAACGGTCATGGCTCCCCCGCAAGGAATTATGGGAACCGCCCTACGCAAAGGATGCTGAGAGCTGTCAGGAGACTCCCATTCCCCTCACAAAGCTACAATTCCCAGTGTTTCCAGTGAAGAGGGGTTGATTGTTAAGCCACTCTGTGGAATTGTAGCTCTGCGAGGGGAATGGGAAGCTGGCGTGCGAAGCCTTCCGTTGTCCTTTCCCCTCAACATCTGGTACTCATCCTGCCTCTGAACGTGAGGGAGGTTACTAGCGGCTATCGCTGCACCAGACCAAAGGGCCAAAATGTCACAAAATGAAGGAAATCTGTGATTTCCCAAGCTTTCTATTTTTAAGTTGAACGCAAACCCTCCTGCTGTGGGGCAAGGGAGGGAGCAGGGGTTGAACCCATTCTCCCCATTCCATTTCCCTGATCTAAATTGCACACACACACACACCCATCCTGCAAACATCATACGGACTCTCCAAATCTCATTTTCTGTACTGGGGGAAACCTACAGATCACCATACCTTTTTCTCAGGGAGGGTTGCAGCATCTGTGGGGAGCTGTTTTTCAGTAGGAAAATAGTGAAAGAATACCTATTGCGACTGGTAGGGCAGAAGGCAGGGAGGCCAACAGTAGGTGGCGCCAGAGCAATGAATGAAAGACAGAGCCAACTAATTCTAGTATTGTCCCCATCCTCTTCCTCCCTGCTGAGTTCTACAAGGGACAAGATTGAGAATAAGGAGGAAGCTGAGAGGCAGGGTCACCCCCATAGACAGGTAGCAAGTAAGGAGGGGGCTGGGGGGGCAGGGCTGGCTGAAGGCAGAGGTCAGTGGGGCAGTTCACCCTAATGGACCAGCCCCTACTGAGCTAAGCCAGCTGAGGATGGTGGTAAATGTAAACCAATAACATCTGGGGAGTAGAGATGGAGAATGTTTCAGTTTAGATTCAAAGGAGAACCTACTTAATTCACATTTTTTTTGGAACAGCTCCTGAACCAAAGCACAACTTTCCTACAAAATCCTCACTTCTCTGAATATTGCAGTCCAGTTCTCCAAGCAAAGCATAGGAAAATGCATATGTGGGAAGCAGCCTTTTCTGTGTGGCTGTTCCCATATTGTGGAATCGCCTCCCAAGACAGGTCAGGCAGGCTCTCTCTGTGTTAGCCTTCCACCGGCAGGCTAAGACCTTAATGTCCAGACAGACCTTTGGAAACTCAGGGAGCAGATAATGCTGATCACTGGGCTGCTGTCAGGGCAAACTGCATTTTAATTGCAGGGTCTAAATGTCTTCTGATGTATCGCAATTATTCTCTTAACTAGTTCGTTTTTATTACCTTGCATTTTATAATGTTGTTTTTAAATGTAAGCCGCCTTAAATCCCAGCTTGAGAGAAAGGCAGGTTATAAATACTATGCACATATTAGAGAGAATAAAATACAGAAGTGCATCATATCGAGGGAAGTTGTTTTGCAAGAAAAGTGTGTAAAACAGGGGAAACTGCTTACAAATCTGTGTACATTAGGATGCATTTGCATTGAATGGCTGAGGAATTTCCATTAAGAGACACTTTGCAAACTGATGCAGAAATGTGGAGAATTTAAGACTGGAAAAGATGAAGAAAAGAGAGAAAGGGAAAGTGATGGATTTGCCCGTCCCTAGATTTTGGACTGAAGGTAGAAGACATAGCTCAGTCGCAAAATAGATCAGTCCGTAGAGCATGAGATTCTTAATCTCAGGGTTGTGGGTTTGAGCTCCATGTTGAGTGAAAGATTCTTTCATTGCAGGAGGTTGAACTAGATGACCCCCACGGTCCCTTCCATCTCTACTATTCTATGACTTTAAATCAGTGTAACACAAAATGCCCATGCAAGATCTGCACTCCTCATACAGTGGTACCTCGGGTTACATACGCTTCAGGTTACATACGCTTCAGGTTACAGACTCCGCTAACCCAGAAATAGGACATTGGGTTAAGAACTTTGCTTCAGGATGAGAACAGAAATTGTCCTCCGGCAGTGCAAGGCCCCATTAGCTAAAGTGGTGCTTCAGGTTAAGAACAGTTTCAGGTTAAGAACGGACCTCCGTAACGAATTAAGTACTTAACCCGAGGTACCACTGTACTTAGCAGAGTGGGCCTGCTGCCCCACACAAGCCTCAGGGCTCTTAGACCTCTCTCTCTCCCTCCACTCCAATGTTTCCCCCCCTATTCCTCCAACCAGGGGATGCTTTTCCTCCACAACAGCGTGATAAGCTACCACGGCAACCTGAAGTCCTCCAACTGCGTGGTGGACAGTCGCTTCGTGTTGAAGATCACAGACTACGGGCTGGAGAGCTTCCGTCAGGCGCCCGAGACGGATGATTCCCACGCGCTGTTTGCCAGTGAGGGATATGGCTGGGAGGGGAGGGGAGGGGAGGGGTCAGGTGTGGGGGGTTAGGGTTTCTGAAATTCTTATTTTTATTAACAAAATGTAGATATCACTTGATTGTAAGTGTGGGGGGTGGGGCTGGGAGGGGAGATCAAAGCGGTTTTTAAGAAGGAAACATAAAAACAGGTATTTTAAAAGCATCTGGGAAAATGATCAAGCAATAGCTAAACAATTAACTTTTAAAATCATCAGTAAGCTAAGAAGAGATTAAAAATGCACATTGGCATTCTGTAAGTCTGGATAGGCCAACCCTAACATTAAAATGATTTCAGACCCTCCCGGTCTCCCATTTTTCCAGGGACAGTCCCAGATTTACAGAAGCTGTCCTGGTTTCTGATTTGATCCTGGAATGTCCCACTTTTCCTTAAGATGTTCCTATTTACATCAGTGAAATGTTGGAGGGTATGGAGTTATGTGACCTATGAGCCAAGGAGACAAGTAGTTGTACAACCTTTAGAAGACGTTTGAGGCACCCCTGTATAGAGAAGTTTTTAAATGTTTTATCATGTTTTTATATACTGTATGTTGGAAGCTGCCCAGAGTGGCTGGGGCATCCCAGTCAGATGGATGGGATATTAATAATAAAATTGTTTTGCTGTTGTTGTTGAATAGGAAGTCCCTATTTGCATCAGAGACATGTTGGAGGGTGTGAGCTTTTAAGTAGGTACCAAAATCAGTAAGGCAAAGAAGGTCCCTGCGTGATGTCAATAGGCAGAGTTCCAAAGTGCAGCTGGCGCCGCAGTAAAAGATGGATTTCTTACAAGTGTGTTGCCTGTAACAGATCCATGTGGTCGAGTGGACACATATGGCATAAGGTGATCCTGCAATTTGTATGCAGTGTTACTAGCCCCATGGAAACTGGTGCATTAACTTCAGTGGGTCTGTGCTGAGAAGGATTTAGCCCATAGCTTCTGATGCTTGAAAAGCCGTGTGACCTTTTGTAACTGTCCTGGCTCAAAGGCCTGTGGCCTTTGGCCTCCCCAGGCCTACCATGGGTCTCCTTCCAGGTCAAGATGATAGCAACTGACTCCCGCTCCCTTGCCCTGCTTGACTCTGCTTCTTCCCACCCCCTTTCCCCCTAGAGAAACTCTGGACGGCCCCCGAACTCCTGCGCATGGAGTCGAACCCATTCCTGGGCACCCAGAAAGGCGACGTCTACAGCTTCGGGATTATCCTGCAGGAGATTGCCCTGCGGAACAGCGTCTTCTACGTGGAAGGCATGGATCTGAGCCCCAAAGGTAAGAAATTGGGTGAACGGAAAATGCCAATTTCTCCTCCAGGTCACTGTCAAGGTGCAGGAAGCTCCAGATGTCATTGGACTCCAATTCCCATCAGCCCTTGCAAGCATGGCCAATGTGTTGATGGGAGTTGTTGTTCAGCAACCTCTGGAGGGCTGCAGGTTCCCCACACCTCTGACTTTTGGGATCCAGCTACATTCCTTTACAGCTTCCCCTGCGCAACTGGTAAAGAAGTTGTTTTACACACTTTTCCAGTGTATTTGCTTCATAAAATGTCGAGGGTTGTTTCTTTCAATCAAGCGATATATACATTATAAAGAAAGATGAAACAACAAAATCACCGGTAAGAAAAATTAGCCATAATTTGAGACTTTCAAGGGACGCGGGTGGCGCTGTGGGTTAAACCACAGAGCCTAGGACTTGCCGATCAGAAGGTCGGTGGTTCGAATCCCCGTGATGGGGTGAGCTCCCGTTGCTCGGTCCAAGCTCCTGCCAACCTAGCAGTTCGAAAGCATGTAGTACAAGTAGATAAATAGGTACCACTCTGGCGGGAAGGTAAACAGTGTTTCCGTGCACTGCTCTGGTTCACCAGAAGCGGCTTAGTCATGCTGGCCACATGACTCGGAAGCTGTACGCCGGCTCCCTCGGCCAGTAAAGTGAGATGAGCGCTGCAACCCCAGAGTCATCCGCGACTGGACCTAATGGTCATGGTTCCCTTTACCTAAGACTTTCAAAAGTAATACAGTGGTGCCTCGCAAGACGAAAATAATCCGTTCCGCGAGTCTCTTCGTCTAGCTGTTTTTTCGTCTTGCAAAGCAACCCTATTAGCGGCTTAGCGGATTAGCGCTATTAGCGGTTTAGCGGCTATTAAAGGCTTAGCGGCTTAGCGGCTAAAAGGCTATTAGCGACTTAGAAAAAGGGGGGGGAAGCGAAAATAATCGCAAGACTCGCAAGACGTTTTCGTCTTGCGAAGCAAGCCCATAGGGAAATTCATCTTGCGAAACGACTCAAAAAACGGAAAACCCTTTCGTCTAGCGGGTTTTTCGTCTTGCGAGGCATTCGTCTTGCGGGGCACCACTGTAGTAGTAGTAGTAATCAGTGCTTTTTTTCTTAAAAATGTTTAGGAGTACTCTCATTTTGACTCAAGAAAATCACCATTTTATAGCTTAAATCAGGAAAAATAAATACAGTAAATGGGCAAAAGTACAAAGATCCACAATATGTTTAGGAGTATGCATACCCCTGCATCCCCCCCAGAAAAAACACACTGATAATAATAATTATGATGATGATGATGATTTGTACACTGCCCATCTGACTTGGTTGTCCCAGCCGCCGGGGGCGTCTTCCAGCATATATAAAAACACAGTAAAACATTAAATCTTAAAATAACAATATGTGAAAGCTTGCATCAATTTTCTGAACATCTGGGTAGGCTTGTCTAAACAAAAACGTTTTCAGCAGGCAGTGAAGAGTGCAGTGAAGGGAGCCTGTCTGGTAACAATAGGCAGGGAATTCCAAAGTGCAGGTGCTGCCACATTAAAATGTCTCTTTCTTACCCATGCACATGTCCCCTGGCTATAATTTCTTTTCGGTCCCCCTCTCCCCTGCCCGTGTGCCGTTTTCAGAAATTATCGAGCGAGTAAAGAGCAGCGAGCGCCCCCCCTTCCGCCCCTCGGTGAACTTGCCATCCAACCTCGAGGAGGTGGTCTTACTGATGCAGCGGTGCTGGGCCGAAGACCCCCAGGAACGCCCCGACTTCCACCACATCAAAGGCATGCTGCGGAAATTTGACAGGTACGCGCCCTCACTGCATCCCTCCCCACAAGCACCACCTGACAGGCGGCCGTCGTTACCTGTTTTCACCCCAATGTGCACAGGCGCCTTTTCAGAAAGGAGCCATGTGATTAAATTCATCATTCCCCCCTGATGAAAAGCGGGAAGGCGCTGCCCGAACATCAGGGCATTTACCTGGAAATGTGAAGGGGGGGCTTATGGCGGGAGTATGCAGCATGCGGCCCTTGACCTGATTTCCTGCGGCCCTCAGCAATCTCTGAGAACAGTGTTGTAAACAAAAATTGCCCTTTTCCCTTATGGGGTATCCAAGAGCCCATATAGAGTCCTTACATAGGTTCCCTATTGGTAGGAGAGAATAACAGAGGCCAACCAGAGAATATTGAGAAGCAAAGCAGCTAGTAAGCTTGATCTTTATTGATCTGTTGCAACAGGGTGCTCCCCTCACACACAGGAGAGGAGGAGGAACCCCGAAAAATGGTGTGCAAGGCCTTATAAAGACTTTTGAAATTGCCACCCGGTAGATCAAGACCACCCCCAGAAACATCATACATACATCACAGAAGGGGTGTAACCTAAGACCACCCCTCAGATACATCATACCTACATCACAGAAAAGGCGGTCTTAAAACAGAAATTTGAATGTTGTTTTTCTCCTGTCATTGTTTATCTCCTGTCTGGCAGGTTACTAGATTGGATTGCCTGGGGAGCCTGGGCAGTCTTTTGTAATGATAAATATTTAGTTCCTGGGCCAGGTCACAGGCTCACACCCTATTCATATCTTAAATGGGCCCTTAAGACAGGATTTGTGAGGAAAGAGACAATGGGGAGGTTTCCCGCTTTGATCTTGTAGAGAAAACATTTACTCAGTTTAGGAATCAAAATGGTTCCAGGTTGGTCTTCCTGTGCTGATCTATGTACGTGCTTGGTTGGTACACTTATGAACATTACCATATATCTAAGACCATAAAATTTCTATCACAACAGTGAAGGGTTGTAGCTGATGCTAGTACTACTCAGAGTGGACCCATTGAAATGAAGGCCCTTTAATTTCTGTGGGCTTACTCTGAATGGAATTAGCATTGGATGCTACCCAAAATGTCCCCCTCCTCCTTCCAGCAAGGGCCCGGGACCTCTAGGGCCAAATGTGTCCTTCCAATCCTCTATAGCCCTCAGAACTGTCTGTAGGCCACACCCCCTCTCCCCAGACCACGCCTCCCGGCATCCCTGCTTTGCACCCCCCTTGAGTGCTTCTGCTTAGCTGAAGGATGGAGAGAGGTTTGGGGATGTATGTGTGGAAACCTCAGTTTTTCCCACTGACTGACCCATTGGTCAGAAAACTGGGAGGCAGGAGTTGGTTTGCTTCTTAGGGTGTAGGATCCTGCCTCCGCAAAACAGAGGGACTAGAAACTTTGGTTTGTGTTTTCTTCTAAATGAAAGCTGGAAATGCAGAGAAGGGCCCCCCCGGAATATCCTTGGCAGAGGTGGCGGCGGCCTAGAATCTCGGTTGCTTTCATCTTTGACTGTCTGTGTGGCAGGGGCAACAGCTGCAACCTCTTGGATACGTTATTGTCACGCATGGAGCAGTACGCCAACAACCTGGAGGAGCTGGTGGAGGAGCGCACACAGGCCTACCTGGAGGAGAAGCGCAAGGCAGAGGCCCTGCTCTACCAGATTCTGCCCCAGTAAGTCTGCCCCACACCAGTCCTCTACCAGTATCTGTTAGCCATGCTCCTTCTGTGGAGCATCCATGTTCAGAAGTGGTATACACAAGGGCCCAGCCAATCAGCGCGCTGCACAGCCGAGCTGTTTCCTGCCTTCCCCAAGGGCCCAGCCAATCAGCACACTGTGCAGCCGGGCTCCGTTCTTTGCCTACCACAAGGGCCCAGCCAATCAGAGCTCTGCGTGGCCCATCCAATCAGCACTCCACACAGCCCAGCAATTTAAAAAATGTTGTGGGAGCAGGTTTCCTTCGTGACTGATAACAAAGGCCAGCAAAACAGTCCGGTCTGTGCCCTAAACAAAAATAACTCGTGTTCTGCGCAGGTCCCTGCTCTGAGCCCAATCTGCAAAAGAAGGCCTGTATATGCGATAGCTATACAGTGAGCCCCACTTCTCCAGTGGACACAAAATGAATCAGGTCTGCCTTCACTCCTAATTGTGGCTAATCAATCGGTATGTGGAAATGCAGTGATGTGCGTTACTTTCCCTCTGGTGCAGCTCAGTGGCGGAGCAGCTGAAACGCGGGGAGACGGTGCAAGCAGAGGCATTTGACAGCGTCACCATCTATTTCAGCGACATCGTGGGCTTCACTGCCCTGTCGGCAGAGAGTACCCCCATGCAGGTAAATGGGTTGGACCAAGGCAGTGGTTGCAGTTGCGGCGCCGAGAACAGGAGAAGGTGTTTCTAATAGGGACAACAGTTCTTTTCCAATCCTCATTTTTCCAGTCTTCAATTTTATTCTCCCCATTCCCACATCAATCTGCATTTTTTTAAACATATACCGTATTTTTCGCTCTATAACACGCACCCGACCATAACACGCACGTAGTTTTTAGAGGAGGAAAACAAGAAAAAAAATATTCTAAACGAAACAGTGGATGTATGATTTTTGTGGTTCATGCTGTGGCCACAGACATGTGATCTGACAGTGAGTTTGGAGTAGCCCAATGCAAAAATCCTGAGGATCCATGTGGATCCGTGCTTTGTAACCACGTTTTAAGTGGGGAGGAAAGGAAAAGCACTCAAGGGACAAGGAGCACGCGTGGGGTGGGTGGAGAAGGATGCTGCTAATAATGCAGGAGAGGGGTTTAAGGGGAGAAGGAATACGCATGTGGTGTGTGGAGAAGGATGCTGCTAATAATGCAGGAGAGGGGTTTAAGGGGAGAAGGAACACGCCTGGGGTGGGTGGAGAAGGATCCTGCTAATAATGCAGAAGAGGGGTATAAGGGGAGAAGGCTCCTCTCCTCTCCCACTTTGCTCCTTTAAAGCAAGCAGGCTCTGCTTTTCTCCTTCCTCCCCGCTCATCCCCGGCTTAGCGAGCTGAAAAACTTTGCTGCTATTTAGCGAGCTGAGTGGGGAGGAGAGAGGGACAGAGAGCCTGCTTGCTTTAAAGGAGCCAACCGGACAGGAGCCGCTTACACTCGTGTCTCTCCTCTCCCACTTTGCTCCTTTAAGGAAGCAGGCTCTCTTTCCTTCTCTCCTCCCCACTCAGCGGCTCCTCTCCCGCTTTGCTGTTTCAAAGCGAGCCACGGAGGAGGAAGGGGAACCATGGATCCTCTGCTCACGACTGCAGCAGATCCCCCCCGCCACCCGTAGGCATTCCCTCCATAACACGCACAGACATTTCCCCTTACTTTCTAGGAAGAAAAAAGTGTTATGGTGCAAAAAATACGGTATATAGAGAAAGAGAGTGAGAGAGGACTTTGCATTTTCTTTTTCTTTTTTGTTTTGTTTTTCATTTAGAATAGTTTTTTTATAATGACAAAATAAAAAATAAAAAGGGGCCTGCTACTACCTGCCAAGAGTATGCCCCTTTAAGAAATGTTGCCACCCAATTTCATCCCCCTCAATCAAATGTTTTTTCTTTTCTTTTCTTTTCTTTTCTTTTCTTTTCTTTTCTTTTCTTTTCTTTTCTTTTCTTTTCTTGTCACACTAAGTTACTCAACACTCTGGCCATAAGAGAGTGTATGCCTTTTCGTACACAGTGCTTGCAAAATTCAGAAGTGTGAGTGTGAATCTCAAAGGATGGCTGTGTTTCGGTTTGTGTACTGTTTCAGAAAGTGGGAGTTGGGTAGGTTCACCTCGAAGTGTGAACTGAATTGAACTACCCCCCCATCCCCGCAATACCTAGTTAATGGTATCCTGTCAGGAACCCTGGGTTTCAAACTCTGAAACTGTTAGGCTGAGCTAATGGCCTGCTCTTGGGCGTCTGTGCACAGAAGGGGATACAACATCAGCACTGGGGTTCCCCAGCAGTGTGGAGTGTCCGGACTGGGTAGGCAAGGGGTGGGAAACCTGAGGTCTGAGGGTGGCATTTGCCCTTGGCCTAATTTCATGTGGGTGGGGGCAGCATGCAGGGTGGGGACAGCGGGGAAGGGGTGGGGTGGGGTGAGAAACAGATGCATCAGTCCATTGGGTGAGGAAACAGGGAGGGAAGAGGGATGGCAGAAAAGAGGGAATGGGATGGGGAGAGAGAAGATCATGGTGGTTTGAGATGGGGGGTACTTTCTGCTGGATGCGGCACTGAATTGTTTTGGGGTTCCCCAATTGTTTTGAGTTCCCCATCCCTCAGCTAGGCCTTGTATAAATACTAGGAGCCTGGTCTCCTGCCCTCGCTTGATCAACACAACAGGACCTCCTGCCTTTCTGCACTTTTGGCCCCAGCCTCATCCCTCGGTCGGCAGAGAGGGAATCAATTAGGTAATCAACGGCTACCGAGCCTTGCCCTCACAGGTGCTGCGGCAACTCAGGTAACCAGGACAACGGCGGTTAGCTCACGGAGGTAACAAGGGAAAGGACGGTGGGTGACCAAAACAGCAAAGCACTGGGAGGCACCAATCACCGGGGAGACGAGCGTGTCACGGAGGTGACTGGGTTGAGCAGGAGGGGAACAAATGTTCAGGTAATCTGGGGTGACTGAAAATTTCAGAAACAGAGAGGAACCGAAACGGACAGTCACCCATCCCTATTGAACACATGTTCAATCGCCGGCATCCCTCAAAAAGAATCCTGGGAACTGTTTGTTAAGAGGGCTTGGAATTGTAGCTCTTGTTAGATAAATTCAGCTCCGGTCCTCCGAGCTGATATGGCTCATCTTCACTTGAGCCCAGCAGAGTATAAAACACCCAGAGTCCGCAACAGAAGGATGAGGCAGGTATGGCGACATTACTACGCTTTATTACTAAGCTATGCTGAGAGCATACAAACATACATCTTGTCTCTGTGAGAAGCAGAGAGCAACTCCAACAAAGAAACGACAGTACAAGGAAACAGGAAACCAGTAAACGTCACATCCCGTCTCCCTTTCCCATGGGAATCCAACAGTATCTGGACTGTGGAATGAAAACATAGTCCTGTGACTACCAGCAGCTGCTCAGTGAGGGAAACAGAAACCAACAGCTCTTTGAGGAGTAAACTACAGTTCCCAGAATTCTTAGAGGGAAGCCACATCCTTTAAAGATGTGGTGTGTCCATAGCCACAGTAGCCAACCAGACTCCTGTGGGAAGGCCCCACTTCATTTGAAGCTGCAGAATCGAGAATCTTTTATCCCACCACCCTCCGCCCTTAGCACAATGTGGACCCAGCCCTGTCATTAAGATCAGTCCCCTTTTACTTCTCATTCACAGGTTGTCGCTTTGCTCAACGACTTGTACACCTGCTTTGATGCCATCATTGATAACTTTGATGTCTACAAGGTGAGAGGTTCTTGGCCTGGCCAGCTTGAGGTTGCGGGGCAGCAGCGGCGTGCAGTGAAATTTTTCGTAGGGGAATTGTTTGGGCTAGAGGCATCAGCTTGTGAGGGAGATTGCGGAGTGGGGACGGACGTCGTGATGTCACTCATGTGAGCATCATGCTTCCCTAAACCAGGCAGAAGCTTCCTGGGCCTTGGTAAGGAGGTGTTAGGCTTTTATACTGTAACACTCTAATTTGCTGGGAACATCTAGGGGACTAGCCCACATGCCACTGTGGGGCAGGGAGAGTGATTGGGCAGGGAGGGGATAAGCAAATGGCTTTGGCCATAAAGTCAACGGATCAGGTGACTGACCTGCAAGAGGGGGCATTTGATCTGTGTTGAGTGCACAGAAATGCTTCTCCCTTCCATGAATCTCTCTCCCTGCCACATCTGCCCAGGTGGAGACCATCGGCGATGCGTACATGGTTGTGTCGGGCCTCCCGGTGCGCAACGGACGCCTGCATGCCCGTGAGATTTCCCGCATGTCGCTGGCACTTCTTGAGACCGTGCGCAACTTCAAGATCCGCCATCGGCCGGACCAGCAGCTCAAACTGCGAATCGGGATCCACAGTGGTAAGAAATGAGTGGGAGCGTGAAAAGAGGGACCCCTTTAAGACACCTTGGTCATGGGCAGGACAGCCGTGCTTGCTTCAACGCTGAGATGGCTTAGGCAAAAACAAACAAACCATGGTTTGTTGTGACGTCTGATGTAGTGCTGTGATTTGATAAGCCATAGTTTTGAGAGCAGCCGGCAAAAAAACCACAAAAAACCAGGATCTGAAGCTGGTTTGCAAACCACGGTTTAGGCAGTGTTTGGCTTTACATTCATACTTGGAGGTGTTGCTTCACCCTGATCTTGGAAATGTGTTCCTGGGATTCTTTGGGAAGAGAGAAACAGGAATTGCAATGGAATATTTCCTTTTGCGTTCGTAACAAAAATGATATACAGTCGTACCTTGGTTGTCGAACGCCTTGGTACTCATACATTTTGGCTCCCGAACGCCGCAAACCCAAAAGTGAGTGTTCTGGTTTGCAAATGTTTTTTGGAACCCAAACGTTTGACGTTGCTTCTGCGGCTACCGATTGAGTGCAGCAGGAAGCTCCTGCAGCCAATTGGAAGCCGCGCCTTCGTTTTTGAACGTTTTCGGAAGTCAAATGGACTTCCAGAACGGATTCCGTTTGAAAACCAAGGTACGACTGTATGAGCGAATCAAAGGCTGGCTCGGTTGTCAGTGGGCTGGTTAGGATGTAGCACGGTTTGATGAACCATGGTTTGCGCAATCTACAGTTCAGATTTGCCTTCCATGTATACAGTCAGAAGCATGGTTCACATCGTTTTGTCGTTAGGTCTGCACAAACCGATTTCCAGGGCAGAGAGGGCCTGATCCTGGCAATTCAGGGAAAAGTGGTGGGAGCGGCTGAGGCTGACCCATTTGGGTGAGGGGGCAGTGCCCCACCAGGCTCAGCCTGTCTCCACCTGCCTGCCTTTCTGCCTAACAGCCAGTCTAGGGGGCGGGGGGGGCGGCCTTGACTGGCAGCTTCCTCTTCCTCAGTCTCAGTGTAGAACTCAGCAGGGAAGAAGATGCCTGTCATTGGCTCTGGTTCCTTCTGCTATTGGGCTCTTCTGCCCCACCAGTCTTAATGGGCACTAGCCATCACTGGATGGGAGCTGAAAAGCTCCACACTCACGTGTCTTCATCCCACCCCATCCCCAATGACTGCTGTGTTTTGCTCCCCAAGGCCCTGTCTGTGCCGGAGTTGTGGGTCTGAAGATGCCTCGCTACTGCCTCTTTGGGGACACAGTCAACACAGCCTCCCGCATGGAGTCCAACGGGGAAGGTGAGCTGCTATTTTGGGTGGGGTGGGCAGGGGCAGGCGACCTTTGATGGCTTCACGGGCCAGATCCTTTTCACCATCTAGCCCCCGCCCCGTCACACAACTGGGTGTTCTGAATTTGGATTTTGAGATACTGCGCGCAGCTTCCCACCTCACCTTATTTCCCTCACCGATACGCTGTCACAGTGAAACTTTGGAACTTACTCATGCGGTGCTGGACGCCGACTGGGACGGCTTTAAAAGAGGCCCTCCCCACCTCACATGTATGCAAAGGTTTGGCTGAAACAGTGCAAACCCGCTAATTTCTGTCTGCACCTTCCAGCTCTGAAGATCCACTTGTCAGGAACCACCAAGTCCATCCTGGAGGAGTTTGGGTGCTTTGATCTGGAGCTCCGTGGGGATGTGGAGATGAAGGTGAGGAACTTGGCAAAGTTCTTCTGTTAACCTTTGCCTTTTCGTCTTTAAAGCTTGAGACCAGTCCGGGTACTCCAATATAGCCTAAACGGGCACCAGCCGCCACTGAATGTATCTATGCGCCAGATTTCTGTTCTTTGCCCTGGGGCGGCAGGTGGGGACATCGTGGTGGGTTTGGTGTCTGATGTCTGAACAGCCCTCCTGTCTCATCTCTCCAGGGGAAGGGTAAACTCCGGACCTACTGGCTGTTGGGGGAGCGTGTGAGCAGTACACGGGGCTGAAGAGTTGCGGCCTTCCTCCGGGATTCCCAGGAGATCTCCTAACCCTCCTACTTTCCTGAAGGCGGGTACGTCCGTCGTCTCTGCCCTGCCACCAAAGACCCTCTGTTTTCAGGGCACCCTCCGGGGGTCAGGGGGATCCCGGACTGAGCCCCCAGGACCCTACTCCCTTGGAGAACTCCCACCCTTCTCCACCTCGGGCCTTTTGAGCAGGTCAGCTGCTCTGACCCAGCTCTAAGCCCCCAAAGACTGGACAGTGCACCTGTGGCCTGGAGCAGCCATCGCTACGGATGTGTGTCCCCGTCTCCTTTCCCCCCGTTTCACATCAGCTCCCTGTTGACCACGTCAACCAGACATAGTTGGGGTCCTTCACAATGCCTCATAGACTCAACAAACTGCACCAGCCCCTCCCTCTGTGTAAGCTGGTTGGACATCTGACACTCCCTTGTGAATTTGGCATCTGGAGTGAGCGCGTCTGAGCATCTCGCAAGACCTTGTGCCTGTATATGACCCTCTGCTGATTTCACACCCCGCCCCCTGAAAAAAGCTCTAGCTTTGTAATAAAATGAATGTATGCGTCACTCTCTGCCTTCCCTGAATAACAAGATGCGATCTGTAGAACCGTATTGAAAGTCCTTCCTCCGATGATGATCTCTCCGCCTCCCGCACCCCCGGATACATATAATCTGGTTGTGATGACTTTGTCGCAGAGGGGGAATGGCACTCTGCACATGCTCAGAGGCACTTGTTATTGCTACCTCGCATATCACTGGGAGTGAAAATAGACTATATTGTTAAAACGGGGCGTTTGTATGCATGTGTTGAGAGAGAGAGAGAGAGAGAGAGAGAGAGAGAGAGAGAGAGAGAGAGGGAGGGAGGTGTGGTTTCTGGAGCAAGTTATGTTAAGCAAGTTATGAAAAGCAGAGGTGGGGAGAGAAACGAGGGGAGGGTTCTTTTGTTTTTTGGCTTAACCCTTTCTGCACGCACATTATGGCAAAAAAGCCACCTTCCAGATGCTCTTTGCGTTGGAGGAAAAGCTGTTGTTGACACAAATACCAGCTTCCATCCCCAGCAGTGATCATTTAGAAAGAGAGAGAGAGTTCATCAGGGCTATGATGTTTGGGGAAGCTACTTCCACCCCACTCCTCACCACACCATTTTACAAAACCAGTGACGCAGCTGCCTATGATTGTGATAACGGATTCAACCTATTGTGTAGTTCAGCCCTTTAAGAACTAACTGCTGGAGCTGGCCAGCATGAAATCCATCTTCTCCACTGGTTATGTGCAAACAGGGGACCGCGGTTGGGGGGGGGGAGATTGTGAGTCTGCCGCGGTGAATAACGTAAATAAAGGCTGACATGTGAGCCCTTTTGGCGAGGCAACCTGTTTGGTCTCTTTGTGAGTTCCTGTTCTCTGGCTGCACCTCCTTCTGGAAGGAACCGCAGGAGCTGGGCCCTGGGGAAGGCAGTCTGGTCTTACTACTTAACAACACTCTGAAAAAGCAGCTGTTTGTAGGAATACGAGCGGTCTCCCAAATTTCACACAGAAAGGAAGCGCCCTCTGCACTCCTGGGGACTGCCAAGGCATGAACTGGAAACTAGAACTGGAAACTGTTGGCCCCAGGCATCTTGGGATAACTGTCAGAGCTCACCACTGACGACTGGCCCGGGGGTACTCTCTTTTTCTTTTTCTTTCTTTTAACAATCAGTTCAGTACTCTGAGCAACACTGGGAAGCTGGGACTGCCTGGCATTTCAAGTTCCTACAATGCCTCCAAAGACATTAGGAGCATCGGAGGGAATTGAAACTGCAGCCACACACGTACAATAGCAAAATAAATAATTGTAGGGAAAGGTGGACCAGGCATCTGGCTTGGCCTTCCTGTACTCCTGATTTCCAGTCCCTTGGTGCTGCTTTAGAAGCACAACAACAAAATTTAAAAAATGTCAGGAGATCCAATCTCAAGATTCCCGCATCATCCGTGCCAGATCTATACGTACAAAGCGTTTCATCACTCGAGACCCTAACATATTTTACGTCAGTCATCCCATCGTACGGTGTGCATGGCAGGGAACTGCGTTTTTTTTTTATTAAAAAAATTCTTTTAATCTCCTGCCTGTTGCCTCCAGGAGAAAAAAAGCCGGATGTGGCTACGAGGAAAGGGTAATTAACAGATCGGCCTCTCATTTCCTCTGGGCTGCTCACAATCTTACGACTTAGTGTCTTGCATCAAATTTATTTCCCCTTCGTACGCGGAAAGAACGGTTGATACCTTAGAACCATGAGTCACGACCGAGGAGCGTGAAAACGACACAGGCAGCTTGGAAAGGAAAAGACCGATATTTTATTTTGATGGAGCGCCTGCTTCAGTTTTCCTGTGTAAACAACCAAGAGTCTTACAGCACTTTATAAAAACCAGCATGTGAATTATATGGTGCATAATATTGCTTAAGCCCAATTGAACACAAGTAGACATGCATAAAATTGCATTATTAGATTTTTTTTTTTTAATTGGTTGGAAGGAACTGTTGTGGAGTTTCCGTGTAAATATGTGTGTGTGTGTGTGTTGTGCGAACGAAACTGAATTTGGGATCATTGAGATCAGATAAAGGGCTTCTTCACGCAGTGCATAAACTATGGAACTCGCTTCCACAGGAGGCTGCGATGGGTTGGATGGTTTTATTTTATTTTAATTCTTTTTTATTTTTATCTTCCCATCCCATCTGCAATATTTTTCTCCTTTCATATCATAATCGTAACTCAGTAATCTCTCATTCTTTCTGTTGCTCATAGTTCAAACCCTGCCCACGAATTCACCATATCATAGCATTTATTTAAATAGTCCTGAAAAGGCTTCCATTCTTCATTGAAACAATCCTAATCACGTTCTCTTATTTTAGCAGTTAACTTTGCTGATTCATCACAGTCCATCACTCATCCATTCTTCTTTGGTGGGAGCTTCTTCACATTTCCATTTCTGAACGTAAAGAATCCTAGCTGCTGTAGTTACATACATAAACAACTTAACCATCTTTTCTTTGGAACTTCTGTCCCTATAATCCCTAGCAGAAAAACTTCAGGGTTGTTTGGCATTTTGTCTTTTGTATAGTCACGTCAAACATCTTTTTTTTAATCTCATCATATATCATTTCCCAAAATACCCTCGCTTTCTTACAAGTCCACCAACACAAGGGAAAAAAGAGCTACCTGTTTGTTTGCACTTCCAGAAGTTATTAGGAACCTTCTTATACATTCTAGATAGTTTATCAGGGGTTAAATACTGTCTGTGCATCATTTTCATAGAGTTCTATTTTAAAGCACAGTGAGCAGTCCAGTATACCTGAAGGAGCGTCTCCACCCCCATCGTTCTACCCGGACACCGAGGGCCTTCTGGCGGTTCCCTCACTGTGAGAAGCCAGGTTACAGGGAACCAGACAGAGGGCCTTCTCGGTAGTGGCGCCCGCCCTGTGGAACGCCCTCCCACCAGATGTCAAAGAGAACAACGACTACCAGACTTTTAGAAGACATCTGAAGGCAGCCCTGTTTAGGGAAGCTTTTAATGTTTGATGCATTATGGTATTTTAATATTTTGATGGAAGCTGCCCAGAGTGGCTGGGGAGGCCCGGCCAGATGGGCGGGGTATAAATAAATAAATAAGAATTGTTGTTGTTATTATTATTTCCTATCAACCCTCCAAGATTGGGTGGTTTTAGACAAAAAGTGGATTAGACAAACAGGGAGGAGAAGGCTATATCAACAGCTACTAGTAGCCACTAGTACAGTGGTGCCTCGCAAGACGAAATTAATTCGTTCCGCAAGTTTTGTCGTCTTGTGAAGCACGGTGTCGGGAAAGTTTTGGAAAAGCTTCAAAAATCACCAAAGTCTTTAAAAACCTCAAAAAAGGCTACCACACCGCGTTCTATGAGTTGCTCCTCGAAGTCAAGTCGCAACTGTATTAACGGTGTTAAGAAAAAGGAAACAAACTTGCAAGACGTTTCCGTCTTGCGAAGCAAGCCCATGGGGGAAATTGTCTTGCGAAGCAGCTCAAAAAACGAAAAACCCTTTCGTCTAGCGAGTTTTTCGTCTTGCGAGGCATTCGTCTTGCAGGGCACCACTGTAGCTGCTTCCACGGTCGAGGGCAGCGGTGCATACCACTTGCTGGAAACCATAGGAAGGGAGAGCGCTCTTGTGCTCGGGTCCTGATTATGAGTTTCCCACAGGTATCTGCTTGGTCCCTGTGAGAACAGGAGGATGGACTACAGTAGAGAGCCAGTGTGGTGTAGCGGTTAAGAGCGGTGGACTCGTAATCTGGTGAACCGGGTTCGCTTCCCCGCTCCTCCACATGCAGCTGCTGGGTGACCTTGGGCCAGTCACACTTCTCTGAAGTCTCTCAGCCCCACTCACCTCACAGAGTGTTTGTTGTGGGGGAGGAAGGGAAAGGAGAATGTTAGCCGCTTTGAGACTCCTTCAGGTAGTGATAAAGCGGGATATCAAATCCAAACTCTTCTTCTTCTTCTTTGTTGGTCTGATCCAGCAGGCTCTTGTGTTCTTAACATCTAGATGGTACCAGGTGGGGAAGGCTGATCTGCAGATAGGTTAAGTGGATAGTGTGTTGGACTAAGAACTTGGCAGACCTGTGTTCAAATTCCTACTCATCTCATGAATCTGATTGTGTGAGGCCTTGGGCCCATCTTACGAACTTTGGAAGAGCTTTCTGGATCATCTAGTGACCAACATCTCACTGCGTCCAACCAGATGCCTGTACAGTGGTACCTCGGGTTACATACACTTCAGGTTACAGACTCCGCTAACCCAGAAGTAGTGCTTCAGGTTAAGAACTTTGCTTCAGGATGAGAACAGAAAAAGTGCTACGGCGGCAGCAGGAGGCCCCATTAGCTAAAGTGGTGCTTCAGGTTAAGAACAGTTTCAGGTTAAGAACGGACCTCCGGAAAGAATTAAGTACTTAACCTGAGGTACCACTGTATGAAACCCAGGCACAAAGGCACTCCACTGTTTCTTAACCTAAACTCCCTTAAAGGATTGTTGTGAAGATAAAAGAGGAAGGGCATATACCACTTGGAGCTCCTTGAAGGAAACACCTCGCTTATTCGACATCTCGTTTTCTGTTTGGCTTTTAAGCCACGAATGTGGTTTGAATTAGAGACAGAAATATGTCAATCAGGGGTGGCGGCTGAGTTTTATATAACGGTCTCAGACAAAATTATAGCATGCTATGTAAGGATGATAAATGAGTCCTTGCAAATTGGGAAAACTGCCCATGCTGTGGTCAGAGGCAGTCGTAAAGGTGCTTTCAAAGGCAGGAAAAGTTATGACAATCCCACGGCCTCGTAGGCCAATCTCCCCAGTAAACCGGGATACAGAAATATGGAGCGCTATATTAGCAAAGAGGCTAAATAAACCCAGAGATATGTAGAACGAGACCAAAAGGCTTTATAAGGAACGGAAAACGACGATCAGCATATCAGGAAAGCTACAGATTGTATTGAGATATGCCCAAAATGGGGTGGTGGGGACTGTCCAATCTTCCTCTTTTTAGGTGCAGAGAAAGCCTTTGACAGAATCAGATTTTTTTTTACCAAGAATATTTAGGAGGTGCTTTTGAAAAATGGGTTGATGTGCTTGCTTTATTCCAACACGGTGTTCTGGCCTGGAGAAGACTATGAAATGATACAATGGCTAAGTTCAGATATATGAAGATCTGTCACATGGATGGTGGAGCAAGCTTGCTTTCAGCTGCTCCAGAGAGTAGAACTCAAATCAATGGATTCAAATGGCAAGGATGGAGATTCCGACTAAATGTTGGCAAGAACTTTCTGAGGGTTAGAGCTGTTCAGCTGTGAAGAGTGGAATCTCCTTCCTTGGAGGTTTTTAAACAGAGTTCGGATGCTCACCTGTCAGGGATTCTTCAGCTAAGAGTCCTACATTGCAGGGGTTTGAAATAGATGACTCTCAGCTCTACAATTCTGTGATTCTAGTGTATGCCAACAAAATTTAAAGAGGAACAAGGCGTGATGATTGCCCTTTATTGCCATTGTTGTCTGTATTCAGTACGTAGTTACATTATGTAATTTCTTTAATATAATGAGATCTGTAAGAAAGTCATACCACATTTCACAGTAAGTTAGTACACCATTTGTTAGTTTGCTTCGAAAAATTGTGATGATGAAAATCTGCATTATACGCCTATAACCAGAAGCTGTCTCTGAGCTATATACAGTATATATTTTTTGTTGCTATTAAATTATGGTTGCTTCAAGACTGGATTATTGCAATGCGCTCTATGTGGGGCTTCCCTTGTGCTTGATACGGAAACTGCAGCTAGGGCAGAATGCTGTGGCATGATTGCTGACCGGAGCGAGGAACCTTGTCAGGATCCAAAACCTCTGCTCAGAGATCTGCACTGCTTGGAGTTTTGCAACCGGGGCAAGTTCAAGGTGTTACCATTAGTACACAAACCCCTTTACAACTTGCAAGATCGCCTTGCCCCATAGCATGCCTGTTATGTACTGAAGTTCTCACCCTGGGCCAGCAAGGGGATACTGTAGATAGTTTTCACTCAGGTCCACATATGCAAATAAGGAATTGAAAGTGACGTTCAGTGATTGGATAGTTACAGAAAGTTGTTACTGTTGCGTTGTAGTGGAGCTCTATATAAGCAGGCTGGATGAACCCTTCAGTTCAGTTCAGTTCTGGCCTCTGAATAAACAAGAGCTGTGTGAAGAATCGCCTCTTAATTACCTCGTATGGGTCAGAGAGATGTTATTGTCGGCCATCTTCCTGCCCCCCCCCCCCGTTCACTTCAACCGGTGCAACTGGCGTTGTTCCACATACCTACTCTGCTTCGGTAAGAATCCAGTCTTTTAGTGTGGTGGAGTCTACACTTTGGAACTCCCTGCCTATTGACACCAGGCAGGCAACTTCACTGTATTCTTTTCGGTACCTGCAAAAAACATTTTTGTTTAGGCAAGCACAAGCCTACCTAAATATCTGCAATGCTAATGTGTTGTTTTTAGCTCATTGCTGGTTTTTAATTTTCTGAATCTTTTTATTATTATAATTTTATTGTTTTATTCTTTCTGCAAACCACTTTGAGGTGTGTGTGTTGGGTTTTTTTTAAAAAGAATCAGGCAGGATGTGAATATTGTGAAATAAATAAAATAAAAAGATGTCAACTGTCAGGTGTGGAGAAACTTTGACCCTCCAGGCGTCGCAGAACTACATCTCCCATCATCCCTTGCCATTGGCCACGCTCGCGGGGGCTGATGGGAGTTGTAGTTGAGAAACAACCAGGCGGCCAAACGTTTCCTCACACCTGTGACCTCCGAGCGCAACTTACTCGGGAGTAAGCACGCACGGCACTCTTTGTGTTCGTGGGAATTACTTTGGAGTACTTATAAAAAAGGCCGAGGAGGACGACGAGGCCCAACGGGCGCCCTCAGAGGAAGAGGCGGGGAGGGAGGGGCCTTCGTCGGACAGCGCGGGAAAACCAAGCCGCCGACTCAAGATGCGGAGGGCGCATGCGCGAGGGAGCACTGCGACGGGGTGAGCGCCTCGCTGCCCGAGGCCCGTCCAGAAGCAAGAGCGGGAGGAGGGCCGCTGAGGGCGAGCTACCATTGCGCCTGCGCAAGACGGGAGGGACGCCAAGAGCGCCTTAGGCCTCGAGTCGCGCTGCCGTTGGGCTGCTTTGCCTCGCGCCGCTCCCACCCTTCCTTTCCCCTTTTCCCCATATAGACTTAAGAAAATGAAGACTCGAATACACAAGTCCTCGCGTTCTGGCTTCCGGGTTCGCTGTGGATTTTCTTCTGGCTAAATACTACTGCAGTCAGAAAAGCGGATTAATTTTTTGCATGGGGCAGAATTTCCAAACCGTCCAATCTACACTAAATTGGGCAGATATTGGGTGTATATATTGCGTGCATAATAATGCCCATTGCCCTATTTTAAAATGCTGTCCAAGCTAGACTTTTAAACATCATCTCCCTTCAGAGGTGGTGGACCTTTTAAGCAGAGGTTAGATGGCCATCCGTCACGGATACTTTAGCTGAGATTCCTGCATTGCAGGGGGTTGGACTAGATGACCCTTGGGTCCCTTCCAGCTCTAAGATTCTATGATTCCATATAATGACAGTCCTGCAAGGTAGGCCTCATTGAACTCAGTGGGGCTGAACTCCGGAGTAGGCATGGAAAGGATTGTGCTGCAACTTTGGGGAATACACAGCAAAGTTGTTGTAAGTCTCTCCCTCGTATCGTATATGAATGAGGACGCATGACTGGAGTACACGCCAGGGTTATTGTCTCAGCCTCACCTGTAACTGCAATATTAACTATGTGGGGACTACCCTGCCAGGCTGTTGTCTCTCTCTCTCTCTTTGGCGCCTTCCACTTTGAACCTATTAAAGGGACCCCTGACCATTAGGTCCAGTCGTGACCAACTCTGGGGTTGTGGCGCTCATCTCGCTTTACTGGTCGAGGGAGCTGGCGTACAGCTTCTGGGTCATGTGGCCAGCATGACTAAGCCGCTTCTGGTGAACCAGAGCAGCGCATGGAAACGCCGTTTACCTTCCCGCCAGAGTGGTACCTATTTATCTACTTGCACTGGTGTGCTTTTGAACTGCTAGGTTGGCAAGAGCAGGGACCGAGCAACGGGAGCTCACCCCGTCGCGGGGATTCGAACCGCCGACCTTCTGATTGGCAAGTCCTAGGCTCTGTGGTTTAACCCACAGCGCCACCCGCGTCCCTTGGCAACCACGAAGGGACCTATTACGTGGCAATAATTATAACTACTGGCCTTGGCAGTCTTCAGGGCAATTATCCTAAAGTTTCAAAGCGAAAACCAGCTCAAATTATGTTTGAGTAGCACGTAAATAAACCCCCACTTATTTATTTATTTAAATGTCTGTACCTTCCCTTTCCTTCTTTGGCACGTGAATGGTCATCGCTGTCTTGTAGCATGAGAACAGAATAAGGCGACAGCTAACATCAGCTATCAGACCTCAAGAGCTGAAGTCAATGGGCATGACTAACTTTGGTCTATTGGTTTCCATGGGTTTGCTCCGCTATGTACATTTAAAGCGCAGCTTCCCCAAGAGTCCAGGGAACTGTAGTTTGCCCACAACAAAGCTACAATTCCCAGCACCCTCAACGAAACCATGGTGCCTGGGACTCTTTCAGAGGAAGCCATGCTTGTTTAAAGCATCATTGTGGTGCTTTAATGTCACCCCCCCCCCCATCCTTTTAAAAGGGCATTATTTCCTCCAGGTAACCCTGGGAACTATAGTTTTTTAAGGGTGCTGGGAATTGTAGCTCTGTGGGTGGTAAACTACAGTTCTTTTTTGGAAGGGGTGTTTGAAGCGAAAGGTGTGGGCCTGCATAAATCCATTTTCTTCAGTGGGCCTACTCCGAGTAAGAGGCAGGACATCCTAAAAGAGAAAAACCAATTCCTTGGCTTGTGGAAAGGCGGAGCCAGAAGTAAACTCGGTTGCTGCTGCCCAATAGCAGCCAGGCTACCATTGCCCTGCCGTTCTCCCACCCAATGAACAGAGCGCTTACTTCTGCTCCTCCCCACCCCCGAACAAGAGCCTTTGAACCAGGAGGCCTCGCAAGAAGCCAACCCGGAAGCGACAAGCAGCCGTGTCACTTTACCCTTTTTTACTAAGTCTTTCCTCCGCTGAGAGGTTGGGGCCGGACTCCAAGCCTTCCCTCCTCCTCCTCCTCCCCGTCCGAACTCCCAATCATTGGCCCGCTGGGACGGCTCCTGCCACTCACCGGCCTCCCTGGCCCCTGATAGGCCGAGAGCGAAGACGAGGCAGGAGGAGAGGCGGGCCCTTCCGGTTGTGCTGGAGGGCTGCGCTTCTTCCTCCGCCCGTTCCCTTCACACACTCGCTCATCCCAAAGCACCGACTTCCGGTCTTGTGCGGCTGGGTGGTGGGGGGCGAGGAGGCGCGCACGCTCCCCCCTCCCTACCCCCCACCGGAGCAGAGACTCCCCCCCCACCCCTATCTCTATATATATCCCCCCCTCACCTTTTTATTTTTTAAAATTTGTCCCTGAAAGAGAGACACGCCTATAAAAAGAGTGTCACCCCTCGCCTCCACCCTTAGCTGCCCCAAGCCCCGCCCCTGGGACTCAAGCCCCGCCCCCAGAAGACCCCCTCCCACTCCTTATGCCCCGCCCCTCAGAGCTAGGAGAGGGCCCCCCCCAACTCACCTCCCCACTTAACCCCCACTCAAGTCTGACCACTTTTTCCCCTTTAGAGTTTCATTGGTCAAGCAAAAGTATCCCCTCCAAATTTGGAGCTGCAGGGATCCCCCACTCCCCACAATAGGTTTTTTTTGGGGGGGGGAGACTTAAAGGTCCCCCCCGCTCCTCACCCCCCACAAAGTGCTCCCCTTAAATAGTGGGGCACCTATCACAGGTTGTGTGTTGTGGTGGTGACTTTAAATAGAGAGTCAGTTCCACCTGCCCCATAGCTAATCCCCCTGCCCCTTAGCCCCCTTCCCCACATCTGTTTCTCTCCCCCTGCCTCCAAATAGGGCACTGAGGAAAGTCCAGGGGGGGTGAGTGTGGGGCTTCCCCATTGATCTCACCCCCCGCCCCACTTTGGTAAGGGAGAGAGAGAGAGAGGGAGCAAGGGGGTGTCTTCCCCACCCCACCCCCACCTGCTATGGAGAAGGGGAAAGGGGGTGCAGCAACCACAGGAGGAGGAGGTGGAGGGAAATTGCTGATCTACACCAGCTTGGATGCCAAGGATGAGTTAGAGGAGGTAGGTGCCCGGGGGGTGAAGGTGAAGGGAGGGTGTGGGTGACTGTGTGGGACAGTGCTTCTCCTTAGAAGGCATACAAATAATAATTTTTAAAATAAAAAGTGGGCCTGCTATGCCTCTGGAGTAACAAGAGGTGTTTGTCTTCCTAGGCCCAGCACCAGGCAAGTGACATAGAAAGTTGCATTTGTCTTCCTAATTGTGCTTTTTTTTAAGCCTCGACCAGTTCATGGCTACTAGCCACCATGGCTATGCAACAGTCTCCATAGTCGGAGGCAGTTTCGTTTCTGAATATCCCATGCTGGACATCATGGCAGGTGTGAGCACTCCTGTATTTGTGTCCCTATCGTGGGTTTCCCAGCAGCGTCTGGGTGGCTGCTCTGATAACAGGATGCTGTATCTATAAGAAGAGGCTCCCGGGTCAGGCCAGTGACCCACCTAGTCCAGTATGGCCCATTGGCCTGACCCAGCAAGCTCTTCCCATGTGGCCTGACGGCATCTGGCTGGCGGAATGCAGAATGTGCTCTTCGGTAACCATAAGTTATGGAGCTCTTGTGGGTTATTTCCTGGGTTTGGGGACTGTGGCTATAATTAACATTGACAAAGTGCTGAGAGGTCTGCAGGCTGCTTTCTGAGTCTGCCGGTTCCTCAGTGCAATAGGGGGAATATAGTTCCCATTTCAGAGTTGGGAAGAGTGAGGCTGCAGCAGCTTCTCTGAGGGCTGCCTAGCAGCGGTGGCAGATTTCCTATGGGACTGGTGGGGCAGAAGTGAGAGAGACCAGGAGTCGAGACAATGATGGCCAGAGCTGCCCCCTTACTGGTGATATATGTCAGACCACAGGCAGGTGGGGAATGACTGCGGTCAGTGCCCCATTTGCCCTGATAGGCCAGCTTCCACTCTTAGCTGGTGAGCTGAGGTTGCTGTGCCCAGAGCGGCTTACAAAGATGGCCTGGTGGCTTTTTTTCTGGCTTGGTAACTTGCAGAGACTTGTTTGGAAAGTTGATGTGGCCCACACCTTTGGGTGGCTGGAATACTTTTTCCACTGGGCTTCGTAGCCTCTGCACTGCCTGAGGATTGCTCCCGGTGCCAGGAATGGGTCATAGAATTGAAGAATCGCAGAGCTGGGTCCTTGACGGTAGCTCAGTGGAGATGTTGACCCAGTGTGCGTCAGCTGTGGGAAAGGCAAATTCCATGTTAGGGATTGTTAGGAAAGAGGTTGAGAAGAAAGTTGCCGCTACACAGATGCCGTCGTTCCAAGTCTATGGTGTGACTGCTCTTGGAATATTGTGTGCAGTTTGGGACAAGTCAGAAAGGATATTATGGAGTTGCAAAGGGTTCAGAGAAGGGCGGCCAAAATGATCAATGTTGCGGTGTTTGGCGCTTTTTTTAGTTTAGACAAAAGGTGAGTAAGAGGTGCTAGAAGTTTATAACAGTTTGCATGGTTTGGAGAAAATGCATAGAGAAAAAGTTCTGGCCTTCTCCCATAACAACTCTAGAACTTGTGAACACTCAGTGGAGCTGAATGTGGGAAGATTGAGGACAGATGAAAGGAAGGACATCTTCACACAGTGCCATAGTTCAGCTATGGAACTCACTCACACAAGAGGTAGTCATGGCCACCAGCTTGGATGGTTTTAAGACAGGATTGGACAAATTCATGGAGGCTAAGGCTGCCTGTATAGGACGCGGGTGGCGCTGTGGGTTAAACCACAGAGCCTAGGGCTTGCCGATCAGAAGGTCAGTGGTTCGAATCCCAGCAATGGGGTGAGCTCCCGTTGCTCGGTCCCTGCTCCTGCCAACCTAGCAGTTCAAAAGCACGAAGTGTAAGTAGATAAATAGGTACCGTTCTGGTGGGAAGGTAAACAGCGTTTCTGTGCACTGCCTTGGTTCGCCAGAAGCGGCTTAGTCATGCTGGCCACATGACCCGGAAGCTGTACGCCGGCTCCCTTGGCTTATAAAGCGAGATGAGCGCCGCAACCCCGGAGTCGGCCACGACTGGACCTAATGGTCAGGGGTCCCTTTACCTTTAAGGCTGCCTGTGGTTACTAGCCACGATGGCTATTTTCTGTGTTCAGAATGATCAAGTGGTTGCAGGAACTCCTCTACAAAAGATTAAATCTTGTTTCTTATGTTTGGGGGAGCAGGGAAAGGCAAGTAGCAGAGGCCTTGATAGAGGTGTATAAGATTCTGCTTCATGTGGAGGGAGATTCTCCCTCATAACAGTAGCACCCAGGGTCATCCGATGAAACTGAGTGCTAGAAGATTCAGGACCGACAGAATAAATTACAACTATACACAATGCATGTTCAGACTGTGGAATTTCCTCCCAAAAGATGTAGCGATGGCCATCAATTTGGATGGCTTTAGAAGGGCGTTAAACAAATGCATTGAGGATAAGGCTTTCTGTGGCTTCTGGCCACGGTGACTCTGTTCTCCCTCCACTATCAGAGACAATGTGCCTGTGTTGCTTGCAGGTCCTGTTTTCGGGTCCTGTTTTCAGGCTTCCCACAGACATCTGGTTGGCCACTGTAAGAACAGGATGCTGACCTCACTGGGCCTTTGGTCTGATCCAGCTGGGTTCTTCTCCTGTTCATCCCTGCCCTCACCAATGTCAGGGATAGTGGCCTGGTTTGCTCATAACATTTAACCATGGTTTCAGTAAACCTTAGTTAATGAATCTTGGTTTTGCATAATTTGCTAGCCCAGCACTTTAGCCATGGTTTGTTTATAGGCATAGAATTGTAGAGTTGGGACCCCTAGGGTCATCTAGTCCAACCCTCTGTAATGCAGGACAGCTAAAGCATCCACGACACATGGCCACCCAACCTCTGCTTAAAAACCTCCAAGGAAGGAGAGTCCCTCACCTTCTAATGTGTCCGTTCCACTTTCGAACAGCTCTTACCATCAGAAAGTGCTTCCTGATGTACAGCTGGAATCTCCTTTCTCGTAACTTAAATCCATTGGTTCTGATCCTACCCTCTGGAGCAGGAGAAAACATGTTTGCCCCATCTCCCATGTGGCAGCCCTTTAGAGATCTGAAGATGGCTATCAAAGCTCCTCTCAGTCTCTCCCAGGCTAAGCATACCCAACTCCCTGTTTCTAATAAGGCTTAATTTCCACACCCTTGACCATCTTAGTTGCCCTCCTTGGTCCACACACATTCCAGCTTGTCAATATCCTTCTTAAATTGTGGTGCTCAGAACTGGGCGCAGGACTTCAGGTGTGGCCTGACCAAGGCAGAACAGAGCAGTAATATGACTACCTTTGATTGGGATGCTATACTTCTGTTGATGTAGCCTAGAATAGCATTAGCCTTTTTTTTGCTGCCTTATCACACTGTTGACTCATGTCCAGCTTGTGGTCTACTAAAACCCCTGGATCCTTTTCACGTGTGCTACTGGCAAGCCAGGTGTCCGCCATCTTAGATTTGTGCAGCTGGTTCTTCCTGCCTAAGTGCAGAACCTGACATTTGTCCCTCTTGAAATTCATTGTGTTAGTTTTGGCCCAGTTCTGCAAGGTCATATTGAATCCTAAAGGTATATGTGTATGTACGTGTGTATGCACATGTACACACGCACACACACACACAAATGCACACATTTCATCCAAGTCATTTATAAAACCGTCAAACAACAACGAGCCCAGAACACAACCCTGTGGCACCCAGGGTTCTGTTTGGGTTCTGTCAGTCAACCAGCTACAAATCCATCTTGCCCAGTCCACATTTTACCAGTTTTTCCACAAGAATATCATGGGGAGTTTACTGCCTTTAACTATGGTTTAGCCCCGTGTGTGATCATAGGCAGTGCATGACTTCTATGCAACTTGTCTGTGCATCTGTCTCCACCCCCATCGTTCTGCCCGGACGCTGAGGTCCAGCGCCGAGGGCCTTCTGGCGGTTCCCTCATTGCGAGAAGCAAAGCTACAGGGAACCAGGCAGAGGGCCTTCTCGGTAGTGGCGCCCGCCCTGTGGAACGCCCTTCCATCAGATGTCAAAGCGATAAATAACTACCTGACATTTAGAAGACATCTTAAGGCAGCCCTGTTCAGGGAAGCTTTTAATCTGTGATATTTTACTGTATTTTTTGTTTCTATGGAAGCCGCCCAGAGTGGCTGGGGAAACCCAGCCAGATGGGCGGGGTATAAATAATAAATTATTATTATTATTATTATTATTATTATTATTATGTACAAAATTAGTGCCCCTGAGACCAATTCAGCCACCTGCACATGCTCAGAATCCTTTCCGCGTTGCCATGTTTCCTGGGCCCAGATCCAGCGTTGGGCCACCTTACCCCCCTCCCCCAGGTGCAGTGTCCGTAAGGGGTGCAGCATGTGTCTCGGTTAACAGTTTACCTCCTTGGGAACATTTCCTGGTAAAGCATTTCTCAGACTTCTTTCTCAGTAAAGGCATCTCTGCTAGGAAAGGCAATCAGAGGTGTCTTGGCCGCTGCTGGACACCCTCAGCACCTCTTATGTACGAATCAATTATCACCTGAAAGTTCAGCGGTGAGGAAAAGCATGCAAAAAGTCACAGGGCGGCAGAGTCTTGGATTTGTGGTGTCTTTGGTAGCGGTACTTGTGTGGCCAGTTTTATTCTTCCTGACAACGCCGTCACGAGCCAGATCTGTTAGGCTTCTCTAGTGTGCAGGGGCCCTCCTCTCAATGTGCCATTGAATATTCCTCGCTGAGCCAGGCAGCAGGAGTGCAGAGAGGGAGAGGCAGGCCCAGAGACCCCCATGCTAGACCAGCAGTGATGCGACCTGCCAAGCCAAAGGCAGAACAGCAGCCATTGGCTGTGTCCCGTTTTGCCGGGTGATGGACAGCCCCCCTTTTGCACCGGCAGGCAGGAAAACCAGGAGGTGCCTTGAGCCCCCGGTAGACTGCAGTTGATCTTGGCGGTGTCGCAAGAAATTTAAGAAATCAGCCAGGTGCGATTTGCGACAGGCGCAGGTCCAATTGCAACCACATGGAGATCTTTGGGTGACTGACATCTCCATCTGGCTGGCCCCTCCAGCTTTCTTAAGCTGGTGAGGAGAAGAGCTTGTCTGTTGCATTGATCTCCCACCCATGGTTCACCCCCCGCCTCAGTTAATCCCTACAACAACCCTGCGGGGTAGGTAAAAAGGAGGCTGGGACTGACTTCAAGGTCACCCAGTGAGCGTCATGGCTGAGCGGGGATTTGAACCCTGGCCTCCCAGGTCCTAGTCCGGCACTCTAACCATTACACCACACACCTAGAGTCCTTATGCTATGGGGCAGCTGTATAAATGAAGTACCGTATTTTTCCGTGTATAAGACGCCCCCATGTATAAGACGTCCCCTATTTGGGGGGACACCAAATTAAGAAAACACCTCTCAGCACTACCCAAGAATAAGACCAATTTTATACCTAATTTTTTTTGGAGGAAATCTAGTCTTATACACAGAAAAATACGGTAGGTAAATAAATATGGGGAAAGCAATATGCCACATAGGGAAGGATCTGAAATACTTTCCTTGAAGCTTGAATTTGTTTTATGAATTTGTTTGAATTTGTTTTATTTGGTGTTTCAATGTGTTGTGAAACCGCTATGAGATTCCCCCCCCCCCTTTTAAAACAGAAAGCGCTACAGTGGTACCTCAGGTTAAGTACTTAATTCGTTCCGGAGGTCTGTACTTAACCTGAAACTGTTCTTAACCTGAAGCACCACTTTAGCTAATGGGGCCTCCAGTTGCCACCGCGCCGCCGGAACACAATTTCTGTTCTCATCCTGAAGCAAAGTTCTTAACCTGAGGTAATATTTCTGGGTTAGCGGAGTCTGTAACCTGAGGTGTATGTAACCTGAAGCGTATGTAACCCAAGGTACCACTGTATATAAATGAAGTTAATAATAAGAATTAGAATAAACTCCTCTGGAAGGAAAATGGTGCCTAGGCATTCCTAGGTTGAAGGTGCCATTCGGTACTTAGCTGATATATCTGAGTTTCTAACACTGGGCACAAGTTATTGGAGGAGGAACGTGGGAAGCTGCCTTATTACAGAGTCAGACCACCGGTCCATTTAGCTCAGAACGGCCTATGCAGACTGGCAGCTGCTCTCCAGGGGTTTTATAACAGGGTCTGTCTGTCGGGCCTCCCGGAAGATGCTGGGGATTGAAGCTGGAACCTTCTGCATTCAAAGCAGATGTTCTGACGCTGAGCTGCGGCCCTTCCCTACAATATATTTAGGGAAATAGGAAACATGATGACGATGATAATAATAATAATAATAATAATAATAATAATAATAATAATAATTTATTATTTATACCCTGCCCATCTGGCTGGGTTTCCCCAGCCACTTTAAAAGAGGATTAGATAAATTCGTGGGGGATAAGACTGTCAGTGGCTACTAGCCAGGATTGCTATGCTTTGCCTCCACAGCTAGAGGCTTATGCTTAGGTCTCTCTGCTTAGCCACTGTCAGAACAGGATGCTGGACTAGATGGGCCTTTGGCCTGATCCTGCAGGGCTCTCACTGCAGTATTGCTGTATAAGAAAGGGTTTTTTAAAAAAAGTATTGTACAACCTTTTGGAGAGGGAGGATTGTTTGTCTCATGGTCCTGAATTATTTTTTGTTACTTTTAAAAAAAACCAAAAACAAACCCCAGGGTACAGTACAACACATTTCGTTCCTAAAATAGTAACAAGATTGACAAACATGGAAAATGATGCAATTCAAGCCACTTAATTTGCCAGAACCTCTGCTGTTGCTTTTCCGCGAGGGCTAGGGGTCCGTTTGCTCATAAATGTCCCGGACTTAACTGCAAGGCTGGCTTGTGTGTACAGCGACCTTGCGAAGTAGGTTAGGCCAGAAAGGGCCATGTCACCACCGTGACTTTCTTCCATGTAGAATACCAGGCCTCAGGAGTGATTGGTTGTACCTGTGATATCTTGATTTGGGGGGTGGGAATATGGTTTAGGGTGGGTGGGCTCAGGCTGGTGGTGTCGCCAAGTAAGGGGCGTGTGTGTTTCTAACCACTGTGCCAACTGAATGTCACAAGCAGTGACGTTAAGTGGAGGCCAGCTTGCCAGAACAAATGTTTTGAGTCTGAGACTCGGAGATTAGCTCAGGGGAGGCCTGAGTGTAGTGGTTCTGTATTCCCACCCACTTCTGTGTCTGACTTCAGTGTGCTGAATCGAACGGCCTTGGACATCTGCCCTGTCCAGCCCACAGCATATTGGGGCACTGTTATACGGTGGTTCTGCTCCTTCCTCCTGGGCTGTGTCCAAGAAGTGGTGTCGGGGATGAGTATTCAGACCCCTTGTGGGTTGCCTCAGGGCTCCGTCCTCTCCCCTATGCATTTAAACATCTATATCGGGTTTCCTCAACCTCGGCCCTCCAGATGTTTTTGGCCTACAACTCCCATGATCCCTAGCTAGCAGGACCAGTGGTCAGGGATGATGGGAATTGTAGTCTCAAAACATCTGGAGGGCTGAGGTTGAGGAAGCCTGATCTATATGAAACCACTGGGAGCAATCACCAGGGGGTTTGGACTGGGTATCCATCAAGATTTGGACGGTAACCAGCTTTGTTTCTCATATAAATCAGAACCAGTGAAAGCGGTGAAGGTCCTGTGTGAGTGCCTGGAGGTGGTTGGAGGATGGATGGCAGCTAACAGATTGAGATTGAATCCTGACAAGACAGAAGTACTTTTTGGGGGGAACAGGGGGCGGGGCGGGTGGGGGGGACTCCCTGGTCCTGAATGGGGTAACTGTGCCCCCGAAGGACCAGGTGCGCAGCCTGGGAGTCATTTTAGACTCACAGCTGTCCATGGAGGTGCAGGTCAATTCTGTGTCCAGGGCACCTGCCTACTTGCTCCATCTGGTACGCAGGTTGAGACCCCACCTGCCTGTGGACTGGCTTGCCAGAGTGGTGCATGCTCTCGTTATCTCCCGCTTGGACTACCGCAATGCGCTCTACGTGGGGCTACCTTTGAAGGTGACTGGGAAACTACAACTAATCCAGGATGCAAAATTCAAAGTGTTGGTGCTCCCCTTTAAAGCCCCAAGAGGCCCTGTATACCTGAAGGAGCGTCTCCACCCCCATTGTTCAGCCCGGACACTGAGGTCCAGCTCCGAGGGCCTTCTGGCGGTTCCCTCACTGCGAGAAGCAAAGTTACAGGGAACGAGGCAGAGGGCCTTCTCGGTAGTCACACCCGCCCTGTGGAATGTCCTCCCAGCAGATGTCAAAGAGTTATATAATTTTTTCTACATAATCTGAAGGCAGCCCTGTTTTGGGAAGCTTTCAATGTTTGATGTTGTTGTTGTTACTTTCCCCTTTTCCCCGCACGTATTTTTGTTGGAAGCCATGCAGAGTGGCTGGGGCAACCCAGTCAGATGTGAGGGGTATAAGAAATTTGATGATGATTATGATGTCCTTCTGGTGGGCTTCCCAGAGACGTATGGTTGGTGGAAACTGAATTCTGGACTAGATGGGCCTCTGGTCAGATCCAGGAAGGTGGTTCTTGTGTGCAGAATCCAGCTGTCCTGGCTGCCACCCCAGGCTAGAGACCTGTGATAATGGAATGGGTTGGAGGAGGAGGCCCAGAGGCTTATCTTTCCACATCAGCTCACATTCTCTCACCCTCAAACTATGGCCAGGTCTAGCACATGGAAAGCTGCCTTATGTTGAATCAGACTGTTGGTCCATCTAGCTCAGTACTTCCTGCACTGGCTGACAGTGGCTCTCCAGTTTTTCTCCCAGCCGGGTTTGGAACTGCTGTCGGCTGGTCCTGGGAGGCTCTGCGTGCAAACCATTTGCTCTACCCACCCAGCTGCAGCTTTTCCCCAGTTATCCACTCCTGCCTATCGCTTCCTTTGGGTGACAAGACTCAAGGAAGCTCTGGTCTCTTCTTGACCTCCCTGGACCCGGTGCGTTAATAACTTGGCGCGAATGAAAAACAGATGCCTCTGAAACAGCCGTGGCCCAAAGGCTCCTTGAAAATCTGCCGTGTGGTGTGGAGTGATCAAAACGTGGTCTTCAAAGGGAGGTGGGGTATTTTATCTCTCTCGCTCTCTTTCTCTCCCCCTGGAATTCTCCTGGCCCTGACTCAAGGGGCGTAAATGCCACCTCCAGAATCTCAGCGCAGCTTTCCAAAGCGGATGTCAGCTTGGCCTTGGGCTGGCTTGTGGAGATAGACGGAAACGTCAAGGCTCTTGGAACTTCAGAGGGATGGAACCTTGAAACGTCACCAAGGAAGCATTCCCCTTTGCACAGCTGGGGGATGGAGGCATGGAGACCACCAAAGGCTTGCCATGAGTGTGTGCTGACTGGAGAAAGCGTAAGGTTCAGGGAAGCTTCAGCCCTCCAGGAGCTGTGGGGCTGCAGCCCCCAGTGGCCAGCATCAGGAGGAGTCATAGGCCACATTCACCCCATGCAGATAGGTAAAGGTAAAGGGACCCCTGACCATTAGGTCCAGTCGTGGCTGACTCTGGGGTTGCGGCGCTCATCTTGCTTTATTGGCCGAGGGAGCCGGCGTACAGCTTCCGGGTCATGTGGCCAGCATGACTAAGCCACTTCTGGCAAACCTTCCTGCTGGAGTGGTACCTATTTATCTACTTGTAGTTTGTGCTTTCGAACTGCTAGGTTGGCAGGAGCAGGGACCGAGCAATGGGAGCTCACCTCGTCTCGGGGATTCAAACCGCCGACCTTCTGATCGGCAAGTCCTAGGCTCTGTAGTTTAACCCACAACACCACCCGCGTCCCTCCATGCAGATAAAGCACCACTTTATAAACCGTCACAGGTTCCCCCAAGGAATTCTGGGAGCTGTAGTTTGTCAAGGCCGCCAAGAGTTGTTACGAAACCCTTATTCCCCCTCCAGAACTACAGTTCCCAGAGTGGTTTAACAGTCAGTCCCTCTTCACGGGGAACTATGGGAACTGTAGCTCTGGGAGAGGAACAGGGGTCTCCTTTCAGCACCCTTAACAAACCGCACCTTCCATAATTCTTTGGGGGAAACCATGGCTGTTTAAAATGGTATCATGGCGCTTAAAATGTGACCATTGTTCTGCTCAGTGTGGATAGGTTCATTGAAATGAATGGACATGACTTCATTGAAATTAATAGACCTAAGTTAGTCATGTCCATTCATTTCAATGGGTCAACTGAGCGGAACCTAGGCTGCAATCAGACCAACCATTTAAAGTGCTGGGATGATACCACTTTCAACAGTTGTGCCTTCCCTTAAGGAATTCTGGGAGTTGTAGTTAAGTGCGCTGAGAGTTGTTACAAGACCCTTATCCCCGCCCCCCGACCTACAATTCACAATGGCTTAAAAATCAATCCCCCTTCCCAGGGAACTCTCTGCAGAAGTGTCCGGCTCGACACTGTGGGAACAGGATGCCAGACTAGATCAGAGTTTTCTGCCACAGTGGCTGTGCTTTTCCTCCCCTGTCGGAGGCAGTATACCTTTCAGTACCAATCACAGGTGAGGATAACTTCGGTATTGCTTTCCATCGCAGCACCTGGTTGGCCACTGTGATAACAGGATGCTGGACTAGATGGGCCTTTGGCTGACTCCCAGCTGCAGGGTTCTCCTTGCAATTCTACATTCAAAACAATGCGTATGTCACATGATAGACGCTTATAAAATTATACACCGCATGGAGAAAGTTGATAGGGAAAAGTTCGTCTCTCTCATAGCACTAGCAGCTGAGTGTCGGCAGATTACAGAAAGTCCTTCTACACACAGTCCATAACTAAACTGTGGGATTCACTGCCACTGCTAACTTGTGAGGCTTTAAGGGAAGGTTAGACAAATCCACAGCAGGCCGGCTAGGTTCTCCTTCCAGAGGCGTGGCATCAGGTTTCGTGTTTCTTAGTTCCTCCTGGTCTTTTTTTGCAAATAACATTCCCTCGTCGCGCACCGCTGTTGCGGCAAGATAGGACATAGAAGCGACTTAAAAGCTTGCAAACACCATCACTCACGCAGAGGGGGGTGTCACCCCATGGTCTGCCCCTGACCCCTTTCCTTGCATGCTCTGACCACGACATGCAGGGCACACTCTCTGCAATATTAATGGGCCTCTGTGTGTGTGTGTGTGTGTGTGTGTGTGCAGGCTGGCCAGCTGGGGTGGGAGGCGAAGACTTGCTCGCTGCTCCTTTTCAACAAAGCCGGCAGCCCTACTGTCCCTGGTGAGAATTTTCCGCACCCCCTTCGAAAGGATGAAAGCCGCCTCTGGATGTTAGGAAGTGTGACTCGGAGGAGGGGCCACATTGAAATTACGGCGGCCCCTGGGGTCTCCTGAGGAGGAGACGGCAGGGACTTTGGGTGTCCTCTCTCATTTCAGCTGTCACAACTTAGGGACATCAAAGGGCGCTTTGATGAGGCCCTTCCAGCAGCAGGAAAAAGATCTATGGGGAAAGACCTTGGATTTGCTAACCCCCCCCCCCCATTCCCAACACAGACACGCGGGTGACAAATGACATATGTCTCTAGCGCTTGGCATGCACGTGGTGTTTTCCCTGTCAAACCCACTCCCCCCCCCCCATAGAGAAACTGGCTTGATTCTCAATGGCTGAGATCACAAGGGCCGGGAAAATAGAGTCGCTTCCTCTTCATCCCAGGGAGCAAAAACCCCAATGCATTTGTAGGCTGCATCAACAGAAGAAGTAGAGTCTCCAGAGCAAGGAAAATAATAGTACTAGTCTCTTTTACCTTGGTCAGTTCCCACCTCGAATACTGGGCAGCATTTTATGGGAATTCGCTTTAACGGGCAAACTAATGGACTGTAGTTGATGCAGCCCTATAGAGATTCTGCAGGCTCTCTGCCCAGCTGAGTCCAGAGTGTTCGTTCCTGGTGTTGGGTAGCCAGGGCAATTCTGCTGGTTTACTGCCTGCCTGAGCTGACAGCTGGTGTTGAGGACTCCCAGACTGCTGGTGTTGGGGGGCTTCCAAGATCCAAGCCAAAGCAGTTAGCTCCTGGGTGGCTCAGGACTTCACGGCTGCCGTGACAACCATGGGGCTATCCCAACACGTCATCAGCCCAACGCATGTGGCAGGTCACACTTGTTTTCGTGGCTGGGCAGGAAGAGGGTAATCTGAAAATGGGGGGATATTTGCATCAGTCCCTTGTCATGGTCAGATCACTTCCTGTTGAGATTCTGGCTCTGAACACCTTTCTCCCTTTGCATAGGTGGGGAACTTATGGGGATGGTCCACCCTCGGAGGCTGATGGAGCCATTGGGTTTCCAGAAGCCCTGGGTGATTTCTCGGCTGATGTGACCGATGCTGCTTTAAAAGCCATGGCTGACTTGTGGAACATCCGGATGGTTCATGCTGTTGACACAATCCCTCCTGAGCACCCTCTCCTTCTCTGTGGAGCCCACTTGGCTCCCTGGTATACTTCAGAGCTCAGAGTGAGGAAACAAGCTGGGAGGCGGCTTGGACGCAATTGGAGAAAAACTCTGGTTGAATGTAATCAAACACTGGCGAGGGCTCACCATCGAGCCTACCTAGTGTCAGTCAAGGCAGCAAATAAGGTGTACTTTGCTCCATCCAGTATACCTGAAGGAGCATCTCCACCTGCATCGTTCTGCCTGGACACTGAGGTCCAGCACTGAGGGCCTTCTGGCGGTTCCCTCGCTATGAGAAGCCAAGTTACAGGGAACCAGGCAGAGGGCCTTCTCGGTAGTGGCACCTGCCCTATGGAAAGCCCTCCCATCAGATGTCAAAGAGAAAAAGAACTACCAAACTTTTAGAAGACATCTGAAGGCAGCCCTGTTTAGGGAAGCTTTTAATGTTTAATAGGTTATTGTATTTTAGTGTTCTGTTGGAAGCCGCCCAGAGTGGCTGGGGAAACCCAGCCAGATGGGCGGGGTATAAATAAATTATTATTATTATTATTATTATTATTATTATTATTATTATTACTGCCTCCGTTGTATCCTCGCTGTTCCGTCTGGCAGAGCTTTTCCGGGTGGTGCGGGGCCTTTAACAGTCAGGCCCGAAGGCTTTGACTTGTTTGCAAAGCACTTTGAGGTTAAAATTGCTTGCATCCACCGGGACCTTGACTCTGCTGTTTCAGCAGATGAATCTCAAGGGTGTCTCAAGCACTGTCTGGTCTTGTTGAGTGAGTTTTGATTGGTAAGGCTCAAGATGTGGACAAGGTGCTTCAGTTGGTCAGGGCGACCGCTTGCGCTCTGAACTCTCACCCCTTTTGGCTGATAAAAACCGGCAGGGAAGGGATAGCTGGCTGGGCCAGGGACATGATTAATTCCTCCTTGCCTGAGGTGGTGGTCCTCCCCCGACTTGGAGGAGGCAATGAGAAGATCAGTCCTTAAGAAACCAACCCTCCCTGGATTCAGAAAATCTAAGTAATTACTGACCAGTTGCCAGTCTCCCCTTCTTGGGCAAGGTTCTTGAGCAGGTGATCCAGGCACTGTAGGATGAAACTGATTTCCTAGATCCATTTCAGTTGGGGTTTAAGACTGGTTTTGGCACAGAAGCTGCTTTGGTTTCTCTGTATGGTGACCTCTGTCGGGAGAGAGACAGTGGGATTGTAGGTTAATTTTCCTTGACCTCTCAGCAGCTGCCAATACCATTAATTGACCATGGTATATTTCTGGGGAGGCTGAAATATAGGGCTGTGTGGCACCACTTTACGGTGATTCAAGCCCTATTGGATGGTCGTTTCCAGAGGGTGATGCTTGGGGAGTGTTCTTCAGCCCTGTGGAGCTTTCAATGTGGGGTTCAGTTTTATCTCCTGTGCTGTTTAACATCCACATGGAACTGCTGAGCTTTGGAGTATGTTGTCATCAGCAATATGCTGATGACACACAGCTCTACTTCTCCTTTATATCTGCAGGTGAGGCAGTGGTGCTGGACCATTGTCCTGCCTCGGTAATGGGCTGGATGAGAGCCAACAAACTGAAGCTCAGTCCAGATAAAACTGAGGCACAGTTAGTGGGTGGTTCCCTAGACTGCATGGGTGGGAGCTTGCCTGCTCTTGATGGAGTTACACTCCCTTTGAAAGTGGGGGTACGTAGCCTGGATCCTTTGCTGTTGCTTGAGACTCAGGTGGCCTCAGTGGCATTGAGTGCCCTCCATGAGCTTCAGTTGGTGGCCCAGCTTATCTGGAGAGGGATCGTTTAACTTCTGTTTTCTTTGCTCTGGTAAGCTCTAGGCTAGATTACTGCATCTGAAGACAGTTTGGAAACTTCAACCAGTGCAGAATTCATCAGCCAGGTTGCTCACTGTGGCAAATGCCAATCCTGGTCCAACCGCACTAGATGACAGTTTCCAGACCCAAATCAAGTGCTGGCTCTGACATATGAAGCCTTAAATGGCTCAGGACAACAGTAGCTCAAGGACCACGTCTCCCCATATGCAACAACCCCGACCTGTGATCATCACCTGAGGTCTTTGTCTAGCTCCTCCACGAGAGGACCGGATCGCGTTAAAACGAGAATGGTCCTTCTCTGGGTGGGCTCCCCATTTGTGGAATGCTCTCCCCATCCATATCTTTAGGCACCAGGCAGAGGTGTTTCTCCAGAACCGTTCTATGTGTTTGTGGGAGGGGAATTTGTGGTTTCCTTTTGTTTTATAATGTATTTTGTGTTCTTGTTTTGTATTTTTATGTTGTGAACTGCCCTGTGATCTTCAGATGAAGGGCAGTATGCAAATTTAATTAATAATGATGATAACCATAACTCAAAGAAGGCTATGGACAGATTCTCTTATTTAACGTATGTTTTAATAAGTATTTTTTTATTGAATATCTCTTGCAATTGTTCCCATGGGGTGTGTCTAGGACTTCTTCTTTTCCCTTTAACTCTTCCCTTATACTTGAAAAAACATAAACATTAAAAAAAAACTCCCTGTGTTCATCATTTGTAGCAGCCTGAAAGAACTAACTTTGGATGAAACTTCCCTGTCTGGTTGCTTGGAGACAAGTTTTGCTTGCCCCAGGTGAGCAGAAGTAGCTGTCTGTAAGAAACAAAAAGGAACCTTCTACCATATGTGGTGGACATGCCCCAAAATTGGGAAATTTTGGAGCATGATCCACGAAGAAATAAAATACTAAGAATATCATATAGTAAAAGGCCAGAGGCAGTCGCTTTAGGAATTTTAAATAATGATATTCCAAAAGACAAAACTAAACTTTTCCTATATGCGACGTCTGCAGCAAGAATCCTGGTGGCTAACTATTGGAAAGGGAATCAGTTACCCACTAGGGGAGAGTGTTTATGTAAGCTTAGAATTAGCCAAATTGACAGACGTAATAAGACAAAAAGCAAAAAGTGAAGTAAAAAAAAGAATGGGAGTGCCTAAATGAATACCTTAAAAGTTAAGGTTCGAGAACAGAAATCTGGCTGAGTCTGGAATAACCTTGTGAAGGGAAAGGATAAGAAAGAGGGATTTATATCTAGATGTTAGGATAGAGATGGTCAGGAAAACAGGGCTGCCCCTGCTGTTTCCCCCCCCCCCCACTCACCTGGGATGACAAACCATTGGTCAACCCCTGGGCTTCTCCATTTACGCTTTTCAACACCTTTCACCCATTTTTTCCTTTATCCCTTTTTTCAGAGGCTCGAAAGATGCATGGGCACCGTAACATCGCTGACAGGCGGGGTCTCCGAGAGGGAAGCCAACGACGCCCTGAACGCTCACGTGAGTATCTCAGTTCTGGAGTCACCTTGCAGAGGGTCCTCAAAAGCCCTGCCTCTTGCATCTAAGAGGGGCTGATGGCTGCATTTGCTAACCTCGATGACTGTGCTCTGCCTCCGCTGTCGAAGGGAGCCTGCCTCTGACTACGAGTCGCCAGGAATCGCCAGTGGGCAGAACTGCTGCTGCTGCTGCTGTGCTCAGGTCTTGCAACTGGGGGGACGAACCTGTGACAACAGGATGTTGGACTAGATGGGCCATTGACCTGATGCACCTGCAGGCCTCTTGTGTTCTTACCAGATTGGAGAAGTTCGTGGTGGAGAAGAAGACCATCTGTGGCTTTCAGCCACAATGGCTTTGTTCCTCTTCCACTGTGATGTGCCTCTGTTGGGTATCGCAAGCAGGCAACGCTGCTGTTGCACTTGGGTCTTGCTTGTGAGATTCCCTTTGGGGAAGCTATTTACGGAGAAACTCTTTACGGAGCCTCCTTAAGGCTTTTTATTTAAAATAATGAAAATTCAGCCGGACTATTTTCAGGGTTGAATATTGTTCCTGCTGCTTTAACAGATGGATTTAATGCGTTCTTAACTGTTTTAGCTTTCCGTTCTGTTTTTAATTTCTCCTCTTTTTTTTTGTACCGCCGCCACAATATTTCCAGTTTACAACTTCTTTAAATAAAATAAATGATTGGCACCTTAAAATACGAGAGTATATATAGAACTTGCCAGCATGACAAACAGATTAAGAAATAAAGATGATAAGAATTTGAAAGAAGACAGACATTATATATTTAGATTATATGGGGGAAAATATCACAATAAGAAAATAAGCGCAACAGGCTGACGAAAAATACTCGGCGGTAGATGTTGCAAAGTGGGATAGTGTAAGGTAATGAAAACAACTTAGTGGAGTAAGAAAAGATAGCATTTGAAAAGATAGATAGGAAACCAAGGAAAGAATGGGAGGGGAGTAAAAGTTAAGGTTTATGAGATTTAAATAAATTATTATTCAAATACATATGTCTTATATTTATGTTATTTCCGCCCTCTCTTATTATCCTGTGTCTGATTGTAACACAGTAGGTGTTGATGATATCATCAAACAGAAAAGCAAATAAAAAATAATTTAAATAAATAAAAATAAACAATTTGCTTCCAGGCATCCTTAATTGAAGCCAGCTTGGAAGGACTCTGAAAGCATCTTGATTTTATTTTAAATCGTTGCTGCTTTGGGAGTCCTTGCTTGCTCTACAGATTCCTTCCTCCCTCTCCCCGCACCTTCCCTCTGAGGTTTGGCCTGCCGTTAGATAAACCTTCCGGTCTTGCTCCTCCAGGTGTGCAAAGGAGCCCCTCAGCACGAAGAGATATGCCTGGGCCTTTTCATGCTGATCCTCACGGAGCCTGCTCAAGCGCAGAAGGTAAGGGCCCTTGTTTTTCGCTCTGAAATGCCTTAGGGGGCTGTATCCTATGCCAGTCCTACTCAGAGCAGACCCATGGAACTCAACAGACATGACTAACTTAGCTCCATTAGTTTCAATGGGCCTACTCAATGAGTAGATATTTTAGTTGGATGCAACCCTGTGCCCAGAAGGCTGGGAGAGGTGGGAGACAGGATTGGTACCTTTCCGCTTCTGATTCCCTTGTTTTGTTTCACTTCCTTCAAAAGTGATAGTCCAGCCCCACTGTTGCATTTGGGACCCCTGCTCCTCCTTCTGCTGCCCTGATGGCGCCACTGTGCCGCTGAAGTTAGGGTTTCTGCTTATGTCTTTCTTCTTGGTCACCCTGGGAAGGGGCCTGGTTGGGGTTGGGTTGAGCCCCAGAACCTCAAATTTCCTATCCCCTCCTTTTTAAAAAAAACAACAAAAACACCAATACTCTAAAAATGCTTGGACTAGGCTTTCTGCAACTTGGGTCTCCAGCTGTTTCCCCCGACTACAACTCCCATCATCCCTAGCTAGCAGGACCAAGTGGTCAGGGCTGATGGGAACTGTAGTCCAAAAAACAACAACTGGAGACACAAGTTTCGGAAACACTGGTTTAGACGGTGGCTGGAAGCAGCACTGGCAAGATGCCAGCCACCCACATCCACACCAAATACAGCGGTACCTCGGGTTATAGACGCTTCAGGTTACAGACTCCACTAATCCAGAAAAAGTACCTCGGGTTAAGAACTTTGCTTCAGGATGAGAACAGAAATCGTGCGCCAGTGGCGTAGCGGCAGCGGAAAACCCCGTTAGCTAAAGTGGTACCTCAGGTTAAGAACTGTTTCAGGTTAAGAACGGACCTCCAGAACGAATTAAGTTCTTAACCCGAGGTACCACTGTACACTAGGACACTGTGTTGAAGAGTCACGGCTTCCCCGCAAAGAGTCCTGGAAGCTGTGGTTTGTTAAGGATGCTGAGAGTGGTTAGGAGACGCCCGCCCAGAGGTGCACTTCCCAAAGTGGTTTAACAGATCCTGGGAACACTGCAACCGAGATATTGAAGATTATGCGGTGTAAGCCCATTAGTCAAAATGTTTGCATTTCTATGCAGGTAGATGTATAATTCCTGCAGTGAACGTCTCAGTCAGACTGGTTTTGACTCAGCTCCCTGCCCTAGTCTGCTAACCAAAAGAGTCATCAAAGTTGGTGGCCGTCACTCCTGCGGCAGCATCTGGTCATGGGATGGCCACAGACTCAGAAACATAGAATTGTAGCATTGGAAGGAACTGCAAGGATCATCTTAGCCCAGGGTTTCCCAAACTTGGGTCTCCATCTATTTTTGAACTACAACTCCCCATCACCCCTGACCACTGGTCCTGCTAGCTAGGGATGATGGGAGCTGTAGTCCCAAGTCTGAGGTACCGTGATCTAGTCCAGCCCCTTGCAGTGCAGGAATCTTTCGTCCAACGAGGAGCTTGAACCCACAACCCTGAGATTAAGACTCTCGTGTTCTGCCGACTGAGCTATTCCAACAGCTTGAACAGAGGATTAGGCACAACCTTGGAAGATAAGGCTGTTGAGACGTTGTTGTTGTTGTTGTTGTTGTTGTTGCTGCTGCTGTTGTTATCCTCCTCCTCCTCCTCATCCTCTGGACGGCCACTGTGAGAGCAGGATGCTGGCCATAGGTGGACTTTGGCCTGATCCACCAGTCCATACTCTTCTTACATCTTGTTATTAAATATACCAAGAAAAAAGCACACCAAGAACTCAGGCCAATGTAAGTTTCAATAGTGGGAGTGGTTCCTACTTACAAGTCAATAGTAACAAAAACTAATCCATTCAAAAGTACAGTGGTACCTCGGGTTACATACACTTCAGGTTACAGACGCTTCAGGTTACAGACTCTGCTAACCCAGAAATATTACCTCGGGTTAAGAACTTTGCTTCAGGACGAGAACAGAAATCGTGCTCTGGCGGTGCAGCGGCAGCAGGAGGCCCCATTAGCTAAAGTGGTGCTTCAGGTTAAGAACAGTTTCAGGTTAAGAACGGACCTCCGGAACGAATTAAGTACTTAACCCGAGGTACCACTGTATGTATTCTGACAAGAATTACAAACTCAAATAGAGATTACAAACTCACACTCATAAACTCTAATCCATAATTGACTTCTGATTTCTGCTCTATGATTGAAACTGAGTCTCCATCTGCAAGCTGATAAATTATAAGGATCAACATTAATGTCGATTGAAAAAGAGAAAACCTTTGTAACGAATTATTGTGTTATACATATCTTTGAGTTTGAGTTGGAGTTTGTAATCTCTATTTGAGTTTGTAATTCTTGTCGGAATACATACTTTTGAATGGATTAGTTTTTGTTACTATTGACTTGTGAGTAGGGACCACTCCCACTATTGAAACTTACATTGGCCTGAGTTCTTGGTGTGCTTACTTCTTACATCTTGAGCACTGCCTCTTCTACTAAGAGAAGGGGCACTGCTCTCCCTTAGGGACAGTAGTAATAATAATAATAATAATAATAATAATGTATTATTTATACCGTGCCCATCTGGCTGGGTTTCCCCAGCTGCTCCGGGAGGCTCCCAACAGAATATTAAAAGCACGATAAAGACATCAAACATTAAAACTTCCCCAAACAGGGCTGCCTTCAGAAGAAGCTGCCTTTTAGCAAAGCAGACCATTTTGCCTCTCTAACTCAGTATCACCCACGCTGACAGGCAACAGCTCTCCAGGGCTTCAGGCAGGGGGTCTCTCCCAGAGAATGCCATTGGGGTTCTTGAACCTGGGACCTTCTGGGCTCAAGTCAGATGCTGTGCCGCTGAGCCGTGTTCCCCCCTTTCGCCCTCCTTGCTCTGGACGCGGATTGGGTCTGCCGAGGAGCCGCCCTCTAGTGAAGCCTCTCAAAGAATGCCTCTCCTAGCCCCCCTCGCAGGAAATTAGCTGCATGCCGAGCCCGTCCAGCTGTGCGCTGGAGACCCTTGGCTGCGTTGGGGCCGTCGGGGTGACAGCCAGCTGATGAGTGTGTGAGGTGGCTGCCTCCTCCGCTCGGCTGGCTCTTGCTTTTAATTAAAGTTCCCTTTCCAAAGTATGGAGGGAGGGCCTTCTGCTCTCTCCCACCCCCCTTCCAGCTTTTTATCTTTCACCCAGACTTAAAAGCCTCCTGTCTCCTTGACATCTCCCTGCTGCTTGCCTCTTGTGCCCATCTCCGGAGCCTTACGCCGGCGGGGTCTGCTGGCGGGTGCTGATTTATTCATTGGCGTGACACATTTTCATCAGGCTGCAGACTCTTTCCTTGTCAGTGACATGGGCCGTGTTGCTAGATGCTTGTTGGGTGTGTTTCGTGGCAAAAATAAGAATGGTTTACTGTCAAGTATAAGGAAGCCATGGGACGCGGGTGGCACTGTGGGTTAAACCACAGAGCCTAGGGCTTGCCGTGAGAAGGTCGGCGGTTCGAATCCCCGCGACGGGGTGAGCTCCCGTTGCTCGGTCCCTGCTCCTGCCAACCTAGCAGTTCGAAAGCATGTCAAAGTGCAAGTAGATAAATAGGTACCACTCCGTCGGGAAGGTAAACAGCGTTTCCGTGCGCTGCTCTGGTTTGCCAGAAGCGGCTTAGTCATGCTGGCCACATGACCCGGAAGCTGTGCGGTGGCTCCCTCGGCCAATAAAGTGAGATGAGCGCTGCAACCCCAGAGTCGTCCGGGACTGGACCTAATGGTCAGGGGTCCCTTTACCTTTATAAGGAAGTTATCTGAGTCGTCCTGCCCTGCATTGCCACCCTGGTTCTGCTGCCACCCCAGGTCCCTTTCAGGAGGACAGATTCCAAAAGGTGCCTTAGATCAGGTTTTAATTTGATAGGCACCTCCCCTTCCTCCTATGGGTCCTGCACCCTCCTTCAGCATTCTGCAACCTGGTGTCCTTTAGGTGTTGTTCTGGACTACAACTGCTGGCTGGGGCTGAGGGAGCCAAAAGGCCTGGAGGGCACCAGCTTGGGGACAGCTGAAATAAATGCATAGCATTTTCCTGTACCCTTCCATCTTCCCCCTCTGCCCATCTCCCCCTTTGCTGTGTTATTATATCAGCTGTCTCATTTGCAGTATATTATATGCCAAGCATCTGGGGCCTTAAGATTGGCAAGGGAGGCCCTGTGGGTGGCTGCGCCCGGCTGGCATTGACAGGTCCTTCTTGGCACCTTCTCGCTGTTTGTGAAATGCCTCCCAGGTTGGAACCATGAACTGGAGCCCTTCATGTTTTCAACATTTTGTTGCAGGTGTAACGCTATGAATATTGTATGACATCACAGTGATAAGAATTTGCCTGGGATTGGGCTGGAATGGAGTATCCTGGGAAAGGGCGTAGCTGGTTGGAACCCTGAACTGGAGCACTCCATATCACCAGCATTTTGTCACACTTGTGAATATCGTAATGTGGATAAGAAACTTGTTTGGGCTTGTAAGTTATCCTCCACCAGGGCCAGGGCCTTTTCACTGATGGCTCCAACCTGGTGGAATGCTCTGTCCCATGAGACTAGGGCCCTTCAGGATTTAACCTCCTTCTGTCGGGCCTGTAAGACACAGCTATTCCTCCTGGCCTTTAATTTGAATTCAGCCTGATCTTTTATTTCCCTTCTCTCCCCCCCTCCCCTTTATGAAGATCACCCACTCTGAGACCCCACAGCTAATTCTCCCCTGGCCTCCTCGCTGGCCCAAGAAGGACCAATTCAGCCAGCTAGCCCTGGGGATTATCTAATTGATTTTTGATTTTTATTGTTATTCATGTTTTTATACTGTATTTTATGCTGCTTTTATAATTAAGTGTTTTAAATCTGTTGTTAGCTGCCTTGAGCCCGGTTTTTGAACCGGGAAGGGCAGGTTATAAATATTTTTTTATTATTATTGTTATTATTATTATTATTATTGTAATGGAATGGCACATCCTGGGAAAGGGCTGACTGACTGGCTAGCTGGCTGGGACCCTGAACAGGAGCACCGTTTTGTTGCAAGGGGCCAGAATTTGAGCCAGGATTCACCTGCAGAATGCCACTGCCTTTATATAGCCTTTTGCAGTTTTGGTGATAATAAGACACCCCAAACGGAGCACCTCTAGGAAAAGAAATAGGAGGCCAAAATCTTGGGGCCTCAGCACTAGCGTCTCTGTCCTTTCAAAACACGGGAGATAAGAGCACCTTCAAACATGGGCAGAGTGCTTTACCTAGCCCTGGAGGGACTGGACCCTTTTGCAGTGACATCCCTTCCTCACCCTCGCCGCTGCCTTCCTCCTGCCCTCTGAAACGCCTTCTGTGATCCCCGTTTTGTGGCTTCGGGAGAATTGCCCAGGGCGCCTTGGCCCCAATTTTACCACGCGACACCGGGTCAGGGGTTATTTCACCCCTCCTGCTCGCCGGCCAAGTGCGCCTTTCAACATTTGGAAAGCACCAAAAGGCCGAGCCAGAGACCTCACCTGTTGCGAGCGTGAGGTTGCTGAGTGCTTTGCGAGTTCAATCGAAAGGGCGCTTTCAGGGGCCTCATTAGCCTCTCGGAGGGAGAACGCGGAGAGCAGATCCCTCTTTGCCTCCGCGGCGTGACATTTAGCAGCACAAATTAACATCCATGCAGAAGTGAGTTAACAGATGATTTCCTGGTTCCTCTCTCCCCTTCCCTCCCTTCTGCCAACCTCACAGGGCAAGAGGGAACAGGCAAGAGATCTCACCTCTCTTCCACCCCACCCATCTTGCGTCTGAATACCGTAAAACTTCGCAAGAAGCCTCACTATTCATTATTATTTTTATTATTAACTGGACTTGCTAGTTGCTTTTGAAAAATGAAACGTAAACTCATTTTACTATATACCACAAGCATTAAAACCAGTATAAAACTGAAACAAAACGAGAGCTCAAAACACGGATGGATGTAAAAAGGCTGTCTAATAAACCCCACAAAGCAGTTGCAGTATCTAAAACTCTCCCAAGATAAAGGCCAAAAACCTGGCTGAAAAGTAGTGTTACTGCTGGGCTCCTGAAAGTAGCCATTGATGGCACCAGGCAAGCCTCCCTGGGGAGAGCATTCCAAAGGCAGGGAGCCACCACCAAAAAGCCCCTGTTCTCATGTCATCACACTCCAGACCTCCCATAGAGAAGGACCTCGGATGTTGGTTTCAGGGTCCGGGGTGGTGGGTCATGATCAGCTGATCTGCTCCAAGTCCTCCCAAATCTGAGCCTCTGAGCACTTTCCACCGCCTCCTTCCTCCCCCAATCCCTCCACCGCGCCCCCCCCAAACTTCTCCCACACCGCCTGCACTCCCCAAGCTCTGCCTTTGGCTCCCGAAACGTTTGCACGGCCATTCGCAGGCTCCTCTTCCGCAAGCATCTCCTTGCCAGCTTTTGGCAGATTGAGTCCCGGGGGTGGGGGGTTGTTCTCTTGGAACTTGACAAGCGAGCAAAATTTGGACACGGGGAATATATTCTCTGCTTGTACATTTTGGACGAGCAGAGTCCCAGCTGATTTATGACCGTCCGACACACTTGGCCGTACTATTCGTGTATGTTCTGCATTATGTGTCGCCTGGAATTATTTTCATATGTCAGATGGTTGGGCTTGCGGTGCCATATAGAAACAGCGACCCCTTTCGCTGCTTTCTGGTTACTGATGCGTATATATGTCTATTCCTTTCCTTTGGTCGCCAGTGGCGGGGAGCAGCTCACCCCCAAAGCAACCAGTGCTTTGGCTATTCCCGATGTACCACCTTGGCTTCAGGCACTGTCTCCTTCTGTTGTTAGAGCACGGATGGAGAGCCTGTGGCCTCCCAGAGATGTTGGTGGACTACAACTCTCGTCACCCCTGACCAATTGGCCTTGCAGGCTGGGGAAAATGGAAGTTGGAGTCAAACAGCACCTGGATGGCGGCTACGGGTTCTTCATCCCGGCTCTAGGTAATAGAATATTACACCTCTATAAGCGCATTTCATACGTGATCCCTGATTGTTTGGGATGTGTGTCTGGAATAGGGCTGGAGAACCCATGACCCTCTGGAGGGCCTTGTGGACTGCAGTTCCCGTCAGCCCTGACCATTGGCTGCACTGGCTGTGGCTGATGGGAACTACAGTCCTGCTGGAGTCCTGCCAATGGGAGCGAGAGTCCCGCTGGAGTCCGGTCAATGGGAGCTGGAGTCCTGCTGGAGAAGAACCAATGAGAGCTAGAGTCCCGCCAGAGTCCTGCCAATGGAACTAGAGTCCCGCCAGAGTCCAACCAGTGGGAGCTAGATTCCCACTGGAGTCCAGCCAATGGGACTAGAGTCCCTCCGGAGCCCTGCCAATGGGAGCTAGAGTCCCACTGGAGTCCCACCAATGGGACTAGAGTCCCGCTGGAGTCCAACCAATGGGAGCTAGAGTCCCGTTGGAGTCCAGCCAATGGGAGCAGACCCTCTAAGATGCTGTAGGGCTCCTGCATGATGATGGTGATCAGGGTAATGTGAATCAGCCTTCAATGGTGCCGAACCAGTTATCCGTTCAACCCAGTGCTGTTAACTGACCAGCAGCATCTCTCCAGGGAACTGCACTTGGCCCCTGGGATGGAGTCTCCCCACCCCTGTTTACAGAATCTGTATGCCATCCACCACCCACCCCAGAGCAGTTTCTTTTTAAGTTATATGCTGTGACTGCACTCTGTTCAGCTGACACATTCTCTCATCTCTCCCCTGCCCTCCTCCCTGGCCACAGTGTTACCGGGACCTGGTGCTGGTCAGCCGCGACGGGATGAGTGCCGTGTTGAACAAGATGAACCAGATTCTGATGGAGAAGTACCTGAAGCTGCAGGACACGTGCCGTACGCAGGTGGGCCATGCCCTATGCGCCGCGTCTTGCCTATGCGCATTTTCTTTTCTCTGTGTGCCTCTGTACTTTAAAGAACCGTGTGTGTGTGTGTGTGTGTGTGTGAAGCAGGAGCTGCGATCAGCCCGCTGTTTGTCTCAAGCCCGGAGTGCAGTGCTGCCAAAGGCATCTCTGTGCGGCATTTTTAATTCTGCAACCTGAAGACCCAGATTCCACAATCGGCACCACATCTGCAAATCTGCAAACTGGGTTTCAGGGGCATATGTAATGCGGTCTGCAGTTGCGGGTACTTCCTCCCCCCGGCCCCTTGCTCCCAAGCCCCAGTGCCAGAATTAAAATTTTTATATGGAAAAGGTGCATTGAGGCATACGGGGAAAATCAAGGGAAATACGGTGCTGTAAGCTTGGGGGTGGGTCACGAAACACAAATTTGTGGTAGGTGGGCTTGGTGGCTGTGTTTGTAATCCAAACCTTCTACCCTGCTGCTAACCCCGGGAATCCCTGCATAGACACGATTCTATAACTTAAGTGGTGTTTGGGGTTCCCTCCGCAACCACAAGGACTAGAAACTTGCAGGATGTTGTTTTTTTTTTTAAAAATGAGAGAGCAGGGAAAAATCCCGATCGCGGGTTCTTCTGAAGGAACCATATTCTATGAGCAGCGAGTTGTTAGGACCATGCCATCATCTGGCTGGCGCAAATGCTTGCATGCCGTGCCTTTCTTCTGCCTGGACAAGGCGTCAAAGAGGCGGGAGAGGCTGGCTTTGTCCATGTCGCTTGAAGGAGCCCTGAATTCTCTTTTCTCCCACGCTTTAGTTGGTTTGGCTGGTGCGGGAGATAGTGCGGAGTGGGATTCTAGGCATCGAAGGCGTCTGCATGACCTTCATGAAGCAGATTGCAGGTGAGTGCGTTGGGGGGGGCAGTATTGCTGGAGAAAATAGCCCCATAAAGCATCCCATAGGAGGTGGAGGAAGGCTGCGTTGATGGCTGCTAGCCTGAGTGAGTGCCTTTTCTCTATCAACCGTTCCTCATAAGGAGGGCCAGAGCTACCGTATTTTTCGCTCTATAAGACGCACCAGACCATAAGACGCACCTGGTTTTTGGAAGAGGAAAACAAGAAAAAAATATTCTGAATCCCAGAAGAGCAGCCCTTCTCCCTCCACAAGGAAAAGCTCCCAAGAGCTCCACACGGCTCTTTAAAGGGAGTGCTGAACAGAGCCTCCCGCCTGCATTCGCTCCATAATACGCACACACGTTTCCCCTTACTTTTTAGGAGGGGGAAAGTGCATCTTATAGAGCGAAAAATACGGTAGGTTTGATGAGGCCCTCGGCTACTGAAGGTAATGGGGCCCTTTATGTGTCCAGCTGTCCTTTGTCAACAACAAATTGCCGCTGTTTTTTGCTTTGAATATATGCTATATGGTAATTTATGGACCTCATAGGTATCTAAAGCCATTCTCACATATCAAAATACGTATTTTATCAAAGTAATCGCTGAAGTGAAATACAATTAAGAAGAAGTATCCAGGTTTTTTTCCACTTTAAATTTTTTGGGGGGCTCCAAGAGAGTGGGGCCCTAAGCTATAGCTTGTTTAGCTTATACGTAAATCCGGCACTGCTCATAAGGCTTGGTTTCTCATAAGGGAGCCAGTGTGGTGTAGTGGTTCAGAGCGGTGGACTCGTAATCTGGTGAACTGGGTTCGCTTCCCTGCTCCTCCACATGCAGCTGCTGGATGACCTTGGGCTAGTCACACTTCTCTGAAGTCTCTCAGCCCCACTCACCTCACAGTGTTTGTTGTGGGGGAGGAAGGGAAAGGAGAATGTTAGCCGCTTTGAGACTCCTTCGGGTAGTGATAAAGTGGGATATAAAATCCAAGCAACTCCTCCTCCTCCTCTTCTACTTCTTCTTCTTCTTCTTCTCTGGCAGAGGCAGAAATGCTTCTGAGTACCAGTTGCTAGAAACTGCCGCAGGGGGAGAGCTCTTGGGGGCATCCCATTGTGGCATCTGGTTGGCCACTGTGAAAACAGGAAGCTGGGCTAGATGCAACCAATATTACTCTAATTTCTTAAGGTGCCCAGTCCTCATCAAGCAATCAGGCCATTCTGAGTAGCCTCCTGAGCATCACTGCGCCCGACCCCGTCCCTAAGCTGTTATTTTTGCTGCTGCCTGTGTCTAATGAAGGGAGCATATTGTGGCAGTCAGTGTTTGCCTATGGTAACACTGGCATGTTCCAAATGAACCGCCTGTCGTGTAGAGCTGAGGTGCCGAAGGTCCAGGTTGCCAACAGCTACAGGGCGAGCACTGGTTTAATTGTGTACAGCCGCCTTAAACCGGAGCCAGGCAGGGCCAGGAGAGGGAGGGGTGGTTGATGGCAGGAGGGTTGCCCTTTTCAGGTAACAAGGGACGAAATGAGTTGCTCAATTAGCAGCAAGGTATATTGGAGCAGCTCTCTCTAAGCGGGATTGCAGTGGGCGCAGAGTTTCTTTATTCCGCATGTTTTGATTACGCCCAATTTAAAAAACCCCTGGTGTGTTTAGGGTCATTTTATTTTATTTTTGTAGAGAACAACCATTACTCGGGAACATTATTCTGTAATTATATATCCTTTTAAAAAAGGAAGAGTTTGGTAATGCAGCTGCCTTAAATTGTTCATGTGCCATTGCAGATATAGAACGTTGTCCAATTTAATAAAACAGATTTATCCCTAAACCATTTTTTATGCAATTATGGGATACCTGTTTTCGTTTTAAAAGATGCAATAACTTTTCCAATAACTCTTGGAAGATTTCCTTTTCACTTTACATTAAAGTGTGTGTAAATATTACGCACGTAGGATTTATCTTCCATTTTTAAAGCTATAAAGAAGTCTCGTCGCCAGAGATGAGTTTGTATATAGCAGGACTGAGGAACCAGGGAGTCCTCCAGCTGTGGCTGGACTATAACTCCCATCAGGCCCAGCTTGCACGGCCTACGATTAGGGATGATGGGACTTGTAGTTTGGCAGCATCTGGAGGGTAACAGGTCTCCCACCCCTATCCTGGTCACACCTCCCAGCCAATCAGGGATCTCTCATTAAATTGCAGTAATAGGATGCCTCTTGGCCAAACAGTCCTCATCTCTCCGCCCCACCAGTTCCTTCCCTACCAAATCAGGTATGGTCTTGATAGGGATCTCGAGAACTTCTGGCACACTTTGGTGCCGGGCTGACATCAGGAATTTGCCGCAGTGGAAAATCTGTCATTTTGTTTTTTTAACCGCCTGCATCTGCAATGTGGAGTTGGGCCTGTATGAGCTCAGAGCTTGCCAGCTCCCGTCCCCCTCGCCCGAAGGACAGGCTCTAAAAGCTATTTGTTTGAGGGGGGGGGGGCAGGAAGGACAAAACCATAGTGGACCAGCAAACTACTGTCTTTCTCCTTTGTTTGGCACCCGTGCCAAGTGTTTGCAGACTTCTAACTTACGGGAAACTTCTTTTCCTAAGGTACCTCTGCCGCCCCCTCACCCTGATAAGGTTTTTTCTTCTTCTTTTTACGAGGATTCGGTTGCCATGACTACATCTTTTGAGGGCCCCCCCCCCACTCCCCTTCTCAAGGACAGGCATCCAAGAATGGCTCAGCCTGACTTTTTAAAGAGTACTCTGGTGGAGAAAGGAATTTGCCCCGCAATCGCTCACAGCAACCAGGAATTTACAAGCCTCGGGGGTCTTTGTTAGCTAGCTTGCATGACAGCCTGACCTCGGGTGCCCCTAGTCTAGAGTTGGGGGGCCCCTGCGGCCCTCCAGATCTTACTGGACTCCATCACCCCTAGCCGTTACCTGTGCCAGGGGTGGGGTGGGGGTCTGATGGAAATTGGAGCCCAATAACGCCTAGTGCGGGATGCGGGTGGCGCTGTGGGTTAAACCACAGAACCTAGGACTTGCTGATCAGAAGGTTGGCGGTTCGAATCCCCACGACGGGGTGAGCTCCCATTGCTCGGTCCCTGCTCCTGCCATCCTAGCAGTTCAAAAGCACGTCAAAATGCAAGTAGATAAATAGGTACCACTTCGGCGGGAAGGTAAATGGCGTTTCCGTGCACTGCTCTGGTTCGCCAGAAGCGGCTTAGTCATGCTGGCCACATGACCCGGAAGCTGTACGCCGGCTCCCTCGGCCAATAAAGCAAGATGAGCGCCGCAACCCCAGAGTCGGTCACGACTGGACCTAATGGTCAGGGGTCCCTTTACCTTTACCTTTAACACCTGGTGGGGGAGCTGAGTTAGGGGAGGGTGCCCTGGCCAAATAGCCCTCCTTGCTGTCTTCTGGCTGGCATCACGGGTGGAGAAAGCCCTGCTTGTTGTGCTCAGGCCTTGCTTTCAAAGGTCAAAATTGGGTGTAAATATCCCTTCCGCTGAGCATCTCTCACTCCTCCATTTGGCAGGCCGAGATGACCTTTCATTTGCTCCCCAATTTTGGCCTCACTGAGTCAGGCCGCTGTGATTTAATTTGGGTCCCTCAGCGCTGCATCAATAATCAATACCAGCTGCTGGAAGCCGCAGGAGGGGAGAGCTCTCTTGTACTTGGGTCCTGCCCTGATTGGTTTCCCTAATGGGCCATTGGCCTAATCTTGGGGTTTGCAGTCAAATTTATGGGGGAAAAGGCGGTCAGTGGCTACTGGCTCTTCCTCCACATTTGAAGGTAGTAAATGCGTCTGAATAAAATCATAGAGTTGGAAGGGACCCTGAGGGTCATCTAAGTCCAACCCCCTGCAATGCCAGAATATGCAGCTGTCCCATGCAGGGGTCAAACCTACAACCTTGGCGTTAATCAGCACCACGCTCTAATCAACTGAGCTGGAAACTGCTGGTGTGCTTCTGTTGCTCTTACAGAAGAGGTACCTGGCTGGCCGCTGCGAGAACAGGCAGGCCATTGGCCTGATCCTGCAGGCTCTTTTTACATCCTTATGGATTACAGGGAGGGAGGGCTCTTGTCTTCACACCCTGCCTGTTCACCTCCTAGAGGAATCTTGAGTGGCTGGTGTCAAAGGCTTTTGACCTGATCTGGAACGGTTCTTCCAATGTCAGTTTGATCATTGGTTTTCAGAAAGTACCTGAGCTATCCCATTGAGCAAAGGAGGACGGGGTTCTCCTAGGTTGGGTGGGTATGTCGGTGTACAGGGCAAAAACAACAGCAACAAAAAGTTTGATTAGCTGAAAGGTATCAAGGGGCAGTTTGGTGCAGACCCGATGCGGGAGGAAAGTGCAATCCACAGTCTGAACCGGCTTCCTCCCAACCTTCTGGTCACCTGTTTGTCTCCTTGCAGGCGGAGACGTAACGGCAAAGAATATCTGGTTGGCGGAGAACATCCTCGATATGCTAACTGAGCAGAGGTATGTATGCCTGGTTAGTCGGCCATCTCTGGCAGCCAGGGGTCATTGCCTGCTCACAATGGAGCAAACGGATGGTGCTTGCCTAGACTTGCTCCGAAGGCTTGTTCAGGTGGACTGCCTGGCTAGTAGCTTTGTTTTGCCTTTCAAGGGTTGGGCTCAGCCGTGTCTGACCTTGTCCAGTGTGGACTCTGAAGTTCGTTTTCACGCTACTGAGCCTTGCCAGGGCTGATCAGTCCTGACTTTCTCTGTGACCAAGATGAAGAGAGCCCCGAAGCTGCCCTCCATAGAGACCGCGCAATTAATGGGGCATGGCTTTCTGCTGGGCCTTATTGCCAGGAGCGAGGAATATTTATTGCCTTGGTACGAACCCGGCCACCTTCTCCAGACACCCGCTTCAACATGCTTGAGTCACCGAGGCTGATCTGACTTTGTTTACACCGAGTCTCGGTTGCCCACGCCGTTCCTTTTCTGCAGCCCCTTTTTCTTTGCACGGATGCATCCCGAGTGCACCTGTCATAATATTTCAGTGCGCGGTTCCCTCTCTTAGGATGGCATGTGTAGTAGCTGCAATGTCTCTTTGAAATTGCTTATTGCTGTGGTGAACAATCAAGTTGTTAAAGCGTTTTACTTCGCGGGGGACGGACGGACACATAAAGAGTTTTTCAAGTGTGTTTATTTCCCTTTGGCAAGGAACAGTTTGATTCCAGCTGCGTTGCCCCACAGTGCCATCTAGTGCGCTCTTCGGAGAGCGAGCACGTTTTCCGTGGCTGGAAGAGCCAGGGGGCTATAAATCATTGCTTTCTGCCTGCTGGTTCTTGCCTAGACAGTCTTTACCTAGTAGTTCGTCTTGTTTGTCTTCTGCAATGCCTTACCTGACACAGATTCCTGACAACCCTCATCTTAGGCTTAACACAGACAGGGTCAAGTTTCTAGCCCACTTGAAGGCTTCCCTCTCCTTCCTTGGTCTTTGAGTGTGATGTTCCATGCCAAAAGAAGTCCAAATTCTGTGCTCAGAGGAACTTTGCACTTGCAACAGTCTCTCCTGCCTCCCATTTGTTGGGCACATTTGGAATTTATGTTGGCAAGGAGGAAAGAGGAATGGGCTGTAGCAAAACTCTGGGCAAGATTGTGTTTTTTGGCCTGTGACTGCCTAGTGGCATCTCGCATACAGAGTCGGGCACCCCGAGTGGTCCAGCAGTTAACTATGGAAAAGCAAGTGCTTAGCCCTTACGATGGTAGAGTTGGTGGACTTTTGGTCTGACCGAACAGGAGTCTTCTTATCTCCTTATGAGAGAAGTTTTGAAGATTTAGCAGGAGGACCTGTGGCTTCCAAAAGGCTGCTGCCGGTCAGTGTGGACAATACTGGGTTCGATAGGAACACACAATGCTGCTGTTTGTCTCCGAGATGAAATACAGGGAGCCGTACAGATGGCTGGGATGCCATCTTCATCGCTCTTGAAAGAGAATTGGACAAATCCATGGAGGGGGCTGAGACTGTCAGTGGCTGCTGGCCACAATGGCTGTGTTCTCCACTGTCAGAGGCAATATGCCTCTGAACACTAGTTGCTGGGAATCACAAGGGGGTGTGGCCTGGGGATAGGGGGTGTGGCTAAGGAGGGCGTGAAGCAAGGCCAGCCAGGGGCGTGGCTTGGGGAGAGTTGCTGCATTTGCACCCCTCACCTGAGAGCCTGGGATTCCCCAGCCCTGCCTTAAAGAACGTCACCTTCCCAGTTTCTCCTGCGGCTTGTACTGGGCTGTGGGGGATTGATAGGGGCAGAGCCTGGGACATTCCAAGGAGGGGAAGGCTACTCCTCAAAAGCTGAATGCCCCCCACATGGGGGGCTTTGTGCCACAGCAGAAAAGGCCCTACCCAAAGTCCCAGGGCCTCATTGGCAGTGTTGCTCAGGGGTTGACGACGAACGAGGAAACAGGCCCATTGCCCCAGGGGCACTGTTTCTCAAACTTGGGTCCACAGCTGTTGTTGGACCCCCACTCCCATCATCCATAGCTAGCAGGACCAGTGGTCAGGGATAATGGGAGTTGTAGTCCAACAACAGCCTGGAAGCTGAGAAGCACTGCTCTAGGGGGTGGTTCCTGGCCTGGGAATTTCGAGGATTGAGGAGAAAACTCAACTGAGGTCGGCAGAATGGAAAGCAAGGTTTTAATTAAGCGGCATAGTTGTTGTTTTTTAATGTGAAACCAAAAGCCTCCCGCTTTGGCTGCTTTAATTGGCAGCAGAAGGTGTTGTTGCTCAGGCATCCGGATCAGGGGGTGAGCCAAGCCCACCACGTCATGCGTTGGCCCTTTCTGGCACTCGGTGGCGTAACGAGCCCCGAGCTGCCTCTGGAGCACCCTCAAACCTTTCCTCTGCATCATCTGCCAGATCAATTACTCCCGAGCTCGGGCTGGAGGGCAGCGCCATGCACAGACCCCCTGACATTGGCTGCCCCCTCCTTTGCCACTCCTGCCCTTTCGCTGCTGCTGTTGTGCTGCACATCCAGTAAATAGATCGGAAGCCCTTTTGCTCCGCAAAGACCTTCCTCTTTGAGATCTTTTGAAAAGCATAACTAAAACAGATCTCTGCTTAGTAGCCGTGCTAGGGTCAGGATGAGGTATGTTTGTGGGGGCAGGATAATCTGACCATGTTGTTGTTTAGTCGTTTAGTCGTGTCCGACTCTTTGTGACCCCCTGGACCAGAGCACGCCAGGCACTCCTGTCTTCCACTGCCTCCCGCAGTTTGGTCAAACTCATGCTGGTAGCTTGGAGAACACTATCCAACCATATCGTCCTCTGTCGTCCCATTCTCCTTGTGCCCTCCATCCTTCCCAACATTAGAGTCTTCTCTTCTCATGAGGTGGCCAAAGTATTGGAGCCTCAGCTTCAGGATCTGTCCTTCCAGTGAGCACTCAGGGCTGATTTCCTTAAGAATGCATCACTTTGATCTTCTTGCAGATCTGACCATGGAGGGCATCAAAGCCTCCCCTCTCCCTCCACCCCCCAGTCTGAAATCTTAATTCAGGCTTCCTCCCAGGTTCTTAAGATTTGCCACCTTCAGCAACCAAATACCCGTTGCTGGAAACTGCAGGAGGGGAAGAGGGCTCTTGTGATCGGATCCTGCTTGCGGGTTTTTTGCAGGCGTTTGCTTGGCCTCTGTCAAAACAGGACGCTGGGCAAAATGATCCTGCAGAGCTCTTTTTATATTAGTTCAGAAGAGAACCTCCATGTCATAAGGCAGTCTACCTCTCAATGCTAGATACTGGAGACAAACAACAGGGCTCTTGCCTGGGGGCCTTCCTGGGAGAATCTGACGGGCCGCTGTGAGAACAGGATGCCGGGCCTGATCCCGCGGGGCTACTTGTACATGTTCTCAACGCCCACACTGGTTCTGAGCGGTCGGGAGGGCCGGCGTTTGCGCCGGGTTGTGGCGTGGAACTAAATGCTCCCTTCTTTGCAGGGAGTGGGTTCTGAAAAGCGCCATGCTGATTGCCATGTCCGTGTACACCTACCTCCGCCTGATCGTTGACCACCATGGCTCGCCTCCCCTGCACGCCCTGAGGCAGAAGGAGGTGGAATTCTGCATCTCCCTGCTCCGCGACCGGGTAAGGGAATCTGGGAGGTGTTTAGCTGCCTGAAGGCGTGTGGGCGGGTGCCATCTCTCAGAGGAAGGCACTTGAGGGACAAGTGACAGCCGCTTTCCAGACAGCCTCCTTTGTCGCCGCAGACACACTCGGCCCCCACTCTCCTTGTCTTCTCTGTGGGGGCCGACTTTGAAACAACACAGCCCATTGTGACTCCCGCCCGGATGAGCTTCTCTCTTCGCGTTTTGTGCCTTTGCTGCTTGTTCCTCTTAAGGAGCTGAAAGCCCAACCAATCAGGGATCACACATTAAAACACACTTAACAGAAGAGTGAAGGGACGTGGGTGGCACTGTGGGTTAAACCATAGAGCCCAGGACTTGCCGATCAGAAGGTCGGCGGTTCGAATTCCCACGACGGGGTGAGCTCCCGTTGCTCGGTCCCTGCTCCTGCCAACCTAGCAGTTTGAAAGCACGTCAAAGTGCAAGTAGATAAATAGGTACCGCTCCAGCGGGAATGTAAACGGTGTTTCCGTGCGCTGCTCTGGTTCGCCAGAAGCGGCTTAGTCATGCTGGCCACATGACCCGGAAGCCATATGCCGGCTCCCTCGGCCAATAAAGCGAGATGAGCGCCGCAACCCCAGAGTCGGCCACGACTGGACCTAATGGTCAGGGGTCCCTTTACCTTTACCTAACAGAAGAGAATTGCAGCCCTTCAAATCTTGCGGGCCTTCAACACCAAGCAGCCCTGGCCAGCATAGCCGATGGTCAGGGGTGATGGGATTTGGAGTCGAGCGACATCTGAAGGGCCACAGGTTCCCCATCCTAGTCCAAACCCCTGCCCGCAGTGTCACAGGCGACCGAGTACAACAAGATCCCCGTTGAGCTCTGGTTCCAGCAACATCTGGAGGGGCCGCAGGTTGCCCACCCTTGTTTTTACACCCCTTGCAGGAAAGTCAAGGGGGGAGGAGTAGTTTCATGCTTTGCTGTAGAGTTGTGGGGCAGCTGCAGGAAAGGCCCTGCAGTCGGGGAGAGCAAGTTATGCTCACAAATTGCCAGAAGCAAAGCCAGGAATCTGATCTGACTCTCCAGTGCTGCTAGCGATAATAGTAGTGTTCATGATTGCACCCCTGTTGCTGGCGGCCGTTGAATGCAGTTGCACCCCTGTTGCTGGCAGCCATGGATCCCGATCACCGTTTGCAATGGTGTTGACGGCCAGAGTTAGAAAAGACTCAGCCTTGGCCATTGAGCTTTGAGAAGTCCACCTTTTGAGTCTCCCTCCCAGGTCGTGATCGAGGGTCAGGCTCAGAATTTATAGCGCTGCCTGTTTGTTTGTACAACAGCAACCATTTCTTTTTTTAAATTTATTTTATCTTTTTAATGCGGCAGCTGACCTTGCTTGTCACCCTGCCTCTTCGGAACCTGCTATCTTCAAAGGGGGGAAGACCATCTGCCCGAGGAAAGGCCTTTTCAGCCGACGGGTGGGATGAATCATCCCCTTTTTGGGGCTTTGCCAGGGTTTTAGGAACTGAATGTTCCCCAAAGCGCACACTCTGTCCGTATCCCTGTGCCTGAGAACAATAATGACTCCCCCCCCCCCTTCTCCTCCCTCTTCCTTCCTACCCCAAGTTTATGGATTGCCTTATGATTGGCCGAGATCTGGTGAGGCTTCTGCAGAACGTTGCTAGGATACCCGAGTTTGAACAGCTCTGGAAGGACATTATCCACAGCCCACAGGCGCTGAGTCCCCAGTTCACAGGTAGGTGATGAAGTTCCGGAACGTTATGGACTAGCTCCTTCCAGAGGCTGAGTGCTTTTTTAAAATTTCCCTGTTATTTGTCAACAGTGAGTTGAATCCAATGTCAGTCCTGCTCGTGGTAGTCCCTTTGAAATAGATGAGCATGACTAGCTCAGGTCTGGTGGGTCTACTCTTGAGTAGAACATAGTTGGGTCCAACCCGGTGTATCTGTGCCGACCCATAACCAAAGTTCTCTACTGCCCCCTGTGCCTTGTTCTGGAAAAGGAGCCCCTTCTAGTTTTGAGGGGTTAGCAAATTTATGTATTTGTTTCACAAAATTTATGTACCATTTGATTGTAAGGGGGGGACGACAACCCTCAAAGAGGTTTTGAAAAAGAGTAAGGAGGAAGGGTTAAAACCACAGAGGTTAAACCACAGAGCCTAGGACTTGCCGATCAGAAGGTTGGGGGTTCGAATCCCCACGACGGGGTGAGCTCCCATTGCTCGGTCCCTAATCCTGCCAACCTAGCAGTTCGAAAGCACGTCAAAGTGCAAGTAGATAAATAGGTACCGCTCTGGTGGGAAGGTAAACGGCGTTTCCGTGCGCTGTTCTGGTTCGCCAGAAGCGGCTTAGTCATGCTGGCCACATGACCCGGAAGCTGTATGCCGGCTCCCTCGGCCAGTAAAGCGAGATGAGCGCCGCAACCCCAGAGTCATCTGCGACTGGACCTAAAGGTCAGGGGCCCCTTTATCTTTAAGGAGGAAGAAGCTGACAGGCAGTGCCACCCCCTGGAGAATTACAGAAATGTAGAGTTGGAAGGGAACCAAAATGTCATCTGGTCCAACCCCCCCTCACCCCCCCTCAATGCAGAAATCCAACAGCTGAAGGATCCCTGCCTCCAGGATGGGAGCTGGCAGTGAGGCCTAGTGGGTTGGCCTCAACTGGGCAGGGGACATACAGCTTTTTGGTCTGGCAGATCAGAGTTCGGTGCATCTTTGCTGCGCTTCGAAGATTCCTCCACCCGAGAGAGAAGGCAATTTAGGCTGCTCCTCCCTTCTGCCTCCTGTGGCTCAGCGCCCCAAGGGCCGTCAGTTACCTCTAGCAACCATCCGCCCCTGGCTGCCTTTCGGCCTGATTCCAGGCAAATTAAGATGCAAAGCCCTTAGCAGCACTCTCTGAATTGCGCCTCTGGGGGGCTTCTTCGAAGGGCCATATTCAAGACATTCTAGAAGGGGTTGACCCGTGGGAGATCTCACGCCACGTTCCTCCCGACGGGTGGTTTTTGTTTCTTTCCCCACGGGAAGCGCTTTAACTAAGCAAGTTTTTAAAGGGGAGGCAGCTGTCCTTCATCCAAGGAGCTCCTTCCCACATGGCCCTCTGTCAACAAGTGGAATTGTTTCAATACCACCGGTTCGGCTTTGAAGCACGCAGAACTTTCCCCTGCTCTTGACAGCCCTCCCGATGGGGTGGCAGGCCCACGTCAAGTCTTGAACGAAACACGGCGCTCCCTTGGACCGGGAGAACTGGGTTTGCAGATTTTGACCCTAACGTGTCGGCTTGGGTCAACTCCCACTGTTTATGTATTGAGCCGGGTGGGAAACAGAGGCGAGCGAAAGACCCTCGTACGAAGGCAAGCGAGGAGGAGAAAGCCATGCATAAAACGATGCACACTGAGGAGAAAGCGGATAAGGATAGATTTTTCTTCCTTGCCATCACTGGGATCCATTGGGGTCATCCAAGGAAACTGGTGAAAGATTCAGGGTAGACGAAAGGAATAACAATAATAATAAATTTTATTTATACCCCGCCCTCCCCAGCCAAGACCGGGCTCAGGGTGGCTAACAACCAATAATAAAAACAAGTTGATTAAAATACAATTTTAAAAGCAAGATTAAAATACAACATTAAAACATTAGGATGCAGCCTCTTCACAAGAGGAGAAAGGAAAAAGAAAGAGGGGGAGGGAATCAAACTGATTCTAAGCCAAAGGCCAGGTGGAACAACTCTGTCTTACAGGAAAGCGTTGGCACAAAGTTAAACTGTGGAATTTGCAACTTTAAACCTGGTTTAGTGATGGCCACCGATTTTGATGTCTTTAAAAGACAAAGCTCATGGAGGATGAAGCGATCGACGGCTGCTAGACATGATGACTATAGTGGAACTGTTGGGGGCCTCTGAAGACCAGTCGCTGGGGATCACAAGTGGCTGGCCACTGGAAACAAGAGGCTGGCTGGATCAGCCTTTGGCCTGATCCTGCGGGGCTCTTCTTAGGAGCTTATGACCTGTGTTCTGGGGCTGATCCTTGCGTGTAAAGATGCGTCCCTCGCTGTATGAGACGCCTGCTGATTTAGTAGCTTTTGTGGCTGGCAGTGTGCCTTAAATCTAATTTTCCTTTTCTTTCTTTCTCTCCCCACTCCCCCTTCCTGCCTTCCCCAACACAGGCGTTTTGCAACTCTTACAGTCTCGGACTTCGCGCAAGTTCCTGGCTTGCCGCCTCACGCCCGACATGGAGACCAAGCTGCTCTTCATGACCTCCCGGGTAACACCTTTTTTTTTTGTTGGTTGCACTTTTGGGTATGCAAGCCTCCCGAAACAGTTTACAACAACCCATTATTATTAATATTTAACACTTACAGAGCAGGGGAAGATCTCAAAAGGGCACCGTAGCACCTACTGGTGCCACTCTGTCAACCCCTGGCCTTATGTGGTTACCACGAATTCCATCCCCTCTTATTTCCCTTCCCATCTTCACCCCAACTGAGTTCATGCAACTTGATGCTTATAGGACAGCCACTACAGAGCAGTATAGCTCAGTTCTGGAGGACCTCCTTTGCAAACAGAGAGTCTCAGATTCAAATCCCTGGCATCAAGGGTTAAAAGTGGCTTAGGCAGCAGGCGAGGTGGAAGCCAGTCAGAGTAGACAAATAGTAGGCTAAACGGACTAATGGTCTGAGTCAGTATATGGCAGCTTCCTAAAGGCTCCTAGTCATCTGCATCCCCATCTACAGACACCAAAGGCAGTTCTGCTGTCGCGTTCACACCGACCAACCAAAAATGGTTGTTTCCAAGCACTACAGAGAATAAAACAGTGCCGGACATACACTGTTTTTTCAATGGAATGGCTGCAAAATTCCATTTTCCAATAGGCTGTGTGTGGGTTGTTTTTCTAAATCAGATTCAAACTTTGTGGAAGTTTCTAGCCTTCATGGCTGGAAACTATTCATGGAATCGTGTGGGTTATGCCTGGTGAAAAGAAAAACCAGGAAATGTAGAAGGATGCCTGAATTAAAGAGTTCAGGTGTTGATGGGCCCCAATAGCATGGCACCTTCCGACCTCCCTCTCTCCCTCGTCTCCCTCCAGGTGCGCTTTGGCCAGCAGAAGCGCTACCAAGACTGGTTCCAGCGGCAGTACCTCTCCACCCCGGACAGCCAGTCCCTGCGCTGCGACCTCATCCGCTACATCTGCGGGGTGGTGCACCCGTCCAACGAGGTGCTGAGCTCCGACATCCTCCCTCGCTGGGCCATCATTGGCTGGCTGCTCACCACCTGCACGGTAAGGCGGCTCACTGGGACGAGAGCGCAGGCAACACCGGAGGGTTTCCTCCCAGGTTTTGCAGGCAGAGCTCCGTCGAACCGGAAGAGCTGCGTGTGGGTGTTTGTGAACATTCTGCATCACCCAGAGAGCACCTGTCGGCTGCCTTGCTGTCCCCAGCATCCTGTTCCCACAGTGGCCGCCCAGGTAGCTCCAGTGGGAAACCCTCAAGCCACCAATGTAGACGTCTCCGAAAGACGATTAGACAAATTCGTGGAGGGAAGGGCTATTGATGACTATGGACTATGCTCTGCCTTCCACAGTTGGAGCCAACAGCTCTTCTGAATACCAGTTGCTGGAAACCAAAGGTGGAAAGAGCTGCTCTTAAGCTTGAATCTTGCTTGCATGTTTCCCATCGCACCATCCACTTGGCCACTGTGAGAACAGGACGCTGGACTAGATGGGTCCTTTTGGGCCTGATCCTGCAAGGCTGGCTTCCCCCAGCCATTCTGGGATACTTCCAACACATATAAAAACAAATAAAACCCCAGACATTAAAAACTTCCCGATACAGAGCTGCCTTCAGATGTCTTCTAAAAGTTGTGTACGTATTTATTTCCTGGACATCTGATGGGAGGGTGTTCCAAAGGGAGGGTGCCACTACCAAGAAGACCCTCTGCCTGGTTCCCTGTAACCTCACTTCTCGCAGTGAGGGAACCGCCAGAAGGCCCTCAGAGCCTTCTGAACGGTGGGGGTGGAGACGCTCCTTCAGGTATACAGGGCCGAGGCCATTGGTAGCCTTAACAATGGCAAGAATAGACCTAGCGCTACTCACAGTAGACCCATTGAAATTAATGGACCTGCTTAGCTTAGGCCTATTAAATTTAATGGGCCTACTCTGATTAAAATGTGATTAGCTACAATCCAACACCGTTATTTTTTCTAAAACAACATACATTACTCGGACACCACCCCTCCTAGCTTTTCTACAGAATCTCATTCCTCAAGGCGCTCTGGCCGTGATGCCCCAGGAAATGTTTCTGGATCCTGCTACTCGTTTCTGTAATCGCCCTGTTCTTTTAAAGTGAGGTTTGTGTCTGGGAAGCCAAGAACAACACCGTCAAGACCAGCTGCTGCAAAAAATAATAATAATGTGGTGATAATAATCTCAGCAATAATAGATTTCCAAGAAATTCAAGAGCGGGTATTTTTAGCTCTCCAAATCCAACCGGTGTTATTTATTTGCTTTAACGCAGCAGAGATGTCTAACCTGGGCCTAGCAGCTTACAAGGGCTGCATTGATACCTGCGATGGGGTCCAGCTACAAATGCATCTCTGCCCTCACCTGAACGAGCCAGTTTCCATTCAGGGTACACCAAGAAAGCCTTCCTGGATCAGGCCAGGCCCATCTAGTCCAGCGTCCTGTTCTCACCGCAGCAAGCCAAGTGCCCAGATGCAAAATTTTCCAGTTTTGGGTTAAACCACAGAGCCTAGGACTTGCCGATCAGAAGGTCGGCGGTTCGAATCCCCGCGACGGGGTGAGCTCCCGTTGCTCGGTCCCTGCTCCTGCCAACCTAGCAATTCGAAAGCACGTCAAAGTGCAAGTAGATAAATAGGTACCGCTCCGGCGGGAAGGTAAACGGCGTTTCCGTGCGCTGCTCTGGTTCGCCAGAAGCGGCTTAGTCATGCTGGCCACATGACCCAGAAGCTGTACGCCGGCTCCCTCGGCCAATAAAGCGAGATGAGCGCCGCAACCCCAGAGTCGGTCACGACTGGACCTAATGGTCAGGGGTCCCTTTACCTTTACCTAAATGCTGTGGACCCCCCTACTTTTGAAAACGTTGATATCTCTGCGGTAGTTTTCGTTACGTCGACGGTGCCGCCGTACCCTTCAACATGTCCCAGAGCAAAACCGGGACATGCGTCTTCTGGGCCTTGCTCTCGCACAAGTCACGTGACCCGCACAAGAGCACAGTGCATTTGGGGGCCCCACGATCTCTCATGTTTTTTGGGAGCTCCCCAAAAACAGGATGTCCCAGACAGTTGATGGGTGTGTGTTGCCCCTGTGGTCTGTGGACCACCAGTTCAAAAGCACTGCCCCTAGTGGGAAGCTCACCAGCAGAATTGAACGCAAGGATGCCTTTCCTTTCGGTGGTTTCCTGCAACTGGCATTCATGGCCACAACACCGCCTCTGGCAGTGGAGATAGAAGATAGCCATTGTGGCCTGTAGCCATTGGCAGCGTTGCCCTCCATGAAGCCGTCCGAGTTGGTAGCCATCTCCGCCTCCTGCGGGCGGGGGGGGGGGAAGAGACGTGGCCATCACCTGGCTCTGCCGGTGGCAGATCTGTTGTCCTCCCCCCTCGTTCGCTCGCTCTCACACACGCACACATTAACATTCCCAGCCCCTCTGACTCTGCCGCTTAATTGCCACTGGCTTCCCAGCTAATTAAGGTCTGCAGCCTGGCTTGACTCTCCGACAACGCAGACCACATTTCATTTGCCTGATGGTTATTGGAAGGGATGGAGGCGAGGCAGCTAATGAACAAAGGGAATTAAAAGCTGGGGCTTTGGAACGGCCTCTCTGAACAAGTTTGGCAGGGCGCTGCTTCTAGGGGAGAGGCGAAGACCGCCCAGAGTGGCGTGGCACAACCCAGTCAGATGGGCGGGGTACAAATAATAAAATTATTATTAAGGCTTTTTTTCTGGAACCCCCCTTGCAAACCTTTAGAGCTGCGGGGGGTTTGTAGAAGGAAGGGAAGGGTCTTGTTTTCCCTGCATAAGGCATTTCCTCGTTTCCTTAACGGGAGGCTAGATATCCCTAATAAACTGCCTTTCTCTTGGGTGGGTTTCCTGCTATGTTTATGAGCAGGTTGCCATTTCTGAGGCATTGAAATAAGGTTCCCCTCTTCCAAATCAAATCAAATTGGCTGCCGACTCTGGCTGCAACCTCTCGACCTCAGCCACTCTCTCAAGTCACTTGATGACAATTTAGCCGCAGAAAGCTCACACTCTCCGCTCTTGCAGTCGTTCTGGTCGAGGACACCTGGCACACTGCCCCTCTGCTCTGGATTGCCATCGCAGGCCGTTTGAGCAGAGTGCATTTTTGGCAGCCCCGCTGGAGGGGAGCTTGCTGATATTCCCTCGGAAGTCCAGGGGTCAAGCCACTGAGCTGCCTGGAAGGGGCTCCATGGCTCCATCTGTGGGGCGTTGCATGACCTTAGAAGGCTCTTAACGATTGGGGACCAGAAAGCCACAAGGGTCGGTTAACCCCTCATGTCCCCAGCCGATCTCTGAGGTCGGGTCGTCGTTATTGGTCCCGTACATGGCTCTGATCTGCTGTGTGTTTAGTATTATGGGCCCCCTTTGATGAAACTCCCTTCTAGCTTAGGTCAGGCAGGTCCCCTCTCTCTGTTGAACTTCTGACGCCTACCAAAGACTTTAAAATTCTTGGTACAGTGGTACCTCGGGTTAAGTACTTAATTTGTTCTGGAGGTCCGTTCTTAACCTGAAGCTGTTCCTAAGCTGAAGCACCACTTTAGCTAATGGGGCCTCCTGCTGCCGCCATGCCGCCGGAGCACAATTTCTGTTCTCATCCTGAAGCAAAGTTCTTAACCTGAAGCGCTATTTCTGGGTTAGCGGAGTCTGTATCTTGAAGCGTATGTAACCTGAAGCGTATGTAACCTGAGGTACCACTGTACTTTGGTAATCCACTTGGAAACCATTGTGGTTAAGTGGTATATCAGTTGTTTAAATAAAAATAAATAGATTTAGTCACCAGGCAGAGATGTTCTGGCTGATAGTTTTGAACCTTTCCAGCCCTTACAGGCCTCTCTCCTGTCCAGTTTTTGGGAATGAGGCTGCCCTTGATTCCTGCCAGCTCTGGTTTTTGTGTTGAAACCAGCCCAGTTTGCTCAAGAGTTGATTTTTTTTCCTTGGAAACAAAAGACTCAGTTATATGTGAATAGCCACCTTTCTCAGTGCTGTTCGGATGTGTTTGTGTCCCCTCCTCCAACTCTTATTCCTTCCTGTGTTGTTTATTTTACTTATTCTATTCGGACACTTTCCCCCATCCATTGATCCTCCGAGCGGCTTAACGAAACTTCAATAAAATGTATGAGAAATAAATAAATTAGAACAATACCATCCGTAGAAATAACCACATTTTTAAAAAATGAAAAATCGACAGCACAAGCAATGCAGGATCCAGGTTCTGTCTGAGACCATGTGAACATGTGTGGTGTGATGTCATGACGCCACCGTGCCTGATGCGATGACATCATCAGACATCGCCTAGCGCATTCCCCTTGGGCATTGAGTCAGACTCGGCGACGCAGTGTCCTCGCCGAGGGCATTTTAAAGAAGTAAAGCTCTTTCCCAACATTGCCGGAAAGGAGAGGGGCGTGTTTTGGCACCACCCATGAAAACTATTAAGCCCTTTGAACATTTTTTACTTTCGCAAACTCTGAGCGTAACTCCGGTGTGGTTTCCCGAGGCCCAGGCTCTGCGGTCTTGGTGGCTGCCCTCAAGGCAACTGGGGCTTAGCCCAGCTGGCAACTGGAGAAGGGTGAATAAGCGGCTGCACATCCTTATTATGCAGCAGCGTCGCTTATCCTGAAACAGAAGGAAGCCCTGTGGGATGTGTGCGAGTGTTGTCCCTGCCTCTCCAATAACTAACCGTAAAGTTGGCAAAAATGTACAAAAATCTATCTAAGTTATGCTGGAAATGTAGGGATAGCAAAACAACAACAACAAACCTATGGTTACGCGAAACATACTCAATAAACACACAAGACGTAACCGGCTGTACTTCTGAATAAATAAGGTATACAGTGGTACCTCAGGTTAAGTACTTAATTCGTTCCGGAGGTCCGTACTTAACCTGAAACTGTTCTTAACCTGAAGCACCACTTTAGCTAATGGGGCCTCCTGCTGCTGCTGCTGCCGCGCCGCCGGAGCCCGATTTCTGTTCTCATCCTGAAGCAAAGTTCTTAACCTGAAGCACTATTTCTGGGTTAGCAGAGTCTGTAACCTGAAGCGTATGTAACCCGAGGTACCACTGTACTATTCATTGTGTCAATTGTAGATATTGGACTCTATGAACAGACAGGTGGAATAAACACTTATACATGTATGGACCTTATGCATGAACTGACTAGAGAATGAACTGATCCATTGGGTCTTCTGCTTTTTTCGTTGAACTTTATGAGACTTCGGTTGAAATCTACAATTGATACAATGAACAGTATACCATATTTATTCAAAAGTACAGCCGGTTATGTCTTGTGTGTTTATTGGAAATGTAAGGATAGCGAGGGTACCTTTTACCATATGTGGTGGCCATGTAAAGGGCTTCTGGGAAATGATATATAATGAACTGAAGAAACCGTTTAAGATAACGTTTACTAAAAAAAAACCAACCAGAAGCCTTTTTACTAGGTTTAACAGGAAATACCAAGAGACCTAAAAAGACAGTTTGTGTATGCGACAACAGCTGCAAGAATGTTAGCCCAGATGTGGAAGGAGGAGAAGGTCCCAACCAAAGGAAGAGTAGATTACCAAAATGATGGACTATGCCGAAATGGCAAAGATGACAAAAAACGTAATCAAGAATGGGAAAATTTTGTAGAATACCTTAAAAGCCACCGTAGTTACTTAGAAACATTAGCAGGATTGATATAACATTTCTGAAGTAAAATGATCTGAAGTAGTAAATAAGGAGATGAAATAGAATGCATAGATATAATTTCAGTGGTACCTTGGTTTACGAACTTAATCCCTTCCGGAAGTCCGTTCTTAAACCAAGGTGTGCTTTCTCATAGCAGCGGGGGAACCCAATTTACAAATGGAACACACTCAACATGTTCTGCTTCCAAGGCAAAGTTCACAAACCAAAACACCTACTTCCGGGTTTGCAGCGTTCTTAATCCAAGTTGTTCATAAACTAAGCTATTCATAAACTAAGGTACCACTGTATATGCAAGAAAAGAGGGTAAAATATGGAAACCAGCAGGGGACAGGGGAAAGTGCGAGGGGTTTGTATAACCCCAGTCCTGTAAATACGAAAAATGTTTGGAGTGTATGGAAATAATGTGAATATAAAAAACTGAAAGGGGGGACAAAAGAACTAACTGCCTGGCTCTGCAGCCTCTAGCACTGGCTATAGAGGGGGAATTTAATCTCTGGGACCCAGGATTGCTTCCTCAAGCCCCCCACACTGTGCAGCTGATCTGGCAGGCGCAGACGAAACAGGTGTTGCAGTTGTATTCATAGTCTCTCTTTTCTACCCTTTCCAGTCCAACGTAGCTGCATCCAACGCCAAGCTGGCCTTGTTCTACGACTGGCTATTCTTCAACCCCGAGAAGGACAGCATCATGAACATCGGTATGGAGAAACCCCTCCCTCCCTTGCTTCCTTGGGGCTGCCTGTGTCCCTTCTCCTGTCTCACACACCTAGGTTCCAGCCTCTTTCCAGCCCAATCTATAACGGAGAGGTTGTTGCAATTGGCGTCCAAGGGATGCGTAGCAAATGTCACCTTCTCTAAATTATTATTATCATTAAAAACAGCTGCTATTATTATTATTATTATTATTATTATTATTATTATTAGTATTATTTTATGCATTTGTCTCTTTTTCTACGGAAAGCCACCCAAAACAACTTAAAAAACCAAACATGACCCCCATCCCATCTGTGCTGTACATTTCAAGCGCTATGGTACCATGTTAACAACCATGACTCCCTCCCCCTGCAAAGAATCCTGGGAATTGTAGTTTAAGGGTGCTGAGAGTTGGTAGCAGACATGCGCCTCGTTCCCCTACAGTTCCCAGAGTTGCCTGGGAAGAGGGTTTGATTGTTAAGCCACTCTCGGAATTGTATAAGACGAAAAGAATGTTCAAAAATTGAGGTCGTCTTATACATGGATAGTTCAGAGTGGGGACGGGTGATTGGTTGCTGCTGCGAGTCGGAGATTGTCAGTGGTGGTTTTTCTGGTAATTGGCGGCTGCGATTGGCTGTTGTTGCGGCAATTGGGCGGGAAATTGGCGGCTGCTGGCGGCGAGCGGGCAGACGATTTTTGGCTTCTGCTACATCTGCTAGTGGCAGCATTGGCCAGGCGGGTGAGCAATCTCCCCCCCCCCCAAAAAAGTTCAACAACCCTGGGCAATCTCCCCACATTTTCTTAATTTTGAGTCCCCCCCAAAATAGGGGGCGTCTTATACACGGAAAAGTACGGTACTTGCTGATCTAGTTCACTATTTTCATTCCATGTTGAAACTCATTATGTCTACCCTGTGCCCTAAATATTGATGTGAGCAAAACAGCCGGCCCTTTGTGCTTCTAATACAGGCAGCGTTGTTCAGAAAAGAATTAAGCCTTTATATTTGACTCCTCAAATGTAACGCCGGCTGTTCTTTTCCTTTGCAGAGCCTGCCATCTTGGTCATGCACCATTCCATGAAACCTCACCCGGCCATCACCGCCACTCTGCTGGACTTCATGTGTCGGGTAAGCCACCCCACCCCAGGGCATCTGACGATAGTCAAGGCGATGTGTGGTCCACCCTTGGCCCCATTTCAAAGTCAGATCCCTAGTAAAGCGGTGACCTCCCGATTAGACTACATTTCCCATCAGCCCCAGCCAGCATGGCGAATGGTCAGGGGTGATGGGAGTTGTAGTCCAGCAACACCTGGCAGGCCACAGGTCCCCCATTAAAGCACCCACAGAGGCGCCCAGTGTGTCTCCATTATATATTTTCTCTTTTGCCGATGATGCTTCTCTTTTATCCTGTTCTAATATTCATCTCGGAGACTGAGGTCCAGCTCCCAGGGCCTTCTGGCGGTTCTCTCACTGCAGTAAGCGAAGTTACAGGGAACCAGGCAGAGGGCCTTCTCGGTAGTGGTGCCCTCCCTGCGGAACACCCTCCCTTCAGATATCAAGGAGATAAATAACTATACGACTTTGAGAAGACATCTGAAGGCAGCCAGACGGGTGGCATATAAATTTATTATTGTTGCTATTCCGTCCATCTGAGTGGGTTGCCCCAGCCACTCTGGGCAACTTCCAACAGAATATAAAAAGCGCAGCAAAACATCAGACATTAAAAGCTTCCCGATACAGGGCTGCCTTCAGATGTCTTCTAAAAGCCAGATAGTTGTTTATTTCCTTGACATCTGATGGGAGGGCGTTCCGCAGGGCGGGCGCCACTACCGAGAAGCCCCTCTGCCTGGTTCCCTGTACCTTCGCTTCTCGCAGCGAGGGAACCGCCAGAAGGCCCTCAGCGTTGGACCTCAGTGTCCAGGCTGAACAATGGGTGTGGAGACGCTCCTTCAGGTATACAGGGCCGTTGAGGACTTTAAAAGTCAGCACCAACACTCTGAATTGCACTCAGAAACGTACTGGGAGCCAATGTAGGCCTTTCAGGACCCGTGTTACATGGTCCCAGCGGTCGCTCCCAGTCACCAGTCTTTGGCCTTTGAGATTTGTGTTGCCTTTGTGACACCACTTCTGTCCTCCATGGTTCTATATGCAATCTTTGCTTTGCTTAATTGTTTTAATAATAATAATAATATTTATTTATTTATACATACATACATACATACATACATACCCCGCCCATCTGGCTGGGTTTCCCAGCCAGTCTGGGTGGCTTTCAACATTGCTGGGTTGCAATCTATTAAACATTAAAAGCTTCCCTAAACAGGGCTGCCTTCAGATGTCTCCTAAAAGTCTGGTAGTTGTTTTTTCCTTTGACATCTGGTGGGACGGAGTTCCACAGGGCGGACGCCACTACCGAGAAGGCCCTCTGCCCGGTTCCCTGTAACCTCACTTCTCGCAGGGAGGGAACTGCCAGAAGGCCCTCTGCACTGGACCTCAGTGTCCGGGCAGAACGATGGGGATGGAGACGCTCCTTCAGGTATACTGGGCCGAGGCCGTTTAGGGCTTTAAAGGTCAACACCAACACTTTGAATTGTGCTCGGAAACATACTGGGAGCCAGTGTAGGTCTTTCAAGACCGGTGTTATGTAGTCTCGGCGGCCGCTCCCAGTCACCAGTCTAGCCAATCAATGACTGATAGCCATGATAGCTGTGCTCTGCCTCTACGTTCAGAGGGAACGATGCTTTTGAAATAGCAGCAGCTGGAAATCCCAGGAGAGAGTTGTTCTTGTGCTCAGGTCCTGCGTGACGGTTTCTCATTTGGCTGGCCATCGTGAGAACAGGATGCTGGACTAGTTGGGCCCCTGGCCTGGGTTCTTCATACGTTCTCTACTGGGGAGCTTGTCAAAAATCTCGTAAATAAAATGAAATTTCTCTCTCCTTTCTCTCCTTCTTTTCAGATCATTCCTAATTTTTACCCCGCGTTGGAGGCCCATGTGCGGCAAGGCGTCTTCAACTCCCTCACCCACATCGTGGATAAGCGAGTCCTGGCGTAAGGAGATGGCCAATTTTCTGAGCTTTCTTGAGCCCCCTACCTCCCCCCAGTCCTCAAGCCACCAGTTCCCTCCAGAGGCAGACTCCCTCTGTCAGCAAGGAACCTTAGGTTTCCAATGGGCCAGGGTTCCAACTGCTCCCTGCCTAACTTAATTAGCCCCTGTGGATAGCTCAGTCGGTAGAGCGTGAGATTCCTAATCTTGGGGGCCGTGGGTTCAAGCCCCATGTTGGGCAAAATATTCCTGAGTCATAGCAGGTTGGACTTGATGACCCCCGTGGTCCCTTTCGGTTCCATGATTCTAGTGTTTTACTGCATTTATTTCTGGCAGGGTGGATTTGATTTAAATCAAATCGATTTAAATCACTAGTCAGTAAGACTTCATTTAAGTCTTCTTTTTTTACCGAAAGACATTCCTGCTGGTATAATCTTAATATTTACAACCAGATGAAGGTTTCATTTTTCCAGAATAGCTTTTACAGTTATATCAGAAATTACTGATTTGGTTATACTAGTAGAAATACATAGACAGATAATATTGAAATCTATTGTGAGGTTTAATAAGTTAACTGATTATATTTGGACAACCTTTCTGCTGTACTTCATTGGAAGGAGGAAAACAATCATTTCCTTAATAACAATTTAAACAATTTATTTAACTAAAACAGTAACATTGTAGCATATGTATCCATGTTTGTTAACTGATGTGGTTAAACTTTTTTTAAAAAAACCCCAACTTAGACGGAGTTTCGGCACACATGAAAAACAAATCCTTATTTCCTGATGAATAGCCTTTGAACTATAATGTAACTTAAAAAGAAAACTATCTTTAGAAAGATTGTTTTCCTCCGAAAGCATTTTATTTTAAATATCCAATTTAAATCAAAAAAATTGATATAAATTTTAAAAATCTGATTTATTTATTTTTTAAATCATTGATTTTTATCCACCCCGATTCCTGGGCTCCTTTGGGTGGAAAGGTAGGATATAAATGTAAAAATAAAGCATTGCATATTTCTTCACCACCATCACCCTCCGCTTTTTGCAGGCACCTGGCTCCTCTTTTTGACAACCCAAAGCTGGATAAAGAACTCCGGGCCATGCTGAGAGAGAAATTTCCAGAGTTCTGCAGTTCCCCTTCGCCTCCCGTTGAAGGTAGAATTGAGGCAGATGGGTCGAGGGGGTTGGATTATACGACACCTTCAGGGCTGCCTCAGCATAGTCTATCAGCTCCCTAAGGAATTACTAAGAAAGGCAGTCCGTCAGGGTTGCAGAGCCCGACTGCCAGCAGACGACATGCCCAGTGTCTGGGGGATGATGGGAGTTGTAGTCCAGCAACATCCGGAAGGCGTTGAGTTCCCCGGCCAATCAGGGATCACGTATTAGATGTCGGAGCTGAAAGTTCCGGGCAGGAGCTATTCAGCTCTGTTGAAGCAAAACCATGTTGCACTAACCTAGGGGTCAGCGAACTTTTTCAGCAGGGGGCCGGTCCACTGTCCCTCAGACCTTGTGGGGGCCAGGACGATATCTTTTGCAAAATAAATAAATAAATAAATGAACAAATTCCTATGAACCACAAATAACCCAGAGATGCATTTTCAATAAAAGGACACATTCTACTCATGTAAAAACACGCTGATTCCCAGACTGCCGGATTTGGAAGGCAATTGGGCCAGATCCAGCCCTCGGGCCTTAGTTTGCCTACCCATGCACTAACCCATAGTCTGTTTTAAAACTGTGGCTTCACTATCAACATCTCTCCCACCTCACTTGTGGTCTTGTGGTGAGCCCAGTCCAGGAATAGGCCAATAACAAACCTCAGTTTATTTCTGGCTTACAGCTTCCTTATTTGGCCAATGCAAATCAACCACGTTCTGGATTCACACGACAATACGAGCCATTTAATGCCGTGTCATGCTGCTTACAACACCCATGGGTGCGAGGGAAAGCCGTCCAGGGGTGGACTATTCCTGATGAAGGGTGAAGCCTTCCAAACAGCTGAGAGTTGGGGGGGCAGCTTAAGGACAGAACAAATAGATTCATGGCACCTGTTCTTTGCTGTCTAGGTTCCCTGTTTCATTTGATGCACAATCTTGGAAGGCTGCTGCCAGCCTGAGTAGACAGCACTGGACTAGGTGGAGCAGTGATGTGGCTCAGGATTGGGCAAGTGCCTCTGAAGATTGCATTGAAATTGGGGCTGGGGGGGGAACTGTTCCCTTAAGAGAAGCTGACTTATACCGGATCTGGCCTTTGGTCCATTCTAGCTCATACTGTCTACACTGACTGGCAGCAGCTGTCTGGGAATTTGGGAGGGATAATTCCTAGTCCTTCCTAGAGATGCCGGGTATTGAACCCGGGACCTTCTGTGTGCAAAGCAGACGCTGTACCACTAAACCAAAACCTTGCAGTGTGGAACAGGACAAAACAGCTTCTGGGAAGCCAGTATTCCTTGCCCCGCTGCCAGCCACTTCTCTTTGCGTTCCTCCTAGCAGTGAAAATTGAGGAGCCGGTTTCCATGGAGATGGACAATCACATGTCCGACAAAGATGACAGTTGCTACGACAACGCAGAGGCCGCCTTCAGCGACGACGAAGAGGACTTGAACAGCAAAGGTGAGGAAGTCTTCCGCAAAAGTTGCTGTGCGTCCCCACAACTTTCTTGCTCCCTGGGACACAGTTGTGTCCCGGGAAAGGTTCTTGTAGACGCAACAGGGCTGTGAGAGGAGAAGCCGCCACGCTCACACACAGTCTTGTTTTTCAAGGAGTCTGTTTCCAGCCAACTGTGGCCCTGGGCAAACACAATAACAACAGCAACAATGGTTTCTGCAAACTATTGTTGTTGTTGCTTAGTCGTTTAGTTGTGTCCAACTCTTCGTGGACCAGAACACGCCAGGCACTCCTGTCTTCCACCGCCTCCTGCAGTTTGGTCAAACTCTTGCTGGTAGCTTCGAGAACACTGTCCAACCATCTCGTCCTCTGTCGTCCCCTTCTCCTTGTGCCCTCCATCTTTCCCAACATCAGGGTCTTTTCCAGGGAGTCTTCTCTTCTCATGAGGTGGCCAAAGTATTGGAGCCTCAGCTTCAGGATCTGTCCTTCCAGTGAGCACTCAGGGCTGATTTCCTTCAGAATGGATAGGTTTGATCTTCTTGCAGTCCATGGGACTCTCAAGAGTCTCCTCCAAGAGTCAAGAGCACCAGAATTCAAAAGCATCAATTCTTCGGCGATCAGCCTTCTTTATGGTCCAGCTCTCACTTCCATACATCACTGCTGGGAAAACCATAGCTTTAACTATACGGACCTTTGTTGGCAAGGTGATGTCTCCTTTTTAAGATGCTGTCTAGGTTTGTCATTGCTTTTCTCCAAAGAAGCAGTCGTCTTTTAATTTCGTGACTGCTGTCACCATCTGCAGTGATCATGGAGCCCAAGAAAGTAAAATCTCTTACTGCCTCCATTTCTTCCCCTTCTATTTGCCAGGAGGTGATGGGACCAGTGGCCATGATCTTCGTTTTTTTGATGTTGAGCTTCAGACCATATTTTGCGCTCTCCTCTTTCACCCTCATTAAAAGGTTCTTTAATTCCTCCTCACTTTCTGCCATCAAGGTTGTGTCATCTGCATATCTGAGGTTGTTGATATTTCTTCCGGCAATCTTAATTCCGGCTTGGGATTCATGCAGCCCAGCCTTTCACATGATGAATTCTGCATATAAGTTAAATAAGCAGGGAGACAATATACAGCAAACTATAGTTCGGGTCTTATCCTAAATATTGAGTGAATCCCTGGTTTAAGATTCCAAACCACGCCTGTTCCCCAGCAGGCATGTTTAGGGCAGAGAGAGAGGGGAAAAGAAGCCTTATCTCAACCATGGTTTGTTCGGCGCAACACTCAACCATGCTTAACACAAACCAGGGCGTAGGCCAAAGCCACTTGAGAGCATGGCTTTCGTCCACTCCTTAACCGTGGTTTAGGTGTTCAGAAAGAAACACATAACCACGGCTAAAGAGGACAAACCTGGTTGAACGGTTTGCTCTCTCGCATTTTGTGCTGGCCTGCTTGGTGACTCTTGTCTACGGTTTCTGAGAGGTCTTTTGTGCCTTTCAAGTCCGGCCCCACATATGTGGGGAGGGGTTGTTGTACCAGCAAGAGCTGAAATCCAAGATCTAAGCCCAAAACATTGAGGGTGTCTGGCTTCCTTTTGAATGTGTTCTCCCGCTATCCCACTGACAGAATTCCTTGTTTGGGGTTTGACTCCTTGAATATGCAGGGAGGCAGGATAAGTGCATCAGAAAAGTCTGGCTGTGGGATCAGACCAAACACTTACCTGGTCCAGCATCCTATTGTCACAGGGGCCAACCAGATGCCTCTGGGAATCCCGCAATCAAATCTCCCTGCGGAATCCGCCTTTCTGCTTAAGCGAGGCTTAACGTTTCTCGTGTGTGCGTGTGCATTTCTGAACCCGGCTTGGCGTTCCTCCCTCCCTCGCAGGGAAAAAGCGGGAGTTCCGGTTCCACCCGATCAAAGAGGCCGTCGTAGAAGAGCCGGTGGACATCACCCCTTTCCTGGACCAGTTGGACGAGACCCTCAAGGACAAAGTCCTCGTGCTGCAGAAGGGGAGGTCAGTACAGAGGCTGTGGGTCTGAGGAGCATGTGATTATGTAGGGCAGAGTTGTGGGCAGACACCCAAAAACAGAAGACGAGTCTGCTGGATCCGGCCAGCAGCCCATCCAGCCAGCACCCTGCTCTCGCTGTCGCTGAGCAGATCTCTAAATGGGGAGCCCACCTGTGTTTCCCAGAGACTGGTATCTGGGGCCCCTCCTGATGCAGCTGGACTTCAACTCTCAGCAGCCAGCAGAGGCCATGGTCAGAGATGATGATGGGCGTTGAGGTCCTCTGAAATGCTACAGGTTCCCTTTCCCAGGTCTAGGACTTTTCCTCTTAACTCACCAATCAGCTTATTTTGAGAGAGTGTGACTTGCCCTGGTGAGCATTTGGTGACAAAGCATGTACAATGGTATCTCGTGTTACTTACGCTTCAGGTTACAGACGCTTCAGGTTACAGACTCCGCTAATAGTCTGTAGTACCTCAGGTTAAGCACTATGCTTCAGGATGAGAACAGAAATTGTGCTGTGGCAGCGGGAGGCCCCATTAGCTAAAGTGGTGCTTCAGGTTAAGAACAGTTTCAGGTTAAGAACGGACCTCCGGAACGAATTAAGTTCTTAACCCGAGGTACCACTGTATTTGAGCCCACATGTCCCTAAACCACAGTGCCTCTCTGTCCCTCCCTGTTCCTTTTGATGCTTATCGCCCTCCCTACATAGGAAGACCACCAAACATCCCCCCCCCCCCCAAGCTTCATTCCTTCCTGCCCTCTCCATCATTTTGTGCAGGAACAAGGCTTCTCCAGTCGGGCCTCTTGGGTGCCATTTCTAGCCTTGATGTGACTTCCCAGTCACCAGTGATGGAATCACAGAGTCGGAAGAGACCCCGGGTCATCTAGTCCAACCCCCTGCAGTGCAGGAATCTCAGCTAGAGCATCCATGACAGATGGCCACCCAACCTCTGCTTATAACCGCCCCCCCCCCAAGGAAGGAGAGTCCACAACCTCCCGAGGGAGACCATTCCACTGTCAAACAGCTTACTGTCAGTCCTGCCTGTGTTTTACTGCTGTTTGTTTCTGTGACTCCCATATCATTAGTCAGCGTTAAAGGCAGGCTGTCTGTGTCAGCCCTTTCCTCCCCTGCCCTCGCGACAACCCTGCGGAGTTGGCTGCTCGGGGAAGCAGCTTTCCGAAGACCACCAAGGCAGGCTGTGTGTGTGTGTGTGTGTGTGTGTCTAATCGCCTCAGCCAGGTTTCCCTTCCCTCTCCCCACAAGACCTGGGACCTCCCAGTTTTCCCCTTCCCGGAGTGCCATTCGTAGCTATTGCTCAAGAAGGACGAGTGCAGAGTCAGTCCGCCCTCTCCTTGGAATCGGGCGGCGCACAGCTGGGATTTTGGAGCAGGAGGCTTTTGGCCCTGCGCTCCCCATTAATTTTGCATGTCATGACTAAGTGCATTTAATAGGTTTGTTTTCCGCAGAGTCTGCAGGATGCATATTTGTGTTTTTTGTGTCCCCCCCCCTTTCTTTATGGCTGGGTGGGAGGAGGGAGACCCGTGGCAAAGGGGCGGGGCGGGGGGGCGGGGAGAGACTTGGCTGCTTTTTAGGGAGAAGCTGGGCCAGATCCCTGCCATTTGCCAGTCTCTCCATGCTGCTCTGTTCTTCCCGTAGAGATAATTTCACTCCCCAGAATTTTTGGGATAGCAAAACTCCCCCGCCCCTCTGGGATCTCTGGTTCGAGAGACCCGTTGCTTGACTGCTAGTCTTGATTAGCGTCAGACCCACTGCAAATGACGAGGCTTCAAGTGAAGACAGAGAGTCCCATGCATTCCAGTGCGTCTGCTTTTAATCCTGGCTCCCACCAGTTAATAATAATAATAATAATAATAATAATAATAATAATAATAATATTTATATCCCGCCCTCCCCAGCCGAAGCCGGGCTCAGGGCAGCTAACAACAATAAAACAATACAAAAGTACAGCATAAACAACACTCTGAAATCATTCATTATAAAATTAATTAATTCAAGCCACTGGCAACCATTGGGCCAGAGCTCCGCGAAGATTGCCGAGGGAGGGAGTCAGTTGCATTTACGCCCTTGCTTTTTAGCCCAAACGGATTGCAATTAAAATCCACATTAAGGTACAATATAATTAGTCGTCTGTTCGTCTCTGTGTGGCAGGTGGGACAGTTTCTCCTGGCCCCTGGCCCTGCTGGTGATGCAGTCTATCTTCGAGGCTCTCGGCTTTCGTATTAAAAAATAAATTATTAAGTGTTGCCTCCTTTATGGGTGCACAGAGGAGCTTTTAAAGTGTGTGGGCAACTTCCTGCATATGAGATCACCTTGCTCACGTGCTCTTGAGGCTACCCTTACAGGCGCAATTGCTGGAAACTTTACTCTTTAATGCTCCCTCCGAGGAAATATTCCTGGCAACATCATTACAGGGCTTTGGGTGCCTGGCTCAGGTGTTCCTGTTTCCCCCTGGCATTTGGCCCTTCTTGCTGGATCGTAGCTTTGTGTGATTCTGCTGCGGTGTTCATTTTTTCAGCGGGGGTTAGGATTTATCCTTCTCTCATCCTGTTCTTAGATTTCGTTTCATTTCACTTTTAATTTGTATGCCACCTTTCTATATTGCTGCTCACGAGCCGGTTTACAAGCTGAAGAAAACGACAAAACAGATGCGCCTGACAACCTGATCCCATACGGAAAAAATGTCACAATAAAATGATCACTTTAAAATAAACAACAATAAAAAATGTCAGTGCAGCGTGCAACAATACACAGCGGTACCTCGGTTTCCGAGTGTCTCGGAACCCGAATGTTTTGGAACCCGAACGCTGAAAACTCGGAAGTAATTGCTTCCGTTCTCGAATGCGCCTTGGAAGTCGGACGGCTTCCGCTGTGTGGTTTTTTCCCTCTTTTTCTCCACTGACTTTGCTGACCGCCCTTTGAGCCCCGGTTGTCGAACGTTTCGGAAGTCAAATGGTCTTCCGGAACAGATTACATTTGACAACCGAGGTACCACTGTATGAACAACAACCAGAAAAACCCATGAAGAAATATTAAAATGAGTACAAATATGTATTATAGAGTGGTACCTCTGGTTATGTACTTAATTCGTTCCGAAGGTCCGTTCTCAACCTGAAACTGTTCTTAATCTGAAGCACCACTTTAGCTAATGGGGCCTCCTGCTGCCGCTGCACCGCCGCCACATAATTTCTGTTCTCATCCTGAAGCAAAGTACTTAACCTGAAGCACTATTTCTGGGTTAGCGGAGTCTGTAACCTGAAGCGTCTGTAACCCGAGGTACCACTGTACTTAGATGAGCGTTTATAGCGGGGGTGGAGAACCTCAGGCCCAGGGCCCAGATGCGGCCCTCAAAGCCGCTCTGTCAGGCCCCTGGGACTCTCCACACACCATGCTCTCTGGCTGATGTAAGAAGAGCACATCAGCTGTTAGTTGGCAGGCCTCAGCAAATCCCTGCTGTGCCTCCAGCTTGGGAGGCGACCCTCCCAAAATCCCAAACAGGACGTCCTCTCCGGGCTCTGGTGAGAGTCTGCTTGCGAGCCAGGAGGACTCTCCAGGGTGGTCCGCATTTCCAGGATCTGCTTCCGGGTTCCCGGCAGTGCAGAAGTGGCGCACATAAACGGGGAGCAGCCTATATTCAGAGGCATCGCTGCCTCTGGCACCTGCAACTGCGACAGAGAAGGATGTGCAGGACAGGCGAAACCTAAGCAGAGGTTTACTTCTCAATCCAATCCCCTTCCTGCCCACGTCTCACACCTAGCGTTTCGGGTCCAAAACGCAGGGAGGCGTCTGCCAAAGCGTGGGAGCTGGGCTGCCAGCAAGTGGGGCCAAGGCTGCTGGCTCGAGACCTCCACTTGCTCACGACCATGTCTCTCATCGATGATGGGCCTCCAAAACGGAGCCAATAACAACTTGGATGGCTTTTAAAGGAGGATTAGGAAAACTCATGGAGGCTGCAAATGGCTTCTAGCCGACGCAGCTGCCTTTCCCCTCCTTTCCCTATCAGCTCCTGAGAACCACAAGCGGGGAGAGAACTCCTGTTGCACTCCCAGGTCCTGCTTCCCATCTGGCCTCTGCGAGAACAGGATACTGGACTAGAAGGGGCCTGTGGCCTGATCCAGCAACCAAGCATTTCTCGTGCCCAGGTTATTAGATCTTATTTTGGTGGAAGATGTTAAAAGCTGGGCAGCTTTCTGCGTCTGTTTTGCTGGGTGTTGCTTACGCCGATTGAAGATGCTCTCAGTGTGCTCCGAGCTCGCTTGGCGTACAGAGCCCCAGTGTTTTCCCCTCCCTCCCTTGCTGTCTCTCGCCCTCTCTCCTTTAACTTGGATTTCCTCTTCTTTTCTTGGCCTGCAGCGACACAGAAGCTCAGTGTGAGGTCATGCAGGAAATCGTGGACCAAGTCCTGGAGGTAACAGCTCCCCTCCTCTCAGAAAGTGGCAGAAGGAGGCAGGGGGAACATTGGGTGGGGGTGGGTGGGTTGCTCCTGGAGGGACCCACATAGGGAGTGACAAATGCTAGGTGGGTGCCCTTAATAAGGCCGGTGGCATCCGCCCCTCCAGTCACTAGTTCGGCTCAGGAATTGTCAGGGGTGGTTCATGGCAGCCAAGTTTTCTTTCTGCTGTCGGAAGAAAGGAGACAAGGGCCGTGTTCGCACGGCACATTTAAAGCGCTATGATACCACTTTAAACAGGCGCGTCTTCCCCTGCAAAGAATCCTGGGAGCTGTAGTTCATTAAGGGTGCTGAAAGTTGCTAGGAGACCACCCCATTCCTCTCCCAGAACTACAATTCCCAGAGTTCCCTGGAAAGAGGGATTGATTGTTAAGCCATGCTGGGAATTGCAGCTCTGTGAGGGGGATAGGGGTCTCCTAACAACTCTTAACAAACAACAGATCCCGGGATTCTGGGCGGGGAAGGATCCCAACTGTTGAGAGTGGTATGGCACTTCAAATGTCTGGCCTGACTTGGTGTACACACCATGCATTTAAAGCCCATTTAATGTCTCCTCCCCAGAGTATCCTGGAATACTGTAGTTTAAGGGTGGTAGGTAGGAATGGGAGCTCTGAGGGGGGTGAGTTCCCAGGATCCTTTGCAGGGGGGGATGGGTGTACTCAGTCTCTAAATTAGCAGATGGGGACTGGTTGCTTTTCTAAAGCGTGCCTGCAACATTTTCTAATGGCACCCCAAACCCATCCACCCTGAGCGCTGGCAGCGAAATGGCTCCTCATCCCAATATTGGGCTCGACTTTATCGACACCTGACTCCTGCCGCTGCCGCCATCCCCCACCCAGTCTGGACAGGCGTCACGATGGGGACGGTGGCAGTGCCCCGGCCTGTTGCCAAACTTCGCATCGTTCTGTTTTCTTCTTCCGCACAGGAGGATTTTGACCAGGAGCAGCTGTCGGTCCTCGCTTCCTGCTTGCAGGAGCTCTTCAAAGTTCACTTCCGCGGAGAGGTCCTGCCGGAAGAAATCACAGAAGAGTAAGCGGTTTGGGGAAGGGGGGGGCAGTTTTCTGTTCTTCGGTTGTTCTAGCTGGTCCTTCTGTTCTGCAAGAATGCAAAGGAATTCCTGAAGGACCCAGCCCAGGCATGGACCAAATTGCACCTGGGGACTTCTCATTGTGGGGTATCTGGTTGGCCACTGTGAGAACAGGATTCAGGGCTAGGTGGGCCCCTGGCCTGATCCAGCAGCTGAGATTTTCTTACTTTCTCATGAGTAACAGTGAGGAAGGGCTCTGGCCTTCACATTCTGCCTGTGGACATTGTAGAGGAACCTAGCTGGCCACTGGCTCCAGCAGCCAGGCTGTTCTGAGGCCATTATTATTATTATTATTATTAACATTTTATTTTTATTGATACTCATCAAAAAGATATGCCAAAGTTTATACCCAATACCAGAATAAAAGAAATATTTTAAAAATCTTATTAAAAAGAAACAGGAGCAGAGAGAAGGAAGAAGGAAGAAGAGAAACAGAAGAAAGAAAATGAAAATGAAATAGAAAGGAGAGGGCAAGGGGAGGGAAGAAAAAGGTGACAAGGCTTCTGATTCCCTGTCAGCTAAATATAATAACCTGTTCAAAGTATTCACTCAACTTGGCATCCAACTGTTTTGTTTTCTACAAACAAATATTTTTTTCACTCTTCAAATCCAGTTATTACAAGTTCATTTTCTCTTTCACACAAAAAGTCCATAATACGTTTCCAATCCTTAATAACTGTCCGTAATTATTTTTCTCTGATTAAACATGTTAAATTTGCCATCTCAGTCAGCAAAGTCCAATAATTTTATCATTCCTCCATAGTCGGTAGGGCTGTATCTTTCCATTTTTATGTATGTAACAATCTCGCCTCTCTAATCATATATTGAAGTAATATTCCATAACTCTTCTTATGGAGTGGGGATTTGAACCCTGGTCTCCCCCAGGTCCTAGTCTGGCGCTCTAACCACTACACCACACTGGCTGTGGTTGACCCGGCCTGCCCATTTCCCCTGACGCACACGCGCCCTCTCTATTTCCCTGCAGGTCTCTAGAGGAATCCGTGGGGAAGCCACTTTACCTAATATTTAGGTGAGTCTCATGCGTTCTGTCCTCTCCATTCTGATTTCGAAGCCGCCGAGCCCAAGATGGGGGACTAGACAGGCCTTTGGCCTGATCCTGCAGCCAGGCTCTTCTTTAGTTCTCATGTCCCTCGATTTCAGTTGCCGAAGGGCAGGCAGCAGAAAAGGGCTGCTTCTTCGCGGCCTCTTCATCTGGTTGGTTGCTGCGGGTGGATTAGGTGTTGACATTTGGTCTGACCAGCAGGGGGCTCTTCAGGTGTCCCTTTGACTGGGTACAGGTGGGCTTCCAAGATTGGGGGATTCTGGGTTCCAGGGGAGACTTGAACACCCCCCAGTACTTCATTTTTTAAATAATAATAAAAACAAACCAGAGTTTTCTCCAATTTCTTGTGGCCATGATCTCAAAAATGCAAGAGTACCATGGCTTGCTGTTCTTTAAGAGTACCATGGCTTGCTGTTCTTCAAGAATACCATGGCTAGCTGTTCTTCAAGAATACCATGGATAGCTGTTCTTCAAGAATACCATGGATAGCTGTTCTTCAAGAATACCATGGCTTGCTGTTCTTTAAGAGTACCATGGCTAGCTGTTCTTCAAGAATACCATGGATAGCTGTTCTTCAAGAATACCATGGCTAGCTGTTCTTCAAGAATACCATGGCTAGCTGTTCTTCAAGAATACCATGGCTAGCTGTTCTTCAAGAATACCATGGCTAGCTGTTCTTCAAGAGTACCATGGCTAGCTGTTCTTCAAGAATACCATGGCCTGCTGTTCTTTAAGAGTACCATGGCTAGCTGTTCTTCAAGAATACCATGGCTAGCTGTTCTTCAAGAATACCATGGCTAGCTGTTCTTCAAGAGTACCATGGCTAGCTGTTCTTCAAGAATACCATGGCTAGCTGTTCTTCAAGAATACCATGGCTAGCTGTTCTTCAAGAATACCATGGCTTGCTGTTCTTCAAGAGTACCATGGCTAGCTGTTCTTCAAGAATACCATGGCTTGCTGTTCTTCAAGAATACCATGGCTAGCTGTTCTTCAAGAATACCATGGCTAGCTGTTCTTCAAGAATACCATGGCTTGCTGTTCTTTAAGAGTATCATGGCTAGCTGTTCTTCAAGAATACCATGGCTAGCTGTTCTTCAAGAATACCATGGCTAGCTCTGCCTGGACTGTAAAAGCACAACACACCCATACACACTGTGGTTGTGGGGTTGTCTTTGAACCTAACTCAGTACAGCATCAGCCTCCCTTCCTGCCCCCTTCCAGGAACCTCTGCCAGATGCAGGAGGATAACAGCAGCTTCTCCGTACTCCTGGATCTGTTGTCAGAGCTCTACCAGAAGCAGCCCAAGATCGGTTACCACCTTCTCTACTACCTAAAAGCCAGGTAAGAGCACAAACAATCAGCGAGCCTGGAATTTTTTTTTTTTTAAGAGGGAAGTTTTGGGAAACTACCTAAGTCAGGGATGGGGGACCTTGTATGTAAAGGCACAGCACACCCGTTTCCACATATGCACACCCCTCCCTGTCATCCGTCCAGGATAGCAAGAGACTGGCGCCAAACAGAGACAGAGGCATGGCTTGGGGAGAGTTCCGAGGGCCAGACAGAGCGGCCTGGAGGGCCGCATTCAACCTCATCTAGTGAGATCGTGGCTGGGACCGGCAGTGGGGAGGAAACCCCACATCTCACCGCTTTCCGCTGTGCGCCATCACATCCACACACCATGCATTTTGAGGGTGTGGCTTCCCACACCCCTCCAAAAAATAATGGGAACCGTAGTTTGCCGCTCAAAGAGCAGCAGTTCTCAGCGTTCGCGAACTACAGTTCCCAAGATTCCTTGCAGGGGGAGGTGTGTGTGTTTTAATGCATGGTGTGGACGAGACATTTTCCTTTGGTCTGTCATATCACAATCCCCGGGCAAAGCCCATACAGCAAACATGGGGTGAACTTCCAACCCTCTAGATGTTGCTGAACCCCCAGCAGCTGGCGGCCCAGGGATGATGGTTGTGATATACTGTATTTTTCGCTCCATAAGGCGCACCTGACCATAAGACGCACCTAGTTTTTAGAGGGGGAAAAAGCCCCCAAGCACACGCTCTGTGCGGCTCTTTAAATGGAGCGCGGCTCTTGCTGGCTTTTGCAGGAGGTGGGGGAAGGGACAGAGTGCGGCTAAGCCAGAAGCTAGAACAGCGAGAGGGAATGCAGCGCAGCTTCTGGGATAGCTGCGCAGCCTGCATTCGCTCCATAAGACGCACACACATTTCCCCTTACTTTTTAGGAAGGGAAAAGTGCGTCTTACAGAGCGAAAAATACAGTATTCCAGCAATGTACAAAAAGCCAAAGGATGTCCCCCACCTGCAGCATGTGGTATCCCTGAATGATACCTAGATGGTGTCGTTCTGCCACTTTGGGAGCAAGGGAGAAGACAAGCTTGGGGTGGAGAGTTCAGAAGAGGACCAGAAGCTCGGCAGGCAGGGCTTTACGCAGCTCGGGATCAAGGCTTTGGGGCCATCAGGACAAATTTGGCACAACAGGAGAAGGGCAGATCACAGCACCAAGAAAACCAGCTAGAGCTCTCGTGTCTCAGGCACGTGCTCCTTCCACACAGAGGAACGGGTTCTGCTCCTTCGCTTGCTCACTTGTCTCTTCCCCCTCCATTTTCTTCTTTTAAAAAACATTTCAGCAAAGCAGCGGCCGGGAAGATGAACCTCTACGAGTCCTTTGCCCAGGCCACGCAGCTGGGCGACCTGCACACCTGCCTGATGATGGACATGAAGGCTTGCCAGGAGGACGACGTCCGGCTCCTCTGCTTCCTCACTCCTTCCATATACACTGAGGTGAGACCCAGAGGGAGAGGTGGCAAAGGTTGCGCAGCAGGGAGAAAAGTGAGCTTCCTATCACAGATGGGGAACATGGATGCGACCAGTTTGGTAACATTCTGCCTCAGGAGCAAGGAGAACCTGTCACCCTCCAGCTGTTGCTGGACTCCATCTCCCATCATCCATGACCGTGCTGGTTGGGCCTGATGGGAGTTGGAGTCTCAACAATAGCTAGAGGGGCCACAGCCTCCCCATCCCTGCTTTGTGCCTCTGTAAGTGCATTTAATACATGATCCCTGATTGGCTTGGACAGGGGTCTAGGAAAGGATGGTGAACCTGTGGCCCTCCAGATGTTTCTGGACTCCCATCATCCATGACCATGCCGGTTGGGGCTGATGGGAATTGGAGTCTCAGTAACAGCTAGAGAGGGCCATGGTCTCCCCATCACTGCTTTGCAGTGTAAGTGCCTCGGTCCAGTATCTCTGAAGGAGCGAATCACCCCCATCGTTCTACCTGGACACTGAGGTCCAGCACCGAGGGCCTTCTGTCGGTTCCCTCACTGCGAGAAGCCAAGTTACAGGGAACCAGGCAGAGGGCCTTATCGGTGGTGGCGCCCTCCCTGTGGAATGCCCTCCCGCCAGATGTCAAAGAGAACAACAACTACCTGACTTTCAGAAGACATCTGAAGGCAGCACTGTTTAGGGAAGCTTTTAATGTTTGATGTATTACAAGATTTTAATATTTTGTGGGAAGCCGCCCAGAGTGGCTGGGGAGGCCCGGCCAGATGGGCGGGGTATAAATAAATTATTATTATTATTATTATTATTATTATTATTATTATTATTATATCCCTGATTGGCTGGTACAGGTGTCTAGGAGAGGGTGGAGAACCTGTGGACTCCCAACTCCATCATCCCTGACCATTGGCAGCACCGGTTTCTGGGACTGATGGGAGTCGGAGTCCAACAGCATCTGGAGGCCTCCCCAGCCAACAGCGACCCCTAGCATTTTTCGTGCTTGCCTGTTCTTTCGAGGCAGGTCTCTTTAAGGCCCTGCCCTCTCCCCTTTCCTCTACCAGGACCTTTGCTTCCCTTCCACCCTCCTACACTGCTTCCCCCGGTGTGTTTTTCTCACGGGCTCCTTGAGCGATCGCATATGCCTCGCAGACCCCGAGTCATCTCTGGACGCGGCCGGGCTCCGGGGAGGTTTTACGCTGCCTGTTCTCCAGGCCGTTAGGTTTAATGAAACGTTTTATTGCTTCCATCGCTCAGCAGCCGACAGGCCAGCGGGGCGGGGCGAAGCCCTCGTTTGCCAGAGGCCTTTCCCCCAGAACAACCAGACCGCATTATCCTCTGCAACCACCGGCTTTACCCCTTTTCGGCGCGAGAGCCTCAGTGCCTTTTTCTTTCCCGTTGCCTGTCTATCGCTCTGCTCTCTTTGGTCCTCGGGGGAAGGATCCATAGCTCAGTGGGAGAGCATTTGCTTTGGACACAGAAAGTCCCAGCTTCTCTACCTGGCATGGCCAGGTAGGGCTGGGAATATCCCCTGCTTGAAAGTCCTGGAGAGCAGAGACAATACTGAGCTTGGTGGACCCAGTGGTCTAAGGTATCTCCCTATGTTCCTCTTTAGTTCAGAACCATGAAGACTAGAATCTCAGGGTTGTTGTTGTTGTTTTAGGGCTGTGGCTCCGTGGCATCATAGAATGAATGACTCTCATCCAGCCATGGAGGCAGAGCCTAGCCATTGTGGTGGGTGGCCCCCCGATAGCCTCTGCAAATTTGTCCCCTCCGTCTCCTCCACTTAACCCGAGAGACTTTCCCCCAGGGATTACGCAGCACAAAACCTCCAGATCAAAACATGGCAAACCAAAGGCCTATATCGCCTAACAGACTTCTATAAAAATAACAAACCCTTGTCAACACAAGAAATACAAAGCAAACTAGAGGATACCCAAATGCCCTGGTTAACACATTACCAATTACATGCCCTCTTAAACAACCCAGTAGTAAAATCAGCAGCAACTAGGCCCCTGGCAACCTTCGAAAACCTCCTCCTAACAACAAAGGGATGGTATCCGCAATATACAAAATACTACTCCAAAACCCCACGAACCCCCTAGACGTAATCAAAAAACAATGGGAAGACGACATAGTTCTGCCACTCGAGCTAGAGGGAGAGAACGACAACCTCTCTGCAAAGCGGGAGAGTTGCCGCCGCGTCTAAAATTGTATTTTTGTCTTTTCGTTGCTGGCGTTTCACTTCCTGTTTCGAATGGAGTTGCAAGTGTCAAGAGTCCCCTACCCCCCCGTCCCCCCCCCCATCCCTGGCACCTGTTTCACAAAGTGAAACAGCTTTGCCAAGAAATTGCCTTGGGCTTTGCCCTGCACAGTTCTGGTTTGTTCTCTCTCTTGCTCTCCCCTATTGCAATACAAGGTCAAGCCAGCTACACTCAGCCTGTGGCGCCCCCTGCTGCACATAGTGGACAGCAGGCCTCTGTGCAGTCCGGGATTGGGTTGGGTGCTTCTGCCAGTTTTAACCATTTTTAAATATTGAGAAGCTGCTTTTGCTAGTTCAGAACCTTTTATTTATTCTTCCAATAATAATAATAATAAAATAATTTATTTATACCCCGCCCTCCCCAGCCAGAGCGTGGCTCAGGGCGGATAACACCAGTAAAATTACAATAAAAACGTAATGGGGGGGAGGGAGAAAAGGGGGAAAAAGCAATTTAAAATACTGGTTAAAATACAATTTAAAATGCTGCCTCATTTTAAAAGTAGCCCATAGATCAAAACCATAAGGGGAGGGAAACATAAGGGTCAGACTGAGTCCAAACCAAAGACCAGACGGAACAGCTCTATCTTGCCGGCCCTGCGGAAAGATGTCAAGTCCCTCAGGGCCCTAGTCTCTTGTGACAGAGCGTTCCACCAAGTCGGGGCCAATACTGAAAAGGCCCTGGCCCTAGTTGAGACCAATCTAACCACCTTGTGACTTGGGACCTCCAAAGTATTGTCATTTGTGGACCTTAAGGCCCTCCATGGGGCATACCAGGAGAGGCGGTCCCGTAGGTACGTGGGTCCTAGACCCCATAGGGCTTTGTATCCTCCACTACTGCGAGGAAGTGCTTGTACGTTTTTTAACATTCACGAAAACAATATCCCTGCCCGAGTTCGGTTGCCTGCAAAAACCGAGCTTCAAAAAGTTGTAACTCGCTGTCTCCTTAGACTGAAAAGCAGCATTAGGTCTGTTGTTGCTTTCCCCTGATTGCCTCTCCCTCTGTCTCAAGTTTCCAGACGAGACCCTGCGGAGCGGGGAGCTGCTGAACATGATTGTGGCCGTCATTGACTCAGCTCAGGTAAGGCCTCTGCTTGTGGAACGATCGGTCAGAGCTGGGGGAGCCTGTGTGCTTGCTGTCCTTTGCTCCCTCAAGAGCTGCCTCCAGGTATTGTGTCAATGCAGCCAGGCACGCTGCATTGTTTCAGAGGCAGAACTGGGAGGAGATCCTCCAAACAGAGACGTGCGATTAGCGGTCAGCCCCATCCTCTCTTACAAAGCAAGGATGGGGGACATGTGGCCTTCCGTATGTGGTTGGACTGTACCTCCCAGCATCCTGGCCATTGGCCTGCAGGCTGGGGCCGATGATAGCTGGAATCCAATAATATCAGAAAGGCCACACATTTCCCTTTCTCTGCTAACACCTCTAAGCACATTGGTTGGGACATGTGTCTAGGAGCCTGTGGCCCTCTAGATCAGTGTTTCTCAACCTGTGGGTCCCCAGACGTTGTTGGACCACAACTCCCATCATTCCTAGCCAGCATGACCAGTGGTCAGGGATGATGGGAGTTGTAGTCCAACAACATCTGGGGACCCACAGGTTGAGAACCGCTGCTCTAGATGTTTCTGAACTGCAACTCCCATCATCCACCATCAGCCATGCTGGTTATTGGGCATTGGAGTCAAACAGCGTCTGGAGCGCTGCCTGCCTCTGTGGGTGGAGAGACTGATGACTGGGATGGGCCTGTCTTTCTGGGAGTAGATCAGACTAGATTGGCCTCTTCTCTCCCACTCCCAGCCCCGGCCAGCCTCCCGGACCACGGGCAGATGTTGCATTCTATTTATTGCAGTTATGTTCCACCTTTCATTTAAGGAGCTCGAGGTTCTCCCTCCCCAATGTTATCTGCACAAACAACCCTGTTTGTTAGGTTAGGGCGAGAGACCGACTGGCCCAAGATTGCCCCGCATCTTTCATGGCTGAGCGGGGATTCGAACCCTGTGCGCCCGGATCGCAGTCCGACACACTAACCACTATGTTGCTTCTTAACCTCTGGCTGCATTTGCACCATAAAAAGCACCCAGGCACACCCCAGCAAGGAATCCTGGGAATTGTAGTTTGCTAAAGGGTGCTGTCACCCTTTAACAAGGGACGCAGGTGGCAGGGATGCGGGTGGCGCTGTGGGTTAAACCACAGAGCCTAGGACTTGCTGATCAGAAGGTCAGCAGTTCGAATCCCCGTGACGGGGTGAGCTCCTGTTGCTCTGTCCCAGCTCCTGCCAACCTAGCAGTTTGAAAGCACATCAGAGTGCAAGTAGATAAATAGGTACCACTCCGGCGGGAAGGTAAATGGCGTTTCCGTGTGCTGCTCTGGTTCGCCAGAAGCGGCTTAGTCCTGCTGGCCACATGACCCGGAAGCTGTACGCAGGCTCCCTCGGCCAGTAAAGCGAGATGAGCGCCACAACCCCAGAGTCGGTCACAACTGGACTTAATGGTCAGGGGTCCCTTTACCTTTTACCTTTAAGGGGTGCTGGCAGTTGTATGTAAGAGATAGACTACAATTCCCATGATTCTTTGCTGGGGTGTGTGTGGTTGCTTTAAAGGCGTGAACACAGCCGCAGAGAGAGCCATAGGGAGAGATCTTCTCCTGATGGTGACTGGTTCAGCTCTGTATCAGTCCGGGGCTACACGGGAGCCCTTTCTCCAGACACCCAGAGCATGGCCTTGTCAAAAACAAAGAAAAAAGCGTGGGCCTCTGCACATGCCCCAGGCGCCCTTCTTTTTGCCATGGAGACCCTGCAGCTGACTCTTCTTCCCCCAGCCCTGATCTCCAGGCCAGAGGGCAGGACATCCACCTTGCAGGCCTCTTCCCCATTTCCCAGAAATTGTAACAGCGCCAGAACAGAGCTCTGGGCTAAAGAGCCCCCTGAGAGAGCAGGGCTGGCGTGTGGTGCCAATGCTAATAGGTTGCCATGGTGCCCGTTTGGAGTGACCCAAAAATAGCCAAAGTGGGAGAGGTTTTGTGTGTGTGTGTGTCTTGGCAGGCAGTACTTTTGCCTCATGCGTGTTGCCTCTGAGCCTGGTTGGGCCTACATACAGGCTGTTTCCCAAAAATAAACCTTTGTCTCCCCTAATATATCCGTATCAGCTTCGTTCATCAAGCGCTCTCTTTCCCATGCCAGCTTTGGGACGGCTGGGTCTCTTGGGCAGGTTTTCCTGGCCAGGGCAGACAGCGAGATGGTATCGCATGTGGGAAAGGGTGGGTGGGTGGGTGGGAGGGCCCCCCCACCTGATCTGACCCCTTGCTGGGCTCCTGCCCCATTCCGGATGTTCCCAGCCTAACCCCTGTCCACCTTGGTGCCTTTCCCAGCCCTGCCTCAGTTTCCATCACTCGTCCCTTTCTCTCATTTCCCCCCACATCCTGCTTCATTGGTTCCTTGGCTGCATTGTGGGGCCAGTGGGGAAAGGTGGAAGGGGCGGCGGGGGGTGGAAATTAAGGGTGTCAGAAGACTTTGTGGACACGCGGTATATTCATACTGTAGCATTTTCTCCCTGCTTCTAAATTCTGAGCCGAGGAAGAAGACTTTGGCTGCATTCACACAGTACATTTAAAGCACTATGAGACCACTTTAAGCTGTCATGGCTCCCCCCAAAGGATTCTGGGAGCTGCCTTTAGTCTAGAATGCTAAGAGTCCTTAGGGGACCCCGAGTCCCCGCCCAGCGCTACAATTCCCAGAGCTCCCTAGGAACTGCTCTGGGAATTGTAGCTCAGTAAAGGGAATAGGGAGCTCTCCTAACAACGCTCAACACCAGGGGTCAGCAAACTTTTTCAGCAGGGGGCCGGTCCACTGTCTCTCAGACCTTGTGGGGGGCCGGACTATATTTTGAAGAAAAAAACCGAACGAATTCCTATGCCCCGCAAATAACCCAGCGATGCATTTTAAATAAAAGCACACATTCTACTCATGTAAAAACACGCTGATTCCTGGAGCATCCGCCGGCCGGATTTAGAAGGCGATTGGGCCGGATCCAGCCCCCGGGCCTTAGTTTGCCTACCCATGCTCAACACCCTTCGCAATGGACAGTTCCCATAATTCTCTGGGGAAAGCCATGACTGCTTAAAGGGGTATCATAGCACTTCAAATGGAAGGTGTGAATGTGGTCTCAGGGTTGTGGTTTATTTCCATTGTTGAATGATGGAGGCTGTTTGTTTCCCCAGCGACATGTCACTGGCTGATATCTGTCTGGAAACTGTAGAAACAGCTCCCTTTCCTTTCCTAAAGAAGCGGCAGAACTGCGAGTTGAACCCCATAAAAACAGGATTTTTTCCCTTTTGCAAAGTAAGCTCAACAACTTTGAGCTGATCCTCAAAAACACGGGGATTTTCCCCTTTGCAAAAGAAGCTGCACAACTGTGAGCTTATCCCCCCAAAAATGGGGCTTTCCCCCTTTCCCCCTCTAAAAACTATGGTAAATCCACACTGAAGGATGCTCGGCTCAGGCAAGGTGGTGTGACCCCCCTCGAGTCAAGGTTCCACTTTTAGATGCATGTTTCATTTACCGTATAGGGCAGCTTTTAGTTTCTCCCTATCTTCCTAATGCGTATTTCACGTTCCTGCGTTTCTCTTCCGCTGCGACCTGCGCCTGGTGGCCTTGTTCCTAAATCTGTGAGTCTGACTCCCGCTCTCTGTTCTCCCCAGCTCCAGGAATTGGTCTGCCACGTTATGATGGGGAACTTGGTGATGTTTCGGAAGGACTCCGTCCTCAATATTCTGAGTGAGTTGGGCTCAGCGGGGGAGAGGTGCCAAAAAACGAAGTCTTGGTTAAAAGGGGGGGGGGGAAATAAGGAGTGTGTTTAGATAGACCCACTCATTCTATAGTAGTGGTTAGAGTGCTGGGCTAGGACCCGGGAGACCTGGGTTCAAATCCTCCCTCATCCGTGAAGCTCACTGGGAGGACATTGGGGTCCAGTTACCATCTCTGAGCCTCGCAGGGTAGTTCCCAGGGTGGGCAGTGGGATTACTTGGGGGGCACTAAGAGGCACGCGGGTGGGAGAAGGCACCAGAAGTGCCAATGACTTATCAGACTTGAAAAAGCTGGTATCGTATCACTGAATCAAGCTCATCTGGTTTGTTGAATTAAATTAAATCGTGTGAATAATAATAATAATAATATTTATTTATACCCCTCCCATCTGGCTGGGTTTCCCCAGCCACTCTGGGCAGCTTCCAACAAAGTATTAAAATACTGTAATACATCAAACGCTAAAAGCTTCCCTAAACAGGGCTGCCTTCAGATGTCTTCTAAAAGTCGGGTAGTTGTTCTCTTTGACATCTGGTGGGAGGGTGTTCCACAGGGCGGGAGCCACTACCGAGAAGGCCCTCCACCTGGTTCCCTGTAGCTTTGCTTCTCACAGCGAGGGAATCGCCAGAAGGCCCTCGGCGCTGGACCTCAGTGTGAATTGGATTTTGAATGAATGCACAATTAATTGCCCCTGTTTCGAATTTCATTGTGTTACCATCTTCCTTAGTGGGACATGCAAACCCAGAGAATCCTTTTTATAGGGTAGGGGACACTGGGGGTGAGTTTATGGAACCAAGTAGACAGTGGACCTGTAAAGGTTTGGGAGCCCTGCATTAAATAATAATAATAATAATAATAATAATAATAATAATAATAATAATAATAATTGTTCCTAAAAATATTCATATGCTGCTGTTGGTAAAGAAAAAGAAAAAATCAGAGCGGTTACAATTATGCATGAAACAATGCAAGACACAGTGAACTGAGTTGCCATGCCACGTTTTTGACAGCCAGGCTCTTTCCTACCTTCCCTCTTTCCCCCTTGCCCACTTTTTCCAGTTCAGAGCTTGGAGTGGGAGACCTTTGAGCAATACTGCACGTGGCAGCTGTTTCTGGCCCACAACATCCCCCTGGAGACCATCATCCCCATCCTCCAGCATCTCAAGTATAAAGGTGAGCGTCGCACGAGCATCCTCTCCACTGGCCATTACAGAGTTAGGAGGGATGCACAGCCGGGCAAAATAGGAATGTTCCCCACCCTCTTTAAATTCCTCCCAAAAGCCAGCAATGAGGGAGGTGGACAGAACTCACCGGGCAGGCCGTTTTGCAAATGTGGGAGCCGCCACCGAGAAGGCCCTGTCACAGGTCAATGCCAGCCAGGTTGCTCTCTCACTAATTGCAGGGTCTGAGATGGTTGATATTGGGGGAAGATTCTAGTCCTCATTGAGGAAGGCGCACCTATAGGTACCGTATTTTTCACTCTATAGGACGCACTTTTTCCCCTTCAAAAATGAAGGGGAAATGTGTGTGCGTCCTATGGAGCGAAGATGCCATAGCCCCGCGACCCTCTCCCGGCTGGAGAGGTGACGCGCGGCTATGGCAGGAACCTCTACAGCCCCGCGTCACCTCTGCAGCTGGGAGAGTGCGCGCGCGGGGCTAAAGCAGCCCCCCGCGACCCTCTCCCGGCTGGAGAGGTGACGCACAGCTATTGAGGCTCCTGCCATAGCCGCGCGTCACCTCTCCAGCCAGGAGAGCGCGCGCAGGGCTAAAGCAGCCCCCCGCGACCCTCTCCCGGCTGGAGAGGTGACGCGCAGCTATTGAGGCTCCTGCCATAGCCGCGCGTCACCTCTCCAGCCGGGAGAGCGCGCGCAGGGCTAAAGCAGCCCCCCGCGACCCTCTCCCGGCTGGAGAGGTGACGCGCAGCTATTGAGGCTCCTGCCATAGCTGCGCGTCACCTCTCCAGCCGGGAGAGCGCACGCAGGGCTAAAGCAGCCCCCCGCGACCCTCTCCCGGCTGGAGAGGTGACGCACAGCTATTGAGGCTCCTGCCATAGCCGCGCGTCACCTCTCCAGCCGGGAGAGCGCGCGTGGGGCTAAAGCAGCCCCCCGCGACCCTCTCCCGGCTGGAGAGGTGACGCGCAGCTATTGAGGCTCCTGCCATAGCTGCGCGTCACCTCTCCAGCCGGGAGAGCGCGCGCGGGGGGCCCCGCGACCCTCTCCCAGCTGGAGAGGTGATGCGCGGCTATGGCAGGAGCCTCTATAGCCACGTGTCACCTCCCCAGCCGGGAGAGCGCGCGCGGGGCTAAAGAAGCCATAGCCCCGCGACCCTCTCCCGGCTGGAGAGGTGACGCGCGGCTATGGCAGGAACCTCTACAGCCCCGCGTCACCTCTGCAGCTGGGAGAGTGCGCGCGCGGGGCTAAAGCAGCCCCCCGCGACCCTCTCCCAGCTGGAGAGGTGACGCGCGGCTATGGCAGGAGCCTCTCCGCTGCGCCTTTCCGCTGCTCCCTGACCTGCTCTTTGGGGCTGGTGGTGGGCTTCCCCCCGCCAGCCCCAAAGAGCAGGTCGAAAGGAACCTGAAGCCTGGAGAGCGAGAGGGGTCAGTGCACACCGACCCCTCTCGCTCTCCAGGCTTCCAAGGTAGCCGCCTGAACGCACCTTAAACGGCACCTTGTTTTAGAGCGGGAAAACAAGAGGGGTAAGTTCTCCCCCTCTCTGTGCAGCGCCTCCTGCTGCTTCACTGAAGGGGCGCTGGGCAGAGAGGGGGAAAATTTTTTTTTCTTGTTCTCCCCCCTCTAAAACAAAGTGCGTCCTATTGTCCGGTGCGTCCTATGGTGCGAAAAATACGGTACTTGGGTCCTGGGCCATTTAGAGCTTTGCTTATGTGGACCATTTCTGTACCGCTTAGTATAGGAATATCTCTCTTAAGCGGCATGTGACAAACTAAAGCAGGAACGGCACACAACACCCAATGAAACAATTAATACAAATTACGAATGAAGATCTACTCCTTCGGACGCGCCTCCCCAGTCTCCTGGCCTCTTACCCAGGACTCCATCCACCCTGACTCTTACCTGGTGCCCAAACTTACTGGCAGAACACCCCCCCCCCCAAAAAAAGCTTGCAGCCTGGGAGGGATCCTGGGACCTGCTGGGATCCGTCACTCTAGACTTCCTTTCATGGAGCCCTTTCCTTTCACGTGACCAAGTCCTTTTTCGCTGACAGTGGTTGACAAGAAGGATGTAGTCACACATTGGAAAACACTGCCCGATGGCACCAACAAGCGTGTGCGTTTGCCGCTATTTATTCTATTTATTATGTTTTCATACTGAGAGCCAGTGTTGCGTAGTGGTTTTCACTGACAGGGCTCGGCTCCAGAATACTTGAAGGAAGAAACGGTTCAGGTTTTCCCTGAGGAGACACTGTGTGCGTTTCTTTCCTCATGCATCCTGATATGTCATGGATTAAGAGTCACAGGTTTCCATATAATGTGGTGTTCCTTTTCAGATCGTCTTGAGTCTCGGCGTCTAGAAATGCATCTCTCCCTAGTTTAATTTCCAGAAACAGAGACGTTGCAGGGTCCACGTCTACCTATCTATCTGTCTAATTAAACTATCTATCCTCTCCCTGGTTAGGACCAGGGGGACTGGGGTTCGAGTCCCCACTCAGCCATAAAACTCACCTTGGGCCAGCCACACTCTCTCACAGCCTAACCTACTTCACAAGGTCGTTGTGAGGATATAAATGGAGAGGGGGAAGTGTGTTTGCCACCTTGCGCTCTTTGGAGAAAAGGGTGGGATATGACTAATAATAATAATAATAATAAATTTTATTTATACCCGCCCTCCCCGGCCAGAGCTAGGCTCAGGGCTGCTAACACCAGTAAAATTACAGTAAAAACATAATGGGGGGGGGGGGCAATTTAAAATACAGGTTAAAATGCAATTTAAAATGCAGCCTCATTTTAAAAGTAGCCCATAGATCAAAAACCATAAGGGGAGGGATACATAACAGTCAGACTGAGTCCAAAGCAAAGGCCAGGCGGAACAGCTCTGTCTTGCAGGCCCTGCGGAAAGATGTCAAGTCCCACAGGGCCCTGGTCTCTTGTGACAGAGCGTTCCACCAAGTCGGGGGCCACTACTGAAAAGGCCCTGGCCCTAGTTGAGACCAATCTAACCACCTTGCGACCTGGGACCTCCAAAGTGTTGTCATTTGTAGACCTTAAGGTCCTCCGCGGGGCATACCAGGAGAGGCGGTCCCGTAGGTACGTGGGTCCTAGGCCGCCCATATGAATGTAATAATAAATTACAAGAATCCGAATCTGTGTGCTGACACTAAAATACTGGGCCCAGGCTGAAGGCCACAGCTCTGCTGATGCAGTGGCAAATATAGAGATATATGCTGCCCAGGAGCTCAGAGCTCTGCATTGGAGTTGGTTAGCAGGTGCTTAACAAACCTCTCTCTGCATTTCAGAACACCCTGAGGCGCTTTCCTGCTTATTGCTGCAGCTGAGACGGGAGAAGTACGTATCCAAAACGCCGTTTGTCACAGTTGCCTCAAGTGCGCTTTGAGCGGAGGGGCCTGGCTTCAGGGCTGCGTCTCGCAGAGATGGTTGGCGCCCGCCAAAATACAGGGGTGGCGGCAAGGCAAGGGATGGAGAGAGAAAGAAATCAGGCAGGAGGAAGGCATCAGTCGGGGCTTTTAACACTTCCCATGTTTCTCCTATGGGACGCGGGTGGCACTGTGGGTTAAACCACAGAGACTAGGACTTGCCAATCAGAAGGTCGGCGGTTCGAATCCCCGTGACGGGGTGAGCTCCTGTCGTTCGGTCCCAGCTCCTGCCCACCTAGCAGTTTGAAAGCATGTCAAAGTACAAGTAGATAAATAGGTACTGCTCCGGCTTTAGGATAATTGCCCTGAAAACTGCCAAGGCCAGTAGTTATAATTATTGCCACGTAATAGGTCCCTTCGTGGTTGCCAAGGGACGCGGGTGGCGCTGTGGGTTAAGCCACAGAGCCTAGGACTTTGCCGATCAGAAGGTCGGCAGTTTGAATCCCCGCGACGGGGTGAGCTCCCGTTGCTCGGTCCCTCCTCCTGCCAACCAGCAGTTCGAAAGCACACCAGTGCAAGTAGATAAATAGGTACCGCTCCGGCGGGAAGGTAAATGGCATTTCCGTGCGCTGCTCTGGTTCACCAGAAGTGGCTTAGTCATGCTGGCCACATGACCCAGAAGCTGTACACTGGCTCCCTTGGCCAATAAAGCGAGATGAGCACCGCAACCCCAGAGTCGGTCACAACTGGACCTAATGGTCAGGGGTCCCTTTACCTTTACCTATGTTTCTCCTGGGTGTGTTCCTAAGCAGGGGCAGGGAACCAAGGGCCACACACGGACCTCTACTCCTCTCCATCTGGCCCTCCTAAGGTTCTGCTTTGCAGTTTCCACAATTGTTTTCACTCGGTATAAGGCAACTTTCTACATTCCCCCCGTCTCCTGATGCAACTTCTACCCATGATGGGAAGAGCTCTCTGAGCCTTCCAGCTTTTAATAAGCCCAAACTTTTGACACACGGCAGCTGAGGGTGGGAAATTAAAGCTATATTTCACAAACACACAGAGCAAATCACTTCCCTGCCTCCTCTCGCCTCCCCGCTCCATGTAATCGCCCTTTAGGGCTGTGGACGGCACTGCAATGAGTTACGGACAGGGTTCGTGTGGCCACGGCGGCTGGGGAGCTATGAGAAGCCGAAAGGCAGAGTGCGCTCCCTCCCCGCACCCGACTTGCAATTCCAAAATGTTAATTGGCGATCCAAGCGCCGGGGAAGGTGTGTTATCTCGTTGCTGGCTTGACCTGGGCTGGCTCCCAATTTCCTGCGCAGCTGCTCAGAGCAAGGTGAGACATCGTCTGCCCAGGCCCAGCGCACCCGCCCGGAGGCAGCGGCAAACAGCGGTCAAGGGTGTCCGTGCCTTTTCCGACGGCCGGCACTGATAATTGCAGCCGGGGGCTTTGTTGGGTCTTCTGCCGCCCCGTATGCAGGTTCCAGTGCGGATATCGGAGACCTGCAGTTTCCTTCTGTTGCAAAAACGCCGAGATTTAAAAGCCGGGGCAGCTAACCTTTTTATTTCACCGGGTCACGGTGGATGCGGCAGGCGCATGTGCCGGCACTCGGCACCTCTCCTCAGCCGATCCCTGCAAACAAGCTGCGGGTGTGCAGGTTATCGCTCTTTCCCCGCTCATCCAATGATAGATTTTTGCGGCAGCAAAGGGGCCAGATTGCATCTCCCTGAGGGGCGCCAGGCTGGGCAGAAAGAGTTCTGAAGACCCCCAAGATGAGCAAGGAACTCGGTTGCTACTTAATTTAGCACTGGGTCCGCTCATAACTGAATTGGCAGGCCAAAAGGTGACGATGGGGAGTAATGGGTTGTAGCCAGTGGTAGTCCTACTCGGAGTAGACTCACTGATATGAATCAAGCTCCATTAATTTCAGAGAGAGAGCGTGCGCGCCATGCAATACAATACAGTGGTACCACAGGTTACATACGCTTCAGGTTACAGACTCCGCTAACCCAGAAATAGTACCTCGGGTTAAGAATTTTGCTTCAGGATGAGAACAGAAATAGTGTGGCGGCAGTGGGAGGCCCCATTAGCTAAAGTGGTGCTTCAGGTTAAGAACAGTTTCAGGTTAAGAACGGACCTCAGGAACGAATTAAGTTCTTAACCCGAGGTACCACTGTACTATAAACTCTGTCCATTCTGGGTTTCTTGGAGCCCCCCAGCGTACGGTTGTTGGAAACAGGATGGTTTGTTTTGCTTTTTTTCTGTCTGATCCAGTGGAGTTTTTTTAGTTGCAATCCCTTCTTCAGGCAGAGGCCAAGCATCTGCCAGCGCCTTGCTTTCCCAACTGCTCCCTCTGCGACTTCTCTCCCGAAACCGGCTACTGTTCTGTGCTTCCTGCTCCCCGACTCGGACCCTCAGGGAGGCTGCGATGTCCCAGCGTGACCTTTGCCAATGGCCCCGCAGAGAGCGCTTTAATTTCTATTCATAAGGGGCCTGGAAGGGAGCAGGCTGTCTCTCCTCTCCCTTTCTCTGACCTGCCACGCTGAACGAACCCAGGAAAGGAAGGCAGCGCCCCGGAGCCCAGCGCCTCCTGCTGCCTTGAGGAAAAACTGGCAGCTTCACAGCTGCGCCTTCAACAGCAGGGGCATGCTGGGAAAATCCGGCCTTCCTTTGAGGCAGGCTTTGGCTCCGTGGGATATTTTTAAGGGATTTGCGCTGGGCTGGCTTAACTATGACAGCCAGAATATCTGTTGGCTGGCCAGGATCCAGGTCTTAATTCGGCTAAGGCTGCTGCCTCCATGTTTTCCACCCTGAGGGCCACATTGCCTTATGGGCAAATTTCCCAAGGGCCGCCCGCCGGGTGGGCGGGGCCAGAGGCAGAAGTGGGCGGAGCAACTAATAATAATACAGTGGTACCTCCGGTTAAGTACTTAATTCGTTCCAGAGGTCTGTTCTTAACCTGAAACTGTTCTTAACCTGAAGCACTATTTCTGGGTTAGCGGAGTCTGTAACCTGAAGCGTATTTAACCTGAAGCGTATGTAACCAGAGGTAGCACTGTAATAATAATAATAATAATAATAATAAAAATAAAATTTTATTTATATCCCGCTCTCCCCAGCAGAAGCTGGGCTCAGAGCGGCTAACAACAGTAAAATAATACAACATTCTAAAATCAGTTCATTATAAAATCAGTTGAAATAAATGTTAACTTTGTACAGTAGGCTGGTTTCTAAGCAGGCGCCCCTGTTGGTCTATCGGTCTAACGGCTAAGGGAGCTGGGCATGTTTAGCCTGGAGAAGAGGAGGTTAAGGGGTGATATGATAGCCATGTTCAAATATATAAAAGGATGTCACATAGAGGAGGGAGAAAGGTTGTTTTCTGCTGCTCCAGAGAAGCGGACACGGAGCAATGGATCCAAACTACAAGAAAGAAGATTCCACCTAAACATTAGGAAGAACTTCCTGACAGTAAGAGCTGTTCGACAATGGAATTTGCTGCCAAGGAGTGTGGTGGAGTCTCCTTCTTTGGAGGTCTTTAAGCAGAGGCTTGACAACCATGTCAGGAGTGCTCTGATGGTGTTTCCTGCTTGGCAGGGGGTTGGACTCGATGGCCCTGTGGTCTCTTCCAACTCTATGATTCTATGATTCTATCCAGACAAGCGAGAAACATGGATCAGAGTTCCAAGAGCAGTAGAAGCGTTGGAAGGGGGCGGAGTCTGGTGAGGGGCGTGGCCTGCGGAGAACTCCCAAGGGCCAGGCAGAGAGGATTGGAGGGCCATATTCCGCTGCCAAGCCAGAGGCTCTCTTATTAAATCAAGACAATGGGTCTTCTCCTGTTCTCCTGATTTTCTTGCCCCTTGGAAAAACAAACAAAAACCAGGAGTAACAATAAGCCATGCATTTTGCCGCAGGCCTAGCGAAGACATGGTGAAGATGGTCCTCAGCCGGCCGTGCCACCCGGACGACCAGTTCACCACCAGCATCCTCCGGCACTGGTGCATCAAGCACGACGACCTCTTGGCTGAGCACATCAAGTCCCTCCTGATCAAGAACAACAGCCTTCCCCGAAAACGCCAAAGGTAAACATGGGCCGGGAAGGGAGGAGGAGGTCGCTTCAGCCCAGCGGGGAGCGGAAGGTAGATTGGGATCTACTTCCTGGTCGATCTCCGGGTGATTTTGCAGTAGGTCAGCCAGGGTTTTCCGACAGCAAGAACAAGGCTGTTCCCTCCACCTGGCTCAGGAGAGAGGGGTACTTTGACCCTCCAGGAGTTGCTGCGAACTGCAGCTCCTGTTGGCGTCGTTAAACTGTGGAACTCACCGCCACAAGATGCAGCGACAGGCGCCAACCTTGTCGTAAACTTTATTGCACCATCCGAAAACATCAGCAATAGCAGGCTGCCAACCTAGATGGCTTTGAAAGCAGATTGGACTATCCTGAAATTGTATATTACAGCCTATGTCTTGTGCCCATTTAATCATTACTGATTTTACTTGTTCATCTTTGGTTTCCCATTCCAAAAGAACGTTATATGCATTTTAAAAATAATTTTGTATTTTCTTCTATCACTTCCTTTTGGAATCTGGAAACCCAATATAAGAAGCCCTTTTTATTATCCTCCTTAATGATATCCTTTAATTGTCTATGATGTAGCTAGCTTTGAAGATGTTCTTTCAAATTTAACTTTCCCTTTCGTTCAACCAGCAGCTCTCTATATGTTGGCCACTCTCCTTCCCCCCCCCCCAATATTTTAAGTGATAGTGCTTCAGTAGGTGATAGCCACAGGGTGTTTTTGGTTCTAGTAAATCTTTATATTTCTCTCATACTTTGAACAGTGACCTTCTTATTAAATGGTTGTGGAATCCTTTATGTACTTTTGCTTTTCCATACCAGAAGTAGGCATGCCATCTAAACCTTGGAGGAGGAGGAGGAGGAGGAGGAGGAGGAGGAGGCCAACAGTGGCTACTAGCCACGATGGCTATGCTCTTGTCCCGCAGTCGGAGACAGATATTCCAGCTGCTGGAAGCCACAGGAGGGGAGAATTGCCCTAATACTCAAGGGTTCTGCTTCAGGGCTTCCCACTGTGAGAACAGGAGTCTGGACTGGATGGGCCATTGGCCCTGATCCTGCAAGGCTCTTCTTGTGTTAGTTCCAGCAAACATGGGCAACCTCTGTTCAAGTTCTTGCTCTGCCTGCCTGCCTGCCTGTGTGGGGTATTTGGCTGCGGGCCTGCTGCAGCTGCAGGCAGAGGCCATCTGCTCAATGACAACTTGCACCTAGAAAGACAGCGTGCCAGGGAAAAGGCACACATGTTTGAGGTGCTAGCTTTCTGCATGCAAGGAGTTTAAAACAAAACAGGAGGGATGTTCAAAAAGCATCTCTCTCCCCCCGCACTATCCAAAGGGATTTTGCTGCATGTCGGAACTACATATAATTTTATCCTCCATACAACACACGGGTAGATGTTTGGTTGCAATACATATTTGCCTGTTTCTTGTGTTGCCCTTCTTTCCGAGGATAATAACAAAGGACTGTCCTGTTTTATCTTCACAATGGGCCTGCGAAGTGAGTTAGCCTGAGAGAGGGCAGCTGAACCAAGAATCCCCAGCGAACGTTTGTTGTTGAGTAGATCAAGAAAAGTATATCAGGCCTAATCTCCTGGTGCGCTCTCTTGTCACTGCCATAAGGACTAGAAACTTGCCCTGTTTCATCTTTTTTAAAAAACACTGAAAGCTGTAAACCTCAATCTGCACATGCAAAGAGATCATATGGGCCACGAGTGAGGCACCTAAAGGCGACCACCATCTTCCTCCATTGCCACCCCTTCCCAAACACCTATCGTGTTTCTCTTTTCATCGTCTTATCCCGAGAGAGCAGAGAGCTGCTCGCTTTGCTTCTCCTAATTGGACCCACTTCCTTGAGCCACCTTCGCATCTGCATTGCAAACCCAGGGCAATTTATCTGGGAGATTTCCCCGCGGGGGGCAGCCCAGCTGTGACTGACAGGTCCTGTGCCAGGAACCCAAGCCCAGTTAGAGCCAAGTGGAAGTTTTTGCAGGGTGGGGAGGTTTGGAAGGATGCAGAGAGGAGGGCTCCGGCCTCTCTGTGCTACCTGGAGTCGATTTCACCGGTCTTGTGGAGGGGGCAAGGCAGATCTGCTGCTCTCTGCTTGGATCAAGGGCGGGAGGGGTCATGTCCCCCCCCCCGGGAACCTAGAGCTATCCCTCACCTCCACCATCTCCCTCTGCCTCATAGGAGCAACAATTTGGATCTCGTGTCTGCACTCCCATGCAATGTCTGGAAAAGGAGGGTCTCCTTCTTTTTGCTCGTACAAAGGAGGACTCTGATCTTGCTCTGCCAGCTCAGAGCCTGGCTACAGGTTGCGTCCCTATGACAGATGCCAAGGGAGGCTGCAGTGGTGCAGTGCTTCGAGTGCAGACTAGGATCTGGGAGAGGCCAGGGTTTGAATCCCTGCTCAGCCATGAATTTCAGTGTTTGTGAGCCTGGGGTCAGTCTCCGCCTCTCAGCCTAGCCCTGCTGCATGGGGTTGTGAGGATAAGAAGAGTGGGAGGAGAACCGCAGGTGCAGCCTTGAGCTAGTAGCTGCCCTTGATCGCTGCCCCCACCAAGTCCTCTTTCAAAGCCACCCCAGCTGCTTGCTCCTTTCCCATAGGAGCGAGTTCTGCAGTTTGCACACCCCGTGAAGAGGTCTTTTCACCTGAGCCTTCCACGTCCAGCTTCATCAGATTCTCCCTCCTAGTGTTGTTGTTGTTGTTTAGTGGTGTCCGACTCTTCGTGACCCCCTGGACCAGAGCACACCAAGCACTCCTGTCTTCCACTGCCTCCCACAGTTTGGTCAAACTCATGCTGGTAGCTTCGAGAACACTGTCCCACCATCTCATCCTCTGTCGTTCCCTTCTCCTTGTGCCCTCCATCTTTCCCAACATCAGGGTCTTTTCCAGGGAGTCTTCTCTTCTCATGAGGTGGCCAAAGTATTGGAGCCTCTGTCCTTCCATTGAGCACTCAGGGCTGATTTCCTTCAGAATGGATAGTTTGTTGTTGTTTTTTTTATAAGATATTTATTGAAGTTTTCAAGATATTACAAAACACACACACACACACACACACAAAAAGAAAATACAAAGTAAAAATATTTAAAAACAAATCATTCCTTCCATTACTTAACCTTCATTTGCTTAGTTCCCGGACCTCCTCACACCTCCCTTTTTTGTATTCCAGTTCAATTATTTCGTTCAGCAAATCCCTCCCCTCTTTATGTATCCTAATCATTAATCATAAAGTATTGTAATTTTAGATTTTTACATATTAATAATCCATTTTTTCATATTCCTTGTAACCTTTCAGCTAAAGTTCACTTAGTTTCTATCCAACATCATTCTAGCATTCATTAATTTTACAATATTTCTGTAGATAGTCTTTAAACTTTTTCCAATCTTCCTCCATCGACTCTTCTCCCTGGCCTCGGATTCTGCCAGTCATTTCCGCCAATTCCATATAGTCCATCACCTTCATCTGCCACTCTTCCAAGGTGGGTAGATCTTGTGTCTTCCAATACTTTGCAATGAGTATTCTTGCTGCTGTTGTGCAGAATGGATAGTTTGACCTTCTTGCAGTCCATGGGACTCTCAAGTGTCTCCTCCAGCAGCATAACTCAAAATAATCAATTCTTCGGTGATCAGCCTTCTTTATGGTCCAGCTCTTACTTCCATACATCACTACTGGGAAAACCATAGCTTTAACTATACGGACCTTAGTGTTAGGAGGGAGGAAAACCTTTTCCTCCGCAGCTCAGAGCTAGAGCATCGCCTTTGCGTGGTCCCAGGCAGCTTCCTGGGTTCATGGCAAGACATTTCCCAAAGCAGGACACACACACACACACACACACACACACACACAGCATGCAGCCATTCATTCAGAGAACAAGGAGATCCTTCTAACATTCACAGACCAAGGACGACATCTAGTGGAGTTCCTTCTCCAGCGTCCGAGCATCAACGCTAAGCAACTCGAATGGAGATTATTTTAAAAACGGACGGCGCCCCTTCCCCCAAACATAAGAAGCCACAGTGGGAAATCCACAGACAAGTTGGAAAGCAGATACTCAGAGGACGGCGGCTACTGTTCCTGCCCAGTTTTTTCCCTAGCTCCTAAGAATTGAATTGGAGGGACGCAGGTGGTGCTGTCGGTTAAACCACAGAGCCTAGGGCTTGCTGATCAGAAGGTCGGCGGTTCGAATCCCCGCGACGGGGTGAGCTCCCGTTGCTTGGTCCCAGCTCCTGCCAACCTAGCAGTTTGAAAGCACGTCAAAGTGCAAGTAGATAAATAGGTACCGCTCCGGCGGGAAGGTAAACAGCGTTTCCGTGCGCTGCTCTGGTTCGCCAGAAGCGGCTTAGTCATGCTGGCCACATGACCCGGAAGCTGTATGCCGGCTCCCTCAGCCAATAATGCGAGATGAGCACCGCAACCTCAGAGTCGGCCGCAACTGGACCTAATGGTCAGGGGTCCCTTTACCTTTAAGAATCGAAAGTGAGGAGCGCTGCTGCTGGTGGTGCTGCTCTCAGGCCCCACTTGCGTGCTTCCACTGCAGCCCCTGGGTGTCTGCTGTGGGAACAGGCAGCTGGACTAGATGGGCCATCAAAGTGCTTCTTATGTTCTTAACTCATGCCTTCATGAGGGCTAGATACTTGGTGCGTTCATTGTAAGTTGTAGGAGGGGGAAGCAAGCAGGCGCTCCCAGGGTTCTGAGTCTTTTGCCATTGCGTTCCATGCGAAGTGTTAGAAGCCCATTTCTAATGATCCTGCCTGCGTTCTCTCTCTTTCCCCCCTTCCTTTCTCTGGCTCTTTGCTTCCAGCTTGCGCAGTTCCAGCAGCAAACTCGCCCAGCTCACCTTGGAACAGATCCTGGAGCACCTAGACAACCTGCGCCTGAACCTCACCAACACCAAACAGAACTGTAAGTGCATCTTTAAAGACTCCCCCACAGAGAGCTGATGCCAGTTGATGTAGACCAGGTATAGTCAAAGCCCCCATCTATGCCATTCATCCTGCGGTCCTCTTGGATATACATGTTGCAAGGATGTGAAGCCGCCATGTTTTCTTAAAATTTCATTTCACTGACTTCCTGGTGTTTTTTCCTTCCGATTCCCCGGCAGTTTTCAGCCAAACCCCCATCCTGCAGGCCCTCCAGCACGTCCAGGCCAGCTGCGACGAAGCCCACAAGATGAAGTGAGTGCCCGTCTCTTGTGTTTGCGTTTGTTGGAGGGATGGGCGAAGGCTTTCCTTGGTACTGTATGGGGCTCAGAAAAAAGAGGGTGCCCTCCTTTCCAAAGGAGAGCAAGTGAGCAGGAGAGAAATGGAGAAGAAAGTCTCGCCATGCAGACTGAGACGAGTAGAGGTTTGCTTGTAGGGCCGGAAGGGAAGGGTGTAGAACTTGCTTCTCTCCCCCAAAGCAGGGGCAGCATGTGGGGTGGCATCGTTCCACAATCCCTGAGCCCTGCTGCTGCTGCTGTTTCACTCTCCAAGCGAGCAAACCAGAAAAAGGAACAAGTAATCTTTCACTTATGGAGACATGGGTGGCGCTGTGGTCTAAAGCACAGAGCCTAGGGCTTGCCGATCAGAAGGTCGGCGGTTCGAATCCCCGCGACGGGGTGAGCTCCCGTTGCTTGGTCGCAGCTCCTGCCAACCTAGCAGTTCAAAAGCACGTCAAAGTGCAAGTAGATAAATAGGTACCGCTCCGGCGGGAAGGTAAACAGTGTTTCCATGTGCTGCTCTGGTTCGCCAGAAGCAGCTTAGTCATGCTGGCCACATGACCCGGAAGCTGTACGCCGGTTCCCTTGGCCAATAAAGCGAGATAAGCACCGCAACCCCAGAGTCGTCCACGACTGGACCTAATGATCAGGGGTCCCTTTACCTTAATCTTTCACTTATGTGTTTTTATTTTGTAAAATCTATTCACCACTTCTTTGTTTTTTTAAAAAACCAAACAACCTCAAAGCAGTTTCCCAAAAGAACGACAAAACAAAATTAATAGCAAAAGCAAAAATTTAAGATGTTCAAAGAAATACTAATTAAAACCAACGATAGGCTTAAAAACCAGATTAAAACACGGGTCAACGTTCTGCCCGTTGGGACAGACTTGCCTGTACAAAATATATGTTTTTAGCAAGCGCAGAAAAGAGCCCAGCCAAAGAAGGTGCCAGCCTGAGGTCGATCTGTAGGGAGTTCCGAAGTGTAGGTGCCGCCTCGCTAAAGGATTGATGGCTTACCAATGTGGAATGAGTATTATGTGGCACCTAGGATGGTGCCAGTTCTGTAGCCAAGTTGGCTTAAAGACTGCCTTGCTCGTAAATAGGCCCCCAAATGGTTAAGCAAACACAGTGGTACCTCTGGTTGCGAACGGAGCTCCGTTTGCAACCTGAGCAGAACACAACCTGCATCTGCGCGGGTTGCAATTTGCTGCTTTTGCGCATGCGTGTGACGTCATTTTGAGCGTCTGTGCATATGCGAGTGGCGAAACCCGGAAATAACCCATTCCGTTACTTCTGGGTTGCCGCAGGACGCAACCTGAAAAGATTTAACCTAAAGCAAACGTAACAAGAGGTATGACTGTATAAGGTAAAAGGTAAAGGGACCCCTGACCATTAGGTCCAGTCGTGACCGACTCTGGGATTGTGGAGCTCATCTCGCTTTATTGGCTGAGGGAGCCGGCATACAGCTTCCGGGTCATGTGGCCGGCATGACTAAGCCGCTTCTGGTGAACCAAAGCAGCGCATGGAAATGCTGTTTACCCTCCCACCGGAGGGGTACCTATTTATCTACTTGCACTTTGACGTGCTTTTTAACTGCTAGGTTGGCAGGAGCAGGGGCCGAGCAACGGAAGCTCACCCCGTCGTGGGGATTCGAACCGCCGACCTTCTGATCGGCAAGCCCTAGGCTCTGTGGTTTAACCCACAGCGCCACCCGTGTCCCTCTGTATACTGTATATGTATATGACTGTATATGGACAGCAAATTGACAACCGGTGCGGATCTCTGAGCTGAGGTGCTGAAGGCCTCGCATCCTCCTGCAGCGTTGTCGCCGCAGCTTCCAGGTCGAGCTCAAGGGAGACCCCGGCATTCCCTGACCTGCCGCCACCCGCAAACCTCTTGGGTGCAGAGCTTCTTGTACAGCCCGTGGACCCACCCTGTGCCATCTCCCCTCCCCAGGTTCAGCGACCTCTTCTCCCTGGCCGAAGAGTACGAGGACTCCTCCAGCAAGCCTCCAAAGAGCCGCCGGAAAGCCACCGTCTCCAGCCCCCGCAGCCGGAAGAACGCGGCGCAGCCCGCCAACAACGAGGAAGAGTCTGCCTCCAGCAGCGCCTCGGTGAGCGGAGCCTTTGCGGCGGGGGCTGGGTTACGTGGGTACGCGGGGTGCTTTGGTGCCCCGATGCGGCGATGTATAAATCGTGGTGCGCAAATGCTTTTCATAAATAAACATAGCAGCAACGGGGAACCTCCGGCCCAGGGTTCCCAAATGTGGCCCCCAACCTCTCTGTTCCGGCCCTTGGGGCTTTCCCGTCGCCATCCCCCGGCTGGAATGTGCCCTTGGCCTGTGATCATGCCAGTTATTGCATGGAGAAAGCAGGCTCTGTGTATAGAAGCCCCTTGACTTTTTCGTGGCTGGAATGCAGATCCAGGATAATTGTATTAAAGCAGTGGAAAGGCTGTTTGCCTCCGAGGGAATGTGAGACTCGGGCTGAAAAGAGTTTCCTTCTCCCACCCCCTTGAAACAAAGCTTTCTTTTTCTTTCTTTCTTTCTTTCTTTCTTTCTTTCTTTCTTTCTTTCTTTCTTTCTTTCTTTCTCTCTCTCTCTCTCTCTCTCTCTCATATTTATTGATTTTCACAGGTTTTACAAATTTACTTACATTTCAATCTCTGTTCTCTCTCAAATTTGGGCTACCCACCCTTATTTTCATAATGTTTTTATTCCTATCTTGTACCTACTGCTTTCTATGACATACTTCAATACAATTATCCTCTATCTCACTTATCCTTGTTTTCGTCTCCCTGCTCATAATTCAAACCTTGGCCGCGTTTTCATTTGACTCGTAACAGTTCTTCAAATATTCCGAAAAGGGTCTCCACTCTTCCACGAACAGTTCGCCTCTTTTATCTCTCGTTTTTGCTGTCCATTTCACCATTTCTGCATAGACCGTTAACTTTTGAAGCCGTTCCTCCTTGACTGGTACTGCTCCTCCTTTCCATTTCTGCGCTTAGAGGATTCTGGCTGTTGTTGCATCTATAAATATTTTAACCATCTTTTTCCGGACCTTCACCCCTATTATCCTGAAGAGAAAAGCTTCAGGACTTTCAGGAATAACCAATTTGAACATTCATAATGAATCATTCCCCCAGAGCCTTTAGCTTTCTTACATGTCCACCATATTTGGGGGAAAGAGAAAAAAAACAGACCCTTTGGTAGGTAGGTAGGTAGGTAGGTAGGTAGGTAGATAATTTATTACGGTCGGAGACCAGCTTATAAAACACACTTGGGGGTACAATCCCAGAAGGAAAGCAAACATTTAAAACAATGTACAACAATAAATTTAAAATTTAAAAATGCGATATGTTTACGCTTCCAACAATTACTTGACACATCCTTGTGCACTTTAAACAGATCGTTTGGTGTTTAAGATTCCACCTACATATCATTGAAACAAAGCTTTCTTTGCTCTTAGGAGGAGGAAGACACAAAACCCAAACCCACCAAGCGGAAGAGGAAAGGCTCCTCAGCGGTTGGATCGGACAGTGACTGAGGGGGGCGGGCAAGACCGCCTTGTCGCTAGCGGCTCCCAGGGTGACCGCAGGCAGCGGCAGAGAGCGGATCTGGAGCGGCCGGCCGGAGTCACCATCGGCAGCGAGGACAATGCTCTCTAAAGAGGGGCGCCGGCGGGACTTGGGACGCATGGGCGCCCCCTCCCCCCCCCCACCTTGGCACCGTTACAGCCTCTGCCCCGCTCCCTGTGCCTGCGAGACACTCTCTGCCCCCCCGGCGTCGCCACCCATCCTCGCCTGCCCGCCTTTTGTACGGTGGCCGCGGGCGGAAGGGACGACGCGGGTGGTTTTCCTCAGGCCTGTCCTTGGCAGTGCGGGGGCCACCTCATTCCGCGGGCAGCGGCGCCAGAGAGAGGGGCCCTCTCTTCTCTCCGAAATGTAAATAAATGGTGTGAACCGGCGTTACTCCCGTCAGTGCTGCTTCCGGCGGGGAGAACCGGGAGTGGGGCTGGGCTTGGGGGGGCTGGAAATGTGAGGAGGGGCAGGGGGGGTTATTTCGGAGCCGGGCCAGGCTTTTCCTGGCATCGTTCCCCCCCCCACACACAGTGCCAGAGGCCCCTCCTCCCCACCCAACCCCAAGCTTGTCGTGTGTGTGCCCTTCCACCTCCACAGAGAGAGAGAGAGAGAGAAAGGCCATTTTCTCCACACAGAGAACATTCCGGTTAACCACCCCAAAGCCTCAAACACTCCCCCCACCCCACTTCCTGGGAAGGTTGGGGGGGGGCAAGGAGGCTTTCCTTTCTGCGGCCTCCCTGCCCTTCCACGTACGACAGCCGGAGAAGCCTCGCTGCCCCGTTCCTGCCTCAAAACGACACCCCCCCCCCAGCCATACGAAGAAATGACTGCTAGGCTGTCAGCATGAAGGAAAGCCCCTCGCCCTGCCCCGAATCCTCCCAGCCAGCTTTTTGAGAAGCGGCCCCCCTCCTTCCTGAGAACCCCCTCTCACAAGGTTGGGGGGGCGGGAAGGGGAGGCGGTGGTGGTGGTGGTGGTGGGAGCAACCGACTCAGCGACAGGCGAGCGAGACGAGATGGTAGTTATATTTTTAATTCCCCGCCTACCCACTGAGAGATTATCATTTTTAAGTGGTTTTTAAAAGAGACAATAAAAACTGTCAACATGTTTTTTGTACAAGTTCACCTGTTTTGGACTCGTGTTTGTGTGCTGCGCTGCAGGGGTGGGGGGGTTGCGGCCACCGGGCAGGGGGTGTCTTAAGTCCTTTTACAGCTTCCAGAGCAGGGTCCCTTTCCTTGCATACAATCGGCACGAAAGGGGGGGGGGTTATTTGGCCACCTGGAAGCTGTCTGACTGGCAGGGGGTCGTCCAAGGTTTCAGGCAAAAGTTTCTCCCACCAGAGGTGGATTGAACCCAGCTCAACTCTACCTCTTTGCTCTGTAAAGGTAAAAGTAAAGGGACCCCTGACCATTAGGTCCAGTCGTGGCCGACTCTGGGGTTGCGGCGTTCATCTCGCTTTATTGGCCGAGGGAGCTGGTGTACAGTTTCCGGGTCATGTGGCCAGCATGACTAAGCCGCTTCTAGCAAACCAGAGCAGCGCACGGAAATGCCGTTTACCTTCCCGCCAGAGCGGTACCTATTTATCTACTTGCACTTTGACATGCTTTCAAACTGCTAGGTTGGCAGGAGCAGGGACTGAGCAATGGGAGCTCACCTCGCGGAGATTCGAACCGCCAACCTTCTGATCGGCAAGTCCTAGGCTCTGTGGTTTAACCCACAGCACCACCCGCCTCCCTTCTTTGCTCTGTACCTTCCCCTTAAAAACAAAACAAGGACCCAGTCCTCATGGTTCTGATTTAAATCGGGGCATGGGAAGTTTGGCAAGTCAGGCCATTGGCCAATCTAGCCCATTACTGTCTGCACTGGCTGGTAGTGGCTCTCTGGGGTTTTTAGACCTGCTCCCACCACACCCCCAGCCTTGGAGATGCGTGGGATCAAACCGCAGTACCTCCTACGTGCCATGCGGGAAGATGCTGGAGCGACAGAACTTCTTGTTCGCTTTGCACGCCCTCCGACGAGCTCTCGGGTTTGTATCGCCTTACATTCCTGAGGTTTTGGCCCGGAGCGGTTTCTTCGGAGCTGGCTCGGATTCAAGGCCCGAGTCGAAAATAAAGCAGGGAGCTTGCTTGCCTACCACATAGCTTCGGCAGCTCCCAGCCACGACGGCTGCGTTCCAGCTTTGCTGTTGGTGGAGAGTCACTCTTGTACCTGGGTCCCGATAATGGGCTTCCCATTGGGGTATCCGTTTGACCGCTTGCGGGAGAAGGGTGCTGAGCTAAGCTGGGCCATTGGCCCGATCCAGCAGTCGGGCTCTTCTGATGCCCTCAGAAACACAGAATTGTAGAATTGGAAGGGACTCCAAAGCTCATCTAGTCCAGCCCCCTTCAATGCAGGAATCTCAGCTCAAGTATCCGTGACGGATGGCCTTGAAAACCTCCAAGGGGAAAAGAGTTCACAACCTCCCAAGGGAGTCCATTCTGGTGTCGAACAGCTCTTACGCTCAGAAAGCTTTTTCTGATGTGTTCCTTATGGAACCTCCAGCTCCAGAGATAGTCTATCTTAGATTCCTAGGTCCTTAGGGGCATTTGGCCACTGTGAGAGAGCAGGATGCTGGGCCAGGCAGTCCATTGACCTGATCCTGCAGCTGGGCTCTTCGGATGCTCTTACAGAACCTCCAGCTCCAGACCAGTCTATCTAGATTCCTAGGTCCTTAGGGGCAGGATGCTGGCCTCTTTGGCCAGCCTAGCTCGACCTGCGTTCTTAAGTCGGCTGCGGCACCTAATAATAATAATAATAATAATAATAATAATAATAATAATAATATAATTTTATTTATATCCCGCCCTCCCCAGCCGAAGCCAGGCTCAGAGCAGCTAACAACAGTAAAATAGCACAACATTCTAAAATCATTTCATTATAAAATCAGTTCAAATCAAATTAATAGCAACCATTGGGCTAGAGTTCTGTGAGGATTGCCAAAGGAGGGAGTCAGGCTGTGCCCTGGCCAAAGGCCTGGTGGAACAGCTCTGTCTTGCAGGCCCTGCGGAAAGATGTCAAGTCCCGCAGGGCCCTAGTCTCTTGTGACAGAGTGTTCCACCAGATTGGAGCCACAGCCAAAAAAGCCCTGGCTCTAGTTGAGCCCAGCCAGCCTAACCTCCCTGTGGCCTGGGACCTCCAAGATGTTTTTGTTTGAAGACCGTAAGTTCCTCCGTGGGACATACCAGGAGAGGCGGTCCCGTAGGTACGAGGGTCCTAAGTCGTATAGGGCTTTAATGGTTAAAACCAGCACCTTAAACCTGATCCTGTACTCCACCGGGAGCCAGTGCAGCTGGTATAGCACCGGGTGAATGTGATCTTGCAGAACCTAGAAGATTCTTCTTGTATCTTTTGCTCGAAGTTCTAGCTTTACAGCCGAGGGGGGAAAGCTTCACACTTTCCGCAGCTTTCCAGTTTCCCAGCGAGTTCTGGCTTGCGCCAAGCAAGTCATTTGTAGCAAACGGCAAGGAATGTCTGCCTGCTGGAAACACCTCAGGAGGCGGCAGGGGAAGGGCGGAAACGTGGGTATTTCTGTTGCGGTTCCTGCTTTCCATTCCTCAAAACATCTGCAACTCATAGTGATGGAGGAAGCTTTGCCCAGAGGCGGCGGGGAACCAAAAAAACTCCCACAAACTGCCTTTAAGTAGGGGAAAGGTTAGGGCTGGTTGTTTTCTTCGCGCTGCTGGCAGGTCAGTGGGGAAGTGCCGCTGAGCACCTCCTTTGCACGCAGAAGGTCCTGGGTTCGATTCCCGACGTCTCCAGGTAGGACTGGGAGAGACTTCGGCCTGAAAACATGGAGACGGTGCCATTTCGTAGACAACACTGAGCTAAGCTGGACTAAGCGCCTGGTTTGGTATAAGGCAGATTCCTCTATTCCTTTTTAAATCGGCCCTTTATCCAGAAATGCGAGGGCCTCGTTGTATCTTTAGGAATGAGCCAAAACTCAGAGGCAGAAGGTTCCAGGTTCAAGCTGCAGATAGGGCTAGGAAGTGACCCCCGCCTGGAACCCCGAAGACCCATTGCCCATTATTCAGAACAACATGAGGACTAGAACCTTACATTCTTTTTCAAGGGAAGGGTCTTGAACCCCTGCTTTGCATGCAGAAGGCCCCGCGTTCAATTCCTGGCATCTGCAGGTAGGCCGTGAGACAGGTTACCTGTCTAAAACTCTGGAGAGCTGTTTGCAGTTAATCTACTGTATCAGGAAGCTCCTTTTCTTCCTGTTTTAAGTCAACTCCCAGGGCTAGAATCTCAATTTTCTTTCTAGGGCACAGGCCAAACGAGACCCAGTGGCAGAACATGTACTTTCTACGCAAATATGCCTAAGTTTAAACCCTGGTATCTTCAGGTTGGGGCAAGAAAAGCTCATTTCTTTTTTTTCTTCTCTTTACAGGGAGAGAGCTGGTTTATTCTGACTTTTGCAAACCATAGAGATGAGAAGTGTGTGGTGACGGGCTGTGGTTCGAGAGAAGAAGAAGAGAAGAGTTTGGATTTGATATCCCGCTTTATCACTACCCGAAGGAGTCTCAGAGCGGCTAACAATCTCCTTTCCCTTCCTCCCCCACAACAAACACTCTGTGAGGTGAGTGGGGCTGAGAGACTTCAGAGAAGTGTGACTGGCCCAAGGTCACCCAGCAGCTGCATGTGGGGGAGCGGGGAATCGAACCCGGTTCACCAGATTACGAGTCTACTGCTCTTAACCACTACACCACACTGGCTCTCAGGGGGCGCTTGGACGGAGTGTGCATGTTGCGGGTGGGAGTCCAGCCCAGCTGGGTCCCTCAAAGGCCCCTGTCGCCCACTCGGTCCTCGTCTTTGCAGCAGTCTCTGCACCCGGTGCCCACCAGCCCACTGACCACGTGAAGTCCACACGGTGCCAGCTCCCAGAAAAGCTCATTTCCAAAACCCTGATGAGCTGGTACCAGTTAATGTAAGCAGTGCTGAGTGAAATGGACCTGACTCTGTAGATTTCTATTTAAATCAGCCTTTTCTTTTTCTTGGGAGGGGCGGTACCTCTGGTGGGGGACATGTCATACTCAACACCGGTCTTGAAAGACCTACACTGGCTCCCAGTACGTTTCCGAGCACAATTCAAAGTGTTGGTGCTGACCTTTAAAGCCCTAAACGGCCTTGGTCCAATATACCTGAAGGAATGTCTCCACCTCCATCATTTTGCCTGGACACTGAGGTCCAGCGCCGAGAGCCTTTTGGCGGTTCCCTCGCTGCGAGAAGCCAAGTTACAGGGAACCAGGCAGAGGGCCTTCTCGGTAGTGGCACCCACCCTGTGGAACGCCCTCCCACCAGATGTCTAAGAGAAAAATAACTACCAAACTTTTAGAAGACATCTGAAGGCAGCCCTGTTTAGGGAAGCTTTCAATGTTTAACAGGTTATTGTATTTTTGCGTTTTGTTGGAAGCTGCCCAGAGTAGCTGGGGAAACCCAGCCAGATGGCGGGGTATGAATAATGAATTATTATTATTATTATTATTATTATTATTGGCCAGTTTGTCCACCTTTGGTGCACTCAGCTCTCACCTGTGGCTCCCAGAGGCTGTTGGCATGCAACAGCGCCCACACCTCGGGAAATGGCTTCCACTGGCCGGCTCAACCAGGTGAGCGGAGCCAATGAACCTCAAACCCTCAGTGAGTTAGGGGCTTCCCCTGCATGCGAAGACAGGCAGATTGAGCGAACGAGAGCAACGGTGGATCCAACGGTCAAGAAAGCGGGTTTTGCACATGCTATAGAGGGAAATGAGGGGCAGATGGGGCTCGCTGACCTGGGAAAGTAGCCTATCCAGGAGAAGAAAAACTCTGATCATAAACCTCCACTGCCTTGCAGGATAGTTTCAGGAGAAGAAAAAGCTCAGGAGAAAACCCAAAACAACAATAAACCTCTGGTTCTGTGAAACATTCAATAAACACACAAGACGTAACCAGCTGTACATTTGAAAAAATAATATATACTATTCATTGTATAAAGCACAGACATCACCTTGCCAACAAAGGTCCATATAGTTAAAGCTATGGTTTTCCCAGTAGTGATGTATGGAAGTGAGAGCTGGACCATAAAGAAGGCTGATCGCCGAAGAATGGATGCTTTTGAATTCTGGTGCTGGAGGAGACTCTGGAGAGTCCCATGGACTGAAAGAAGATCAAACCTCTCCATTCTGAAGGAAATCAGCCCTGAGTGCTCACTGGAAGGACAGATCCTGAAGCTGAGGCTCCAATACTTTGGCCACCTCATGAGAAGAGAAGACTCCCTGGAAAAGACCCTGATGTTGGGAAAGATGGAGGGCACAAGGAGATGGGGATGAATGAGGACGAGATGGTTGGACAGTGTTCTTGAAGCTACCAGCATGAGTTTGACCAAATTGTGGGAGGTGGTGGAAGACAGGAGTGCCTGGCATGCTCTGGTCCATGGGGTCATGAAGAATCGGACACGACTAAACAACAACAACATTCATTGTATTGAATTGTAGATTTCAACAGAAGTAGCTCATAAAGTTCAACGAAAAAAGCAGAAGACCCAGTGGATCAGTTCATTCTCTAATCAGTTCATGCATACGGTCCATATATGTGTAAGTGTCTATTCCACCTGTCTGTTCATAGTGTCCAACATTCCACACGAAAGGTTGTTGCAGTTCCACAGAATCCTTTCACAGAGTCTAAGACAAGGATTTCCGGAATATTAGCCTTGTTTCGCCGTCCTGGGCTTCATCAGTAGTACAAACTCAAATATGGTATCACAGGACAGTGGATCTCTGGCATAGTAGTAGCTGCTGTCAGGAGAAAACCCTACACAAATCCAGGGTGGAGTCCCTAAGACTGTTGAGCGGCGTCTTGTACACCTCCTTTCGGCAACTCCTGCAGCCAAGCTGGTGCCCAAATGTCTTGCTCTGCTTTCCTTTGGTCCACATCCGCAAGGCTGAGAGGGGGGTCTTGTCGTTTGGTCAGCCCAGGAGCTCCAGACACACTGCCCAGGCTTGTGCCTCGGGGTGGTCACTCTCATGCTGCTAAAGCAGCAAAAACAACGCAGGAGGCAGCAGTTCTAGGTTACTGGTCTCTGCAGCCACAGCAGGCCAAGATTCTCCAGTGGTTAGACTTCACCCCTGGAGGTGCACTCCATTGTCTCTCGAGACAGACAGATGCCAACAATTATTCACAAGGACTGCAATCTTGCTGGATCTTTTAAGCAAAGGCTCATAGCACCAGAGTCTCCGTGTGACTCAGTATATAAAAGAGGCGAACTTCCGTATGTTGTTCAAGCAGTCTGTGCAAATAGCTATAGGTTTCTGTAACGCCCTGGCACCACTTTCCATAACCCAGTGCCCTCCATAGGTCTTGGAATTTGCTCCCTGTTGGCGCCAGCCAGTTCTGCTAATGGCCAGGAATTATGGGAGCTGTAGCCCCAAACATCTGGAAACATCTGGGGAAGGGTGCCCTAGATCTCTCTCGCGTGCACCCTCCCTGCCTTCTTTAAAATAAATTGCCACTTGAGAGTTTTTACAGGGCTGCCCTCAGGAACGAATGCTGACATATCCCTCTCTGCATGTCTAGCTTGGAAACCCGAGGCTTAATTCCACCTTAAACCCAGGGTTGCGTTGTTCTGCCTGGAGCCACAAGGTAGCACCCAATTTCTCTCTCCTCCCACGGATATTGGGTCCCGTTGGCATACCTTGCAGGCTCGTTGTAAGACTTGCTGAACTGATGCACAGAAGTTGTTTGAATTCTCCAAAGCCAGGGGATGGGGGAATATTGCGGCCCTCCAGATGTTGCTAGGTTTTTTTTAAAAAATAAATTTATATCCAACCCCCTCCTCCCAAAGGAGCCCATTCCTGACCACTAGGCGTGCTGGATAGGAGCTGCTGTCTATCACTACCCGGAGGAGTCCCCTGTCCCTCCTCTAAAACATTAGCTATAAATGGCAAGTGGCTTTGAGGAGAGAAGAGGAGGCCTGTTCTTCAAAGGTCCACCGAGTCCAACATTCTGCTTCCAACTCAACATGGAAGTCACACTGTTGGTCCATCTATTTTTTTTATATACATTTTTATTAATTTTAACATACAAATTATAAAATGTACCACACAAATTATTACAAATACACTTTTTTTGGACTTCCATCAGCACCTCCGATGATCTTCCGTCCTAACCTCTTTTTATGCATTACTTAATTTTATATTGTCTTTACCTCCCTTAACTTATCATCTCCCCTTTTCCATTTTTACAATATTTCCAACAATACTCCTCACAGAACTTCTTGCAAACCTACAAACGTCGTCTGATCATCACAAATACTTTTCATCTAGTTCGTAAATTTACTCCAGTCTTTGGTAAAATTCTGGTCCCGCCGGTTTCGAATCCTTCCTGTTAATTTGTCTAACTCTGCATAGTCCACACCATTGGTCCATCAAGCTCAGTATTGTCTACACGGACTAGCAGCAGCTCTCTGAGATTTCAGATGGGGTCTCTCCCAACCCTACTGGGAGATGCTGGCATTGAACCTGAAACCTTCTGCATGGAAGGCGGATGCCCTACCAATGAGTGACAGTCCTTCCTCTAAAGAGCAAATTCCAGGGTCTCATGGCTGTTATGAAAGCTGTTTTAAATGGGAGCCTAAAGAAGTTGCATTTTGGTCCATTTAAGCTCAGTATTGCCGAAACAACCTTGCCAACAAAGGTCCGTATAATTAAAGCTCTGGTTTTCCCAGTAGTGATGTATGGAAGTGAGAGCTGGACCATAAAGAAGGCTGATCGCCGAAGAATTGATGCTTTTGAATTCTGGTGCTGGAGGAGACTCGAGAGTCCCATGGACTGCAAGAAGATCAACCCTATCCATTCTGAAGGAAATCAGCCCTGAGTGCTCACTGGAAGGACAGATCCTGAAGCTGAGGCTCCAAGACTTTGGCCACCTCATGAGAAGAGAAGACTCCCTGGAAAAGACCCTGATGTTGGGAAAGATGGAGGGCACAAGGAGAAGGGGACGACAGAGGACGAGATGGTTGGACAGTGTCCTCGAAGCTACCAGCATGAGTTTGACCAAACTGTGGGAGGCAGTGAAAGACAGAATTGCCTGGCGTGCAATTGCCTGGCGTGGGGTCTCTCAGTCAAACCTGGAGCTTAAACCTGCGACCTTCAGCATCGTGGGCAGAGATGCTCTTCCGTTGAGCTAGAAAGCTCACCAGTAGTAAGTGAAGGCACCCCTGCTCCCCTCTGATCCGTGGAGGTAGACTGCCCCTGAGGCGAGAGGCTCCATTTAGCCATCATTTAGCCCAACTGGCGCTAGACGGACCTCCATGAAATCTATCCGACACGTGTGCTTGATGGTCTCTGGCGGATGATGCTCCGCGTCCAAAAACCGGAGTAAGGGAACCCCGACGGATCCCACCACAAGACCGGGCAGCTTGTGGCATGGAAAGCTCTCCTCGGCCGTGCGCCTTGCCCACTGACTTACGCGCGCGCGGGGGGGTCCTGGAGAGGCTCCCCTCTGCCTGATCAGCCCTCCAAAAGGAGCCCCGACGGCCAGCCCTCCCGGCTCGCCTTCCCCAGCAGCCACTGCTATGGAGAGGCCCCTTTCTTCCCCGAGCCCGGACGGCTTCCAGCTCCGCCTGGCCTGCTTCCTGGCTCTCTCCTCGGGCTGCTTCCACCTCCGGCCGCCGAGGGCGCCTGGTGAGGGGCGGCTGGCGCCCCTCCTTCCCTGGGCCTCGCAGCGGAGGCGGGGCTGGCTGGCTGGCGGCAGAGGCTCCTTCGGCGGTCCGCCCTGGCCCGCCTCCTCCTTCCTCCTCCCGCCGCTCTGCCCTCTTCTAGCTCCAGCCATCGCAGCCGCCGCGCCGTCCTCCCCGTCGTCTCCATCCTCCTCCGGCGCGCCACGATGTGGCTCACCTCGGCGCTGGCGCTGGCCGCCGCCGGCTTGCTGGGGCTGCTGCTGGCCGTGCTGCCCGGCCGTCTGCGGCCGCTCGCCTTGGCCGACTTGGCCTTCCTGGTGCGCGCCTGGCGCTGCCGCCGACGGCTCCTGCACGGCAAGGCGGGCGCGCTCAGCCTGGCGCAGCGCTTCGGGCGCCTGTGCCGAGCGCGGCCCCAGCGCGTCTTCCTGCGCTTCGAGGAGCGCAGCTTCACCTACGGCCAAGCCGAGCGCCAGAGCAACCGCGTGGCCAACGCGCTGCTCCGCTTGCCCGACGGGCAGCCGCCGCTCCTGCCCGGCCAGACGGTGGCGCTCTTGGTGGGCAACGAACCCACCTTCATCTGGGCCTGGATCGGCTTGGCCAAGCTGGGCGTCGTGCCGGCTTTCCTGGGCACCGCGCTCCGCCGAGGGGCGCTGCTCCACTGCGTGCGCACTTGCGGCGCCAGGGCGGTCCTGGTGGCGCACGGTGAGTTGCATACCCCCCACTCCCCACCCCGTCGCGATTTGTTCTTTCGGGTCTGTAAAAGGGACTTGGCGAACTTTGGGGGTCTGCAGAGGCTGAGATCCAAGGCTCGCGTTACTTGGGAGTAAACCCCTATTAGGGAACGTAGGGAGGGCTAAGTACTCTCTTCCCAAAACAGACCGCTGCTCCGTGGGAAGGTAGGAAGCTGCCTTAGACTGAATCAGACCCATTGTGGTCCATCTAGCTCAGTACTGTAGACACGGACTGGCAGCAGCTTTCAGGCTGTCATCTCAAGGGGGGTTCAAGGGGAGGGAGTGATTCCCCTATGGAGAAAGCTTGGGGTGTTTGGGTCCTCTCATTGAATTGTAGTTGGAATTGTAGTGGAACTCTGGTCCAGAGTTTCCCAAACTTGGGTCCCCAGCTGTTGTTGGACTACAACTCCCATCATCCCTAGCTAGCAGGACCAGAGAATAGGAATTGTAGTCCAAAAACAGCTGGGGACCCAAATTTGGGAAAGCCTGATCTAGTGCAACTCCCTGCAATGCAGAAATGTCAACGCAGCATCCCCTTCCAATTGGAAACCGTACCAGACCCTGCTTAGCTTTGCAAATGCGTGAGCGGTTTTATCACTGCACTGCGATGGAAGTTTATGCAATTACGCACTGCACGGAGAGAACGGATAGAGGAAAAGGCTTTGCTCCTCTTTCCTAGTACTAGAACTCTCAGGCACCCAACGAAACCAAACGCTGGAAGTTTCAGGACAGATAAAAGGAAGTCCTCTTTCAAGCAGCACAGGGTTGAACTATGGAACTCCCTGCCACAGGAGGCAATGATAGCCATGAACTTGGACAGCTTTAAAAGAGAACTGGATTCATGGGGGAGAGGACTAAGAATGGCTACCAGCCACATTGGCTCCGCAGTTGCTTCTGAATGCCAGTTTGCTGGAAAACACAGGTGGGGAGAAGGGTCCTGGGTTTGGGTTCCGCTTGCTGGTTTCCCATAGGTATCTGGTGGGCCCCTGCGATAATCAGATGCTGGACTAGATGAGCCATTGGCCTGATCCAGCAGGCTTTTCTTATGTTGCAGAGTCAGAGCATTGGTCCATTTAGCTCAGCGTCGCCTCCATCAATTGGCAACAGCTCTCCAGAGAAGAGTCTTTTGTAGCCCCACCTGGAGATGCTGTGGATTGAACCCGGGGTGATTCTGCATGCAGGGCAGATGATCTGCCATTGTGCTACGCCCCTTCCTCATTGAGAATAGCAGGATCGACTTCTCTGCATGTTTGTGCAGGGTCACGCTAAACATGGGCTTGCTTGCTTGTTAGTGGGTTTTAACCTGGTTTCGGGCTTTCTATTGGTTGTGTCTCCTGGTTCAAAGCCCCCTGTAGCAACCAGAGGTGCGGTGGGCAGCTACTTCCAGGGGCAAATCCTTATTATTTACCTATTCAATTTCTATTCCACCCTTCATTCAAAGATCGCAGGGCGGTTCACAACATAGCAATACAAAACAATACAATACAAAAACGTTTAAATCCTCTGTTTCTGTGTTTGGAATGTCTGAAGTGTTCCAGTCGCTGTTGGATGGTTTCTTTAAATTTTAGGTTTCGTTATTGTTCCACAAGTATGTCTTTAAGGGCCAGAGCAAATAACATGACCCGGTTTTACAGCTGTGAAGCAGCATAGCAGGTGCTGTTAAGTTGTGTTAATGAAGCTGTTGGGTATAGTATATAAAGAGCAGCATATAACTCTCTCAGTACCCTGGTGGATGGGTCACACTTATTGATATAATGTAATTTAGTGTAAAAGGAGTTTTTGTTATTTGTTATTAAACCAAGCAAAAGTTACTTTTGCGTTTCTTGAATGTGTGGTCTCCCCTGCACGCTTTCTGCAGCCCAACTAATCTGCGAAAAAGCCAACAGTCGCATCGGTTTCAGAATTGCACACATAGACACTGAAAGGAAATGAGCCCAGAGCAGCTACTCTTACAGAGACGTGGCAGGCACCCTCTTTGGAGAACAAGTACTCTTTTTTCGCTCTTGCCTTAAGAACGAGAGAATATTCTAACTGTGTGTACAGAGAGAGCGCAATTACCCCCTGTTTTTCTCCTCTACCCCGGTAGAGGCTGTTTGGAAGAAGGTGAGCAGCAACTCAAACAGAGATAGGATAGTCAGCCTCCTCTGACAGCAGGCCATTGTGCTGCATCTCTGAATTTGGAATGGCTGGACCGCTGCAGAGATGTGGTAGCATTAGCTGTCCCTGATAGGACCTGATTGCAAGGAGGCGAGCCCAGCGCAGGGACTCAAGCAGAGCTGCAACAGGCAGCCTCATTGTGGCTGTTTCACCGGTCTTTCCATTGCTAAGGGTGATAGAATGTGCTGATTATTCAGGAATACAGCCAAATCAGTCCTGGGCGGCTGTGTCACCTCTACCCCCCCAACCCAGGGCGCAATGCAACCAGTTTGGCGACATTCTGCCCCATAGCAAGGAGAATTTGTCACTCTTTGCTTTTCTGTAGGGTGCTGGGTGCGTTGCTCTCTTCTCTAATGCTAGCATGTTGAATGAAAAAAAAAGAGTCAGTAATTATATGTGATCCCTGATTGGCTGGGATATGTGTCTAGGAGAGGGGCAGAGAACCTGTGGCCTCCCAGATGTTGCTGGACTCCAACTCCCATCATGCTTGATAGTTGGCCATGATGGCTGATGGGACTTGGAGTCCCAACAGCCCTTGGAGGGCCACAGGTCCCCCATATCAGGTCCTACTGAGGGCCTTCTTGGTAGTGGCACCCACCCTTTTGAATGCCCTCCCATCTGATGTCAAGTAGATAAGCAACAATACAGTGGAACCTTGGTTCTCAAACAGCTTAGTTGACCTACAAATTGGCTCCCGAAAACCCAGAAGTAAGTGTTCTAGTTTTCGAAAGTTTTTTGGAAGCCAAACGTCCGATGCGTCTTGGTTTTCGAACGGTTTTGGGATTTGGACGGACTCCAGGAACGGATTACGTTCGAGAACCAAGGTTCCAGTGTACAACCTTTAGATGACATCTGAAGGCAGCCCTGTATATTGAAGTTTTTAAACGTTTAACGTTTTATTATGATTTTATATGTGTTGGAAGCCACCCAGTGTGGCTGGGGCAACACAGTCAGATGGGCAGGGTACAAATAAAATCATTACTTATAAAGGTAATGATAATGATAATAATATCTGCTTTAGGAGATGGGTCCCCTTCTTTTTTATTGCACGCAAACAGTGGGCACATTTAGTGATTATTTCTGATCATCCGCTAAGAAAATATAAACATTCCCTACAGGATGGTTAGCTAAAGAGAACTTCCAGATGCAGAGGGTGTCTAACTTAGAATAGCAGTTGTTGGCCGTGCCTTAGTGCCCTTCCCATTAGGGCATCTGGCTGATAACTGGGTAAGACAAGAGGCTGGACTGGGCAAGGCACAAACAGCCATCGCCATTAGGAATGGAGCCTCCCTGTTCAGACCCAGTTTATCTCTGAATGCCAGATACCAGGAACACACAACAAGGGAGGGCTGTGCTTCTAGGCTTCCTGGCTGCTGCTCACTGTTGGAGACAGGAGGCTGGTCTTTGCTCTGATCCAGGGAGGCATCACTGATAATGGATTAGATACGAGCAGAGAAGAGTGGAGCCTCCAGGTTCAGTGTACCTTTGAGTACCAGACACTGGAGGGCAGAGAGCAGGGAAGGATATTATTATTATTATTATTATTATTATTATTATTATTATATTGTAATTATCATTATAATTATTTTTTACCCTTTATCCCAGGGCAGGTTGCATCAACGAGAGTGGTGCAGTTCCAAATAAATTTGGGTTAATTTGCAGCTTTAAAGGCAGGGCCACAATAAATACCTTTCAGCTATCAAAACGCCTCCACACCCTGTTTGTGGGGTTCCTTGGAGCCTCTGGCCAGGGATTTGGGGGGCGGGGGGAGGAACAGGATGCAAGACGCCATGGACTTTTTATTTTTATCTAGCAGGGCTCTTTATTTACAGTGTTGGTCTCTTCCGAGAGCAGCTTGCAAAAGTCGGCGATAAGAACGTTCCGGCCCTCGGGTTTCCGCACCAAGAGCCACGGCACAAAAGGAAAACGGGTTTGGGAGGGGGAAGGAAGAAAGAAATCTCAGACCCAGTTTCTTAGCTGTGGAGTTCTTGTCATGAATAGCTGAAATGGGGAAGAAAAAAGATTTCAAGGAGAGGAGGAGCTAAAAGTTGCTGGTCTTTTGGCAGAGGCCCTGCGGTCCAATCTCTTCCTCTCCTATATAGCCTGATGGAATGGCTGCTCATCAGAGTTGAGGGGCACAGCCTGATGGAAATAATCGCTTAACCCTCCCAAGGGCTGTTTCCCAACTAAGTTCTACTCGGATTCAGCCCGCTGAATTCATCCAAGTCAGGCATATTGATTAATTTCAATGGGTCGACTCTGAGATTGGATTATATGTCCATAAAATTGGATTACACATAGAGATATACATACTGCTAGGGGGTGGCCAACTCCCGAGAGACTGCGATCTACTCACAGAATTAAAAACTGGCAGTGATCTACCCCCTTTTTGAGGGGTTCAGGTCACAGTTTCTGAGGTTTTTTTTAGGGAGGAGAAAAGCCCTGATTTTTGAGAATTCAAAGGAGAAAGGGGAACATCCACTCATCAACAGATCGCTGGGGAAACTCACAGCCTCGATGAGTTAACTCCATCGTCAAACAATGGAGGGCGGGGCGAGGGGGCAGGCTGGATTCTATTTTATTAACGCTAAGGAAAGAGACCCAGCAATGACCGCGATCTACCAAAACCTCCCGGGGATCGAACAGTAGATCGCAATCAACCTGTTGGACTTCCCTCCCTGTGCTAGATAAATAGCTATGGCTATAGGAGCCGCTACTCCTATTTTTTTTTTTTTAAGTGGCCTTAAAACTCTGGAAGGTCTCCCGCGCCTGTAAATTTCATCCGCTTTGGCCCGAAATAACAGCTTTTACACTACCCGAAATTCTGAATGGGGACTCCAGAGTTTTATACAGAGGGTCATTCTGCAGTTAACTTCTGCTCAGAGCAAGCCCATTTATATGAATTCATCTAAGTTAGTCCTGTCCATTAATTGTAACGGTTCTACTCTGAGTAGGGCTAATGTTGGATGCAACCGCAACAGTTGTTGTTGGACTGGTTTCTTTGTAGCTGACGCCGGCTGTGAAGTTGTTCACCATAAGTTCCTTCTGTAACAATTACAGAGTTAAGAGGGACAGTTAGCCTCCCACCCCCACCCCTTTTCGTATCTGCACATGGGAAAATTCTGTGTTCCAAGATGTGTCTCCAGGCTCATAGCAAATACATTTCCTTAACTTAAACACCACAGAAAAGAAGGTAAAATGAGGTTACAGCTTAAAAACTTTGCAAAGTGCTAGCTTTGCAAATCTAAAATGTTGATATGGTGTTTTTGACCTATAATCAGCTGGTATTGATTATTGATGCGGTGCTGAGAAACCCTAATCAAATCATAATTAGCTGAATCAGCAAGGCTAGAGTTTGGTAGCAGGCCAAAGGTCATATGTATCTCCAAACTGGGGGGAGATGCTCAAGAAACTAATGTTTATATCCATTTTTGAAAGGGATAGGTTAGAATTCAATGATCAAACAAGACTATGTCCCACAAAATATTCAGTTTCATGTAGGGACTTGATAAATCATACACCCCAGATGCATCAATGCCTGCCATAATTAAATAATTTTAATAAAACCACATCAATTACAAACAATTGCCTTAAAAACAAGAAGTGTATTTGGATAGAAGTTGCACAGGCCTAAATTATATGAGAATGTGTTTGGCTTGCATCTGAATATACGTAAAGCATCCACGTTAAAAATAGCCTCCGCTGTGAACACGACTTGCTTAACAAGGAGGGACTGATTGAGTCAGGCCAACTCAAGGTTCTCTTTTTATAACGGGAGAGATAAAGGTATCGGTTTGAGATAGGGAGTGGGGAGTTGTGGCCTTCCAGTGTGGTATTCAAGTTTGGCCTGTCTCCGAAGGACGTTGCCATCATAAAAAGATGCCTTTTATTCCCATTTTAATAAATGGGCTGTGTTGGAGTAAGGCAAATCGGCTTATGGGGCCTGTTTCGGTGTGTCTGAAATGGAGCAGAATGGGTGCAGAAGGGAGAATATTTGCCACAGATGCTGCTGGGATCACAAGTTGCTTTTGAACTCGGGTCCTGCTATGGGTTTCCCATTAGGGCACCCGGTTGGCCACTGTGAAAACAGGATAATAGAATCATAAGAGGCGGAAGGGACCCCGAGGGTCATCTAGTCCAACCCCCTGTAATGCAGGAATCTTTCGCCCAACGTGGGGCTCAAACCCACAACCCTGAGATTAAGAGTTGTGCTCTACCGACTGAGCTATGTTGCAGGTATTTTGTGGTTTTAGATCTTGATTTTATTCTGTGAACCGCCCTGAGTCGCCCAGGTACAGGGCGCTGTATAAATTCAAGAAACAACAACAACAACGACTGGATAGGCCCCCTTTGGCCGGCTCCAGCAGACTCTTCTGAAGGTGCCGAAAACCACCTCAGGGTGGCTTTCAAAGACGACTAGTCAAATTCATGGAAGGGAGGCCTCGCCGGAGGCAAAATGGCTGCCTAGAACCTCCAGCTTCAGAGCAAGTCTACCTCAGTATGAGTGGCTGGGGGCCGCAGGTGGGGAGATTTACTGTTGCGCTCAGGTCTTCCTTGTGGACTTGCCAGAAGGAGAGCAGGATGGGTCCTGTTTGGCCGGATCCTGCAGCCTGCTCTTTTGCATGCTTCAAATGCGCTCTCGAGGGATAATAAGGGGATTCAACAACAAACCACTTCCTCCTTTGTCGGTCCTCCTGCAGCGTGAGAAGACTCCCAAGGCTGCTTTTTGAACCACTAATTAATACCCCAGCCTGAACCAAAGCTTGCTTCCCACATCGCAGGGAACTGGGAGGCCTTTGTGGGGATTAACGCATCGCTGCTGCTGCTGCCTGCCGGGTTGATTCAATTTGCGGAGGGCTGTCGTCATCTTTGGGGTGGGGGCAGGGGCAGCAGCGGAGACAAAAGGCCGGCGAATGGACCTTCCCCGTGCGTGACTAATGGCTGCGTTCTCCGGCTAGCGAGGGAGGTGGGAGTGGGACCGCGGAAGCCAGCCCAGATTGCCCTCGCTCTCAGTGGGGAAACTGAGGTTAGCTGGCCGTATAGAACGCTGGCTTCTGCTGAGCCAGACTTTTGATCCGGCTAGCTCAATATAGCCTGCACTGACTGGCAGCGGCTCTGCAGGCAGGAGACACCAATGCTACTTGGAGATGGTGGGAATCGAACGTGGGACCTTGGGCCTGCAAATCGGGTGCTCATTTTAATAATAATAATAATAATAATAATGATTTTTATTTATACCCCGCCCTCCCCAGCCACGGCTGGGCTCAGGGCAGCTAACAAGCAATAATAAAAACAAGTTGAATGAATATAACTTAAAAACAAGATTAAAATACATTAAAATATTGAAATATTAAAATGCAGCCTCATCACAGGAGGAGAAAGGAAAAAGAAAGAGGGGGAGGGAATCAAATTGGCTCCAAGCCAAAGGCCAGGTGGAACAACTCTGTCTTACCAGCCCTGCGGAAAGAAATCAGATCCTGCAGGGCCCTGGTCTCATGAGGCAGAGCGTTCCACCAGGCCGGAGCCAGTGTTGAGAAGGCCCTGGCTCTGGTTGAGGCTAATCTGACTTCCTTAGGGCCTGGGACCACTAGGGTGTTGTTATTTATGGACCTTAAGGTCCTCCGTGGGGCATACCGGGAGAGGTGGTCCCGTAGGTACGAGGGTCCTAGGCCATGAAGGGCTTGAAAGGTCAAAAGCAGCACCTTAAATCTGACCTTGTACTCCACCGGGAGCCAGTGCAGCTGGAAAAGCACTGGGTGAATATGCTCCCATGGCAGAGACCCCGTGAGGAGCCTCGCTGCAGCATTCTGCACCCGCTGGAGTTTCTGGGACAGCTTCAAGGGCAGCCCCGCGTAGATCAAATTACAGTAGTCAAGCCTGGAGGTGACCGTCGCATGGATCACTGGCCAGGTGATAAGTAAATAAATATTAAAGATAAAAACAGCTACCTGCAATCGGAGAGTCATCTCCAAATGCACTGCAGAACCTCATTGGAAGTGTATATGCTAAAATCATCACAATCTTAACAAACACGAAAAGATGCCCGATAATCTCTATCGCTTGGACTGTTTTCCTCAAATGAAAAGATATATTGTATCCGCAGCGGCGATGCTCTACAGGGTTTATACAAAGGCAGGAGGGAAGAACAACAAATACTAATTGAAATGTGTGCTTTACGCATGCCAAACTCTGCTGTAGACCATAGGCACCGTTCTGCCATATGCCTCATTATTTGTATAATCTATAAAGTCGCCCCAGACTTCCCTAAAAGTTACCATATTTTCCCCGTCCTCTTGCTACCTGCAATTTCCATGTCGGTTTCCCCAACAATGGTTATGGTAAAGTCGTGGGGTTTAAACTGAATTTAAACAAGACAAAACTATTAGTTAAAAATCTGTCGCTAGATGAAAAAATAATACAAATAAAAATCTACCCCAAAATTACATAAGTATTTAGGAGTATGGATAACACCAAAGAATATTAACTTATATGAAGATAATTATACCAATTGTTGGAAAGATATCAAAAGACAGTTGGAGACATGGACTAGGTTAAATTTATCATTCTTGGGCCGTATTTCGGTAATTAAAATGATGGTTTTACCGAAGCTACTCTTTCTATTCCAAACAATTCCAATTATAGGAAAGACCAGCTGTATTGATAAGTGGCAAAAAGAAATTTCTAAATTTTTGTGGAAGGGTAAAAAACCAAGAGTAAAGCATAAGATATTAATAGATATTGTAGAAAGAAGTGGCTACAGGTTATATTACGAAGCCTCATGTCTTCTCTGGTTGAAAGATTGGTGTACATTAAAAAATTGGGATATTTTAGATCTAGAAGGTCATGAGACCCATTTTGGGTGGCATGGCTATCTTAATTACGGGAAAATAAAGGCGCATAAGAGCTTTTCAAATCAATAATTGCAGTTATTCCCATGCCCTGGCAATGGTCTTTCTTGCTGCGGTTAACAGATGGGGTACAAATTCTTTGTTTTTAATTTATGGCATATCCTGACAAGGCTGGGCGATTATATCGTCCAAAGCTGGTTTGCAAGCCATAACATGATACCAGTTTCATCATTTTTGCCCTGGCAAATTATCATAAATCATTATATGTGTTCGTGTGCTATGCAAAAATCACGATGCGGGGAAAACCGTGAAGCCAGCCAATGCCTAGCACCATCCTTATTTCAGACATTGTGAAATATCAGTATTTTGCAATGTTTGGCAGGTGATATATCACAATGTTGAAAACCAGATATGGCCCAACCCTAATCCTGACTATACAAGTTAAGCAAAGCCAGTCGTTGGTACTGTCTGCCTTGTCATCAAAGAGATCTCTATAAAAACATTTCCCCAGAACATTCCTGTTTTTGGACACTTCCACCACATGTGTCGATATATCCCTATAGAGAGACAACCTCTCCAACACAAAGGAGAACTGTTTGGGTCTATATAGACTAGGCGTCAAGGTGTTAAGTACTAACCATGTATGATTTTTAAGGGCTCTTTCTCTGTCTGTTGCCGATATGGATTTATGCGTTGCATTTGTCCACAGTCTTTCCATGCCACTTCTTCAATTTCTAAATCCCAATTCAATCCTCACCATTTTCTCAAAGCAAATCAGGTGCTCTTATTACTGAGCTATGGCCTACCCTTAAAAATAATTTTTAAGATTCCAGTCCTCATGATATGAGTAAATAGGAACATATAGGAAGCTGCCATATCGTGAGCCAGACTTTTGGTCCAGCTTATCCAATGTTGTCTACACTGACTGGCAGCATCTCTCCAGCGTTTCATCCTATTTCTTTGTATTATCCAGGAGTTAACAGCCAACTCAGGAGTTCATGAGCCACAGCCGGTCCTTTTCATCCCGGGCTGTGTCTACCATTTTAAATAATACCATTTTAAAACAGCCATGGCTCCCCCACCCTCAATAATTCTGAGAAGTATAGTTTGTGAGAGACACCCCCCGCCTTCTCCCCACAGAGCAACAGTTTCCTGAGGGGTTTCACAACCAGCCCTTCTTCCCAGGGAACTCTGGGAGTTGTAGTTCCATGAGGGGAACTGGAGAGTCTCCTAACACCACTCAGCACCCATAACAAACTACAGCTCCCAGAATTATTATTATATTTTTTTGGGGGGGGAGCCAGGAGTGTTTAAGGTGGTATCGTAGCGCCTAAATGTGCGTATGGAGGAGGCTGCAGCCTTAACTGAGTTAGGCGATTCCTGGTCAGCCCACATTGTATACTGACGCTTACTTCCATCTTTCCGTCTCTCTGTCTCTTTGCAGAGCTTTTTGAAGCTGTGGAGCCCATCCTTTCCAGCTTGGAGGAAATGGGCGTGGCGGTCTGGGTGTTGGGGAAGGGGCCCTATCCTCCCCACGTGACTGGGCTCCAGGATCTGTTGGAGAAAGCGTCTGAGGAGCCCGTCCCCTTTGAACTCTCCACTCCTGGCAGCTTGTCGGATACCTGCCTCTACATCTTCACCTCGGGGACCACAGGTATAGTGGGCAGTTTGTACAGGTAGCAGAAACCTAGGCTATTCCACCTCTGGTGTAGCGGTCAAAGTGTCAGGCCAGGACCTGGGAGAGGCCAGGGTTTGAATCCACCGCTCGGCCGTGAAGCTCACCGGGTGTGGCCTGGGTCCAGTCATGGCCTCTCAGCCCAACCAACCTCACAGGTTAATTAACCAACCTATAATAAGATGTCAAGGAAATAAGCAACTATCTGACTTTTAGAAAACATCTGAAGGCAGCCCTGTTTAGGGAAATTTTTAATGTTTGATGTTTTATTTTTATTTATATATATTTAGGAAGCCGCCCAGAGTGGCTGGGGAAACCCAGCCAGATGGGCGGGGTATAAATAAATTATTATTATTATTATTATTATTGGAATTCAGGAAGGGAAGAACCAAGTACTTTGAGCTCCTTGGAGAAAACAGGGGGATATCAACACACTAAGTAAATACCGTATGTTTTGCTCTATAAGACTCACTTTTTCCCTCCTAAAAAGTAAGGGGAAATGTGTGTGCGTCTTATGGAGCGAATGCAGGCTGTGCAGCTATCCCAGAAGCCAGAACAGCAAGAGGGATTGCTGCTTTCACTGCGCAGCGATCCCTCTTGCTGTTCTGGCTTCTGAGATTCAGAATATTTTTTTTCTTGTTTTCCTCCTCCAAAAACTAGGTGCGTCTTGTGGTCTGGTGCGTCTTATAGAGCGAAAAATACGGTAGTAATCAGTGCATTTGCCTGTAAGGAATTTATTCCCCATCTAACCAGTGGAGAAGTGCTGAAACTAATGGTGTCTCCAGCCCCAAACACACACAAGCAGAAGTGGTGCAGTCCAGAAATTTAAGTGCCGGACTGTACCACTTCGGTCTGCCTAGCTCAGTATTGTCTATTCTGACTGGCCGCAGCCGTCTGGGATTTCAGATATGGAACAGTCCCAACTCTACTTGCAGATGACGGGGATCAAACTTGGAACCTTTGGAATGCAAAGCAAATGCTTCCTCCAGCAGCCGATTCATTTGCTTCTGTACTAACAGAGAACTTGTTCTCATATGGATGAGAAGGCAGAACAGTACCATCCATCAGGATAAGCAGGAGGTCCCAGCCGGTTTGAGGGAACCCCAAGGTTTGCAGAATTACGCCCACCAGATAAATGGGGAAATCCCAATGGGGACAGAGCGTTCTCATTGGCCATGGAATGCTGCCTGGATGTCAGAGAAAAGAGGGAATCAGGGTACCAGGGTCATGGAAGGGAGCATCCGGCAAAAGGGTAGTCTTGTCTGCCTTGGAGCACTGACCAGGAACATGTTACGCTGCAACATTTCATTGCAGTATCCCAGTTATAACATTCTTATCCAAGTATGCAAAAGAGGACCACTACACCAAAGAACGATGACAGCAACAACAACAGTTACAATGTGGAACTTCTGGAGCTTCTGCTTCTGAAATATAGGCAACGCTCGTTCTGAGGATAGTGCCTAAATCCAAAATCCCATATAGTCAAAGCACATAGGGTTCAGTGGTGGGTGGGATTGCCAAAGTCTCCTCCTCCCGCCAGATGTCCACCCCCTTTCTAATTTTTTAAAAATTGCCAAGCATGTATAAAGCTGAATGTGTGCAAGTTAAATGCATGTAAGTTGTAAGTTACCTGTAATTGAAGAAAATGTTGACCGCCGAAAGGAAAAAAATGGAAAATCAAGGGGAGGAGGGTTGTGGAAGGGAATATTCAGCAAAAGGGAGTGGCTGACCAGGAACATTTCACGCTGCAACACTTATTATAACATACTTATCCAGGTATGCAAAAGAGGATCACCCCAATAATAATAACAGTGATAGCAATAATGATAATAATGATGATGATAATAATAATAATAATAATAAGGTACAGTAGTACCTCAATTTATGCACTTAATCTGTTCTGGAAGTCCGTTCTTAAACCAAAGCCGTTCTTAAACCGAGGCGCACTTTCCCTAATGAGGCCTCCTGCCACCAGTGCCCTTCCACCGCTCAGCTTCCGTTCGTAGACCGAGGTAAAGTTTGCAAACCAGGACATTACTTCCAGTTTTGCGGAGTTTGTAAACCGAATAGTTTGTAAACAGGACTGTCCTTAAACCGAGGTAGCGCTGTACTTCTGAAATGTCTGGTTCTGAAATATTGGAGTGGGGGGCAGAATTGACAAAAAGGGAGAGGGAACAGCTCACCTCTTCCTTCCTACCCTCCTCTCTGTTCCAGGACTCCCCAAGGCGGCTCGCATCAGTCACCTCAAATCCATCATGTGCTTGGGCTTCTACCAGCTGGTGGGGGCATCCCGTTCGGACGTGATCTACGTGGCCTTGCCCCTCTACCACATGGCAGGGAGTCTTCTGGGGGTCATTGGCACTCTTGGCCTTGGTAGGTTCAGGGGCTTGGTGGAGTGGAGCCCATGGAGTGGCTTTTTTTTTTCTTTGGGTGGGAGGAAACTGGCTTGTGGTTGCAAATGCCGGGTCATTAAGTTTGCAGAGGATACAACAGTGGTTGGTTTAATCACAGCTGGAGAGGGGGAGGCGACCTATAGGAAGGAAGTTGAGCAGTTGGGGGAGTGGTGCAGGAAAAACAACTTACTCCTTAACTTAAAGAAAACAAAAGAGATTATTGTGGACTTGTAAATTGAATATTCAGCCACTTAATATTGAGGGGAAGTTCATGGAACAGGTCTCAGTGTTTCGATTTCTGGGAATGGAGTTGAGAGATGACCTAACCTGGGGAGAAAACAGCAAAGACCTGATGAAGAGAGCACAGCAGAGGTTATATTCTCTGAGAATCCTCCAGAAAAACAATCTCTCAAAGGACCTGTTGATGGCATTTTCCCATTGTACTGTGGAGAGTGTATTAACCTACGGTCTGTGTGTGTGGTTTGGGAGCTGCACAGTCAGGAAAAAAACAATGCTGTCCAGGGTTGTAAAAACTGCGGAGAGAATAATTGGGTGCACTCTTCCCACCTTGAATCAAATCTATGCTTCCAGGTGTCAAAGGAAAGCTGCAGAGATAGTGCAGGATAGTGCGCACCCCAGAAATGACCTCTTTCAGCTTCTGCCTTCTGGAAGAAGGTACAGGGTTATAAAGGCTAGGAATAGCCACCTGAAAAACAGTTTCTACCCAAATGCGATGTTGATTTTAAACACAGTGTAAGGTAGTCTCTAGGGACGCGGGTGGCACTGTGGGTTAAACCACAGAGCCTAGGACTTGCCGAGCAGAAGGTCAGCGGTTCGAATCCCTGCGACAGGGTGAGCTCCCATTGCACGGTCCCTGCTCCTGCCAACCTAGCAGCTCGAAAGCACGTCAAAGTGCAAGTAGATAAATAGGTACCGCTCCGGCAGGAAGGTAAGCGGCGTTTCCGTGCTCTGCTCTGGTTTGCCAGAAGCGGCTTAGTCATGCTGGCCACATGACCCGGAAGCTGTACGCCGGCTCCCTCGGCCAATAAAGCAAGATGAGCGCCGCAACCCCAGAGTCGGCCACGACTGGACCTAATGGTCAGGGGTCTCTTTACCTTTAAGGTAGTCTCTATGGGAGTATATTGCATTTAATTATGGGGTATCAGAGTTTCTAGGGGGCTAACCAGGCTGGGATAGCTGGGATAGCAGGCTTGTTGGTTTTTGAATGTCTGATGTAGATTTTTTCAATTTCGTTGTTCTGTATGGGACAATGATAATAAAGACTATCGTATCGTGCTGTGGGTCAGCTGCCCCAAGGAAGGCACCGGCAAGGAGGCTGTCCCACTCAAGAGCGAAACCACCCCCACTCTCTCCTGTGTCATTTCCCATTTTGAGTATCTTGGGTCCAGAGGTCCCCAGTCCCCAGTCACCTCTCCAGCCCCTCCAGCGATTGTAGAGCTGGGCAAGTCCCCTTTAAAAACAAACAAATTGTTAGTTCCTCCAAGAAGATGCACCCACGTGGTGCTGTAGCGAGCCCAGCATTTAACTGGGATCTAACTGGGATTTGTCTGACCTCCAGGCGAACTGCTGTGTTGGACACACAGGAAGGAATCTCCCAGCGGAAAATGAAAGAATTTGTAGAATTCCAAAAGGGGCAGCGTTATGATAATTTCACACCTGGGAGCCTTTTGTGATAAAACCTTTGCTACAAATACCTGGATGGCTGTTGGAATATATTGACCTCCTTCCCCATAACAGAACCTTGTGATTGCTTTGATGGTCCTTTGAGGATTTGCAGCTGCAGTTATAATCTGATTATTCTACGAACCCTTTTCATTAAAAATTATGTCCAGATATTTTTTTTAAAAAAAGTTACCTGTTCAGTGGGCTGCTTGTCAACCTGCCATTTATCTCTCTCTCTTTTTTCTTAGAAAACACCATTACTTTGGATTTTGTATAGTTAACTATTACTTGTTCAGTTTTTGCAGTAGGCTGCTGAAGTTCTTAATAATTACTGTAGTCCCACACAGGAGAGAGAAATTAAAATTGCATCGTCAGAATAGAGAAGGACCGGAAGGGACATATTTACCAATTTTGACAGATGGACTTTCAGTTAGGGAGTTAATATAAAAGTTAAATAAAATGGAGTGCAAGGATGCAGCCTTGCTTCATTCCAGTGTGGGTCTGGTTTTCTTTAGTTAAATGCCCCTGCCGATCACATCTGATCTGAAGTTGTGTGTTTTCATGCAAACTACGAATAAGAATCAAGATGTGTGTGTCTATATTTGTGTCACTTAGGTTTTTCCAAAGCCTTTCTCAGGTATAAGATCAAAGGCAGACTTAAAATCTATAAAATCTGCATAAAGAGACCCTCCTTTTGTTGAGGCATACTTTTCCACGAGATGTTGGAGCACCAGTCCGTGATCTGTGGTTGACCCTTGGGCTCTGGAGAGTGAGACACATAGACTCGGGGAGCTGTCCGTGGTCCTGACCTCCCTCGCTTCTGCTGAAAGTCTTTTTTTTTTTAGTTTGTAAATTTTAATTGGAAATTTTATTTACAACATAACATAAACCCCCCAGATACAGAAATCCACCCTCATTAAACATGAATATAACATACAATAAGCATAACATACAATAATACAAACAACTAAATAAAAGACTTCCTTTATCCTGTATCTAGCCTCCTTATTTACTTCTTATAAGCTGTTTCCTTTATGAATAATTATTAAGATTTTTCTAATTATAACTTAAATATCCACAAAGTCTCCTGCAGACATTAATCGAAACAAGTCCAGGTATGTATTTTAGGGCACTGTTTTGTGAAGTATTCTCTGCATTTTCCACATGGTTTTTAAAACTCTTGTCTAGTGTGATCTCTAATTGCCTCTGTTAATCTAGCCAGTTCAGTATGCCTCTGCTGAAAGTCTTGACTTCTGGGCTGCCCAGAAGAGACTCAGCCTGACCTCTTTCAAGTCTCGAGTGTTAGGATATCAGAGAGAGAGGATGCACTGCCCCCAATTTGCAAGTTTCAGCTTATTTTCTGGCCGATTGCTGCTGCTTGGGTGCAATTCTGCAGCTTCAACAAATTGACACAGAATCCCTCCTTTGCCTCCAGATTTTTGGGAGCTCAAAGTCCCCCTGGCATCATTGCTTCCACCAGCTAGGCTATTTTCCTCCCCACACTAAGTGGGGACAAGAAGTGCTCTTCCGGATCAGGCCGAGGGTCAGTCTAGCCCAGCACTCTGCTTCCAACTGTGGACAGCCAAGGAAGCCCCTCCAGGCAAGGCACAGGGGCGATAGGCCTCCGCTGTTCCTTAGCACCACCCCAGCGTTCTGGTATTCAGAGGTAGACTGCCCTTGAACCTGCAGGCTCTGTTTTGCCGTCCTGACGAATAGCCACGGCTAGACCTCTGCTTTTTAAAAATATGACGCAACAAGCGAATGCAATGAATGACCAGAAACATGATTTAGAGTTGAAAAATAAAAGAAAATGCAATAAATACTGACAAGACACTTGTTTTAGAATTTAGAAAGGAAAGAAAGTGCAATAAATAATGAGGGCTAGAAACTTCCTTTGAAATAAAAAAAAATGCAGTAAGTAATAAGGACTAGAAACTTGCTTTAAAATGTAGAAAAAGAAATGATAAAGTGGTGGTGATGCGAGTTATGCTTGGGCATCTTTTGGCTCCCAGCTATTCTCTCCTTCTCAAGGAACCCCATCTCCTTCCAGGGGCCACTTGCGTTCTGAAGAAGAAATTCTCTGCCAGCCAGTTCTGGCCCGACTGCCGGCGCCATCACGTCACCATCTTCCAGTACATTGGGGAGCTGTGCCGCTACCTGGTCAACCAGCCACAGGTGAGTGCTGGGGGATGGAGGCCCTCTGGTGGTGACAGGAGGGATTGCCACGCAAGCAGGCATCCCACTTCTCCGAAGTGTGGAGAGAGGTGTGTGACTCTTCCAACTCTTAAAAAAAAGGGGAGGGGGGCCTTTCAAGAGTTCCCTGGGAAGAAGGATTGATTCTTAAACCACTCTAGGAATTGCAGCTCTATGCAGGACATCCCAACAACTCTCATGATAATAATTTTTATTAATTTTCAATTACAACCCAGTGATAGCCTCATTAAAACAATACCAAATTACAATACAGTTACTCATACCAATCTTTCAATTACCAAATTAAATAATTTAGGTGCCCCCCCCCCGGCATGCTAGATCTGATGGTTTGATGGGTGTGTTTTTTAATCTGCGTTCCAACATCTTATTAATTTCATTTAAATTCCAATCATCATAATAATCCCATATACAACAACTGCAATATTTGCGACTTCTATTCGTGTTAATATCCGCAACAACTCTCAGCACCCTTAACAAACGATAGGTCCCAGGATTATTTGATCTTCCGTGAACTTGTCTAATTGTCTTCTAAAGCCACCCAAATCAGGGGCCATCATCATCACCTCCTGTGGGATCTGCTAAGCTGTCCCTGCACCCCTTTAACTACTTTTTAATTATTATTTTTTTGAGATTTGACCCTATTTCTTGTGGCCCCTGGACCCATTTCCATTTTTTTTTTTAAATTTTATTTTTTAAATTTTTTATTTATTTGTTAACATTCTTATATTACATCGGTAAACATTGTCATATTACATTACAGGACTTACTATAATATAATTTCCAACATGTATACAAAAATTATATACAGATTTTATATACTTAGAAAGAAAATGAAACAGAAAAAAGAAAGAACAAAGAAAAAAACAAAAAAAAATTCCCCAAAAATCATATACAGTGGTACCTCAGGTTAAGTACTTAATTCGTTCCAGAGGTCTGTTCTTAACCTGAAACTGTTCTTAACCTGAAGCACCACTTTAGGTAATGGGGCCTCCTGCTGCCGCCGTGCCGCCAGAGCACGATTTCTGTTCTCATCCTGAAGTAAAGTTCTTAACCCGAGGTACTATTTCTGAGTTAGTGGAGTCTGTAACCTGAAGTGTATGTAACCTGAAGCGTATGTAACCCGAGGTACCACTGTACATACCAACACACTAGACTGCCTGTCTTTCCCGTTGTATATTCCTTTTTTACAAATGAATGTACCCTGGAGCCATTTCCAAGCATCGGCCGAATTCTCCTCCTTGCTCTCTGCTAATTCCTCCTCCTCCTTCCTTCCCTCCCTCCCAGAGCCCCAGTGACCGGGAGCACACCTTGCGCATGGCTGTGGGCAGCGGCCTTCGCCCGGATGTCTGGCGTGAATTCCTGCGCCGCTTTGGGAACCTGACGATCGTGGAGACCTATGGCATGACGGAAGGGAGCGTCAGCCTCTTCAACTACACGGGGGCCGTGGGTGCTGTGGGCCGCGCCTCTTGGCTCTATAAGGTGAGCATTGACAGGGTCTCTCCCAGGAAGCAGGTGGCGTTCGCGGAGCAGGTATGGGGCATCAGGATGTGGCAAATAGGATACCTGAGGCCAGGGCAGGATTTAGGTTTGATGAGGCCCTAAGCCAGGAGTCAGCAAACTTGGTCAGCAGGGGGCCGGTCCACTGTCCCTCAGACCTTGTGGGGGGCTGGACTATACTTTGGGGGAGGGGGGAAAATGAACGAATTCCTATGCCCCACAAATAACCCAGAGATGCATTTTAAATAAAAGCATACATTCTACTCAGGGAAAAAAAGGCTGATTCCCCGACCGTCCGCGGGCTGGATTTAGAAGGTGATTGGGCCAGATCCGGCCCCTGGGCCTTAGGTTGCCTACCCATGGGACTCTGAGGCCTAGCTCAGACTTCTTTTCACTACAAATGTAACTGTAACCACAAGATTAAAGCCTGCCTTCAGTATCCTACTGCGAACTGAATGTAAGTAAACTTTAAAACTACAGTGGATGCTCGGGTTGCGAACGTGATCCATGCGGGATGCAAGTTCGCAACCCACAGCGTTCCTAACCTGCGTCTGCGCATGCGCAGGTTGCAATTTGGCGCTCCTGCGCATGCGCGACCGCCAAAACCCGGAAGTAACCCGTTCCGGTACTTCCAGGTTTTGGCGGTCCGTAACCCAAAAAAACGCAACCTGAAGCGTCTGTAACCCAAGGTATGACTGTACTTTAAACAAGGCTGTCATGTTGTTCTTATTTATGAGGGAAATAAAGGGGGAATTTTACCAGGAACAATCCATTCTGGACAAGCCAGACTGGATTGCTTAACTTAACAAATCCATCAACTTGCTTCTAGCAATGTGCAAGCGAATGCGCTCTGCTACTTGCTCACTAGTGTGAGTGAGGAGAGATAATATTTAATCAATATATCCTCTCTTACCTTCCTCAACATGAGGATCTCAGAGCCTGGGCAGGTCTGTATGTGAAGATACGGACTTTCAGATAGCCTGGGCCTAAGCTTTGTAGGGACCTCCAGATAGGGTTGAGCCTCGAGGTGGGAGCCTGTGTCCCCCTGGAAATCGCTGGACTCCCAACTCCCATCACCTCTAAAGGCCAGGGGTGATGGCAGGAGCTGAATCCCATGCTTTAGCCCCCGTACCCATTTCACTGTATTTTTTGAAAGGCTTCACTTGCACCCCTACTCTCTGCAGAAGTTTGTCCCCTTCGAACTGGTCCGTTACGACGTGCTTCGAGGTGCTCCCTTCCGGGACAAGGCGGGACGCTGCCAGCGTGTCAAGAGAGGTGAGCGAGGTGTTGTCCGTTCAGTTGGGAGCGGGGAGAGAGACGCCTTCCATTCCACCATGGCGCCCCCACCCTTCCAGGTCGGTGACTGTACGTCTCTCTGTTTTTGTGTCAGGGGAACCCGGCCTTCTGATCTCTCCCGTGACTCCGCAGACACCTTTCCAGGGCTACGCCGGAGGGCGCGAGCTGTCGGAATCCAAGCTCCTCCACGGGGTCTTTGCCAACAGGGACACCTATTTCAACACCGGCGACCTGATGGTGCAGGACAAGCGCGGCTTCGTCAGTTTCTGGGACCGTACTGGAGACACATTCCGGTATGTTTCCTCCTCCTCCTTTTCCTCTTGGAAGTTGTGGGTCAGGAACTCCTCTGGATCTGAAGAGGGTGGCAAGAGCAAGTTTTTATTCCGAAAGTGCGGCCCGGAGGAAAATGTTTGAGAGCCGCAGGTTTAGAGAGCGCAGGTCCCTGCCTGCAGGAGCTTACAGTCTAAACTTTGTCAAGAGGATGTCAAGGAGAGACGTGCAGGAGAGCTTTTGGGTTCTGTTGGGCTGGAAGTGAGGAGGCTGGAGACATTTTACTCCCTTGGGATGACTTCGCAAGTTTCAAACTGACCTGGAAACGGTCTCAGAAATCTTGTTCCTTGAGTCAAGATACCATCTCTCCATGCCTCAGTTTCCCTCTAGGTGGAGGGCAGCGTTGCACTCAGGTCCTGCTTCTGGGATTTCCAGAAAAAGTATCTGGCTGGCACTGTGAGGGAAGGATGCTGAACTCTGGCCTGATCCTGCTGCAGAGCCCTTCAGCTGTTCCTCTGTACTTCTCCTCCTCTCTGCCTCAAATTCCTGGCAGGAATCTCCATCCTTTCCTTTCCCTCTGCCTCGGTTTCCCTTTAGGTGTCTATTTCCTTTCTCCCCCTTTGTTCCCAGTTGCCGGCCGGCCTGTTCTTCTATTCCAAGCTGCCTGGAGGAAGCATTTTCCTCTCCATTGAGCTACCCCACCTGCCACGCACCCACTGGGAAACGTTAAGAACACCCATAGCACCTTCTTTGCTGTTCCTGGGCTTCTCCTGCCCATCAGACTCTCTCCTCCTTTTATTTTAAATCGCCAGCTGCTTTGCATTCTCCTGCTGCCCTGTCTTCTGATGCAAAGGCGCCCCCGTGTGGCCTGACCTACATTTCTCAACTTAAGCCGCTTTCAAAAGCCGGCTTGCTATTTACAACACGGAGCTGGCCACAGGAGGGCGCTCTTTGCTAAAGAAAACTTTCTGGAGGGGGAAACAAGGACAGCCGCGAAGGAACCTCCCAAAGCAGAGGTGACCGATGTGGATGTTTTAATAGAATCGTAGAGTCGGAAGGGACCTCAAGGATCATCTAGCCCAACCCCCTTGCAGTGTAGGAATATGCAGGTGTCCCTTTCAGGGATCAAACCTACAACCTTGGCATTGTCAGCAGCATGCTCTAGCCGACTGAGCTATCCAGTTTCGCCGGACTCCCAACTCCCATCATCCCTGATGAACCACTGGCTGTGCTGCCTGGGGGCTGATGGGAGTTGGAATCCAGATTCCCCCATTACAGGTGGACACTCGGGTTGCGAACGTGATCCGTGTGGGATGCACGTTCACAACCCGCAGCGTTCGCAACCCATGTCTGTGCACACGCGGCTTGCGATTCGGCACTTCTGCGCATGTGCAAAGCATGATTTAGCGCTTCTGCGCATGCGCGACTGCCGAAACCTGGAAGTAACCCGTTCCGGTACTTCCAGGTTTCGGCAGTCCGCAACCCGAAAAAACGCAACCTGAAGCGGCTGTAACCTGAGGTACGACTGTATTATTTTTTATACATTTTTATTCATTTTGTAACATATCATTTCCAACAGTCATTTAACATACATTCTTATCTTATACAATATTTTAGACTTCCGTCAACTACCTCTGAAGATTTTCCGTTCTTTATCACTTAATCTGCATTTCTTAATTTCTCTTATTACTTTTAATTGTCCTTAACTAATGATTCTCTTCATAGTCTTCCTTGCAATATTTCACCTAATCCTCCTTACAAAACTTCTTGCAGTCTTACTAGCGTAATCTGTTTATTGCAATTGCTTTTCAAACAGTTCAAATATTTACTCCACAGATTCCCCCGTTTTGAGAGCAAGAGAAATGGGATCAATGACCTAGCAGGAGGTTGGGCTCTGATTTGCTGGGCGGATTTTGAGCAGAATTTGGACAGCCAGCCATCTCCTACCTCAGAATGTCATGTGTTGGGCAATAAATTGGACTTGACGATCAGGGAAGAACAATAACCCTCCAACTCTGTGGGTCTGGGAGTCTATATCCTCCACCTTTTTCATCATTATCGTTTTTAATTTTAGCTGTGATGGCTGCTTTGCTCAGGGTTGGACTAGATGACCCTTGAGGTCCCTTCAAATTCTGTAATTCTATTATCGTATTATAATGCTTGCTTTATCCCCTTCCCATGCCTGGCACAGAGCCACCTTGCCAGCCTCTGCCCCCAGGACTACGCCCTGCGATTCCCCAGATTCTTCCACATCCCTTTAACCCTTTAATTCTATTTTCTCCCTGCCCTTTCCTAGGTGGAAAGGAGAGAACGTGGCCACGACAGAAGTAGGCGAGATCCTGGGAAGTCTGGACAGCTTGCTGGAGGTCACTGTTTATGGTGTCACGGTTCCAGGTACTCTTGAAATGAGGGGCTCTAGAATGTGTTTTTCAAATTATTATTTTACTTCTTTATTTGGACGGTTTATATACCACTTTTTAAAAAATACCAGAACTCTTAAGGTTAAAACATCTTAAGCAAAACAGCATTTTTTTTTAACCACCAGAGAACATCCACGTTCTATAAAACACAATTAACAGATAAAATGGAGCGTCCTGTAATCAAAATAAACATTAGGCATACAAACCAACTACAAAAATAATGTAATTCTAGGAACCATATTACAGAGGTACCTTGGTTTACAACCGTAATCCGTTCCGGAGGTCCGGTTGTAAACCAAAGAAGGTTGTAACCCAAGGCGTGCTTTCGCCAATGGGGCCTCCCTTCAAAAATTGGTTGTAATCCAAAAAAATATATATAAAAATGGGTTGTAATCCAAAAAAGGGACACACACTTCCGGGTTTGACATGGTTGTAATCCAAAGCAGTTGTAATCCAAAGCGGTTGCAAACCAAGGTACCACTGAGCAGGAAAGGGCTGGGATTTGGGTAGAGGGTGTCGCAGGCATAGCTGTCAACGTTTCCCATTTTTTAAGGGAAATTCCCTTATTCCGAATAGGATTCCTTGCAAGAAAAGGGAAAAGTTGACAGCTATGGTCCCAGGGTGTCAGCCTGCCCCTTCTCATCCTACTCAGCGTAGACCCATCAAAGCTAATGGACATGACTAAGAACACCTTCCACTTTACCACAGATACCACTTCAAAGAGCCACGGTTTCCCCCAAAGAATTCTGGGAAGTGTAGTTTGTTGAGGGGGCTATTTCTCTCACAGGCCTACAATTCCCAGAGTCCCCTGGGAAGAGGGATTGAGCACTGAACCACTCTGGAAATTATGTGATGGATTGATCTCCTGCCTCCTAAACCCTTCAGAAGATATCCGGTGTTTCTTCAATTGCTGGACGTTTCCAAATTGTGTGTGTTTGTAGCCTCAATCACCCCACAACCCCACTTCACACAATCATGGCTTCTCCCAAAGGATCTTGGGAAGTGTAGTTCATTTAGAGTGTCGAGAGTTGTTGGCAAACCCCTGTTCCCCCCGCCGAACTACAATTCCCAGAGTTCCCTGGGACGAAAGGGGTGTAGATTGTTCAAACCACTCTGGGAACAATAGGCGGTTGGCCACTGTAAGAAAAAAAGATGCCGGACTTTTGTGGGCCTTCGGCCTCATCCTGCAAGGCTCTTCTGATGCTGATAGCTGTGATTGTTCAGAATGGAACTCTTAATTTCGGGTCACGGGTTCAAGCCCCACCTAGGGCAAAAGACTGAAGGGGGTTGGACTAGATGACCCTTAAAAAAAAAGATATATATATATAATCATTTTTTCGATACAAACAACAACCGCAAAAGACACTACAACAAAACCATAAGAACAATAATAACACAATTTGACAATTCAGATTTAAAAACACTGATAAGTATATGACTGCACCCTTTTAACAATATTTTCCCACCTCTCTCTCCTCCCCCCACTATCCGCCTTATTGCTTAAATATTCATTCCAGATTTCTTCATATCTATCCATTCTTAATTTGCGTCAACGTGCAATTCGTTCATATGTAGCTAATCTGTCGGTATTATCAATCCATGTGCTCAATGGAATCTTTTTGCGGCTCTTCCAATTCATCAAAACAATTTTTTTTGCTTCTAATATAGCGCGGTACATCCATATTTTTTTTTACCCCTTGTGGTCCTTTCCAACTGTACAATTCTAATAGTCTAAGAGCCTCCCTGTCCCAAGGCAGTCTACCTCTGAACAGTAGATGCCGGAGACAAACAACGATGCCTTAAGCACCCTGCCTGGGGACTTGCTGGAGGAATCTAGTTGGCCACTGTGGGAACAGGAGGCTGGACCTAGGTGGGCCATTGGCCTGTTCTGGCTGCCAGGGAGTCATTCTGGACTCACAGCTGTCCATGGAGGCCCAGGTCAATTCTGTGTCCAGGGCAGATGTTTACCAGCTCCATCTGGTACGCAGGATGAGACCCTATCTGCCCGCGGACTGTCTCGCCAGAGTGGTGCATGCTCTGGTTATCTCCCGCTTGGACTACCTCAATGCACTCTATGTGGGGCTACCTTTGAAGCTGACCCGGAAACTACAACTAATTCAGAATGCGGCAGCTAGACTGGTGACTGGGAGCGGCCGCCGAGACCACATAACACCGGTCTTGAAAGACCTACATTGGCTCCCAGTACGTTTCCGAGCACAATTCAAAGTGTTGGTGCTGACCTTTAAAACCCTAAACGGCCTTGGTCCAGTACACCTGAAGGAGCGTCTCCACCCCCATCGTTCTGCCCGTACGCTGAGGTCCAGTGCCGAGGGCCTTCTGGCAGTTCCCTCACTGCGAGAAGTGAGCTTACAGGGAACCAGGCGGAGGGCCTTCTTGGTAGTGGCGCCTGCCCTGTGGAACCCCCTCCCATCAGATATTGAGGAAATAAACAACTATCCGACTTTTAGAAGACATCTGAAGGCAGCCCTGTTTCGGGAAGCTTTTAATGTTTGATACATTACAGTATTTTAATATTTTGTTGGAAGCCGCCCAGAGTGGCTAGGGAGGCCTAGCCAGATGGGCGGAGTATAAATAATATATTATTATTATTATTATTATTATTATTATTATTATTATTATTATTCTGATGCTCAGGCAGGCCTAACTAGGCCCCTGCTCGCCAGAGGTTCCCATACGGATATACAGTGGTACCTCTGGTTGCGAACAGGATCCGTTCCGGAGGCCCGTTCGCAACATGAAAAGAGCGCAACCCACAGCGGCGCGTCTGCGCACATGCGGGTTGCGATTCACTGCTTCTGTGCATGACGTCATTTTTGTGCTTCTGTGCATGCGCGAGCAGCAAAACCCGAAAGTAACCCTTTCCAGTACTTCCGGGTCGCCGCGGAACGTAACATGAAGCGGACGTAACATGAGGTATGACTGTATATCCGCTTGTGGCGCATTCCAGAGTGAGACCCAGCCTACATCTCCCTCTCTCCCTGCCTCTTCCCCCAGGGCACGAAGGCCGAGCAGGCATGGCGACCGTGGTGCTGAAGCCAGGACAGGAGTTTGATGGTGATGAGGTCTACACACACGTGGTGGAGCTCCTCCCGCCCTTCGCCCGCCCTCGATTTCTGCGCATCCAGGTACGAGGAGCGTCCCATGCAGCCTGCGCCTCTTCCACAGCCATGCAGGAAAGAGGGATGTTTGTGTCTCTGTGTGTGTGTGTGTGTGTGTGTTGGAGGCTGGGTTCCCGGTGCCGGGAAGCGGTGATGAGCAGGATCTTGTGCCGGAACGCAGCCCCGTGGTAGTCTCAGCGCTTGCGTCTGTAGCGAAAAGAGGCCCTGCTTGTGATTTTTCCCTGCTTGTGATTTTTCAGCCAAAGGTGGATGTCAGCCCTGCGGCCCCCCAGGCCTCCCTCTCTGGCCTCTTGGGATTCACCTCGGGTTGCACCCCTTATCCTCAGACCACACCCCTTGCTGCCCCAGCGTCACACCTTCCTTGGGTATTGTTCCCTGGCTGAAAGGTGTTTCTGAACTCTGATATGCTACCCATTTGCATGGATGTGGGACAGAGAGGATGGATGTAGGATAGATGTAGGATAGGATTGGGACGCGGGTGTCGCTGTGGGTTAAACCACAGAGCCTAGGACTTGCCAATCAGAAGGTTGGCAGTTCGAATCCCCGCGACGGGGTGAGCTCCCGTTGCTCGGTCCCTGCTCCTGCCAACCTAGCAGTTCGAAAGCACGTCAAAGTGCAAGTAGATAAATAGGTACCGCTCCAGTGGGAAGGTAAACGGTGTTTCCATGCGCTGCTCTGGTTTGCCAGAAGCGGCTTAGTCCTGCTGGCCACATGACCAGCTGTATGCCGGCTCCCTCAGCCAATAAAGCGAGATGAGCGCTGCAACCCCAGAGTCGGCCATGACTGGACCTAATGGTCAGGGGTCCCTTTATCTTTACCTTTACCTTTAGGATAGAGAGAGGGGCGGGTGTGGGTCAGTCCCGTCCCCCCCATTTGTATTTTATTAAGTTTCAACCCTTTTAATACATACAGTCAAAACGCAATTTCGTCTTTTCTCTTGTTTTTGTCGACTTCCCACCCCGTTTTCCATTGTTGCTCCTTCCGTTCTGCTGCATCCGATCTTCCGTCTGCCGAATCACAGCCACAATATTACAATCTAAACGTTTCTGTCGCTCATAGCTCAAATCCTCCTTGCCACTTCATCATACCATAGATCTTTAAACAGTCTGAAAAAGGCATCCGTTCTCCCATAAAAGATTCTCTTAATTTTGTGGTTAATTTTTACCAATTCTGCATTGTCCATTAACTTACCCATTCTTTGGGTGGGAGTCAATTTAAGCTTTTGCCTCTGGCCCTGCCCACCGCTGCTATGCGGCCCCCAGAAGGCTGCCTATCCGTCAGAGATGCTGCCAGCTGCAACGTCCCTGCATTCGACGGGGTGGCCTGGATGACCTCCCGAGGTCCCGACCCCTCAATTCTGTCCTTTCTCTCTCCTTCCCGCCAGGAACACTTGGAGCTGACAGACACCTTCAAGCAGAAGAAGGTCCGCCTGGCAGACGAAGGCTTCAACCCGACGCTGATCTCAGACCCTCTTTTCTTTCTGGATGACGCTGCGAAGTCGTACGTCCCTCTGACCCACGGCGTCTGGGAGGGGATAGCTGCTGGTCACGTCCGGTTATAACCTGCACCCGCTTCTCCCGATTCGTACCCGAACCCCAGTGCTCTGAGCTGGGGGCTGCAGGGTGTCCTTGAAGACTCTAGCCTCCGTCGTTTCCACCTCGGCCTTAAAAGGCTCTTGTGCCTCTTTCTACACCCCAGATTTTCTCTCCTAGCTGTGCCCCAGGTGACCCCACGCCTCTGCTAGTGGGGTGCCCCCTTAGCGAGGACTTGACGCCCCCTCCTAGCCCCTCCACACAAATGAAGAGGAGGGGCTTCTTCCTGCCCAGATGTTGTTGGACTCAACCTCCAATCATCCTCAACCCAGTCCATCATCTGAGGGTTACCTCCTTTACACCTCTGTACATGTAGAAATTAATTTTTGTCCAGTGGTGATTTGCAATCTTGCTACTGTTAAGCCACTGGGAATCCACCGTCCTTACTGATCTACTGCAGATCACCCAGAAATCAACCGGCAGATCCTCGTTTTCGTCCTGTCCTCCCTTGTGGCTGCTCTCTTCCTCTGTAAGAATTTCCCTCCCTGGGTTGGGCTAAGGCAGGGCTGGGGGGCCTGTTGTTGGACTATAACTCGCATCATCCCTGACCCTCTGGCTGTGGGGGCTGCTGGGAGTTGAAGTCAAACGACAGCTCCCATCCTTCGTGGCCATTGGCTGTGCTGACCGGGGCTGCTGGGAGTTGCAGTCCTAGAGCATCATGGTTCGACAGCCCCCATCGGCCCTGATGGCTGGCGATGCTTGTTGCAGGGGCTGATGGGAAATTCCTCCGTCCCCATGCTGTGGCCCAGCAGCTAACTTATTCCCAGTAGTGCCCAACCTCGTTGCCTTTGGGAAAACTTGCAAAGCGGATCACGGAGGCTGACGGGCCGTAGCTGTTAAGACCATGATCCGTCCTCCAGTTCTGGTGTCCACTCGGCCCCATCTGGTGGTCGCCACCCAGCTGATGTGCCTCAGATACTTCAGTCTCCCATCTACAATAGGGAGAAATGGAACACCAGCCCGCCTTACAAGACTGTTGTGCGAATCGCTGAAATAACAGATGCGGCACACATGGACTGGGCAAACCACATCAAGTCTTATTTTCACGATGTTCTCTGGGCTGGGACGAGAAGCGGGGTATTTTTGTGAGGTGGCGTTGCTCTTCTGCTCTGCCAACGAGGTTTTTTTGCAGGCAATGGGCCTGCTTTTAGGAGTTAGCAGGCCTGGTTTCAAGGTGAGGGGCTTGTGAGGGAACTATGGGTTGGGGTTGTTTATTTTCTATTCTTCGTATCAAATAAAGTTCTTTTTTTTTTTGTACCAGCTGAACTGTGGTCTTTATTGCTTCAGCAGGAAATCGTCTCATCAACTCTGTTCCAGAAAGAAATCTGTTTTGGGGACGGGGTGGTATAAATCTGCTTTGGGGGTGGGTCTTTGCCTGGATTTTGGCTGTGTGTGGAAAGAGCCTAACTTGAGAAGGGAAGCCCCCACATGGCTAACATGAGGTATCCATCATCACTTGGAGTCAGATTTAGGAACGTTCAGCTTCATTGAATGTTGGAAGAGGTGGCCCTCCAGGCTTCTCAGTCTGGCCCTTGAGACACTCTCTCCAAGCTCCTCTGCTTGAATGCCTTTGCTAGGTAGAAGGGTGGCCTTTGGCTTACCTGGGACGTGTGTGTGTTTGTCAAAACCTCTGACTTCTGTATGACATGGAAGTAGCCTACTGTGCAAAGGCACAGAATCATATCTGTTACTCCTCCCCTTTTTTGCATATTGGCCCTGCCCACCAATTGCATGCGGCCCTCAGAATGTTGCCCAGAGGCGTGTGTGGCCCTCGGGCTGTTTCCCATTCCAGTTTTGGAATATGAGACCATAGCAGATCAGGCCTGGTGTGTGTGCGTGTGTGTGTGTGTGTGTGTGTGTGTGTGTGTGTGTGTGTGAGACAGAGAGAGAATATCTTCCTAATGCTTGAAATGAGGAGGCAGTGTGTGTGTGTGTGTGTGTGTGTGTGTGTGTGTGTGTATTTGTGTTACCAGTCATGAAGGTTTGCAAACTATCATTAGTGAGGGTCAGTCGGTTTCTCTCCTTTCAGTTTAGTCTGGGTCAAAGGGCTGAATACATTATATTGATCTTTTCTCAATCATCTAAAAGGCTGAGGGTCCTATTAAGCTGTGCCACATTGGGGGCAGGGAACAGGGAGGAAGGAGCCTGGAAACTACAGCACCCCACAAACCCTCCAAGTCTTTATCCCCTACATCTAAGGGGGCATTATATGAGATGACTGAGTGCCTCCTCACCTTGTTATCTTCCGCTCTGAACCACAATGTAGTTTTTGTTTTATAAAGGAGTAGCAATACTGTTGGCAGCAGCATCTGGAGCAACCAGGAACTTGTTTGGGGTTCCTAAGTATTCAGAGAGCCCTCTAGCCTGACCAGAGTCTCCATGGTCCATTTTCTTGGAGGACTCTTGACTTTACTAAAACGTTGAAGTTTTTTTGCGCTTTCCCTGAGATAATCGCTTGACTGCTTTCGGATTCTCCTGCACTCCTGCTTCCCTTCGAACCATCTTACGTACTGTTAACGTTTTATGTTTGCATTTGGTGGACTGTACAGTGGTACCTTGGGTTAAGAACTTAATTCGTTCTGGAGGTCTGTTCTTAACCTGAAACTGTTCTTAACCTGAAGCACCACTTTAGCTAATGGGGCCTCCTGCTGCCGCTGCTGCACGATTTCTGTTCTCATCCTGAAGCAAAGTTCTTCACCCGAGATACTATTTCTGGGTTAGCGGAGTCTGTAACCTGAAGCGCCTGTAACCTGAAGCATCTGTAACCTGAGGTACCACTGTACATGAATTAGGTAACTAATTTCCGGGGTGGCGGCCTTGTGATTCTCTTGGGGCTTCCACTGGAATCGGGCTGTGGCCCACAAAAGCTTAGGCCGTTGTCTTTAAGGTCTCACAAAATTCTGCCGTTTTTTACACTGCCTAACCAAAGCAGGAAGATGTCTCTCTCTCTCTCTCTCTCTCTCTCTCTCTCTCTCTCTCTCTCTCACACACACACACACACACACACACAGAGTCTTCAAGGCCTGACTTGCCCAAGTAAATATTTTTTTGGGAGAGATGATGAGCGCCTTCTGTCCCCCTACTGCATCTTTATTCATAAGACACTAATCCTCCTGCGGCAGTCTGGGAGAGTTGGGGTTGGGGAGGGTCAAGCCATCCCTAACCCATTAAGGTGGGGAAGAATCTCCTCTCCCTAAAAAAAAAAAAGGGGGGGGGAGCAACAACCCAGAATTCATCAACCCAGGAACTTGACATACACAAACACGCCAGTATCCTGGCGTGTTTGCAAGAGAGCAAAAACAAAATTATTTTTGCTTAGGGACACACACACAGAGCAACTCTGAATCTGAGATGTGGAAGAAATAAAGACAGGATCACTTGCGTTATCCACTCTTAAGGGCTCCACACACACCCCGTTGCTTTTTGAAATGTCCCCCACTCCAGCATCCCGAAACGTGTGTTAAAAAGCTCAACAACAGGACCCCACTAAATAGCATGGCTGGCTGGGTTGCTGATTCCCGACCCCCCCAGACAATTGAGCCCTGCCCTGGTGCCATTCCCAGCTGCAGTGGGATTTAAGTGCTGAGAAACAAACAAGATTCTCCATTTAACTTCAAGACAGGCAGGCATATACATATTTGCAATGAAATAACAATAAAGCAGAATATTTTGAGTTGATTTCCTGCAGCTCCTTTTTAAACGGGGGGTGGGGGGTGTTATTGGGTGGTTGTTTTTATTTTGATTATGTTTTTTGTGGTTTTATATTTTGATTTTATTCTGTGAACCGCCCTGAGACCTTTGGGTAAAGGTAAGATAAAGGGACCCCTGACCATTAGGTCCAGTTGTGACCGACTCTGGGGTTGCAGCGCTCATCTCACTTTATTGGCCGAGGGAACCGGCATACAGCTTCCGGGTTATGTGGCCAGCATGACTAAGCCGCTTCTGGCGAACCAGAGCAGCGCACAGAAACACCTTTTACCTTCCTGCCAGAGCGGTACCTATTTATCTACTTGCACTTTGACGTGCTTTCGAACTGCTAGGTTGGCAGGAGCAGGGACCGAGCAACGGGAGCTCACCTCGTCGCGGGGATTCGAACCGCCGACCTTCTGATCGGCAAGTCCTAGGCTCTGTGGTTTAACCCACAGCGCCACCCATGTCCCTTGCCTTTGGGTATAGGGTGGTATATAAATTCAAACAACAACAACACCCCCTAATGACCATAGCAATGTGTTCAAACAGCTGTTTGTTTTTAAGGGGGAAAGGCAAGGGGAAATGTTATGTGGTTTCGGAGCATTGCAGCCAGAAGCCTGACTAGATTCAACTCCCTTCCTTGGGGGCTGAGCTACCTTTGAGCCAGTTGCCATGTGGCCCACCTCACAGGGTTGTTGAGAGGGTGAAGCAAGGGGTGTGCATCGCGCAAAGCTTCTTGGAGGAGAGAGAGAGAATGCATGATGATAATGTAGTAGTAGTACTAACTGATATTTTTATTTTATTTCACTTTGTGGCTTTGGCCTACTGGGCCTGTTTAAACATTTGGTAATAATAGCCGCTAAGCCTGAATTATAGAGAACAACAAGGCGCAATAACGACACGTGAGATGGTTGGGTGGATAGCTGGATAAAACCAATCTGTCAGGTTGTACCAAACTTCAGAATAGATCCATTGAAGTGAATGGCCTTATGCTATGTACATTGTTTTACAACTATCAGGGAGTGCCCGGCGCTCCCCAGGAATTTGTAGGAACCAAAAAATGTTGTGATTTTTAAATGTCAAAAGTGTCACTTGTGAGTTTGAGCCTGTCATGCCAAACCTTGATGAAGACCACTGACCCCCCTACGCTTAGGACTGCCATACCCCCAGAATTTCCCCGACTTTGCTGGGATTTGGCTATTGGAAACAGAATGTGGGCCGAAATCACATAATGCCTGGACGTATGGCAACCCATGTTGGAGGTGTAGATTGTGGTGAATTTCCTTAAAAAGTAGCTCAGAAACTTCTTCCTCTGTTTTTGAGATTTTGCAAACAAACAAAAAACAACAACTTTGGGTGAGCAAAACTGAAAAAAGGTCGAACAGCCTTTGTGTGTCTGGATTTCCACTTTTTTTTTTGGCTAAGGGGGTTGGACAATGTCAAAAGTCTTTAAAGGTTCCTGTACAATTTTTTTCAAGGTCTCTCCCTCCTTGGAAGGAGGGCAGGGAACTCTGTTGCAACAGAAAAATAAATATCTGCCTTGCTTTCCACTGGATTTCCACTTTTTGAAATATGGCAACCCTCCCTCCTGAACGCCCACGCTGGGTTTGGCAGCGACATCTCAAGAAACAGCTGAACCAATGCCAACAAAAGTCACGCCAAAGTGATGTTTTGGATCCCCTACCTTGTTCCAAAATGGCAGCTGTTGTTCGGAATTGCCCCATCTTGGGGAAACCCCCTACGCCAAGTTTCGTGACAACATCCTAAGAGATGTCAGAAAACCCAAAGAGAACAGGCCAATGGACAAACAAACCGCTCTGCCAAATAAATGCATCGCCGATGGGTCTGCTTTGGGCGGATGCCTCTGTGGAAACAATCCACAGGGTGAGGGTTTATGGCATCGCCCCACTAAAAAAATACAACCACGACCCATTGCAGTTTGGGGGTGCAGGCCGAGAGAAACTAGGGGGTTCCTCTCTGAGGCCTTTCTCTCTCTTTCTCTGCCATTGTCATCCCCCAGACACCCCTCCCTCCTCTTTCCCTCTCACCTCTGCCATAAAAAGGGGCCTGTGGCTCAGTGCCCCATTGTGAGGGGATAATAGGGCCAGCAGCTTGTGAAAGTGATACCATGAATGGGGCTGGGAGGGCGGGCAGAGAAGGGGGTAGGCCCCGTAGCCCCGGTAACCACAGGAGCTCTAAGTGCAGCTAATAGGATAAGAGGGGCTGGGAGCGAGAGAGGAAAGGGGGGGGTGAGATGGAAAGGGGTAGCAGTTGGGCACAGAGAGGAACCGCTTCCAATGGTTGTCACCAGAACCCGCTCCTCCCCAAAGATTGGGGTGTGTGGGGGTACTTCAGGCCTCAGAAATACCCCTCCCCATTGACTCGGTCTCACATCACTTATCGTACTGGAGATATGCATGAAATGTGTGCTCAGGCATGCGTAAGGGACATACTAGAAAATTCAGTGGAGGGCTGTTTTTTTGGAGGGGGTGCCTGCTGGATGTTTGGGGTCTCCCTCTCAGATCCCGTGATGGGAAGGATATAGTCTATAAGCTGAGAAAGTCGAGCTTCTGCCCACAGCTCTGCAGGATGGGATGGGAAAGGAAGGACCCGAATGCCCGGGTTCCATGTGGAGAAATGGCTTGGGGCAGTCTGTGGGGTGATGCAAGAGTGTCTGGAGTGGGTGGGTGGGCAGCAAAGGAGAAACCCACCCCCTCCATCAGCCCCAGATATTGTGCCTTCAGTACCTGGGACAGCACCCAGGAGATACACAGATTTTAGGCATGCATTTTTGTCACTTGGTGACTGCAGCCATCAAGGGATGAGTTGCTTGTGTAAATAGGCCATTGCAGATATCACACGGTGTCAATAAACACCCACCTCCCTTCCCATCCACTCAAGATCTTTCAGGCCCATCTGAGTGCAGAAAAAGCGATGATTCTCTGAATGTCACTCGTTTTTCTTCTTTTTAAAGCAGGGGTGCTGGTCCTCATGGAAACGGGGGAAAATGCAGGTGAGTTTTCCGTGTTGTTTTTTCAAAGGCTGAGTGGAAGAAAGATTAGATTTGGCCCACAGGCTGCTGATAACTCACCCCTGAGTCTATGCAAAAATCTGTCTAATGCAGTTTTGTTCTATTTTCACTGTCATTACAACAACAATAATACGGGGGCAAGCGGTCAAATAAGATAAAATTACAAATTCTCCCAAACAACTTCTAGGTTCTTCTACAGTCAAGATCATCTCCTTTACGAATTACACATTCTGACCATTTCCGTTGTCAACATTTGGCATAGTGCAAGATCTCACTTCTGTTGAGTGTGGTTAAGCGTCACTCGAAAGGTACTTTTTAAAAAAACACCAAAAAAACCCTGTATATCCCACAGAACGCGATCCGATTTAATGCTATGCTTTTGGGGCAGAACTTTGTCTTAATTGCCGAAGATTCTAGTCCCCATGGAATCTGGCAGAGAACAACTTGGAAACGGGCCCAGCATTTGTGGGGTGAGGACTGGTGATAAACATATACAAAAGAGAAGCTCTTGTGGTCTTCCCATGAAGAGGGGAGCTCATCTGTTTTGGTCACTTCTGATGTCATTATTTTGCACCCTTAAAATTTAAAGGAGTGGGGACATTTGCTCATGAAATCCTTAGCCACGAACAGGATTTACCATTCTCAGCAGCTTGCAAATCAAGCACAGTTCCCCCCCTCCCCAATATTATGACCCAGCAAAAGGGCTATAGAACGAGGCATTGGACACACATCAATGTTTCCCAAGAGGGATGAGGTGTTGGGGGGTGGGAGGAGAGGGGGGTGGGGAGCGAGCAGCCCCTGCCTCTCATCTTTATGCTGAGCTGTAATTGGGCAGGCCTGCCTCCAGCTGCCTTTCACACCCAAGCCTGCAAGCACACCCCCCCTTGCACCCCAGTCCAATTGTATCAGTGTCTGTGGCCGTCAGAGAGGCCAAACAATGGGAATAATAATAAGGAAGCCTGCCCCCTGTCCAGCAGAAGCACTGAGAGAGGCCACTGGCCAGCAAAGTTAGAAGCCAGCGGAATTGAGGGGTCAGGAAAACTGGGGTGGGAGGGTGGGAGGGTGGAACTAGAAAGCGGGCCATGATCACAGACTAGTGCAAAACATATAGATATATACAAGTTTAGGCCAAAGACTAATAATTTTTGCTATTGGGGGGGGGGGTGCTTCGCTGAATTGGAAGAGATCGCCCAAAATTGATACATGGAATTACCTCCTGACCACCCTTTTTCTTAAAAAGTTCCTGCAGAAACTTTCCCCCTTTTTTTTGGCGTATTTTGTTCAGAAATACAAGTGGATTTTCCCCTATTTTCATGGTTTTACCCACCGCCGTGCTAAATTTTGGGGGATGTCACCGTGGAGCGGTTGGTTGGTCTTGGGGCTGTTTCTGCAAGATTGGGGTAAGTGGGTTTTCAGACATATATATATCTTCCTTAATTCACTTTGAATTCACCTGCCTACGTAGCTCTGTATATGTATGGATAACAATATCTTAGTTGGACTTCTTCTGTTTCTCCTCCGTGGTGTGAAATCGAACCATTCTGGGGCGGGTGCAGTGACTCTGGATTTGGGAGAAATCAGTGAGGATGGGGTATGTGTTAGAGATTCTGTTGTATGTCCCCCCCCCCTCCAGTCCCCACATTCATTGCAAAACTTCAGCAAATTATTCCCCTGCCTGCCCAAATAGCAGTGCAATCTCAAGTCGCTTTGGGTCTAAATTTGGGTCTAAATTTAATTTGCGTTTGGCATATTGTCAAATCTTGGATACTTAGGTCTGGGTGAAATCTCAAAGTCCATAGGTTTCCCCCTGGTTATAATACCACTCTAGTGAGTTGCGAGAGCTCTATTCATTTGCAAACTGGGGAGAGGGAGACTGGGAGATTGTGGAAACCAAGTCTACTATGGCTGAGTTCACAGATCCGTTTGCCAAACCAAGAGTTGATGGACTGACAGTTGTGTGCATGGAGAGATGAGAGGAGAATAGATGATTTTGTGTTTTTCTGTTTTGATATTTCTTCTCTGACGGGACAACTTTCTCAGATTCTGAACGTTCAAATGGAGGGGGGGGGAGACAGAGGTTTATAAGCATCAATAGAGTGGCAACCCCAGTGCAGGAAACAGTTCATTTATCCCCCCGCTACGTAAATCAAGCTATGGATGGACCAGAAATTTGGAAGGAGGGTCTATGGATGGGACAATGTTATGCCAATTGCAAAAGTTTCTTTCTTTTCAAGTCCTAGACAGGGTTGTTTCGCTGTCTCCCAGATGTCCGCTCAAGACAGGACAATTAGAGCTTGAAGCTGTTGGGTTTTTGAAGGGGGCAATAAAGCCGATTGGATTGTTTGGGGGTTGAACAAGGATTCTCTCCCGAAAGCTAGGTCTCGGGGTTTTGTTTTGGTTGTGTAGCCCATTCACAAATTTGTTTCAGTGCTTTGGAAACTGGGATAGGGTTGATCTGAGCGTTCTCATCTTGCTTTCATGGTTCAAAGTCTGGTTGTGTCTCAACTCAATCCCGGGCACACAGGAACCTCACCCTGTATGAAATTTGTGACCCTACAGTGGATCGTCTCTGGGTACAGGAAGGAGAAGGGGTTTATTTCTCTGCCTGAGCAGGACTTGGGAGCTCCTACACAGAGATGTTTGTTGGAGGCACATTTTATAGGGCTATCGGTGCAGGCTGTAACTCACGAGAGTTAATGGATCCTAACTCTCTAGTGTGTTTTATTGGGGCGTGCTATGGTGCTATTGTGTTTTGTTCTTCTTCTTCACAGAAACACTGGAGAAAACGGAAACATCCATTCATATTTTGACCCCCTGTTTCACCCTAAATACACATTTGCTTGTTTGTTTAACCACCACCGCTCTTTTCTTAAAAAAAGTTGAAGCAGATTTCAAGAGGCACGGGGAAATTTGCCACAGCTATGGCTGAAATCTCATGTGCACTTTCTTAAGATCAAGCCCCGCAGAGCACAGTGGGACTTACACCTGAGCAAGTACCCATATCATTGCACTATACAGCTACCTTCCTGAAAACCCTTATCATTTGCCTCCCACCAATTTGGAAAAATGCTCTGTGTCTAGAAAAGGAGTTTCCAGACTGAGGTCTGTAGACCATCAACAGCCCACAAATTTCATTTGAATGGTCCATGGCCTGTAAAAAAATACAATTCAAAATCATCGAGCACCACGTTGCAATTGCTGCAACAATCGTTAAGTTTATCTGCCAGGCCACTCAACCAATTTTAAGTGGTCCGTGGAGGGGGCGGAAGTTTGGGAACTGTTAGTCTAGGACATGAAGAAGAAAATAATATTTCTGGTCAGATGTGGGTGTAGTTTTGTTTTGTTTTTAAGTACTTTCAAAGGCCTTAAAAATAGATGTCAGTTTGGGGATTTTGAAATGCAAATAAGTTAATTGCAAATTCAAATGTATCCCTATCGTGTTTTATGACTTCCTTGATATTGTATGTGGGCTGGAACTGGTCTGTGACTGAAATAATAAAATTCATAAGTTAATGCAGTTTGTTACTGGTCCTTAAAAAGATATTAATGAAGATTTGTTACCAACCCATCTTGTCTCATGTGCCAAAACTTGCTCCCTTTTTCCTTCTTTTATCCAAAGTTCCTTAGTGCCCAACAACCCCCCAAACTGAGCTTTATTTGCAGCTGAAATAATAAGGCACTTATCTGAAATGCTGCACTGCTAGACTTTTAAGTTGACACATATATCTGGAGTCAGCTACTTCCACCACCCACCTAACTCTTAAAACTAACCCACTTTAAGCAAGTGATCTGTTTGGCTGGGCAGCATGATGCTTGAAAGAGGCCATCGGTGGAAGTTTGCAAATTCCAAAAGGGTTGCCCCTCGCGAGCACAACAGGGGGAAAACAAACAGACAAAACAGCCTTGCAGAATCTACAAAACAGATTTCTCCCGTTAGAAGTTTCTGCACACCATTTGGGAAGGTTGTAGTCTTGTGAGAGAGCATCTGCGTTGCATGCAGAAGGTCTCAATTTCAATCACTGAGCATCTCCTGGTAGCGTCGGGAGAGAGCTGCTGCTATGCAATGTGGATAACTACTGAGCTAGCTGGACCAGCGATGTAACTCAGTATATAAGGCATTCGCTCTTAGGGCAAAGTTTTTCCAAAGTCATTGTAGCTTGGATATGATCTCAATAAAACTAGAGTTCAGTGATCTTACACATGATGTGTTTTATTAGCTGATAATAATAATAATAATAATAATAATAATAATAATAATCTGCAATGGTTTATAGCTAAGACAGATGATGGAAGAGGCAACATTTGGGACTGGTGCATTTTCATGGCATCAGTTTTGGTGGAAGCGGGGAATGCCCTATCACTAAATCAGTGACGTGGGTGCCGAGTTGATTTCAGGATCCTGACATGCTCTATCAGAGACAACCAAACTCAAATGTGAGCAGGGAGTGGGGAGCAAATTCCTACTCCCCCAGAGGGTGTTACCCAATATATAATTATTATTATTAATGTTGATTGCACCAGAATTAGACACACACAAAAGTATTGCTTCCGCTTCAGGTTGCACCCTTAAAAAACCAAAACACAAAAACAGGGATGGGTTGGCCTTTGAAACAGCCCCTTGTATTTTGGCAGATGAAGTTAAAGCATGATTTAGAATGAAGGTGATAGTGGAGAGATAATCATGTATAGCATGGTAGTGTAGTGGTGGTGAGAAATTCAACGATGGTTCAAGCCACATTTTCCAACCCCTGTTTGTTGTGGGATGTGTGGGGCCCTCACAGGATAGATAGGGGCCCCTAAGGGACATGGCAAATTGCTCCCCATCACCCCATTGCCAATATCTTATGGCAGATGCCTCTGGGAGAGAGAGAGAGAACAAGGCAAACTCTTATTTAAGTTGCCAAACTTCCCTGGAAAGAGAGAGACAGAGAGAGAGAGAATTTCCTCAGCTGTTTGGATATATGGTATTATGGGGAATTAGAAGCAGAGACAAAAGAACATTGACTCTTGGGCTCTTCTTTCATGAGCTCCTAGTACAAAACTGTGTTTCCCAGCCTGACCCTTATTCTAAGGGAACCCCCTTTCTTCCAAGCAGAACTGGGGAATCCCGCAAACTCTAGTTTGCTGAGGGTGCTGGGAACTGTAGCTCTTTGAGGGGCAAGCTACAGTTCCCAGGATTCTTTAGGGTAAGCCTTGTGCTTGAAATAAACAGTGTGTAGGCTGCCCAAGGAGACCTTAGGCTTCCCAGGGTCATGCAGAATTGAGTGCAACGGCCTACCATGTTTAGTTTGGTCAGGGGGCTGCGAACTGGGCACGCTATAGTTCCCAGGATCCTTAGGGCGTCTGCCTGCACTTCAAGTGTGCTTTAAACGCGGGGTGCGTACGCAGCCCCCCCCAACTCTGGCCAGCTCATGCCAAGCCTCGCACCCTCTCCTCGTCACAGGCCCGTCGACTCCATTTCACGAATGGTTGCGCCCCGACGTCAAGTCCAAAGGCAATTTGCCTGAGGGGACTTAGAAAGGAGGCAAAACCTGGGGGTCGTAACCCCCTTCTTTGGCCCAGCCTGAGGGACAGTGGGTGTGTGACCGGGTGGGGGGCGGCCAGCCCTAGGCCTGTGACCGATGGCGGGGCGGAGGTGAGGGTCCGACATGGAGACCCATGTGCATGAGTGATGGGGCAAGTCATGGGAACCTCACCCCGAGCCCGTCACGTGGGCCGGCAGATGGGGCGCGAGGAAGGCGGGGGGCTGCTGAGCAGGGGACGGGACAATAGGGCCTGCCTCGGCCCCTTCTGACCCAGCCCATTGTCCGCCATGCCGGGCCCCCCGCAAAGCCTCTCTCAACAGCCGGGCTATGGGGCCTCCCCGGCCAGCCATGCAGTTGCTAAGGCGGCCTTGAATGGTGGCATCCATCAAGATGTCAGGGGGGGGGGGACATCCCGTCTCCCCACCTCCCTCGCCCCCCTTTTCTCCACAGAGCCCATTGTCATCACCCGGAGTTTAACTTTGTGCCGGCCGGCCGGCTGAGCAAGCGGCCCTCCCTCTGAGGGGATTAAAGTCTCTTTATTTATTTCCCCCCACTTCGCACAGCAGTTTCCATCTGTTTGGTTTGGGAGCTTATGGGGTTGGGGGGGAAAGAGAGGGAGTTGTCTGGGGCGGCCACGTGGGCCGCACCCGTGTGTGAACACCCCAGGGATCCTGCGGAGAAGAAGGCCCTCTCCCCTGGGCTGAGCCTGAGGGAGGGAACCTGAGGAGAAAGTCCAGCGACTTGACTTTGCTTTTCAGGAATTTTAGGCGCCGCTGCTGAGCTCAGGCCCCAGAAGTGAAGTGAGCTGCTATGAGCCCCGCTGAGATCTTATGATGAGGAAGGGTGGCACAGAAATAAAATAAAATAAAATAAAATTCTGGTCCTCATGGTGCTGGATAAACAGCTGGCTTAACTTGGAAGCTGACTTATTCTGAGTCAAAGCTTTAGCCCATCTCGCTCAACATTGTCTACACTATCAGTCTACAGTTAGTCTACACTGACTGGCAGCAGCTGTCCTGGGTTTCAGGCAGGGGAAACTTCCAGCCTTAACAGGAGAGGCCAAGGAGTGAACCAGGGACTCGTCTCAGAAGTAGAATCTGACTTTATTTATTTTGTCATGGGTAGACTGTAGTTCAGTGGCAGAGCACGCAGAAGGTTCTGGGTTCAAATCCTGACATCTCCAGGTAGCAACCCAGCTTGAAAAGCTGGAGAGCAGCTGCCAGTCAGTGCACTGAGCTGGCTGGGCCAATGGGCTAACTTTGTGATGAAGTAGCTTCCTTTTGTTCTGGTCAAAGCATCCCTTTCTTTACAAACGTGAGGACCGTGATCTGAATGTATTTTATAGAATCATGGAATCGTAGAGTTGGAAGGCACCACCGCGATCATCTAGTCCAACCCCCCACAATGCAGGAACCCCTTGCCCAACATGGGGCTTGAACCCACAACCCTGTGATTAAGAGTCTCACGCTCTACCTACTGAGGGAAAGGATCATAGCTCAGGGCTAACCCACACGCTTTCCTTGTAGAAAATCCCAGGCATCTCCAGCTAGGGCTGGAGAAAGACTGGAAAGCCTCTGCCAGTCCGTGTAGGCAACACTGGGCTCAGTAGGCCGATGGTAGAAAACTAATACCAGTGTTCCTTAGTGGTAAAGCACAAGATTTGAAGCTCCTGGGTTCAATCCTGGGCCTCTCTAGTTAGAAAAGGATTTAGAGCTGGGGATTTTGGAATGATCTTTCCGGGCCTGGGACCCTGGGAGAGTCATGGCTAGGCAGGGGAGTTAGAACGGGCCTAGGCAGACCCGGTGTGTGTGTGTGACACCTATAAGTCAGCTTTGTGACGCTCCAGGTGTGCTGGAGCCCCCATCGCCAACTCACACATGTTTAGAGGGCACAACGCCTGCTGCCAACCTGTCCCACTGTGTCTGAGGACCCTCCTGCTATTTGGCTGAGTGGGGCCCGCAAAACTCTGCCTTAAAATCCATTGCGTCTCCCCCTCTATTGTTCTGCCCGGACACTGAGGTCCAGCGCCAAGGGCCTTCTGGCGGTTCCCTCATTGCGAGAAGTTAGGTTACAGGGAACCAGACAGAGGGCCTTCTCAGTAGTGGCCCTCCCTTCAGATGTGAAGGAAATAAGCAGCTACCCTCTCTTTAAAAGACATCTGAAGGCAGCCCAGTTTAGGGAAGTTTTTAATATTTAATGCTGTATTGTTTTTAACACTTGATTGGAAGCCGCCCAGAGTGGCTGGGGAAGCTCAGCCAGATGGGTGGGGTATAAAGAATAAATTATTATTATTATTATTATTATTATTATTATTATTATTATTATTATTATTGCCTTACAAGCACCACACCTGCCCCAGCTGTGTATGACGTGGAGCCCTTGCCCACACGCCCTCAACCCCTCCAAGTCTGGGACGCAAGCCGACGTGTGGCAGAGCGTGCTGGGAGCGCATCATTTCGGCGTGGTGCCAACCCACCCCTCACCCCAAATCCAACTTCCTTCCTCCTTTTTTGTCCCTTTTTTTGGCAGACACCCCGACTGTCGGAGGGTGTGGCCAGAGACAGAGCTGGCCCTCTTTGGTCTGCGGCCAAAAAACACGGCTTGTGAATGAAATGCCTCTTGGATGTGTTGGGCGGGTGGGCGGGGGGGGGAGAGAAGAGGGGGCGACGACCCCCAATGGGGTGTGGTATGGGCCAGGAAGTGAGGGTGAAAGGAAGCGAGATTAGCCCCTTTGAAGCTATAGAAATCGCCCCACTCGGAAGCCAAGAGGCTCTTAATTGCCCTTGTTCTTCCCCAAGTCCCCAGAGCTAATTTTAGACTCCCGTTCAAGGCTCTTTGGCAGTCAGAGGCAATTTGGGGACATAAGGGGAGGGGGATGAGGGGTTTTTTTGTGGGGGGAGGGAGAGCAGTGAAGACGGGGTCTTGGCACGAGAATTGCAGGATGAGAAGGAGCAATGTCACCTCTTTGCTTGTTGTTGTTGCATCTTTGCATTGACTCTGGATTATTATTATTATTATTATTATTATTATTATTATTATTATTTAATAATAATCATTGTTGGTTATCAATAATCATTGTCGCTAGTTAGTTTACTACATTTATATCTCACTTTTTCCTCCCTCCAGCTTCCTCTGCTCTTTTTAAAAATCATCTCTTAGTTCAGAACAATGAGGACTGGAATCTTACTATTGTATTTAAGGGAAGAGGTAGATCATCTGCTTTGCGTGCAAAAGGTCCAAGGTTCTGTCCCTTCCATCTCTAAGTAGAGCTGGGACTTGTCCCCTCTCCTGAAAACATGGAGAGCTGCTGTCAGTCAGTGTAAACAATATTGAGCTAGATAGACCCAAGAGTCTGAAAGTAAGAGGTGTTTTTGTTGTTGCTTGAGTACGGAGAAGTTCTGTTTTTCTCTCAAGGGCAAGAGCTGTAACTCAGTGGCAGAGTGCCTTTAAAAAAAAAAAAGCTTATCGTTGATTTTAATTATTTTTCTTTTTTTTTTTTTGAAAAATATTTATTGGGGTTTACAGTAAAAGTGAACATAATGAACAGTATAACAAATCTTAACATAATTTCACATTTTCTTTGGACTTCCTCACATCTCCCGCTCCCACTTTCATCATTATAACTTTTTGCCAGCAATTTATTATCTTATTTGCATTCTTATATCTCATTTATGTCTTTATAATCTTATAATTCTCAATAAAATTTTATATTTTCTCAATCTCACTTATTATCTTAAATCATCTAGGTTAGTGGTGCTTCATTATTTATGATCTAGCATCCTGCTTAACATTCACTCAAATTACAATGCTTTTGTAAATAATTCTTAAATTTCTTCCAATCCTCCTCCATCTTCTCTTCTCCCAGGTCACGAATTCTGCCGGTCATCTCGGCCAGTTCCATGTAGTCTATCAGTTGCATCTGCCATTCTTCCAGTGTGGGTAGATCTTGAGCTTTCCAGTGCTTTGCAAGTAGTATCCTTGCTGCTGTTGTTGCATACATAAAAAATGTCCAGTCCTTCTTTACCACCCCTTGGCCGACAATACCCAAAAGAAAGGCCTCTGGTTTCTTAGTGAAGGTATATTTAAATACCTTTTTCAGTTCATTATAAATCATTTCCCAGAACGCCTTCACTTTAGGGCAAGTCCACCAGAGGTGGAAAAATGTTCCTTCACACTCTTTACATTTCCAACACTTATTATCAGACAGGTGGTAAATTTTTGCAAGTTTGACTGGGGTCATATACCATCTATATATCATTTTCATTACATTTTCTTTCAAAGCATTACATGCAATGAATTTCAATCCAGTACTCCACAGCCTTTCCCAGTCCTCAAACATAATATTGTACCCAATGTCCTGTGCCCATCTTATCATAGCCGATTTAACCAATTCATCTTGTGTATTCCATTTTAGCAGCAAGTTATACATCCTTGAAAGTACCTTAGTCTTTGGTTCTAACAATTCTGTTTCTAGTTTCGATTTCTCCACCTGGAACCCTAATTTCTTGTCATTTTTAAAAACTTCTTTAATCTGAGCGTAATGTAGCCAGTCTCGCACTTTATCCTTCATTTTCTCCAAACTCTGCAATTTCCAATTGTCTCCATCTTTTTCTAATATTTCCCAATATTTAGGCCATTTAGCCTCCATATTGGGTCTTTTTCGGGCCTTAGCTTCCAAAGGTGAAAGCCACCTTGGAGTTTTATTTTCCAACAAGTCTTTATATTTTGTCCAGACATTAAACAGTGATTTTCTGACAATATGGTTCTTAAAGGCCTTATTTGCTTTAACCTTGTCATACCATAAATATGCATGCCATCCAAAAGCATTGTTAAACCCTTCCAAATCCAACACGTCAGTGTCTTCGAGAAGTAGCCAGTCTTTTAGCCAGCAGAACGCTGTGGCCTCATAATACAGCTTTAAATCTGGCAGGGCAAAGCCCCCTCTTTCTTTCGCATCAGTTAATATCTTAAACTTAATTCTGGGCTTTTTGCCCTGCCAGACAAACTTAGAAATATCTCTCTGCCACTTCTGAAAGCACTCCGTCTTGTCCAAAACCTGAAGTGTTTGAAACAAAAACAACATCTTTGGCAATACATTCATCTTGATAGCAGCAATTCGGCCCAACAAAGAAAGTTTCAATTTTGACCAACTATCTAAGTCTCTCTTAATTTCTGCGATTTTAATTATTTTTCAAAATGTTTCAAATAGCTGTTTTTACAGATAATTTTATTCTTCATTTTGCAAAGCACTTTGAGGTTTCTTTGGGTTGTTGTTTTTATACAATCAAGTAGTATATAAATTTTGTGGAGACGACCAGTTAAATTCTTCTGGGGAGCAAACTCTTTTCTGTCAGAATGCCTGGTTTTAACAACTGTCTTATCCGTGCAATGTATTTTGTTTTTGGCAATGGCTTTGGCAAACGAATAAATAATACTTGTATTCGTTTTCTTCTCTTTTTTTGTAAATTTCATTCAGGTTTTGCTTAGGGTTTTCTGTTTTCCGATCAAGCGGTATGCAAGTTTTATTTATTTCATAAAACGTGTACGCCGCTTGGTTGTAAACAAAGCAAAACGAAACCCAACAACCCTCAAAGCAAATTTTATGAAATAAATAAATACATATCCTGTTGCTTTTAAAACAAACAAACAAACAAACAACCACCATGGATGGTGGAGTCTGGCTTGCCAGGCCTGTAAATCTTATTCTTTCTCACAGGCCTGGCCTACCCTTCAGAGCTGGCGTTCCTCTTGGAGCCCAGCGACGTGATCGCCATCCGAGATCGCCCGCTCCTCTTGCACTGCCAAGTGGAAGGTGAGGCGCCCATCGCCATCACCTGGTACCGGAACGGGGCAACCCTCTCCAACGACAGCCGTGCCACCATCTTGTCCAACGGCTCCCTGCGGCTGGAAAGCGTGCACCGGCGGCCCCGGGGAGGCGGAGCGGCGGACGCCAATGCCACGAGCGACTCCAGCGCCGGAGAGTACAGCTGCACTGCCCAGAACCGCTACGGCCTGCTGGTCAGCCGCAAGGCCCGAGTGCAAATTGCGAGTGAGTTTGGGCTGGCCAAGATGGCCGCCATTTGGCGCTATCTTCTGTGGGTTCAAAAAGGGTGCAGCGGGCGGGCTGGGAGCAGCGCTGGATTTAGGGTGGTGTGGGAAGTTATCCCACAATGGGTGAGGAAGTCAAGGGGGCTCCAAACCGAGAAGATCCATTTGGGGGTTCAAATTTGTGCCAAGCCGAGAGGGTCCAAAATGGAGAAGTTCCATAATTGGGAAGATCCATTTTGGGAGGGTGCCAAATTTTGGCCTTGTACAGGGTGCCATATTACAAAAAATTTACCCAAGTCCACCCCTGGTGGGAGTGTTTTCTTGTTTCGTTTCCATGCTTTTTATTAACTCTGTAATTTATACATCGGGGTGGAGGCGCTCAGGCCTGAGGGAGGTGATATTCGGCTCTCCAGACCTTTCTGCCTGACCCTCAGAAATCTCAGGCAGAAGGACCTGGGTTCGATCTTCAGCATCTCCAGGTAAGTCTGGGAGAGACCTCCTGGAGAGTCACTGCCACTCAGTGTAGGCCAGGCTTCCTCAACCTCGGCCCTCCAGATGTTTTGAGACTACAATTCCCATCATCCCTGACCACTGGTCCTGCTAGCTAGGGATCATGGGAGTTGTAGGCCAAAAACATCTGGAGGGCCGAGGCTGAGGAAGCCTGGTGTAGGCAATACTGAACTTGATGGACCAATGGTCTGACTCCATATGAGGCAGCTCCCTCTGTTCCAACTGTCTTGCTGACCATTATTACTCTTCTCCCACCAATCCAAGTTTGGATTGTAACGTCCTTGGGTCTGGGATATCTTCCTCCGTCTCTTACACCACACGAACTGTAATGTCCTTGGGGCAGGGGCTTCCGCTCCCAAAAGTGCCATGCATGCTGACGGTTCTACGTACAGCTGTACCTTGGTTCTCAAACATAATCCGTTCCGGAAGTCCATTCTGTGGGATGCAAAACTTATAGCAGTCAAGTACAACATTCCTACAGTGGACATGTTAGGAGATGTTTTGTACCACTCAGGAGAAGACTTCCTATTTCCTCCTGAGTTGGAACAGACTTCCACTGCATGTGACTTGAAGAGGGTATGCTGTGTTGCACTAGCACATGGCCTCCATGTTCTGATCGGTGTGTGCTCTCCATTTTGTATGCTGCTGTGTGTTTGGAGAAGTGACTGCTTAGTCGCAGTCACTTGTTGAGACTAACTCCTTTATGGAATAGTTCTAGTTGTTACGTAACCTAAGCCTGCCTTCAGGGATATGTTTGTGAACCTGAATGTGAGTAAACTACTTTTATATTAACATTAATCAGATTCTTGTGTTTATTCTTTTTAAGAGGGATTAGAAGGGATTTTACCATGAAGGGATCTTTAATAGTAAGACTCAGATGAGTCAGGAACAAGCTGATTGCTGCATAATTTAAAAAGTGGGATGTTTGGAACTCTGCTGGAATACGGAACTTGCTAGCGCAAGTTAGGAAGGATATCATTCAATAATATATCCTCTCCTGCCTCCCTAATCATCCCCACACATTTGACTTCCGAAAACGTTCAATAGCCAAGGCCTGGCTTCCGACTGGTTGTGGGAGCTTCCTGCGCTCAGTCAGAAGCCGTGGGAAGCCGTGTAGGATGTTTGGCTTCCGGAAAACGTTCGCAGACCAGAACACTCACGTCTGGGTTTGCCGCGTTTGGGAGTCAAAACATACAAGTCCCAAGGTACTGAAGCACGTGAACGTAAGCTTGGCGTTAATAAGGATCAGGCAGACTCAGCAATGGAGAATAAGAAGGTGAAGTTTATTGCCAGGCAATAAGGACCCAGTTTGGAATCTCTTCCAAAAGGAACTGGGACCCCGATTGACAGAAATCCAGAGGTCTTTATACCTGAGCAGATCACAGCAAATCATAGATCATGAGACAACCATGAGGCAGTCACGATATTGCCAGTGAAAATTAGCCAATTAGCAAGCTTCTTGCCATGCTTCCAGCTCCTGGTCAAGCACGGAGTTCTAGTTCTGCTTTCCGCTGCTTGCAGTGACGCTCTGTCTAACCTCTCCCCTAGTTATGACAGGACAGGGAGTATTGGAGATTTTGTGGTTTAGCTCTTCCTGTTCTGTGGATTAATTTAGCCTGTATCTGAGGGGATTTTGTACCAGTATCTCTGATTCACGTCTTCCCCTTGTCCAGGGTACACGGATGTTTGTAGGGGAAAGGTTGGCTCCTAATTTTGCTGTTTCAAGCAGTATGCAGTTAGCTAAGGCACAGCTTCCCTTTGATTCAAAATGGATTATACAATACTGTAAGCCCTGATTATGTGTGAGCATATATGAATATATTGATTACTGATAACTGATTATATGAATTGCATAAGGGTAGCCCTTCTTCCTTGCCTCAGTACGACTGTAGATGATGCCAGCAACATTGGTGGGGCGAGCTCTGCATTCGTCTTGGGGGTGGCGGTGGTGATCGCGCCCTGTTTCTCCCCGCAGCTCTGTCCAAATTCCACATGCACCCGGAATCCATGGCCGTAGAAGAGGGAGGCGTCGCCCGGTTCCAGTGCTTCATCCAGGGCGTCCCCGAAGCCACAATAACCTGGGAGCGCAACCGCACAGCCCTGCTGACGGATGACTACCGGTGAGCTCTTGAAAGGGCCTGGGGTGCTGGTGGTACGGTTGGAGGGGACTGGTGCGCTTGTGTGTTACGGATTTGGTTTGTGGTGAGTGAGTGTAAGGTGAGGGAAGGAAGGGTCCCAGGAATCAGCAATAACCAACAAGGCAGGACTTTGGAAGGGAGCAACGTCCCAGCTAAAGAGGACGGGCAACTCAAGTTGATAGAATATGCACAACTTGCAGGTTTAACATACAGCATAAGAGAGGAAGAAGAACATACCGTATTTTTCCGTGTATAAGACTAGGTTTTTCTCCTTAAAAATAATGTCAAAAATTAGGGGGTGTCTTATACACGGATACATCTCCCCTCATTTTCTTAAATCTGAGTCCCCCAAAATAGGGGGCATCTTATATATGGGGGCGTCTTATAGATGGAAAAATACAGTTTAAAGCAGATTAGAAAACGTTTATTGAGTACATGAGAAATAGCTGCATACAGCTGAAAACACTGACAGCGTTAAGATAAATTCAACAGAGTAAATAATTCTTGATGGGTGTAAGGGTGGAAAATTGATTTGAATGGTTATAACAAAATATGCAGATGGAGGTAAGATATGTAAAACGGAAAGAGAAGAAGGGAAGTTGTTGTATAGTTTAAAGTTTGTAAAATGTTGGTTTGAAATTGTAAAACAGAAAATTTAATGAAAGTGTATGTGTGTGTATATATATATATATATATATATATATATATATATAGAACCAAGGCAGGACTTGGGGGCAAAGTCCTGGGCTTCACCTCCTGCCAACCTAGCAGTTCAAAAACATGTCAAAGTGCAAGTAGATAAATAGGTACCACTCTGGTGGGAAGGTAAATGACGTTTCCGTGCGCTGCTCTGGTTCTCCAGAAGTGGCTTAGTGATGCTGGCCACATGACCTGGAAGCTGTACGCCGGCTCCCTCAGCCAATAAAGCGAGATGAGCGCCGCAACCCCAAAGTCGGCCACGACTGGACCTAATGATCAGGGTCCATTTACCTTTACCTGGGCCTCACTCAGCTGCCGGTCACTTAGCAGAGTTGGTGGATTTGTCCTGCTTCCCTTCTCCCTTCCATTTTCCCCCTATCCATGTTATCCATTTCACTGGGCATCATAAGCCATCTCCAAGTCCCAAAGGCTGCAGCCTTCCTTCAAAGGGGATCCACTTCCCCGCTGGCCCAGGGGAGGTGGGAGACCCACTTCCAACCTCTTCCCTGTTTCATTCTCTCTCTTCCTAATTCTGCCAGGTACACGCTGCTCCCCACTGGGATCCTTCAGATCACGGGTGTGCGGCGTTCCGACGTGGGCACCTACCGCTGTGTGGCCAGCAACATCGCCAACACCCGTTACAGCCAGGAAGCCATGCTGAGCATTAGCGGTGAGAATCAGCCGAGGGCCATCCAGCCCTCTGCAATGGCAGGACCCACAGCTGAATCACATCTGGGATGAGGCAGGGAAGCCAGCTGATTTTCCTTGGGGGGTATTTGGAAAATTGGCCGCTGGTCTAGTGAGCTAGAGAGAGGGCGTGGAGTTGGCAAGGTGGGGCAGGGGTTTCTCTGGGGTGCTTTCGAAACCAAAAGTTGTATCTGACGAAGTTGAGATTCCGATAGCTGAGATTCCTTTGCATTGCAGGGGGTTGGACTATATGACCGTAGGTGTCCCTTTGAACTCTAAGATTCTATGAAGTTCTATATAGAACTGCTACATAGAACCCTATATCGGGCACGTGTGTTAACTTGGGTGGGCCTACTCTGAGCAGGGCTAAGAATGGATACAAATAACACAGAAAGATGCCTTGCATTAGGAAGAGCGGCAAAGAAAAAAATCTATGTGTCCATCAGGAGAAACGCACGCTAAAATACTGAGAATTTTTTTGTGTGAGGGCTTAGAAAAGAAGTTTGAAAGCTGATGCGGAAATGTGGAGAACTGGACTGAACTGGGGAAACAAGAAGCCAAAATGAACAGACAGCATTAATTAAAGAAAGGTCCAGGTTGTCAGTCCCTACGGCTGAATCAAGGAAAAACGAGGAACCGAGGGAAACCGTAACTGGCAGATTAGTAATAGCTGCCTCTTTCAGAGGCTAAGCTCGGATTGCTTTCTGTGCCTCTGGAAATGATGGGCTCAGAAGTTCAGGGGGACGAGGCACCCACCTCATTTCCCCTCCATTCTCTCTCACCAGTCTCAGTGGCCAAGCTCTACAAGGAGCCGGTCATCCTCTCCGGTCCGCAGAACCTGACCATCACGGTGCACCAGACGGCCATCTTGGAATGCATCGCTACTGGCAACCCTCGGCCGATCGTGTCTTGGAGTCGCTTGGGTGAGTGGGGAAATTGAGAGAGAGTAATCATATTTGTGTAACCAGACCTCATGCCATTATGGAGGGAGAGAGAAGCTCTTCTGTGGAGGTCCGTGTTTGCGTGACACTGGCACACTCGCCGTCCCTACAAATCTTAATGTCTCGCCTTCTCTCTCTCTCCTCACAGACGGACGTTCCATCGGCGTTGAAGGGATCCAGGTCCTGGGAACTGGGAACCTCATGATCTCAGACGTGTCCGTGAAGCACGCCGGAGTTTACGTCTGCGCCGCCAACCGGCCTGGCACCAGGGTTCGCCGTACGGCACAGGGCATCCTCATGGTTCAAGGTGAGTGTGGGCCTCAGCGGACCAGGGTGGCGGTGTCTGGCTAGAGTACTTGGCCTGCGTTGCATTCCTTGTCCTTTCTGCCATCGGTGGGGAGAGTGTCGGGCGGTGTGTGGTGTTCTGCATGGAGCAGAAATTTAAGGGAAGCATGCGATTCTGAGCATGTGCAAAGCGTATGCCCTTTTCTCAGCACACCTAGTTTGTCCAGAACCAGTGCAGTGTACCGATTAAAGTGCCAGACTAGAACCTAGGTTAAAATCCCCATTGAGGATTATAGTGGTACCTCAGGTTAAGAACTTAATTCGTTCTGGAGGTCCATTCTTAACCTGAAACTGTTCTTAACCTGAGGTACCACTTTAGCTAATGGGGCCTCACACTGTCGCCACATGATTTCTGTTCTCATCCTGAAGCAAAGTTCTTAACCCGAGGTAATATTTATGGGTTAGCAGAGTCTGTAACCTGAAGCGTCTGCAACCTGAAGCGTATGTAACCCAAGGTACCACTGTATTATTATTATTATTAGTATTATTATTAAAAAACCAGTAACACGCCCACCTCAAAGTGATGTGGAGATATGGAGATATTGCAACTGTTTGGGAAAAAATGATAAAATGAGATAAAGTGAAATTGGCAGCTTTTTTTATATAAAAAATCCCCAGGTTTCTAGTCCCTATGGTAGAATTGAAAGCATGTGAGTTATGCCTGGTGGAGGAATCCAGAAAACCAGCAGACATCTGATTAGACACTAAGTGGACTAGAATGGCACTGCAGGATCCAAATCTTCCTTATCATGCTTATTTTAATAGCCGACGTAGGTGGGAAACAGAACTTCCATGTTCAGGTATAGCCTGCCTCTGAACGCCAGATCCCGGGGAGAGCTGTTACCATTGTGCTTGTGGACTATTGGGCTGGACGCTGACGGAATCAGGATACTGGGGATAGCGGGATTGTTTCGGTTTAACCCCTCAAGGCTCTTCGCCTATGTGAGCATCAGGGCAAGAGGTTTCTCCCTCCCCTTGGGATTTTGCAACAGACAAGCCTTCACCCACACATCCTAACACTGATTAATCTTCCCCCCAGTAATCACCACCATCAATGTCAACACAAGCCATCAAGAGGGGTGAAGCGGTTTCGTTGGAGCCTCATAAATGTTTTACTGGGGTTCTGAATCTGTCGGCCGGTGACCTGACCCGCCACCATGTTTTAGCCTATGAAAAATCCCTGATTACGCTGGTAAAAACATCTCTGAGTCCGTAAGGCCTCCTAAGTCCGGCTACAAACCCCGGTGACCTTTGCCTCCCGGACACAAAGTCCTGGATGCCTCACCATGAACGGCTCTTCTCCTCAATTTTCTGCTCGACAGAAATTGCAATGTCCCCTTGTCTTGGCTCTCTCTCTCTCTTCAAGGTGTTTTGTCCCCGATATCAGTTTCATTTCAGAACATCTCGCTGCCCCCTCTCCTTGCCTCTCTCCCCCGCCCCGCCGCTTTCTCATCTCAAGGGTTGATGAGAGGCAGGATCGAACCAGCCCCCAGAGCGGCCATCGATTCTGGGCCGTGGCTCAGATAAAGAGATGTGGGGTCGATTCCATGACCCATGCGCTGAGGACAAAAGGGCCTGGGGGTGATTGATGGGAGCAAAAAAAACACACCAAAACAGCCACCCCACAACCCTGTCAGGAGAACGGCGTCGGCCAAATGGACCCCTTGCGGTGGCGGTGAATTCGGAATTGCCAGGGCTCTGTTTTCATACAAAGGTGTGTGTGTGTGTGTGAAGAAAGCAGCGGTCTGTGTTGGGGAGTCAAGGGATACAGGAACGCCCCTTAAGCCTTCCTCTACCCCCTCCAGCACGTGAGCTGTGGCTGTTCAAGGGTCCGCAGGAGAGGTCAAGGGTGCGATGAGAAGGTGGGTGAAGATGGAGTCTCCGAGGTTTGGCCGGCATGTCTCAGCTGGGAATGGCACACTTGACTTTGCGGGGTGAAAGGGCAGAGGTCATGACCTCCTCGTCCACACACACACACACTGCTGCCAGATCCCCTTCGATTTCTTCTCTCTAGGATGACACATGAATATGGACTTGGAGGTGAAAATGGAAAAATAGGAGGATCAGTCCATTGTTAAGAGGCAAAGAGGTGTTTAGCGTGGGGGTCAGCCCCCTAAGCTATCAGAAGTGTTCAAGTGCAGAATGGGCTGGCTTGGAGGTCCGCTGCTTAGATTAAAAAGGGGGTGGAGAGTGTTAGGCTGTTGGGACAGTGGGTCCCTCTCCCAGTGTGGCGCAGTGGTTAGAGTGTCGGATTAGGACCTGGGCAAGATCAGGGTTCGAATCCCCCCATGCAGCTGCCCTTGAGCTCTCTGGAGGAAAAGGTGGCATTAAAACCGATATACTGCGGAGATGAAAGGAACATTAGGAAGGTGACTTAGAGTATGTCAGGCTATTTCTTCACCTCCAGAATACCACAACACATAGTCATTGCTGTTTCCACTTTTTATATTGTAATAATCAAACTATTAACATGTAACATCATTAATTACCTAAATTATAGCAATAGAAACAGCCATGGCAAATGACTAGGTCAACACACACCACAATCGCCTCATTACGTAAATCATGTTCAGAATACCACAAAACATAATAATAGTGATATGATATGTTATTGCCACCAGGAACTGTGCTTTGCAATTTTTTGATATGACAGTTACAGTTTTATTGTATATAATGTTATGTTACTTTACAGCCAGTTAAGTGTGTGTTGTGGTATTCTGAACATGATTTATGTAATGAGGTGATTGTGGGGTTGACCTATTTATTCACCTAGGCAAGTATAGCTTACTCTGGCTGGCAGCATCCATCTAGGCGCTCAGGTTATAAAGGTTCTTCCCCATTGCCTGCCTGCTTCTAACCACGGATGCCAGAGATTGAATCTTCTGCATTCATAGCAGGTGTTCTGTGGCATTCGGAGCAGAGGAAGCCACTTCGGCCTAAGTCAGGCTCTTGACCCAGCTAGCTTACCATTGTCCTCACTGACCGGCAGCCCAAGGTTTCAGGGAAGGGACGGCTCTCAAGCCTTCCGGGAGAGGCTGGGGGACTGAACCTTCTGCAGGCAAAGCAGATTCTCTCCCACCCAGCTGCAACCCTTCCCTTAAAAAGAATGCAAGGTTCTAGTCCTCAAACTTTTGAACAAAGGCCAGTGGCTCTCCAGGTTTTCAGGTGTGGGACAACTCCTAGCCTTACTTGGAGAACCTGGGACCTTCTGTCTGCAAGGCAGGTGCTGTATTCCTGAGCGATGGCTAGGGGGCTATCCAGAAGGCCGGGGGGTATCTCTATGTCCCTTCAGATTCTTTTAAACTCCCTGCTTCCTGACCTCCTGTTATCTCCCAGCTCCGCCAAGAGCAAGGGTCCGAGCGAGCATATGTTTCAGGGTGGTTGCCGGGCGTGTGAGAGGGTGCGCAGATTCCTCTGGCGCATTCTATGGGGCACAGGGAAAGGGCAGAGTTCGCTCTCTCGCCCCCCTCCATTGCCATGCCGGCCCCGTCTGGACGACAAAGCCATTTTCAAGTGAGGGGCCGTCTCTCCTCTCCTTTGTTTGGGGGGCGAGGCGGGGAGGGGCCCGCTGTGCATTTCCCAGCCCTTTGGCGAGCTAATGAGATGCGGCCCGTCTCGCAAGCTTAAAGCTTCTTTTCTGGAGGGTGTCAGGCCTTTCAATGTGACATCTGCCTCCGAGGCCGCTCCCACGCTGCGGCCAGGGGTGGGTGGGGGGATGTTGAGAGGGGCTCCTCTCGGCTGTGGCGCAGCTGGGGGACCAGGACCGATCCATGGGGCTGTGGCGCCCGAGCCCGATTCCTTCCACAGCCAGCCTGCACTGCAAAGAGGGATTTAGATGTCGTTCGAAAATGGCTCCAAAAAGTCCAGTTCAAAACTTAAAGGAGGCCACATGCCTTTGAGCCGTATCATATTGCCTTAAAATTTGTGGCTTTCCCTCTGAGAATATTGGGAACTGGAGTTTGCTACTGAGCTACAATTCCCACTGTGGTTTAGCACCCCAGGGAACTCTGGGTATTGGGGGGAAGAGGGGGTCTCTTAACAACACTCATCACCCTTAGCAAACTGCACTTAAAGCATCAACATACACAGAGCCCCCAAGTGTCCCTATTTTCCAGGGACATCCCTGATTTAGAGAAGCCGTCCCAGTTTCTGATTTGATCCTGGAATGTCCTAAAATGATGGAGGGTATGGAGTTATCAGACCCCTCGAACCATCTGAAGACAATCCTGTATACAGTGTTACCTCGGGTTAAGTACTTACCGTATTTTTTGCTCTATAAGACGCACCAGACCACAAGACGCACCTAGTTTTTGGAGGAGGAAAACAAGAAGAAAAAAAATCTGAATCTCAGAAGCCAGAACAGCAAGAGGGATCGCTGCGCAGTGAAAGCAGCAATCCCTCTTGCTGTTCTGGCTTCTGTTGATAGCTGTGCAGCCTGCATTCGCTCCATAAGATGCACACACATTTCCCTTCACTTTTTAGGAGGGAAAAAGTGAGTCTTATAGAGCAAAAAATACGCTAATTCATTCTGGAGGTCCGTTCCGTAATCTAAAACTGTTCTTAACCTGAGGTACCACTTTAGCTAATGAGGCTTTCTGCTGCCACTGCGCCGCCAGCCCACGATTTCTGTTCTCACGCTGAAGCAAAGTTCTTAACCTGAGGTACTATTTCTGGGTTAGCGGAGTCTGTAACCTGAAGCGTCTGTAACCTGAAGCATCTGTAACCCGAGGTACCACTGTAAAGGTAAAGGATCCCTGACAGTTATGTCCAGTCGCGAACGACTCTGGGATTGCGGCGCTCATCTCGCTTTACTGGCCGAGGGAGCCGACGTTTGTCCGCAGACAGTTTTTCTGGGTCATGTGGCCAGCATGACTAAGCCACTTCTGGCGAAACCAGAGCAGCGTACGGAAACGCTGTTTACCTTCCTGCCGTAGTGGTACCTATTTATCTACTTGCACTTTGATGTGCTGTATAGGGAAGCTTTAAAAATGTTTAATGTTTTATTATGTTTTTATATGTGTTGGAAGCCACCCAGAGTGTCTGGGGCAACCCAGTAAGATGTGTGGGGTATATTGTAAAATTATCATTATGGAAGGGGACGCCCCTATTTTCATCGGAGAAAGGTTGAAGGATATGCATACACCTTCAAGCAGTCTTGGCTTCTCCCAAAGCATCCTGGGAACAGTAGTTTGTTAAGGGTGCTGAGGACACCCCTGTTCGCCTCACAGAGCTACAATTCCTGGAGTGGTCAAACGGTCAATCCCTTTTCCAAGGGAATTCTGGGAATTGGACCTCTGCGAGTGGGACTTCCTAACTACTCTCATCATCCCTAACCAGCTACAGTTCCCAGGTTTCTTTGGGGGAAGCCGTGACTGTTTAAAGTGGTATATGCTGCCCACATTAAACAACTGTGTGGATGAGCCCAGAGAGAGAAATTGGCTGCTTTCGGAGCAAACGGAAGCAGCAATTCAGGACGGGGGGGGGGGGGAGATGATTTAGGATGAGTTGCATTCGCTTAACACAATGATTTCTTTTAGTTTCTTAGCGAAGGAGAACCAGGAAAGCATTTTGGTGGATCCAGAGAAGGGGGGGGGAGGGTCAGAAACTAAGAACGATGTGCGAAATCTAATAAGTGAGGGGGTTATTTTATTTTATTTTCTGCCCATTGCAGAGAGCTGTTTTGCTCCTGTGTGTGTGTGTGTGTGTAATGCCCTCTTCTTTGAAAACTTTTTTTTTTAAAAAAACCGTGAACAGTACGAAATTTCCAGGGCCTCGTCTCTGTGCAATTTGTGTGCATTCTGCATAATGCAGGATTTGCAAAGAGAGGGAGAGAGAGAGTTCGTGCGTCTGACAGGGTTGAGTGGATTTGTAATTGTGTCTAGCGGTAACTCTGCCCCACCCCACCCCCCACCCCCTGGGGCGGGGGGGAGGTGACCCCGGCAACCAGATCCTGAGGGAGAGAGAGGCTGCGAAATGGGCAATGGACATTATTTTTGGCACATCTGAGTCCTCGGAGCCGGAAGAGAAGGGAGCAGGGCAAGGGCAGATTCGGAAAGGGTCACGGGAAACTGTGGCATTGGTCCACAGAGCGCCATGCGGGTGTGGATGCGCCGAGGGGAGAGACACGGGGTGCGCACACGCAATTCCATGCGTGTTTATGCATGCACATGACTCCAACCCCCCCTTCTATTTTTTTTGCATTTATGCCCCACACATTTTTCTCTAAGGAGCTCATGCAAAGCAGATGTTTGGCTGCTGAGCTATAGCCCCTTCAGAATAGGAGCTTATACCAAGTCACAACTAGCTCAGGGCCCCACTCTTTTGGGCCCCCCCCAAAAAAAATTAAAGGAAAAAACACACCTGGATGTACATTTCCAAAATATAAGATAAAAAACAAATAAAATAAAACCTACATACAGCAGCAGTGTTTTGTGTTGTGTAGGCACCCATGATGTAAGTCATGGGTAGGCAAACTAAGGCCCAGGGGCTGGATCCGGCCCAATTGCCTTCTAAATCCGGCCCGCAGATGGTCCAGGAATCAGCGTGTTTTTACATGAGTACAATGTGTTCTTTTATTTAAAATGCATCTCCGGGTTATTTGTGGGGCATAGGAATTTGTTCATCCCCCCCCCAAAAAAATATAGTGCGGCCCCCCACAAGCACTGAGGGACAGTGGACTGGCCCCCTGCTGAAAAAGTTTGCTGACCCCTGATGTAAGTCATGGGTCTCGCCTGCTAGCCTGCTCCCTAAAATATCACTGGTTTGCTCATTTTTATATATAGGGTGCCTACATTCTGCATGGACTGGTTGCATGGCAACATGCGCAAACGGCTTAAGATACCTATTAGGTCCATAAATTATCATATAACATATATTCAGCACAAAAAACAGCGACAATTTGTTGTTGACGAAGGACAGCTGGACATATAAAGGGCCCCATTACCTTCAGTAGCTTAGGGCCTCATCAGACTTAAATCTAGCCCTGTCTGCATACCCTTCTGCATACAAAGCAAAATCTCTGAGCTTCGGCGCTTCGACCCTGGCTAAACATTTATGGGTGGATAGACAGATCCAGTAAATTAGATAAGGCAGATCAAGCAGGGCAGAGAGGTCTTGCTGAAGTGTTCATTTAGTTTAGAGAAGGATGATACTCTTCTCATGTTCTTATGCCCTTAGGCTTGCTTTTTTCAAACCAGCCATTGCCAGTAATGTTCACAACCCTAAGATGTTGGCTTGGTACCATGACTAAACTTCCCTTCCTCCTCTCCTCTCCCCCTCAGCCCCGCCGGAGTTTGTGCAATGGCCCCAATCTGTCTCCAAGCCCCCCGGCAGCAGCGCTATTTTCACCTGCGTGGCCCAAGGTGTGCCGGAACCGCACCTGATCTGGCTGAAGAACGGCAAGGTCCTGGCGCCCGGCGAGAACATCAAGCTGACGCACAACAACAGGTGAGACCGGGAACGTCCTCAGGGAACACACTTAGAAAGGATTAAGCCAGGGCTGGGCAGTGGTGGCAGCTGGTGCCCTTTGGGGTCTGGTGGGACGGAAGGCAGGGAGCCCAGCAGTAGGGGGCGCCAGAGCCAACCAGAGGAGAGTCAACTAAGTCTAGTTTTATCCCCATCCTACTTCCTGCTGAAGGAGCTCTATGTAGAGAGAGGGATGTGTGTCTGTGTCTGTGTCTGTGTCTGTGTCTGTGTCTGTGTCTGTGTCTGTGTGTATTCAGGAAACACAGGAAGAGTGTAACTTTCCAAAGGCTGGAGGGAGGGAGAGAGAGAGAGAGAGACAGACAGACAGACAGACAGACAGAGAACATTTCTCAGCCATTAAGAACTCTTTATCTCCCTTTTCTCCATCAGTTTGTTAAACAACGCAGATGGCAAATTCCATCCAAATATGATTTCATCTGCTGCTGTTTTTGATTATATGAGTTTCTGATCCACTCCGTGTGTCTTATCTTGGAATACTGCCATGTTGCCTCTGTTGTACAGGCTTCTTTTAATATTTTTTCTTTCTGTCTTTCATGTCCTTACCTTATACCTGACCATGCTCTACTTTCCCCCCTGTTGAACTGTAGGAATACTTTGTTAGTCATGTTGTATACTTAGTAAAACAATAAAACTTTTTTTTTTAAAATCCTGGAAGCATAGGACGGTCGCAGCATGCCATTATTATTATCAATTATCAATTTTATCCATTTCAATAATTTTATAATCATTTTAACATTTTGAAACCTGACTTCCTTCCCCCCCTCTTTCTGCAGTTCCTTAAATTTATTTTTTTATATTTTCTGCATATTCCAAATTACTCATTTATTCATTTGGGGACATTTACCTCCCTTTTCTCTGTCACTGACTGTCAGGCTACAAAAACTAATAATTCAAAATTGTGTGCCATGTTCACAACAGTCAAGGCAGATGAGTGCTTTAACAGTGGTTAAAGCCTGCACCTGCCGAACCAGGTGTTTTCAAAATGAAAATCAGCAGAGTTGTGCCTTTTTCTAAACAAAAGAGAAGACTTTCCACCTCTTCTGCCACAGCACCTTCCGTCTTTGTCTTGCTAATGCCTCTTTCCCCTCAAAAAACCCTTTCCATAGCACCTTGATGATCCAGCGGATTACCTCAGCGGACGAAGCCATCTACCAGTGCATTGCAGAAAACAGCGCAGGAACCAACCAGGCCAGCGCCCGGCTAGCTGTGGCCCTGTCCAAGGAGCTCCCCAGCTCCCCAGAAGGGGTCCAGGCCACTGCCCTCTCCACCACCTCCATCCAGGTGTCTTGGCTGGAGCCCCCCATGGAAGTGACAGAGGCTATAATTGGTTACGTGCTGCACATCCGCAAGGCGGGAGGTGAGTGGTGAGCCTCACCCCAAATTCCCACCCAAGGTTCACTTTCCAGGCGCAGGTTTGGTGGACTACGTACACCAGGGATGGTGCTGCAGTAAAAGATTTCATTTTCTTACAAATGCGGAAGGCATAAACTTGACATGAGCCAACAGTGTGACGCGGCAGCTTAAAAAGCCAATGCAATTCTGGGCCTCATCAATAGGAGTATAGCATCTAGATCAAGGGAAGTAATAGTGCCACTGTATTCTGCTCTGGTCAGACCTCACCTGGAGTACTGTGTCCAGTTCTGGGCACCACAGTTCAAGAAGGACACTGACAAACTGGAACGTGTCCAGAGGAGGGCAACCAAAATGGTCAAAGGCCTGGAAACGATGCCTTATGAGGAACGGCTAAGGGAGCTGGGCATGTTTAGCCTGGAGAAGAGGAGGTTAAGGGGTGATATGATAGCCGTGTTCAAATATATAAAAGGATGTCACATAGAGGAGGGAGAAAGGTTGTTTTCTGCTGCTCCAGAGAAGCGGACACGGAGCAATGGATCCAAACTACAAGAAAGAAGATTCCACCTAAACATTAGGAAGAACTTCCTGACAGTAAGAGCTGTTCGACAGTGGAATTTGCTGCCAAGGGGTGTGGTGGAGTCTCCTTCTTTGGAGGTCTTTAAGCAGAGGCTTGACAACCATGTCAGGAGTGCTCTGATGGTGTTTCCTGCTTGGCAGGGGGTTGGACTCGATGGCCCTTGTTGTCTCTTCCAACTCTATGATTCTATGTAACGGTGCCAGATCAGAGCGGGTGGTTGGGTAGTTATGGTGTCAGGCGATCCCACAAGTAAGTTGTGTGAGGGGGGGGGGTCTTTGCAGGAATGCTCGTACGTGAATAGCCCCAATGGTTAAGAACGGAACCTCCGTTGTTGGGGACAAACTTGCAGGGAAGGTTGTTGATGTTGCGCCCCTCCTGTGGGCTTTGTGAAGGCACCTGATTGGACGCTTTGGGAGAACAGGATGCTGGGCGAGGTGGGCCTTTGGTCCGAGCCGGGAGGTCCCATCCTGATTCCATCCAAAAAATTCACCTCTCTTCCTCCTTGCACCTCCTGCAGAGTCCGACAGCCGGGAGCTCCAGGAGGCCGTCAGCAAGACCACCTTCCAGCACGTCTTCACAAACCTGGAGCCCTCGACAACGTACTCTATCTACCTGAAGGCTTACTCACCCCTGGGTGCCAGCCAGGATTCCCAGCCCATCCTGGCCACCACTCTGGGCAGCAGTGAGTAGACCCGTTGGAGCAGTTGTCCTCCTCCTCCATCTCAGTGCCATTCCTTGTAGATGAGGAAAACGGGGGCGAGACCAGCATTTGTTGGCCGTGCCTGTCGTTGGCTCCGGCTGTACCTGCCCTTGGTACCTCCGCTTCCTGCCCCATCCTTTAAAGCCCTATACGGCCTAGGACCCTCGTACCTATGGGACCGCCTCTCCTGGTATGTCCCACTGAGGACCTTACGGTCTTCAAACAAAAACATCTTGGAGGTCCCGGGCCACAGGGAGGTTAAGCTGGCCTCAACCAGAGCCAGGGCTTTTTCGGCTGTGGCCCCGATCTGGTGGAACGCTCTGTCACAAGAGACTAGGGCCCTGCGGGACTTGACATCTTTCTGCAGGGCCTGCAAGACAGAGCTGTTCCACCAGGTCTTTGGCCAGGGCACAGCCTGACCCCCTCCTCCTGTCATCCTCACAGAACTCTAGCCCAATGGTTGCCATTAATCTGATTTGAACTGATTTTATAATGAAATGATTTTAGACTGTTGTATCATTTTACTGTTGTTAGCTGCTCTGAGCCCGGTTTCAGCTGGGGAGGGCGGGATATAAATAAATTTATTTATTATTATTATTATTATTATTATTATTATTATTATCCATTCTTGGTTTGGCAAATTCAGAAGTGCAATCACCTTATAGCTACACAAAGGTCACGATTCGGGATGCATTGCAATGATCGTTGCAAATCTCTGTGTGTGGCCTTTCAGCTAGATGCGCTCTTCTCTATGCAAACAACATGGTGTGCTCCAGTATCTTTTTTTTTTTTTAGTACGGATGATCATTGAATTGTAGAGTTGGAAGGGACCCTGAGAATCATCTAGTCCAACCCCCTGCAATGCAGGAATATGTGGCAGTCCCATAAGGCGATCGAACCTGCAGCCTTGGCATTATCAGCACCATGTTCTAACCCAGGGGTAGTCAACCTTTTTACACCTACCGCCCACTAATGCATCTTTCTTGATGGTAAAATTTCCTTACCGCCCACCAGTGCTCGGTGGAAGGAGGATTCAGCTTGTGCCGTCAAACCCCCTACTGCCCACCTAGAGTCCTGAAATGCCCACTAGTGAGAGGTAGGGACCAGGTTGACAAACCCTGTTGTAACCAACTGAGCTATCTGGAACGACTCAATTGGTGTTTCCTTTGACGTTCCATTGTACGTAACTGAAATGCACGCCGTTCTCTTGGAACCAAAGCACTTTGTGTCTTTAATGCTCCTAAACGCTTACCTTGGGAGCATATGGGACAACAACTCCTCGCTGTTTTCCCCTCGCACCTTCTCCAGAGTGACCCTAGGAGCCCATCCTCAGTGGCCAACTCACCTTCCTTCACTGATTGACTCCAATTGGCACAAAGGGTCGGGACATCCTCAGTGGCTAAAATGCTCCCTTTTCATGCAGATTGGGCAGATATAGGACACCGAAGACAGGGACGATGTTGCAGAAATAGTAACAGGTCTTTGACACACACCCACCCACCCACCCACAGACACACACACACCGCAACCCTGGATCCCTACTGCACTGGGCACCAGCCACAAATGGTAATAGCTGTCAGGGACTGGGCAGAGAAGAAGAGTTTGGATTTTATATCCTGCTTTATCACTACCCTAAGGCGTCTCAAAGCGGCTAACATTCTCCTTTCCCTTCCTCCCCCACAACAAACACTCTGTGAGGTGAGTGGGGCTGAGAGACTTCAGAGAAGTGTGACCAGCCGAAGATCACCCAGCAGCTGCATGTGGAGGAGCGGAGACGCGAACCCGGTTCACCAGATTATGAGGCCATTGCTCGTAACCACTGCACCACACTGGCTCCAGAGGAGGAATGGCAGAGACTGCCTCCCCATCCTGACCCTTCCAGGGAAGAGGAAGAGGAAAGACAGTACAGATTTACAACAGGGGTTTGAGGGAGGTCGCAGCTCAGAGGCAGATGAGGGGAAAAGCTGGGGAATCACGAGAGAGCCAGAACAACACATTGTCATTAGAAAGCATCCCAGACCCTCCATCTCCTAGAACCTGGCGATCCTTAAAGGTAGGAGAGCATACAAATCAGTATGGCTAACCTGGTTCAAAAACACCCACCCACTCCACTCACACACGAAAACAAAGTTCACCACAGCCAATCTCAAACAAGCAACCACACCCTAGGCCCACGGTTCTCAACCTGTGGGTCCCCAGATGTTGTTGGGCTACAACTCCCATCATCCCTGACCACTGGTCGTGCTGGCTAGGAATGATGGGAGTTGTAGTCCAACAACATCTGGGGACCCACAGGTTGAGAAACACTGCCCTAGGCCAACCCCAACCTCTCTCACCACCAAAGGAATGCAAGTGAATAGCAAACAGAACCTGCACAAGCGACGCTGACACAAAACCCCACACATACATTAAGTAAAATAGAAACATCGCCACCCGACCCCACCCCTATCCACCATGACCCCCTCCACCTCTTCCTCCCTTTTTCTTCCTAATGCAACCCTACTGTCTCAACAAATGAAACTGACCTATAGAAAATATAACTTGAAAAAAGAGACATTGCACATACTTTTGTAAACCAAGAAATCCATAATAATAATAATAATAATAATAATAATAATAATAATAAGTAGGAGAGCAAAGAGCTCAAAAACAGAGGGCACGTAGTGGCACCCGTAGAGGAGGTTATGATGATGACGAATGACGACGTGGGAGAGACAGGGTGGCGATTCACTTGGGACAATGCCATTACCCAAGAGGCTGGGTTCCAAAGCCTCTCTCTGTAAAGATTGAAATAAAAAAGGACTGTAAGAAACTTTCCCTTGTCTTTATAATTCCCGGGCAACCAGCCGGGAGCCGCTGACAGCTTCCTGACAATAGCATGGGACTGAGAGACACCCCCAGGTACGGGAGATGCTGTGTCCCTGCTTCTCTCCATCTGGGTGGGAAGGACAATCACTCACCTTTCCCCCCGTCTACTCAGTCCCCGCAGCACTGGGATTTTTCACCAAGATTCTCAACAACAGTGCCGTCTACGTCTTTTGGGAGCTGCCTGCCAAGCCGGGCCGAATCGAAGGCTTCAAGCTCTACCTCCGAAAGCTGCCCAGCGCCCACTATGAGGGCCCAGAGCTCTTATCCGGCATGGCCAACTCTTTCACGTTCAGCAACTTGGGTGAGTCTCCTCCTGGGCCTCCTGCGAGGGGAACTGTAGATTCAGCTCCCTGGTGTCTCCAGGATCCAGTGGTTGTGGGAAGACGCACTGCAGAGCTGCTGCCGGTCAGAGTAGACAACGCAGAACTACTGTGTTTTTTGCTGTATAGGACGCTCTTTTCCCCCTCCAAAAATTAAGGGGAAATGTGTGTGCGTCCTGTGGAGCGAATGCAGGCTCCTTGGCTTCAGCGATAGCAACGCGAAGCCTCCGAAGCGCCGAGGGAGCACTCCCCCCTCGCTCCTTGGCTTTGCGTTGCTTTCGCACTCCGGGGGCTTCAGGCGGCTATCTGCAAGCCTTCGGAGCGCAGCAGGAGTTGCACACCGATCCCTCTTGCTCTTCAGGCTTCGCTTCGCTGGAGAGGCGCTGCACAGTTTTCCCTCTCTGCGCAGCGCCCTTTCAGTGAAGCGGGAGGAGAAATGGAAGGGGCTCCGTTTCTCCTGCTACTTCGCTGAAGGGGCGCTGAGCAGAGAGGGGGAGAATTTTTTTTCTTGTTCTCCCCCTCCTATGGTCCGGTGCGTCCTATAGAGCGAAAAATACGGTATGTGGACTAATAGTCTGTTCTGGTTTGAGGCAGATTCCTTGCCACATGACGGAGAAATTGCCCCCTACCCCTCAGCTTCCCCCGCTAGCTAGCCCTCGGATTCTCCATCAATGCTGCCCCCTAGTGTTGGCTTCCGTAAACCTGACCTCCACTCCCCTCGCCTTTCCAAACTCTCTCCCACAGAACCATCTGCCATGTACGAGATCAAACTCCAGGCATTCAACGGGAATGGCGATGGGAACAGCAGTGTGCGGTTTGTCTCCCTCAAGGAGAACTCTGAGAGGCTGGGTAAGGACCAGAAACAAACACACACACATGCTTCTGCGATGGGGGATAAATTCAATTCTGTTCGCATTTAAAGGCAAATGTACCTAATTTACATTTACCGAAACAATTCACAAACTGGAATGGGGCCATCCTTCAAAATTCATACTTCTCTACAAAAACGCATATACTAGTGAAAATAACAGAAAAAGTGCATAAGTCCATAAGGAAAAACTGCTTTGCAAAAATGTCGATAATTAGGCAAAATTACAAAGGTGTGTCTATTGGGAGAAATTCACACTAAAATGAATTTTCATTAATGAATTTTCATGAGGATTCTTCTAAACACAGACTTATACACACTAGAGTGGCCAAAATTGTGGAAACTTTTGGGATTTCCTAGGTCTGATGTCTCATAACATCAGTCTTTTGTCAGTTTTAAGCAAATCCGCCCCTTCTGGTTATTTAGCTGTAACTTTAGGTAGAACAATTCAATCCAGTTTATTGTGTTTTATCTTCTGCATTACTTTATCTTTCTATCGATACGTGGTATTTATGCTATTGTTTTATGGTGTCGTTCTAAAAAAGACTGGTGTTCTGAACCACCAAAACTTATAATTGCAACATTTCCTAAAGGTTTCCACAATTTTGGCCTCTAGTGTATATATATACATAAACATACGGATGTGATAAATTCATGTGAACAGAACTGAATCTTTGGAAAAACAAGAAATGAAGAGAAACAGAAACCCTCTTGCCTCTCCATCTCTGCGACCTCCATCCCCTAACGACTGTGCTTTGTCCCACAGATGCCAACTCAGTGTGCCAGTGTGGGCAGGACGGGGAGAGCTCCCTTGCTGGCATCGTGGTTGGCGTCCACATTGGCATGGCGTGCATTATATTCTGTGTCCTCTTCCTTATGTTCGGCTACCGCAAGAGGTGAGGATGTAGAGGCTGCTCTGTACGAATCACTTGGACCTCCCAGCATCCCCTAATTTCCCTAGACACCCAAATATAGCAGCGGGGGTTTTTTGGGGGGGGGAGGAGGACCTTATCCACCCAAAGAGCCCCATTCCCACATGCACAGTCTTCTGAGGGGTACACCACAGGAAAAGTCCTCAGTGGTGCCATGTCACCTGCTGAACTTTCGATCCTAACCCACAGTTGCCCATGTTTTTTCACCCAGGGCCCTCTGCAAAACTCACAGTACAGTCGTACCTTGGAAGTCGGACGGAATCCGTTCCGGAAGTCCGTTCGACTTCCAAAACGTTCGGAAACCCAAATGCGGCTTCTGATTGGCTGCAGGAAGCTCCTGCAGCCAATCGGAAGCCTCGTCGGGCATTCGGTTTCCAAAATTAGTTCTCAAATCGGAACAGTCGCTTCTGGGTTTGCGGCATTCGAGAGCCAAAACGTTTGAGAACTAAGCTGTACGAAAACCAAGGTACGACCGCAGTTTTTTCCTAGAGGTACATCATATGCCCTAACACTTCTCTTTTTATGTCCCAGTAGATCTTCCTGAAATTCCTGCCTCCGCCTCCCTCTAGGCCCTAACTATATACATAAATAGATTGTAGCCATGAGGGGTAGAGTCAGTGTGGTATCATGATTAGGGTGTTGTGATAGGACCTGAGAGCCCAGGGAGCACAAATCAGCCCTGCAGCTTGCTAGATGAGCTTAAGCTGGTCCCTGCCTCTCCTCCTAACCAATTTCAACAAGGTTGTTGTAAGGATAAAATGGAGAGGGGGGGGGGGAGAATCATGTCCTTGGAGGAAAGACAGGATATAAACACAAAATTAATAGTTTCCTGAAATGTTTATTCCAAGTGTCCCCTCCCAGTCTCCTTAACTATAACTACCATGTATATGTGACTCATATGATTGCTTCTAAATTTTGTGACCCTGATGTTACATATGTTTCTTGTAATTTTTATTTTTTTTACTTTAAGAGATGATGTTAGGATATTATACCATGATATCCTAGTTTAAAATGTATTACAGTCAAACCTCGGTTCCTGAACAGCTCCGTTTTGGAATGTTTCGGCTCCCAAACAACGAAAACCTGAAAGTAAAGAGTTTTCGAACGCTTTTTGGAAGCTGAATGTCTGACACGGCGTCCGCTGAGTGCAGGAAGCTCTTGCAACCAATCGGAAGCTGTGCCTCAGTTGTCAAACATTTTGGAAGCTGAACAGGCTTCTGGAACGGATTCTTTTTGTCAGCCGAGGTTTGACTGTACAGTGGTACCTCTGGTTGAGAACGGGATCCGTTCCGGAGGCCCGTTCGCAACGTGTAAAGCCCGCAACCTGAAGCGCCGTAACTGAAGCGCAATTTGGTGCTTGTGCGCATGCGTGAAGCGCGATTTAGCACTACTGCGCATACACGAGCGGCGAAACCCGGAAGTAACCCTTTCTGGTACTTCCGGGTCGCAACCTGAAAAAACGTAACATCAAGCAAATGTAACATTAGATATGACAGTACTAGAGGCTGTTACCCCCTGCTCACGGATCCTGCAAAATGCAGTGTGATGCTTGCAATAATATTATATAGAAAGATTTTAAAATAATTAATTTTAAAATAAACTAAAAACAAAATATCATCATCATCACCACCCTGGGCAGATTTCCTATGTACCATTTAAGAAATGTTTCAGGAAAGAACCCCTTCTCTCTACGTCTTCCCTCTACAGCCTGTTCTGTAAGAAAGGGACCCAAGAAAGCTGGACCATCCCACAGGGAACAGAACCGGTGCACACCACCACACGGGAGCCTCCCCGGAACCAGCGGAAGCTGGAGGGTGGGGCAAAACCCTCAGAGATGGTGGAACTAGTTACCCAGGTGAGGATGGATGTGTGTGTGTGTATACCTGCTCTTAGCTCAGCAGCCTTCCCAGGCAGAACCAAGGTGCCCCAGGGGGAAGGGTCATGGCAGCAGCCCTGCTGATTACATGGGTGAAGATGTAAATCACTGTGATATTGCTTCAGTCAAGGTCTCCTCCAGTGAAACCTGGGAGCTGTTAATGGTGCTGAGAATTGCTATTCCTCTCCTGGAACCACAATTCCCAGAGTGTTTTAGCAATTGAACCCTCTTCCCGGGAAACTCTGGGAGCTGAAGGCAGAGGGCCTTCTTGGTAGTGGCGCCTGCCCTGTGGAACGCCCTGCCATCTGATGTCAAGGAAATAAACAACTATCTGACTTTTAGAAGACATCTGGAGGCAACCCTGTTTAGGGAAGTTTTTAATGTTTGATGTTTTATCGTGTTTTTAATATTCTGTTGGGAGCTGCCCAGAGTGGCTGAGGAAACCCATCCAGATGGGCGGGGTAATAATAATAATAATAATAATAATAATAATAATAATTGCTCTGGGAGGGGAATAGCAGCTGTCAGCACCATGAACAAACTACAGCTCCCAGGATTCTTCAGAATTTCCCCGAAAGTGTTATCATAGTTTTTTTAAATGCATAGTGTGAATAAGGCCTCAATTCCATCATATTTTCTCTCCAGAGCTTATACTCGGAGGCTCAAACGGGGGCCGGGGAGATGGCCAGCAGGGTCTGATATATGTGCAGGGCACCCTGGGAGTGAGGAGCAAAGCTTGCGGGCCAAAAGGCGGTGTCCGAAAGGGCAACGCGGTTAACCTGCCTTCCTTTCTCCTCACAGAACCCCCCATCCTCCGATGGACTCACCGCCCATGACACTCCCCACTTTGAAGTGACCGTCGAGCGCTGCCCTCCTTCACAGCCCAGTGGTTAAGCCAATGCCCGGTGGGAACGGAGTAGGGGGAGGCCCCTCGACCGAGCCCGGTGGCAGCTCTGTTGAGGCAGGGCCTTCCCCTGCCCCCAATTTCCCACCACCCATCCAGGATTCCAACCGCAAACCTCCAAAGAATCTACCTCACCTCCGCTGGACGGCCAGCCCCATAGCGTCCGGTCTAGCCGCCACCTGAGCCCTACTCCCACCCCAGTTCTCCCGAATGATCTATTTTTGATACAAATACCAAAACTACCTCAACCTGCCAGCCACCCTCTGGCTGCTTAAACCTCACCCACCCCTTGCCAAAAGGGAGAAGGGGTAGTGGCAGAGAGGTGGGGCGACAGGGAGCAGCTTTCCACGGCAACCGGAAGGTTCCGGAACTTGAGGCAGCCATCTTGAGGGAAAACCAGAAAGCGGGGGAAAGAGACAACTTCTCCCTGCTCTCATTCTTGGCTGCCTCAAGAATGGATGTGGATGCTGATCTCCCCCTGCCCAAATTGTGCCGAAGCCAAACCCCCTACGAATTACCGGGGCTTTGGGGAGGTTGAGGCTCCCAAATTACTCCCTAATGAGTCATGTGGTCCATTCGGGGTGGGGCGAGGACCGTCCCTTTCTGACACCTCCCACCCACGGTGCCTGGGCGCTCGGCACCAGCAGACCAAATATCGCCAAACCAAAAGTGGGAGCAGCAGCAGCGGACCCCCCCTCTCCCAAATACCCACCTCCGTCCTCTGTCATGAGGGGGGCAATGGGGTGGGCAGGGGGGGGACGCTTCACCCAAAGCCTCACATTCCTTTCCCCCTTTTCCATAGCTCCTCTTGCTGCTTCCTACAGAGTGTCTTTTTTTTGATATATATATATTATATATATGACGTCTCTATCCAAATATTTTTTAAGATGATACACAAAAGTTTGCTGAACTGCTTTCCAAAGATGTAGAGCTTTAACCGTGTGTGAGGACAGAGCCTTAGCATTTGACGTTTCTCAGAAGAGGGAGGATGGCGGCCTACGAGGCGTAGGGGGCCGCTGTTAGCCCTCTGGAAACAGCCGCGGCAGCTGGGACCTCCGGCCCGACTGCCGTGGGGCTCTTCAGTTGTAAGGGGGAACGTATTTATTGACAGAACCAAAATGTCCCACCCAGATTCTGGCTGTGGGCGGTTTCCCTCAGTCCCCTGAGGGAGGCCATACAAGATTTGGTTGGAGGCTCAGTGACTTAGCTCTCCAAATTACTCCCAAACCAGAATTACCTCCAGAACCTCCCTTAGAGCTAAAGAGCCTCGACCGTGAGGCCCACATAGTGTGTCCACCTCAGGGGACCAGACACTATGGTTACACCAGCGCCTTCCTCCTTTTCTTCTTTTCCTTCCTTTCCTGGCCTCTTTCTCTTTTCTCGGACACCAAAGCCGGCATATCAGGACGCGGTGGAAGCTTAGCTCCATCCTCCTCAGGCGGCTTTTTTAAAAAAACGGACGGGGTTTTAACTCAAACCGGAAGCTCGGCCATGAAGTTCACAGCCACAAAAGTCCAGCACATCTCCCCTCTTCTCCTTTTTATTGTTTGGAGTGGACTAAGCTCAGCATTCCTTTGGCTGCCAAAGAGAAAAGAATTGCTACTCTTAATAAGTACATAAATGCTACTCCTGCTCAGAGCATACCGGTTGAAGTTAACGGGCATAACCGGTTCAGAGCCAATGGGTTTACGCTGAGTAGGGAAGTCTTAGCCTAAACATTTAGGGGCAGAAACCTGGAAATTGCATGTACAGAACTTGATTGCCAATGAGTCGGTGGCTTGATTGATAACACTGAACTATCGACCAATTGGTATCAGGGTGTCTGAAAGCCAGCACACTTGACATTGTGTCTCAGACCTTGGTGGCCTCCACTCGTAAACCACCGAAGCTTTCATCTTGCCTTAAAGGTAATGGGACCCCTGACCATTAGGTCCAGTCGTGGCCGACTCTGGGGTTGCGGCGCTCATCTCGCTTTATTGGCCGAGGGAGCCGGCGTACAGCTTCGGTTATGTGGCCAGCATGACTAAGCTGCTTCTGGCGAACCAGAGCAGCGCATGGAAACGCCGTTTACCTTCCCGCTGGAGTGGTACCTATTTATCTACTTGCACTTTGACGTGCTTTCAAACTGCTAGGTTGGCAGGAGCAGGGACCGAGCAACGGGAGCTCACCCCGTTGCGGGGATTCGAACCGCCGACCTTCAGATTGGCAAGCCCTAGGCTCTGTTGTTTAACCCACAGCGCCACCCGCGTCCCTTCCTCATCTTGCCTTAGGGCCACCCCAAAGCACTCTCCAAATTCTGCCAGTTCACAACTTTAGCCTTGGCTTCAACTGCTGTCCTTGCTCCAGCAGGGTGATATTCTTGACGCCCAAAGAGGACAACCACCCCAGCTATTCTCCAAGGAGCTCAAGGTGGCAAACATGGTTCTCCTCCCCTACCCATTTTGTCCTCACAACAAGCCTGCGGGGTAGGTTAGGCTGAGAGAGATGGGTTGGCCCACTCAAGATTCATGGCTGAGCAGGAATCCTGGTTTCGTGGGTCCTAGACCAAACACCTTAGCCACTCGGACTGTAGAGGTGGACGTACGCGGTCTAGATGATCCCAGCAAAAGCCCCCTAAGCTTTGTCCATGTGAACATGGCTTCACAGTGCCCAGGCTGGTGTCCTTTCCATCTGTCCTTTCCTTCTCTTCCTGATTTTGATTGTCAGCTCTTTCACAACAAAGAAAAGCACAGTCGGCCAGCGTTAGACTGTATGTGAGAGAGAGCGCACGTCCGAGTGACCTCAAAATTTGCCTCGCGCAGGTGTGATTCTCTCTGTGTGCTTGCGGAAAAACGAAACCCTGTTGACCCAAAGTTTTGTGTATGAGAGGAAAAGAAAAAAAAGTACTGTTAGGTAGACGTTTCCTAAAGCTTTGCTGACCCCCTCTTCCCCATTTTTCACCCTAGTTCCTTCTCTAGGAATCATAACCAAAATATCCCCTTTACTTTTCCCTCTTCCCTTTTCCCCTACCAAAAAAAAATATGAAAAAAATAATAATAATACTCAACCTTTTTCTTTTGGATTATTTTTAGTGCTTTAGGCAAAAATGATCTCTTTTCCTAGTTGATGAGAGTTGAGATTTCCCCACCTCCCTTTGATAGACGAGTGTCTCCCAGATAGCAGAGACACACACAGTGGTTCTATGGAATCGCCAGAGGCCGACAGGAAACGGGGAGCTTTCCAATGGCACCCCACTTCCTGTCAAAATTAACTGCCCAATTAAAACGGGCCCAACCCAGAGTGTGTTGTTCCTCCTTTTGGTTTTTACATATCCACCGTGACCCACCTCGATTCAAGCATAACCAAAGGTGCTTTTCAAAACCGTTGCAGCTGATCTTCAAAGATGCCCACTGGTGGTCTAATTTCTGGTCACGTGGGAACACGTTTACTATATAGCTTTAAGAAACCACTCGAGCGACTCCACTCGCGTCTCTGTGGCTGGCGGGGGGCTGAATCTGCCCCCCTTTTGCTTCCATTTCACATTATCCCAACCTTAAGCTCATTTTTGTGTCGGTTTGTGCAATTCTTTATTTTTTTAAGACGCCTGCATTAAGATCCGTAGATATTCTACCAGCAGGCAAAAACCGTGTAAAGGAAAATGCAGCTAATAAGCTTCTTATTTTGGAAGCGACTTTCCCAAATATAACAATGAACTCTGGGATTTTGCTTTCGCAAACACACACATCTTTGTGTGCAGAATTTGGAAGGCGAGCTGCGTTTCAGTTTGTGTTCTGGTTCGGGAATCGCGGATTGGGTCGGTCCGTGTTAAAATGCCAACTGAACTCATTTCTCTGAGCCCGTTTCCTCACATGCAGCTCATCTTAATGGCCACTGGCCCGCTCTGGAGATCTATTAATGTCAGCCGAGGTCTGGTAAGAAGCTACAAGGCCAGCCGAGTGGCGGCCAATCCCACTTCTAAGAAATCTCCACCCGTCCCAGAAGCCACGCCCCCTTTCAGGGTTGGCGCCCGCCACCCTCGTTTGCAGGAAGCTACATTCATTAAAGTATCTTCTTACAAGGACTGAGTCGTCCTCACCAAAGATGCCCACTTTTTAATTGAGATGTCAGAAGTAGCTGCCCAACCCAAGTCTTTGAGATGCTCGTTTCAGGAAACATTGAACAGAAGTCTTCTTCCACCACCTGCCTGACGTCCCAAGGTAGAATATTCAGTCCCTAAGCTTTGCATACCACTGGCTCCTCTACAATCTTTCCACTGCTACCCTTGACAGTTCCTTCATCTGCAGATCCAGTCTTACAACTTCTTATCCATTCATTGCCAGTGGCGGCACTGAATGACAGATCTCTGTCCTATTTCGACTTATCTCCTTAAGAACCTTTTTGGAAAATATTTAACTTCCCCTGGGTGGGGAATCTGCATCCCTCCAGACATTGCTGGACTACAACTCCCATCAGTCCTAGGGCTAGGGCTGATGGGAGTTGGGAGTCCAATGACATATGGAGGATCCCCTCTCGCCCACCCAAGTTTCCGCAGGCTTAAGCATGCAGAAATGTTCCTTAGTGGATCTTCTGTTTGCAGCCTGATCCTGCAGATGTTTTCCCTCTCAGATGCAAGTCCTACATTTCAATGCAATTCTCAAATACATGTGCAGAGCAAGGTTTCCCAAACTTGGGTCTCCAGCTGTTTTTTGGACTACAACTCCCATCATCCCTGACCGCTGGTCCTGCTAGTTAGGGATGATGGGAGTTGTAGTCCAAAAACAGCTGGGGACTGAAGTTTGGGAAACCCTGGTGTAGAGCAGTGTTTCCCAACCTTGGGCCTCCAGCTGTTTTCGAACTACAATTCCCATCATCCCTGACCACTGGTCTTGCTAGCTGAGGATTATGGGAGTTGTAGTCCAAAAACAGCTGGAGGCCCAAGGTTGGGAAATGCTGGTGTAGAGGATGAAAATCACAGCATTCCCTTTCACCATCACCTTCCTTTCCCCCCATTGCGCAGTTACTGCTTGGTTTCTGAGTTTCTCAGTGTGTTCATATATATGATTCAGTAATCATAAACCTAGTGGCGGTTTTCCCCTTCAAAATTTGCTTTAATTAAGAGCTGTGAAGCTGTGATGAATTCATCACTACTCCAGCATATTTGTTCATACATGAGGCTCCTCCTATCACAAAGTCCACAATGCTCCCCATGCTTGTAAAGTTAACACACCAAAATACTGCTTCTTACAGGAGGTAACACAAGAAACACTTTAGTTAAGCACAAAACATGTCCCATATTGAGAAACCCACATATCCAGCATCACCCAATCCCAGCTCACTTTACACTATGGACAAGCCACTTTTCAAACTATTTTAACTTTCAAAACAAGCCACCTCTTGTAGAATTGTTCAAGCATCACCTTTTTGCACCTATTTAAAATATGGGAATGTTTGATCCATTGGCTCATCACACAACTTTAAAATTACATCCCACCCCCCAATCTTGCAGCACAATTGTGGCCAAATATAAATGTGAAAAAATAACTTAAGCTTTCACACAGCTTTATTGACCAGGGCTGTCCAACAGGTCAGTCGCAATCTACCGGTAGAAAGCTCAACAACTCTGATCAATCCAATGGGTATTGAATTTATTTTGGATTTATGGGTATATGGAGTTTATTTATAGTGGGAGTAGATCACAGTCTCTTGGGAGCTGGACACCCCTGTTACAGACCACAAAATCCATGATGCTGAGTTTGACGTAGCTTTAAAGACTATGAAACCCATGACACAGCTCTGACGCAGGAACAGAGGAAGCTGCCTTATACCACGTCACACTTGCCTTATAACACGTCACCCCCAATAAATAAACCAACCAACCAACCTACCTACAACACCCAAAACTTCCGCTGTAGTGAGAACCACCAGAGACTTAAATAATTGGGAAAGCAGTGGAGAATGGAGGCAAGTAAGGTTACCAGATGTTCCCGTTTCCCAGGGACAGACCCCGGATTTACAAATCAGTCTATCATGTCCACTATCATTCCAACTGAAGTTGAAAAGTGTCCCCGGATTCACTGAAAAAAGTCGGGTAACCTTAGAGGCAAGGTGACATAGGGATCCAAGGAAATCCCATTTCTGGCAACAGATTTGCCAGGGAAATCTTGAACTTTGGCAGAGCTTGACCAACAGAAGTAGTAAGAATTTTTCTCCAGTGGCTTTTGCACATTCAGCATAGATGCACAATGGAGGAGACTGACGTTAGTCAAGGGTAATCTAAGTGGCACAAACCGAAACACAGGAGAAAATAAATATTTAACTTCACGCATGACAGACTACTACTGATATTTCCAATATACAGTGAAATATTCACTGAAGTAAGTTTTAGAAGACAACAACAACTTCTCCTATTGCTTTAAGCCAGCTTTCCACAACCTGACACTCTCTGGGTGTTGTTGGACTCAAACTCCCATCACCTGCAGCCAGCGTGGCCAACTGTCAGGGATGATGGGTTTTGTAGTCCAGGAACATCTGGAGGGTACGAGGTTGGGAAAGACCATTTTAAATGTGTCCAGGTGTGAGGTCAACTACCTCTGAATGTGAACCAACAGGGCAATGTGCCAGAGCTTCATCAACCACAAATGTACAGGAAGCTTAACTCTAAGAATGCACATTATGAAATCCACACGTTAGGAACAAGGCCAACTGTGGGACTCTTTAAAAAAACAACAAAAACTGAACTTATTTCTGAGCAAGCTATCAGCTAATCTGGATTTGCTGATAACCTTGAGGACTAGTGAGCTGTCTGCCAACAAATTTGTTCAGTTATGCCAGTCAATGCACAATGCCAGGCTCAAACAGCAAACGCAAACACCTGAAATAACTCTTATATCTCTTTGAAAAACATCCTTCAAATTACCCACAACACAGATGTGCACAAATCTGTTTTGCAGGAATTACACAGCCAATGAAATTTATATTCCGAATCAAAGAGGTTTAAAATATCTCCATGTGACATAATGTCACTAGGTATGCTGACTTCCAAGTGTATTTTCACAAAATACTTTTTCCATATGGACACAGACATAGAAAAACTTCTTCAGGAATGGATCTTGCCTGATCTCCTCCCCATTTTATCATGGGAAATCTTGTACCCCAAAGGTCTTGCAGCAAGAAATATACAATACTTGCTTGCAACTAAACGAGCTTTTCAAGAAGCACTGCCTTTAGCTTATAAAAAATAACCTGTTCACATCGAAAGTTTCTTTACAAAAATCCTTCTTTCTTTCCCCCAGTGCCCTGGGATCTAAAAGTGCTCCCCTAACAAACACAGAGTGGTGGCAAAATCAGATATAAGGAACCCTCCAGTAAATATCGGCCCACAGAGCTTCATGCAAACAAATTAGACCCAGATCTGGGACATGTTGGGCTCTGTGGAACTGATGAACTCCATTCTGTAAGCAAGTCAGCATACACTGCCTGATGTCAGAGGACAAAACACCTTTTTTCAAAACCTGTTTGTTATAAGCCAAGTCAAAAGCCTCCTTTGGCTCGTTTCAGAATTCTGTGGATAGCGGCCATAATCCGTTATCAGGGGTATCACATGATTAAAGACCATGAACACATGAATCGACCAATTAAATCTAACCCTAACGCCCTCCCCAAACCTGTTTTGTTTTTCTAAGGTGATACATGTACTACAACAGCATGCACTGTCCAGTAAGAGGCACCTGCCCTTAATCTTCCCCACGCAGGAAGGAATCCCTCTTCTCGTATCTTCTTGGAAGAAGCATCCGTCCTTCTTGCTCATGCCGGAAGGAATCCGCTTTTCAATGTCATCTCAGAAGAGGTATTCCAACCTTTCAGTTCACAGATGAAGGTATCCTACTCGTAGCATGATTTCAGATCAGGCATCCTTTCTTGGTCCTCTTCCCACACCATCTCAGAAGAGGCATCCTCCTTCCTCTTTCTCAAGCTGGATTAACCGATTAACCAGCTGAAAAACGGCAGCCCTAATATATATCTGAACATCTACTAAAAATAGGTCCTTTCTCTTGTGAAAATCTGGAGGGTTGGAGTGAAGACAACCCATTTCTAGAGCTTCCCTCCAGATAGAACATTATTTCTCCAACAACTAACCATCCCACCTTCCCCCCACTCTGTTCTACTTCAGGCTGGCAAATAAATGTTGCCATTTTTTTTTTTTAAATGTCATTTACGAAAAAAGTGGTAGTCACTTTGGATTGCAAAGTCTTACCTGTTTACATATAAAATGTTACCCATTTATCACTTTTTTTAAAAAAAAGAGTCAGGTTTTGTCCTGTTTTAAAGGTTCCACGCCTGGCTGAGATTCTGGCTCACCATAGGTGACTAGTTGACCTTGCTTAACTTAAACCAAATTCCCAGTGCTATGACATATTAAAAATTAACATTCTTGTCACGCTCTTCTTCTGCCTTGTTGGGTAACTCCAAGTCCCACCAACTTTGATGACAGACCGTGCTTGGCTGTGGTCCAGAAAATCTGGAGGGCACCAGGTTGAGAAAGTGTAGTCTATGACGTTAGGTCACCATCCAGCACAGACACTTCGGACCCAAAATTCAACAGCTCCCAGAACACGAACCCATTTTAAAAGCAACCCATACACGTTCATCACGGTGGATATTTTGAGCTGAAGGAGCACACCCAGCCAGGAGCTTTTAACATCCTAAAAAACATCCCTTGTTTTGAAAAGTTTAACACACCCCAAAGACATATCCGTGAGATTTGTTGGGTTGGCAACAGCACTCTCTAGTTTTGAAGCTTGACCTCTGTTTCCGACGAACCACTGTGACTACGCCCATCTTTGTAAAGGGGGGGAAATGGCTAGTTACCAATGAGACAAGAAAATGCTTTTGAACCTAAAATTTGTTACGGAAAAAAACTTGTGTTTTGTGAAACGAAGTAAACAAGCTTTAAGAAGCCACGGCCCGGGGTCCTCCTGGAAGATTAATTATTGGAGAAGGGAGACCCCCTGGCTGTGGAAAAGCTAACGTCCTATGCGAGAGAGAGAGTACGGCCCAAAGGTGATGGAGAGGACCAGAGAAGTGGGACCATCATAAATGTTTGTTTGGGGGGGGGGGTGGGAGAGATGCAGGAGGGACTCCCCAAATCTTCTCCATCACTGTTCAATGCTTGGTGGTTACAAACGGAAAGGCAACTTGTGGTTTTGAAATTCCAGGGGGCTCCTCAGCCGATTCAAAGAATTAACTAGGTGTCAACAAGATCGGGGTTTAAAAGGCAAGAGGGTGCGGAGACAGCTTTAACTGGCATCACAAGGCATCCAAGCAACTGGGAGGAGGATACCAAATGTTGAACTCACTCCCATCACCATGGGGGAATTTAATGTGTAAATGGAAGGGGAAAGTTGGAATTGGCAGAACATTCTCCTCACTTTAAATTGGCCTGCAAAATTTCACTTAATTCTAAATTTCCCCTTTTTTGATGCTGCTGAATTTTTTTTAAGGAGGAAAAACTGAAAATACCCTATGTTGTACCGTACAGCATCATTTTAAAAACCCACCTTATTGAAGGTTTTTTTAAAATTAAAAAAAAAACTCCATTCTGAATTTGAAAATGATTTTTTTCCCTGATTTTTTAAATTTCAAGTTACACCATCATGTGAACTTCTCCCCTTGTTTTTGTGATTTAAAACAAACAAGACCAATGAACTGCCAGGAGAGATTTCTCCCATTCCTACCCAAGAGTAACTCGTTTGTATCGCACCTTCTGCACTGGCCCCAATTTTACAGCTCGGTTCAAAGAGAGGTAGCCACCGAAGGTTTCAAAACCTCAAGGATGCAGGGTTGATGTCTGGAAATCTTTCTTGTCTTGTGTTGAAAATTAAAAAAAAAAACTGATGTGCAAAACAACCCCTAGTTCTACTGTTTTGTTTTTGTGGGAGGGGGCAGGAGGAATGGAAGTTTCCACCCATTAGCAGAGTTTGACATTGGGCAATGAATCTGAACCGACACACAGAATGAAATTTAAAAAGTATGAGTCTGGCTTTTTCTTAGTATTGTTTTTTGACGGGACATGCAATGGATATTCTGAGTAGATTCCATCTGCACTATACATTTAAAGCACCATAGCACTATAAACAGTCATGGCTTCCCCCAAAGAAATCCTGGGAGCTGTAGTTTGTTAGGGTGCTGAGACCTACAGGAAACACCCTATTTTCCTAGCACAGCTACAATTCCCACTGTTCCCTTGGATGGATTGTTAAACCACTCTGGGAATTGTGGCTTTGTAAGAGAAATGCGGGGTGTCCTCCTAACACCTCTCAGAGCCACTAGCAAACTACAGTTCCCAGGATTCTTTTGGGGAAAGCTGTGGCTGTTTCAAGTGGTATGATACTGCTTTAAATGTATAAAACACATAGCACAGGACTGCAGCCTAAGTTTATTTTAATCATCTATTTCCTGCCATTCCCCCTAAGGTCCCTGGGCAGGTTACAGCCCTAAAACACAATATTAAAACCACTTACAACCATGAAGTTGGGTCCTAAAAACATACACTTCAAGTGTTAAAACATCCCTGTGGTTTGCTCCCAGATAAATGTTTTGACAGCGTTTAAACATTTCATTTTTAACTCTTATGCACTGTATGCTTGCCAGGGCGAGATAGGAACTATTATTATTATTATTATTATTATTATTATTATTATTATTATTATTAACCTAATGGCCCATCGGTTACCTTCATAACTGAATCAGCCCAAGCAAATTCTGGAGGGTTTCCTGAAAAAGCTGGCATTCACTGCTCACTCACCTAGTTTGGAATGCAACTTCCAGAGACTAAAAAATGCCTTGAGATGAGAAAAGCTTTTTAAAAATAGTATTTGAAGGGTGATTTTTTTTTTTTTACACAATACTGAAGTTATGGGGAAGAGGCGTAAATTTAGTGGCTCTCAGCACCTCTTTTGAAGGTCCCAATTTCCCTGTCCGGTTAAAAAGTTCTCCAGCTGCAAGGCTGGGAAGGGACTTTGGTTCCAGGACCTTGGGAGAGAATATGGATTAAGTCAGGGGGATGGGGGGGAGCCTTTTCAGCCCCAAGATGGGTGGGGCGCATGCCAGTGGTGGGCGGGGCCAAAGCCAACCATGGGCGGAGTCAAAGCTGGGCGAACACCGAATTTGTATGCACATACCCTATGCTCACAAATCCATCCACAAACAACTGGCGGAGGTGAGTTTGTAAGAGAGGTCCTGAAGGCCTGAGATTCTTACTCACCTTTTCTCTAAACCAGAAAGTCCCAAATGCTAGAAGGGCAGTGTTAGCTGTTCCTCACTACTAGGGGGAGTAGCCCAAGGAGTTGGGCAAGTGGCTGAGTCATCCCTGAAGATTTCGCCCCTGGCCCAAGGATGCTGATCGGTGACCCATACGCAAACACAAGTGTTGTTTAAAAAATTCTACGGTGCTGCCTCCAAAGACCTCTCCCCGGATTTCCCTGACAGCAAATCCAAAATGCCCCAGTCACATCAAAATGTATAAACCATTCCTTTCTTTATTAAACATAGCTTGCAAGTGATAAATATTACAAAGTTTTTTTTTTAATCCTTTCTCCAAAAATTAGCTTATTATTATTATTTTTAATCAGGTCACTGCATAATCAATTGGCAATATTTAAACAGCTTTTTTTTTCTTCCTTCCTTCTCCTTTTAAACCGGATTTTCAAAAACACAATGCGGAAAATTAAAATTAAAAGCCCTCTTAAAATTGTGCAAAAGGCCCGATTTCCACCAAGGTTCCCCCCCCTTCACCCCGATAATTTGCAGCTGCAATTCTCTCTGATCCCTCCTGAGCTCAGCTATCTCTCGCTGCCCTGGGTTTCAAATTGGTGTGTGTGTGTGCTAAGCTGCGTGATTTTTTTGTCTTTTTAACACACGCACACACCCTGCTCCTGCAACGGAACGACTCGTGGTGCCTTGAGCCCCCCGTGCTGTGGGGACGGGGAATTGGTGGCCCCCTGGCTGTTACCAGACTTCCAGCTCCCATCAGCTTCAGCCCGTGCGCCAAACGGCCAGGGATGGTGGGAGCTGCATTGCAGCAACATCTGGAAAGCCACAGGCTCCCAACATCTGGAGGGCTGCAGCTTCCCACCTGAGCTAGAGGAATTGAAGGCTGAAGAGGGAAAGTGGCAAAATGGGATGTTTTTGGGGTGTGGGGAGGAGAGAAAGTAGGGCCTCTCTGGCAAGTTAGGCCCTTGATCTGAGAGCCGGCAGCCCCAGCAAGGGGACTACCATTGCTCTTGACCCGAAGAGATAGGGGGGTGGAGCTGAACCCTGCCTCTGTAACATATGGCTGTAGGACGGTTGCAACTGACCTCCCCGGATTTGCTGTGATCCTTACAGGAGATATCATGTTGTGCTGGGGGGTTGGGGAACCCTACGAGATACAGGATCCACAATGGGAGTGTGGTGGGGAAAGAGAAGGTGAAGGTTGAGTAGGGGGGAAATTATGACCGTATTAAGAGGTGGTGGCTGGTTCCCAAGAACTAGAGTAAGGTTGACTCATGGTCAACAGCCTGGTGCGAGGAATGGTGAGCATGGCTGCAGGTCGAGAGGCTACAGAAAGTGATGGCCAAGGAAGACGTGCTCAGGTGAGGGAAGGCACCAGGAGTCCACACCCCACAAGTGGGAATCCTTTGGCCCTCCTGATGCTGCTGAACTACAACTCCCATCAGCCCCAGCAAGCACGGTCAATGGCTGGGGTGGGAGCTGTCGCTTAGCAACATCAGGAGGGATGAAGGATTCCCACACGTTCCTTCCCCACACAGCCAATCACCCCTAAGGCGGCAAAGGGACCACCTGATGTTCATCTTGTTGACTCTCCCACCCTCTTCGCGGGAGAAGCCTCTGCACACTTTGCTCAACTGGGGGTGCGGGTTCCCGAATTCAGGCCAGGAGACACAAGAGGGGGGGATTGGGACCACGCCATTGGCTGAATGGTTGAGGGAGAGAGGTCTGGGACCAGAGATGTGAAGATGCAGGGTTGTGTGCACCTAAGGTATACTCAAGAGTAGGCCCGCAGAAATGAAAAGCGGCCTAAGTTGGTCACGGCCATTGCTTTCAATGGGTCTACTCAGAGTAGGAACTGCACTGCATGCAACCTGCACACCAGGAGGGCTACACTCCAGGAAGTATGGGAAGGTGAGAAAGTGCTTTTCGGCTACCATCAAGTCCAGTCAATGTTATCCAGCATGCTGCAGATCAAATGTGGGATGGATCATTAAGTCAGTTCTGGGGGTTCATCATGTGACACCAAAATTTAAAAACGTGATTCTGTCCCTCAGCACACACACACACACACACACACACACACAGGATCCTTCAAATCAATGGTGAACACATGCTGGTTTCACAACAGCTTTGCTCAGATTTTCTTCGAAGCCTCCGCACCTGGGGGTTCGAATATAGATTTCCAAGAGAGGTGATATTGGGGTGTTGGGGTGCATGACAGAAGGTCACAAAGAACGCACCCGTAATGGCAGGCTGCAAAAATTACAGCTTTTAAATGCTGGAGTCCTCTTGAGTTTAGTAATGTCATAAAAGACTAGAAGCTTGGCTTTATAAGAAGTCAGAAAGCTACTCCCAAACACCCGACTTGGTCCAAAGGGAAATGAAATAGCATTGGGAAAAGGAGCCAAACTTTCCCTGGAGTGTTAGGAATCAGACGCCCTGGGATCTTAAGGGCAAATAAACAAAAGGCATTAGGAAGGGCTGCACAAGATGCGAAAGAAGCACACTTTGGTCCATTTCGGGAACTGTCGTTCTCCAAAGTAGATAAGAGACAAGGCCCATTTCTTGAAGAGCCCTCCATAAGACGGTCTGACAGCTCGTAAGGATGGCCCTCAATTAAATTGGTGGGGTTGAGAGTTAAGGAGAGACTCTACTCAGAACGTACTGGCATGCAAAGACTTCTGGCTCCCATTAAGACGGGACAAGACATTTAAGCGGCTCTCTTCACACTCAACGGATCTCAAAGGTATTGGAGTGCTTGCTTTTCGTAGAGAATCTATTACACCTTTCCATCCCCATGTTAAGAACCTCAGGAAGCTGAAGCTGACGGAGGTTTTGTACGAGAGACATTAAGCCCGATATTCCCCACTGCGCTGATGGGCTTTGAACTTGTTTGGCAATGGCCGGTTGACGTGGAACGAGTCACATTCTCCCTTCCTGTATGTACATGCACGCACACTCACACTTATGAACAGCTTAGCTAAGCAGAGCACAATCTCTGCCCGCCTGGGCAGTGGAAACCTTCGCTTGTGTGCTGGAACCATGAGGGATAGATGCACGATCCACATAATTAAAAAATCCCCAGGATTTTCAGGAACTCAAATCCTGGATGCACTTTCTTGGGGCGCAGGGGAAAGAATATCAAACAGTCCCTAGAATGTCACTGATATTTAAGAGGGGGTTTTGGGGGGGAGCAGGGATGATAGAAAGTGGATCACTGAAAGGCGGAAAGAATGAAAGGGGATGAAGCTGAGAGGGACCAGCAAATGGTTGAAAGGGGAGATGCAGGGAGAAGTACTGTCTCCCCCTGGAAATTGGGGTTGGTGGGAGCTGAGTTTCTGGACGCCGGATGAGGAACAGTCGAGAGAAGTGTATGCTGTCTCAAGCCTAAAGCATTCGTTACAAACAGTGCAAATACATTGATAGTTTAATACTAGTATTTGTTTTGATTCCCCCGTTTGTGAAAACTTGGGGTTGGGGGGGGACGGGGATGGGGAGGGAGCCCCTGGGCCTGTGGCCTCTACCAAGGCTCAAAGTCCGTGTGCATGCTGGTAGTTCATGGGACTCCTTGCTTCTGACACAAGGGGAAGAAAAGGCACCTTTTGGGGGAAATGATGGCTACCACCAAGTCCGTTTCAGCTTTTTTTGGGGGGGTGCGGATGGGTAAAGTGTGGGGCGGGTGACATGAGCTGCATAGCGCCCCGCCCCAGCCTCCTCCCCCCCCCCCGATCTCCAGGAAACTGCCTTTTGCACATTTTAAACGCCGTACACAAAGAAGGTCACACTACAAAAAGGACGTTAAACAACTTTCACAATATTCATGGCTAAGCTGTCTTCTCTTTTTGTCGTTTTTGTTTTCTCTACACAAATGTACAATTTACCCACCCCGGTTTGTTTTTTGTTGTCGGCTTTTCCGTACCCCCGCCCCCAAACTTCTTTTTTTTCCAGTTTTCGTTTTTTTTATTTTTAAATGTGTCAAGAAATAGCTTATATACAACGAAGAAAAGTCTTTAGTTATAACGTTTCGGCAGCAAGTATTGTTAAGCTAAGAAGAGCTCGTTGGGGGTGGGGGAGGAGAAAGGGAGCGAATAAAATGGGGGGAAGGAGAGGAAACCGAGGTTGTGGGGCGGGGGGAGTGAAACAGAGGCCGAGGGAGGCGAGTTACGCTCCTCCTCCCACCCCCCACCCCCCGATGGAAGAAAAGCGGGAGAAAAATAAAAACAGCATCAACCACAAAGCACGTATGACTAATCTGGAAAAGAGAGAGAGGAAAAAAAACCCATAAGATGGAAAAGGAAACCCTTAATTCTGTACCATGAAAAAGGATGGTTTTCTACATTACACCCCCCGCCCCCTCAGAAAAACAAAGAGAGAAATGGGTTTGTGTGTGTATATGTGAGAGAAAGACATTTGTCGGCTTTAGGAAAGCAGGAAGATGGGAATCAATTTTAAAGTAAGGGATTTATGGGGCGGTTGGAAAGGAGGGAGGTTGTGTGTCCACCGCAGGCAAATATTGCATCCTGGGAAGGGACGTTGTTGTAAAGAGGGGGATTGAGGGGGTGGGGAGCCAAGCCCCCCCCCAACCTGCTCCAAATTGGCTGAGTAGGTCCAGCCACCGGGCAGAAGTGCCAAAGGGCCATGATCCTGCTCTATGCTAAAGAGGCGCGCTCCCGGGGGAAGCGAAAGTGGAGTTACCTGCCTGAGTGCACAAGGTAGGGCAGTCTCCCCACTCTCCCCTATAGAAATGCCCCCCCTCCATTCTTCCCCTCTCTGTGCTAAAGAGAGAGAGAGAGAAAAAAGAGGTGAAGAAAAAATCCTTCCTAGATCAGTGCCTTTCCCTCATCCCAAAACACCTGCTTCCAAAAAAAGAAAAATGTTTGCCAACCTGGAAAGTTTGAGCCAGGAGCGAATTTATTCTGCAAGGAGGCTGGCTGCTAATCCCACTGGGAAGACCCTCTTCTGGGGGAAGGTGAAAAAACTCCAAGTGTGGTCCCCGGGCTGGTCTGCTGAGCAGACTCAAAGCTCCTTTGGAGAGGGACGTTTTGCAAGCAGGGCAAAAGGTGGTCCCAACAGAAAGAGTGTGGAAGAGAACAAGTTCTGGCTGGATGATCTACAACAGCAATCTTTGGGTCGTTACTAGTTTTTAGAACAGCCCTGGTGGGTGGGAGATGACTTAGGTTCATTCATTTCAAGGAGCCTCATCGGAGCAGAACTTTGTTGGGGGTCACCCTTTGGGGTAGGAAAAGACTGGCAGGAGCCAGAGGATGAGAGAAGCACTGATTCAATAGGCAGGATTCTTCCAGGGGGTGGGGTGGGGGGAGTCCTCTGCCCTACTGCCAAAGCCATATATGCCACCCCAGTGTGGTGATGGCAGTGGGGAGGGGGGGGAGTGGCTAATCCTTGTCCTCCCACCCCAAAAACTCCAAAGTAGTGGCTGGTTTGCTACCATTCAATGCTTGCCGCCAAAGCCTCTGCCTGGGCCCTGAAAGGCAGAGGCAATAATTATTGCACATTTCTTACATCACCGCATTATTTTTTTTAATAGAAAACAACAACACAAGACCAAAAGGATACCCGACCCCTCCCCAATAACACTAGGTGGCTGGAACTGGTTCACACCTGGCAACGCCCGATTCTAAAGGGGGAAGGGGTGCGGGGAGGACAAGGGCACTTGTTTTGGGGTGAGGGAAGATCGTAGATCCAATTTAAGCAAATTGGGGAGGGTGGGCGAGGGGTCGGGGTCCTCAAGGAGGCAAGGAAGGGCGTAGCACGTGGAGGAGATATCTTAAGACGCAGCCAAACCTTTTTTTTTTTTGTTTCCAAAGGAAACCTTCCTTCCGGCATCGTGACAGTCGGAAGGATCCTGGAGCGAAAAGAAAAAGCTTTCCAGGGAAACGGAAACTATTGGGCTGCGTGTCTTGCGTGCGTGTGTGTGTGTATATATATGTATGTATGTATATATTGATAATTAACCTCGTGGCCCTCAAAGATGAGGCCAGACACCAACTCCCACCAGCCCCAGGGAGCTTGGAACATAACCCAGGGATGATGGGACAATTGGCCTGGCAACATCAGAGCGGGTGAACCTCAGAGTTAGCTATCCTGATCTACACACACCTGCAATGCTAACCTGCTGCTAGCTTATGAAAAGTATCTGGCGGCCCCTCCTAACGCATGGGCGGTTCCCCCCACCTCTGTTTCTTTGTTAAGTGCTCAGTGATTGGGGGGGGGGGGAGAAGAGAGGAAGCACAGGCGTGGGGAGGGGATACCACAGACCTGGTGGGGAGTGCCGGCTGGGATGCCTGTGTGCGCGAGTTCAGGGGGCTTTGGGGTCCTTGATTCAGTGCTTCCGAAAGGGGGACGCGAGTGAAAAAAGACCGGCGGGGAGGGGGAACCCCGAGAGGGAGAGAGGGATGCTCCCTTTCCCTCCCCATCGCTTCAGACTGGAGACACGACTGGAGGAGCAGAGCAGAAAAAGCAGAAAATTTAAACAAAGCAGAGCAGGGTGGAGTACAGCTCAAAGAGCTCCTACAGCCGCCTGGGGTGTGACTGAGCAATTCGCTCTCCGCTCGCGAGGGTCCGATGTCAGGGAAACGCCTCTGGGGCTGATCTCGAGGGCTCGGGTGGCAGTGGCGGACCTTGAAACATTTGGCGCTCTCTCTCTCTCGCTGAAGCTCCCCCGGCAACTGAAGGGTGGGCAGAGAAGGCCGGTTACACGTCCTGGTATCCTCCGCCGACGCAACGCTGCAAGATGTTCCTGGCCTGTCAACGGCGGCCTTCGCGGCACAGGAGAGACGAGCGAAGAGATGGCTCCGCGGAGAAACCGACGTGATGCCTGGAGCTCCTTTGGTCTGGGAAAGGGGCGGTGTAACAGAGACCGGACAGGGTGGCAGGCTTGGGGGAAGCCGACAGGTCAGAGGGGTGAAGAGAGCCAAAGAGCATTTGAAAGCACCCAGCAGAGTTCGTCTTAGGAGGCCCGTCTCCAAGGGTGTAGGCGGTGTCTGTTCCCTGGCACGGACGTTTCAGAGACGCGTGCCCTGCTCTGCCAACGGCCAGCTCATGCCCCTCTAGCCCACTCCGTTGGAAACAAAGAAACCCACCCAAACCAGGGATGACTCTCTGAGACGCCGTCGGCTTCCAGGGCTGTGCCTTCTAGATGGTCGGCCACACCCATGGGGGTGGCCTACACCTCCCCACCTTGGGGTGCCCCTGGAACAACTCTGCCGAAAGCCCTGAGTCAGCCCCGATCAGCTTTCGGGAGGAGGAGCCTTTCAAAGTCTCAAGAAAGATTTCCTTTTTTAAAAAAAGAAACAAAAAAGAAAAGGTGCGCTCTCTCTCTCTCTCAGCCGTCCGTTTTAAGCCAAAGGGAAATAAAAATAAGAACACAACAAGTTTAAAAATTCTACGCGTTATCATTACAAATTAAAAAATAAAATAAAAGGGAGCGTAAAACAAAGCATTAACATAGTGTATAGTGCAGGATCCAAGCAGACGCGTTCTGACCTCGGGAACGGAGCGAAGGAGGGAGGGAGGAGGGACGGGGGCGCCTGGCCTCTCCCCGCAAACAAAATCCGGAGATGAGAAGAAAAGCGGGAGGGAGAGTTGGTTCCGGAAGAGGGCAGGTCACTGAAGTGTTTTTTTTTTTTTAATGTTCTTGTCTTTTTTTTCTCATTTTTTTGTGGTTTTTTTTGTCGTCTTCTTTTTTGTCTTTTTCCGTTTTTTGTCTTTTCCTCCACATATGGTAGGCACCAGTACAGGCACTGCATGCGACGGATGAGGGGGGGGCAGGTGGGTGGGAAAAGGGTGGGGAGGGGGGCGCAGCTGGCGTTATTTCTGCCCGCTGATGGACTGCGATATAGAGCGTGGCGGGATCATATCTAAAAGGTACTCCCGCTGCCGGTCCGCCAGGCTCGACGCTTTGTGGCCCCCGATCCCGGCGTTCAGGTAGGCGATGTTGACACCTGGGAAGAGGAAGAGGTAGGAACGTTTCTGCTATGAGGCACAGGCAGCCAATTCCTCTCCTGGGAACGTGTCTCAAGTGTGGGTGGGGAACGCAGCCCCTCCCACTCTCATCGCCAGCCCTGATTTCCACCCTTCTTAAGTGCTTTTGCCTGGCTGAAACGTGCCCCTTTTGAATGTCTTGTCTTTTTAAAAAAAGAATACATTTTTAAAATTTACGATACATAACAATTATAGAAAAGAGCAAAAAGATACAAGAACCCCAACTCGACTCCCACTCCCCACTCCAGGATAGATCCATCTAGTTAAGTTTGCTAAAGTCCAATCTGTGATTGCAGTAGCTGCCATTCTTCAGGGGTATTGGCAAAGTATTCTATAAAAGGATGCGATATTTCAACAAAATCGTCCCCTTATTTGCATTATTCACTGTGTGTAAGAGAGAGAGACTGATTCCCCACTTGCCCCGAGGCACAGGGATTTATGTCTCTGTGTGTCTTGCAATACACTGGTTTTCCCTTCCAACACTATCTGGCCCTCACTATGATGGATGCCCCCTGGCCACCCAAAAACTCCCCCCCCCCATCTGGGCAACTCTCTTCCAGGGGCTGAATGATCCCTGCTGGGATCGGCTGGCAGAGGGCAGGATATATATTGAGGCAGGGTCCTCTGCGCATCTCTGCCCCCACCCCCCAAATTCTGGAAGACTCTACCTGGCATGCCGAGAAGGCCTCCCGCCACAGAAAGCTGCGGGGCCTGGGCAAAGTTGGACAGCATGGAGCGGGCCGAGGTGGGGATGCCACGCTGCAGGGTGCTCTGGGGTTGCGGTGCCTGGAGAGAGAAGGGGGGGGGGCAGAGGAAACAGAACATCAGGAAAATGAGTGGGGCACAAACAAATAAAAGTATTGGGTCCAAACTCCACTCGGTGTTTAGCGATTCACAGTGCGGAGTTGGAGACTCATTTTCTGCCGACAATAATTACTCAGCACGCAACCAGACGTGTTGTGAGTGGACAGGAATAAGAAGACCGTTTAATAATTTTGTGTGGAGGGTTAAGATAAATGTTTGCATAAGACACACAGGGTTTTCAAAGCTCTGCTGCAGTTCGTTTTTCAATATTACTATTGCTACTCAATTTAGCAAATACATCCAACAAAGGAGGTGTGATTGGCGTCTGCTGGAACTGGTGGGGAAGAAGGAAGGGAACCAAAAGTAAATGGAGTCAGGGACTATGGGAGGCAGAGCCAGAACAACCCCTGGAGGGGTTGTGAAGGCAGGCAGGTGGGGTTTGGCTGAAGCTGGTGGGACAGCGCCCCATTCACCTTAATGGACCACCCTCCAGTGTTCTCTCTCTCTCTCTCTCTCTCTCTCTCTCTCACACACACACACACACACAAAATGCATTATCAATTACCTGCCCTTCGCCCTACCTAAGGCCACAGGGTGGGTTAACAACAATTAAAGATTAAAACAAGATTAAAAACAGTTCCAAACAACTGACAATCACAAAAATATGTAGGAATAATGATGATTACATCATCATTATAAAAACACACATTGAATTTAAAAAAATAAAAAAATGTCCAGCAGCACCTTAGTATTTTTTATTTTGACTGTGTCAGACCAACACAGCTACCTATCTGAATCTAGATACATTGAATTGTATTATTCAGCAGTGTATTATTAAACTTAATCTATTTTCAGATAGGTATTTCCAATATTCCATCATTCCAAAACGTGGAACTCTTGCAGCAGAGAGAGGGTATAAAACAACCCTGCTGCTTCATACGTATCATAAATCACGTATCTCACGATCCCTCAAACCTTCCTTCGCTTCATTTTACCTAGTCCTCTCCGTTTAACTATCGTTACAGCAGGACCAGCCTGCCGTCCTCCATTCCTTTGCTGAAGGTTGTTTTGAGGGGATCTGCCAGTGAGCGGCTGGCAAAGTTTCAGAAGCACACCACAAAACTTCTGCGGCTGCTGAATGTTCGGATTGAATGCTCTTCCCCCCCACATCACACGAGAACAGCCTTTTGCTTTTGGAGGGGAGGGGAATGGGCTGCCCGGGAGACAAGATCAGAAGGCTGTTTTGAGGGGAGGGGGTAGCCGAACAGCTGGCGGCTGTGGGATGCGAAAGGGGCCACTTTGCCAGAAGGGGCTGGGCGAGGAAGGGCTTCTCACCTGGCGGAGTGTGTGATGTCGCATGATGCTTTCCTGTTTGCTAACACTGGACACACTGGCGGGAGTGGCGGTGGGGGACAACGCTGCCTGCTGCTGCAACCGCTGCTCTATCTCCTGCCAGAGGGAAAAAGAAGAGGCTGGTCATGAGTTGGGCCGTGTGGCTGTCACCTGGCGGGACACAGGCTGCCCACCCACCCCGCAAACAGCCTGCATTCAGATGACCCTGCCTGCAATCTAATATCCACAGCCCGGCTTGTGTGCCAGCCACTGAAACTGGCTAGTTTGGTGAGTGCATGAGACGGGGCCTTCCTGCTGGTGGGGCTCTCTTCCAGCTAACACTTGCTCAGTTCCAGCATTTGAGAAGGCCTGAAAAACTTAGCTTTCCACTGCTGGTTTTCCTTGGGAGTGAATCTTGCCGATCTAACCCCGTGCATTCATTTCAGTGGACTGCTGCCTCCCCAAACTACAATTCCCAGAGACCCAAGGGGTCAGGGTCAAGAAGAAGGGGAAGCTATGATGACTGTTTCAAATTTGGTTTCCAAAACTCTTTATTCGTGCTAAATAAACGTGCAAGGGGAAAACACAGGCGAAGAATTCAACAGGGACCTTGTAAAGTTGCCTTATAAAGAGTCAACGGACGATTGGATCCACCTAGCATAGTGCTGCTGACACTGACTAGCTCTCCATGGTTTCAGACAAAGATCTTTGCCCAGCCCTACCTGGGGATGCTGAGGATTGAACCCAGATCTTTCCACATGCAAAGCAGACTCTCTACCACTGAGCTACAGCCCTTCAAAATGTACGTTGAGCAATGAGGAACATGGGAAGCTGCCTAATACTGAGTTCACTGAGCTCAGTGTTGCCTAAACTGAGGGAAAGCAACTCGCCAGGGTTTTGTTCAGGAAACCTCCTCTCAGCCCATCCTGGTGGTGCCATTGGGGAATGATCCTGGCACCTTCTAGTTGCAGAGCTCTGACACTGAGCTATGTCTCTTCTTCAGAGGGACAGGAAGCACGCACCTCTTCCATTTCACCTGGATTGACCGGGCTTCCCTCCCTCCCTCCTGGGACCCACCTGCTCTTGCTGCAGAGCTTTGACAAAGGCATTCTTCAGCCGGTTGGTGTGCTCAGCCTTAAGCGCCTTCTTCTGGTTGGAGGTCATGCACTGCTCACACAGGATCTTGCCGTTCTTCTCCTGCTTCCAGTGCGGGGTGAAGTCTGTGCGGCACTGGGCGCAAACAAAGGGCTCCACTCGCAAGAGGGAAGCGCAACCTTTGCCTGGGAAAGAGGGGTAGAAGAAGATGCATGACACAAAGGAAGGGGGACCTTTCTCTCAGGAACCGTTCCAGGCCAAGGGGGTGCACAGAAGACCTCCAGGGTTCAGAATTTCAACGACTTTTAGCACAAGCTAAACATTCATTTATAATAAGAATAAATAATAAATTTTATTTATACCCCGCCCTCCCCAAACCAAGGCCGGACTCAGGGCAGCTAACAACCAATAATAAAAACAATAATTAAAATGCAGCCTCACTTATGCAAAGAAAAAGGGGGGGAGGGGGGCAAACACGAGTGAGTGTGGCCCAGTTTGCCTCTATTGTCAGGCTACCCTGGAGCAGAATAATGTTTTTGGATTTAAAAAATCTTAAAAGCGTACCAATAACTAAAACAGTTTTATCTGTGACAGGACAGCTCCATCAGGCGGACAGCAATAGGCTAGTTCCCCGTGTCCCCTGAGTCAGGAGGCATGGGAAACGGGATTTCCAGCTCGCTTCCCTCTGACACCCTCTTTCAACCCAGTTGCACTGCCTATGCTGCAGCCCTTGCCCCCGACACTGGCCTTTACCTTGGCTGTCAATGACGCTCTGCACCACCTCCTCCAGCCCCACCATGTAGATGAACTCGCTGTTGGCTGCGCTGGGCAGGAAGTGGAGCAAAGGGGCGGGCGGTTTGGGGGGCGGGATCTCCAGGAGGGTCTTTTCCAGTTGCTTGCGCAAGGCGAGCTTGGCGGCCGCCTGGGAGTTGGCGGCGTCGTTGAGCGCGCTGGGGCTGGGCAGGGGCGACGACACCCGGTTCACCGTGCCCGGCTGGATGTGGGAGGCAAGGTTCATGTAGATGGCGGACGACGTGGTGCGCTGGCAGGGGACGGCCGAGCTGGACTGCTGCAGAGGAAAGGCGCAGGAGAGTAGAGGGGACAAGAAAGAAAATGTTAAAGGTGTGCGGCCCACCAAGGCTTTTCTCTCTGACCTTTGGGACTCTCTCCAGGCCACGCCCCCTTCACTACAGGCCACGCCCCCTCACCAGCAGCCCTGCTTCACACCCTCCTTGAGTGTTTTTGCCTGTCTGGAATGTGGCCTTCAACTGATCACACAAACTTAATAAATAAATAGCTAAAATAAAAATAAATAAATAGGTAAACGACCCCTGGACGGTTAAGTCCAGTCAAAGGAGACTATGGGGTTGTGGCACTCATTTCGCTTTCAGGCCAAGGGAGCCGGCATTTGTCCACAGACAGCTTTCCGGGTCATGTGGCTAGCCTGACTAAACCGCTTCCGGCGCAACAAAACACCGTGACGGAAAATAGAGAGCATGGAAATACTGTTTACCTTCCCACCGCGGTGGCACCTATTTATCTACTTGTACTGGTGTGCTTTCGAACTGCTAGGTTGGCAAGAGCTGGGACAGAGCAACGGGAGCTCACCCCATTGTGGGGATTCGAACCACCAATCTTCTGATCAGCAAGCCCAAGAGGCTCAGTGGTTTAGACCATAGGGCCACCCGTTTCCCTTAATAAATAAATAAAACCTAGCTTGCTGTACAAAGGTGATCTATGCACCCATTGCTCGACCCACTTTTGTCTCTGGCCCCTCCCGCCACTGAGGTTATCCATGTGGAAATGCTATTCTTGGGCTCCACAAAGTCCTACCCCCAGTTTCAAACTGCCGTGTGGGCAAGGTGGCCGTGTAAGAAGATCAGACCCACTGGCCCTCCCACCCTTTCCAGGCTGCTTTACTCACTGGCTGGTAGCTGATGGCGGGGCTCATGCTCGGAGTGGTGGTGCGGATGAGGCCCGGTTTTGGAGGGACACGTTGCCCTTGGAGCTGGGCGGGGTTTGGTGCGATGACGCGCTGCGACATAAGCATGTGGGGGAGGGTCGTGTTGGTGGCGGACCGGATGACGCTGTGACCCTGCTCCAAAGAGGAGAAAAGTGTGTGTTTTAGAGAGATGGAGAGCATGGAACAAAGGCGAGGTTTGCAACTTCTTCTGCGGTGCTGCATCTACAAAGCACATCCCCATGTCATTCCCAGTAGGGCGTACCTGGGACCTGGGGCTCAAAGCAGGTTAGGGAAGGCTGATCTATACCCCACTGGCAGCCTGAACTTGGGACCTCTTGTCTGCAAAGCACGTGCATCCATCCAAACTACAGCTACTATTCTAGCCCTCATTGGATAACTGTATGATTTAAATCGGAAGCTGCCTTATCCTGAATCCAGGCAGCTCAGTGTTGTTGATGCTGACGGACAGTAGCTCTTTCTCAGCTTTACTTGGGAGATTCAGGTATACAGCAGCTCCCCCTCCCCCTTTCCTCATAGGACAGGTGCCCTAACCCCCTTATCGCCATGCCAGGCCAGGGCCGTGAGCCAAAAGTCCATTAAAAACCTTTCCCGAAAATAAAAACTGTGCTACTGATTTCCAGTCCTTTGAACTGTGGCATTTTCTACAGGGACAGCCGGAGGCATGGGTGCGCAGGTAGGTCTTCATAAACTGACTTTTGAAGAAAAATAACTTCCCAGGAAAGCTGCCCCTGTGCTGCTCCTGAGCGACTTGGCACGGTTTCCATTCCAGTGAAAAGGCCCCTTCTTCCAACTTGGTGGAGTTTGCACAGAAAAATAAAGGTCAGCACAGCACTGATGGACTTCTGGGAACTGCGACAATGATGCCGGAGGGAGGGGAGGGGATTTCTTGGAAGCTGCTGGACAGACCTATGAAGTAGGGGTGGGCAATTGGATCTGGCTGGCAGGCCAGATCCTTTATATCCCCCTATGCCCCAGTGCATCAAGTTTGACAGGTGGGCGGAGCCACCCACCTGTCAATCAAGAGACTCCCCCAGCATGGTTAGAAATCAAACTGAGCAGGTTCAAAGTTCTCGCAAGATGATACTTTCATTTTAATTCCAATTTGCATCTGACGTTTTTCATCATTTGTAGCCTATAGTATTTTAGATGTATGTATGCTTTTATCCCTTGCATTATATTGTATTTTAAGCAAGCATATGTTTCACTGCTCATGCTTTTATTTCCGGCATGCTCTTAGTGGGTCTGCGAATGCATAATAAAGGATTTGATCTGGTTTGAACAGCACAGACAAAAGGCTTCCTGGGAACTGCTTTACGAGGGGAGCAGTCGATCCAGAAAGGGAGGTAAAAATATAAGGCCTTTACCTCCCTTATACCAGATGCTCTAGGGCAGGTGGGCATGTCTAGGCCCAATCAGACTCATGGGATGGAGGTTTGTTGCCCCTGCGCTAAACAGAAAAATCCGCTTTGCTGCTCTATGGCAAGGTAGATGAGAAAAGAGGCAGGAACAAATGAGGCACCGCCTCCATTTACAGCCAGGTCCACATCCCAGGCATGTACAGTATAGGTATGGCACAGAAAACATTCAACAGGGCCTGAAATAAGCACATGGCCTCGAGGTTCCATGTCCTGCAGCTCAACCAAGAGAGATATGAACCAAAGGGACCTGTGTGGTTCTGTATCATGCCACTAAGATACTCAGACGTAAGAAGAGCTTGCTGGATCAGGCCAATGGCCCATCAAGTACAGCATTCTTTTCCCCTGGAGAGAAATTGGTAAGCAGGACTTGAGCACAAGACAGCTCTTCTCTCCTGTGGCTTGCAGCAGTGGCTATTCAGAAGCATTACTACCTCTAACTGTGACTCTTTTTAAATCAAAACTGACTGGAATAAAAAGTTCTTTGGCTGCACAACACAAGTGTGATCGGGGCAACAGCATTTTGTCTTCAAAAATGCACAGAAAGGGGAGAAGATGTGTGGATTTTCCCACTTGGACAACAGTCAAATTAACAAAGCTGGTTATTATACAGAATTAATAGTTTTGGGACGAGCTAATTACGTGCGGCTGATTATGGCGACACCAGGCAGCTAAGCAAACCGCTTTAGTATATAGAAAAGTGAACACCTTAACTCTGCTCTGACTGTTAACGCTTAGGAGTATCTCGTCTCCCATCACAACAGCTACACAGCCATGGCTCCAGAAATGAGGTGCTCATGAAATGGGACACAGAAGGGGACAGGCCGCCTCTTACCTGTAATGTTCGGAGGTTTTGGGGCTCAACCCCTTGAGCTCCAGGCCGGGAGGGAAGTTTGGACAGAGCCTGCTGTCCGACATGGGCAGGAGATGGCTGGACAATAGATGCTGCGTTTTGGACAACCGGAGTCTAGAGGAGAGAAAGAAAATAGGGAGACTCGAGTGATTGGGATGCACTAAAGCTCTCCATCTCTGGAGCAGAGTTTTGTTGGCTCAAAGTTGGAGGAAATGTTCACTTTACGCAAAGATAAAACTTACACTTCCGGAGTAATGGGGAGGTGCACCCACTTTGCAATGGTGGGGCAGCCCAGTTAATAGGGCCCTGGTCTGCCCTGTCAGTCAGGTCTCAGAAACTGCGGGAGAGCATGCATTGCAGGGACTGGCGATGCCAGTGGAGACTAGTCTGCTTGGGCAAATGGGGCACTGTCCCCCTCCCCAATCTCAGCCAGCCCCCAGCCTCACAACAAGCCCAGGGGGTAGTCTTGGTTGTCCTGTCCCCTCCCCCCATCTCCATTCTACCTTTGTAGAACTCAGCAGGGGGGAGAGGAGGAGGATGGGGAACAAAACTACAATCTGATGGCTCTGCTTGCCACCGGCTCTCTGGTGCCACCTGCTGTTGGGCTCCCTGCCTTCTGCCCTACCAGTCCCCCATGGTCCCTGGCCACTTCTGGGTGATGCCTCTGAGAATCTCCGTATACAGAGAGGGAAATCAGCGTCACACACCCACGGTCTCCTTGCTCCAATGAGTAAAGGGTGATGGACGGATCCTATGTGGCAGCTGACATTTCCAAGGCGCAGTGTTGTGCCCTGGTGGGAAGCCTGGGTGCCCTCCTGCGATTTGCCAGAATGGCCCCACCCAAGCCTTACCTTTTGCACCACGTTCTCCTTCTGCAGCTGGCTCTGCCGTAGCTTCTTCAGCAGCACCAGCCGGGCCTCCTCCAGCCGCAGCTCGTCCCGCAGCTGCTTGATGAGCTGCTGCCTCTCCTCAATGCCTTTGCCCTGTGGTGGAGGAGGAGGAGGAGGAGGAGGAGGAGAAAGGAAGGTTAAGAGACACTTGCAGTTCGGCTGCCAGCCCACACCCATCAAGCAGGACTGCTTGGTCTGGAAGCACCACTCTTCGGCTGTGGCCACCATGGTCACCACAGCTAGGGATGATGGGACTCCAGCTCTCATCAGACCTGGGCAGCATGGCCAATGGTCAGGGATGATGGGATTTGCAGTCCATTTGGAGAATGGACACATCCCCTGTCCTGCCAGGAATTATGCAGCTACAATTCTCAGAGGGGTTTAACAATTAATCCCTCTTCTCAGGAAACTGGGAATTGTAGCTCTTGTTATGGGGAACAAGAGGCCTGCTAATGACTCTCAGCTCAAACTGACCCTCAACAAACTACAGCTCCCAGACTTCTTGCGCCGGGGGAGCCATTTTAAAGTGGTGTCACAGCACTTTAAACCTGTTGTATGAATGTGGCCTGTGAAGACACTTGGCTGTGGTAGCTTCAAAACGAGAAACAAACAGCCACCTGAAGAAGCATTCTGTGTGGCCTGAGAGCTTGCACACACTCTTTCGCAGCTTAAGGATGTGCTCAGTCCCTTGGCCTGAGGAGCCACTTACCTTGAACATTTCCAGATTGGCAGCCTTGAGCCTCTCTTCCATGCGGGAACTGGAACGGGGACTGGAGGCCTCATTATCAGAAAGGACAATGATGTCTGGCGAGGGGGTGAGCCGTCCCCTGTCCTGGTCACTGCTGAATTAAAAAAGAAAAGGATGGGGAATTATGAGAAAGATGCTGAGCTGCACATCTCTCTCTCTCTCTCTCTCTCTCTCTCTCTCTGTGTGTGTGTGTGTGTGTGAGACCCACAGTATGTAACGCAGGAAGGGGACCCTTTGGCTCTTCAGACGTTATTAACGCCGAACATCAGCTGGGGCTGATGGGAGTTGGGAGTCTGACAATGCCTGGAAGGCCTCACAAGTTCTCCATCCCTGTTTTAATTTTTCTGAGTTCAAGAGACATTCCAGCTGGGCAAAAACACTCAAAGAGAGTGAAGCAAGGCCCAGAGAAGGGCAATGCACAGGGAGAGGTGTGTGCCTGGGGAAGAGTCCTGAGGGTCACCTTTTGCCCGAGGCTGTCCAACCCTGATGCAGAAAGCCATGGAGACAGCAAACACTGGGGCTCATCTCTACCAAGGACAGATCGTTGGCTCTATAGCCTTCTCTTCCATGTCTATTTCCTTACATTTCTCTGCTGCAATCCTTACTGGGATAATCGATTGCATCGGTGGGTGGACTGAAGGTCTGATCAAGAAGGCTGAATTTGAAAACATCTGACAGCGAGAAAGCAACATGGGTATGCTGGTTGTGTGTGCAATGAATGTGGCCCCGTGACAGGGATCCTTCCTAGCCTTGAGATGCTCTCAGTGGATACGTCAGAGGCACCACACACTCTCTGACGCCAAGAGCTTTCCTGTGCACATTGTGCAGAATCACAACAGGTTCTAAGAATGTTAATAAGACCCCTGCTGCTGGGATCAGGCCAAAAGGGCCCATCTTGGCCAGTGTCCCACTCTCACAGTGACCAAGCAGATGCCATGGTGGGAAGCTTGCCATAAGGACCCTAGTTCGACGGCCACCTTCCCCACCTGTGATTCAGAGGCATATTGGGCTGGTACACTTCCAGACTGCAGGCCCCATGTGAGTGCCACAGCGTTCAATAAGAAAACACAGAAGCCTGCGTTGCATGTAGAAAGCTAGCAAATCAGGAGAAAAGACTGAAACCCCTTCCTTAGCCATGAATAACACGAGAAGAGCCCTAAGGCTGGATCAGGCAGCCAACCTATTGCCAGCTGAGCTCCATTGGTTTTTGGCTGCCCATTATTTCACTGCCCTGAAAGAAAACCAGCCTTGCAAACTGTCATTTAAGCTAGTCACCTGTGGCGAGTTAGTGTCGCCTTCAGGCAATCAGAGGTGTGTGTGCGTGTGTGTGACCAAAAATGGCTCCTTTCTGTCACTCCACATTTTGCTAGCCTAGCTGAGTAGGAGAGTGACGCTTGTGGATTTGTTTGCAAGCCAGGCTCCTTCCACCAGGAAAGAAGGAAAATTAGCTGCTACTCTTATTCAAACAGGAATAAAAAGTCACATTTTCAAGATTCTGCTTTATATTAAAACAAGATTCTGCTTTATATTAAAACAAGAGGGAGATAAGCCAGTGTGTCCTGAATTCAGGGGTGTTTGCTTGTTAACCCCACCAATTAACTGACAGGAGGTCAACCTCTAATCCTCAATTAACATGTAGTTGGCCAATTAATTTGGTTCAAGCAGGGAATTAGATTTTCTAGGAGATGAACAAGCCAGGCACCATGAATATTTCTGGTTCCTGTGAAGGAGCTGCAGAACCAAAATGGGGGCAGGGAGCAATGAGGAAGACTGATTCTAAGGGGAATGCTCCATGAAAAGCCAGAAAGGGCGTGTGGCAAGAAATATTAAACTAGAGAAACTGCAAAATAAAGAAAATGGGACATATAAGAGAAGCCCCAGAGTTTTCACAAGGAAAGAGGATATACCTGAACTCCATACTCATCGCAACCTTGGAAAGATTCTCCCTTTCAGGAAGAGATTTGTAAGCAGGGTCTGGGTCAAACGGTGACCTGGAAGTGGAATCGCTGGGCAACCAGCAGCGGCCGCCACTTCCTGTCACTCGGAGACGGGGCGATGTCATCCAGCGGTAACCAAGCGCTGCTGCCATGCTTTATGACATCACACAGGGCTTTTTTTGTTGGCAATTAACCCCCCTCCCAAAATCAGCATTGTAACAGGAAAATTGTCTCTGCCCTTGACTTTGGCTGACCAATGGGCATTGTGTGTAAATTTATGCTATTGGCACAGTTTATTTTGTGCACACGACTAGGGCTTTTGTAAAATTAAGGCTGGGAGGGTGTGTGTGCCTCAAATACTAGAGAGGAACAGTTGAAAGGGAGGAGCAGAACAACTAGGAATGGGGCTAAAGGAGAGAGGGAGGGCTGGGCAGAGCGTGCTCGTGAACACGCATATCCCCCCATGCACTAAGCATCAGACACACAGGTGATGTACACATTAGCATACCGAAACACAGGGAGATCATTCTCTCCCTGCCCCCCCCCCCATTTCAAGTCACATTTTAACACTGTCATACGCAGCTGGCAGGGGTGCCTTCACTTGAAGAGCATTATCTGATTTGTTTCCCTAGGCCTGCAACTCCTCCCAAAACTCCTATTAAGTGAAGCTGTCATCTGAGCATGCTCAATGGCTGTCTCAAATGGACACACCTCACAAGCTTAACGGTGAGTTACTTTTTCAAATCGGATGGAAGCAGGTTTGAGGGAAAGCACACCAAACAGCAGGATTTCTCAAGAGAGTACAGGATACATATGGCATGTGGCTTGTGTCATGTGTGCTCGGCTTCAGAAACCAGCAGTGGGAGAGCAGTGGACGAGGAGTAAAGGGTAATGTGCACACGGCCACATATTCCCTTTGTACTAAGCCTCGAAAGCCACAACTTTTCTGTTTTTACACATTTGAAGCATTCCCAAGAGGACAAGGCGCATGCTCCCACAAAAGAGGGAATTCTGAAAAGGTGGAATTCCATGTTATAAGGAACCCAGTGCAATATTCTACCAACTGATATAGGGGCCATACATTTTCAAAACCTCTGCCACCATGAGGCCCAAATGATGCCCTCCATGCTTTTCAAACTTTTCTCTGACACAATGAGGGATGGAAGCCCGAGGGGCTCTTGTAAGCCTCTAGATGAGAGCTGCACTTCTTAGGATCCTGACAAGAGCAACAGGCCTCGGCTTCAAGGCATTAGCATACACTGTGCCTCAGGTATGAAACTGGAGGACGACACCAGTGCACACACAGAGCTCCGTACAGTCAGAAGACGGACACATTAACTTCAAGCACACTGAAGCTCCACGAGCAATGAGACGGATTATGTTTCGGTATAACGGATTGCATCCAGCTAAATCCTACTCTAGACTAGACCCATCAAAATCACGGCCATAATGAACTAGAATCCATCAACGGTCTTACTCTGAGTAGGATCTAGCCTGCTTCAATCGCAATCCGTATCATAAGCTTTGCCTACTCACTTCATGCCATGAAATCACTTTGTGGTTTATGAAAACTGTAATCGGGTCCTTAGCCTTTCAGTCATCATTTTTTTGTTGAAGCTTTTTTCCCGAGGGGGCGGGGAGGATCAACTCCTTGCAATTATTTCTTCCTTTGACAGGGATCTTAAGATTTTTCCCTCCCTCTCTCTACAGGAAAGTGGGACTGGTGTGGCCAACGTTGCACAGCTCTCCCCCAGCACAGATGGCTTTATGTCACACTTCAGGAGGGGGGCGGGTGGAACAAAGCGTCAAGCACACTAAACTTTAATCAATCTGAAGCGAGGGAAAATGCCACTCTGAAGGGAGACTGAGTGCCTGAAAAGGCTATTTTCAGAACCCATAGGTTCACACAGATCCCGACCTGCTCTGTAACCCTCAGCCTTTCACAGAAAGCAACGGATTTGCAAGGGGGTGGGAGAACTGTGGCTCTCTGGAGCATGCTGGACTCCTAATTCCCATCAGCCCCAGCAGTCAGCATGAGCCAAGGGGTTACCATGGATGATGGGACTCCAGGCAGACCTGGAGGGCACCATATCGTTGAGTTCAAAAAGCAACCCTCCACTACAACTTCTTCACATGGTGCACAGCTGAGCTATGAACTTGCCCTCACAGAAGACAGTGGTGGCCGCCAACCAAGACGGCTTTAAAAGAGGATTGGACAAATTCACGAAAGAGAAAGCTATCAATGGCTACTACCCACAATGGCTGTGCTCTGCCTCCACGGTCAGAGGCCGCAGGGCTTCTGAATCCCAGTTCCTGGAAAATGCAGGAGGGCTGAGGGCTCTCGTGCTCGGGGTCCTGCCTGGGGGTTTCCCATGGGGATCTGGCTGGCCACTGCAAGAACAGGGCACTGGACTAGATGGGCCACTGGCCTGATCCAGCAGGGCTCTTCTTATGTTCTTTATCAATGCAACACCTGTCCTCCTGCTTCTTAACTTCCATCAGCCCTAACCACTGCCCATGCTAGCTGTCGTCGGCCAGAATCTAACACCCTCTAGAGGTGCACAGATTTCCACGCCCCTAGTGTAAAGAGACTGCAGAGCTTCTCTCCCCACTTCTTTGGGGTCTTGGGGAAAGGTTGTGTATGCAGAAGTGTTGCTACAGGCATTATTTTACCTAGGGTGGAAAATACAAACTACCCCACTAACCCCCGATTAACACCGAAACACAACTGAGCAAGATCCTCTGCGGCGGATCAGTCCCCCTGGGTCTGATCTGTCCAGCTCTTCCAATTCCGCCTGCCTCCTCCTCTTGCCTGATGGGAGGGGTTATGGGTGGATGGCTTTAAAAGAGGATTCGACAAATTCAAGGAGGAAAGAGGCTACCATCCATAATGGCTATGCTCTGCCTCCTCTAGGCTGTAGGCTTTTCTGATGTTCTTAGGGGGTCTTCTTTGAGCAGTCGGAAACAGCCTTCTGCTAACCAAGCCCCGCACCCCGAGCTCCCCAGAAGATCCTTCTGTTCGAGTGTAAAGGGAACAAGAGGATGATGATGACCGGCGGGCAGGGGCGGAAGAGCAGATGGCAGGCAGGCAGCCTGGGCTGCCGCCATCAGCATTGCCACCCGCCAAACAGAGTGGCACCCGTGGCGCTTCCTGCCTTAGAGACGCTTTGCTCCCTCCCACGGCTGGCACTGCGCCTCTGAGCTGCGCGAGTGAGTCAGGATTTCACATCTTGAGATGGAGCCCATGTCAGTCAAACCTTGGGGCTGGTTGACACCTGTTCCCTCCCCCTGGACCAGTGATAAAGGCAGGGGCGGGCGGGCAGATTGAAGGATGTAATGAGGTCCCCACGCACTGGGGGCGAAGAGACTATGGGTGCAGCATCCTGGGAGAACAACCGTTTGCAGTTTGGTTGGCCAGTGTGAGAACAGGATACTGGACTAGAGGGGCCACTGGCCTGATCCAGCAAGCAAGGGCCCATGCTTTTATGCAATGCCCACTGAGCACAGCATTCAAAACAAAGCAATCAACTCAAGCAAACCCTTCCAGCAAAATACCAGAGCAGCTGAGATTTTGCTAAAGAAGAACTAGCATAGGGGTGCTGATGCCAGACCAGCCCAGGACCTTTTGCCGCCTGAGGCAGTAGACAAGGTGGCAATGTCCCCCTTTCACACGGAGAAACCGACTGGAATGCCTCTTCCTCTATTACTGGCAGCATGACTGAACTAAGCCAGGATATGGCTGGGGGGTGAAGGGGAGAGCTGCAGCTCGGTGACAGAGCACCAGCTTTTTGTGCAGAAGGTTGTGCGTTCAATTCCCAGCATCTCCAGGTAGGGCCGGGAATGCCCCCTGCTTGAAACCCCAGAGAGCCACTGCCAGTCAGTGGAGGCAATATTGTGCTAGATGGACCAAGGGCAGCTTCCATCTGAGGGCACCGCGTCAGGTCAGGGGTGCAGTGTGTGGCCCACACAGGAGGCATGACTCTGTCCCCTCCCAGGACCTCACTGCTGTTGCCCAGCCTGAGACAGCCTGTTCCATGTCCTTTTTAACTGTTTTCGTTCGTTATTATGCTATGCATTTTTGTGTTTTTATATTGCAAACTGCCCTGTCATCTTCAGATGAAGGGTGGTATAGACATTTACTAAATTAAATAAATAAATAAATAAATAAATAACGGTAGGGCTGGAGATATGTGCATGCGCACACACGCACACGTGTCTGTGTAAGAGAACACCACATGAAACGAATTATATAAAAACCACAACTTGAGAGACATTTCATAGCATATTGGAATCAAGTGAAATTGACAAAGGATGGGTGTCAAAATACTGGCTCTGGAGGAAGCCCCTTGGGTCTTATACAAATAAGTTCTACTCAGAGTAGCCCCACTGAAATTAATAAGCCTGACCCAGATCCATTAACACATCTGCTTTGTCAATTACTGTGTTCCTCTGAAGAAGAAAATAACTGAACAGAATGTGATTGGCAACAACTCCCCTCATTGCCTTTGGGAAAAGGAAAGGCCTAGGAAGGGGCACCCAAAGCAAATAAATTAAATAAGCAGACCGCAATTATTGTAAGTGTGGCTATTCTAAAGTGATGAGTTAGATTTGCATCATTAAAAAATCTCATCTAGTTAGGAACATGGGAATCTGCCACATCAGGCAGGTCAGACCTTTCGTCCATTGAGCTCAGTGCTGTCTACACAGGCTGGCAGTGGCTTGCCAAAGTTTCAGACATATAATGTTCACAGTCTTAAGACATTCCACATAGTTGCACAGTATTGACAAGAACAAAAAGGGGAGATAAATAGATCCTTGAGCCAAGGGTGCTCCTATCCTTCTTAATGACAAATATTAAACTCCCTCCACACCAGGTTATGTCTTGCTGCTTTGTTCTCTTTAGATGACACGCAAAGGGATACCTCTTTTGCCAAGCATTTGGAGGAAGAGGGTAGGATGGTTTGGATGGATTTGATGAATTTATCCCCCAACTGTAGTGTCATTTTAGGGTGCTGCTTTTTTTTAAACGCTGCTGTCATTTCCATTATTTGCTCATTATTACATTTGTACTGCTCTCTCCCCTCCACAAGGAGCTCAACGTGGCATATGCGGGTTTCTCCCTCCTCGTTTTGTCCTCACAAGAACCATGCAAAGCAGGTTCGGCTGAAAGATATCAATTGGCCCAATGTCACCCCAGTGCGCTTCATGGCTGAGTGGAGGGTCTGAACCCTGGTTTCTCCCGGGTCCTAGTCCGACACTGTCTGACCGCTACACCCCACTCAGTGTACTGAAGCTTTTATTTTATCTTTAGTACAGAGCCCTATGACTGTAGAATGAAAGGTGGAATAGATATTCGTTCATTCATTCATTCATTCATTCATTCATTCATGCACTGGCTCGCTCCACTCACCAACCAAGACCCCCTGCCGTTCCCCCCACATTAACTCCCTAGTGCTTCCCTTTCCTACCCCATGCAACCACAAAACTCAATTTTCTTGGTCTCTTTGGTTTTTCTTCATGGAAACCCAGGATAAGGCACTACAAATCCTCCACTGGGGCTGCATGATGACAGCCTTACATATTTATGTATATAGGAAGATAAACACACAAACACAAAAGGGCTCCCTACCTTCTCTTTGCGCTCATGTCCACTGGCTCCTCATTGATGTTTTCCTTCCCCGGCCTCCCCGAAGACCGGCTGTCCGTGTGGGGCCTCATGTTCCCATTCAGCTTCTCCTCATAGACCTTTAGGCCGTCCTGCTTGACGGGCAGCTCATGGGGCACCTCGATGCCCGCCAGGTCCTTCCTCTTGAGCAGCGCCAGCATCTTGAGGCGCTCCATGGCCTCATGCCCTTCCATCTTCAGCCTCTTGGCCAGGACGTCATCCCGCTCGTCGGCTTGGTCCAGGCTCCGCTTCAAGAGATTCAGGCGCAGTGCGTCCTCTGTCATACGGTCCATCCTGCCATGGTAAGGGAGAGTAGAGGATATGGTCAGGGGGGAAACAAGGATGGCAAGGATGTGACACTCAGTATCACACCTCCAAAGCCAGGAATGGGGAACATGGGGCCCTCCAGATGTTGTTGGACTACGGCTCCCTTCAGTCCTCACTATTGGCCATGCTATTTGGGGATGGGTGTGAGTGTTGGAGCCCAAGAACAACTAGAGAGCAATAGGTTTCTGAGCCCTGTCCTAGGAAAATTTACAGAAAAGGAGAGTTCAATCAGTAGCTATTGGCCACAATGGCTAAAAACGGACACCCCCCCCCCCGAAAGTGCAGAAGAAGTCAACCTCTCAATACTCATTGCTGGGAACAATACCAAACCAAACCCTAGAGGCCTTCCTCCATATCCTGCTTGCTGGCTTCCCAGAGGCATCTGATGGGCCACCATGCAAAATGCCATTTGCATGGGTATGGTTTGAAGGCACACGGTTTCCGCTTTGCAGAAGCAAATCAGGTCTGGGTCTGGTCTGTGCCTGGATGGGATACCTCCTGAGAACCACATGCTAGCTGCCTTGGGTTCCAAGACTGGAGGAAAGGCAGGATATAAATGTAGGAAAATGAATGAATAAAGAGAGAGGAGTTTCAAGGAATCTAGCAGTTTTCAAGTTTCTTTCATTTCTAATCCTTAGGTCAGTTATTTTCACATTGGTTTGTGATTTGCCTTCACGAAAACTGATCAGAATTCTAGTGTGAGCTGCTCCCAGGATACACAGTTTTGGATGCAACTTTGCCTAATACACACGTTTGCAAAGCAACGTCCCCTAATATGCATGCCTGTATATTATTTTCACTGACAGATGTATTTTTATGCACACTTGACCCCACTTGCCCAGAGAATTGTGTTGCAAAATTCAGCGAGGTGTGAATTTTGCAGGACAGCTGTTTAGATTCACTTATTGTTTCAGAAAGCGCAATTTAGGTACTTTCACCTTTAAATGCGAACCAAACAGAATTTGTCCCTCATCCCTAATGGCCTCTCCCCCCTCCCCTCAGAAAAAGTAAAATACATTCTTCGGACATGTACTGACATTTGACAGCCTCGCTTGCAAGTCCTTAGAAGACACTAATCCACAAAAATCTCTCACTATATCGCTTGGCCACATATTTTTAGGCACTCAGCAGTCTAAATGAGTGAAGCTTCTGCTGGAAGCAACCACTTGTTTGCCACAGAGGAGCCAAGGTGCTACATGTGGCTGGGAAGCTTTTGAGAAGAACGCTAGTCCTGATACACTATCTGATTTCCTTTATAGAGAATTGTTGGGTTCCTCTTGGGCTGGAATGGGAGTTCGGACATTTATTGCTTTGTGCGTGGCAGTATATGATGTGGATAAACGAGTAGCTTTAAAAAGCAGCTTGCTTTTACAGTGACATTTGAGACAGGATTTCGAGGACAGGAGTGTAGCAGACTCATAATGAGTGTATCAGAACTAGAGATGTCAGAGAAGTCCATCGAAAATGGAAACAGAAATTGCTGGTGCCTGCTTAGTCGTCCCATGCCCAGAATAGAAATTAAATCCATCAAACACCAACATGTATTCACCATTTTCAGCCCACAAAGTATATATAAATGAGCAGTTCCTCACCATTCAAACTGTGTTTCCCTAGCATTTATAAGAAAGGTGTGGAAACAAGTCCTTAACGACATTAAATCCATAAATTACTTAAATAAGTATGCTAAACAGTGCACAGCAAGATGAGTAACATAGTATTTGGCAGAAACCGAACTGCAGTGGAATGGAAACAATGCTGAATGTGATGAAGGCAGGTGGAAACAGAAATCACCCTCGTTCTTACATCCCTAATCAGAACATATGAAGCCACTTGGGAATCAGACCGTCTCCTCTGATTGGTGGGAGCTGCCAGTGGTCTTGGGTTTGGAGGTCTTTTCCAGAAATGCCTGTTTCAATGGAGATGCCAGAAGATGAATTTGGCTTCCTCCACACAAATCCTATGCTCCAGAACTGAGCAGTGTGCCTGTCCCTCCGTTTTTCTATCTCATCTCCCTTCCCCGTTTTTGCTCCCGATGTTGATGGGATTCAGTGTATACTTTTCACACGTCTTTCTGTTCTATAGTGAAGGTTTCTCACTTGACAATCATTTACAAGCGCATTACATAACATGCAAACAAAAAATAGATTCCAAAGGATTTGATGTTGCTGAATGGGCTCAGAAAACTCTATGCAGTCTTCTGCTGAAGCTCAGGACATCCTCATTCTTGATCAGAGTCTTGCTTAATATGGTACCCTCTGGATGCTGCTGAACTCACAACTCCTGTTAGTCCCAGCAACAGTCAACATGGCCAGATGTCAGGGATGATGATGGGAGCTGGGAGCCTAGCAAGATCAAGAGGGGCTGGGGAAGGGTGGGAGAAATAAAAACAATACACTGAGCCTCGGCAGAGGATAGCAGGATTTCCCACTTTGTGGCTGCCATCCTTTGCTCTCGGGGGCTCCATGGATGATTCAGTGCAACCAGACCAAAGACTACCCAGCTCTGTTGCAGTAAGAGATTAATAAGAACCCAAGAACATAATTAGAGTCCTGCTGAACCAGGCCAGTGCCCCATACAGTCCAACATCCTGTTCTCACAGTGGCCGACCAGATGCCTGTGCGAAACCATAAAGCAGGACAACTCTCCCCTTTTGTGGCTTCCAGCAACTGGTCTTCAGAGGCCTACTGCCTCTGACGGTGGAGGGAGAACATAGCTGTCATGGCTAGTAGCTGGCGAAAGCCTTCTCTTCCGTTTATTTGTCCAATTCTCTTTTAAAGCCAAAGTTTATGGCCATTACTGCCTCCCGTGATGCAGTGCGTGAAGAAGGTATTTTATCTGCCCCGAATCTTGCATCATTCAGGATGTGCCATCCGCTCTAGTGTTATGAGAGACGGACGCTAAAAGCTATGACACTAAAGTCTCAGTCCCTGGTATAAACCAGGGAACCGCAATATAATGGAGGACCACCATAAGTGACCACTATCAGAAGGTTGTCCTTAAGGCACTCAGTGTTTGTTGTTTAGGGTTCTGTGAATTAACGGAAGAACTTTGTTCCTGGTCCAGTAAGCAGACTGGTAGCGCCAGGACACATCAAAAGCTGCCGCCGAGCCTCTGTGAGAAAAGTGGGGTACAAATCTTCATGAGCAGCAAAACCGGCTCAATAAACAATACGTTGGCATGCTTTCATCTGTCCTCAGACAACTTTTTATCACAGCCCTGAAGGCAAACCTCCACCTCCGGAGCAGGCTTGGCTGGGAACGCATTTTGGAGGACAAGCCCGGAGCCAGAAGACAGTCAGGCATGCAGGGACATGTTTAGAGGGAAGATGTGCATTGCAGACTCTCTCTGTGTGTGTCTGTGTGTGTGTGTGTGCGCGCACACACACACACACACACACACACTTAAGTGTATGTCTCAGAAACCAGTCCTTGTCAGGTGATTAAATCATTCCACTGCTGATTAATCACCTCCTTGTCTAACCAATTCATTGATTCCATTTTGATAAGGTTGCCTTTTTGACAAAAAAATTCCAACACAGAAGCCTTCTTTAAAAAAGAAAAAGAAGCTTAACAAAAAAGTTGTTTTTTTTATAAAAAAAACCACCACTCTGAGTTAGAATGAAACAATACCTTTAACAAAAATAGCCTCACAAAACTGTCATGTGGGTACTTAACACCAGCCCCACAAGCTAAAATTCAGCATCACAGAGTAGAATTGTACCTCAGCTACTGTATTACACATTTCAAAGCTTGCAAATGTGCTGCTGGATCAATCCTAAATGTGCTCAGAAGCAATTCTCACTGAGTCCAAGAGGGCTCACGCTCAATTTAAATGACAAATTAAGTCTGTAGTCTTAGGAACATAAGAGGAGCCTGGCTGCTGGATCAGGCCAATGGCCCAACTAGTCCAATGCACTGTTTTTGCAGAGTCCAACCAGATGCAAGCAGGACCTGGGCATAAGAACCCTCTTCTTTCCTGTGGTTTCCAGCAAGTTTAATCAGCCTTTTACAGCGGAAGCCGAGCACAGCAACTGTGGCCATTAACCACTGAAAGCCTATTCTCCACTGATTTCTCCAATCCTCTTTTAAAATCATCCAAGTTGGTGGCCATCACTTTCTCCTGCGGGCGTAGTTTAACTATGCGTTGTATGAGGAAGGGCTTTCTTCTATCTGTCCTGAATCTTCCAACATTCAGCTTTATTGGACACCCACGTGTTTCTTAGGATTACGAAAGTGGGAGGAAAACTTTGCTCTACCCACGCTCTCCATGCCATGCATAATTTTACGAACTTCTATCATGTCATCTCTTACTCGCCTATTCTCTAAGCTAGCATGTCCCAAATGCTTCAACCTTTTCATGTAGGGGAGTTCTTTATCTCAGTTGTTGCAAACTTGAGGTTGCTCCCGGGTAAATGTCTGGGGAAAGGCCGAAGACCATCTGCTTTGTGTGTGGAAGGTCCCAGGTTTAAAACCATCCATTTCTTCACAACCGTGAGGAGTGAAATCTTACTATTTTATTTCAGAGACCCACAACAGCTCACTGGAGAGAGCATCTGCTCTGCATGCAGAAGGCCGAGAGGTTCAATCTCCTGGCAGGGCTGGTAATATCCTACCTGAAACCCAGAAGAGTCACTGCCAATCGATATAGACAATAACAAGCTAGATGGACCAACAGTTGCTCAGTATAAAGCAGCTTCCTATGTTCCTAAGTGACCTTCATTTCTGTTTATCAAAGATGCCTTCAGCCAAATAATTTGGCAGGTTGGTAAATATCCCCCCCAGTAAGTTTCTATACCTGTGAAAAAGACCCTTCCTAGACTCCAGAGGAGATGGTTATGCAAACAGTTCCCAACAGAAAACCCTTGCTTTAATGGGGACTACGGAAACCTCAGTACAAACACCCCGCTGCTGTGCAAAGTTATTTTAATTGCAACCAAAGTTTGTTCTGACTGCATCATCTGGGGTTAGGGAGCATGCGGCGAGGGGCACACCTATGTTCTCCTTTAATCCCAATGTGACCAAGATCTCCAGGGACAAAATTCTGGCAGGGACTGGGAGTGATACAACTAGGGTTTTTCTCTCTCCCTTCCTCCCGCCAAAAAAACCCAGAACTTGGCAAGTGACTGTTTGCTTTGTCTGACCTTGGGATGCCAAGGAAGGTATCCAAGAACCCACAGATGCACTTTCTTGAAACATGTGTTTGATCCCTGGTAAGGTCAGCACTCAGGTCTTCAATGCCTACAGGAGAGCCTAGTGATTAAAGAAAGCCACAGGGGCTTCCTGCCATTCAAGGCTCATGCCCCTACTGGTTTTTATCCTGGCCGCCTGATTGGCCGAGCTTGCACCTAACACTAAACCATGGGCAAGAAGTTTTGTGCATCAGCTTCAGAGCTTGAGAACTTCCCTTCCACTCCTCAGGCAAGGCTGTGAGGAAACAGGAACTATTTGCTTTGGTTTTCAAATAACCATAGTTATTCACTATGCCCAAACCAGCATAAACTGTGGTTAGTCTTAACTATGGTTTAGAACACTTTCCCCCAATTTCACTCCCAACTCCCACCATCCCTGATCACTGGCAATGCTGGCTGAGGCTGATGGGAGTCCAACAACGTCACAAGGACATAAGAAGAGCCAATGGTCCATGTAGTCCTGCTCTTATAACCGGATGCTGAGGGAAACCCTGGAGGGTATGATGTTGGGGAAGGCTGGCTTAGTGAAAGAAGCCAGCTTCAACCTGTGGTTCACAATCCTGGTTTGTTTGCCACTCTGTTTGGATTACCAAAGTGACTCAGCTTGGGTGGAATGAGTAACTGTGGTTAAGCGAGAGCTTCTGATCTGGTCCCTGGGGCTGCACCAGAAGCAAAGAGAGAGGGTGCTTGCCAAGGCCCATTCCCATGGCGCTGATCTGCGGTTGAGCATTACGTCCAAACACAAGCCATTGTTTGGAAGGCTCTGCATCAAACGTTGTGGCCTCAGGGCTGACCTGGCTGTCCTTGGCACAAGCGTCCCTTTGTCCCAGTCCCCACGTGGCACAACCCCACTTAACCTGCCCTCTGGCTCCTGCCCAACCTCCCCTCTTCCTCTTGCAAGCACAGCAGACGCCTCCTCTCAATTAAGACCTCAGCTCAGTTCACCCAGCCACAATCATTATGTCTTATACCGGCTGGTAAGTTGTTGTTTTAAATATGCTTTCCGCAACCTAGTACTCTCCAGATGTTTTAGACTATAACTCCGATCAGCCCCTGGCAGCATGGCCCAATGGTTGGGGATGGTGGGAATTTGGAAACACCTGGAGGGCCACATTCTCCACATCCCTGACATAACAAGTTAAACCATTGGTCCATTCAGATAAGTATCATCTATACACTGACTAGCAGTGGCTCTCTGAGGTTTCAGACAGGAGTCTGTGGGGCTGTAGCTCAAAGTGCTTTGCCAGGCAAAGGTCGCAGGTCCTATACCTGCCACATAGGAACACAGGAAGCTGTGTTCTACTGACTAAGAACACTGGTCCATCTAGTACAGCATTGTCCACACTGACTGGAGGAAATTCCCCAGGCTGTCAGGCACAGAGTCTCTCCTGGTCCCTTCTGGAAATGCCAGGGATTGAGCTTGGGACCTGCATGCAGGGAGGGTTGGGAAGCCAGCATAGACATAACTGAGCTAAGGTTTCGCTGCGCATAAGAAAGTTCCCCATGTTCTCATGGTGAGATTTAGGAAAAACAACAGAATAACAAAGGGGGGGGGGAGAGTTTGATAACAAAAGATAAACTGAATCAAATGAAAACCACCCTGGTGGTTTTTATCCAAACCCAAGGCCCATCTAAACAAGGTGGGCTGCAGAAGCCTACAAAAGGCTGAGAGGCGAGAGGTTCAACAGCAGTGTTAGAAACTCAGATATATAAGCTAGGCACCAAACGCCTCCTTAAACCAGGGTTAAAAAGATACAGGGACCCCTGACCGTTAGGTCTAGTCGTGGACGACTCTGGGGTTGTGGCGCTCATCTCATTTTACTGGCCGAGGGAGCCGGTGTACAGCTTCTGGGTCATGTGGCCAGCATGACTAAGCCGCTTCTGGCGAACCAGAGCAGCGCACAGAAATGCTGTTTAGCTTCCCGCCGAAGCGGTACCTATTTATCTACTTGCACTTTGATGTGCTTTCGAACTGCTAGGTTGGCAGGAGCTGGGACTGAGCAATGGGAGCTCACCCCGTCGTGGGGATTCGAACCACCAACCACAGAACTCTGGCTCTGTGGTTTAACCCACAGCACCACCCACATCCCTAAACCAGGGTTACTGTCACCAAAATGAAATGCCTAGTTGCCAATTTTGGGTCAGATGGCTCAAGTGTTGTATTTTTCAATACACCTTTTTGTTTCCTGAAAGTCATTCTGATTGTGCAGATAAAATATAATGGATAGAATTCTACAGGATGTGTTGCTAGTGTGTGAAAACAGTCAAGATCCAAGGATCCCCAGGCATGTACCTCCAGAGATGTCAGGCGCCATCCTGGCACCCGGGCATCTTCACTTGGTCGCAAGTGGCCGATAGTCAGGTGCAAAATGTGCCTGGCGAATTCCAAACACTGTTCAACAGGCCTCCTGAGTGCGGCTATACTGAAGTCTGGGAGCCACAACTGAGAAGGCCCTGCCTCACATGCTCAGCGACCCTGCTTTGGACAGTGTTGGAATGTGCAGCACAGACTCCCTGGTATATCTCAAGAGAGAAAGATATTCTCTAAGCCAGGGCTGGGCGACCTTCTTCAATGAGGGCCACAATCCTGCCTGGGCAACCTTCCAGGGGCCAAGTGCCATTGGTGGCCGTGTCCAGAGGACAAAATCGGTGGAGCAATGAATGAAAATTTTAACTTTGTACCGTAGGCTAATTTCTACACCCCCCCTTATCTTTCATCAAGGAAAGCAAGAGGCATAATCAGAATCCAAGGAGTCATCCCAGATAGGGAAAAACATTCAAGGAGGGGCACGACGCAGGGGCTACGGAAAGCTCTGAGAGAGGTCAGAGGATCACAACTGGACCCCAGGCCTGCATCCCCCACAGGTCTGGGTTCCCCCATTCTTGCCTTAAGCATTATCTATCTCTGCACAGTGTAACCCTGAAAAGATTCCAAGGAAAGCCATGGTTCCCAGGTGGGAAACACCATCACCACAACCTTGCACTAATTTTCATGCTTTGGGACAACATGAAGACTAGAAAACTATTGCAAACACGGTTAGGGAAAAATGAATAGGTAAACCACCACATATTAGATAGGATTGATATGAGTTTATAAAACTATGCACAGAATGGAGAAAACGGACAGGGGAAAGCTTTTCTCCTCCCTCTCTCGCCACACTAGAACTCATGGATATTAAATTAAGCTGAACGCTGGAAGATTCAGGACAGGGAAAAGTGTTTCTTCGTGGAGTGCAGAGTTTATCTATGACTTCGGTCCCACAGGAGGCAGTGATGGCCACCAACTTGGATGGTTTTAAAAGAAAAACTGACGCATTCACAGAGGAGAAGGCTATTAATGGCTACTAGCGATGATGGCCATGCTTTGCCTCCATGGTCAGAGGCAGTACTGCTGTTCGATACCAGCTGTTGGAAGCCGCAAGTGGGGAGAGTGCTCTTGCGCTCCAAGTCCTGCTTTCACGCTTCCCATTAGGGATGCTGGTTGGCCACTGTGAGAACAGGATGCTGGACTAGATGGGCTGCTGGCCTGATCCAGCAGGTCCTTCGTCTGCAGGAGGTGCTGGTTTTAAAATCCCACAGAGGCAGAATCTGTGCCCTCCCCTTCCCCAAATCAGTTCCCCAGGAAGCGCCATGAGGGCTTGTAAAACCCTTGGGGAGCGCAGCAGGCAAACAGGAGCAGTGAAGGTACCAAGAAAGCAATGGAGATGAAGAGCGGGGGGGAAGGAGGAGGGAGAAGTGAAAAAGTAGAATGTTGGAACAAAACCCAAGGGACAGCCAGCTGATCCGACGAAGGCCTGGAGTCACAGCAATCTGAGAGAAATCAAGTAAGTCAGATTTATCCGTACAGATAGATTTGTGGCCTGCAAAGCTTCTGGGAATGAGGAGAGGCCACGTGGCTGGCATGTAGGAGGCTGGACAGCATCTCACCCAAAGGGCTTTGGCATGCCGTTTATCTGGTTCTGTTTCAAGCTACACACACACACACACACACACACACACACACACACACTCAGACTGTGCTCTGAGAGACCCATTGATTGCAAGAGGATAGGAACTGCCTTATAGGTCAGACCGGAGTGGAGAATTTTGTTCAGCTTGAGGTCCACATTCACTCGTGACCCATCTTTTGGGGGCCGCATGCCAGCGGCAGGGACAGCCAGAGGTAAAAGTGGGTGAAGCAATGGATGTATAGATTAGGCCAGTGTTTTCAAACCCTGGCTCCCCCGATACTGTTGGACTACAACTTCCATCACCCCTGACCATTGCCTAAGCTGGTGGTGGATTGTGGGTGTTGAAGCTGAACAGCATCTGAGGACTCGAGGTTGAAGAGTTCCGTAGTGGGCAATGTTCCAGCCATGCAAAGGACAGGGGCTTCCACACACAAGCCTCTCTGTCCTCCATGCAGGGCAAGGCACAAGACATGATCACAGGCTAAGGGTACATTCCAGCCAGGAAAAAAAAAAGTTATGGCATGGGGAGGGGGGTGGTCTAGGGAGAGCCCCAAGGGCCAGAGAGAGAGGTGTGGAGGGCCACATTTGGGCCTGAAGTTCCCCACCCTTGGGCTCAGACTGAAAGGTCTATCTAGCCCTTTACCTAGTACTGGGCTTCTGACCAGAGAGGCCTGCTGGAAACCCACAACCACAACATGAAGGTAGTGGCCTTCTCTCTTTCTCACTCTCTCTTTTGTTCACCTCCATCAAGTATCCGATGCATAGAGAGGCATGTGGATTTAAACTTATGGAACTCACTCCCACAAGGGGTAGTGATGGTCCTTGGATGGCTTTAAGAGGATTAGGCAAATTCGTGGAGAAGGATAGCAGTGCCTACTAGCTATGACAGCTATGCTGTGCCTTCACAGCTGGAGCCGGAAATGCCAGTTCCTGGAAATTATAGGAGGGGAGAGTTGCTGCTGCACTCAGGCCTTACTTTTGGGCCTCCCACTGAGCATCTGGATGGCCACTGTGAGAACAGGATGCTGGACCCGCCTGATCCAGCTACTCTCACGTTCTTATGATTTTCTCCAATTGCTGCCACTTCAGTGCTCCTTTTACAAGTCCAATTCTTCGATAAAGTCATTCAAGGGCAGTTGGTTACACACCACATTTCTGCATGGTGTGCAAGCAACGGAGAGGGGGTAAAAGGTTCCCTTTGGTAGAATGGAGTGTTGAGCTGCCTTAACCCATGTTGCGAGAAGCGTTCTAGCATGGGTGGGCTCTACGACTGGGTAATCAATGCGCATGCTGCCTTGGACCATTGCCAGCCAGCACAGCTAACAGTCGGGGATGATGGGAGATGGAGAGCAGTAGAAGTTGGAGGGCCTGATTTCCCATCCCTGCTGCATATGATAGGGAAGTAGAGACGACCTCAGTTCAGATGCCTGTCTTGATACCAGCCCCCTGTCTGCCTAGCCCCCAAGCCTAAGGATCCCCCTATTACTCATTGTGGCTTCTTTCTCCAACCAACCAAACCCCCGCAGACAAAAGATCTTAATAAGTTCTTGAATGGAAAAAATGAAGGCTTTAGCAGACGCTCTTCTTTGGGTGATCAGGACTCTCTTAATTGTCCCTGTCCTGGGTTGCCACTACCACCACCACCAGATGTTCTCAAGATTTCTTCTCCTACATGACTCAAAGCTACTCAAATCCTGAGTCTCGGCCTACAGATAAAGCCAGCAGCCAAGGTGCATGAAGATGAGGCTCTGTTACAGCCAACAGGAGGAGGGAGGGTCTTTGCGGAGCCCACTGCCTGTGCCCATGGCAAGGTTTGTGTGGGAGACAGTGGGTGCCGTCGACATTCCTGGCTCCTGTTCCAATTTTGTTTTTCATTTTAATTAGCTGCTAAAGAAGAACTGCAAGCATTTAGGCCTTCTCCAGCTAGAGTCGTCAGCAACAAAAGATCCACAAAGACATCGTTCTGCCCTGTTCCTACCCTCGCTGTGGTTGGCGATGGACTACAAGAGCAAATTTTGCCTGCTCTGTCTGCTCCTCTGGGGGCCTACTGGGTTTCAATTAAGGGGCAGCAAAAAAGGAGTGTTTCCCCCCACAGTTTTCACTGGAAAGATGAAGAAATGTTTTCGAGTCCTTAAAATAATGTTACGCACTCCTCCCCTTGGGGGTTTCATACGCCGTGCCCAGAAGGCTGCTGTCAGTGCTCCCTAATTGTGCAATTCTGGGTGGTGGTAAATTTCTCTGCTTTCTTTTAAACACATTTACACCCTGCCTTTCCTTATTTAAAAACTCAAGGAGGCTAATAAGAAGATCAAAGCACAATTTGAAATATCAATTACAGAGACATTAAGACACTAAATACCGAACCCCCACTCCCAATACCACCAGAGTAGCAGATCAAACCCTGAATAACAATAAAAAATAAAGACAAAACAGCCATCTATGAGTCAGATGCCGCATTTAAAAAAGGAAGGTTTTGACTATGTTTTGGGTGAAACATGATTCCCTTGGAAGAAAGTTCCAGAGCCTAGGCATGGCCATGGAAAAGGCCCTCTTCCTGCTCCCAAGCCAATGTATTCTATAGGAACTCCAAGAAGCTGCCTCTTTCCCCACCTAGTTCCATATTGCCTACACTGATGGGCAGAGGCTCCCCAGGATTTGAGACCAGAGTCTTTTCCCAGCCCTACCTAGAGACTGAGTTTGCCTGGGACTATCCCTGTGAGTTATAGTCCTTTACCCAATAATAAACCAAGATTCCAGCCCTCATGTTTCTGAATAACAGGATGATTTAAGAAGCTGCCCTATAACAAATCAGTCAATTGGTCCATCTAGTTTGGTACTGTCTACACTGACTGGCAGCAGCTCTCTTAGGTTTTCCGAGAGGGTTCTCTACCAGGAGATGCCAGGGATTGAACCTGGGACCTTCGGCATGCCAAGCAGATGCTCTACCACTGAACTGCAGCACTTTCAAGATGTTGGGCTCCATAGGAGGATCTGAATATTTGGTCCCAGAGCCTGACCGCTCCAGAGGCAGCAACATACTCTTTCAGCTACCACTTCCTGGAGAGAAGACCGTGCACTACTCCACTGCAAGCTTACAGCATGGTCATCTGCTAGGTCTGCCCATCTATGGATATCCCAGGATTCTATTCTCGCTTGCTATTCATTCTCCGGAAGACAGCAAGTATTACAGGAAAACAACATGCAAGGTTTCACAAATCTCTTGTTCCAGAGGGAGGTGGGCAACTGAGTATTTCTGGAGGGCTGCTTTGAGAAGAAGGCCCAATCGCCAACCCTACCGCTGCCAAAGAATCCTGCAACATCGAACCCCCACCATTCCCAAATCCCTCACTGATGCTGGGCAAATGAGAGGACAGGAATACTCCGCCAGGGGTTGCATTTGTCCCCAGGGACTGCCAGCTGCAGATCCCCAGTGCTGGAAACTTCATACCCTGTAGAAATGTGATGCTTTTTTTGCCCTGCCAAAGCAGATCAAGGGGCCCTTTAGTCCTTCCTTCTGTTTCCAAACTCTGGACAGCCAGAGTCCCCCTGAAAGGTCACCCTCAGAGCATGGAGACAACTCCCGGTCATCTGAAAACACAAAGAGAGCCCTCTAGGGTCAGACCAAATGTCTGCCTAGTGCGGGGGGCGGGGTGGCGGAAGGTTGAATGTGGCCCTCCAGGCCTCTGCTCCTGGCCCTCGGGAATCTCCCTGGGCCTTACCTCTCCATGAGCCACACCCTCTTTTCTCAGGCCACACATCCCACCAGCCTTGCTGCACCCCCTTTCAGAGAGGATTCTGCCTGCCTGGAAGTTCTCCTTGAACTCTGCGATTATGATGCTAGCTTGCCTGGATGGAGGATAGAGAAGGGCGTGTGAGCATGTGTGGAAACTGACCTATGGCACAAAGGTAACATTTACATATGTTGATTCGCCCACTTTGCCCTTGGCCCCACCCACCACTGGCACATGGCCCTCAGAGGGCTGCCCAGAAGGGAATGCGGCCCTCGGGCTGAGGAAGGTTCCCCACCCCAATCTAGTGCAACATCTTATTTTTACCCCAGCAGCCAATCAGCTGCCCCTGGGAATCCCACTTGCAGGGCACCTCCTGTCTGTCCCCAGAATTTGGCATTCTGGGGCTCACTGCCCCTGCTACGTGGAAAGCACCATCTACGTAGCATGCTGGCTAACAAGCTGTTGCAATACTTCTCTGCTCAGGACAGTCTCCATCCTGCTTTACCTTCAGCCTACAACAGACTGTACTGTACAAGATCATCGAGATTCCAAATTTCACAATCTTCACACGGGTGCACGTGGTCCCTGCCTTTGGCACAGTTTCTTCTGTCTTGCTCTGAGCCCACCCTGCAGAGGTTATTGCCCCCACCGCACCCTCTGGGTCTGGGAAAAGGGTGCCGGTGCTGGCTCAATATTGTCAGCTCTCCCCCCCCCCCCCATCAAAAGCTGCTCCGCCTCAGCTTCTCTGAGAGCGAAGCGGATGTCACTGCTGTTAAAAAAAAAAAAAAATGAAATGAAAGAGAGATGCGTTTCGAGACAGGACACGCACAAAATGGCTGTCTCCCAAGACGAAACGTTTCCATACAATGCTATAAAAAGGACAATCGCCAAAAAAGGAAACCGGGACTTGACAGCCAGGCGGTCTGAGGAGCAGGACGGGGAGGAGAGATGCGAGAAGATCAAGCCATTCCCAGCCACCCTTCTCAGACTGGCTCAGACCCTGCCCCTTCCTTCCAGTGCTTATGCTGGCACAACACTCCCCCCCCCTTCCTCATTCCGCACCCAACTTGGCAAAAAGAGATACTCTCCGCAGCAATTGTGCCTTGTGAGTTTGGAGACTGAGGAGAAAGAAAAGAAGCTCGCCTTACAAACAAACCACAGCTTTCTTCCAAGGAGCCCGCGATCCAAATTCCACCGCGATCCATTGCAGTTGTGGGGGGGGGGGGAGGATTACAGATCACGTTCCCCAACGACAGCAAGACAACGGTTCTCAGAAAGTGCGTACGGAGAAGTGGCGATGAGAGAGACCTAGATGTCCCCAGACAAACCGGACTCTTGTTTTCGAAGGAAGCAGAGAGAACAGCTGCCAGCGCAGTTATCCATAGGAGCCATTTCGGCGCAAGCTCACTGAAATGGCTCTCCCACCCCCACCCCGCATCTTCCTTACAGCTTGTCGGAAGCAAATTATCCAAAGATGCTGGAAAGCTCCCCTTGTAATAAAGCAGCTCAGCCCGCAAGACACTGCAACAGCTCTCGGCATTAAAGTGGGCTTGTTGAATGCAGGAAACGACCTTATACCGACTACTTAGTTCAGTATTGTCAACACAGACCTGCAGCCGCTCTCTGAGATTTCAGAATGGAACATTCTCAGCCCTACTTGTGGGGTGCCAGGAATTGAATCTGGGACCTTCTGCATACAGAGAAGATGCTTGAACTACAGTCCTTCCCCATAACATAGGAACGTAAGATGCAGCCTTGTACCAAGTAAGACCAGCTGAGATCATCTAGCTCAGTACTGCTGACACTGACTGGCAGCGGCCGTCTGGGGTTTTAGACTGGGGACATTCCCACCCCTGCATGGTTTCTCCCAGAGGAACATCAGAGGTAGGGCAGGGAGGATCAAGCAAGCAAAATGAACAGAGGACGGACGGGGGAAATTTTGGCTACCTGGGATTTGAAGGAAGTGAAATCATTTGAAAGGAACAGTACATGAAATTTGACTACCTAGCTGCACACAGAGGGCAGTTTATCCTGCTTCAAAAGGTATACACAGTATACACTTCACATCCATGAAAGAACTTGGGGGAGGCTCCACAGCATTTTCCTCTGTATGGCCACATTAATCCTTACACCAGCCCTTTAAGGCGGTCCAACACACAATGGAAAACATCTCAACCCAGTGTGCAGGGGTGAAGCTGGCAAATTCCACACTGGGGAAAAGGGACGAAAAGACAATGACGAAGAACACAATCTCTCTCTCTCTCTCTCTCTCTCTCTCTCACACACACACACACACACACACCAAGTTTATAAAACTATGGATGGAGAAATTTTGGGGGGTTTGGGAGTCACCCCACAAAACTGACTAGCAGCAGATTCCAAGCACGCAAAGGAAGTACTTGTTGCATGCGGCACCGAATTAATCTACGGAACTCACTGTCACAGGACAAAGAGAGTGTGCTTACACAGAAGGTGCCAGGATTAGTATCAGGCATCACCAGCTAAAGAGGATCAGGTAACAGAGGGAAGACCTTTCTCTGCCCAACACCCTGGAGAGTCGTTGTTACTCAGAGTAGCCACTACTGGGCTAGAGGACAGCTTCCTTGGGCTCTGTTTGTGGCGATGGATATTAGCCAAAGGAACTGCGGGAGTAGAGCAGCCTATCAATACCTACTGGCCTTGACGGCTGTAAGCAGCAGCTGCATTGTTCAGAGGCTGCCTAATCCTGAATACTAGTTGCTGGGATGGGATCCATTGGCAAGGGGGCATTGTTGGGCCTTTAGGGGAACAGCAGGCACTGGATGAAGTGAACTAGCAGGGCTTCCCTTGCATTATTATCCCCTGTGGGGTGGGGAAACATAATAAGCTATATACAATGATGCATGGTGTAGAGAAAGTGAAATACTTCTTTCTACCCACTTTCTCTACACCATGAATTATTGCATATATTTATTTATCATTGTATACACCTCTTACTCCTAATACTAGAACTCGGGGACAGCCAATGAAGCTGTTGGAAGATTTGGGATGAAATGAACTACTTTTTCCATGCAAAGCACAGTTGAACTATGGAATTCACTCCTGCAAGAGGTACTGCTGGGCGCCAACTTGGATGGCTTTAAAAGAGATTTAGACAAATCCACAGAGGATGCAGCTATCAGTGGCTGCCAGCCATGATGGCTATGTTCTCACTCCACCGTGGGAAGGAAGGAGGCCTCTGGTTATCAGCAGCTAGGAACCGCAAGCGGGGGAGAGCTGCTATTGCTCAGGTCCTGCCTGAGGATTTCCCACAGGCTCTTGTTATGTTTCTATTGCAGGTGAGGGGAAAGCAGTTTGCTAAACAAAAGCCAGCTTTGCCCATAGGCCAGTCAAAGGCTTCCTAGCAGAGGGTAAACATTTTTATCGGGGACCTTCCAGACTCACGGCTCACCTTCTTAGCTCCTAACTCTACCTGGGTCCTCACATCAGTTCTTGCAGTTCTCTTGTCCGGAGACGGCAAGAGTCAGAATGGAGTGTTCAGGAGGGGGTTTCTTAATGACCACCCCTTAGTCCCTGCGCCATTTCAGGCTGCAAGCGAGGGACAAATGCCCAAGCCACAAACATCAACAGCAACCCAAGCCCCAAACACCTATACTTCCCCAAAGTATAAATCTAGAACAGCAAGGAGCCTGGCCTCCTTCCTTCCCAGGAAGGAAGCTCCTTGCTGCGTTTGTTTTCTACTTGCAAGGAATATCTTTTTGTGCTTTAAATGCAGGGGAGGGGATCTATGCTTTGCCAGACTTGTAGTCTAAAAAACGTTACAGTCTGTTCTACAAGCTTAGGGTTCTTAACCACATTACTCTACAGAACAGGCCTGGTTTATAAGGTGGTGGCTAAAAAAAAACAAAACCTGGACTGTGCCAAGTCAGATTGAAGGGAGTGGATTACATCTTGGAAAGCTTTTTACATGGCAGGGGGAATAAGCACAGCCAGGGAAGGCTGGGCTGGAACTTTTCCTCTGATACAGTCATTTCTGATGCTAGGTGCCTTTCATTTTTAATAAATGAATGGGGAATGCTTGAAAGCAGTAGCCCCTGCTTGCAATCCAAAGTGGTACAGTCTATTCTACCAGCTTAGGATTCGACCACCTAACTCTGTTCCATCTGTAGGCCAGGGAGCACAGGCCAGTCCTCTAACTCCCACTGGTGGAGAGCGGAGAGGAGGGAGAGAGAAAGGAAAGGCAGGAGAGCAACTGCAGACAACATTCAGAGAAGTCCTTTCACTCCCACTGAAACAAGGAGTCTCAAGTGGATAGAGTTGTCCCTTGGGGGCACACAAAGTTCTGTCGGGGGCTGCCTTATACCAAGCCAAACTATTGCCCACCCGGCTTAGTATTGTTTAACCTTATTCTCCAGATTTCAGAATAGAGTCTTTGCAATTCGTAAGTGGAGATACTGGAGGTCTGAAAATGGGATCTTTCATACGGAAAGCACATGCATTTTAGGTCTGACTTCACTTAAATCTCAGCGCCTCAAACAAATGACGCTGCCTTTCACAGAGTCAGATCGTTGGTCCATCTAGCTCAGTACTGTTTACACGCCTGGCAGTGACTCTTCAGGGGTTCAAGAGGGGTGCCTTTCCCAGCCCCTACCTGGAGATGTTGGAGATTGAACCCGAGACCCTTTGCATGCAAGGTGCCTGCTCTGCCACTGAGCTACAACTCCATCCGGCAGTCAGCCAGGGGCTTTAACTCGGTACTTTACCAGCACCAACCATCTCCATGCATCATAGAGTGTTAAAGCTCAGCATCAATCGGTGCTCGCCATGATAACTCAGCAGAACCACCAGGTTTAGCAGCGATATTCCTCCAAATGCTTGGCAACGACCATAGACAAACAGAAGGTGCTGCCTCCATGTGCAGATGTGGTCTTCCCAGAAGGGCCTGGCAGGCCGCTGTGAGGAAAAGGGGGTGCTGGGCAAGAAGATCCACCAGGGCTACTCCTCCATTGACTGCTGACCATGGCTAGCTGGGGCTGAGGGGAGTCCTTTGGATGGGAGTCCTTTGGAGATTCCTCATCCTTTTGAGAAAGGATGAGATAGATTCAGAGCGGGTAAGCTGATCAGATGGTGATTTTCCACAATAGCTACATGGAACCTTTAGGTTCAGAGGCAGTTTACCTCCAGTACCCGTTCCGGGGGTGTATTTGTGTGTGTGTGTGACAGGTACAGGAATGGGTTATGGCCTTCATGGTCCACTTGGGGCCTTCCCAGAGGCCACCTGCTCAGCCCCTGTGGGAAACAGAATACCCAAAGGGACAGATCCAGGGGTCTTCTTATGCAGTGGAGGGTGGTCCATTTGGGCAAACCATGCACAGCCCCACCAACCTCTATCTGCCCTCAGCCAGCCCCCACCTACCCGCTTACAACAACCAGTCCAGGCGGCAGCCCTGCCTGCCAGCTTCTTGGTCTCAGTGTTGACCCTCGTAGAACTTAGCAAGAAGGGGATGGGGACAAAGCTTGAACTGGTTGGCTCTGCCACTCATTATCTCTGGCACCACCTACTTTTGGGCTCCTGGTCTTCCACCCCATCTGTCCCAATGAGCACCAGCCACTACTGTTGTCCCTGCCTGAGCAGTCTACCAGCAAAGGAAGCCCCACTGTGTTCACTGTAGGAGTACAGCCTGCCCTTGGCTTTGCCTCTGGTTCGTTCTGGCTCCAGGTACGGTTGGCCTCTCTGCCTTCTGCCCTGCCAGTCCTAACAGGCATTAGCCGCTCCTGTTCTTAGGGGCTCGGGTTTCATTTCAGCCATGGACAGAGAGGAAGGCTTTGAGCAAGAGCAGGCTCACAACTCTTCGTTCCCATTGAATTCAGTTCTCCTGGGCGTGAATTTTCACCTAGCGCTTGGCCACAGAAACCTTGCAGCACGTAAAGACATACACTGAGCCGGTACAGAGTGCCTTTCTCCCTGCCAACAGAGAAACCCCTGCTGGCCAACACAACTTTGCGGCTTCTCAAAGCGGAGGGTGCAAAAAACCAAACCAAACCAAAAAAACCCCACACCAGTAAAACAAAACATAAACATGGGATACCTTCATGCCGGAGCTGACCCACCACAGCGGCACATCCCTTTCGAAGCCCCAAACAAACCGAAGCAGACAACATTATTAAGAAGCAGGCGATGAAAGCCGCTCCGCGATAGCAAACGAAAGCAACATCACCAAACGAAATCTTTGACTCAGAGGGATGTGGAGGAATCCAGGAACCTTTCATGCCTCGTTTCTCGAATTTAGTGGGTCAGTTCGTAGAGAGACGAAAGAGAGGGCAATTATTATTTTTAGGGGGTGGGGAGTGCATGTGTGTGTAAGAGTTCCTCTCCCCCTCCCTTGTGCAAGGAAAGGTGGCAAAGAAATCCTCCAGGAACACTGGTTTGCTTAGAAGCTGTGAGGTTTTTTTCATTCTTTCTTTCAGCGAGAGGGCAGAGGAAGTTTTTTTTTGGGGGGGGGTGTAATATCAGCATTAACTCGGTGATCACTGTAAACAGAATGAAAAAAGAGGGGTGGGGGGACAAAAGGAGGTTTAAGAGACCAGCCTCTCTCTCTCTCTCCTCTCCCCCGACTCTCCTCCCGTCAGCCTGAGTGACGCAGACTCCCTTATATAATAGGCTGCGATTTCCTAGACCGCAAGGAAGGCCTCTCTCTCTCTTCTCCCCCCCCCACATGCCGCTTCCACCTCCCTGCCACTGCTTTGTGCTCGCCGTATAAGCTCCACACACGCGCAAACGCGTCTCCCAGCCCTTGGCACCATGCCAGCGCGCTCCCTCGTCAGCTGGCTGCCTCCATTCACAGAGTGGGGTTGTAGCTGACATGAAAAGGAAGGGGGGTGGAGATGGAAAGGGGGGAGAGAGAGAGAGACGGGGGAGAGAGAGAAGGTTCGGGTATTCGATCAAACTATCAGCATGCCAGAGAGACAATAGAATGCCTTTGCCACATTCTCCGAAATAAGCCACCTTCCTGCCGCCTCCTCCACCGCCGCCCGTGCCACCCCCAGCACAAAATATATTCTTCCTCTGTGGCTCCAGACCGGTAGCCATGTGAAAAAAAAAGGGGGGGGGACAGAAGCAGGGAGGGCGAAAGCCAAAAATCAATGAATTAATCCATGATTGCATTTAGACAAGACAGTAAGGGTGTTTTTTAAAATAAATAAAAAAAATAATAAATTAAAATACAAAACCCGACGTTCAAGAGCGATGAAAGATTTTTTGGGAGGAAAGGACTTAGCTAATCCCTAAAGAACCTTTTGTTTGAATAATAATTTTAAAAAGAGATTTATTTTTTTTAGAAAAAAAGGGAGGAATATACTTACAGGTAGCGTGTTCCCACTCCCTCCCCGACTTGTCAAGAGGAGGGGAGAGACAGACGGATGGAGGGGGAGTCGGTTCGCCAGCCCGTGAGGAGGGTAGGGAGGAAAGCCAGGGTGCTTTTTCACCAGAAGCCCCCTCGGTGGAACATGGACGGCCGCGGCGTGCCATCCCCCTCCAGGGACCTGCCGGAGCCCAGTCGTGGAACGGGCACGTCCCTGCCAATCATCTGTGGTGCCGTTATATTAAACAAAAGAAAAGGGGGGGATGCTTACTTTTACCCATGATGCTTAGCGGGGGCAGGGGAAGGGAAGGGGAGAGAAGAAGAAAAAAAAATAAAACCAGTTGCAGCCGGTTTGTAACCTCAGGACATGGAATTATCGCTTAAGAAAAAAATAAATAAATATAAAAATTAAGTTGGTCGTGGCATCGGAGGCAGTCGGCTGTGTGGCTTGTGCGGGCGCCCCATCTTCCCCTCCCTGCCTCCCCCCCCCGCTGCAAGGATCCCATCATCAGGTCTCTCTCACGCTCTCGCTGGGTTGCCCCCACTCCTTAAAGCGTATCCTGGCACCTGGCCAAACTTTGCCTCTCTCATTCATAAGCATTGGCTTCCAAGGGTCTTTTAACCATTTAGCTGCTGAGAATAAGTTCCCTGGGTGGGTTGGCTGGCTGGTTTTTTTAAAAAAGATGTCCCGTCGGGAGGCACCTTTGACCTGAAGCACCCAAGGTAGAACATCTCGTGAAGAGGGGAATCAAGCAAAAACAGGAAGGTCTAACCAATGCACAGCCTATTATTGTAAAAAAAGAAAATGAAAAAGGTGCGCAATATTGTGAGAGGGTGAAAGCGAATCAAGTAAGGGGGAAGCCTTGGCACACTCACCCACCCCTCACAGCTGTATACTGGTCACAAGATGTGTCACGGGTGCTCAGTTGAGTATGATGGGTCAAAAACCTGCCTCCGAAATCTGCTGTTGCAAAACGCCTTGTCAGCTGTGAGCTGCAGATGCCATCTTCCAACCCAAGGCCAACTATGACGACCTAAGTGCTAAAAGTGTCAAGGCCAGCACACTCTTGGTTCTTGCTACAAGGCCACGCGAGGTAGGCCGGAAAGCCATATAGACATGCTAACCAAGATAACCTCCTCAGCTCAAACTTTCCCGGGCCGCCTCCAAGACAGGTTTCGGCCATTGGGCAAACCGCTCTGTCTGACGGTCTCTGAACCAATTTTTGCTGCTAGGCTCCAATGCTCCGAGGCGGCCTGCCCTCAGCAGGTGCTATTGGAGGAATGATTGCAGTGATGAGTGCTCCGACAGACACATCTCTTTCCCCAAGGCTTCCACATGCCCAAATGCAAACAGAGCAAACAAACCAGGAAATCTGATCAACATGCCCTGTCTGATTGGCCAGACTCTTTGTCAACCTACCATTGACCGGGTCTATCTGGGCCATTGGTCAGGGTGGAAAGCCAGGGGCCTAGTCCCAGTCCAGTCCTTAGGAGCACTTTGGGTATTAAATGGAAGTGGCTGGCACTCTAATGGCATTATGCCAGGAATATCAGCCTTTCACCATAGAGTTGTAAAGACAGAGCAACATGCTTACCATACCATCTTGAGATTCATGGCGGCTTTCAATTTAGTACCCAAAGTTCAGCCTACACATTGCTCAGGTCTTTTTTCCTTGTTTCTCTGTCAACTGTGGGGGAACTTTAGGTTTTCGGGACATTGCTGAACTACAACTCCCACCAGCCCCTACACCCATGGGCAATGGTGAGGGATGATGGAAGTCATAGTTCAGCAACTTCTGGAAGGTGAAAGGTTCCCCACATCTGTTCTATGTTGAAGAGAATTTATCCATGGTAGATAAGCCACCAGCCTCCCACCCTCACAAGGCTCAATCACAAATATGTCCAGACTAATCCAAACTCAGAGGCTGTGCATTCAAAGCGCCCGATGGCTCACCCCAAAGTAAATGTTTCCAAGCGAGCAAATGCACAAATGTGTGTGTGTAAGTGGGCAGGAGCTTTCTACTGCAGCAGGTAGCAATGCAACACATATACTACCATGGCTGACTCCAACAGCTGAGTCCCCTTCCCACCAGCATGATCCCCAACGCAAGCTGCCCTCAACATGGGAGTAGGGACGGGCAAAGTTGTCCCATTTCATTTCTCATTTCTCGAGTTCAGTTCAGTTTGTGAGCCCCCCCATCAGTTCGTGATTTTTCAAAGAAAACGGTCCTCCTGAAAATTCATCAGTAACTGAGTGCGAATTTCTCCTAATAGACATGCCTACTATATGATGATTTTGCCTAACGTACACGTCCCCCCACCAGCAAATAATTTCCTTTAATATAATGCATTATGAAATGGCGTTTTCAATGATATATGAATTTTCATTCATGCCTTAACCCCAATGCCTGCATTTCTGGGCTGCTAGGCTGGAGAAGTGCACTGCAAAATTCGTCGAAGCGTGGATTTCAGAGGACGGCTGTGTCCTTTGGTTCTCATGTTGTTTCGGACAGTGCAAATTACGCAAGCTCGCCTGAAAACCCAACCTGGATTGAATTTCTTGCGCATCCCCAGCTGGGAATGCATGACTGATTATTGGAGCAGCTTGCCTTCTGTCCACCCCAGGGATACCTGCTGCTAAAGGCTGATCCAAGACAAGGGATGGTTGGCCAAGATGCCACCATGTACCAAAACTGCCCCCCCCCCCCGGTTCTCTTTCCTCTGTAGAGGAATATGGCAGCCATCAACATACATGATAGCAAAATTGTCAGTTTTGGGACACTGTTGGGAAGGTTGCTAACAGCACCCTAGATGACCCCAGTTTGCAGGAACATCTGTGCCAAAAATGGTATCTTGCTTGATGAGTCCCACAGAATCCAGCCCTTTCATCATGCTGGGTCCTGTTTACTGGTCAAGACAGAGCAACTGTGGCCCTCCAGATGCCAACAGTGGGAAGCCCTCTAGCACAGCCAAGAGCGGCTCTGTTGGTTCCCCAATCAATGGTACTCGGAGGGAGACTGCCTATGAGCCTGTGGGGCAGTGGTTTCACCCTGCCTGCTTATTAACCGGAAGAGCTTTTTGGTTGATCAAAAGATGTTTTCAAATGATTAGTCTTAACTAACTAAAACGATGTGGCCCTAATTCAAACTGATAATTACTGTAGAATTTCCAGCCTGGCGCCAACCAAGCTGAGCTTATTAGGAAAAGTGGCCCAATCTGGCCCACAACAGAAACAAGGAAGGTAATTAATGGGTAATTATGCAGAGGGCAGGGTGTATTCCCCTCTAGGGATGGATGGATCAGTCTCTCTGCAGTCCTGGCCTACCGGACACGTGCTTCTTTTTTAAGCCTAGTTCAGACTTCACGTTAATCGGTAAATTTTATTTGTAGAAAACTCCAATAAAATTCATGTTTAGAGTACAAGTTCAAACACAAATTTAAATAACCTTTTTGCCACTAAATTTTGCATTGTTCATCTCAATGGGAACATTTCTAAATGGGTTTTATCTCAATATACGCATTTTGAAAGCATTCCTGGCAGTTTTGTTTTTTAAGCCGAGAATTGCATCACAAAATTCGGGCAAGGGCAAAGTTATGTTCCAATCCACACTTTAGTCTTGGGGGTGCAAATCAGGTCCGTTTCACACTGGAATTCTCAGAAATCCTAACTCTCCCACTCCACACACTCCGAATTTTCTACTTAGAACTATGCAAATCAAGTCAATTACATTTAATTTGTATAATTCACTCTGTTTCTAAGGTGTTAAGGTTTATGAAGGAATGTGGTGTGGCTGGCGGGGAGAAGCTCTGGTGAGGAAAAAGGGGGAGGGCAAGCAAAGGGAAAAACCAGGGAAGGAAAAAAGCAGACTCCATTCCCATTCTTTTAAAGCAGGGGTGGCCAACTCCCAAGAGACTGTGATCTACTCACACAGTTAAAAACTGGGAGTGATCTACCCCCCTTTTGGGGGGTTCAGGTCAAAGTTGTTGAGCTTCTTTTGGGAAGGAAAAGGACAAAGGCTCGTTTTTTAGGGGTGCAGGGCACAAAAGTTGAGATTTTTTAGGGGAGCCAAAGTTGTTGAGCTTCTTTGGGGGGAGCCAGTGATCTACCAGTGATCTACCTCAGACGTTCAGTGATCTATCGGTAGATCACGATCTACCTGTTGGACATGCCTGTTTTAAAGGTACATGGATTTATGGATGCTGTAGTTTCATAGCAAACATGCAGCTTGAGGTTGTTGTTGTTTTTTTAAAAAGGGAAATTAAGGTCTCTTTAGAAAGATTTCTTCAAGAATATCCCAGTCAACCAATGCAAAGTTTGCAAGTAGCTCACTCGCCTATGGTGAGTCAGACTTTCCTCCGGGCAACAGGTAGGGAGACCTCATTAAAACCTTGGATCTCCCCCCCCTTCCTTTAATAACACAATGCAGGGCAGCTATTAAAAACAAACACAACAACCATTGTGAGCATCAAGACTTTCTTATTTGTAAGGCTGGTTTAAATATTCCAGACGGGGCTCAAGAAAAGCTTGTATAACACTCAGAGTGGCTCACTGAAATCCATCAGTTAGCAGCTTCAGGACAGACAAAAGAAAGTGCTTCTTCTAACAGCATGGAATTAACTGATGGAACTCCCTGGCAAAAGATGTGGTGATAGTCTCTGGTTTTAAATGGGGATAGGACGAATGAATGGAGAACTCTGCCAATGGCTAGTCTCCATGATAAGTTGGAGCTGCAACAAAATGTTGCAGTATGGAGTGCTTCTGTTCAGGTGCCCACCACGATGTCTTCCAGGACACTCTAATTCCAATCCTCTACCCTCTTGGTTTCCATTTCCCAACCCCTGCCAGGAGATACTCACCATTCTGTGGTCCTCCCCTAAGCATATTAATACCTCCCCTCTAGTTACTCAGTAACTTCATATTGACCACAAAGCCATCAACACTCAGCATCCCAAGTTTGCTATTAGAGGGAGTGATAGTTAAATGGAACCTCTGGGATCAGAAGCACTCTCTCTCCAAATACCAGAGGCTAGGAGGAAATGGGAGCCAGCTATCATCTTCATTGCTCTGCTTTCAGCAGCATCTGGCTGCCCACTATGGGAGGCCAGATTCTGGGTTAGAACGGCTACTGGTTCTGATCCAGGAGGGCTCTTGTGTTCTTAATGGGCACCTTCCCGTTGTAGCGCACTTTACATAATTACATTCCCTGAAAGCGTCTCTCTGCACTAAGAACAGGTTGCAGATACTGTACTTTGTGCTGAAGTTATGCATGCCTGTATGCATAAACACAAACCAAAATCCTTACCCGAGCCAATCCAAATTCTGTGCTCAGGAAGCCTTAATTCTGCAACCTGCATAAAATGATGTCTGTTTCCATGCTTGCTTGCATATAATTAGCGCTGCTACTGTTAGATATTGGGGGAGGGGAGTTATTAAAACATTCGTAAGAGGTACTCTGCAGACAAACGTCGGCTCCCTTGGCCTGTAAAGCGAGATGAGAGCCGCAACCCCAGAGTCGTCTGTGACTCGACTTAACTGCCAGGGGTCCTTCACCTTTCCTTTTTTTTTTTACTCTGCTGATAGATGGAAAATCTTATGCATCCACTCTTTGGGGAAGCCTGAGGTTTAGGCAGGCATTTCACACACACGTCCAAGCCTGTATTTGAAGGCCTGGGGTTTAGAAACTTTTTAAATTGAAATTAAAATATGATATTCTATGACTTTGCTGCACTCTGGTAGAACTGAGCAAAAAATCCTCAGGTTGTCTCCAACTACATCTGATACAGAGTAGAATCATTGGTATCAATGGACTTGACAAAGGCCACATTCACATCCTGTATATGTCAAGATCCATGTATATGATGCACTTTTTCTATGCCAATACAGTGAAGCCTCGGGTTATGTCACCCTCAGCTTGAGACCGGTGCAAACCTGGAAGTACCAGAATGGGCTACTTCCAGGTTCGCGCTGTTCGTGCCTGCACATAAGCGCTAAATCGTATCTGCGCATGCGCAGAAGCGCTAAATCGTGCACACGCAGACTCAGCACTTTCAGTTGCATTGTGGCCTCTGGAACGGATCCCCGCTGTAACCCACGGTTCCACTGTAAAGGAGATTGATTGATATACAGTGGTACCTTGGGTTACATATGCTTCAGGTTACAGACTCCGCTAACCCAGAAATAGTACCTCGGGTTAAAAACTTTGCTTCACGATGAGAACAGAAATCTTGCTCCGGCGGCGCGGCAGCAGCAGGAGGCCCCATTAGCTAAAGTGGTGCTTCAGGTTAAGAACAGTTTCAGGTTAAGAACGCACCTCCGGAACGAATTAAGTACTTAACCCGAGGTACCACTGTATATGTCCAGACCTATGAAGTCGTTTTAAACAGTCATGACTTACCCCAAAGAATCCTGGGAGCTGTAGTTTGTTATGGGTAACAAGAGTTGTTTGGAGACCCTTTTTGCGCTCCCAGAACTACAATTCCCAGAGTGGTTTAACAATCAATCACTCTTCACAGTGCATTCTGGGAATTGTAGCTCTATGAGGGAAATGGGGGGTGTCTCCTAAGAACTCTCAGCACCCTTAACAAACTACAGTTCCCAGGATTCTTCGGGGACTGTTTAAAGTGCTGTTACAGCGGTGTGAATGTGCCCTGTTTAAGTCAATTGATATCGATGGGTCTGAGTAAGACTTAGTTGGATACAACCTTTATTCAGGCACCTTTGGAATAGTGGGAGCCTGAAGCTTCTGCTGGTGTTGCTCACAAACAATCAAGTCTACCTCTGCAGCCATAAGGCCTAGAAACCCTTTTTAAAAATCAAAATAAAACTGGAGAACTGGCATTCTGTGACTTTTCTGTGCACTGGTGGAGCTCTGCCACCCAACCATACTGCCAAACTGGTAAGTATACCAGACACCTGGGCTGAAAGAAAGAAAGGGAGGGGGGGGAGAGAAAAGAGCCCCAAACCCAGGTGCCTTCAGAATTTGATTCTGAAGCATAGGAATGTGAGGTATTCTCTCCCACCTCTCTTGGGTAGAACCCATTTGAATGCCCAGATTCCCGCCCCCCCTTGTGGCTGTTTGTTTCCCCATAATGGTCGAGAAAACCTGAACAATAAGCTATTGAAAAAAGAAGGCCCTCAAGTATTTTACCGCTGTGAAGTCTGCTCCCCCACACACTCCGCCCCTGATTGAATTAGGATGGGAGACTTGCCTGAGTTAGAGAATGACTCAGGGAGAGAGGTGAAAAGGGGTGTGTGCGTGTGGCGGAAGAGAGATACGTAATCGATTCGGTCTTGTTCAGTGAGGGGGGGGAGGGGGGAGCCCATTTCCAGGCAACCATTTTGAGTGCCAGCATCCGGAACAGATGGATTTTCTTCTTCCAAAAAGGAGGAAAAATTGGGAAGCGCGCTATAGCCGCCCTCATTCCGAATGCGGGCGAGGAGTTTGCTTGTGGCAAAAAAAACAAAAAACAAAACAAAACGGCAGAAGCTTCCCAATTATCTTTTTTTTTTTAAAGCAAACAGATGTAGTAGCCATCTTTACCTGCACCACTTCTTGAGACAATTTAAGATGGTCTGAAGAATGTAACTGAACAGCGTCTCCATACAGGCGGCCTCCAGATTTGCCAGAATCAAAGCACTGCAACTCTGTGTACAACTTCAAGAAGAGAAGCCAAGTTTTGAGGGATGAAAACAGGAAACTTTTAAAGAGGGCTTTTGGAACCGCCAAGGCCGAGCGTAGACGACACAGTCTGGTCCCCTAACCCAGCCTTGTAAATAAGCCCACAAGAGCTATAAAAAATTGAAATTAAAAGCTGATATTCTGTGCCTTTCCTGCACTCTAGTGGAACCGAGCTGAAAATTCTTGGGTTGTCTCCAACTAAGTCATGCACAGAGTATATCCATTGACACCAATGGACGTGACTTAAGGCCGCATCTGTGCCATACATTTGAAGTAGTATGATACCACTTTAAACAGTCACAGCTTCCCCCAAAGGGATTCTGGGAGCTGTTGTTTGTTACGTGTTCTGAGAGTTGTTAGGAGTCCCCTTCCCAGAGCTGCATTTCCCTTTTCCCCCCAGGGAACTCTGGGAATTGTAACTCTATGAGAGAAATAGAGGTTTCCGAACAACTCTTGGCACCCTTAACAAACTACAGCTCCCAGAATTCTTTGGGGGAAGCCACGAATGTTTAAAGTGGCATCACAGTGCTTTAAATGTTTGGCGCGGATGTGGCCTTGGTTTCTATGCTAGGTGCAGAGGAGGGGCAGAGCACCAGAGTCATCTTCCACCAGCTGACTCGCTTGCCTGCATACAATTCCTTGTTGCCCCTGGCTAACAGGTATGTGCTTAATGCAAGGCTGACCCAACTGTACTTAGGGAATATAAGCAGCATCCCTTGGGCTCACACACTCTTTTTAATGCCCCTTCTTCTCTCATGTGTAAAACAACTACCCTATTCAGAGCTAGCCATGGTTGGCATTCCATAGGCACAATTCGTCTTAGCTGTGGTTAAGTTCAAACCAAGAGTTTGCAAACCTGGTTCCATCTTTAAATTTGCAACTGACCATGGTTGGTGTTGAGATTGGTGCACATGTTAACGCTAACCACAGTTAGCTCTTAAAAATGCAAGGGGGAAGGGATTTTATGTCCGAGAAGGGAAGTTGCTCACAAAGCCTTTGGGTTAGGAGACTGGGCAATCTTATGGCTGCCCAGTCCCAGAGTGGATTGGCATTTTAACAATCCCACCCCTGCAAAAAAAATGGGCTGCTCGGATATTATCAAATATTCAAGTAATATCCACCAGTAACTAAGACCTAGGGAAAGGACATGCGTCATCGTTCTCAGGCTGTCCCAGTGCCGATATGAGATATCCCAAGGACTGTAAGATCTGGGATTACCTGGCTTTGGGTTGCTAGGCAGCAAATGGGGTGGTAGCTAGTTTCACTATGTAACCTTGGAAGGACATCTGTTGAAACAGCCACAACAGCTTTAGTGACATCTAAGGTGGGGAACCTGAGGCCCAGGGGCCAAATACGACCCTCCAAGCCTCTCTGTCTGGGCTCTTGGGACTCTGCTAGGTTCTACCCTCTGTCCTTGAATTCTGATAACAGTATAGTGGTTCCCCATCCCTTCTCTAGAGCTTGAGACCTGCTTGGATGAGGACCATGTACCTCCTTCTGACTCCCCCCCCCCCCGCCAACCCTCCAGGTTCTGGTGGCCCGAGCCCCAATCCTTGCTAAGGGCCGACAAACTCTCTTTCACACCCCAACCTTCTCCCCTAGCAAGCATCCCTTCATCCAAGTGAAATATCTCACAGGAGCTCCCACTGCACATACCAGCCAGGGAATTGTGGCCTTTAGAAACAAGTGGAATGAGATCTGACTTAATACTGTTCCACTCCCAAACAGTAAATCTGTGGCAGCGAGAAGAGGGTGGGTGGGGAAAAACGAAGACCCACTGCAGTGAAACAAGTTTTATAATTCATTAAAGTGAATTATCTTGTTCCTCATACAAACAAGACTGAGGCTGTAAGGGGTGGGGGAGAGAAGAGAGGATGGAAACCCCAACAAGCAAACTGTTCAAAGCGAGAGAGAGGGGGAGAGAGAGAGACCTAGTCAGCAGTAAAAATCTTGTCTCCCGAACAGTTCCCAGTTATCCATCTCACTTAATGTCGTCCGCGCTCCTCTCGGAAGCAGGATTCAATACCGCCAACTGAGACTCTGCAGGCTGAGCCGCCCCGAGTGGCTGGTTGATGGGTGCCACCAACTGACATAAATGAGCCTAACAAAGGAGCAGGAAAGGAAGCAAGTGGAGAAACAGCTGGGGGGGGTCTCTTTTTGGGGGGGGGACAGGAGTTGCCATGTGAACTTGCTCTGCTGTAGTAAATTTCAAAAGTGTGCAGTGGGATCAATGACCAATCAAGAGAAATAAGTCAAATTACGGTGCGGGGAGAGAGAGAAAAACTCAAGGAACCTCACCCACAGAGGAGGTTTTCCCATCACTGCTCTGTATGAGTTGCTGCCCTGGGTTCGGGGGCTACTAGTATTACTATTTATCAGATTTCTTCACTGCCCTTCACCATAATGTCCGAGGATGGGTTGTAACTCTGTAAAAACTAAAAGCATGCCAGAAGACTAGAAGGAGCGTAAGAGCTCATCTAGTCTGATTCCCTGCTCAAAACAGGATCCTCGTAGGTTGCAATGGCAACTCTCCTGACAATCTTTGCAGTCTGAGTGCCTACCACCTTCTGAAGCAGCACAATATTCTATTGGCTATAACAGACTGCTTCTTTCAAATCATTTTTTGGGGGGAGGCGGTAGCGGAGATTACCCTGTGGCCGCCTTTGGTCTAATTAGCTGTTAACCAAAGGTAGCTCTACATTGTTCCACTCAGGATCTTAGTTCTCAGTGGGGTGATAAATACCTGTGTTTTGACTATGCCACTTCAGAACTGGAACAGTGGGGAATGCCTGCATGGCTAAACGTACATCAAAGCCCTGCTCCCCAACATTCTGCACATAAAATTGTAAGATTTAGTAAGAATGAAGTTAAGAACATACAGTAAGAAGAGCCCTGCTGGATCCTGTTCCCACAATGGCCAACAAAATGCCCCGATGGGAAGCTTGCATGCGGGATCCGAGTGCAACAGCAACTCTCCCCACTTGCGATTCCCAGGACCTGGCATTCAGAGGCACGTAATGACTCTGACAGAGGAGGTTGAACATGCTTCGATTCTTCTTTCTAGCACGCATTTTTTGGTGTGGTGGGGAACTGGTTTAGTTTTGTCAAGTCATCAACAGTCCAGACTCATAGATATATGTATCCTATGCAGCCTCACTGCCACTGGTGCTAACAGTGAACAAACATACACCATTTCTGACGCAACAGAACTTAAAAGTGTGGTGAAACTTTGGCCCTCCGGATGCTGGAGAACTACAATTCCCATCACCCCATGCCATTGCTGGGTCTGATGGGAGCTGTAGTTCAGCAACATCTGGAGGGTCAAAGGTTCCCTACACCCATGTTAATGGAAGGCTACTGTTTGACAACTATTTCTTTAAAAAGTTAGGCTGGTTAAGACATTTGGGAAACACTGGCCTAAAGCTTTAACTCCAACGGGACAGTATCCCGGCCTAAAACAAACAGACACGCACCACCCAGTTCCACACTCTGAATGCTTTCCAAATCTGGCAAATGTCTACCGACTTCACAGAATGTGCCTTGTTACCAAAAGAGCAAAGTTAGTATTTTATTGGCAAGGACAAAGAGCAAGGGCCGGGAAACAACTTCAAATTTTTAAAGCCGTCAGTAGGAAATTTTTAGAAGCTGGCTCCAAATGAAGCTAGGAGAAAAATAACCCCAAGTTTGCTAGAAAGGCAGGATCGGGGGGGGGGGGGGGGGCTAGTTAACTGGGTACCTGAGATTTCCCAAAACTTAGCCCAGGGGTGGGGGAAACCCTTTTCAGGCTGAGTTCCAGTGGTGGGCAGCGCCAGAGGCAAAAGTGGGAGGAGCAATAAATTTAAATTTTACCTTCTTACAGTTGGCTTGTTTCTACAAACATACCCCTCTCTAATCCTCTATGCAGGCAAGCAAGAAGCATTATCAGAGTTCAAGGGCACATTCCAGTGAGACAAAAACACTCGGGGGCAGGAGGGGAGGAGTCGGGAGTCTGCAACCTGAGGAGAGTCCCAAGGTCCAGGCAGTGAAGTTGGGCTGGGCTGCAATTGGCTCCAGGGCCTGAATTCCCCCACTTGACTAAAAGAAGGAGAAATGGACATGGGACCTTGGGAAGAAGTGTGGTTTAAAGGCGGGGGCCCATCTCCTAAGTCAAAAGCCCAACACTGCTTCTCAAACTACTGATAGTTAACTGGAGGCACATTTCTGTCTTAATATCCTAAAAAATATCTAGCATTTTAAAGGCGTGCCCGTTCTTTTTAAATAAGGTGTACATGTTGTGGTATTTTCACATGGAGGCACAGCTGCCATCGCTATGAGACCCCTCCTCAGTAAAATGAGGGATGGTGCAGTTAAAAGGGTCATTCTGCACTTTTCCTCCCCTTTGCTCTCTCCAGACACCTTCACTGGAGCTCCCTTGTTCTGCCCAGGCACAGCTCGTCATCCTCAGCTAAAAAGAGAGAGAAGTATCTGCCTTCCATTCGCTTCGACAAGATGAACATGTTCCTCTTCCCCTTTGACCCCACCCTTGGAGGAGGTGCTTTTGATCCTGATGTTGGTACTATGCTCTTTGTAAAGGGGCTGGGGGCAGGGGCGAGATCCCCAAATTCCTGAGTGGTTAGGGTGTCAGACTAGGCAGACCAGGGTTCAAATCCATATTCAGCCATGAGGTCCTCAGTGGGCACGCCCTTTGGCCAGTCACCGCCTCTCAGCCTAAGCAACCTCACAGGGTTGTGGAGGATGAAACGGAAGGACAATGCATGCCACCTTGACCTCCTTGGAGGAAAGACAGGATATAAATAATAATGCACCTGCCCCTTGATCAATTCCACGCACTACAGGCTACCTGCAGGTGGTTGGTGGTAATATGAGCCATCAATGCTGGCCACAATGGGCTGAAGCAGAGGACCCCCATGTCTTTGATGGCCATCAAAAAGCTTTGGGAAGCCCCACTAGACTAGGCATTTTCATGCAGGAGGTCCTCTCCACCCCATGAGGAACAGCAGGCAGTTCAATTTCCCACCCACCTTTTGGGACATGGAAAGAGGGTCACACAACAGCTTCCATGTTTTTCAAGACTTGATAGCTAGAAGCTTTTCCCGAGCCTTTGGTATAACTCTTGCCTGTGTCCCTACATTTGGAATAAAGCCTGAAATAGTTTCATTATTATAGCTTTGTGGTCCACAGTGTCTTAGGGGGTTGTCAGCGTGGTGCCCATGGGTGCAATGGTGGCCTTGAGGCCCTCCCATTGTGCTGGCAAACCCTCTGAGCCTCCCCCCACTAATCACTGTCCCCTAGGTCATCAGGTAGTGTGGGTGGTTCCCATCATCTCCCTTAAAAAGTACACAGCTGAAAGAGGAAGCTGGATGAGTGACGTCCTTCCCCACTTCCTCTTTCAGCTCTGCGTGCTTTTCAAGGTTTGGGTTAATTCTATCGGATCTGACTTTTACTCAGATCTCTTGGGGAAGTGAAGGGAGGGTATGTGCATTTTCTATCTCTTGGAAGTGGGGGGCACTATCCTTGGGAAGCAGGAGAGAAGGGAACAGGTTTTGTGTGGCACCCATGGCACTCACTTAAAACATCCAAGACATACCCATGGGCTTAAGAAGGATGGAGACCCCAGTGAAAGTGCTGTGACGCTCTCTGCTGTTAGAACCAGGGTGCCTATGTTATGAGCAAGGAGGTTAAGAACAACCCCCACCTAAGGCAGAAAGAAAGGGAATAGAACAACAGATGGTGGAAAAAGCAAATTTAAGAGAGTCCTTTTATAGGGAACAAATTGATGGGGTGCTCTTAATGGACTGTGCTCACTACAAGGACTTTCTGCATATCTACTGATCAGATGTCTACTTTGCTAGCAGTTAGCCATCTGGACAAAGCTGTTCTTTTTGTCCGGGTATTTAATGGCCTCTGAAATGAATGGAATTTAAATGGAGTTTAAAAATGAAACAAAAAAATTATGCACTTCCTCCAAAGGAATTCGAGGGGTAGGACATGATTCTCCCCATCCATTTTATTGTCACCATGCCCACGTGGTAGGTTTGACTTTGATCACCCTTTGCTGATGCTCTGGCACCTGCAGGCTAAATATGGGTGCCCCCACCCTATTGAAAACCAGTCAGGTAACCCCCCCCCCCTTTTCTACTGCCTAGCAAGCTGAGCTCTACAAATGTTTTGAGGAGCTTGGAATTGCATCATATTCTATGGAAACAGGAAAGGCAGCTTGTGGGAACATTTAAGTATCTGACTGCATCTCCACACTGCAGAATGGGAAGAAGGGGTATTCAGGCATTCAGAGGAAAAGCCATTCATAGCTTTGTCAAAAACTTTTCTCAAAAGTTCGCCCTCCTCAACAATTTCTGGGGGCAAAAGAGACCCACTTTCAGAAATTTCTATTGCTTTCTGGGCCTTCCCAATCCACCAGCAAAGCACTTCTCTGTGGTTAATCCTCATAGCATCTAGAGGCATTGGCACTGAGAACAGCACCCCAATTTTGTGGATGCACTGCATAAATTGTGTGTGAGTAGAACAGGAAATCTTTGGGGAATGGCAGAGAAACTGCACTGTATGCTGAAGGTCACAGATTCAATCTCTGGTATCTCCATGTAGGGATGGGAGAGACCCCAGTTTGAAATCCTGGGGTTGCTGCCAGTCAGTGCAGGCAATGCTAAGCTAGATGGACCAATGGCCTGACTTCTTATGTTGTGCTTCCCTTGGAACTCTATAACCCCTGACCATTGGCCAGGCCAGGGTTTCTCAAAGAGGTCAATACTGACCCCCTGGGGTTGATGGGATTGTGAGGTGGGGGAATAAAAAAACTTAAGAGCCTGAAAACAGCTTAGGAGTGGGAAAGAAGTTAATGATATATTGCGCAAAAATAGCCTCAGAACAAAGGTCATGAGCATGCACAGAGCGCACTTCCCTTGCCAACAAGGAAGCTTTGAATTTAATAAGATATTTCTTTTTTAATGTGTTATGATTCCCAGTAATGGTGACCAACGATTAATAAATGCTGATTGTATATTGTTATTTCTTGCCTTTATTTCATGCACATCCTTAAGAATTTGGGTTTGGGCTCAATGATGACTCATTGAAGGGGTTCAATGAACTCAGAAGTTTGGGAAACTATGGGTGAGGCAATGTGCTGCCTGGGACTCATGCGAGTTGGTAGTCTAGCAGCAAATGGGGGGTGGGAAGCACAGGTTCCCCACCCCTGGAGTAGACAACACTGATGGGTCTGACTTTGTATTAAGACAGGGTCTCCTCCTCTCAAATCGTTTTGGGATGATGAACAGTGAGGATCAGGGCCAGAAACCCTTATTGTGTCCCCGGGGACTGACAGCATCTTGGGAGGAGAATCAAAGCATGGCAGGGCTTAAAGGAGAAGGCTTAAATGCTCCCCAGCACCACTGGTCCAATCAGGTTGGAGCCCACCCACCTACCCCCTCCAACTGCTTTAACAGCAAAAGTAAAATCAACATGGGGTCCAATCACAGATTGTTCAGCTGGACCAGGGGTCAGCAACCTTTTTCAGCCGTGGGCCGGTCCACCGTCCCTCAGAGCATGTGGTGGGCTGGATTATATTTGGGGGGGGGGGTGTGAATGAATTCCTATGCCCCATAAATAACCCAGAGGTGCATTTTAAATAAAAGGACACATTCTACTCATGTAAAAACACGCTGATTCCTGGACCGTCTGCATTCTGGATTTAGAAGGCGATTGGGCCACATCCGGCCCACAGGCCTTAGGCTGCCTACCCCTAAGCTGGACCCAGCCAACTGTGTGCAACAAATCACCAACAAAGATCAGCAAGGGCCCAGCCCACTGGCATCAGACCAATCCCAGTCTTGACTGGTTGGCGGGAAGTGGCGGATGCGGGAGAGACGTAGTTTTAAAATCTAGGTGTTCACCTAAATTAGGAACACAGGAAGTTGCCTCACAGGGAATCGGTCCATCTAGCACAGTATCAATAACCTAAGAAGAGCCCTATTGGATCAGGCCCATCTAGTCTAGCATCCTGTTCCCACAGTGGCCAAACAGATCCAGATGTCCTAAGGAGAAGCCTGAAAAAGCAGGAACTAAGTGCAATAGCACCCTCCCCTCCTATGGCTTCTAGCAAGTGGTGTTCAAAAGTATACTGGCCAAAGAAGGGAGGTGGGACATAGTCATTGTGGATGGTAGCCATTGATAGGCTTATCCTGTGTGAATGTGTCTAATCCTCTTTTAAACTCAATTTCTATACCAGGGGGAACCAACATGATGCCTTACAGTTACTGGACCGCAGCTCTTAGCAGCCTGACTACTGGCCATCCCAGCCAAGGCTGCTGGGACCAGGGAGTCCAACAACTTCTGAATAACACTATTATGTTAGCTACACATCAGGGCCTTAGACACAGATCTTTCACAGACCTATTCAGAGACGTATCCTGGGACCTTCTGGATGCAAAACAGGTACCCTGTATCACACTGGGCTACATCCTGTTCTCTTCATGGCAGTAGCCCTACAAATCAGGTGCTCCAAAGCCCAGCCCTAAGCAACCCACATGGGGTGGGGAAAGAAATTCTGAACTTGCGGGTGCAAATCTGACAGAAGCGAAGAACTAGGTATAAGATTTCTACCGCATCAAGGCATAACAATGAGGGCTCAGCAGCCATGCCCAGAGATCTTCCAAAACCAGGTTGTTGCCGCAGCAAACTAAAGAGCTTTGCACAATGGCCCAGACTGTGTATGCGTTTGTTTTTTAATATAGAACTTTTTTATTGGTTTTTCCAGTTTATACAGACAATGTTCAACTTCCCTTCCTCCCATCGGCTCCATCGGGAGGCGTCCCGCAAGGGCTCCGGGCCAGGGAGTGCCGAACCAAAAAACCTCCCAGCTCAGGAACCTACCGATGTGCCCAACACAGTAATTTGGTGTACACACACACACCTCACTGTGGCCCTGGGCTAGGGTGGGGCTCTGGCATTCCAGTAAAAAAGGCGCCAATATCCAGCAAAGCGGCTTCTTCCTCAGGCAGTTTGAAACCCATCTGCCTTGAGGATCGAAGCTGGGAGGGTTTTATTTCCAAATCTCCAAAGGAGGGGAGCCCTCCCCACCCACCACTTGGCACACCGAGAAAGTCGGAGCTGCAAGCAATGCCCCCACCCCACCCCAAAACGCACAAAAAATTAGACTCGGTTTCCTCCAATCAGCTGCGCATGATGCTTAATAACCATTGTCCTCGCTAAGTGGTTGCTTGTTACGACCATGCGTCCTCCCCTCCCTCCTGCAATCCCAGATGAGGGGCTGGACCCCTTCCCCACCCACTTTCTGTGCTGACAAAACCTTCCCCTTAGCCCAGCTGGGCGGGATGGGGGAGAAAGTGGAATTGTGTCCCCCCCCCCAAAACTGGCGATGACCGTCAGGTGGAGGCGATCAATAAGGCAGCATCTCCGTCCAGACGCCGCCTCCTCCACCCCGCCCCCACAGTCGATTCCACCATCTCCGGTCAAAGCTTCCGAAGCATTAACCCTCCACTCTGGCAGAAGAACAAGAAAGCAGCACACTCCCAAATAAAATGTCCTCTCCGAGGAGAAGGGGGGGGGGGAGAAGGAGTCCTACGCATCACCCGCTGTCCCCACAGGGCTCTTCAGACAGTGCCGGCATGTGCCTCTCCAGTTAGGAAACATCCTTAGGGCATACCTCTGCCCCACTGGCTAGGAAGGATGCGTCCAGGGTGAGAGAAAGAGAGAGAAGTCGCCCCCTCCCCATCATCGTTATTATTATTTTAATGTGAAGGATGCAAGTAGCCTGCTCTTACCACCCACAGGGGAGGCAGTGGTGGCACCAGCAGAGGCTAATTGGGTAGAGAAAGCAGATTCACTCTAGGCTCTGTGAAGAAAAGGCATAAGGGGGTGCCCATGCTTCCCCCCTCCCAATTCTTAAATCTATGAGAAACCGGTGGCGGGGTAGGGGGGGGGGGCTAAGATACTCACGCAGTCCAGATTTGGGAGGGAAGACAACCCGAGGTTGTTGTTGTTGGGGTTTTTTTTTTAAAAAAATGATCCTGCCCCAGCCCCACTTCAAACCCTTCGCCAGGATTATGTGATGACTAGACAGATGCCAAACTCCCCCCACCACACACTCTTGGGGAGAGGCTTGTCTTTCTCCACGTGCCCCTGCCTGCCTGGAGGTGAAAAAGGAGTGAAGGGGGGCACGAGAGTGGATTTGCTTTCTTTGGCTCGCCCCCCCCCCCCCCGGCAGCAAATCCAAAGCAGGGTTCAGGGTTTCAAGCATCCTACTCCAAAGGTGGAAAGGAGCAACAGACAAGCCCCACATCTTCTCCTGAGAGGATGGCTGCAATTTATAAAGCAGGTACCCCAACTCCACACACAGACACTGCCACCCTCTTGACTCGGTGCCACGTTTAATTCATCATTAAAACAAGCTCCTTGCAATCCTTGCATTGTCTACTGATCCGAGACATGCCAATTTAATACTCACCTGAAAACCTCAATCCGCTCCCATCAGGAAAACTAGCAGTTAAGGCCTGGGGTACACCCCCATTTTATCTTCTGTCCCTGCCAGTGCTGTCACCCCTTAGCAGGAGATACCCTTCAGGGCCTTTCTGCTAGGCCAGGCTTATCATTTTCTCTCCCCCATCCTCAAGTAACGCCACAGAAAAACTCCCTGAAGACTCACCTTCCCTAAGAGGAACTCCTTTACAGCTTTTTCTCCCCATCAGTATTTAATCTCTGCCATTTCTTCCATTCAGTCCAAAAAAGATCTTCCAAAGATTCTCCATCACCGCCCCCAGTTTCTGCAGTACCACCCCCAAAATACCCCCCACTTCAGGCTTCCTTCGTTAAGGTTGTCCCCTGTAACTTTATTGTTGAAAACTTACTCCCATCCCAGAAAAAAGAGCACCACTCTCACCCAAATGCCCCCATCTCTCAAGCACCCCCGCAAAAGTAAAAGGGACAGCTCCAGTGCACATTTGACTCGCACAGCCAAAGCCCCTCTCACAGCAGCACCCCCACATTTCAGAACAGATACACCCTCACAGGCATCTCCTTCTGTATCAATGACTGAGGATGACAGGCTTCTGTGAAATGAGATCCTGACCCTCCATCGAACCCACATAAAACCCCAGATGGATATCCACTAGAATGGCATAACCCACTACTGAGCCCCAATATTCAAGACAGAACACCTCACAAAAGAACCCTCAACTGGATCCACAGCATCATATTCACCCCACACCAGACGAGCCTTCATAATCCACCCCACCTTTCTTTCGCTTTGGAACTCCCAATATTCAGGATGGCAGAGGAAGGATATTCACCCCCTTCCTGTGACCCATACATACCCCTGTCACTAGAAAGGTACAGTACCTCCATGGCTTGCATCAGCTGTGCCCCACAGGACCCCCCCCCCCCCACTTTCCAGACTTCAATATTCAGGGCAGCTCCTAACAACTGCCCCCAAAAGGAGCGCCTCCCCAAATCTTTTAGGACCTATTCACTACCTAGCTTAATATTCACAAGATATTAAGGTAATGTAAATGCCTTACAAGAAATGAGTGTCCGTAAATCTCTTCCTGAACCCCGATATGAAGAATGGCACTCCCTAAAAAAAAAAAAAAAGCTTCACCCCCGCCCACCACAACCCTGAGGGGGTTAGGATGGCACCTTGCCCTCCCTGTTGCAGTAGGAGAGCCCCAGACACTCCCCTGTTCTGAACCCCAAAAGCCAGGACACATGACAGCAGACACATCAAAGGAAGGCCACCTCCGCACCCATCCTCCAGCTTCACAAGTCACGTGGACGGCACCCCCATATACCTTGCCAGACAGACCCCCAATTTCCATGATAGCACCGGCTTAAAAAAACACCTCATTGGGCTCACACACCTCCTGGCCCAAAAGCCACTGTGACGGCATCTCACCTCACTGCAACAGGAAAGCTCCACAGACACCCCTTCTTCCGAACCCCAATATCCAGGGTGGCTCCTCCAAACACCCACCAGCACACAATTCGTATTTCAACAGGAGGACTGTTTGAAAGGCATCTCCCAAACCACACGGCTGACCCCAGACTGAACCCCAATATTTAAAATGACACCCCCAACACAAATAAAGTGACTCCAGCCCCCAAAGGGATGGTGCAGCAGCTCCTGTTTGGCAATAGGCGACACACACACACCCGCGCCCAGAAAACCCAGACTGCTTTCTTCTGAACCCTAAAATCCCAGGAAGGCCCTACAGGCACCCCTTGAAAAGGGCAGCCTCCCCACCGTCACGTGGGTGGCGCCCCCAATATCACGCCACGCAGACACCCACCCTTAAGCTGCAAAATTCAAGATGGCACCCCTCCCCTCCCCCCCTCCAAAATTGAAGCTCTTTCTCACTGCACCCCCACATCCCCCCCCCACAAGCCCAAAGGCCACGGGGGTGGCCACCCACACCCCAGGGCGGCAGACAAAACCCCTCAACCCTAATATCCGAACTGACCCCCCAAAAAAACTCTGGTCCACAACCCCCCCTCATTTGAAGGCCCCCCCCGCTGGGGACCCCCATTGGGCACTGCCCCTGTCAGTCACCGCCTCAGCCCCGCCCCCTTCATTCTCCCCCCTCACCTGACGGGGTGTTCGCGTGTGGAGTTCGAGGCCCCTCAGGCCGAGCGGAGGGCGGCGCGGGGAGCCGGGAGGGGAAGGGGTGGGCTGGCGGCGGACAGCAGACGCGGCGCCACCGACACCCCCACCAGCAGCCGCCGCCGGAGCCGGCACCCACCACAAACAATGCTCCTGATTGGGCAGCGGGCCCCGCCGGGCACGGCCCGCCTCCCAACGGCCAGCTACGACGCCCATTGGGTGGCGTGGAATGAGCGACGAGCGCGCGGGCCAATGGTCCGGCGAGGCGGGTGCGGGGTTTCCCGCCCGGCGGCGTCCATTGGCTCCGCCGGACGGGTGAGTGGCGTCGCGTGAGGCCAACGAGCGGCGGCGGAGTTCCCCGCGGGGCGCCTTTTTAATGGGTCCCCTTTTTAGCCGCCACATCCGGGTAACCGGCCGCCTCATGGATGGATGTGTCGGCGGGCAAAAAAAAAAAAGGGGCGGGGGCGGGGGAGGAGGAAGGAGGCCTGATTGGCTTCCGTCCTCTTCCCTCAGGGCATTTTGGCCCCTATTGGCCACCCTCGCCTTTGTTGCCCTCCTCAAATTTGGCATTGAAAATGAATTAAAATATAATAATAAGCCCAAAAAAAGGGAGAGAAGTACAGTAGTCTTTGGGCTTCTGGCCTGCACTAGGCCTCAAGCCACGCTGGAATGAGTCAGGTTGGCAGGAGTGGCTCTTTCCAAAATTGCCAAACAGTCACATTATAATGAATAAAGGTGTTTATATTGCTAGTCTTGTGTATGGAATGGCCCCAAAAACAGAGTTTAAAAAGCTTTCAGTAGGCAGTTTTAAGGCAGATACTTGATGGACTACAACTCCCATCACCCCTGACCACTGAACATCCTGGTTGAGGGCTGATGGGAATTGGAGTCCAGCAACAACCAGAGGGCCACAGGTTTCCCTCTCGGTTGCGTTTGTTCCTTCGTTCATTGTCACATTTATATCCCACTTTTTCTTTAAAGATCTCAAGACGGCCCAATGAGGCCGTTTCCCTGTTATCTTCACAAGAACCCTGCGAGGTAGGCTAGGCTGGAAGAAACAGCAGGGACTTCCCCAAGGTCACCCAATTCACAGCATGCATTTAATCACGCTATCAAAAAAAACAAAGATCATGGCCACTGAGCCCATCACCTCCTGGCAAATAGAAGGGGAAGAAATGGAGGCAGTGAGAGATTTTACTTTCTTGGGCTCCATGATCACCGCAGATGGTGACAGCAGCCACGAAATTAAAAGACGCCTGCTTCTTGGGAGAAAGGCAATGACAAACCTAGACAGCATCTTAAAAAGCAGAGACATCACCTTGCCAACAAAGGTCCGTATAGTTAAAGCTATGGTTTTCCCAGTAGTGATGTATGGAAGTGAGAGCTGGACCATAAAGAAGGCTGATCGCCGAAGAATTGATGCTTGTGAATTCTGGTGCTGGAGGAGACTCTGGAGAGTCCCATGGACTGCAAGAAGATCAAACCTCTCCATTCTGAAGGAAATCAGCCCTGAGTGCTCACTGGAAGGACAGATCCTGAAGCTGAGGCTCCAATACTTTTGCCACCTCATGAGAAGAGAAGACTCCCTGGAAAAGACCCTGATGTTGGGAAAGATTGAGGGCACAAGGAGAAGGGGAAGACAGAGGACGAGATGGTTGGACAGTGTTCTTGAAGCTACCAACATGAGTTTGACCAAACTGCGGGAAGCAGTGGAAGACAGGAGTGCCTGGTGTGCTCTGGTCCACGGGGTCACGAAGAGTCGGACACGGCTAAACGAATAAACAACAACAAATGAGAAGTGATCAACTCCTGTCTGGAAATCCCCACTGTGGAAGGACGTGTGGATCCAGAATTGTCCTCCGCGGTCATTTACGGACACACTGTTAAGACCATGTCCATGGAAGACAATCATACTTGGCTATGAGTGATCGCCAAAGAAAGAAGAGACCATTATGAACAGTCCTGGCTTCCCCCAAGGAATTCTGGGAATTGTAGTTAGTTAAGAGTGCTAAGAATTGTTAGGAAACCCCCCCCCCGCCTCCTCCCAGAGCTGCAATTCCCAGAATGCCCTGGGAAGAGCTATTGAAACCACTTTGCGAATTGTAGCTCTGATCCTCTTAGCAGCTCCCATCATTCCTTGAGGGAAGCATCTTCTCTTGACTACATTGTAACAAATATATTATTAAGGAAGGCAGAAAATGAAACAAAGTAAACAGGTTCAGGTAGATTTCATCCTGCACTTAAGTTTCAAGCAGATAACGTGTTACACACACAAGTTGCAAATTTGTGCACACACACAAATGCATATGCAAAAATATTTTATTGTGTATTAGTCAATCTTCAAACAGCCCTGGAAACACATAGGCTCTGGCTCCTGAAAGAATCCACTCCCCATCTGACAAAATATGGTTCCAATAACAGCACTTGGTTGTGCTTACACTAACTTCACAGACATAAGGGAATTTTTATACTGAATAATGGAACACAGATTATCTAAATGTAAGAGAAATATGGAAACCGCAAAGAGATAAGAGGGAAATCAACTAACATATACGGGACTCAAACCAGCTTAGTGGAACAGAAAGAGTGTAATGGTAAAGGAAAATAGAAAATATGGAATATGAGGGTAATGTCTTTTTAGGAATTTTGTGTATAGAATATCCAAACTATGGTTTGTGCTCCTTAAATAATTTTGTGTATTCGATAAATATATTTTTCTTTTCTTGTTTTGTTTATCTTCATACTTTCTTTTATGTATCGTTTTCTTTTTTTGTACAAGTGGGTGTATGGATTAATTTATTTTCATCTTGTAAATTTAAAAAAAATGCAACAAAGATTATTCAAAATAAATAAATAAAGCCACTCCCCGTCCCCTAACCAACTGCCACAGCCACCTTGCGACTTGTGTTTATTATAGTCTTAACTGAGGCACATTGTTTCAGTTTATGGCTCCCACTGCATTTCCAAGCACAATTCAGAGTGTTCGTGCCGACCTTTAAAGTTCTCAACGGCCCTGTATACCTGAAGGAACGTCTCCACCCTTATCATTCAGCCCGGACACTGAGGTCCAGCTCCGAGGGTCTTCTGGCAGTTCCCTCACTGCCAGAAGTGAACTTACAGGGAACCAGGCAGAGGGCCTTCTCGGTAGTGGCACCCGCCCATCAGATGTCAAGGAAAGAAACAACTATCTGACTTTTAGAAGACATCTGAAGACAGCCCTGTTTAGGAAAGTTTTTAATGTCTGGTGTTTTATTGTATTTTAAATATTTTGTTGGAAGCTGCCCAGAGTGACTGGGGAAACCCAGCCAGGTGGGCGGGGTATAAATAATGAATTATTATATTATTATTATGGGAAGCCTATACGCAGAACCTGAGTGTAAGAGCACTCTCCTCACTTGTGACTCCCAGCAAGTGGTATTCAGAAGCATTGATGCCTCTGACGGTGGAGACAGAGCACAGCCATCATGGCTAGTTGTCATTCATAGCCTTGTCCTTTGTGGTTTTGTCTAGGCCTAGGACATCCCTATTTTCATCAGAGAAATGTTGGGGGTTATGGAGTTATGCAACCCCAGAGCTAAGGAGATAGGTAACTACACAACCTTTAGAGGACATCTGTAATGGTAAAGGTAAAGGGACCCCTGACCATTAGGTCCAGTCGTGGCCAACTCTGGGGTTGCAGCGCTCTTCTTGCTTTATTGGCTGAGGGAGCCGGCGTACAGCTTCCGGGTCATGTGGCCAGCATGACTAAGCCGCTTCTGGCGAACCAGAGCAGCACACGGAAAAGCCGTTTACCTTCCCACCGGAGTTGTACCTATTTATCAATTTGCACTTTGACGTGCTTTCGAACTGCTAGGTTGGCAGGAGCAGGGACCGAACAATGGGAGCTCACCCCATCGCGAGGATTCGAACTGCCGACCTTCTGATCAGCAAGTCCTAGGCTCTGTGGTTTAACCCACAGTGCCAACCGCGTCCCTAGAGGACATCTGAAGGCAGCCTTATATAGGGAAGTTTTAAAATGTTCAATGTTTTATTATGTTTTTAAATGTTGGAAGCTACCCAAATTGGCTGGGCAACCTGTTCAGATCGGCGGGGTATAAATAAAAATAAAAATTATTGTTGTTGTTGAATAGGATGTCTTTATTTTCATCGGAGAAATGTTGGAGGGTATGTAATCCTCTTTTAAAGCCCTCCACGATGGTGGCTATAATTGACTACTGCGGGAGCAAGTGCCATAGTTCTGCTCTGGGCTGCATGAATAAGTTTTTTGGTTTTTTTTTTAAATTTAATTTTTATTAGTATTTTCCACACAACAACAGCACAAAAAATATCAAAAAATAACAATACACAAAAACCAACATACGAAAAAAACCAAATCCATATCTTACAAGTTAATAATATAAACACTGAAAAGAAAAACAAGCATTGACTCCCACCAATCCCACACCACCTCCTTTACCTCTCATTATGTCTTCTTGTTTTCCTTATCATCTCTATCCTAGCATCTAGATATAAATCCCTCTTTCTTATCCTTTCACTTCACAAGGCTTGGCTGCATGAAGAATTTAACTCCTGTTATCTGTCCCGAATCTTTCAACATCCAGCTTTCATTGGATATCTAGTGTTATGAAATAGGGAGGACAAAAGTATTTTCTCTATACGTTTTCTCCATGCCATGCATAATCTTGTAAACGTCTATCAGGTCACCACCTAGTTTCTCTGCACTTAAAATGGTGCAAGTTTTCCCCATTAGATTATAGTGCAAGGTTTTGTGCACCTCTGTCATGGGAGGGTTCTGCCTCTCCTAGGTCCCTTACCTTTCCCGCCCCGACCTGGCCACAGTGATCCATGTGACGGTCACCTCCAGGCTTGACTACTGTAATTCGCTCTACGCGGGGCTGCCCTTGAAGCTGTCCCAGAAACTCCAGCGGGTGCAGAATGCTGCGAGGCTCCTCACGGGGTCTCTGCCATGGGAGCATATTCACCCAGTGCTTTTCCAGCTGCACTGGCTCCTGGTGGAGTACAGGGTCAGATTTAAGGTGCTGGTTTTGACCTTTAAAGCCCTTTATGGCTTAGGACCCTCGTACCTACGGGACCGCCTCTCCCGGTATGCCCCACGGAGAGCCTCAAGGTCAATAAATAGCAACACCCTAGTCATCCCGGGCCCTAAGGAAGTCAGATTAGCCTCAACCAGAGCCAGGGCCTTCTCAACACTGGCTCCGGCCTGGTGGAACGCTCTGTCTCATGAGACCAGATCCCTGCAGGATCTGATTTCTTTCCGCAGGGCCTGTAAGACAGAGTTGTTCCGCCTGGCCTTTGGCTTGGAGCCAATTTGATTCCCTCCCTCCCTCCCTTTCTTTTTTCCTTTCCTTCTCCTCCTGCGATGAGGCTACATTTTAATATTTTAATGTTTCAAGATTTTAATGTTGTATTTTAATCTTGTTTTTAAGTTGTATCCATTCAACTTGTTTTTATTATTGCTTGTTAGCCGCCTTGAGCCCGGCCTTAGCTGGGGAGGGCGGGGTATAAATAAAAATTATTATTATTATTATTATTATTATTACGGGAGGGATTTTGGCACCATCAGGAATTGAACCCAGAATCAGCTGTTTCCTAGTCAGGACCTTTGCCCACATAAGCTACACTGCCAAAGGTTCTGCCTTCAAACCAAACCAAAATGTTTCGGAAAGGAACACAGGAAAATGTCTTACATGGAGTCAGAACATGGACCCATTCAGTCCAGTATTGTCTACACTGACTGGCAGTGGCATTCCAGGGTTCCAGGCGGGGAGTTTTCTACCCGGAGTTACTGGGGACTGAAACTGTTTTAAATACTAAACATGCAATGCTGCTTTACTCCGAGTCAGAGCTTTGTACCCTCCAACATTTCTCCAAAGAAAATAGGGACGTCCTAAGGAAAAGCCGAGGGACGCGGGTGGCGCTGTGGTCTAAACCACAGAGCCTAGGACTTGCTGATCAGAAGGTTGGCGGTTTGAATCCCTGCTACGGGGTGATCTCCCATTGCTCGGTCCCTGCTCCTGCCACCCTAGCAGTTCGAAAGCACGTCAAAGTGCAAGTAGATAAATAGGTATCGCTCCGGCGGCAAGGTAAACGGCATTTCTGTGCGCTGCTCTGGTTTGCCAGAAGCAGCTTAGTCATGCTGGCCACATGACCTGGAAGCTGTATGCCAGCTCCCTCGGCCAATAAAGCGAGATGAGCGCCGCAACCCCAGAGTCAGCCACGACTGGACCTAACGGTCAGGGGTCCCTTTACCCTTACCTAAGGAAAAGCCGGACATTCTGGGATCAAATCAGAATCCAGGACGGCTTCTGTAAATCTGGGACTGTCCTTGGAAAATAGGAGCACTTGGAGGATCTGGTTTGGTTCAACTATCTGAATATTGTCTAGACTCCAGGAGTTCAGTGTCCATGGGCTGTGTCCAAGTCTTGCTGCTGATCGAACCCGAGTCCTTCTGCGTGAAAAGCATGCGTTTTAGAAGACACCTTTTATCATATGTGGTGGAATTGTAAGGTAGTAAAAGGATTTTGGGAAATGATATATAATGAGTTGAAAAAAATGTTTAAAACAACTTTCCTGAAGCCTTCCTTTTAGGAATACTAGGAGCCGAAATCCCAAAGGAGAAGAAAACACTATTTATGTATGTGATCACAGCTGCACGGATGTTACTGGCCTAGAGATGGAAAGAAGATAAAGTCCCAGCCAGAGAAGAATGAAATTAATGGACTATGCTAAAATGGCTAAAACGACCGGAAGAGTCAGAAATCAGGAAGACCAAAATTTTAATAAGGAATGGGGAGAATTTATAACTTATCTTAAAGACCATTGTAAACAGTTAAAATCATTAGGAGGATTGGAGTAACACTTGTAGCTTAAGGCTGAATTCTGGACATACTGGAAGAGGTAAAGGATTTGGAGTATCATAAAAGATCTGGGAGGAAATGATTAATAATAAGACGCACAAAGGGGAGGATGGAAGTCCAGGAGATTCCTTGGAACCTTGTTTTTATGATCTATGTTTGATATAGCTCTGTAATTTGAAAACCAAATAAATAAATTTGGGGAGAAAAAGCATGCCCAGAGTTGTGGCTCTTCATCAAAGAGAATGCAAGAAAAGAGAAAAGAACAGGTGGCGGTAGCGGCAGGCCTAAAATAAAATTTTTAAAAACCCCTGTACAGCAGTCCCCGAAGCCCAGATATCGCCAGGACTCAACATGGCTGCCAGTTTACAAAAGGAAAGATGGCACAGCGCCAGTTGGGACTCTGGCCTGGATCTATGGCTTCCTTCTGCTTCTCTGCCCCTCATTGGCTGGCGGCGTATGACTGACAGGCTCCGTGCCCTCCCCACAAGTACAGATGACGGTGAAGCGGCGGGGGCCAATAAGCTTCTGCCACCCAAAACAGAAAACGAGGGAAGTATTGATTTCCTAAACAGGCTATTTCTGGCAAGCCCAAGCGCCAAAAGTCTGGCAAGGTCATCCCAGGGGAGGCTGGCGATTCAGTTCCTGGCCGTTTCCCTCCGTCCCCGTTAAAAACAACACAATTGAGGTTCGTTTTCCTGGCGTGACGTCCTCCGCCCTAGAAGAACATGGAGTGTCTGGTCTCAGATGGCGGTCCTCCACACGCGTGGGGAAAGGAAGCCCCATTAAACACAGGGGGGGCGAATTCTGAGCAAACATGGACAGGGTTGTGCTGGTAGACAGCTCTGGAGCCTCAGCAGCCCAGGAGACTCCACCAGAACTTGCCCTGGGTCCGTGAGCCAAGATTTCGCGTTTCCCATAATGCTCTTGGGGGCGCCATTTTGAATCCCTCCACTGCTGACACCAGATAGTGGAGGCTGGTCCATTGGGGCCGCTCCTCCTGCCCACCTCCTTAATTAAGTCGCATTCAGAGCTACAACTCTGGGAGAGGAATAGAAGGGTCTCCTAGCAAATCCCCAGGACCCTTCCGGATTCTGCGAAGGGAGCCATGACTGGCTAAAAGTGCTTTAAATGGATGGTGCGCTTGTGGCCTTGCAATCGTTCTGGTGGGCGACCCTGACTCCCTGCAACCTCCTTAGTCTCCACGTGGCCTTTGTGGAGGGAGGGCGAGGACAAAACCAGAATTAGTTGGCTCTTATCAACCAATTCCTCTTGCAAAGGAATTGTAGCGCTCAACCCTCAAACAACTACACTTCCCAGAATTCTTTGGGGGTGTGGCTGGGGGAGTCATGGCTCTTAAAATGGCTTTAAATGTATGGCACAGATGTGGCCTTAGAAACATTAAAAAACTGCCATTTGCCGAGTTAGACCTGCCAGTACATCTAGTTTAGGACGGTCTATACCAGGGAGGGGGAATGTTTGTGTTATGTACTGAAGTTCTCACCCTGGGCCAGCAGGGGGATACTGTAGATAGTTATGCAAATGAAGGATCGAAAGTGAAGTTCAGTGATTGGATAGTTTTAGAAAGTTGTTACAGTAACGTGGTACTGGAGCTCTATATAAGCAGGCTGACTGAGTCCTTCAGTTCAGTTCTGTTCTGGCCTGTGAATAAACAAGAGCTGTTTGAAGAATCGCTGTGTCGTCTGATATGTTCACCCACAACTTAACAGTTTGTCTCCCCCTAGACACTCCTTGAATACAACTCCTGACCATTGGCCATGCTGAGTGAGGTGGTGAAGTTCAGGAATATCTGGAGGGCCCGTGTTTCCCCATCGCTGCTCTGCATGGACTGGCCAGTAGCTCTCTGGGGTTTGGACACATCCCATCTTGAGAAGCTGGAGATGGGATTTGGGCTTTGTTGCACGCACAGCAGGTGTTGCAATACAGAGTGGTGGTCTTTCCCCTAAAATGAAAGTTAAGATTCCAGTCCTCATGGCTCCGAAAGATCTGAAGAACGTAGGAAGTGGCTTTATACCTCCAGTTTGGATCATTGGGTCCATGTAGTTTACTACTGTCTGTCCTGACTCTGCGGGGTTTGAGACAGAATGGTTTAGCAACCCATCTCTCTTCCCAGAGAACTCTGGGAATTGTAGTTCTATGAGTGGAGCTGGGGTCTGCTAACAACTCTCAGCTCCCTTAAGAAACGACAGGTCCCAGAATCTTTTAGGGGAAGCCGGGACTGTTTAAAGTGGCCTCGCAGCACTTTAAATGCATGGAGGGCCCACAAACACATATCCCAACCCATCAGGGATCACACATTAAAGCAGATCTTCGCGTTCCGTCGTCGCATTTACGGACTTGGGTTTCCGAGGCGAACCTGAGCCCGGCCTCCTCTTGTGCCCCAATCGAAGACGCATGTGCAGTACCCCGGAAGGAAAATACAGAAGCCTCTTTATTTACAGAACCGGGAACATCGAAACGGACAAACCAACAAAATGAAGAATACAACAAATAGGGTCTTGATGGAGATCAGCCTCCATATTGCACAATCCGAGCCCTGAGGAGAAAGTGGGGTGGCGGGAAGACACGCCGGGTTGCACCGAACGTTTGTTCCGCTCAGACTCGCTGAAATTAATGGGCCTAAGCTAGGCTGCACCCGCAACATACATTTAAAACCCTACGATACCACTTTAAACAGTCACGGCTCCCCACACCAAAGCATTCTGGGAGCTGCGGTTTGTTAAGGGTGCAGAGAGTTGCACGGAGACCCCTGTTCCCTTCCCAGAGCTACAAATCCCTTTCTCCTTAAGGGAACTCTGGGAATTATAGTTCTGTGAGGGGGAAGAGAGGTCTCCTAACAACTCTGAGAACCCTTAACGAACTACATCTCCCAGGATTCTTTGGGGGGAGCAATGACTGTTTAAAGCGGTATGATACCGCTTTAAATGTGTAGTGCAGATGGGGCCCAACTTTATTAATTTCAACATGTCTGAGCAGAACTTAGCTGGAGACAACTCTTCCCTTGGGGAAGGGGCTGGCAAAGCAGAGAAAGAGGGAGGTGGACTTGTAGAATGGGCTTTTCAACCCCAACCACCCCATCACCTGCTAGCGGGCTCCTCTTTTCGGCAGTTAAAGCGACGACAACAACAACGAAAAAGGTCTCGACAATAAATAAATTATAAAATAGCTCTCTCTCTCTCTCCCTCCCCCCCTTCCCACCCCCACCCAACCCCGGAAAAAACAACACTGATGGTAAAAACAAAAAACAAAAACCCAACTTGGCTTTGAGATGGGTTGCCCTCTTCCTGAATTGAACCCTGATGTGTCGCGGGAAGAAACGGGCAGACTTGCCTTCCAGAAAATAACACAGTGCACAAAAATATAGAGGAGCTCTGGGAGGGGTCGACCTGGGTGGGGAGGAAGGGGGGAGACGGGAGAGGGAGGGGACGGCATCCGGGTGTTCTCATGCACGTGAAGAGTGCAGTGCTGGGACAGGAGGGATGGGGAGAGGCGCTCCCAAAACCCCAAATGCACCTGGTCCCTGAGACCCGCCGTCTCCCCACTGCCGGCTAGCGTTGGGACACCCCGCCCCAGCTCCGGGGGAGACACAGGGACCAGAGGGGTCTCTGAGGAGAGTACGGCGACAGGCCTCTCATTCCGGGGTCCCCTAGTCTGCCCCAGAGGAGGTCCTGTGGTGGCAGCGACCGGCTCCCGCCGCGATTTGGTTATCAGCTCCCGTTGTGTCCTTGGCGATTCCTATGTTGCAGGAATTGGAGGGTGGGGGTGCCAGAGGTGAAACGGCAGGGGGGAAGATTGGCGGCGGCGGCACGGGTGACCCCCGCTAGCATTCCAGGTTGGCCCCAAAGCTTTTCCGGCAGTCGATGGCCTTGGAGGTGAGCGGCTGGGCTCTCCATTGCTTCAGAGTCTCCTTCCCCACGCTGCTGGCCAGCTTAGAATAGGCAGATTTGTATTTCTTGTCGAAGTCGGCTGCAGAGAGGGGAAGAGGCAGAAAGTGAAGGCGCTCCCTCTTCTCCAGGTTTCTTCTTACAGCGGTTCTCAACCTGTGGGTCCCCAGATGTTGTTGGACTACAACTCCCATCATCCCTGAGCTCTGGCCTTGCTAGCTAGGGATGATGGGAGTTGTAGTCCAACAACATCTGGGGACCCACAGGTTGAGAACTGCTGTGGGAGAAGCAGAAGGACCTGACAGCTGGATCTCAGCACCCTGAAAATTTCAGCTTTTTTCATCCTTTTATTTTTAAATGAACACAGGCAGGTTTCTAGACCTTGTGGAACTCAGCATCCTGAGAATTTCAGCTTTTTTCTTCCTTTCATTTTTAAATAAACACAGGCAGGTTTCTAGGCCTCATGGACACAAAGAAAGCCCCTCGAATTTGCACTTCAGCATCGTGAGGATTTAGGAGGTAAAAGTCCACAAAGAATTTTTTTAATCCTATTGTAAGAAGCAGTCTATATGGAGTGTGGACCGGGCACAAAAACCTACTGGAAAGAAAAACGCCCCTGGGGCTATTTCCCACAAAAGAAAATAAATATGGGGGCATAATGGGCTACATCAAATTTTTCTGAAGGTGGTTGTAAACCTTAAAAAAACAAGAAGAGAATGGATATCCAATTGGTTTCAGTATTGTCAAGTAAATGAAATATTTTTTAAAAATAGATAAGCAGAACGAAGAGAAGACTTTGAAAGCAAACTGTTAAGAGGGTAAGGAAAAACAGATCTCAAAAATGTACAATGCAACAAAATTTTCAAACTTCATGGATGCAAAGACAGTGCCAAAAAGATTCTTGAGAACGTTAGCCTTTTTCCTTTGGGGGGAAGAAATACAAGCAAGTTCCTAGACCTCATGGATGTAGCCTGTGTGGGTAATGACTTGTAAAATTGCTGGGTGTGGAGATCTCTTTCTCACTTCCCCTTCCTGCTTAGGAACTTCAGAGGCTGCCTTATAGAGACCACAGGCCCAACCAGCTCAGCAGTGCCTACACTGGCCGGCAGCAGCTCTCCAGACATCCTCTGTCTCCAAGTAGCTTGTGCCATTCAAACTCCTCCGGGATACAGGGGCCTTGCACTTACCAATGTCCACGTGGTCTCTGCCCAGGGCTGCCAGCTTCAAGAAGAGAATCTCGTGGTAAACGCTCCTAAGGAGAAGAAGAGAACGAGGAGAGGGAATCAGAGCAGCGCAAAAGTCCCTGTGAAAGTGCCCATGGGACCACGGGGAATTTTTTAGCTTGGCAGCAGGGCACCTGACTTGCATGTAGAAGGCCCCCACTTTAAACCCCAGCATCTCCCGGTATGGCTGCCTGAAACTGTGGCGAGATGCTGTCAGTCAGTGCAGACAGCACTGAGTTGGATGGTCCAACACACTGAGAGGTAGCTCCCTATGTTCCTATTGAGGTTGAATCCTGACAAGACAGAAGTACTGTTTTTTGGGGACAGGGAGCGGGTGGGTGTGGGGGGCTCCCTGGTCCTGAATGGGGTAACTGTGCCCCTGAAGGACCAGGTGCGCAGCCTGGGAGTCATTCTGGACTCACAGCTGTCCATGGAGGCGCAGGTCAATTCTGTGCCCAGGGCAGCTGTCTACCAGCTCCACCTGGTACGCAGGCTAAGACCCTACCTGCCTGCGGACTGTCTTGCCAGAGTGGTGCATGCTCTAGTTATCTCCTGCTTGGACTACTGCAATGCACTCTATGTGGGGCTACCTTTGAAGGTGACCCGGAAATTGCAATTAATCCAGAATGCGGCAGCTAGACTGGTGACTGGGAGTGGCCACCGGGACCACATAACACCGGTTCTGAGAGATCTGCATTGGCTCCCAGTACGTTTCCGAGCACAATTCAAAGTGTTGGTGCTGACCTTGAAAGCCCTAAATGGCCTCGGCTCAGTATACCTGAAAGAGCGTCTCCACACCCATTGTTCAGCCCGGGCACTGAGATCCAGCGCCGAGGGCCTTCTGGCGGTTCCCTCATTGCGAGAAGTGAGGCTACAGGGAACCAGACAGAGGGCCTTCTCGGTAGTGGCGCCCGCCCTGTGGAACGCCCTCCCACCAGATGTCAAAGAGATAAACAACTACCTGACATTCAGAAGACATCTTAAAGCAGCCCTGTTCAGGGAAGTTTTTAATATTTAACGCTGTACTGTTTTTAACACTTGATTGGGAGCTGCCCAGAGTGGCTGGGGAAACTCAGCCAGATGGGCGGGGTATAAATAATAAATTATTATTATTATTATTATTATTATTATTATTATTATTATTATCATCAAACCACCCCTTTTTTCATGAGGACTGGAATCTTGGCTTGCCTTTAGGGAAAGGATCAAGGCAAAATAACAGGGCACTTGGATGAGGAAGGCCTCCGGTTCCGCCATCTCCAGGTACGTCTGCCCCAAATCCCAACAGTCTGACTTAATATAAGGCGTCTTCCTCTGTGACTATTTAAATATACCCTTCCTCCAGAAGCATGGGAAGCAGAATCCTACTTTTATCTTTAGAGGAGAGGGCCATGGCAGAGTAGCAGGCAGAGTCTGCCTTGCATGCAGAACGTCCAAGCTTCAATCCCCAACATGCCCAGGCAGGGCTGGGGAAAGACTCTCGCCTGAAACCCCGGAAGGCCTCTGCCAGCCAGTGTAGGCAACACTGGGCCAGGTGGGCCCAAGCTTGCCGCAGGGACGTGCAGGAGTGGGTGGGCAGAGGGGCAGGAGAGGAGAAACCGTACCTGGGCATGTGTGTCGTGCCGGACTGCTCCTTCACCGTGTCCAGGAACAGAGAGATGGCCTTGTGCATCTCACCCATCCCGACCGAGCTCAACACAGCCTCCAGGAACGAGAGCGAGAAGGGGTGGTTGTGTCGGCGCCAGGACTGGAGGCGGGTGGGGATGTTACCTGGGTGGGGTGTGAAGAAAGGCGGTTACGTGTCTGCGAGCGGACTTACGCATATTGCTTTGAGGGACTTGCTGCTGCTTAACTGTGTTGCACAAAATGTGGATTTTCTGCTGTTATTATTAGTTGTAACAGTATTTGGTACTCTGTGAATTTTGCACTATATGGGGTACGAGAGACAGAGAGTGTGTGCCTAAGTATGTACTGTGTTTATGCACATCCAACTGACGAGTGACTGCACTAGGGATGGGCGATATTTATTTTATTGGTTGAATTTATATACTGCCCTATACCCAGAGGTCTCAATATATATCAATATATTGTCCAAAACCGGTCTGAAGTCCATATTGTGATATTGGTTTCATAATTGTTGACCTGGCAATACAGTGGTACCTTGCTTCTCAAACTTAATCTGTTCCAGGAGTCTGTTCAACTCCCGAAACTGTTCGAAAACCAAGGCGCAGGTTCTGATTGGCTGCAGGAGCTTCCTGCACTCAAGTTGAAGCCGCGTCTGACGTTTGGCTTCTGAAAAACGTTCGCAAACCGAAACACTTACGTCTGGGTTTGTGGCATTCGGGAGCTGATTTGTTCGGCAACTAAGCCATTTGGGAACCAAGGTTGGCCTGTATATCAGGGCTGGGCGATATATCGTCCAAAACCGGTCTGAAGTCCATATCGCGATATTGCTTTCATAATTTTTGACCTGGCAATATATCACGAATCATGGTGTGTGTGTGTGTGTGTGTGTGTGTGTGTTTGTGTGTGTGTGTTATGCAAAAATCACAGTGTGGGAAAAACTATGAAGCCAGCCAATGCCTCTACATAGCTCCATCATTATTTCTGACATTGCAATATATCAATATGTGTGTTCAAGGCATGCGTGAGCGCGCATTGCCCCAAGCCCAGAAGTGGCAAAAAAATGAACCTAAAAAAGAGCGTAGAAAGGGCAAAAAAAGGCACAGAAACAGAGCCTAGCGACCCACAAGCCGTTACAAGTTCAATCCCAGGAGCCCTTGCATCGACTGTTAAGGCCTGTGGGGAGTGGGAGTTTGGGTAAGGAGGTTTAGAGGGAGCAACTGTGGCGTTTGCAGGCTTTTCCCAATAGTGTTTCAAATATTCGTGATTTCACTGACGTGCCTCGTTATGTAACCCTCAAGTAAATTGGGAGTTGCCCGTATAATCTTCTTTTGAGGTGGTGGGATAGGTAAAAGAGATTTCTGCTGAAATGTGAAGTGGTTATACAAGTTGAATGAATGAATGGATGGATGGATTAGGCCTCCCCTGCTGTTTGCCCCCAGGACAGAGAGGCAGACTGCTCTTGAACATGGAAGCTCCAGTCCTCACAAACACAGCTGGTGAAAGGCTAAATGGGATCACACCTATCTAGCTCAACAGTCCACACAGTGAACAAACAGGACGTGGCGGGGGCAGGCCATCTCCTGGTATGGTCCCTCCCCTCCCCGTAGCAACCCCACGAAAAGGTAACTCGTGGTCTTGCTATTCCCAGAATCCGCCGTTCTTACCGTGGAACCTCCAGAGGACGTAAAGCGGGGGGTAGCTGTCGGGGTCTGGCGTCAACACATCCCAGACCAAACGTATGTTCACGAGAAGGCCCTCCTGAGGCAAGCCCTGTGGAGAGGGAGGGCGGTCATTGGGGAAGGTCAGAGAGCACAAAACAAATACAGTGGTACCTCAGGTTAAGAACTTAATTTGTTCCGGAGGTCCGTTCTTAACCTGAAATTGTTCTTAACCTGAAGCACCACTTTAGCTAATAGGGGCTCCTGCTGCCGCCATACCGCCAGAGCACGATTTCTGCTCTCATCTTGAAGCAAAGTTCTTAACCCGAGGTACTATTTCTGGGTGAGCGGAGTCTGTAACCTGAAGCGTATGTAACCTGAAGCGTATGTAACCCGAGGTACCACTGTACTCTGTCTTTCTATGTTGCTGTCCACTCATACCGATCCCAAAGCGGCTTACCGACAATAAATAGCAATGGCGTAATGAAACACCGCAGGTACAACTCAAGTCACGTTGCATAATTAACCAATCGGTCAGTAAAACAACTGCGATGCTATTAACGGTCCGTCAGCTGAAATATAAGCCAAGAATCACAGCTGCAGTGTAAGCCGTATTGAGAAGCCAATGGTCAGGGATGAGGGGAGTTTAGCAACACTTGGGAGGGCCACACCCTGGCTCCTCCCCAACCCTGGTAACATAATCTTGGAATTATAGAGTTGGAAGGGACCCCAAGGGTCATCTAGTCCAACCCGCCCCCGAAATGCAGGAATCTCAGATAAAGCATCCAGGACAGATGACCACCCAATCTCTCCAAGGAAGGAGAGTTCACAACCTCCCGAGGGAGACGGTTCCACTACTGAGCAGATCTTCCTGTCAGATCTCTTATGGTAGGAAAGTCACAGGACAATTTCTGGACAACTTGCTTTAGGGCAGTGGGGAGGAACCAGAAGTTGCTAGACTACAACTCCCATCACCAGGGATGGCCAGGGCTAATGTGAGTGGCAGTCCAACTACACCTGGAGGACCATAGGCTCACTGTGTGAAACATGTCCCAGCCAATCAGAGATCACATATCACATAATAATAATAATAATAATAATAATAATAATAATAATAATAATAAAATTTATTTATACCCCTCTCTCCCTGACCAGAGCCAGGCTCAGGGCGGCTAACACCAATAAAATCACAGTAAAAACATAATAGAGAAAAAAGAGAGGAGGGGAAAGAAAAGAAAAAAACCCAATTTAAAATACAGGTTAAAATGCAATTTAAAATGCAGCCTCATTTTAAAATAGCTGATAAATCAATACCATAAGGGGAGGGAAACATAAGGGTCACACCAAGTCCAAACCAAAGGCCAGGTGGAACAGCTCTGTCTTGCAGGCCCTGCGGAAAGATGTCAAGTCCCGCAGGGCCCTAGTCTCTTGTGACAAAGCGTACCACCACGTCGGGGCCAGTGCTGAAAAGGCCCCGGCCCTAGTTGAAACCAGTCTAACCACCTTGCGACCTGGAACCTCCAAAGTGTTGTTATCTGTGGACCTTGAGGTCCTCCGCGGGGCATACCAGGAGAGGCAGTCCCGTAGGTACGTAGGTCCTAGGCCGCATGGCTTTTATGCACTTTCAGAGGTGTAAACTCCCATCACCCCGACTGCTGGGAGTTGGGAGTCCAGCAATTTCTGGAGGGCAACAGGCTCTGTGCCCCTGCTTTACACCTCTGCAATTGTATTTAGTATATGATCCCTGATTGGTTGGGATGTGTGTCCAGGGCAGGGAGTCTCTGGTCCTTTAGATCTCAATGGCCTCCCATCACCCCTGACCATTGGGCCAGGCTGCCTGGGGTTGATGGGAGTTGGAGTCCAACAATGTGTTGGAGGGCCATAGAAGGTTCCCACCTCTCTTGGTCCAACCTATTTCGCAGGGTTGTTCCCGTAAGGATAAGGAGGGATGGGGAGATGAGTCACCTGCGGCGCTGACTGGAAGTGCTTGCTAGCCAGGAGCAGCTGGGGGAGGCTGCTGGGCAGACCCAGGCGCTGGAAGTACCACACCAGGTTCCAGTAGATGATTGGGTGGTTGTCCACCAGCTCCGGCTGAGACAGGAAGTCCCCTCCCTCATTCTCCAGGAGGGTCTCCAGCTCCTTCCGCAGGACTAAGGGGCTCAGGTAGGCAAAGGCCAGGTGTTCCACTTCGGGGGCCGGACCCTGAGGAACCTGGAAGCGGGGGGAACGAAGCACAGGTAAGAACAAGGAAGGCGTCACGACAGACGTCAACCCTTGCGTTGCTCTCGCCCGTTTTCAACTTTACCGCCGGACCCCACAATATAAAAAAGGGGCCAGGATAAAGCTTCTGGGGGCCGCATTCCAACAGTAGGCAGGGCCAGGGGCAACGGGGGATGAGAGATTAATCTGAATTTCACCTTAGTATGTTTCTGGCAGTTCTTATTCTTAACCGTAAGCAGGCTTAAGCCCCGTCAGGTAAAAAGGTGGGGTATGAATAAATTTCTACATGCACACTCATATACATACCAGGCAAGCAAGAGGCAGTATCAGATTTTGGTGAGGACTAGAAAGTTGATTTTTGAATTTTACTTTAAAGAAGCTAAATCGCAGGCCCGGCGCCGTGCCTGGTAGGGATCGAACGTGGCCATACGGCATCAAGCCAATGTTCCAGAAGCGAGTCTGCAGCATTTAATGCCAAGGGGGTGAGCCCGGGTTCAAAATAGGCCTGTCTAGCTAGAATGAGGGGAGGGTGGGGACCACAGGCTCAGGGGCCAGATGTGGCCCTCCATATACATCCTTCGCTAGGCCTGCTTTGTACCCTAAGTGTTTTTTCCTGTAACTTGAAGTCACGGGTTTGAGTCCTACCCTCCCTTGAACCCTGATTATGCCCTCTGGTTTCCCTGGATGAGTCTCTTGCCTGAGGCAGGAACTAGCCCACCGCGCAAAGGTGCCATTTACATGTGTTGCCCCGCCCACTTCCGCCTCTGGCTCCGCCCACCACTGGCATCACGCGGCCCTCGAGAGCTTGCCCAAACGGGAATGAGGCCCTTGGGCTCTCTGTGTTGCTCCTCCTCTCATCGCAACTCCTCCATTTTCTAGCTGCAAGACCCAGAAGGCTCTCCCCCAAGCCCATCCGCACCGGAGACTCGGTGAAGCCGTTGCACAGAGACCCAGCCCTGGACTCCCTTCCGGGTTCCGGCTCAGCTTCATCCAGAGACAGGCAGTGGGAGCGGTCGCTGAGGACGGGGCCCTGGCTCCCTGGGGCGGGGGCTTCGCTGTCCCGCGGCCAGTCGGAGGAGATAGAGCTGGTGTCCGAGGTGTCAGCGATGCTGGGGAGGCGGAAATGATGGAGAGAAAAACATCTACTCAATATATATGCCAATGTATTCTAGTCCTTCTTTTTATTTATTTTTTTTGCAAACATGAGGACTAGAGCCTTACTTAAAAAAAGGGAAAATCACATGTCCATATGTGTAATAAATAAATCCCTGCACCTAGAAAACTAGAATGCTGGAGAAGATGCTGCTGGACTCCATCATCCTGACATACTAGATTTCTAGGTGCATGGAATATTTGGAGGGGTTTTTATGCTTTTGCTTTTTGGACTTTTTTTTTAAAAAAAAGAGGAATTGAGCTCTCCTCTGAAGGTCAGAAAGGCACAACCCAGACACATAGGGCTGTATCCAACCGAGCTCTACTCAAGAGTAGACCTATTGAAAATGGACCTAAATTAGTTTCAATGGTTCTCCTTTGAAAAAAGGCCCAGCATTGCATACAATTCCAGGCTGACCACAGTTTGCTGTTAAGAACAGTCTCAGTTCTCTAATTCTCTGCCAGCCATCCGCTCTGACGCCACCTACTGGTGGCTCCCTGACTTCCGCCCCACCAGTCTTAGGAGCCTTTCATTGGTTGTAAGCACTGCCTGTCATTGCCTCTGGTGCCACCAAGTGGTGGGCCCCCTAAGTTCCGCCCCACCAGTCCCAATGGACAGCAGCCAGTGCTGCTGACCAGGCCACCCCTATAATGACAGGGGAGTGGAACCGCCCGGGGTTCTGACCTGGGGGCCGCCTGGAAATCCTGGATCTCAATGCTGAGGAAGGGCACGAAGGGGCGGGCGCAGAAGGAGCAGGTGGTGTTGAGGTTGGAATCGTCCGAACTCCAGCCGGCCATCACCTCTTCATCGTACACCAGCGAGCTGCAGGCCTGGCACCGGGAACAGCTGGAGAGAAGGACCTGAGCAGGACGGGAGGAAAGTCAGGAAAGAACTTGCTTGGCAAAGGCCCATAGAATCACAGAGGGCAAAGAGTGGCTTGCAGACTGTCCGTTGAAACAAGACAGTTCCTGGCCTGCAAGCTTAAAGTCACGGCACACAAGGGCAAAGGATTAGGGAGGGAAGAGGAAAAAAGCAAGCTCTGGCACTGGCTCTTGAAGAACCGGTTCTTATTTGTGGCACAGGAACAACTCAGGAGTGGGAGGTACCTAATGGAGCTCGTATTTCAGAAGAAGGTGGGGGACAGTGTTGTGTAAGGGTTACAGTGACAGACTTGGACCTGCGAGACCTGAGTTCTAGTCTCTCTGCTCACCGGCTAACCTTGGACCATTCACAGGCCCTCAGACTAACCCACCTCCTGGGGTTGTTGCAAGGATGAATTGGAGTTGGGGCAGGGGGGAACCGTGTACCTTGATCTCCTAGGGAGAAAAGGCACAGTAGAAATGTAATACTAAATTAAATGAAATTAAACAGTCGAGCAGCAGTGTTTTGAACCAGCTGGAGTCTCCAGATCAAGCCCCCGAAAGCAGCCCCACATTAAAGGTAAAGGGACCCCTGACCATTAGGTCCAGTCGTGACCGACTCTGGGGTTGCGGCGCTCATCTCGCTTTTTTGGCCAAGGGAGCCGGCGTACAGCTTCCGGGTCATGTGGCCAGCATGACTAAGCTGCTTCTGGAGAACCAGAGCAGCGCACGGAAACGCCGTTTACCTTCCCGCTGGAGCGGTACCTATTTATCTACTTGCACTTTGACGTGCTTTCGAACTGCTAGGTTGCCAGGAGCAGGGACCGAGCAATGGGAGCTCACCCCGCCGCGGGGATTCGAACCGCCGACCTTCTGATCGGCAATTCCTAGGCTCTGTGGTTTAACCCACAGCGCCACCCGCGTCCCAGCCCCACATTGAGTGCATTGCAAATAACTGAGGCTTAATTATGATGCTTGGAGAGTACACCTACAGTACATTAAAGTACGGATGGTGGAGAGAGGAGCTTTTGAGGGATGCAGGGAGAACGAGTCAGGGATGGCAAGCTGGAATATACCTCAACCGCTGGAGACTCTGTCAGCAAATCAGTGGATTTCCGGAGGTTGAAACTGCACAAGGAGCTGTTCGAATAATCGTACTCGCTGCCCAGGGACACGGAACTCTGTTGCAAAGAAAAGGGGGGTGGGAGATAATTGTTGAATTTTGTAGCATAAACCGTAAGAAGAAATAACGCACACCTCAAATGGAGACAGTGAATCGAGTAACCAAGCAAGGAGGAAGGGCGATAATAGGAACCCGGGTAGAGGCAACTCCCCATTTACATGGGGGTTAAGTCCCGAGGCAGCGCACACTTAAGCGAAATTACGTTTACTGGGAACACCATTGAAGAGGCCTGCAAACACCACAATCGCTCCCTCCAAACCTCCATGCTCAAATTCCGACTCCCTGACTCCCCAGGCCTCAAAGGTTGGTGCAAGAGCTCGCGGGATTGCACTTGCAAAGGCTTGTGGGATTGCTAAACATAGTTTCGCGCCACTTTTGCACTCTTTCAGGGCCGTTTTCACCCCTTTTCATGCCACTTCCGGGTTTGTTTTTCATCTCCGCCAAGCTAAGCAGTTGGCTCCTTACCTCTCTCGCCCTGACCTAGCCACTGTGATCCACGCGACTGTCACCTCCAGACTGGATTATTGTAACTCGCTCTATGTGGGGCTGCCCTTGAGACTGACCCAGAAACTCCAGCGGGTGCAGAATGCTGCAGCAAGACTCCTTACGGGGTCCTCGCTGCGGGATCACATTCACCCGGTGCTATACCAGCTGCACTGGCTCCTGGTGGAGTATAGGATCAGGTTTAAGGTGCTGGTTTTAACCTTTAAAGCTCTATACAGCCTAGGACCCTTGTACCTACGGGACCGTCTCTCTTACCGCCTCTCCTGGTATGTCCCACGGAGGACCTTATGGTCTTCAAACAAAAACATATTGGAGGTCCTGGGAGGTTAGGCTGGCCTCAACCAGAGCCAGGGCTTTTTTGGCCGTGGCCCCAATCTGGTGGAACGCTCTGTCACAAGAGACTAGGGCCCTGCGGGACTTGACATCTTTCCGCAGGGCCTGCAAGACGGAGCTGTTCCACCAGGCCTTTGGCCAGGGCACAGCCTGACCCCCTCCTCCTGTCATCCTAATAGAACTCTAGCCCAATGGTTGCCATTAATCTGATTTGAACTGATTTTATAATGAAATGAAATGATTTTAGAATGTTGTATCATTTTATTGTTGTTAGCCGCTCTGAGCCCAGCTTCGGCCGGGGAGGGCGAGATATAAATAAAATATATTATTACTATTATTATTATTACTTTGGCGAGACGCAGCCCTTGAACACACATAAATGAGGAGTTGCCTAAACAGGCCAGAAGCCTTTATTGCGCAACCTGCTTTGTTCCAGAACCACTTCTGGCACGGTTACCGCGCAGCCTGCTGCTCAGGGCTCCCTACCTCGGAGGCAGTGGAGCCCGGGCGCTCGCGAGGAAGCAACAAGCGGCTTTCCAGCGGGCTGCGGCGAGGTGGGAGGTCCCGCTGCTCGGACCCACGGCGTGCGTGCGAATGCTCCGCGGTGGCGCCGTGTCTCAGCGACGGCCGCTTGATGGGCGAGAGCAGCTGCTGGAGTTTGGCAGCCAGGCTTCTGCGCGGTGTGCCGCTCCCTATGCCGCGGTTCTCCGACCCTGTGGTAGAGCCATCCAACCGCCCCGGGCCCGGCTGAGTGTCCACGCTGCTCAGGGTCAACCTGTCGCTCTCGTCCGTCAAGAAGCTGCTGACGTCTGACAGGCTCCCGTCCTCGGAGCTCCCGGCCCGGCCTTGCAGCCAGTGGGGCAGGGCGGGGAGCGTGCTGCTGCTGCCGTGGTCTGTGGCGTCCAGGCCCTTGGTCACTGCAAAGCGGGAGAGGACAGGAAAGGACTGATATGGGTTACAGCAGTACGTTTCCGAGCACAATTCAAAGTGTTGGTGCTGACCTTTAAATCCGTAAACAGCCTCGGCCCAGTATACCTGAAGGAGCGTCTCCACCCCCATCGTTCTGCCCGGACACTGAGGTCCAGCGCCAAGGGACTTGTGGCAGTTCCCTCAGTGTGAGAAGTGAGGTAGCAGGGAACCAGGCAGAGGGCCTTCTCGGTAGTGGCGCCCGCCCTGTGGAATGCCCTCCCATCAGATGTCAAGGAAATAAACAACTATCTGACTTCTAGAAGACATCTGAAGGCAGCCCTGTTCAGGGAAGTTTTTAATGTGTGACATTTTAATGTATTTTTAATCTTTGTTGGAAGCCGCCCAGAGTGGCTGGAGAAACCCAGCCAGATGGGTGGGGTACAAATAATAAACTATTATTATTATTATTAGGCCAGGGCGTGGGGTCAAATGCGGCCCTCCAAGCCATGCTATCCGGCCCTCAGGGCACGCCAAGCACTGTCCCTGCTTTGCACCCTCCTTGACGGTTTTTGCCTAGCTGGAACCTGTCCGTGGACTCTGCTTGTGCCTCTTGGCCTGCCTTAATGTCAGGTAAAGCAGGTGGGGTGTGCAAATGTGTGTAAGGAAGTGTCGTACTGTAAGAAATAAAATTCATGCTCATTGCCCCTCCCACTTTGGGCTCTGGCCCCGCCCACCACTGGCACACAGCCCTTGGAATGTTCACTGCCCCTCCCACTTTGGGCTCTGGCCCCGCCCAACACTGGCACACAGCCCTTGGAATGCTCGTTGCCCCTCCCACTTTGGGCTCTGGCCCCGCCCACCACTGGCACATGGCCACCGGAAACCTGCGAGAGAATGCGGCAGATACAGCGGGGCAGAAAGGTATTGCTGAAGTGTTGGCCGAGTTAAGAGAAAAAGCGAGTAAGAGCAACACTAGAACTCGGGGACATCCAGCGTTAAACTGTGGAACTCCCTGCCACAGGAGGCAGTGACGGCCACCAAGGTGGATGCCTTTAAAAGGGGACTGGGCAAATTCACGGAGGGGAAGGCTATCAAGGCCAATAGCAACGACGGCTGTCTTCTGACTCCACAGTCAGAGGCAGTGATGCTTCTGTCACAGTCGGAGGCAGTGATACCAGCTGCAGGAAGCCACAAGAGAGAACAATGCTCTTGTGCTCAGGTCTGACTGATCTAAGGGCTCTTATTAGGTTCTCCCTCCTCCCCCCGTTGGATATATTGATCCTGCTGCAACTATTTTCGAGATCCTTAATGCATTTTGCCCATCTCCCATTTTAAAAAAGAAAGGAAGGAAGAAAAGAAATAGGAGATGTTGCCACTCTCCAAGGACCCCTCCGCCCGCCTCCAAAACTCACCACGAGCCACTCCAGCTTCTGGCTCCTGCTGAGGGAAACTGAGGCTGCCGCTCTTCACCAGCGACGTGGACGGAAGGTTCTCGGTCACGTTGCCCCCAGACCAAGTCGTCTGCCGCTGCAGATTGGACCGGGACCGGGAGCGGGAGCCTGGCATCTTGATGCCTCTGCCTTCTGCCAATGGAAGCAGGGAGAAAAATGCTGTCTCCAGCAGCCAGCTCGGACCAAACCTTTGAAGTCCTTTGCATCATGATTAACCTGCTAGCATATCCATCCCAATGAGCTCTAGATGACACTTTTCTGAAGCTGCTTCACGTCCCCCCACCCAGACCCCACCTCAAAGCAGTTTGCGGAAATCAAATCACACTTTGGATTTGATATCCTGCTTTATCACTACCCGAAGGAGTCTCAAAGCGGCTAACAGTCTCCTTTCCCTTCCTCCCCCACAACAAACACTCTGTGAGGTGAGTGGGGCTGAGAGACTTCAGAGAAGTGTGACTGGCCCAAGGTCACCCAGCAGCTGCATGTGGAGGAGCGGGGAAGCGAACCCGGTTCCCCAGATTACGAGTCTACGGCTCTTAACCACACCACCACACTGGCACCTTTCAACTATCAACACTCTCCCTCAACATTTCTCTCTTTCCCTGAACTGCCTCCGCCAGGGGCTGTTCTCCCAGGTAACACCTGAGGTAGCAAGGCCCCTTCCATCGGCTTGCCAAGCTTGCCCCATCTTCCATGTGACAGCCCTTTAGCTATACGAATATGGCTATCATGGTCTCCTCTCAAGACTCCTCTTTCCCAGGCTAAACATACCCAGCTCCTTCGACTGTTCCTCATAAGGCAAGGTTTCCATACCTGACTGGCTGCTGACGCTCTGCGATTCTGCCTCACGCTGCCGCTGCCGCAGAGGCTGGCGGAACTGGGCGGCCCCCAGGACGACGTTCCGCAGCTTGGCCCAGCGGAGGCGGCCTCCCTGGGTACCAGACGGCCATTTGCATTCCAAAATGGCCTATGGATGAGCAGGAGGAGGAGGTGAGAGGGCAACAAAGCAAGTGGCGGGCAGAAGGGAGATCTCGGGCTCTCAAGATCATATAGCACTGGTCCTGAAAGACCTACATTGGCTCCCAGTACATTTCCGAGCACAATCAAAGTGTTGGTGTTGACCTTTAAAGCTCTAAACCACCTTGGCCCAGTATACCTGAAGGAGTGTCTCCATCCCCATCGTTCTGCCCGGACACTGAGGTCCAGCGCCAAGGGCCTTCTGGCGGTTCCCTCACTGCGAGAAACAAAGCTACAGGGAACAAGGCAGAGGGCCTTCTTGGTAGTGGCGCCCCCCTTGTGGAACACCCTCCCACCAGATGTCAAAGAGATAAACTACTACCTGAAATTTAGAAGACATCTGAAGGCTTCAGGGAAGTTTTTAATGTGTGACATTTTAATGTATTTTGCTGTGGGTTAAACCACAGAGCCTAGAACTTGCCGATCAGAAGGTTGGCGGTTTGAATCCCTGCAACGGGGTGAGCTCCCATTGCTCGGTCCCTGCTCCTGGCAACCTAGCAGTTTGAAAGCACTTCAAAGTACAAGTAGATAAATAGGTACTGCTCCAGTGGGAAGGTAAATGGCGTTTCCGTGCGCTGCTCTGGTTCACCAGAAGCGGCTTAGTCATGCTGGCCACATTACCCGGAAGCTGTACGCCGGCTCTCTCGGCCAATAAAGCCAGGTGAGCGTCGCAACCCCAGAGTGGGCCACGACTGGACCTAATGGTCAGGGGTCCCTTTACCTTAATCTTTGTTGGAAGCCGCCCAGAGTGGCTGGGGAAGCCCAGCCAGATGGGAAGCGTACAAATAATAAATTATTATTACTATTACTTTTTTTTTTTATATATATAAATTTTTATTAGTTTTACAAAATTTTTAAAACAATACAAACATATAAAAAGACATACAAACACGTATAGTTTCATGACCTTTTTTTCATAAACCTTCTTTCTCGGACTCCCCCATACCTCCCCTTTCTGCATCCCAATGTCCAAAATTTTCCAGCAACTTCTAAATAGTTTTGTCAAACATATGTCTTCTTGATCTTTCCTCTAAATTATTATTACTATTACTACTGGTAGATCTCAGGGCAATTTGCCGAAGATCAGCAAGGGATTTTGATCCCCAGTTATAAAGCTTTCGTCCCCTCCCTAAATTGGGTGAGAAATAATGCTTAGGGGCGGAACTAGGCATGAGCATCCTTCTGCAGTTCCCTGGCCTGAATATGTGGCTCTTTCTATCATCCTCAGAGTCCCCTGGGCAAGTCCCCTACAGCCTCTTCCATTCCAGAACCACACAGGAGCACAGGCCTGCAGGTACCAGTTCCAAGCCCTCTCAGCCTTGCACTGAGACAACATCTCCCATAGCTCAGCCAGCTGGGCTTGCTCGGAGCTCTCCAGGGTCCTGATCTGTCTTTTCAACTCCTGACTCTGGGCCAGAAAACCTCTCGTAATCACCGCCACTTCTCTCTGCAGGTCCCCTGAGCCCCAGGGGGAACAGCAGACGCCGGACACACATCCTTATACCCTGTGCCCTGTTGAAGCAGAATGCCCTCTGACAGAGCCGAGGGAAAGTGGAGAGGTCTGCAAGCGAGGTACCTTGTTGTAGTAGCCATAGGTGATGGTGTTGGGCACGATACCGGCCCGCTTCATCTCCAGCAGCACTCGGACAGAGAGGACAGGCTCGCCGTATTGACCACACAGCTGCATCAGGATTCGATAGCACACCTGAGAAGCGGGAGGGCAAAGAGATGGCATGAATGGTTGTGGATTGCTTATCCCCTTCCCTGCCTTACCCCTTGCCAAGGGAGAATCCCACGCCACAGACCTGCAATTCAGTATATCTGAAGGAGCGTCTCCACCCCCATCGTTCTGCCCGGACACTGAGGTCCAGCACCGAGGGCCTTCTGGTGGTTCCCTCACTTGAGAAGCCAAGTTACAGGGAACCAGGCAGAGGGCCTTCTCGGTAGTGGCACCCGCCCTGTGGAACGCCCTCCCAACAGATGTCAAAGAGAACAACAACTACCAGACTTTTAGAAGACATCTGAAGGCAGCCCTGTATTTACGGGACCACCTCTCCTGGTATGCCCCACAGAGGACCTTAAGGTCCATGAATAATCATAGTTTAGAGGTCCCGGGCCCTAAGGAAGTCAGATTATCCTCCACTAGGGCCAGGGCCTTCTCAGTGATGGCTCCGACCTGGTGGAATGCTCAGTCCTATGAGACCAGGGCCCTGCAGGATTTAACTTCCTTCCACAGGGCCTGTAAGAGAGAGCTATTCCGCCTGGCTTTCAACTTGAATTTAGCCTGATCTTATATTCCCCTTCCTTCCTTCCCCCTCCCCTTTTTATGAAGATTACCCACTCTGGGATCCCACAGCTAATTCTCCCCTGGTCTCCTTGCTGGCCCAAATAGGACTAATTTAGCCAGCTACCCTGGTGATCATCTAATGTTTATGGGATGGATTTCCCCCCTCAATTCTGAATTTATTGTTATTCACGTTTTATACTGTATTTTATGCTGGTTTTTTGTTGCATCAATTAAGTGTTTTAAATTTGTTGTTAGCCGCCCTGAGCCCGGTTTTCTGAACCAGGAAGGGTGGGGTGTAAATAAAATTTTATTATTATTATTATTATTATTATTATTATTATTATATATTATAAGCAGCAGATTCAGATGAACTCAAAGGACTGAACCAATTCTGTACAGTAAACATCGGGGAGACGGCATCAGGCTCCAGCAACTACCTCATCGGGAAGCACCACCTTCTTGGTCTCCATCTGTTTGAGCACCTCGTAGGCCGTCTGCAAGGCCCGCACCTTAGAGGTTGCAGCCCGCACGTAGGTGGGCAGCGTGATGAACCACAGGCCGTAGCAGTGCCCAAGCAAGCACTTAGCCCACATATCGGGCATCGCGGAGTACTTCTGAGCCACTCGCTGGGCTACCTTCATTTCCTGGAAGGGGTGGGGAATGAATGAATGAATCTTTATTTGCGTCAGCCATCGGCCGTAGCAATAAAACAACAATACGATAGACAAAGGAATAGAAATAAAAAGTCAATTCTATAAAACACATTTTAGGGTTTTGAATCAATAGTCAAATAGTGGATCTTATTCTCACTGCCTCAGCTAAAAAAACCTTGCAACCTTTGCTGTCACCTGCTCATCTTGATGATCTGCCAAGAGAAAGGGCACGGTGGCAGTGGCTGGCCGACCCGGAATGGACAATAAAAGAGAGGTGATAATCTCATTCCTCAAGTCTTTATAAAGAGCGCAAGCCAGGAGGGCATGCGCCACCGATTCGGTACTGCCATCTCCACAGGGACATAAGCGTTTTTTGTGTGGAATCTGTTGGAATCATCCCTCGAGTGGGGAAGATTTGTGGGGTTTTGTGGAGAAGAAAGGGAGAAGGTCACAATTGGACTTGAAAAATTTATTTCTCAACTGCACTGTAGCCCAAGGTCAACAGGGATTAGCCAGGGTTATTTCTACCCAGAGCAGACCTGCTGAAGTTAATCAACCAGGGTTAGGCCACATCCGAACCACACTACTAAAGCCCTGTGGTATCTTTTCAAACCATCATGGCTTCCCCCGCAGGACTCTTGGGAACTGTGGTCAGTTAAGGGTGCTGAGAGTTCGGAGACTACTATTCCCTTTACAGAGCTATAACTCCCAGAGTTCCCTGGGAAGAGGGATTGAATGTCAAAACAGCTCTGGGAATGAGGTCTCCTAACAGCTCTCAGCACCCTTAACAAATGACAGTTCCCAGAATCCTTTGTGGGGGAAGCCATGTCTATTTTCACACACAGGGCTTTAAATGTGCAATGTGAAAGTGCCCTTAAAGGACTCCACCCCCATTGTTCAGCCCAGACACTGAGGTCCAGCTCCGAGGGCCTTCTGGCAGTTCCCTCCCTGCGAGAAGTGAGGTTACAGGGAACCAGGCAGAGGGCCTTGTTGGTAGTGGCACCCGCCCTGTGGAATGCCCTCCCATCATATGTCAAGGAAATAAACAACTATCTGACTTTTAGAAGACGTCTGAAGACAGCCCTTTATTGGGAAATTTTTTATGTCTCATGTTTTACAATTTTTTATGTGCTATAAGGCACCGAGTGGCTGGGGACACCTGTAGCCACTGCTGCAAGCCCAGGCGCAAACCCTACCTGTTTGGTCCTGCGTGGAGCTGGGCTGCTGGGAGCGCTGGTCCGGGCTTGGCAGAGTGAGGGCATGAGCTGGTCCTGGGGCCGCTCAAAGAGCTTGGCCTGCAGCCTGGGGAAGCCATCGTACCTGGAGTGAAGAGAGAGAAGGAGGCGGTCGGCTGAGTTGTGGCCTTCTCCCTTAAAATAAAGTTTCTAGACCTCCTGCTTCTGAATAGTTCTAAACAGGCACATAGGAACGGCCATATACAGAGTCAGATCGCTGTCCCCCTAGCTCACACTGACCACACTGACGGTCAGCAGCTCTCCGGGGTTTCATGCAAATTTGCAAAGCAGATGCTCTAGCACTGAGCGGCAGCCCCTTCCTGCAAAAGGAAAGTTAAGATTCTAGTCCTCACTGTTCTGAATAAATAGGAAAATGGGTCACTTGAGTTGGACGGTTGGTGCATCTAGCTCAATATTGCTGACACGGACTGGCAGGAGCGCTCTCCAGGATTTCAGGCAGGAAACTTTTCTGGACATTTTGGGATGGAATTCTTCTTGCAAGGCAGGGGCTGTTCTGCTGCTGAGCTATAACCCTTCCCCAAAGAGGCTCTCCTCTCCATGTCAAGAGTTGATGTACCAACAGGCTTACTTGCGCAGCCCCACCCTGGTTTCTGCTGCTCACCTCAAGGTGGGACCAGGATGATTGCAGGCCCACTAATTAATTCCAAAGGGTCTTATCTGAGTAGGGTCAACATTCTGATGCAACCCAAAAAAACCCCCAAAAACGAAATCTCAAGCTATGCTCTCTTCTCAACGTTTGAACAAAATTATCTAGAGCGTTTACGTTTCTCCCACACCCCAATTTATACACACAAAATCAAGGTGTGTTATGGTAAGTGACACAGAAGTCTTCTTCAAACACTTGGAGGGCTGTCACGTCGAAGGTGGAGCAAGCTAGATTTCCGCTGCTCCAGAAGGCAGGACCTGAACCAAGGAATTCAAGTTGCAAGAAAAGAAGTTCCAACTAAACGTTAGGAGGAACGTCCTGATAGTACGGGCTGTTCGGCCGGGGACTCTTTAGCTGTGATTTCTGCGTCACAGCGGGTTGGGCTGGATGACTCTTGAGGGGCCCCTTCCCAACTCTGCCGTGCTGTGATTCCAGCAGAACTCACTTGTAGCGCGGTGGCAGCTCAGTACCATTGGGTCCGGTGGGCTCCTCCGGGGGCATGATGAAGACGGTGTGTTCGCTGCCGTGAGTGTCGTCTAGTTCGATCAGGGGAGATTCCTCCATCTTCTCCAGGTCCACCTGAGCAGGAACAGCGATGGCAGGAGAGAGAGACATCTTGTGAAGTGCATTAATGTGGCATCATGGCCTCACATCAGGGGATCTAGGAAGCGGTCACTTTTTAAAGTCCTTTTTTAAAATTGAATGACCATTTGAGGGAGCTCTTGTAGACTGCAAAAGCCTTACAGTGGTACCTTGGTTCTCAAACTTAATCCGTTCCAGAAGTCCGTTCCAAAACCAAAGCGTGCTTTCCCAAAGAAAGTACAGTGGTACCTCTGGTTACGTACTTAATTCGTTCTGGAGGTCCGTTCTTAACCTGAAACTGTTCTTAACCTGAAGCACCACTTTAGCTAATGGGGCCTCTCGCTGCCGCCGCCCGATTTCTGTTCTCATCTTGAAGCAAAGTTCTTAACCCAAGGTACTATTACTGGGTTAGCAGACTCTGTAACCTGAAGCATCTGTAACTTGAAGCGTATGTAACCCGAGGTACCATTGTAAAGCAAAATGGATTAATCCATTCCAGACTTTTAAAAACAGCAATTTAACATGAATTTTACTATCTAACAAGACCACTGATCAATAAAATAAAAGCAATAAACAATGTACTGCAGTCACACAATCAGTAGCTGAACTGGGTTCCAGACAGTCACAAAAACAAAACAAAAAGAGCCACAAAAACAAAAATGCAAAATAAATAGCAAAAACAGACAGACCTCAGCGTAACACTCAGAACGGAAGCATGGCACTCAAATCGGAAGCGTAACACTCAAAATGGAGCACATTCAGCTTCTCAAAAAAGTTTGCAAACCGGAACACTTACTTCTGGGTTTGCAGTGTTTGGGTTCCAAGTCGTTTGAGTACCAATGTGTTTGAGAACCAAGGTACCACTGTACTGGGACTGGATTAAGGTCTGCGGGAACAGCCACCCACCCTTGACTGAAGTATCCCCCCATTGCTTTAAGTAGCACACTCGACACATGAAATTCACCAAATCTCATTTTGACTGTTCAATAGCCTGATCTGTACAGCGCCCATTTCCTGGGCCCCAGCTGAACCCACATTTAGCTCCCTTCCTGTCACCTTCTCCACGCAGGAGTCGAAGAACTCTAGGGATGTGTGGCGGTCGTTGACGAAGGAGCACTCCTCAATGAACTGCGTGAAGAGCTGGGTGCGGAGGAGCTGCCCGTAAAACTTGTGATACGCCCGGTCACGTGACTTCAGGAAGCCTGGATTGAGGAGAGGGGGGGAATGGGAGGCAGTGGTGTAGTGGTTAGAGCACTGGGCCACGTAAGACTCAGGTTCAAATCTGCACTCAAGCTATTGCTGCTGTTGTTGCTGTTGTTATCTACTCATCTCATGAAATTTATGGACTGTATGATTGCAGAAAACAAGCAAGAAACCTCAAAGAGGTTTTGCAAAAAATAAAGCGACGAAACAGCTATTTTAAAAATTGGAAAAAATAATTCAGATCCACGCCAAAGCTAAAAACCAGGCTAACACCTGCGTTGTAAAACACATTTCATAAAGTTTGTATACCGCTTATTAAAAAAAAGCAAAAAGCCTCAAACATTTTGTTGTTGTTATGTACGCATCTCGTAAAATTTATCTACCGTATGATTGCAGAAAACAAGCAGAAAACCTCAAAGGGGTTTTGCAAAAATAAAGCGACGAAATTATCAGAAAAACAACCCTTTAAAGAATTCAAAAGGAAAGATCAACGACAAAGCTGAAAATCAAACTAAAACACATGTCTACATTTTATATGTCTTGATGGCCTATTTCATCTTGGGAGGCACAATATAGTCCCTGCGACCAGAAGCTGCTGATATCCTCCATGAATATGCCCTCCCTCACTGGAACATAAGAAGATAGCTCAGTCGGAGGAAGATCATGAGCCTCTTAATCTCAAGGTCGTGGGTTTGAACCCTACGTGGGGCGAAAGATTGCAGGGAGCTGGGCCAGACAATTCTACGGTTCTAAGAGCCTGGCTGGTGGATCAGGCCCGTGGCCCCTCTAGCTGAGCATCCTCTCCTCCAGGGGAAGCCCCCACGCAGGACCCGGGCGCCGGGACAGCTCCCTCCCCTGTCTTGCCGTACCCTGGAGGTTGAAGAGGCTACTGGAGTCGCGGGTCTTCTCCGAGGGCGCCTGCGTGATGGGCAGGAGGTAGCAGCGGTAGCCCTTCAGCAGGCAGGCCATGAAGCGGAGGAAAGCCCCCTGGATGTCCAGTTCCAGCTGTTTCCGCCGGCCGTAGATGAGGTCGTAGTCGGTCAGCAGGAATTCCAGGGTGGCTTCCTCGACAGGCCGGTTATACACTGCAGAGGAGAGGGTGACAAGGATGTTAAGGAGGTATTCAAGTTCTCTTACCCTAGTGCAGCGGTTCTCAACCTGTGGGTCCCCAGATGTGGTTGGACTACAACTCCCATCATCCCTGAGCTCTGGCCTTGCTAGTTGGGATGATGGGAGTTGTAGTCCAGCAACATCTGGGGAACCACAGGTTGAGAAAGGCTGCCCTCGTGGTTTCTAAGCGGAGGTTGGGTGGCCAACCTATCAGGGATCCTGTCAGCAGGATTACCTCACAGAATCATAGAATTGTAGGGCTGGAAGGAGAACCACAAGGTTCATCTAGTCCAATACGGGAAGTTTTTTTTTTGCCCAACGTGGGGCTCGGACCCATCTTCGTATGGGTATCACTCCCAAATTTTATGAGTCAGAAATGGTTGCAATAATATTTGTTTGTAAGCCAGGCATGTTCAAAGTCCGGCCTGAGGGCCTAATCCTGAGCGCCTGCTGATTGAATCCAGCCCTTGTGGCAGTTTATTTCCTGTTGTAAAATCCCCCAAAATGTTGGTCCTGGGGCCGCCTCTCTATCATCCACCCAGGCAAGCAAAGAGACAAGATCAGAGATCAGGGGCACATCCACAGCCAGGACAAAACACTCAAAGAGGGTGCGAAGAAGGGTTGATGATGATGATGATAATAATAATAATAATAATAATAATAATTTATACCCCACCCTCCCCAGCCAAGACTGGGCTCAGGGCAGCTAACACCAGATATAAAAACAATTGATTAAAATAAAAACTGAAAAACAAGATTAAAATACAACATTAAGATGCAGCCTCATTTCAGTAGAAACTCAAATCAAAAACTTTTGGGGGATGAAAACGTCAAATCTTCACCAAGGCCAACTATCCAGACTGGTCCTACGTGGGCCAGAAAAAGCCAGGGAAGTCCCCAAATAGGAGTTCCATCACAGAAGGAGAAAGGAAAAAGGAAAGAGGGGGAGGGGATCAAGTTGATTCCAAGCCAAAGGCCAGGTGGAACAACTGATGAGGGGGTGTGGTCTGGGGAGAGGGGCGTGGCAGAGAGGAGTTCTGAGGGGTGTGGCCTGGAGAAAGGGGCGTGACAGCGAGTTCTGAGGGGTGTGGCCTGAGGAAAGTACCAAGGGCCAGATAAGAGAGGCCTAAACCACGGTTTGTTGGTTTATAAACCTTGGCTCACATTAACAACAGGGAACCGCAGACCTAGGGGAGGGCCTTCCGGGCCTCTCTATTTTTTTCTCGGGACTTCCCCTGGCCAGATTCCCACACAGACCCTGTTGCACCCCTTCCCTGAGTGCTTCTACCGGCGTGGAATATGAACCATGAACCATGCTTGTTTGGATGGAGGAAAGAGAGGAGCATTAGCCATGGTTTCGTGTCACAACATTTGCATCCCCTCTGATCCTAATTCCCTCCACTGCATGCACTGACTACTCACTTTCATCCAGCTGATGGTACAGGGAGTTCAAGCAAGCCAAGAGCACCTTGCAAGGTTTCCGAGGCAGCGACCGTGTCGACAGCAGCTTCCTTTCCTCGCACCTGCGCATGGAGGAAAGCTGCCTTTACGGTTAGTGCCTCCTGCCAGCCCGCCCTGCAGCCACTGCGTTCCCCCACCCCTCCCTGCCTGCTCCCCACCTGCAAAGAGGACCCCTTCCCAGAGTTGCTCTTTTGAAAACAGATTCCCCAGCTGCACTGATTCCCCAACAGGGAAATCTTGCACGAAGACAAACAGCAAGCGGGGAGTGAGATCCAGTGTGGCCAGACTTCTGGATGAGGAGCTGGGAGAGAGCCGGGTTCGAATCCTCTCTGAGCCATGAAACTTGCTGGGCGTGACCTCAGGCCATCCGCTTACTCTCGGCCTACCCTACGTCACAGAGGGGGGAAAATAAGGGGGCCGTATTCCCTACCTTGAGCTCCTTGGAGGAACAGTGGGATACTAATGGAGAGACCCACAGATTTATCTATAGAGGAATGGCCGCTGAAGAACCTTGAATTAACAAAAAACAACTGTTTTAACCTATAAAGTATGATTTATACCCCAGCCAGATGGGCGGGCTATAAATAATAAATAATTACTATAAATTATTATTATTATTATTATTATTATTTATTTGTTGCATTTATATCCCACCTCATTTTCTTCTCCACAGAGCTCAAGATGGCCTCACGGTTCTCTTCATTTAATCCCACAACAACCTTGTGAGGTAGCTTAGGCTGAGAGGCAGGGACTTGTCCCAGGGAGTGAGCCTCGTGACCAAGTGGGAATTCAAGCCCTGGTCTCCTAGCACCTGGCCCGACACTCTAACCACTGCTCCACACGAAGTTGGGGGGGGCGGCACCCTTTGCTAATTACTGTAATACGAACGAGGGAGATCTTAAACCCTGAAAGTCATTTATATTGACGCAGATACGATTTGTGCCGATCTCTTAAAATTTAATAAAACGAACAAGTTTAAAAAGAGAGAGAAGGGGGCATAGCTGTCAAGCGTCCCTTATTTGGCAGGACAGTCCCTTATTCCAGCGCCATGTCTCGCTGCTGTCCCTTATTGATGATGTCTCTTAAATAAGCTACTGAAGGTAATGGGGCCCTTTCTATGTCCAGCTTGCTTTGTCAACAACAAATTGTCGCTTTTTTTTGTGTTGAATGTATGCTATATGGTAATGTATGGACCTAATAGGTATCTAAAGCCATTTGCACGCAACAAAATATGTATTTTATAAAAGTAATTGTTGATCCCTCATTTTGGCTGCTGATCCCTTATTTTCGAGGCTGCTGGTCCCTTATTTTCAAATCTGTAAGTTGACAGCTATGGAAGGGGGCGGCGGGGAGTCCTTGCAAGGGGGATGGGGAGCAGGTCGCGCCCCCCCATCCGCTTGCGGCACTCACTGGAAGATGGTATTGGTGTCCAGATCGACGCAGATGACGTCGTGCGGCGGGTCGTAGAGGTCGAAGTAGCTGGAGTGGACCCCGACGATGAAGGGCACCGGGGCGCACAGCACATCGGCCAGGGTAAGCGGGCAGAGGGGGATGTAAGGGCACTGCCAGTGCAGCGGGAATATCATCTGGGGGGAGCAAACGCAGAGGTGAGGGCTGGGGGCCTTGGAAGGATCTGGCAGGGGAATAAAAATACGTTGCGAGCAGCGGTGTAGCATGGGTTGTCAGCACCCGGGGCAAGGCAAGTAATTTGCGCCCCCTAACCCGGCGCAAGGCAAGTAATTTGCGCCCCCTAACCCGTGGCAAGGCAAGTAATTTGCGCCCCCTAACCCCTAACCTGCCGCCGCTGCCAGCTTCTTCTTGCTGCTGCCTGGTCTGGTCTGGTGTGGTTCTCTCCCGCGCTCAGTGCTGCGCTGGGCGGCCGCTGCACTGTCCCTCCCCCAGATAGTCCCTCGCTCTCTCTCCGCACCGCACGCCTGGCACCCACCCCCTCCACAGTGGGCGGCGACCCAGCGGCTCGGATCGGATTCGCACAGCCAGCACTGCAGTGAGAGAGAGTCAGCACTGCAGTGAGAGAGCCAGCACTGCAGCCAGCACTGCAGTGAGAGAGAGTGAGTGAGCCAGGTAGGGGCAGAGAGCTGCGAGTGCGAGCGCGCACCCCCCAGATGTTGCGCCCGGTGCGCCCGGCCCCCCCTGCACCCCCCACGCTACACCACTGGTTGCGAGGCCTAGATGGAGGAAACCGGGGGCCCATATGCACTGCACATTTAAAGCAGTGCTATCCCACTTCAAGCTTCTCTCCCCCCCCAAAAAAAAATTCTGGGAACTGTAGTTTGCTACGGGTGATGAGAATTCCCGCTCACAGAGCTACAACTCCCAGAGTTTCCTGGGAAGAAGTGTTGTTAAACCCAGGCATAGGCAAACCCGGCCCTCCAGATGTTTTGGGACTGCAACTCCCATCATCCCTAGCTAACGGAACCAGTGGTCAGGGATGATGGGAGTTGTAGTCCCAAAACATCTAGAGGGCCGAGTTTGCCTATGCCTGGTTAAACCGCTCTGGGTATTGAATTTTTTTTATGTACTGTAAGCCACCCTTCACCTTTTACTTTTAACATTTTTTAAAGTTCTAAATAAATATCATTCCAGACGGCTTTGATCTTTTTACACACCCACCACATATGATACATGGTACCCCATGTTTCACCAGCAGGTATTGGGGATGCTTCTATACATTTTTGATAGTTTCCAGGGGTCAAATACCAACGATATAACATTCTTAAAAGGTTGTCCCTTAGAGTATAAAAAAGGTAAAGGACCCCTGACAGTTAAGTCCAGCCGCGAAAGACTCTGGGGTTGCGGTGCTCATCTCGCTTTCAGGCCGAGGGAGCCGGCGTTTGTCCGCAGACAGTTTTTCCGGGTCATGTGGCCAGCATGACTAAGCCGCTTCTGGCGAACCAGAGCAGCGCACGGAAAGGCCTGCTGGAGCGGTACCTATTTATCTACTTGCACTTTGACGTGCTTTTGAACTGCTAGGTTGGCAGGAGCAGGGACCGAGCAACGGGAGCTCAACCCGCCGCGGGGATTCGAACCTGCCGACCTTCTGATTGGCAAGCCCAAGAGGCTCACTGCTTTAGCACACCGTAAATTTCCAGTTTACTTTCCATAAGTTTTCCCACCCACCCCTCCCACTAGATGTCAAAGAGAAGAACAACTGCCAGACTTTTAGAAGACATCTGAAGGCAGCCCTGTTTAGGGAAGCTTTTAATGTTTAACAGACCACTGTATTTTAATACAGTGGTGCCCCGCAAGACGAATGCCTCGCAAGACGGAAAACCTGCTAGACGAAAGGGTTTTCCGTTTTGGAGGTGCTTCGCAAAACGAATTTCCTATGTGCTTGCTTCGCAAGACGAAAATGTCTTGCGAGTTCCTGCAGGGTTTTTTTCCTTTTTCCCAAGCCGCTAAACCGCTTATCAGCTGATCGGCTAAGCCGCTTAACAGCTGATCGCTAAGCCGCTTATCAGCTGATCGTTAAGCCGCTTAACAGCTGATCGCTAAGCCGCTTATCAGCTGATCCGCTAAGCCCGCTAATCCGCTAATACTGTAGCGCTAATCCGCTAAACCGCTAATGGGCTTGCTTCGCAAGATGAAAAACCCGCAAGACGAAGAGACTCGCGGAATGGATTCTTTTCGTCTTGCGAGGCACCACTGTACTTTGTTGGATGCCGCCCAGAGTGGCTGGGGAAACCCAGCCAGATGGGCAGGGAATAAATTATAAATTCTATTCTATTCTATTCTTTCCATTGGCTCATATCTATGTTATGGCCGAAGTCTTGGGCCGGCCCATTTAACCATGGTTGAATTCTTGAGGGGAAGAATATAGTGGTTGAAACCAGCATCACAGAGCTTTAAAGGTATGGGGTGAATGTGGGTTTAGCTGGCTCTGCCTGTCATGGTCTCTGGCTCCACCTCTTACTGGCTTTGCCTACTGCTGCCCCCCTGTCTTCCGCCCCACCTGAACCCCCAAAGGCCACCCAGGAGCCCCGACTCACAGAGACCAAGGCTTCGCCCACGCTGGTCAAGACGTCCGGCCGCAGGGAGTGGATGAGCAGCTTCTGCTCCGTCAGCACCGCCACAAGGAGGGCCACGGCGTTTTCGGGACCCAGTGTCTGCAGCAGGGTGAGGAAGCTGGCACCACTGTAAGGAAAGAAGGTCTTGGTCGGTGAAAAGGCAACTGACTCCCCAAGCCCTTTAAGAACCCAACTCGCTCAGTTCCACTATCCCAGGAATGCTAGTCTGGTTACATTCCCCCACATTATATACAAATAACAAGGCCAGCCCAAGGCATTTTGACACCTGAGGCGAAGATCAAGGCAGCTTCTCCACCAGTAATTCCATATTAAAAAATTACTACTGAATTTAATTTAAAACTGTTTGGCGCCTGCAAAAAAGCATTTTTGTTTAGGGAAACCTATTCAGACGTGTGGAGGCTGACATGTTTTCATCTTTGCTTACTGTTAATTTTACCCTGAAATGTACACAGTGGAAACAAAAGCAGTTAAAAGCAGTTATTTGAAACATTTTAATAGTTAAAATAGTTTTTAATAACCCAGATTAAAACACATGTCAGGATACTACATGTCTAGGATAGTAAAGGTAAAGGGACCCCTGACCATTAGGTCCAGTCGCGGACGACTCTGGGGTTGCGGCCCTCATCTCGCTTTATTGGCTGAGGGAGCCGGCATACAGCTTCTGGGTCATGTGGCCAGCATGACTAAGCCACTTCTGGCGAACCAGAGCAGCTCACAGAAACACTGTTTACCTTCTCACTGGAGCGGTACCTATTTATCTACTTGCACTTTGACGTGCTTTCGAACTGCTAGGTTGGCAGGAGCAGGGACTGAGTAACGGGAGCTCACCCCGTCGTGGGGATTTGAACCGCCGACCTTCTGATCAGCAAGTTCTAGTCTCTGTGGTTTAACCCACAGCGCCACCCGTGTTCCACATGTCTAGGATAGGCTTGCCTTAAAGCATTCCTAAGCAGGCACTGAAAGGAATCTAGCAAAGGTGCTTGTCAATAGGCAGGGAGTTCCAAGGTTTGCGTGCTGCCACGATGATATATCAATTTATTATAAACACAGAGTGGTATTTCGTGGCACCTGCAACAGCCCCAGTTCTTCAGATTGCAGTGGTCAAGTAGGCATGCATGGGATAAATCGATCTCACAGGCAAACTCGTCCCAAGCTGTTTATATACCAAGAGTTACACTTTGAACATGGTCCCGCATGAGCCAGACCGTAGTTTCACACGACACGCTGGTCCAGGCAGAAGTTCCCTTGGGCGAAACCGGAGTTAAGGTAGCAGCAGATCTCATAACGTCAGAAGAGCATACCTGAGTGGCAGAGGAGATGAAACCGGCTGGCATAGGAGCATGTTATCGTAGGAAGACATCTGGACAGGCAAAAAGAAGGGAGAGGGGAGAGGAAGAGAAGAACTGACTCCTGAGTGATTTGTTAAAGAGAAAACACAGCTTTAGATACAGCAGCGCAGACCAAAACTTGTCCTTTATTAGCGCAACACCTAGATTATAGTGGTATCTCTGGTTACGAACTTAATTCGTTCCGGAGGTTTGTTCTTAATCTGAAACTGTTCTTAACCTGAGGTACCACTTTAGCCAATGGGGCCTCCTGCTGCTGCTGCCCGATTTCTGTTCTCATCCTGAAGCAAAGTTCTCAACCCGAGGTACTATTTCTGGGTTAGCGGAGTCTGTAACCCAAAGTGTTTGTAACCCGAGGTACCACTGTACTGCAAAACATGCATGTCCATCAGAGGTCGGAGGTCACTTCTCAATCCTCCGCCCCAGATGAACCATAATCTTCAGATTCCTAGTTTTATACTTTCAATATATATATCCAGCTCAGAATTTCCTATACAGACTGGCAGCACAGCTCTCCAGGGTTTCAGACAGGGGACAATTCCTGGTCTGACCTGGAGATGCCTGGCATCTTCTTAATGCAAGGCAGCCTGACTGACCAGCTAAGAGCTAAGGGCCTCTCTCCAAGCATCACTTGGAGTTGAGCAAATGGTTATTACGTAGAAGGTCCTGGCTTGACCAATGGCTTGTTCTTCAGCTGCCTGACAGACAGAGGTGTAGCGGTCTAGGGTTGCAGGGGAGTCAAAGACCCATTGCTATTTCAGCAGCAGGATCCGTCAATTCACAGCACCCTAGAGGCACCCAACCAGCATGAAAAGGGGAGCTTTTAAGGCTCCAGGCATGGCCAAATTTGGCCCTCCAGCTGTTTTGGGACTACAATTCCCACCATCCCTGATCACTGGTCCTGTTAGCTAGGGATGATGGGAGTTGTAGTCCCAAAACAGCTGGAGGGCCAAGTTTGGCCATGCCTGTTTTAAGCCAATGAGAAGAAGTCTCCTCACCCTTTGTACTGATTAGAGCCAATCGGGAGAGGAAAGAGGTAAGACAGCCCCTGAGGATCAGCTCCCAGGGTCACTCTGGAGGAGTGCAGGAAGAACACCGAGGAGGAGATGTAATGTATGCTCCAAAGCGAAGCATTCAGGAACACTGAAATCTCAAGGTGCTTCAGTTTCAAGAGGACGACAGGCAAGTTCCATTGTGTACAGTGGAACTTCAAGGAAAACACAACATAATAAGATATTGGAGCAGTCCAAATCATTGGATGTGGAGAAAATAGTAAACCTAACTGAAAGGCAAACACATAGAGATCTACATTGATTGTTCCAATACATCCCTAGTTATGAGGGCCTTTTCTGTGGTGGCTCCCCAATTGATGAGAGAGGCTCACCGGGTGCCACCACTACATGTCTTTAGGCACCAGGCGAAGGCATTCCTCTTTACCTAGGCCGATGGCCATCTATGACAGGCATAGGCAAACTCCGGCCCTCCAGATGTTTGGGACTACAACCCCCATCATCCCTGACCACTGGTCCTGTTAGCTAGGGATGATGGGAATTGTAGTCCCAAACATCTGGAGGGCCGGAGTTTGCCTATGCCTGATCTATGGCCTGTGAAACCGTGGGGGAAAGGACTGTTATCATGATGACTATTTTATTATTAGGCTGTCTGTTGGTATGCTTTTCATTATGTTTTTATCACTGATGCTCTGTAATGTGTTTTTATAATGTTGTGCACCGTCCTGGGACCTCCTGGGCATTATATAAATTGAAATAATATAACAATAACAACAACAACAATAACAATTCATATTTATGTATAATCTTAGAAGGGGGTACAGTGGCAAGGAAGTGCGGTTGTGACTACTATGAAGGCAGCGTGCACCTCTGAGTTTGCCACAACACTACTGCTAACACAATGGAATTGCCCAGCGGATTCCCCGTCACCCGGGGAAGGTGCGACCTGCAACCCCTTCCCCCCCGCTGCCAACAACAGGATGAGCAAAGGCTCTGGGTTCCTCCGCTTTCTGCTTACCTGAACCAGGATCCGAGGCCGCTGTGGAGATGGGAAGGGGACATTGTGCATGAAATGAGAGATGTGCCTGGAAAGAGCAACAGAGAAGTCACAGGGAAGAAGAACACCCTTCCACACCCACACACACCAAATAAAACCACAATCGCCATCTCTGCCCTGTAACAGCAGCTTACAGGCATAGGAAGAGCTTTGCTGGATCAGGCCAATGATCCGCCTGATTCAGAAGCATTACTGCCCTCCAGCTGTGGGGGCAAGAGTATAAACATTGTGGCTAGAAAACACAGAGCCCTCTCCTCCAGGAATTTGTCTATTCCTCCTTTAAAGTCGCAGTGCCTTCCATCAGCTTCGGCTGGTGGCCCAGCTACGCCCCTATCTGGACAGGGATAGCCTACATTGGCTCCCAGTGCGTTTCCAAGCACAATTCAAAGTGTTGGTGGTGACCTTCAAAGCCCTAAACGGCCTCAGACCAGTATAACTGAAGGAGCATCTCCACCCCCCTCGTTCTGCCCGGACAATGAGGTCCAGCTCTGAGGGCCTTCTGGCGGTTCCCTCACTGCGAGAAGCCACGTTACCAGGAACCAGGCAGAGGGCCTTCTCGGTGGTGGCACCCGCCCTGTGGAACGCCCTCCCACCAGATGTCAAGGAGAACAACAATTACCAGACTTTTAGAAGACATCTGAAGGCAGCCCTGTTTAGGGAAGCTTTTAATGTTTGATGCATTACTGTATTTTAATATTTTGTTGAAAGCCGCACAGAGTGGCGAAGGCCCTCTGTCTGGTTCCCTGCAACCTCACTTCTGAGGGAACTGCCACAAGTCCCTCGGTGCTGGACCTCAGTGTCCGTGCAGAACGATGGGGGTGGAGACGCTCCTTCAGGTATACTGGGCCGAGGTTATTTAGGGCCTTAAATGTTGTGCTCGGAAACGTCCTGGGAGCCAATGTAGGTATTTCGGGACTGGTGTTATGTGGTCTCAGTGGCCACTCCCAGTCACCATTTAGCTGCTGCATTCTGGATCAGTTGTAGTTCAAAGGTACCTTCAAAGGTAGCCCCACACAGAGAGCATTGCAGTAGTCCAGGCAGGAGATAAATAGAGCATGTGCCACTCTGGCGAGACATTCTGCCATCTACCGTATCAGATTAGAGGGAGCTGTGGCCGTTATCTAGCTAAGTTTCTGCTTACGTTTCAGGCCTCGCAACCACACAGAGAGGCCCCAATCCTATCGGCCGCACCCCCAACTTACGCCTCAAGTGGAAGAACGTGAGGCCCCGAGATGCTGTAGCGGTACAGGAAAGTGAGGAATTTCCGGAAGACGTCAAAAAAGGGCCAGTGGGACAGGACGCAGATGCTCTTGCGTGTCTGCACCGATTTGCTGGTGATGGGGCGCCGGTCGACGACGGTGAGGAGGTTCAGCCACATACACTGCCGCTCCGAGAGGCGTTCCCGCGGGAAGGACTCGTAGAACTGGATGGCAGCGCCGTACACCTGGGAGTGAGAGCAAGAGGAGCCAAAGAAGGGAAGGAGGAAGGTCAGAGCACTGTGCAACCTTGGTGAATCAGTCGCTCACCTGGGGTGAGTGAGGAGTAACTCCAGGCGACCTGGAAAGGAATCTCAGGAGAACAGGGAGAATGCTTCTTCTTCTTATTGTTGTCAATCTGGCCAAACAAAGGGTATTTGCCACTGTTATGTTTATAGGTGTGTTATGTGTGCGGGACATCTGCAGACTTGTTTGCCCATTGCCCTGCTGTGCACACATATTGATGCTAACATGAAAAATGAACACTAACCAGAATAGCTCACTTGCTGGTCTTTTAAAGATTTCCAAGACTCTGGAATCTGAATGTTTTTAGATCCACCCTATGACGTTGGTCTTCTAAAGACTGCTTTTATAGGTTGTTAACTCTCTGCCTATTAGTTTTTGGGCTGTGATTCATGTTTTTTGTCACGTTTAAGTTGAGATCTTTCCTAGTTTGCATCTTCAATGGAAATGTTTTTATGATGTTTAAATATGTTTTTATTATTTGTTGTTTGCCACCCGGGGCTCCTTTGGCAGGAGAGGGAGGTGATAAATGCAACCAACCAATCGTTTTTAAAAAGCCATTTTTTTATGTAGATTGCCAGACACCTCTGTTGCCGAAGCACCCAAATAAAACAAAGACTTGCCCTCACCTGTCTGCAACAAAACCCACACGCATGCACTAAGTTGGTACAGTCCTGCCAAGTAGCACAGCCCTCTATCCCAAGTATCCGATTGCTCCCTGAGAGGCGATATCACTCACCCCAGACATTCCGTCTCACAATAGGCAGCTAATTTTCTTAGTGCTCTTCTAAGCCCTATGGGATGCGGGTGGCGCTGTGGGTTAAACCACAGAGCCTAGGACTTGCCGATCAGAAGGTCGGCGGTTCAAATCCCCGCGACGGGGTGAGCTTCCGTTGCTCGGTCCCTGCTCCTGCCAACCTAGCAGTTCGAAAGCACGTCAAAGTGCAAGTAGATAAATAGGTACCACTCTGGCGGGAAGGTAAACGGTGTTTCCGTGCACTGCTCTGGTTCGCCAGAAGCGGCTTAGTCATGCTGGCCACATGATCCGGAAGCTGTACGCCGGCTCCCTCGGCCAATAAAGCGAGATGAGCGCACAACCCCAGAGTCGGTCACGACTGGACCTAATGGTCAGGGGTCCCTTTAACTTTTTAAGCCCTGTGGGGGTTCTGGATAGTATTACCGCGTCGTCTGCGTAAAGAAGAGCTGTGATGTGCTGGTTTGCTAACTTCAGAGGGTGGTAGTCGAGGTTATGGAGAGTGGTTACCAGGTTATTTAAATAAAAATTAAATAATAAAGGGGCCAGAAAGGCATCCTTGCCTAACACCCTTAAATGTTTTCATGGGGTCTGTTAAGTGCCCTAGCCGGCTGCACCTGACTCCCAGGGCCGTATTTGAATGTACTACCTGAATTATAGTAGGCTTCTATCGATGGTAGTGGCCCAAAGCTTGTCCCAGAGTCTGGTTCTGGGAACTGAGTCAAACTGAGTCGACCTGGCTAGTAGCCAGATTCTGCGCCCAGATTTGTAGGCACGGATCATCCTCTAGAATAAAATAGCTTACTAGGGAAATGCTGAAGTCGCCCTTTGGGGTGCCTCAGGGTCAATTTTTATGGTAGCCCAAATCTCAGTTGTAGGGACGCGGGTGGTGCTGTGGGTTAAACCACAGAGCTTAGGACTTGCCGATCAGAAGGTTGGCGGTTCGAATGACCGTGACAGGGTGAGCTCCCGTTGCTCAATCCCTGCTCCTGCCAACCTAGCAGTTCGAAAGCATGCCAGTGCAAGAAGATAAATAGGTACCGCTCTGGTGGGAAGGTAAACGGCATTTCCGTGCGCTGCTCTGGTTCGCCAGAAGCGGCTTAGTCATGCTGACCACATGACCCGGAAGCTGTACGCCGGCTCCCTCGGCCAATTAAGCGAGATGAGCGCTGCAACCCCAGAGTCGGTCACAACTGGACCTAATGGTCAGGGGTCCCTTTACCTTTAAATCTCAGTTGTACGGGGGTATGTATATATCTCAATTTTAACTCATGAGCTATTGCTGCAATCTGCTCTGATTGTATCTTTATGAACGCTGTTTATATTGTGTTATGCGAGCTGGTCTTTGACCGTAATAAATCTATCTATCTATCTATCTATCTATCTATCTATCTATCTATCATCTATCTATCACCCACCCCAGGTTCTCTGACCAAAAGTAGTTCCCACCATCCTGCAATCCGACTACCTTGTCTCCTGAAGCCCCGGTCAACACAAAGGTGGAGAAGACAGGAAGCTGGTATTTCGTGTCGGCCGGCCAGCTCTCGATGGTCGCCCCCATGGGCAGGCAAAAAACAGCCACGGACTCCGGCAACGGGAACGCCTCGTTGTCCTCCTCCGGGTAGCGACTAAGGAGACCTGGAAGGGGAAGACAAATGGGAGGAAGCTGTTTCGGTCCCTCCCCGTCAATTAATTACAACTATCCCTCAGGGTAAGGGATGCGGGTGGCGCTGTGGGTTAAACCACAGAGCCTAGGACTTGCCGGTCAGAAGGTCGGCCGTTCGAATCCCCGTGACAGGGTGAGCTCCCGTTGCTCGGTCCCTGCTCCTGCCAACCTAGCAGTTCGAAAGCATGTCAAAGTGCAAGTAGATAAATAGGTACCGCTCCGGCGGGAAGGTAAACGGCGTTTCCATGCACTGCTCTGGTTCGCCAGAAGCGGCTTAGTCATGCTGGCCACATGACCCGGAAGCTGTACGCTGGCTCCCTCGGCTAATAAAGCGAGATGAGTGCCGCAACCCCAGAGTCGGCCACGAGTGGACCTAATGGTCAGGGATCCCTTTAACTTTATCCCTCAGGGTCTACCCATTCAGAGGAAGAGGGGATCCTGCTCCACTGATCCATGATTCCCTGCAACCTTCAGGCTTGACTACTGCATTCTGCGCTACTTGGGACTTGCCCTTGAAGACTACTCAGATGTTTCTGCGACTCCTTTGGGACCTTGGGGAGGTGCAATCAGATTTTGCCTGAGTTCACAGGCTTTGAGGTCCAGTGTCACGGTGCTGGTTTTAACCTGAGAAGCTCTCAGCATCCTACATCCTCCCCCCACGCCATCTCTCCCGACAGGGACGCTTCTCAAAAATCAGAACCAACTCCATTGTGGCGGCCAATATACAAGGTGTGACCAGAAAGTTTGGTAAATGGTTACAGAAATCAGACAGCGAGAACATACATGCCTTACAGGCCTTTAAAGTAGGCCCCCTCTGATACAATGCACCATTGACAACATTCGTAGAGCTGTTGGAAACTTCTGGAGAAGTCCTCTTTTTGTACTGCTTTCAGTTCCCTCGTCACAACAGCTTGGACGTTTGGAATGTTGGAAAATCAGTGCCTTTTCAGCGAAGATTTCAGTTTTGGAAAAGGAAAGAAATTCGGTGGGGCCAGATTGGGAGAATATGGAGGGTGGGACAACTCAGAAACGATTTCATGCGGAATATGAAATTCTTCCACCATCATTCGGACGGACAAATGTGGTTCCCACATCAATAACTCACAAACTCTGTCGACATTTGCCGCTGTTCTGCTTGTCAACGGTCTGCCAGACTGAGGGTCGTCTTCGATGGTTTGCCACCCTTCATGGAAACACTTAAACCACTCACACACTGTCTTTCGAGTTACAGCTTCATCTCCCTACACAACTGTGAGCATTTTGTGGGTTTCCGATGCCGACTGATTATGTTTGAATATTTCTCGCTGTCCGATTTCTGTGACCGTTCACCAAACTTTCCGTTCACACCTTGTATATCAAGCTGGCAATATAAAGCGAGTGCTCCAATCACTGATCCACCTGGTTCAGTACTGCCTGCATGGACTGGCAGCATCTCTCCAGGGTTTCAGGCAGGGGGCTCTCTCTGGAGAGGCTGGGGATTGAACCTGGAACCTTCTGGAGGCAAAGCGGATGCTCTGACACTGAGCTACAGTGCTTTGATCAGAGCATCCTTGGTGGAGAGGAGGAGAGTTATAATCCACTGGCACCTTGAGGGCCAAATGTCCCCCTGCCCCTGTGTTAGAGCCGGGCGACAGGATGGCAGTTTCTTAAAAACGATAAGTCAACACACACAGGGAGCTCAATAAGGCCCCCAAGAGCCCTGTGTCCTCTGTCTGAGACATACCTGCTTGGTAAACCAGAGTGTTCCCTTTTGCCAACGCCATCTTGTAGCAGATGTAGAGGGCTGGTCCCCACTGCAGAAAAGAGATAGGCAAGAAAAGGTGGAGGAAAGCAATTGGCTGGACCACAGAAAAAGCAGCCTCGGGAACAGAGAAATCTGCTTGGACTAAGTCAAGGGTATTTGTCCAACTAACCTAATGTTGGCTACACTGACTGACAGCTGCTCTCCAGAGTCTCAAGAAGAGCAGGAAAAATTTCCCCATGATCTGCTCCCTGGGTCTTCAACTGGAAACGCCAGGGACTGATCCTGGGACCTTCTGCACTCTGCTGCCTTCCCCTACAGGAAGGTTCCAGCCCTCCTGGTTCTGAGCAATGAGATGGCTCAGTTGGCAGAGCATGAGACTCTTAATCTGAGGGTTGTGGGTTCGAGTCCCACATTCGGCAAAAGATTCCTGCATTGAAGGGGACTTGGATTGGATTATCCTTGTGGTCCCTTCCAACTCTACAATTCTATGAATAAAGGACAAAACAGGAATTGAGCGGAGCTGGGATAATTTGCCAGCTCGTTGCTCCATCCAGATCAGTACTGCCTGAACTGACTGACAGCCACACTTCAGGATTTCAGATGGGAGAGGAGGAGGAACCCCCAGCCCTCCCTGGAGATGCCAGGGACCGTACCAGGGACCTCCTGGGTACAAAGCCATGAGTTCTGCCACTGCGCCAGGGCAGCAGCTGAGCTCACCATGCCCGCGTTGAGGTTCCGGTCCACGCGGCAGAAGGTGTGCGGGAGGCTCTCCCCTTTGCTGGGCATGATAAGGCAGATGTCGGTGATGCCCAGCGTGCTGTAGGCCTGGCTCTCGCTGGCTCGCCGGTATGTCAGGAAGGTGCGCTGGTGTCCGGGGGCTCCCGAGGCCAGGTTAGCCGAATGGCTATAGGGAGTCGTGTCGATGATTTTGTAGCCGGGTTTCGGTTGGTCCTTTCCGTCGTAGTGCACCCTAGGCAAATGGCAAAAGAGAGTGTGCGTTTCACTATGAGGAATAGGGATTGCGGGGGGTTGGACTAGATGACCCCTGGAGCCCCCTACCAACGATACGATTCTAAGGACCTGTCCTTTGCGGTACTCTCAGTTCCATGTTTTCCCTTTATTTATCGTGTTTACAGCTCCGTTTATTTTCTTAATATAATTCTTATTAAATTTCCTGTTCTAGAATTTCAAATAAACATTTTACATCCTTAAGATGGCAACGACTTCGCTTCTCCTCTTTCCACGGTACATTTTACATATCTTAAATCCCTGCATGTTTTACAAAAACTACAACAATCGGTTTTCCATTATTGCATCCATCAATTTACTCTGTTGAAGTTATCTTAACGCTGCCAGCGTTTTTAGCTGTACACAATTATTTCCCATATATTCAATAAATGCTTTCCAATCTTCTTTAATGATATGTTCTCCTTGTTCTCTTATTCTATATGTCAAGTCTGCAAATTGTGCATATTCTGTCAACTTAAGTTGCCATTCTTCTTTGGTTGGGACTGCGATCGTTTTCCATTTTATAGCTCCATTTTCCTCCAAGGAGCTCAGTGGGAAACATACCAGACAGCAAATTGCCCTGATCTGAAAGGACGTTATTGTCAGGAGAGCTTTCCACAAGCAGGGTGCCACCACTGAAAAGGCCCCGTCCCTTGTTGCCAACCTCTCTCAAGAAGGGGAGAGGGCCTCAGATGAAGATCTAACAGGGTCCGTGTGCTTTCATAAGGGGAAAGGCATTCTGAAATATATTGGGGCCCATCTCATGCGTGCTGAACGCCCACATACCCAACCAACCACCCTACCTAAGGACATCAGAAGAGGCCAGGGGCTCACCAAGCCTACAATGGACAACCACTGGGAAATTCTCAAGGAGGACTCCCTGCCTTGAGATTCCCGGCCACTGGTATTCAGAAGCGACAGTGGAGGCAGAACACAGCCACCCGAGACTGTAGCTGTCGATAGCTTTCTCTGCAAATTTGCAGAGTTGGAACGGACACCCAGGGTCATCTAGTCCAACCCCTTGCAAAGCAGGAATCTTTTGCCCAACGTGGGGCTCGAACCCATGACCCTGAGATGAAGAGTATCATGCTCTCCCAACTGTCTCCCAACCTATTACTATTTATTGAATTTACCGTACTTTTCTGTGTAGAAGACGAGGTTTTTTTTACTCTAAAACAGCAATTCTCAACCTCAGAGTGTCCTCAGATGTTGTTGGACTACAACTCCCATCATCCCTGAGCTCTGGCCTTGCTAGCTAGGGGTGATGGGAGTTGTAGTTCAACAGCATCTGGGGACCCACAGGTCGAGAAAGGCTGCTCTAAAATAATGTTAAAAATCGGGGGGGGGGGGTCCCGCATCTTATACATGGATAGTGCATATGTGGGACGGGCGATTAGTTGGGGGCGTGTTATACACGGAAAAATACAGTATTTATCGCTTTATACCCAGGGGTCTCAGGGTGGTTCACAGAATAAAATCAAGAACTAAAACACAAAATACCTAATAAAAACAACAACAACAACACCACCACAACAGACCCTCCCCTCAAAAAAGCACCGTTTAAAAGGGCGTAAGATGTAAATCAGATCACCCAAAGGCCTGGTTAAAAAGGAACATTTTTGCCTGGTGCCTAAAGGTGTACAATGAAGGCGCCAGGCGAACTTCCCTGGGGAGAGCATTCCACAGACGGGGAGCCACTGTAGAGAAGGCCCCGTTCTCAAGTTGCCACCCTCCTGACCTCTCTCGGAGGAGGCACACAAAGGAGGGCCTCAGAAGATGATCTCAGGGTCCGGGTAGGTTCATACAGAAAGAGGCAGTCCTTGAGGTATTGTGTTCCTGAGCCATTTAAGGCTTTATAGGTCAAAACCAGCACTTGGAATTGGGCCCGGAAACTGATCGGTAGCCAGTGCAGTCAGACCGGGATCAATGCAATATGCTAAAACTGTCTTGCTCCGGATTCTGCACCAGCTGAAGTTTCCGAACTGTCTTCAGAGGCGGCCCTACGTAAAACGCACTACAGTCACCTACCCCAGCTCCACAATGGGGGGCTTATCCCGGCCCCTCCTGTAGCAGATGTACATTTGGGGGTTGTTGAGCAGCCCGGCGTTGAGCTCCACGGGGTTCCCGGAGGTGGTGCGGTCGATGCAGGTGAAGCCGTGAGGCACCTCCTCGCCCTGAGAGCGCACGATGACGGCCACGTCCACGATGGGCTCGCTGGGCCGGGACGGGCGAGGCGGCTGGCTCTCATCCTCCAGTGGCTCCGAAGTGTCCGCCAAGCCGGCCACCACAAAGTAGTCCACCAGCTGCGGGGCCCACTCGTCCGTCATGGTGGCGGCTCACGGCATCTGCAACAGGGGAATATGAAGAAGAGCCGCGTGAGAAGCCCCGCCTCCCCGGATGCTCCCAGCCAATGGCGGCCTGCGCAGAATGTTCGGAGGCCCGTTGCCGCGGCGCGAGAGACAGGAAGCCTGTGGAGGCAGAGAATGGCCATCGTGTACCATCGCTAGGCTTCTCCTCCATGAATTTCTCTTCTAAAATAATAATACAGTGGTACCTCTGGATGTGAACGGGATCCGTTCCGGAGCCCCGTTCGCCTCCTGAAGCGAACGCAACCCGTGTCCACGGGTCGCGATACGCCGCTTCTGCACATGACATCATTTTGATTGGCTGCACATGTGCGAGCGGCGAAACCCGGAAGTAACGCGCTCCGTTACTTCCGGGTTGCCGCGGAGTGCAATCCGAAAATGCTCAACCCGAAGCTACTTCAACCCGAGGTATGACTGTAATAATAAAATAATAAAATAAAATTTTATTTATACCTTTAAATTGTCTTAACCCGGTGAAGAGTGGCGTGTAAGTTATAACAATAAAATAATAATAATAATTCACAGCTACAGAGTACATAGAGAGAGAGAGAGAGTAAGAAAGGTTTGTGTGTGGGCGTTCATATGTGTGTATATGTGTTTGTGTATTTGCGTGTCTATCTGGGTTTCTGAGGTCGAAAGGGGAAGGAGGAAGCTGAAGAAGGAGATGTCAGCCCTCACGTTTCTGCTGATATGGTGGAACCCGTGGGGCGGGGGCTCTTTCAGGAGGAAACGGGTGCTGGGGCTACGGAAGCAAAGAGGAGGAACTGGGTGCAACTCACAGCTCTTAAAAAATCCCAAGAGGGACTCGCCACGAACGCCACTTCCTGCAGGCGACCTCTGTGCTAATTTTTTGGGGGGGGGCGCGGTGTGACAACTCTGCACATGCTCAGAGAGGGCGTGGCGGTCTGGGACACAGGGCGGTGGTGGGAGGGGCCAGGGTCGAAAGTGGGCGGGACAACAGCAGGCTAGATTCTGCACTCACTCTCAGACCTCTCTCTGTCCAGCATTCAGACAAGCAAGAAACACAGTTAAGCATAAACACTGGCTATAACATGGTTGGAATGGTTGCCCATGGTAAGAATGCCCCCCCCCCAACTTCCAGATGTAGGTGACAGTAAGGAAATCACGCCCTCGAACCTCCCCACAAGCAGAAAGCTAGTATAGCAGCCAGCCTTCCACCCTGATGTGCTAGCTTTCTGCTTGCAGGATATAAAATTAAAAAAACGGTATCAGTAACTGTGGGAGCATTCAAAAGCGGTATCGCCCCCTCCCACTTCCAGCCTGAAGTGGTACGGTCTCATTCCACCCCTTCCAGCTTCCATGACCTTGTTCTTAGGCATATTACAGACCCAAGATCTGTGTGCTGAGAGAGAGGAAAGAGGAAGGAAGGAAGGGAGAACTCAAGACCGCACTTCCTGCTGCGACCGCACTTGCAAGGCGGCACTTCTCCGCTGTAACTTGGCTGCCGGGTCAAATGACGTTGGAGTGTCGCACTGTTCCGACGCCCTCCATCCAGAAACGCTAGCTTTCACGTGTGCGGGGATTCTTCGCCTCCCATCGGAGTGATGGCTCCGACCTGGTGGAATGCTCTGTCCCATGAGACCAGGGCCCTTCAGGATTTAACCTCCTTCTGCAGGGCCTGTAAGACAGAGCTATTCCACCTGGCTTTCAATTTGAACTTAGCCTGATCTTTTATTCCCCTTCCTTCCCTCCCTCTCCTCGTTTTATGAAGATTACCCGCTCTGGGATCCCACAGCTAATTCTCCCCTGGTCTCCTCGCTGGCCCAAATAGGACTAATTTAGCCAGCTAGTCCTGGTGATCATCTAATGTTTATTGGATGGATTTCCCCCAAATTGATTTTAGAACTTCGAATTTATTGTTATTCACGCTTTTATACTGTATTTTGTGCTGTTTTTTTGTTGTATCACAATTAAGTGCTTTAAATTTGTTGTTAGCCGCCCTGAGCCTGGTTTTCTGAACTGGGAAGGGCGGGGTATAAATAAAATTTATTATTATTATTATCAACACACGTGGGAACCGTCCCTTTTGCGGGAACTCCATGCGCCTGAACTTGGTGCCCGTCAAAGACGCCGGTTTGCCACCTCAATGAAAAATATAGCCAAGGGTCAAAGGCCCAAATGAAGAGATGCTTTGTTGTTGTTGCAGGGGTGTGTGTTGGTTTTTGCAACCCCCCCCCCTTATCTTACTCCCCCTTACACATGGCAAAAAACACATTTTGAGATGGCATGCATATAAATGCATGGGTTGACAGCTTCCCTTCGCAGCTGCTCTCTCCTGTACAGAAATTGGGGGGGGGGGAGCACGGGAAAGGTGGACCTAGATGAGCCCCCCACCCACAACTCCCCGCCTGGCTGATATCCAGCTGCTCAGGAGTTCAGTGTTCTTCCCAAATGCCCTCCAACGCAGGAGCTGGTCTCTCCTGCCTTCCCTCCAATGCTCAGCCGGTTTATTTTTAGATTTGGCTGCACACACACACAAAAACACACACACACATGACTCCCACCTCTGTCACCACCTAGCTGTGCCCACTGAACGCGATGCCCTTGCGAGGCGGCCTGCTCTGGGGCTGGGGGAGCATCTGCCGAGGTTGGGGGCAGTCGATTCTCCTTATTTTTCTTCTGGACGGGGCCTTGAAAGGACATAGCTCCTCTGAATGCCGTTAGACAGGCAGCCAGGCAGGCAGCCGGATCAGGCCCGCCGAGGGCTGCCCCGCACTCGCTGCCCCCCAACGTACCTCTCCGCCTGTCAACTACGATCGAGGGAAGACCGGACGCACACACCGGTTTACGGCTCGGCAGCACACGGCTGGCCTAAAAGCGAAAGTTAAAAGCCGTTTTGCAACTCGGGTGAAAGGTCCCCTGTCCCATCTCGCCCCTCCAGGCACAGCTGTGGCGGCTTTGGAACACGCTACTCCCCCTACGGAAGTGCCTTTTTTTGTTTCTAAACAACATTTTGACCTGCGAGGAGGAGGCCCACCAGGATTTGACGGCTGGGTCAAATCAGGGTGTGGGGTCAACTGTCCCTTTGCTTCCGCTGCCCCCTTCCAGAGAACTGCTTTCTCTCTGGTCCTCTTAAAAGGCGAAAAGTTCAGCAAAGGCCTGCCCGGACTGTACCACTTTTGGGAGGAAGAGGAGCTGACCTGTTGAACAGACAGCGGAACGAACTGCCTCTGAAAGTGATGGGCTCTCCTGTGCCGGAGATTATATACAGATTATATAAATTCAATTAACAACAACAACAGAGGCAGGATCTGTCGGAGATTCTTCAGCTGGGATTCCTGCATTGCAGTGGGTTGACTCTCAGGCCCCTTGCGACGCTTCGGTTCTAGGATTCTATTAATGTTCCCACGCTGCAGGCATGCATATAGAACGGGGAAAGCCCCTGCATGCAGAAAGCTAGCATGTCAAGGAGAAGGCTTGGCAAGCACCGAACGTGCAGTTCAGCAGGGAGGGAGCACCTGGGAGGCCAGTTAATGGAAACAAGCAGCGGCTGCCCTGCAAAACTGCTGTTTCTACTCTGCTTCTGACAACCGTCCCCCATCCATTCCCCCCAAGACAAAAAAAACTCCATCCAGATACCCAGCGCAACAACAGGAAACATCAGGAGACGGGTGTTCCTGGTTCGCTTTTTCCATGCACCAGATTGCTGTCGAAAACACCACTCAAAGTCTTTGGCTGAGCTCCCTTCTCACGGGACCTCAGGAAAATGCATGCAACAGTCAGGCCCTTAGCCCACCTAGCTCAATATCGCATGCACTGGCTGGCAGCACCTTTCCAAGGTGGTGCTCTCTCCCAGCCCGGCCTGGAGATGTTGGAGGCTGAGACCTCCTGCATGCAGAGCTCTACACACTGAGCTGCAGCCCCTATCTAAAAAAAGCAACACAAGGTTCTAGTCCTCATGAATCTGAGCAAAAGAATGTATAGGGAGCCGCCTTGCAGGAAGCCAGGTGGTTGAGCCACGTCACGCAGTACTGTATACACTGACTGGCAGCAGCTCTCCAGGATTTTGGGGGAAATTTCTGCCTGGAGACACCGGGAATTGAAGACTTTCTGCCAGCAAAGCAGGGACTCAACCACTGAGCTAAGGCACTTTCCTGAAACAGCAGCGGGGCTGCCAGCTCCTCGAAAGCCTCAAGGCGCAGGCGAAAACGTCCGTAATATTTCAATATGCGCATTCATAAATATAGAGAGGGGAAAAATTAGGCCAACTTTCAGAGCGAAAGTGATCCTGGAAGAGAGTAGGGGATGCCCCATAAGCACCCCCAAACTACAGGGTGAGGAAGCGTTCTTGGCCCGAGGGCCACAATCCTTTCTAAGCAATGTTCTGGAGGCCACATGCCACTTGTGGGCAGAGTAACAGCTCCATATTACAGGCTACATTCTAGGCAGGGGGCGGTGCTAATAGGCAGGGAGGGGCGTGGCTTAGGGGGATCCGGAGGGCCACATCCAGCCTTCAACGGCCCCTCTCCCTGCTGTAACAACTCTCCTGAGCAGGGAGCGAGCCGTCTGATGCAGAAAAGCACTCGCCGAGAAGGGATGTGGCTTCCGACAGGGGCGACTTACTGCAGGATCCGGCCCCGGCACCAAACTTCTCCGAAGTCTCGGGACCGTAGGCGTGATAATCGCACTGCTGAAAGTGGGGGGCGGGGGGTGTGTGTGTCAGCCAGCGGAGGAACACTCAGTGCTGCCTTCCAACTCAGGAAGGGAGCGAAGAATTTGCACTTCCCTTGCGGTGCCAGGATGAGGGCAGAGAAAGTGAGGGAGAAGGGAGGAAGCGAAAACTCCCAGAGCTCTGGGAAAGGGAAGTGTGACCGGGGTGGGCGACACCCTCTTTGAGCAGAAGCCAGGGAGGGGGAAGAAACTGGGAAGTCCCGGTTCTGCTTCTTGCTGAGCAGAGGGCGAAAGGAAGGCTCCCTCGCACCCAGAGAGAAAGCAGGATCCTGCCAACGCAAAAGAGGCCTGAATTGCGCCTTGCAAAGTGCTGAAGGGAGCCCATCAACACAGCGTCCTGTCCTCACAGCGGACAATTGCCCCTAAGGACCCAGGATAGACTGACTCTGGACCTGGAGGTTCTACATGAGAGTTCTATAGCTGGATCAGGCCAAACAGCCAAGAACTCCACAAACAGGCAGTGTTCGAAATTAGCCAGGCGCTAGGCGCATTTTGGACGCAGGTGGCCCTGTGGGTTAAACCACAGAGCCTGGGACTTGCCGATCAGAAGGTCGGCGGTTCGTTGCTCGGTCCCTGCTCCTGCCAACCCAGCAGTTCGAAAGCATGTCAAAGTGCAAGTAGATAAATAGGTACCACTCCAGCGGGAAGGTAAATGGCATTTCCATGCGCTGCTCTGGTTCGCCAGAAGCGGCTTAACCATGCTGGCCACATGACCCGGAAGCTGTATACCGGCTTCCTCGGCCAATAAAGCGAGATGAGCGTCGCAACCCCCGAGTCGGCCACGACTGGACCTAATGGTCAGGGGTCCCTTTACCTTTACCTTTAGGTGCATTTTGCACCTGGCTATTGTCCACTTGTGACCAAGTTAAGATTCCTGGGCCTGACATTTCCCCCATCTGGAGGTGCATCCCTGGGGATCACTGGATCTTGACTGTTTTCGCACACTAGCAACCCATCCTGTAGAATTCTATCCATTATATATTTTATCTGCACAATCGGAATGAATTTCGGGAACCAAAATGCTTTTTCTGTGCAGCCTGAGCAGGAGCAGTGAAAAGCCTTATAGCTAATTGTGGTCGCTTGTCTTCACTTACTTCACCCCTCTGCCCTGCTCACGGTTGTGAAGAATATCCCTGCGTTATGAATGTCACCATTAAGAGAAAGAGGTCGCAATAGGCCCATATATATGTGGACTGTCCCTGGATCACATGACTTTCCTTTCTCAAAGCTCTTAACCTCACTCAAGGTGGTCATCTGAACTAGCCAGATGTTTAACTGATCATCAATCACAGCCAGTCCGTCATTTGAAAAATAAGACTTTAGGGTTGTTCTTACTCCAAAATGTTGCAACTAGGCATTCAATTTGGGGGACTGCAACCTTGGTTTAAGGAGCTACAGTGGTACCTCAGGTTACATACGCTTCAGGTTACAGACTCCACTAACCCAGGAATAGCACCTTGGGTTAAGAACTTTGCTTCAGGATGAGAACAGAAATCGCGTGGTGGCGGCGCAGTGGCAGCAGGAGGCCCCATTAGCTAAAGTGGTACTTCAGGTTAAGAACAGTTTCAGGTTAAGAACGGACCTCCGGAACGAATTAAGTTCTTAACCCGAGGTACCACTGTATTTGGCACCGACCTTATATATCTGAGTTCTAACACGGCTGTTGAACCTCTTCCCTCTCAGCCGTTTGTTAGGCTGAGGCACCTGGGGAGAACCCAGAGGTTTGCAGAAGTACAAAAACCCCTTAGGAAACCACTAAGAACAACCGCCCCTGCCCTTCCTCAATCATCTTCCTCATCGTATCGTTATTAACAAAAGAAGAACCTCAGAGTAACCCTTCAGGATCAGGCCCAAACCCCAGCTGGGTTAGGCATCCTGTTCTCACAGTGGCCAACCAGATCAGGTCAATGGCCTGGTCTAGTCCAGCACCGTCTTCTCACGTCCAAGTTGGTGGCCCTGCAGCAGTGAGTTCTGCAGTTTAACAACACGCTGCGCGAAGAAACCTCATCCTCTGTGAAAAGCGACCCACCTCCTTTGCTGAATTTATATTACGCCGTTCCATTTTTTTGGAATGGCTTTTATGCATTTTTTAAAATTGCATTTTATTTTATTTTTTAAAAAAAAAAACTGTTTCAAAAGCTGCATTTTCTCTATTTGCTGCATCCCGTCTTGGAAACTCCTAGCAAAGGCAAATAAATAAATGCATCTAAATGTATAGTGAATACTTATCTACTTTTTAAAAATTTCACTTATGATCTTTTTCTTTTACTTCTTTATTTTTTCTTTGTTCTTTTTTTCTTTTTTTCTGATATCTTATCTTTCATTTCATTCCTTTATTGTAAATAGCATTTTATAGAGGTATAAATAACTGTAAATATGAAAAGTGAGAAAGTATTATCTAATTTGTTTCCTTGGTTATATGTATTTTCTTTTTCTTTTGTATTTTTTTCTGTTGTAAATATGTATGTTTTCTAAGTTGTACTTAATAAAATTTAAAAAAAATTAAAAAATAATTTAAAAAATAAAATAAATGCATCTTATGGAATAACTGAAATAAAGAAATTGCAGAGAAGAAACTCACACGCAGCTGGAGGACAACGACAATGGGCTCTCTGTGCAGCTGCAGCCACCCCCCCGCCCCCAATATTTTTCCTGAGACAACAGCTGTCTGGGGAGAAGCCACGGAACAGATCGGGCCAGATATTAATCTGGGTATTAGACGGCGAGATGCCACTGCTGGGGATAGGAGTTAAGTGATTTCAGTTTAGAGAACCGAGGCGACAGGACAGAAGCTTATAGAATTCTGCCTGGCGGAGGGGGAAAGCAGTTAGAGAAAAGTTTTCCTCCTTATCTCATGAGCCCTAGAATTTGGGGGGCACCTGTTGAAGCTGAAAAGGGAAGTTTCAGGACAAACAGAGGGAAGGACTTATTCGTGCAACTGCGGAACTCACAGCTGCAGGAAGACGGCTCCCAACTTGGATGGCTTTCAGATGATGAGACAGATGGATGGAGGATCAGGCTAGTAGCCATTATGAATCCCATAACCTCCCTGCTTCTAAATCCCAGTTGCTAGAAACCGCAGGAATGCTAGAAAAATGCAACCTGTGTTGCTGCTGCTGTAGTGCAACTCATGCAACACGTCGGCGATTAATATACACAGAACAATAATTATACATACTTTATCAACCTTCTGAGAAAAATACAAAACGTTAAACAAAGCCACAAAGACTTGCGGACTACCCAGCCTAAAATGAACTTACCGTAATAATGTCTGGTTTCAGTATATTTTTCAAATGCTTAACTCAATCTTTTGGATAAGTTCATGAAGATACCAACAAAAAGTAAGTTCAGTGATATTCACAATACCGAGAGATGCTAGTAGAGTTGTAGATAGAGACAGGGTGCTGGCGTTTTGCACCTGTTTTGCCCTGGCACTCCAAGTAATCAAGAGACCGCTGTTCACCCCCAATGGCTAAGCAAATCAGTCTCTTAAACTTAAGCCAAGAAAGAGTATTCTCTGTAAGACTGAATATCAATATACGTATCAAGACTTTGAGATTAGACCACTGAAGAAGCCCGGAAAACTATCTTGGGAGTGTGCTACCTGCAAGCCCCAGTTAAAGGACCCCATCCGGGGCGAACAGCGGCCTCTTGATTACTTGGACTACCAGGGCGAAACAGGTGCAAAACGCTGAAACTTATCTAAAAGACGGAGTTAAGCATTTGAAAAATCTATTGAAAGCAGACATTATAAGTTCATTTGAGGCTGGGTAGTTCGCAAGTCTCTGTGGCTTTGTTTAATGTTTTGCATTTTTCTCAGAAGGTTGATAAAGTATGTATAACTATTGTTCTGTGTATATTAATGGCCAACGTGTTGCATGAGAAACCACAGAAAGGCAGACACTGCTCTTGTGCACGGATCCTGCTGGCTAGTTTCCCATTGGGGCATTGAGTTGACCCCTGCTGGACTGGATGGGCCGTAGGCCTGATCCTGCCGCTGGCCTCTGCTGCTTTTATTCTGATGCTGAGAGCTGGGAAGAGGTCTCGGCACCCCCTCCATCAGAAGCGGAGTGCAGAGGATACAGCTCAACTCTGGGCAAGACGGGAAAGGGGAGTGAGACATATATAAATTCAATACATAACAATAAAACAAATCTGCGGCAGCTGTTGGCCGCGCGAGAGAAGCCAGGTGTCTCCCCGAGTATCGGGAAGTGAGAACCGCAGAGGAGGAAACCAGAAATGTTCTAAAAAGCACCAAAATATTATAATAGGCGGGGGAATAAGCGTCCAAAAACGAAAGTGCGGAACCTAATTCGCACTCCGGAAACAGAGGACACGCACCCCTCAGCCCACAGACACCTGCCAGATTTGGAACAACACGTCTCTGAGGTGGAGCAAGAGGGATGGGGGGCTGTGAAACTCCTAACTGGGGCTGGGGGGGGGGGCAGAGGAGACGCTCTGTGGGGTGTGTGAAAGCAGAGGAGGAGGGGAGGGAAGGCCAGTCAAAATATTGCGAGGGGAAAATCTGAATGAATTTGATGCTGGTTTTTGAAAAGCAGAAAAAATTAATTGGCAGAAAAGAAGAAATAAATATTGTGAGGGGCTCCAGGAAAAGTGTGGGAGTGCGAGGCAGTTTGTGGGTGTTGCAGAGTGGGGGTGGGGGTAAAATAAATCTGGAATTTCCCCTCTCTTGGGTGGCGCTGTGGGTTAAACCACAGAGCCTAGGACTTGCCGATCAGAAGGTCGGCGGTTCGAATCCCCGCAACGGGGTGAGCTCCCGTTGCTCGGTCCCTGCTCCTGCCAACCTAGCAGTTCGAAAGCACGTCAAAGTGCAAGTAGATAAATAGGTACCACTCTGGTGGGAAGGTAAATGGCGTTTCCATGCGCTGCTCTGGTTCGCCAGAAGCGGCTTAGTCATGCTGGCCACATGACCCAGAAGCTGTACGCCGGCTCCCTCAGCCAATAAAGCGAGATGAGCGCCGCAACCCAAAGTCGTCCACGACTGGACCTAATGGTCAGGGGTCCCTTTACCTTTAAAAAATATAAGCCTTCTAGTTCAGGATATCATGGGAAGGAGGTATAAAGGAATGCGAGCCAGAACTGAGATTTCAATCATGTGCGAGTAAGAGGGAGAGAGTAAGAGGGATGGACTTGGAAATACTGAGAATTGCGGCCTCTAACTGGTTTTGACAGCGGGTGGGTGGGTGGAAAGCCAGTAGCCATTGCAGTCCCCCCCCAAACAAACAAACAGACAAACAAACAAACAACAGTTCAAGGTCTCCATTGCTGTCGCCTCCCCTGTCTACTGTCTCAGAGAGGAGGAAAGCAGACTAGGAACTGGGAAGGGGGGGGGAAAGAGGGCTGAAAGTGCATTTTTTTCGGGGGGGGGGGAGAGATAAATAAGACTCAAAGGGGGGTAAAAATACGACAGGAGGAGCAATCCCAGGAAGACGCACTGAGAAGCGGCAGAGGATCCAGTTCCTAGCAGAATTGGCCCCTGTCTGGAGAAGAAGTGATGCAATCACTGGCTGGGACTGCCAATTTATTCTTATTTATGGTGGGGTGGGGTGGGGGAGGAGAAGAGGGGGGTGGGGAAGGGGGAGGAGGAGGAAAGTGTGTCCGCAGAAAAAAGGGGGTGTTAAAAATTAAAGGAGAAAGAGATAGAAGCAGAGTTCGGTTGGGAGTGTTGTTGTTTTGAAGGGGGGGGGGAGGCAAATTCCTCTCTGCAAAAAAGCCAGACCTCAAGGGGAGCGCAGGGGCTGGATTGGGGGGAGAGGTGGGGTGGGGTGGGGTGCGTGTGTGGGTTGGGGGGGGTCTCTGTCAGAAGTTGGGAGGGGGGAGGGCCGGGATGAGAAAGATGGGCTTGGAAAGGGGAGGGAGAGAAAATGAAGGGGTCGCTGCTAAGGGAGAGAGAGGGAGGGGAAGGAAGGAGGCGAAAGGCGAGGCGCGTTTGCATCGCATCGCATCGCATCGCCTTGCATCCAATGCACGCGTCTCCTTACCTGGGCAAACTCCGGCGGGGGCTGCGCTGCCGCTCCTGCTACCCTCCAGCCCACGCCATAGCCTGAGCCCGGCCTGCCTGCGCTCAGCTGCTCAGCCCGCTCCTCCTCCCTCCTCCCCCCCCCCCGCCTCCGCAGGGGCGGAAAGTGCGCCACCTGCCGCAGAGGAGGACCCTGGAGAGAACTCGGCTCCCCCCCCCCCCCGCCGCACTTGATGCATGGGATTCAGGAGGGGAGGGGGGCGGACGGGAGAGACCTGTGGCGCCCTCCATAGAAGCGTAGGATATCTCTCTCT